>NC_137328.1:117538981-118866481 GCF_965287045.1 Carcharhinus amblyrhynchos | reverse complement strand
TAGTGTGGGGTCGGTTAGCTCAGTTGGATGGATGGCTGACTTGTGCTGCAGAGCGACTCCAACAGCGCAGGTTCAATTCCAGTATGGGCTGAGGTCTTTCATGGAGACCCTGCTTGCTCAAGCTTACCCCTCACCTGAGGATTCTCATGTTAAACCACTGTCAGTGGTCATAGAATCATAGATTAATAGAATCCTTACAGTGCAGAAAGAGGCCATTTGCCCATTGAGCCTGCACCAACAACAATCCCACTCAGCCCCTATCGCCATAACTCCATGTATTTACCCCTGACACCGAGGGGCAATTTAGCATGGCCAATCCACCTCACCCTCATATTATTGGACTATGAGAAGAAACCGGAGCACCTGGACAAAGCCCATGCAGAAACGGGGAGAACGTGCAAATTCCACACAGATAGTCACTCAGGGCTGGAATTGAACCCGGCTCCCTGGTGCTGTGGGGTAGAAGTGCTAACCACTGTGCCGCCATGCAGCCAGGGTCATCTAGGACTATGGTGACTTTACCTTTACTTTGAACTTACACATAATATATTTGGTGCATGCTTCACTGCAGGAATAAAGAGACCTGGGAGATTCACACAGACAAATCTTTTCCTGTGGGTGGAAAACTCCAGAGTAATACCTGGGCACCAAGAATTAAATAATACCAGGAGACTGTGTAAATTAAGGCTGGATCTCCTGAAATTTAGAAGATTAAGGCATAAATTCACTAATGTTTTCAGGATGCCAAGAGTAGATAGTGAGAAACTATTTTAGCTGATTGGATTATCTAACACTGGGACATAGAACATAGAACATTACAGCACAGTACAGGCCCTTTGGCCCTCGATGTTGCGCCGACCAGTGGAACCAATCTAATAACCCTCAAACCTAAACTATTCCAATATTATCCATATGCCTATCCACTGACCATTTGAAGGATATTTTAGCCCTGGAGGGAGTGCAGAGGAGGTTTACTAGGCTGATACCGGAGTTGAGGGGATTGAGCTATGAGGAGAGGCTGAATAAACTAGGCTTGTACTCGTTAGAGTTTAGAAGAATGAGGGGAGATCTCATTGAGACGTATAAGATGATGAATGGGATGGATAGGATAGAGGTGGAGAGACTCTTCCCGCTCAAAAAAGACAGTAGGACTAGGGGGCACAGCCTCAAGATAAAGGGGAGGCGGTTTAGAACGGAGTTGAGGAGGAACTTCTTCACTCAAAGGGTGGTGAATCTCTGGAATTCTCTGCCCGTTGAAGTGGTGGAGGCTGCCTCGCTAAATATTTTTAAGAAGCGGGTTGATGGGTTCTTGATAAGAGAGGGGATTAAGGGTTATGGGGAGAGGGCGGGAAAGTGGAACTGAGCCACGACAGATCAGCCATGATCTTATTGAATGGCGGGGCAGGCTCGAAGGGCTAGATGGCCTACTCCTGCTCCTATTTCTTATGTTCTTATGAATGCCCTTAAAGTTGGCGAATCCACAACTGCTGCAGGCAGGGCATTCCACGCCCTTACTACCCTAGACATAGTCTAAAAGTTAGAGCCAGATTTTTGAGGAAGAAAAAGATGAAGTCATCTTCCACAAATGGCAATAGTTGCGAGATCAGTTGTTACTTTCAAGATTGATAGATTTAATGGGAGGTGATGGCTGAGTGGTATTATCACTACATTATTCAATCCAGAAACTCAGCTAATGTCCTGGGGATCCGTGTTCGAACCCCACCATGGCAGATGGTGGAATTCGAATTCAATAAAAAATATCTGGAATTATGAATCTACTGATGACCAACCCTGCTCTGACTTTGGTAAACTTTTCTCTGAAAAGCCTTGGTGGCTGTACATTCCAGAGGAAGTTGGTTCCTTGTCCACTGTGTTGTAGATTGTTGGAAAAACCCATCTGGTTCACTAATGTCCATTAGGGAAGGAAATCTGCCGTCCTTACCTGGTCTGGCCTACATGTGACTTTGGAGCCACAGCAATGTAGTTGACTCCCAGCTGCCTCCAAGGGAACATCTAAGCGTAGGTAATAAATGCTGGCTAGCCAGCAGTGCCCATGTCCCATGAACGAATTTTAAAAAATCTTGTTAACCAAATGTATGAAGGGATGTGAAGGTGATTGCAAATTAATCATGATCATATTGAATGGTGCAGCAGTTTAAAGTTAATTTATTAGTGTCACAAGTAGGCTTACATTAACACGGCAATGAAGTTACTGTGAAAATCCCCCAGTTGCCACACTCCAGTGCCTGTTCAGGTACACTGAGGGAGAATTTAGCATGGCCAATGCATTTAACATACACATCTTTGGGCTGTGGGAGGAAATCAGGGCACCCAGAGGAAACCCACGCAGACACAGGGAGAATGTGCAAACTCCACACAGACAGTGACCCAAGCCAGGAATCGAACCCGGGTCCCTGGTGCTGTGAAGCAACTGTGCAAAAGGAGACTACTTAGCCCATTGAGCTTGCATCGACGACAAAGCCACCAAGCTCTATTCCTGTAACCTCACATATTTTACCCTGCTAATTCCCCCTCCCACTAAGGGACAATTTAGTATGGCCAATCCACATGACCCACACATCTTTGGAGGAAACTGGAGCACCTGGAGGAAACCCACACAGACACGGCGAGAACATGCAGCCTCCACACAGACAATGTCCCAAGCCGGGCATCGAACCCACGTCCCTGGTGTTGTGAGGCAGCAGCGCTAACGCTGTGCCACCTTGCAGGTTTGAGGTGTTAAATGGCCCCTGCCCTCCCCCTACATTCACACTTTCCTATGACAGGTTGATAAAGCAGTTTGAAAAAGCCTTCAGGATCATCAGTTTTATACATGGGGATCCTTGAATGTGAAAGCAAGCAAATTAGCCAAAGCTTCATAAATCACAACTTGGGCCTCAGCTGGAGTATTGTGTCTGATGCCCAATCCTGGGCAATGCAGTGCTTGATAAAGTGGCACATGGTAGGTTTATTCGCAAAGTTGAAGCCCGTGGGATTAAAGACTGCATGGATACCAAATGTGAACGATAGGACAGAAGGCACAGAGTACTGATGATACACTTGCTTTTTATACAGGAGGGAAGTGCCCCCTTCCCCCTCTCCTGAGTGTCGGTGCCATAAACCTGCTTTTTCTGAAGCCTGTTAAGGACCTGGACTTTTCAGAAGAGGATATCACTTCAACAGTTGCAGATACTTAATATCATGGGAAACAGGCAGGAGGGGGCTGTAGCTAGCTTCTGGAGAATATAATGAAAAGCAGAATACAGAGGATGCTAGACGCTGGATACATTGAATAAAAAAACAAGAGGTGCTGGAGAACATAGGCCGGCAAAAAAGAGCGAAGAAATGACAGATGGAATTTAATGCAGAAAAGTGCAAAGTTATTATTTTTAGTTGGAAGAATGAGGAGAGGTGACACAAATGGGGCAATTTCAAAGGATGACTGGTGAGATCCGGGGGTGTATTTCTTTGAAGGTGACAGGAGGAGCTGAGAAGTTTAATAAAAGGGCATAAGGGATTCTTCACATTTTAAATAAAAGGCAGAGATACAAAATCAAGGAGCTTATTCTAACAATTCAAAAAACACCAGCTAGACCCAATTAGCGTATTGTGTTCAATTCTGGGCATCGCATTTTAGTAAGGTTGTCAAGGCATTGGAGAGAGTGCAGAGGAGATTTATTCAAATTACACTTTGATTTGACTTGATTCGATTTATTATTGTCACATCTATTAGTATACAGTGAAAAGCATTGTTTCTTGTGCCCTGTAGAGACAAAGTGTACTGTTCATAGAGAAGGAAAGGAGGCAGTGCGGAATGTAGTGTTACAGTCATAGCTAGCGTGTAGAGAAAGATCAACTTAATGCAAGGTGAATCCATTCAAAAGCCTGACAGCAGCTGAGAAGAAACTGCTTTTGAGTTGGTTGTTACATGGCTTCAGACTTTTCTATCTTTTCCCAACGGAAGAAGGTGGAAGAGAGAATGTCCGAGGTGCGTATGTTATGCTGGCTGCTTTTACGAGGCAGCAGGAATTGCAGACAGAGTCAATGGACGGGAAGTTGGTTTGCATGATGGACTGGGCTTCACTCACGACCTTTCATAGTTCCTTGCGGTCTTAGACAGAGCAGGAGCCATACCAAGCTGTGATACACTCAGAAAGAATGCTTTCTATGGTGCACCTGTAAAAGTTGGTGGGAGTCGTAGCTGACAGGCCAAATTTCCTTAGTCTTCTGAGAAAGTAGAGGTGGAGGGGACCCAACTGATGAGAAAGGGATGGGTGGGTGCACTTATTTCATTTTCTTCAGAGTCAGGTCTTAAGTGTGTCATTTAAGAACATAAGAACATAAGAAATAGGAGCAGGAGTAGGCCATCTGGCCCTTCGAGCCTGCCCCGCCATTCAATAAGATCATGGCTGATCTGTCGTGGCTCAGTTCCACTTTCCCGCCCTCTCCCCATAACCCTTAATCCCCTCTCTTATCAAAAACCCATCAACCCGCTTCTTAAAAATATTTAGCGAGGCAGCCTCCACCACTTCAACGGGCAGAGAATTCCAGAGATTCACCACCCTTTGAGTGAAGAAGTTCCTCCTCAACTCCGTTCTGAACCGCCCCCCCTTTATCTTGAGGCTGTGCCCCCTAGTCCTACTGTCTTTTTTGAGCGGGAAGAGTCTTTCCACCTCTATCCTATTCATCCCATTCATCATCTTATACGTCCCAATGAGATCTCCCCTCATTCTTCTAAACTCTAACGAGTACAAGCCTAGTTTATTCAGCCTCTCCTCATAGCTCAACCCCCTCAACTCCGGTATCAGCCTAGTAAACCTCCTCTGCACTCCCTCCAAGGCCAAAATATCCTTGCGCAGGTGCGGCGCCCAAAACTGCACACAGTACTCCAGCTGCGGCCTCACCAATGCCCTATACAGCTTTTGGTTTATGGGGAGGTGGGGTAGAGTCACAGCAATAAAGCTAAGTTGATGTCTCATCTTCTAAGTATCTACAGTACTGGAAAGAGATTCTTAATTTAGTCTTGCCAATTATTCGCTGAACAGAAGACAAAGAGAAAAGAATAAGCTCAAGAGGCAAGAAAACAGAGCCCGAGGAACGCAAAGGTAGATATACCAGCAATGCCAGAGGGAGAAATGATCATGAAAAATAATAAAACAAAGAGAGGAAGAAAAGGAAGATCAAGAACTAGATCCAGGAGTCGGAATATGGAAGACAAAGAGTATTAGTCCCAAGAAGTGACAATCTTATTTACCATATACCCACGTTCTGTACAGGCTAATGTGGAAATATCTTATTTTGTACATACTTTAAAAGAGACTCTTATTTCTGCTCATAAACGATGATAATCGGTCATACATTTGGAGGAACATTGAACGTTGAATCAGAAGTTAACAAAGAACCATCAAGTACAACTCAAATTGAAGGCTGTCCAAGTCACGGAGGAAGGAGCTCAGGGAAGAGACTGACTACTGAGTGTTCACGTCTGACAGGAACACAATCAGGGAGCACTGTGAAGCCTCCCGTCAGAGTGAAGCTCTGATGTCAAAGACTTGATGTGGGTATGCCGGCGTTGGACTGGTGTAAACACAGTAAAAAGTCTGACAACACCAGGTTTTAGTCCAACCTATTTATTTGATAATATACTCGTAAGCTTTCGGGTTAGCCCCTTCGTCAGGTGAATGACGAAGGGGCCTGAAGAAGGGGCTAACCCGAAAGCTTGCGAGTATATTATCAAATAAATAGGTTGGACTAAAACCTAGTGTTGTCAGACTTTTTACTGTGTCAAAGACTTGGGCAGAGATGGATGAGGCTGCAAATATGAACCTTAAAGAATTTGGACAAAGATTTGCAGGTTGGGGGGAGACGTAGTGTTAGGATTTGTAAGGATTAATTTGCAGGACTGAGTAAATAGCACCTCTCATAATGATGACCTAAGAGAGTCAAGGGGGAGAATGTGCATGAAGTCAGCAGTGTAATGTCTAGCCATGTATAGCTGTACATAGTTCAATTGTATGTGATGAATCACTTATTATTTAGACACGTTGAACAAAAGCTCTTACATTGATTTCTCATTTGCAACCCGCTGATGGGATAGAGATAAGAACATAAGAACATAAGAAATAGGAGCAGGAGTAGGCCATCTAGCCCTTCGAGCCTGCCCCGCCATTCAATAAGATCATGGCTGATCTGTTGTGGCTCAGTTCCACTTTCCCGCCCTCTCCCCATAACCCTTAATCCCCTCTCTTATCAAGAACCCATCAACCCGCTTCTTAAAAATATTTAGCGAGGCAGCCTCCACCACTTCAACGGGCAGAGAATTCCAGAGATTCACCACCCTTTGAGTGAAGAAGTTCCTCCTCAACTCCGTTCTAAACCGCCTCCCCTTTATCTTGAGGCTGTGCCCCCTAGTCCTACTGTCTTTTTTGAGCGGGAAGAGTCTCTCCACCTCTATCCTATCCATCCCATTCATCATCTTATACGTCTCAATGAGATCTCCCCTCATTCTTCTAAACTCTAACGAGTACAAGCCTAGTTTATTCAGCCTCTCCTCATAGCTCAATCCCCTCAACTCTGGTATCAGCCTAGTAAACCTCCTCTGCACTCCCTCCAGGGCCAAAATATCTTTGCGCAGGTGCGGCGCCCAAAACTGCACACAGTACTCCAGCTGCGGCCTCACCAATGCCCTATACAGCTGCAGCAAGACCTCCCTACCTTTATATTCAATCCCCCTCGCTATGAAGGCCAGCTATGAATGTCTAACCATTCAATTCTCCGTGGTGCCTGGGGAAAACATGTCTGGAACAAAGTGGTGTGCAGATGTCTGGACTCACATATCTGGACAATGTCCTGAGGCTACCTCCTGAGTTCAGCATGGAGACCAACAGCAAGCCTGGGACATCACAGCAGTGGCTGGATGGAGCACCTGAAGGTGGGCCTTCCAGATTTGGTGTTCTGGAGGGGGTCCATCTTCCAGGGTTGCTCCTGGAGACCCATCTGCTTTCTCAGGAGATCTATCTTCTCGTCTCAGGGTGCACCCAGAGATCCATCCTCACTTTCAGGAGCTCCACCTTCTTTGGTGGGTCAGTGACATTGGGCGCCATTCCAATACAGTTCCTGAATAGGACAGCATCCCAGGACAGCACCATCCAAGCATGCTCTGCCATGGAATACAGCACAAACTGCTGATTTAAAGTTTACTTATTTATTAGTCACAATGTCAGGCTTACATTAACACTGCAATTAAGTTACTGTGAAATTCCCCTAGTCGCCACACTCTGATGCCTGTTTGGGTCAATGCATCTAATCAGCACATCTTTCGGGCTGTGGGAGGAAACAGGAGCGCCCGGAGAAAACCCATGCAGACATGGGGAGAACATGCAAACTCCACACAGGCAGTGACCCAAACTGGGAATTGAACTGGTGTCCCAGGTGCTGTGAGGCAGCAGTGCGAACCACAGTGCCACCCTCCAGTTGCATAATTAATGAGATCGGGGTCAGAACATTTGGCATGTTTTACCGCCAGCCCCTGCAGCGGGAAACAACCCACACTCCTGTCCCTGCCACGGGACTTAGTCCCCAAACGCTGAGCCTCTGTTATTTCACAACTTACTATGAGGTGGAGTAGGGTAAACTGAACCACAGTTTTCCATCCATTGACTCCGTCCATACTTCCTGCTGTCTCGGAAAAGCAGTCAGCATAATTAAGGACCCCACGCACCCCGGACATTCTGTCTTCCGCTTTCTTCCATTGGGAAAAAGAGGTCATGAACCAACCAACTCAAGAACAGTTCTTACCTGCTGCCATCAGTCCTTTGAATGGACCGACCTCATATTAAGCTTTCTCTACACCCTAGCTATGACTGTAACACTACATTCTGCACCCTCTCCTTTCCTTCTCCTCTATGTATCATAGAATCATAGAACCCAACAGTGCAGAAAGAGGCCCTTCGGCCCATTGAGTCTGCACCGAACACAATCCCACCCAGGCCCTATCCCCATATCTCTACATATTATACCCACTAACCCCTCTAACCTACACATCCCTGGACACTAAGGGGCAATTTCATGGCATGGCCAATCAACCTAACCCCGCACATCTTTGGACTCTATAATGCTTTGTCTGTATGGCGTGCAAGAAGCAATGCTTCTCACTGCATCCCAATACATGTGACAGTAATAAATCAGATCAAAATTTCCCTTTCCACGATTAGCTTGTGCGGATTGCTGCTGTCCAATTTACTTGATAATAATACTGAGCTTTTATATCGTCCCTGTTATTCTCAAAGCAGAGTCTGGGCTCTGTAACCAATAACCAAAAGGACCAGCTGAGTGCTCAGTCTATATAACAGACTCCACTGAAACAATCTGCTGCATGCTTATCTTCTGACCAAGTGATATACTGCAGCTGGTAAAGTGGGCTGGTAGTAATGAAATGGGAATACTTCTGCTTGCAGAAGAAGAACTCATTAGTGTTCCTCACTTGAAAGGAATAAGAAGGATGTTGGACATTGCCTCTACTTTAAAAAAAAACATTTGAAGCATTCATCAGTTTTAGTTTCCCTGGACTGTTTCTCAGTGGGGGGAAATGGCAGACTCCATTCCTGCACAGTGTGCACTTTGATCTTTAGACAAGCTTTTACCATTTTGCTGACAACAGCATACAGAAGAAACCTTTTTGTTTCGGCTTTGTGCGTGAATATGTCGCACACAATATCAGCACTGTGGAATGCTGGGTCAAAATCCTGGAGCTGCCTACCCAACATTACCGTGGACGTATCTTCGTCACATTGATCGTAACAGCTCAAGAGAAAAAGCTCACCTACACCTTTTCCGCGTTTTCAGTGGGGAGCACTGAATGTCGACCTTGCCACCATCACCTGCGTGCAAGATCGAATAATGTACATTCGCATGTAATGTACGCAGATACAAAATAGGGGAAGAAGTAGGCTGTTCAGTCCCTCAAGCCCATTCAATAAGATCATGGCTGACTGTGTTTCAAATCCCACATCCCCTGTTACTCCTGATAAAAAAGAACAAAGAACAACACAGCACAGGAACAGGCCCTTTGGCCCTCCAAGCCTGTGCTGACCATGTTGTCCTATCTAGACCAAACACTTATATCCCTCCATTCCCCATCTGTTCATCGATCTATCCAGATAAGTCTTAAACGTCACTAACGTATCTCTCTTGCCTAACAAGAAGCTCCCTGAAATGATCAATGACCCAGCCTTCACTGCCTTCTGAGGCAGAGGGTGGGGTTTTCCCATCCCGCCTGCCAGGGGAACTGTAGCGGGCTGGACAGATCATGCATAGGTCTGTTGACCTCAGGCGGGATTTTCCAGCCTGGGGGACGAGTGCGGCTGGAAGCTCCCTCCCAGAGAGTTCCAAAGTCACATAGCCCTCTAAGAAGAAACATTTCTCCTCATCTCCATCCTAAAGGTGTGAGCCATAATATTCAAACAGTGTCCCCCCTCCCTAGTTCAGGACTCACCCACAAGAGGAAACGTCCCTTCCACGTCCACCTTGTTGAGACTGTTCAGGATCTTATGGACTTCAATCAATCTTCTAAACTCCAGAGGAAACAAATCTAATCTGTCCACCCTTTCCTCACATGTATAAAATTCCTCAGTGAAGCCTAGCAGATGTATCAAAGACTCAGGCAGTTTGAGATGGATTAACAGCCAACTAGCAATTCAGCACAAAACATATATAATGAAACAACATAAATAATAAATGTAGTCAACTACAAACGTCTCATGTTTACTTAAAAATTTCTAGTTGGCTTCAGCATCAGTTTTCAGCCTTGTTAGCAATTCTTCAGGCATGGCCTTGACATTCCTTTGTTCTTCCCAGTTAATTAAGCCGGAATCCCAGTCCGTGGAAGCTCAATTCTCCTCCAAAGTGAAGTTTTTAGCATTGCCCGATGTTACTTACAATGAGGAGGCCTTTGTGGTACAGTGGGTAGCATCCCTACCTCTGGGCAAAGAGCTTCAGGGGAGTGCTCAGGTCCCACTCCAGAATGTGACATCAGTGATGGACCATTCACAACATGATCACACAGATCAACCATCAGCCTATACCTAATATATACCGAATTCAAATATGCCTAAGGATAGGCAGTAACAGCAGGAGAGTTTCCTGGTCAACCACACTGCAGATTGTAATGGCAAAACGTGATCACTCAGCAGACCCTGGTCTCCAATACTCTCATAGGCATGAGTGCGGCATGTTGGCACAGTGGTTAGCACTGCTGCCTCACAGTGCCAGGGGCCCGGGTTCTATTCCCGGCTTAGGTCACCATCTGTACGGAGTCTGCACATTCTCCCCGTGTCTGCGTGGGTTTCCTCCAGATGCTCTGCTTTCCTCCCAGAAGATATGCAGGTTAGGCGCATTGTCCACACAAAATCCTCAGTGTAGCCGTGTAGGCGCCCAAGTGTGGCCGCTCGGGGATTTTCACAGTGACTTCATTGCAGTGTTAATGTAAGCCTGCTTGTGATACTCACAAATGAACTGGTAGGCGGTGAGGTTAGTGGAGATTTCCGGACAGCCACACTGCAGAATGTAATGCCAAAACATAATCACTGATCAGATTCTGGTCTCCAGTGTCCCGTTCGTACCTGAGAAAGGGCAATGCTACCTCTACACCGCAGCCCAAGTCCCAATAATGGATATGCTACTCATTGGTACCTTTCATAATCTATCATGGAATCTGAATATCAGTAGCAAGGGCAGCATTTGGTGCCCATCCCTAATTGCCCTGCTAGGCCATTTAAGAGGGCAGTTACAACCACATTGTTGTAAGGTTGGAGTCATATATAGGTTTCTCGGAAACATAGAAGCAGGAAGAAGCCCATTCAACTCTTTGAGTCTGCTCTGCTATTCATCTTGATCATGGCTGATCATCAAATTCAGAATCCTGATCTCACCTTCCCCATATCCCTTGTTCCCTTTAGCCCCAGGGTTATATCTAATTTCTTCCTGAAATCAGACAAAGTTTTGACCTGGACTACTTTCTGCGGTAATGAATTCCACACACTCACCACTCCCTGGGTGAAGAAATTTCTCTTCCACCTCAGGTTAATTCCCCCCCGAAAGGAGGGGGGAAATGAATTAACCAGCAAATGGATTTTTTGATAAGAATTGATGATAGATGTCATGGTAACCATCGCTGAGAATCATTCCAGATTTATGACTGGAATTTAAATTCCACCAGCTGCCTTGACAGGGTTTAGTCCATGTCCCAGACCATTAACGTGGGCCTCAGAATGACTGACCTCCAAATCACTCACCATGAACCACCCTGAGGCCCAACTTGACTACCCTTCCAGCTACCTGAGTAATGCCTACAACTATAGTCTACCCACGTAACAACCTGTCCCCCACTCCGACCAGATCCAACCTCCACCCCAAAAACCCAACTGCCCCCGATCCAACCAGGCTACGCTCGACTCACCAGGCTACACGCGACCATCTGACTAATCTCCCAGCACATGAACTGGTACATGGGTACAGACCCATGGAACATGGGTCTGTACTTGTTGGAGTTTAGAAGGATGAGGGGGGATCTTATAGAGACATATAAGATAATGAAGGGGATGGATAGGGTAGAGGTAGAGAGATTCTTCCCGCTTAGAAAGGATAGCAGGACTAGAGGGCACAGCCTCAAGATAAGGGGGGGACAGTTTAGAATGGAGTTGAGGAGGAACTTCTTCACTCAAAGGGTGGTGAATCTCTGGAATTCTCTGCCCATTGAAGTGGTGGAGGCTACCTCGCTGAATATATTTAAGTCACGGATAGATAGGTTTCTGATAGACAAGGGAATTAAGGGTTATGGGGAGAAAGCGGGAAAGTGGAACTGATCCACGTCAGATCAGCCATGATCTTATTGAATGGTGGGGCAGGCTCGAACGGCTAGATGGCCTACTCCTGCTCCTATTTCTTATGTTCTTATGTTCTTATGAACACCAACCCAATCTCCCGACCACACTGCCACCTGCCCAGTCTACCCCATGACTACCTGACTACCCCCTGATCTCCCGACCACATCCTCATCACCTGATTATCATCCCGGTCTAACCCAACTACACTCCGGACCTAACCCCATGACCACCCAATTACCCCCCAGAATTTACTATCACCTCACAAACATTCTCTTTCACTCACCTGCCATCTTGCCCACCTGTTACCTCATCCCTCTGACCCACATGCCTACTTATTGAACTCACACACTTAATCATCTCACCCATTTACCCCCTCACCCACCAATGTCCTCACCCACTGACCTCCTTACACATTAACCACCTCACCCACCTGCCACCTCACCCACTTAACTACCCATCAGGCTCACTAACATACCATCACACATACATACCCACTTACCCCATACCCACTTACCCACCTATCCACCTCATTCACTTCACCCTCCCTACCACAGTGGCATTGTCACTGAAATAAGAGACCCAGGGTAATGTTCTGGGGACTAGGGTTCAAATCACACCTCAACAGATGATGAAATTTGAATTCAATAAAAATCTGGAATTAAAAGGCGAATGATGACCATGAAACCATTGTTGATTGTTGTAAAAACCCATCTGGTTCACTCATGTCCTTTAGGGAAGGAAATCTGCCTTCCTTACCTGGTCTGGCTTACGTGTGACTCCAGAGCCACAACAATGTGGTTGACTCTCAAATGCCCTCTGGCCTCACAAGCCATTCAGTTGTATTCAACTCTGACAAAAACAATAAAAAGGATTGAAATCGATGGACCCCAGCTGGCATCGACCTCAGCAACAGAAAGGACAATGGTAAACCCAGCCTTGTTGACCCTTCTTGCTAGCATCTGGGGAGCTTGAGCCATTACTGGGAGAGCTGTCTCCTAGATTAGTTAGGCAACAGCCTGACATAGTTATGCTAATAATGTCCCAAACACTATCCTTGAATATGTCTTGTCCCCGCTGGCAGATCAGATTCTGGGGCACCCTGCAGTGAGCGATTCACTTTGTAAGTTCCCAAATCCTTCCCACCATCTATAAGGCATAAGTTAGGGATGTGATGGAATACTCCCCACTTGTCTGGATGGGTGCAGCTCTAACAACAGTCAAGAAACTCGACACCATCCAAGACAAAGCAGCCCATTTGATAGGCACCACATCCACAAACATCAATCCCTCCACCACTGACAAACAGTGGCAGCAGTGTGTACCATCTAAAGATGTGCTGCAGACACTCACCAAGATTCCTTAGGCAGCACCTTCCAGACCCACAGCTGTTACCATCTAGGAGCACAAGGTCTGCAGATATCAGGGAACACCACCACCCATCCAAACCACTCACCATCTTGACCTGCAAATATATTGCCGTTCCTTCACTGTCACTGGGTCAAAATCCTGGAATTTTCTCCCTAACTACATTAATGCAATATGGCATTCCTGGGAAAGATGGCATCAACAGGTGACCAACACCGTGGGTCGAAGGGCCTGTTCCTGTGCTGTACGTTCTATGTTCTTATCCTGATATGCATGCTCAGGTCCTAGAGTGGGGCTTGAAGCCACAACCTGGAGACTCAATAGTGAGCGATTGCCAACTGAACCATGCTGCTCCTTCACCGCACAACCCACTCCACCCCACTCCATAGCCCTCAGAGTTTAATATTCCTGGTATGGCTGTTCCTTCACCCAAGAGTGCACCAACCTGCACGATGTCCGAAGCCAATGAAAGCACTGTCAGTGGAATGATTAACTGATGGCAAGGATCCCAGAAAAAAATTGCAATCCTGATAACAGTGGATATAATTGCCCGTATTGTGAATCGATCAACGCAACAACTCGGCTAATAGACGCCTCGATCAGTCAACTTAATTAGAAGCCAATAAAACGTAGGCTGAGATCAGAAATGAATGGGAATGACTTTACACCGGCTAAGGAAAATAGTCGATCCTTGGCTAAAATTTTAAAAATATTGATCACAACCCCTACACAATGATTAAGTGCAAGGAGTCAGTAATGACAAATTGAAGCAATGTGCATATTGAAAGCATCACCATCATGCCCTGGTATACAACCAGAGAAATAGAACATAGAACATTACAGCGCAGTACAGGCCCTTCGGCCCTCAATGTTGCGCCGACCAGTGGAACTAATCTAATGACCCTCTAACCTAAACTATTCCAATGTTACCCATATGCCTATCCACTGACCATTTGAACGCCCTTAAAGTTGGCGAGTCCACAACTGCTGCAGGCAGGGCATTCCACGCCCTTACTACCCTCTGAGTAAAGAATGACAGCCTCCCATCCATTGACTCTGTCTACACTTCCCGCTGCCTCAGAAACGCAGCCAGCATAATTAAGGACCCCACATACCCCGGACATTCTCTCTTCCACTTTCTTCCATCGGGAAAATGATACAAAAGTCTGAGATCACGTACCAACCAACTCAAGACAACTTCTTCCCTGCTGTCATCAAACTTTTGAATGGACCTACCTCGCACTAAGTTGATCTTTGTCTACACCCTTGCTATGACTGCAACATTACATTCTGCACTCTAAAAGTAAAATTTATTTATTAGTCACAAGTAAGGCTCACATCAACACTGCAACGAAGTTACTGTGAAATACCCCTAGTGGCCACACTACAGTGTTTGTTCGGTCAATGCACCTAAGCAGCACATCTTTCAGGCTGTGGGAGGAAAGGATGGTAAGTCTCTGGAATTCTCTGCCCATTGAAGTGGTGGAGGCTACCTCGCTAAATATATTTAAGTCTCGGGTAGATAGGTTTTTGATAGATAAGGGAATTAAGGGTTATGGGGAGAGAGCGGGAAAGTGAAACTGATCCACTTCAGATCAACCATGATCTTG
The DNA here is from genome assembly GCF_965287045.1 of Carcharhinus amblyrhynchos. Classification (NCBI taxonomy): domain Eukaryota; kingdom Metazoa; phylum Chordata; class Chondrichthyes; order Carcharhiniformes; family Carcharhinidae; genus Carcharhinus; species Carcharhinus amblyrhynchos. The sequence goes on along the minus strand of NC_137328.1, from coordinate 118,851,624 downwards.
TTGAATGGCGGGGTAGGCTCAAAGGGCTAGATGCTTTTCTGAGGCAGTGGGAAGTGTAGACAGAGTCAATGGATGGGAATCTGGTTTGTGTGATGGACTGGGCTACGTTCATGGTGCTTTGTGGTTTCTTGTGATCTTGGGCAGAGCAGGAGCCATTCTCTTTGTAGTTTTTAACAGTGTGCATAAATTTGTGGTGAAAATTCCCTCATCTCTCCCAGTTAACATGTTGCTCCTATTTCTTATGTTCTTAGGAAACCAGAGCACTTGGAGGAAACCCACACAGACACGGGGAGAACATGCAAACTCCGCACAGACAGTGACCCAAGCTAGGAATCGAACCCAGGTTTCTGGAGCTGTGAGACAGCAGTGTTAACCATTGTGCCACCGTGTAGCCGCACTCCTTTCTCTCCTTTCCTTCTCTATGAACCGTATAAGGCACAAGAAACTGTATCTTGTCTGCATAAGGCACAAGAAACAATACTTTTCGCTACATACTAATAGATGCTACAAGATTAAAACAAATCAAAACGTAAAAAGCTGGAGGTTTACCTGCTAATGTCAGCCCGATTGTAAATATGAGTGTGCTTCCTGTCTTGAAGAGGCAGAATCCAACTGGATTTTGCCCTATTGGGCTGACCATGCCTTTGCGAAGGTTGAAGAATTGATGAATAACATGGATTACGCCGAAAGGCTAATCCCCATTGCTGTTTCTCCTTCACCGCGACGTGAATTTACTTTGCACCCTCTAGTGGACCCTGGTCATGTCTGCAGGACTGCGGGCAAATAGAATAATGAAGAGCCAGGCACAAATTAGTTTCATTCTGCCTGAGAGGCCGGCAAATTTCTGAGAAAAATGGCTCACATCAAGAAATCGCCTTAGCGGTAAATTATTCTGTCAAGGATTCCGTGGCCACGCAGAGCAACAGACTGCGACAACAAAGAAAGTTTTCCCAGACCAGCGAGACATTGCTGGTACCTTGTAAACATGGGATGGCGTGTGATCGCACGCGAAAATTGCACCGGATTCCTGCAAGAGTCGTGAAAAATATCCTTACTTTCCCATTTTTGATTCAAATTTTAGTTCAGTCGCGACGTGCATGAGAAGAGGCAAGCAGCAGATCTGTGGCTGTCTAAAGGAAGATGATTGAAGAGGAATTATTTCTTTGGAATACACAACATGTTAACTGGGAGAGATGAGGGAATTTTTCACCACAAATTTATGCACACCGTTAAAAACTACAAAGAGAATGGCTCCTGCTCTGCCCAAGATCACAAGAAACCACAAAGCACCATGAACGTAGCCCAGTCCATCACACAAACCAGATTCCCATCCATTGACTCTGTCTACACTTCCCACTGCCTCAGAAAAGCAGCCAGCATAATTAAGGACTCCACGCACCCCAGACATCCTCTCTTCCACCTTCTTCCATCGGGGAAAATATACAAAAGTCTGAGGTCACGTACCAACTGACTCAAGAACAACTTCTCCTCTGCTGCTGTCAGACTTTTGAATGGACCTACCTTGCACTAAGTTGATCTTTCTCTACACCCTAGCAATGACTGTAACACTACCTTCTGCGCTCTCCCGTTTCCTTCTCAATGAACGGCACACTTTGTGTAGCTCACAAGAAACAATACTTTCACTGTATGATAGTACAATAATAAATCAAATCAGATCAATAAAGGAGGAACCAAGCTTATAGCTAACAACTTGTATTAATTCAAAACAGAGAAATGTTGAAAAAAATATCTTTCTCACCAATTAACTTCATTTCTTCAGTTTTGTGCTCAGTCAGTGTGATATGTTGCAGATAAACAGCACAGTAGCACAGTGGGAGGAGGGAGAGGGTGGCACAGTGGTAAGCACTGCTGCCTCACAGTGCCAGGGACCTGGGTTCGATTCCCAGTTTGGGTCACTGTGTGTATGGAGTTTATACATTCTCCCCGTGTCTGTGTGGGTTTCCTTCGGGTGCTCTGGTTTCCTCCCATAGCCTGAAAGACATGCTGGTTAGATGCACTGACCTGAACAGGTGCTGGACTGTGGTAACTTGGGGAATTTCACAGTAACTTCGTTGCAGTGTTAATGTAAGCCGACTTGTGACACTAACAAATGCACTTAATTGTAACGCTTGTGTTTATACACTTTCTTCATGCGATACGTTTACTGTTTTTTATTGTTGTCACAAGTAGGCTTACATTAACATTGCAATGAAGTTACTGTGAAAATCCCCTAGTCGCCATAGTCTGGTGCCTGTTCGGATACACCTGGGGAGAATTTAGCATGACCAATGCACCTAACCAGCACGTCTTTCAGGCTGTGGGAGGAAACTGGGAAACCCACGCAGACATGGGGAGAACATGCAGATTCCAACAGACAGTTTAACTAAGGCAGGGATTGAACCCGAGTCCCTAACGCTGTGAGGCAGCAGTGCTAAAGACTCTGCCACTGTGCCACCTCCCCGCTAAATAATCACACAAGAACTGATCATGAAGCAGACACATTTACACAGCTGTGGGGAGAAGCAGGGGTGCAAAAACAAACTGGACAGCTCTTAAACCGGAACAGGGATACCGGGCTACATGTCCTACATAAGAACATAAGAAATAGGAGCAGTAGTAGGCCATCTAGCCCTTCGAGCCTGCCCCGCCATTCAATAAGATCATGGCTGATCTGTCACTGCTCAGTTCCACTTTCCCGCCCTCTCCCCATAACCCTCCTTCGATGCTGGACGGTTACAAGATTTTGGCAGCCCCTGAGGTCCACTGACAGGTTACGGGCATGCTGGGGTTTAGTTCCCACAATCTCTCAGTAAGTGCCTCAAGTTAAGATGCACTAGGTAGGCTTGGCAGACGCACCTCCCCATCACACCCCCCCATCCCTCCCCGCCCTATCCCCCCACCCCACTCAGGGAGTATTGAGGAAATAGAAGGTAGTGAGTTTCCACTCATCATTCACCCAGTTAAGCTGGAACTGAATATAATGGAGACATAGGGAGGTTTAAAGAGTGGGGTAGATTAGGCCCTCACCAGGTGAAGATACAGACGAAGATGGTGGAGCTAAAAAAGTGGCAGATGCACACCAGGCAGTAGTAGAGGCGGGTTCAATTTTGCATTTTAAAAAGCATTTAGATAGTTACTTGGCTAAGATGGGTATAGAGGATATGGACCAAACGCAGGTAATTGGGACTAGTTTAGGGGTTAAAAAAAGGAACACCATGGACAAGTTGGGCTGAAGGGCCTGTTTCTGTGCTATAAACCTCAATGAACTCAAAAGAGCAGAACTCAAGGAGGAAGAAATCTTGGAGGGTTGGAGGTTGGAGGTTGGAGGAGGTTCGAGCAAGGCAGTGGAGGGATTTGACTATGAGACTGAGAGTTGTAAGTTTGAAGCTGGTAGCAATTTTGTTAAGAATCACCAAGTGCTCTGCAGCACAGTGGTTAACACTGCTGCCTCACAGCGCCAGGGACCTAGGTTCAATTCCCACATTGCCATCTGTGCAGAGTCTGCATGTTCTCAGCGTGTCTGCGTGGATTTCCTCCGGGTGCTCTCGTTTCCTCCCACCGTCTGAAAGATGTGCTGGTAAGCTGCATTGGCCGTGCAAAATCCTCCCTCAGTGTACCTGAAAAGGTGCCAGAGTGCGGCAACTAGGGGGTTTTCACACTAACTTCATTGCGGTGTTAACGTAAACCTACTTGTGACACTAATAAATAAACTTTAAAATTTAATAATATTGATGCAGCTGAATATATATTTTAAATAGCAGAACCTGAAAAGTGAGAGGCAGTTGGATTGCAAGAAATCAGTTCTGGAGGATGGTACGGTGGCACAGTGGTTAGCACTGCTGCCTCACAGCACCAGGCATCCAGGTTTCGATTCCCGACTTGGGCCAAAGTTTGTGTGGAGTTTGCACATTCTCCATGTGTCTGCATGGGTTTCCTCTGGGTGCTCCGGTTTCCTCCCACAGTCCGAAAGACGTGCTAGTTAGGTGCATTGGCCACGCTAAATTCTTCCTCGGTGTAACCTGAACAGGTGCTGGAGTGTGGTGACTAGGGGATTTTCACAGTTAATTCAATGCAGTATTAATGTAAGCTGACTTGTGATACTAATAATTCAACTTTCAAACTTTAATCTATTCCTCAACTCTCCAAAACACCAGCCTTCTTCCCAGCAGAAGGCAACCCTGTGCCTGCCAACATCCTGAACAAATTGCCAGGCAGAAGGCAAGTATTCCCTGGCAGCAGCGGGCAAGCAGCTTGTAACACAGCCTCAACAAAGCTAATCAGATTTCAAACAGCATTCTGTGAAGAGCGAGAAGTTGCATTCGTCGGCAGATCCGTCTTGTGCCTTTGGGCTGGAAATCACTGCTGTCAAATTCCTCTCCTCGCCGTTTTTACGGATGTTCGAGCGGCACAGTGCTCAGCACTGCTGCCTCACAGCGCCAGGGGCCCGGGTTCGATTCCGGCCTTGGGCCGCTGTCTGTGTGGAGCTTGCACATTCTCCCCATGCCTGCGTGGGTTTCCTCCAGGTGCTCCGGTTTCCTGCCACACTCTAAAGATGTACGGGTTAGGTGGATTGTTCATGCTAAAATTTCCCCTTAGTGCCAGGGGAATTAGCTGGAGGAAATGCATTGGTATAGAGCCTGGGTGGGACTGTGGTAGGTGCAGATTCGATGGGACAAATGGCCTCCTTCTGCACTGTAGGATTCTATGAAGTGTGGATTTGCCCCAAACAAACCAATGGACAATTCCATTAAAACCACAATAAGAACTTACATCTCTCCTTGTTTGTGTTAACTGTACTCAGCAAAGCAGAAATAAGTTTAAGTATCAATGTCACATGTAGGCTTGCATTAACATTGCAATGAAGTTACTGTGAAAGTCCCTTGAGTTGGCACATATTTGAATGTATTGAGGGAGAATTTAGCACGGCCAATGCACCTAACCAGCACATCTTTCAGACTGTGGGAGGAAACCGGAGCACCCGGAAGAAACCCACGCAGACACGTGGAGGGTGTGCAAACTCCACACAGTGACCCGAGACCGGAGTTGAACCCGAGTACCTGGCACTGTGAGGTGCCAGGGCCAACCACTGTGCCAACGCGCCGCCCATTAATGGAGATGCAGAAAAGGAGAGGAAATCAAAAGCAAGGCGGGGTAATTGGGGAGTTGGAAAAATGGAAAGCAGTGTAAAACACTCAGCACTTCGGTCAACGTCTGCGAAGAGGAAACAATGTGCCCGATTCTCCCATTGCAAAACAAAACTGAACTGGCGAGTCAGGTTGGGAGATGCGCACGTCAGCCATTTTGCGGGTTTCCCGTGAGTGTCTACAACCTGCGCGCATCTCCCAACTGGAAGAAAATGGTGCCGCTGGGAACGCACTGAAAACCGGTGGGAAGTGAGGTAAATCATTTGAATACATTTTACATATAATTCACATGTATTTTAAATGTGATTATTGGGCCCAGCATGGAGCTTGCCAGGCCCGATAGCATTTCCCACCCTGCCAGGAATACTCAATTCCGATGGGGTTTATACCAGCTTCCCATGTTTGGGGAACTAGCAGGAAACCCCGCCGGAGTGAAGGGGGCGGGCAATCGGGGGCCCCCAAAGTGGGTCGGGCAATAAGGAGGGTTGTGCCTCCTGGGCATGGGCAATGCTGCCAACATGTGGCCCCTGGCATTGCCTAAGAATCAAAGTGCCCATGCCCAGGGGACAGCTTGGCACTGCCCACCGAGCATCGGGCAATGCCAAGAAGGCAGAGCCTCTCGTGAGTGGGGCCTAAAGGCGATTGGTGGGGTTGGGGGTCCTGCTGCCACTCTGCATGGGAATCGGTCTTGGCTGGAGGGAATGTGGGAGTGGGGGGGGTGGTGGTGATGGTCCGCTGTGGCGGGGGAGGGGGAGCTGCCTCTTTGGGGAGGGGGGGTTCAACAGGGTGGAGAGGGCGTCTGCTGGGGCAAGGGGATGGGGTATCGCCATTGCTGGGGGGGTGGGGGGCTGGATATTGGGGCGCTTTGGGATAGGGGGTGGTCAGGGCTGGCCTGGGAATTGTTGTGGGGGCTACGACTGGGCTGTTTGCGGGGGGGGGGTTGCTGGAGGGTCAGCACTGCGGGGATCCTGGTTATGACTGACTGACCAGAAACAGGGAGACTGACGGATCGGGACCACTGTGTACGCGCAGAGTTCCAGGGCTGGCAGACTCCGACGCGAATAGACCCCGTCCCCCTAGGTTTTAATGTTATTCGCAACTGGGACCTCTGCAGTGCACAGAGTGCGGAGATTCAAGTCTAAAGCTGCACTGATAAAAAAACAGTCGTGATCGAGAACAGTTTTCCCACCAATTCAGCACTTTTGGGAAAATCGCCCTCAATATTTCTATTTCAGATCACTGACCGTTCATCAATTTCAAAATAAAGAGGAGGCCACTTTGGACTGGGATGAGAAGAAATTCTTTCACAGAGGGGATAGTGAATCTTTGGAATTCTCTACCCCAGAGGCATGTGGAAGCTCCATCATTGAGTGTGTTTAAAGCAGAGATTGATAGATTTCATAGAATCATAGAAACCCTACAGTGCAGAAAGAGGCCCTTCGGCCCATCAAGTCTGCACTGATTACAATCCTACCCAGGCCCTAGCCCCATATATTTTACCCACTAATCCCTCTAACATACGCATCTCAGGACACTAAGGGGCAATTTTTTATCATGGACAATCAACCTAACCCACGCATCTTTGGATTGTGGGAGGAAACCAGAGCACCCAGAGGAAACCCACGCAGACACGAGGAGAATGTGCAAACTCCGCACAGACAGTGACCTGATCTGGGAATCGAACCCAGGTCCCTGGAGCTGTGAAGCAGCAGTGCTAACCACTGTGCTACCGCGCCGCAATATCATTAATTTCTGTTTAATGATATTGTAAAGGGTTGTGGGGATGGAATGGGCAAAAGGCATTGAAGTATCCAATCAGCCATGATGGCATGGGCAGACTCGATGGACTGAATGGTTTATTCCTCTTCCTATGTTCCCTACTTTCTAATTCTTGAGATTTGACTGAACATGGCATGTTTGATGTGAAAAGGTTCGGAGATTCCAAAGATCACTTGCCGATGAACCGGAAACGGCTTTCTTTGCTGAACACAAGGAAGGAAACGGTCAAATTCACATTGTATCAGATCAGCCCAGCATGTTATACTGAAGGATACGTTACTCTCTGTTTCATAAACATAGCTCATTTTTATCAATGTCTTGTCTCAGCCAGAGCCTTTATTGAACTGAATAGAATTGGCAGCCTACAGTACTTCCCTCAGGGCAATCATATTACTTGGTATGAATACATTGTCAAAATTCAAACATAACTTTTTTTTAGATATTAAACAAGAAGGTACAAACGTCCCCCTCATCTTACCAAACAAGGAAATACATTTTCATGCACACTTTTTCTATGTGCCTGAGTTACCCAACTTACCCACCATACACCCACTGTTTACATGCATTAACAGTTCTGTGTTCCACTAGTCTTTTTAAAGGTTATTGATTAGTGTCACAAGTAGACTTGCATTAACACTGCAGTGAAGTTACTGTTTTCCTCTGGGCTGACTTTGCCTGCTTTCTGTTCAGCGAGTAATTGGCATGACAAAATAAAGAATCTCTTTCCAGTCATGTCGATACTCAGAAGATGAGACATAATCTTAGCTTTATTGCTGTGACACTACCCCGCCTCCCATGAACCAAATGACACACCTAGGACCTGACTCTGAAGAAAATTAAAGAAGTGCACCCACCCATCCCTTTTTCACCAGTTGGATCCCCTTCGCCTCTACTTTCTCAGAAGACAAAGGAAATTTGGCATGCCAGCTACGACTCTCACCAACTTTTGCAGATACACCATAGAAAGCATTCTTTCTGATTGTATCACAGCTTGGTATGGCTCCTGCTCTGCCCAAGACCACAAGGAATGACAAAAAGTAGCCCAATCCATCACATAGCCTCCCATCCATTGACTCTGTGGGCATTTCCCACTGCCTCGAAAAAGCAGCCAACATAATTAAGGGCCCCACGCACCCCGGACATTCTCTTTTCTACTTTCTTCCGTCAGGAAAAAGATACAAAAGTCTGAGATCATGTACCAACCGACTCAAGAACAGGTTCTTCCCGGCTGCTGTCAGACTTTTGAATGGACTTATCTTGCATTAAGTTGATCTTTCTCTACACCCTAGCTATGACTGCAACACTACATTCTGCACTCTCGTTTCCTTCCCTATGAACAGTACGCTTTGTCTGTATAACATAGAAGAAATAATACTTTTCACTGTATGTTAACACATGTGACAATAATAAATCAAATAAAAAAAATCAAAATCACTGTGTGAAAATCCCCTCTTCGCCTCTTCAGGTACACTGAGGGAGAATTTAGCATGGCCAATGTGCCTAACCAATACGTCTTTTAGACTGTGAGAGGAAACCAGAGCGCCCGGAGGAAACTCATGCAGACACAGGAAGAATATGCAAACTCCACACAGACAGTGACCCAAGCCAGAAATCGAACTTGGGTCCCTGGCACTGGGAGACAGCTAACCCACGTGCCACCATGCTGTCAGTGACTGCATACAAATTTCACACACTGGGTAAGATTTTCCAACTCATCCCAAAACCAGAAATGCGGACCCCAAGGTCAATGGACCTTTGCATGGCCCATCTCCTGCTTGCTGCCATTCCCATGGTGGATGAGACAGGAAAATCCCATCCATCATCTTTAAACCACGCAGATTTCTAATGGCTCAGTGGTGATGTTCCTTACCCAAGAGTGTCATTCCCGTGGCATTTTTTGCCTTGGTAACTGGTGTTTTTCCATTGCAATTGGCACATGGACTTTTAAAATTGATGGTTGTTCTGCACTCAGTACAGTGGGTGAGATCCCTTCTCCCTGACTGGTTGATTGTAGGAAAGGAGCAACTTTGCTCTTTGAGTGTAAATGCCTGTACTTGCACTGGTATACCTGGCCCTTCATTTACACTGTGTATGATTGTGGGGGCAATTTCTTTATGTGTGTGCCAAGTTTCCACATGGGCTGGCTCCTGTTGAGAGTTTTACAAGTTTTCACCTTGACTGGCTCACCAATTTTCAGTTCTGGTAATGGTTTGGCATCCTTGTCAAACTGAAATGTGGCTTTCCGTCACATGAATCATGCCTGTTGCTGCTTCTGGTTTCAGTGGTTTCCTTGCTGTTGGAAGAGTTAATTTGCGTGCAGTGTGACATCAATCTCTGGACAGCATTGCTTTCCATGCCTTCAGTTGGTCTATTTCTCCACTGCTTTATATACGTCAGTGTGAGTTTTGCTGGATTTCTTGACGAATCCTTTGGTGATTTTCACTGCTGCCTCAGCCTTTGCTATTTGACTGGGGACGGTCCGGAGACCACGTGTAGTGATGAAATTCCCAATCGTTTGTGCATGGACTGAATCTACAGACTCGATGGGCCAAATTGATTGGGCCCCCTACTGTTAGTCATTTATATAAATGACATAGACGACTATGTGGGGAGGTAGGTTCAGTAAGTTTGCCAATGGTACAAAGATTGGCCGGCTGGCTAACAGTGAGGTTGAGTATCTTTGGTTACAGGAAGACATAGACGAGATGGTCAAATGGGCAGATAAGTGGTGGATAGGATTTAACCCTGAAAAGTGTGAGGTGATACACATCGGAAAGAGTAATTTGACAAGGAAGTATATTGTGAATGGTCTGACCCTGGAAAGTTCTGTGGAACAAAGGGACCTTGGTGTGTTTGTCCATAGATCTCTGAAGGTGGAAAGGCAGGTTAATAAGATGGTGAAAAAGGCATATGGGACACCTGCCTTTATCAATCAAGGTATAGATTACAAAAGCAGAGAGGTCATGATGGAGTTGTATAGAACTTTAGTGAAGCCACAGCTAAAGTACTGTGTGCGGTTCTGGTCGCCATGTTATAGGAAGGATGTGAATGCACTGGAGGGGATGCAGAGGACATTCACCAGGATGTTGCCTGAGATAGAACATTTAAGTTATAAAGAGAGGTTGGATAGACTTGGGTTATTTTCTCTAGAGCAGGGAAGACTGAGGGGTGACTTGCTTGAGGTGTTCAAGGTTATGAGGGGCATGGACAGGGTGGATAGGGAGCAGCTGTTCCCTTTAGTTGAAGGGTCAGTTATGAGGGGACACAAATTAAAAGTGAGTGGTGGGAGGTTTAGGGGGGATTTGAGAAAAGTTTTTTTACTCAGATGGTGTGAGGGTCTGGAATACATTGCCTGGGAGGGTGGTGGAGGCGGAATGCCTCACATCCTTTAAGAAGTACCTGGATGCACTTTAAGAAGTACTTGGCATGCCATAACATTCAAGGCGATGGACTGGGTGCCGGCAAGTGGGACTAGGTGGGTAGGTCAGGGCCTTTCATGCATCAGTGCCGATTTGATAGGCTGAAGGGCCTCTTTTGCATTGTAGTATTCTGTGATTCTGTGAAATGTCTCCTCCTGCACTGAAGGAATGCTATGATTCTATGAATACTTCACTTGTGAACTGAGAGCCATTGTCACTCATCACAATGCCTGGAATGCCATGCCAATTGAAATGTACGTTCAGGCATTTTACTATTTTTCTCATTTTCTTTGGACTCACCTGGTCTAACTCTCCGTGGTCAGAATAGTTGGCCACAGTGACAGGATAATGAGTCAAAGTCAGTGTGAATAGGTGAATTCCCTGTTTCATCCAGTGTCTGTGTCAGTGCCGTTTTCTAAATTTTACCTCTATCCCATCCATTGCCACCCCCTGCCCACCCCCCCAGACGAAGGGACAGGCTGCCCCAAAATCTTGCAACTTTTGCTACAAATAAACCTGTTTGGGCTTTCAACAGGTGTTGTGGGATTTCTTTCTGCCTAGAGTTAAGAAAGCCTACCAATCCTCTACTTTCTCAGAACAAAGGAAATATGGCATGTCCTCTATGACTCTCACCAACTTCTACAGATGCACCATAGAAAGCATTCTTTGGTTGTACCTCAGCTTGATATGGCTCTTGCTCTGTCAAAGACTGCAAGGAACTACAAAAGATTGTGAATGTAGCCCAATCTATCACGCAAACAAGCCTCCCATCCATTGACACTGTCTACACTTCTTGATGTCTCGGAAAAGCAGCCAGCATAATCAAGGACCATGCGCACCCTGGTCATTCTCTCTTCTACCTTCTTCCATCGGGAAGTCTGAAGACACGTACCAACCAACTCAACAGCAGCTTCTTCTCTATTGCCATCAGATTTTTGAATGGACCTACCCTGCATTAAGTTGATCTTTCTCGACACCCTAGCTGTGACTGTAGCATTGCATCCCGCAGTCTCTCATTTCCTCTTATATGTGTTGTCTGCTTTGTCTGCATAGCGTGCAAGGAGCAATATTTTTCATTGTGTACTAATACATGTGACAATAAAAGCGATATATCAAATCAAATCATCTCAGTGAGAGTCTTTATTGAACTGAATAGAAATGGCAGCCTGCAGTACTTCCTTCATGGTGGAACCACTTGACTGTGATAAGCTAGGTAGTACACTTAACAAGATTGAATATCAAAACCCAATGCTGGTTGACACAGCTGCTTGGAGTTTTCACTCATGAATGAAAATGACAGAACAAAATATACTTTATTCTCAAATTATTGCAGTTGTTCTGCCTTATAAATGGTAGGATTCTGGTGCCTGATAAGAGCTAATTGGATTTCATTTCTGAATAACTCACAACCATACAAAATGGAAAGACTGTGACAGAAATTGACTGGTGATACAGATGCGTAGTGAACTCTCCAATGAAAGATGCTGATAACCTGGGTGAAGTCAGATCTTCCTGATACCCTGCAGTGGATCTATGCCATACTTATGGCCAGAGTTGGGGAGAACAGACCAGATAGATAATGTGCTCAAAGCAATTATTTATCAGGCATGACAATTTTCTCTGGATTGTTATCAAGTGGCTAATCTCCTGCTACCATTCTAAAAGTGTTAAAGGTTGGAGACTATGCAGACTCTCGATGGCTTATTCAGTCAGCACATAAACTACACAAACCTGGAACGGTTGCAGTTTTTCTTCCCGGTCTGGCGAAATTGGCAGATTAGATGGTCACAGGATATGGACATTGCTGGTGGGACCACCAGAGGAACATGTGAATTAGATGCAGGAATCATAGAATCCTTACAGAAGGAGGCCATTTGGCCTACTGAGCCTGCATCGACCATAATTCCACCCGAGCCTATTCCCATAACCCCACATATTTATTCTTCTAATCCTCCTGACACTAGGGTCAATTTTAACATGGCCACTCATCCTAACCCACACATCTTTGGACTGTGGGAGGAAACTGGAGCACCCGGAGGAAACCCACGCAGACACAGGGAGAATGTGCAAATTCCACACAAACAGTGGGTTCCTGGCTCTGTGAGGCAGAAGTGCTAATCACCATGCTGCCACTCGAGCCTGTTCCACCCTTTCAATAAGATCATGGCTGATCTGATTGCAACCTCAACCCTACATTCCTGCCAAGCCCATCATTTAATGCCCATTCTTGCTTGTTTTTGAGAAGGTGGCGATAGTCTTTGTTTGAATTGCTGCATTCTATGTGGTGCATTAGCTGTTCCAGCTGTGTTCCAGCTGTTGACACAGTGACAATGAAGGAAAAAGTACCCAAGTTGAGCTGGGGTACCACTTGGTGGGTATATTTGGGTGGTCAGCTGTGATAAAATGTATTCCTGGAGGTTTCATTCCATGACTTGCCCCCATGCTCCGGCCATTAGTCGGGCAATATCTCCATCTTTGATATGCACTGTCCTCAGAACTAGGAGCAGGCTCGAGGGGCCAGATGGCCTACTCCTGCTCCTAGTTCTTATGTTTTTGTGTTCCTACTCCATCCTATGAAACAAAAAGACTCATGACCTCAATTGCATGATTGTCAGCCAGACAGACTTTTTTCCATCCAAGTTTCAACATTTGGTAAAGAGTAATATTCAAAGAATATAACAAGAAATATATATATATTTACTGTCCCAATAACTTTTCTCCAGGGTTTCTCACTGCACAGAATCATGGAATCACACAGTGTAGAAGAGTTTTTCTGCACATCCCCCCTAAATTTCCTGTCCCTCACCTTGAACCTATGTCTCTTTGTGACTAACCCTTCAACTAGGGCGAACAGCTGGTCCTTGGACATACTGTCCATGCCCCTCAAAATCTTATACATCCAGATCAGATCACCCCTCAGTCTTCTCTGCTCCAAGCAAAACAAGCCAAGCCTACGCAACCTCTCTTTAGAATGTAAATGTCCCATCCCTGGCAGAATCCTGATAAATCTGCTCTGCATCCCCTCCAGGACAATCACATCCTTACAATAATGTGGCGAGCAGAACTGCACACTGTACTCCAGCTGTGGCCTCACCAAAGTTCCATACAGCTCCAACATGGCATCCCTGTCTTTGTAATCTATGCCTTGATTGATAAAGGCAAGTTTCCCCTATGTCTTTTTCACCACCCTACTGACATGTCCTTCCGCCTTCAGAGATCTGTGGACAAACACACCAAGGTCTCTTTGTTCCACAAAGCTTCCTGGTGTCACACCATTCACTGAACACTTTCTTGTCAAATTATTCCCTCCAAAGTGTATCACCACACACTTTTCAGGGCTAAATTCCATCTGCCATTTAGCTCCGCATTTTACCATCCCGTTTATATCTTTCTGTAGCTCAAGACACTCTACCTCACTGTTAAACATCCAACCAATATTTGTGTCATCGGCAAACTTACTAATCTTACCTCCCACGTAATCATCTATGTTGGATGTAAATTACAGATCTTTATGATACGCCGCTGGACACTGGCTTTCAGTCACTAAAGCAGCCTTCTGTCATTGCCCTCTGTCTCCTACAACTAAACCATTTTTGAATCCACCTTATCAAATTACTCTGTACCCATGTGTATGCATTTTTCCTCTTTATAAGTTCTCTATGCTGGACCTTGTCAAAGACTTCGCTGAAATCCATATAAACTACCCTCATCACACACCGGCTCACCTCCTCAATCAAATTTGTTAGGTGCCCTGACGAAGCCATGCTGACTATCCCTGAGGAAGCTTTGCTCCTCCCAGTTCATGTAGGGAATGTTGAAATCACCCAATATAATTAACCTATAATTATTTTCACACACCACCGCAAATTGTGCACACATTTGTTCCTCAATTTCCCACTGATTACCAGGGGGTCTGTAATAAACATCTTGCAATGTGGCTGCCCCTTTTTTATTCCGAAACTCGATCCACAAAGCTTCATTCAATGTCCTCTCAAAGGTATAATCTCTCCTTATTATAACAACTTAATTAATAATGCAACGCCTCTTGTTCTTTTAGTCCCTCTCCTGTCTCTCCTGAAGACTCTATATCCTGGAATGTTAAGCTGCCAGTCCTGCCTCTCCCTCAACCACATCTCTATGTTGTCTGCTATATCACAATTCCACATTTCAATCCTGCCCTTGACTCATCCATTTTACGTGTAATACTCTGGTATTAAAATAGAGGTCATCCAGCCTTATTGTCTTGAAACTTAATACAGCTGTACTTGCTCTGACTTGATTGTTTTTATTGTATTGTGCTGTATCCTTATTTTGCTCATAGTCTGTGTTCCCCTACCCCTGTTGAGTTAGTTTAAAACTCCTCCCAAATGCACCAGCAAACCCACCCGTGAGGATGTTAGGCCCCCTCTGGTTCAGATGTAGGCTGTCCCGCTTGTACAGCTCCCATCTTCCCTAGAGATGGTCTCAGCGATCCAGGAATCTAAACCCTTCGCTCCTGCACCAACTCCAAAGCCACACATTCACCTGCACTATCCTCCTATTCCTGTGCTCACTAGCATGTGGCATTGAGAGTAATCCTGAGATTACAACCCAAGAGGTCCTGCTTTTTAGTCTACTATCGAACTGTCTGAGCTCTTGAAGAAAGACTTCATCCCTCTTTCTACCTCTGTTATTGATACCAACATGTGCCGTAATCTCTGCTTTATTATCCTCCCCCTTCAGAATGCCCTCCAGCCATTCAGTGACATCCTGGACCAAGGAGGCAATGCACGAACCTGGAATCACATTGAGAGCCACATATATATAACACCTATATATTCCCCTGACATTAATATTGTCCTACCTCTCTTCTTCCATTCCTGTACAGGCTACTTGTGATGCCAAAGGCTTGGCTCTGTCTGCACTCCCTGGAGGAAGTGTCACAACAGTTGTGAAACTTCTTACTGTGTTTACCCCAGTCCAACGCCGGCATCTTCACATCATGACTCCCTGAAGGAACCAGGGAGCTTTCAAAATGGAATACCGATTTGTGAGGGGACCCCAGCGGACTCCTGAATTACCTGCCTGTTTCTCTTTGACTGCCTGGAGGTCACCCATTGCCTTCCTTCCTCAGGTCTCTTCAGCTGTAGTGTGACTGCCTCTCTATACATGCTATCCGTGATACTCTCAAACTTGTAGCTGCTCCACAGTGTCCCTAGCTGCTGTTCCAGCTCCAAAACCTGACCTTTGAGGAAAAGTAGCTGGACACACTTCCTGTTCACATGCTAGTCCGGGGCATTGGGAATGTCTCCAGCTTCCCACATAGAGCAGGAGGAGCAAACGATGGATTTGAGCTCTCCTGCCATGTCTTTAAATTTGAAAATTTGAAGGCTTTCTTTAAAAAATAAAATGAATCAAGTAATACCCTACCCTTGCTTAAACAATGACTTATGATTTAACATAGTTTGAAAGTACCCGCCAAGACTTACTCACCAATCTGCTGCTCCCAATAGGGCCAAGTTACTTACTGAACTATGGGCAGCCTTGTGGCACAGTGGTTAGCACTGCTGCCTCACTGCGCCAGGAGCCGGGGTTCAATTCTGGCTTTGGGTCACGTCTGTGCGGAGTTTGCAAATTCTCCCCATTTCTGTGTGGGTTTCTTCCCAGTGCTCCGGTTTTCTTCCACAGTCTGAAGATATGTAGGTTAGGTTGATTGGCCATGCTAAATTGACCCGAGTGTTTGGGGGTGGGGGGGTGGTCATGGGGGGGAGTGGTTAGTAGGGTAAATATGTGTGGTTACGGGAATAGAGCCTGGGTGGAACTGTTGTCAGCGCAGACTCGATGGGCTGAATGGCCTCCATCTGCAATGTATTCTATGGATTCTATGCCACCTTGGAGCACTGGCATCTGTCCCCGTACTACTGCCAGTACACCCTGCCACCACCAAGAAGGTGAGTGGATTAGGCTTTACCTCGCCAGTCCTTTGTACTTCCCTGAGTCATGAGTTCTCCCAGAAGGGTCCTGAAGATTGATCTTTAGTTCATGGAGACTCTAGGGCAATCCTACTGGGTTGACAACCCAAAATTGTATATTCTACGTATATGTGTGTGTGTGTGTGGTGTGTGTTTGTGCCCGTGTGTATTAGAACAAGGATTGCTATGTTAAATGTTGCAACCTCTTTCGTATTTCAGTGAGCTTCATTGATCATTCAACTTCAGTTACATGGATTTCCGTCAGATTCCATTGGTTTTGGACAGCTTCCTCACCCAGTACCTCAAACTGACCTTATCTGGTATATTCTTTGGAAACACCAATATATCTGATTGATATGATGTTCTTCTTTGCCGGGAACACATTAATGAACTAAATTGCACCACCCCCAACTCTGCAACCTTCACACAATGCACGGTGGCACAATGGGTTAGCACTGCTGCCTCACAGGCCAGGGACTTGGGCTCAATTCCAGGCTTGGGTCACTGTCTGTGTGGAAAGTGCATGTTCTCCCCGTGTCTGCGTGAGTTTCCTCCGAGTGGTCCAGTTTCCTCCCACAGTCCAAAAGACGTACAGCCTAAGTGCATTGGCCATGCTAAATTCTCCCTCAGTGTACCGAACAGATGCCAGAGTGTGGTGACTGGGGGATTTCCACAGTAATTCCATTGCAATGTTAATGTAAGCCTACTTGTGACACTAATAAATAAACTTAAAGAAACAATTGGAAGAAGTAGGAAAAAAAACTCTCTCTGGATTGTGTTGTCACCTCCTGAGTGATCACGGTGGCACAGTGGTTCATGCTGCTGCCTCACAGTGCCAGGGACATGGGTTCAAATCCTGGCTTGCAGCACTGTCTGTGTGGAGTTTGCGTGTTCTCCCCATGTCTGCGTGGGTTTCCTCCGGGTGCTCCGGTTTCCTCCCACAGTCTGAAAGATGTGCTGGTTAGGCACATCAGCTGTGCTAAATTCTCCTCCGGTGTACCCAAACAGGAGTGTGGCGACTGGGGGATTTTCACAATTAAATCATTGCAGTGTTAATGTAAGCCTACTTGGACACTAATAAATAAATTAAAGATGATTGGAAGGAAGAAGTACTCTGGATTGTGTTGTCACTGCCTGAGTCACCATTAGCCTCGGCTGTCCGGGTTTTAACTCTGCTTTCCTCTTTGCCTCCTTGTGTTGCTCTTGAGGAATGAGCAGCCAATATGAAACAGACAGGTGGAGATTTTCAACCTCTATCCAAGGTTGATACACACACTCTGCTTTAATTTCCTGCATTACAATCCTCTCCCCCGGCATTAGAGTTTGCAACTGTGATGACCTGCATTTCCATTTCCACACAGCGATCTAGATTAGCTTTCTTCCGAGCCTAATCGCGTGGCACGTTAATTAACAATCTTCACGGTGCAGGTTTCAAAAGGATGCCCATTCTACATGGCCTTGAGCTGAACTGCCCAGGCTTCACTGGCTCAAACCGTCCCATAGCTCATATCCCATGCAATGCACCAGTGACAGTCTGCAGGTCTCTCATCGATCCACCGCTGATTACCCATCTGGCTCATAGATCCCCCGCTCGACTTTGACTGAAAGCTGTAAAAGCTGCGACCGGGGCACGATTGCAACAACCCTTCTCTACTTGCTGCTAATCTTGAGCTGGAAATAAGCAGGCAGTGAGAATCAGTGGCATGGTTTCTGTTAGCTCTGACTGAAAGATGGAAGATTCACATTTGTGTGCCAAGTGAAGTGCTTATCTCAGAAATTCTTCAGAGGGCTTCACTTTACGTATTTCTTTTTCATTCACAGAATCATACAATGCGGAAGAGGCCCTTCGGCCCATCAGGTCTGTACCAACACACTAGAACTCGTGCCTAATCCCATTTACCAGTGTTTGGCTCAATAGCCCCGAATGTTATGATGTGTTCATCCAGGTATTTTTTAAAGGATGTGAGGCATCCCACTCCCACCACCCTCCCAGGCAGCTCATTCCAGACCCTCACCACCCTCTGGGTAAAAAGGTCTTTCTTCACATGTCCCATAAACCCATGCCCCTCACCTTGAGTCAAACGTTTAGTTTATTTATTAGTGTCACCAGTAGGCTTACATTAATACTGCAGTGAAGTTACTGTGAAAATCCCCTAGTTACCACACTCCGGCGCCTGTCTGGGGACACTGAGGGAAAATTTAGCATGGCCAATGCACCTAACCAGCACATCTTTCAGACTGTGGGAGGAAACCAGAGCACGCGGAAGAAACCCACGCAGACACGGGGAGAACGTGCAAACTCCATGAAGACAATGACCCAAGCTGGGAATCGAACTCAGGTCCTTAGCGCTGTAAGGCAACAGTACTAACCACTGTGTCACCATGCTGCCCCAATGTCCCCTCATGACTGACCCTTCAACTAAAGGGAACAGCTGTTCCTTATCCACTCTGGCCATCTTGTACATGGCATGTGGGTATCACTGGCAATGCCAGGATTTATGATTCCACCTAATTACCCTTGTAAAGGTTGTGGTGAGCTACCTTTTTGAACTGTTATGGTGCAAGCTATCCAGTTTTATTCTCATTCAACGTTTCTTGAGAAATTTGATACAATTGAGCTGACAGGGGTTGGATCTGAAGTCACGTAGCTCAGGCCTAGGAAACATTGGTACTTTGGAGTCATTCTTAAACCAGATATATTCCTCCAACAATCCAGTCATTTCATGAAGATCATTACTAAGCCCAGCTTTTTAAAATCCAGAATTATTTAAATGAATTGAATTTAGATTCTCACAGGGGCTGTAATGGTGGGATTTGAACTCACATTTCCAGAAAATTAGTCTGGACCTCAATATAACTATTCCAGCTTCATTATCCAGATTCAAGGAAAGTGAGGGGGCAACAACACTGAGCCCCAATGCCTGGCAGAGGACACAAAGCTGGAAGGATAACATTGTTCCCATTCCAATTGAAGTGTGTGGATGGTCATTTGAAAGGTGGTTGTGTAGTGGTGTTGTCACTGGGCTAGTAATTCAGAGACCCAGGGCAGGACTCAGGTTCAAATCTCACCACAGCAGATGGTAAAATTTGAATTCAATAAAAATCTGGATTTAAGAATGATGAGCATGAAATCAAATCAATTGTGATAAAAACCCATTTGGTTCGCTAATACCCTTCAGGGAAAAGCTGCCATCCTTACCTGGTCTGGCCTACATGTGACTCCAGATCCACAGCAATGCGGTTAGAACATAAGAACATAAGAAATAGGAGCAGGAGTAGGCCATCTAGCCCTTCGAGCCTGCTCCGCCGTTCAGTAAGATCATGGCTGATCTTATAGTGGTTCAGTTCCACCTACCCACCTGCTCCCCATAACCCTTAATTCCCTTATTGTCAAAAATCTATCTGTCTGTGTCCTAAACATATTTAACGAGGTAGCCTCCACTGCTTCAATGGGCAGAGAATTCCAAAGATTCACTACCCTCTGGGAGAAGAAGTTCCTCCTCAACTCTGTTCTAAATTGACTCCCGCTTATTTTGAGGCTATGCCCTCTAGTTCTTGTTTCCTTTCCAAGTGGAAATAATCTCTCTGCTTCCACCCTGTCTAGCCCTTCATTATCTCATATGTCTCTATAAAATCTCCCCTCAGCCTTCTAAACTCCAAAGAGTACAGGCCCAATCTACTCAATCTCTCCTCATAAGCTAACCCCCTCATAGAACATAGAACATAGAACCCTACAGTGCAGAAACAGGGCCTTCGGCCCATCGAGTCTGCACCGACCACAATCCCACCCCGGCCCTATCCCCATATCCCTACACATCTACCAGCTAATCCCTCTAACCTACACATCCCAGGACGCTAAGGGGCAATTTTAGCATGGCCAATCAACCTAACCCGCACATTTCTGGTATCAACCTGGTGAACCTCCCCTGCACTCCTTCCAAAGCTAATATATCCTTTCTCAAATAAGGGGACCAAAATTGCACACAGTACTCCAGTTGCAGCCTCACCAGTACCCAGTACAATTGCAGCAAGACCTCCCTGCTTTTATATTCTATCCCTTAGACCTCCCTACTTTTGTACTCCATCCCTCTTAAATGCTCTCTGAAACAACAATAAATGTTGCCCCAGGCTGCGACTTCTACATCCCATGAATGAATCAAAGAAAAGAATAATTCTCAATAAAGTTGGCATTGCTGGCACACCAGCTATCCTTGTGGTGGGAAGCTGCATCCTTTTGAACCACTATAGTCCACATGGTGAAGTACTCCCAAAGTGCTGTTAAATGGGAAATTCCAGGACTCTGGCCCAGCAGTTACGGAGGAATGTCCAGATGGCGTGTGAGGGAAACTTAGAGAATATGGCATTCCCATGCACTTGCTTTCCTGGAAGGGGCTGTGAGGATGGGAGAGGGGCACAGGCACTTGCATTTTAGCACAAGCCAAAATTCAGGGTATCAATATTGGCAATGTATACATTGTAAACACTAAAGTTTATTCATCACAAGTCGGCTTATATTAACACTGCAATGAAGTTCCTGTGAAAATCCCCTAGTCGCCACACTCCGGCACCTGTTCGGGTACACTGAGGGAGAATTTAGCATGGCCAATGCACCTAACTGCATGTCTTTCAGACTGTGGGAGGAAACTGGAGCATCTGGAGGAAACCCAAGCAGACATGGGGAGAACATGCAGACTCCGCACCGACAGTGACTCAAGCCAGGAATCGAACCCGGGTCCCTGGTGCTGTGAAGCAGCAGTGCCACTGTGCAGGAAAATGAAGACTCATAGAATCATAGAGGTTTACGACATGGAAACAGGCCCTTCAGCCCAACTTGTCCATAACGCTCCTTTTCTTTAACTGCTAAGCTAATCCCAATTGCCCATGTTTGGCCCATATCCCTCTGTACCCATCTTATCCACGTAACGGTCTAAATGCTTTTTAAAAGACAAAATTGTATCCGCCTCTACTACTACTTCTGGCAGCTTGTTTCAGACACTCACCACCCTCTGTGTGAATAAATTGCCCCTCTGGATACTTTTGTATCTCTTCCTTCTCATCTTAAATGTATGCCTTTTAGCTTTAGACTCCCCTACCTTTGGAAAAAGAAATTGACTATCTAGCTGATCTGTGCCCCTCATTACTTTATAGACGTCGGTAAGATCACCTCCCAGCCTCCTACGCTCCAGAGAAAAAAGCCCTAGTTTATTCAGCTTCTCCTTATAACTCAAACCATCAAGTCCCGGTAGCATCCTAGTAAATTTTTTCTGCACCCTTTCTAGTTTAATAATATCCTTTCTATAGCAGGGTGACCAGAACTGTACACAGTATTCCAATGCAGCCTTACCAATGTCTTATACAACTTCAACAACACATGCCAACTCCTATATTCAATGTTCTGACCAATGAAACCAAGCATGCTGAATGTTTCCTTCACCACTGTGTCCACCTGTGACTCCACTTTCAAGGAGCTACGGATGTGTACCTCAAGATGTTCTATAATCCTTCTCATTAACTGAGTAAGTCCTGCCCTGGTTCGATCTACCAAATGCATCACATCACATATATCTAAATTAAACTCCATCCGCCATTCATCAGCCCACTGGCCCAATTGATCAAGATCCTGTTGCAATTGGAGATAAGCTCCTTTATTGTCCAGTATGTCACCAATCTTGGTGTCACCTGTTAACTTACCAACCATGCCTCCTAAATTCTCATCCAAATCAATAATACATATGACAAATAACAGTGGACGCAGCTATGAGCCTGAGGCGCACCACTGGTCACAATTCTCCAGTTTGAAAACAATCGTCTGCAAACACCCTCTGTGTCCTGACATTCAGCCAATTTTTTATCCATTTGGCTACCTCACCCTGGATCCCGTGAGATATAACCTTATGCAACAATCTACCATGTTTATCAAAGGCCTTGCTAAAGTCCATGTAGATAATATCAGCTGCACTGCCCTCATTGACCTTCTTGGTTACCCCTTCAAAAAACTCAACCAAATTTGTGAGACATGATTTTCCACTCACAAAGCCATGCTGATTGTTCCTAATCAGCCCTTGCATCTCTAAATGCCTGTAGATTCTGTCTCTTAGAATACCTTCTAACAATTTACCCACAACAGATGTGAGGCTCACTGACTGCCCTTTTTAAACAAAGACATAACATTTGCCACCCTCTAATCTTTAGGCACTTCACCTGTGACTGTCGGTGATTCAAATATCTCTGCTAGGGGACCCTCAATTTCCCCTCTGGCCTCCCACAATGTGCAGGGATACACTTCATCAGGTCCCGGGGATTTCTCTCCCTTGATGCACTTTAAGACTTCCAGCACCTCCTTGTCTGTTATATGTACACTCCTCAAGACTTCATTATTTATTTCCCCAAGTTTTATTTATTTACACCCATGCTTTTCTCAACAATAAATACTAATGAGAAATATTCATTTAGGGATCTCACCCATCTCTTGTGGATTTGTGCATAGACGACCTTGTTGATCCTTAAGAACCTCTACTCTCTCCCTAGTTACTCTTTTGTCCTTTATGTTTTTGTAGAATCTCTTTGGATTCTTCTTTGCCTTATCTGCCAAAGCAATCTCATGTCCTCTTTTTGCCCTCCTGATTTCTCTCTTTACTCCTACACCCTCTACACTCTTCAAGGGACCCATTTGCTCCCAGCTGCCTATGCATGTCATGTGCCTCTTTCTTCTTCTCGGTCTCAATATCCCAAGTTATTATAGCAAACGCAACATGTTAAAAAACGGGAATAGGGTTGTTAACGCGACACAGGAGAACAACACAAAAACAGGTAAAAGCAAATCACTGTGAATGCTGGAAACTAAAGCAAAAACAGAAAATGGTGGAAAATCTCAGCAGGTTTGACAGCCTCTGTGGAGAGAGAATAGAGCCAATGTTTTGGTGTGAGAAAAGCAACAGTCGTTCAGTGGGACATTAATGTTCCTTGACTGTGACGAAAATTTATATGCTGTTTATTTTTAGGTGCAATTTCCCATAAGAAGAAGAGAAACCTAAATGAAACTGCCTATTCATAAACTGCTGAAGGAGCGAATGAGACTACTGGGAAGGCAGACTGGCGGGAGGTTAATGGTTACAGTCACAAACTAGAGGAGAATGAGTGTTGTACTCAGAACAGAACTGATAAGAACACCCACTGGGAGGAAAGTATTTTCTTTATGAAGCACCTATTATATCATCAGGGCAACCCGAAGTCCTTCACAGACAGTGAAGTAGTCATGTTTCTGATTGGTTTATGAGCAAACTCTGGATATCAAACTACACACAGTTGTGTGATAACAGGCCAGTAAATCTGTCTGGTTAAAGAATAACTTTTGGCCAGGCCGTGCACTTCTGTTAATGTTACCATCGAGACTTTTACAAACACCTGAACAGGAAAAGAAAGCCTCTCTCCAAGTGGCACTCTGCTACTGCACTGCAGTCACAGCCTGTACAGTGGTCATTGTTGGCATTGCAGCCAGATCCCAACAAGGATCATCACAGGAGCCAGTCAGGCAGGCAAGTCCTGGTGAGGGATTGGGAGGGCAAGGGGTTGGAACAAGTGGATGGTATAGAGTGTTTGGGTGGCACGGTAGCACAGCGGGTTAGCACTGCTGCTTCGCAGCTCCAGGGACCTGGGTTCAATTCTCAGCTTGGGTCACTGTCTGTGTGGAGTTTGCACATTCTCCTCGTGTCTGCATGAGTTTCCTCTGGGTGCTCCGGTTTCCTCCAAAGATGTGCGGGTTAGGTTGATTGGCCATCGTAAAATTGCCCCTTAGTGTCCTGAGATGTTAGAGGGATTAGTGGGTAAAATGTGGGGGTAGGGCCTGGGTGGGATTGTGGCTGGTGTGGACTCAATGGGCCAAATGGCCTCTTTCTGTATTGTAGGGTTTCTATACTATTCTATGATGAGTATTCTGATGGGGGGATCTCTGTTGGACACCAGGTATGACCCTCCCGCATCCTGCATCCTAGTGGTCTCGCCGTATGGCAAAATGCACTCCCATCTCTGGTAAAGTGGCATGACAATGCCAGTGAGGGGTCACTAATTAGTCACCTAAGGACCACAATTGACCCAAAGCTGGGCAAGGCCACCCCTACTGCTTCAAAATCCCAGAGGAGAGGTGGCACAGTGGTCAGCACTGCTGTCTCACAGCACAAGGAACCTCGGTTCAATTCCAGCCTTTGGTCACTGTGTGGAGCGTGCACGTTCTCCTCATGTCTGCACGGGTTTCGCCCAGGTGCTCCGGTTTCCTCCCACAACGCAAAGAAGTGGGGGCTAGGTGGATTGGCCGTGGTAAATGTGTGGGTTTACGGGGATAGGGCAGGGGAAAGGGCCTGGGGTAAGATACTCTCTTGAGAGTAGTGCAAATTCAATGGACTGAATGGCCTCCTGCATTGTCGAGACTTTATGAATAACAAGAGATGGAAAGAAGGAATCAAGCATAGAATACTCTAACACTGCATAGACAAGTTTCGCAGGCCTTTGAAGCCAGGTCTATTCGCTGTTCGCACTTGCAGCATTCAAGAACTGCACCTTCCCATGTCTCAGTTCTCTCTCTCTCTCTGTACAATAAGCTAAATAAGATAAGAATTAGGAGCAGGAGTAGGCCATCTGGCCCCTTAAGCCTGCTCCACCATTCAATAAGATCGTGTCTGATCTTTTTGTGGACTCAGCTCCACTTACCTGCCCGTTCGCCGTAACCCTTAATTCCTTCAGTGTTCAAAAAGTTATTTATCTTTGCCTTAAAAACATTCAATAAGGTAGCCTCACTGGGCAGAGAATTCCACAGATTCGCAACCCTTTGTGTGAAGAAGTTCCTCCTCAACTCAGTCCTAAATCTGCTTCCCCTTATTTTGAGGCTATGCCCCCTCGTTCTAGTTTCACCTGCCAGTGGAAACAACCTCCCTGCTTCTATCTTATCTATTACCCTCATAATCTTATATGCTTCAATAAGATCTCCCCTTTTTCTTTTGAATTCCAATGAATATAGCACCAGTCTACTCAGTCTCTCTTCATAAGCCAATCCTGTCAACTCCAGAACCAACCTAGTGAATCTCCTCTGCACCCTTGCAGTGTACCTTGTAGCTTGTAGTTGTCCATTTCCTACTGGAATTATCCAGACAGGGGAGGTGGTAGTAATACTCTCACTGGACTAGTACTCCAGAGGCCCAGGGTAATGCTCTGGAGATCTGGGTTTAAATCCCACCCCATGGCAGGTGGTGGAATTTGAATTCATTGAAATGTCTGGACTGAAAAGTCTAATGTTGAACATGGAACCGTTGTTGATTGTTGTTCAAAAAAACACATCTACTTCACTAATGTCCTTTAGGGAAGGAAAGTGTTAGCTCCAGATCCAGGGTAATATGGTTGACTCTTGCCGAATAAACCACTCTGTTGAATTCCAGCAAGTGATGTCCAAATCCCCCACATTCCATGAATAAGTAAAAAGTAAATAAAGAGTCAGCAAAGAATGATTATCTATTCAGCAAACAGAATCTCTTCAAGGTTTCAATTTGTTTATCAGTGTGACAAGTAGGCTCACATGATCACTGCAATGAAGTTCCTGTGAACATAAGAACATAAGAAATAGGAGCAGGAGTAGGCCATCTGGCCCTTCAAGCCTGCTCTGCCATTCAACAAGATCATGGCTGATCTGAAGTGGATCAGTTCCACTTTCTCGCTTTCTCCCCATAACCTTTAATTCCCGTATCTATCAGAAACCTATCTACCCGTGACGTAAATATATTTAGCGAGGTAGCCTCCACCACTTCAATGGGCAGAGAATTCCAAGTTTCACCACCCTTTGAGTGAAGAAGTTCCTCCTCAACTCTGATCTAAACTGCCCTTATTTTGAGGCTGTGCCCTCTAGTTCTGCTATCCTTTCTAAGCAGGAAGAATCTCTCTACCTCTACCCTATCTAGCCCCTTCATTATCTTACATGTCTCTATAAGATCCCCCCTCAGCCTTCTAAACTCCAACGAGTACAGAAAGTTGTCTAGTTGCCACACTCTGGCGCCCGTTCGGGTACAGTGAGGGAGAATTTAGCACTGCCAATGCACCTAACCAGCACATCTTTCAGACTGTGGGAGAAAACCGGAGCATCCGGGGGAAACCCACGCAGACATGAGGAGAATCATAGAATCCTGACAGAAGGTGGCCATTTGGCTCATTGAGCCAACAATCCCTTGATCCTACGTATTTACCCTGCTAATCCGTCGACATGAATGAGCAATTTAGCATATCCAATTAACCTAACCTGCACATCCTTGAGAATGTGCAGACTTCACACAGGCAGTGACCCAAGCTGGGAATTGAACCCAGGTCCCTAGCACTGTGAGGCAGCAGTGCTAACCACTGTGCCACTGTGCTGCCCCTAGGATTCTGACAGCTACACCAAACTGAACTCAAAGTACAGCAAATTTTCCCAATAAAAAAGCACAGTTGTTTCACTGGCAAATTGCAGTGAGTGAAGGATAGTTGTATAATACAAATTCAATGAATAAAATCAATCTCAGTTACCTGCGGCAGTTGTGACTGACGTGCTTTACTGAATCATTTTCATTCTGGTCAGGAATGCTGCTTTCATTACATTATATTAGAATGAGGAACGTGGTTTACTTAGCACCTATTTAGTACGCAAACAGATTGGGAACATGTTCAATCTCTCAGGAAAAATTTATTCTCATTCATCATTGAAAGCCAAGGCTTTCATGAAACACAGTTGCACAGTGGTTAGAACTGCTGGCTCACAGCGCCAAGGACGCAGGTTCGATTCCCGGCTTGGGTCACTGTCTGTGTGAAGTCTGCATGTTCTTCCCATGTCTGCGTGGGTTTCCTCCGGGTGCTTTGGTTTCCTCCCGCAGTCTGAAAGACACGCTGGTTAGGCGCATTGGCCATGCTAAATTCTCCCTCAGTGTACCCGAACAGGTGCCGGAGTGTGGTGACTAGAGTATTTTTGCAATACCTTCATTGCGGTGTTAATGTAAGCCTACTTGTTACTAATAAATAAACTTTTTAAGTAGATTCCATCATATAATTCAAAAGTGATTTGGACAGAAATGCCAGAAGAAATTAAAGGAAAGGGTTAAGAGGATAGAGCAGGGAAATGGGGTTAACTGGACAGTTTTTCAAAGAGCTGGCACAGACACATTGGGCCAAATGGCCTTGGCCGATGCTTTGATGTTCTATGATTCGATGCATGGATCTCACTGAAGGGTATACCTCTCAACCCCTTTCCCTAGAAGGCATGACTGTCTGTTAAGCAGGCCATTATCATGGCGATAGCACAGACACATCAAATTGAGCCAGATTTCCACCCCTCTGTGGGATGAAGTCCCACCTTTGAGAGCTGCAGGTAGGCCAACCTGATTGTCTCCAGCAGCCCCTGCTGTCCTAGCAGGGCTAGATGACAAGAGTGGACGTTGCTGAGACTGGAAGGAGGCTCCGGGATGGAGGCTTATTGCTTTGGCAGGCACTCAGCTTTCAGACTCGGCTATCTGCCATTTGTTCTTAAGCTTTGCTACAATCAGAATTTTCCGGCCATTTGCCCCTTGCCACTGCTGGACGTGAGGGTGGAGAATTTGGCGCTTAACTAAATCTCCATTCATTGCAACAGGACCAGAGAATCCTGCTGGCATGATGGGTCGGAGAATCCCACCCAACATCTTTTTTTGCAACCACTCCCATCTCCCACGATTCACTGTTCCAGCTGTTCCATCCCTCTTATATAAGAACATAAGAACTGGGAACAGGAATAGGCCATCTCGCCACTCGAGCCTGATCACGGCTGATCTTTTCATGGACTCAGCTCCATTTACCAGCTCACCATAACCCTTAATTCTTTTACTGTTCAAAAATGTATCTATCCTTGCCTTAAAAACATTCAATGAGGTAGCTTCAACTGCTTCACTGGGCAGGGAATTCCATGGATTCACAATCCTTTGTGTGAAAAAATTCATCCTCAACTCAGTCCTAAATCTGCTCCCCCTTATTTTGAAACCATGTCCCCAATTCTAGTTTCACCTGCCAGTGAAAAATCTTCCCTGCTTCTATCTTATCTATTCCCTTCATAATCTTATATGTTTCTATAAGATCTCCCCTCATTCTTCTGAATTCCAATGAGTATAGCCCCAGTTTATTCAGTCTCTCCTCTTAAGCCAACCCTTTCAACTCCGGAAACTATCTAGTGAATCCCCTCTGCACACCTCCCAGTGCCAGTATATCCTTTCTCAAGGTAGGAGACCAAAACTGTACTCTGTACTCCAGGTATGGCCTCACCAGCACCCTGTATAGTTGTTTTTAAAACTCCATCCCTCTAGCAATGTATGACAAAATTCTATTTGCCCTCTTAATTATCTGATGCTCCTGCAAACCAACTCCTTGCGATTCTTGCACAAGGACACCCAGGTCCCTCTGCATAGCAGCACGCTGCAACTTTTTATCATTTAAATAATAGTCCATTTTGCTGTTATTCCTACCAAAATGAATGACATCACATTTACCATTTCCATCTGCCAGGCCCTCGCCCACTCACTTAGACTATCTATATCGCTTTGCAGACTTTCAGCGTCCTCTGCACACTTTGTTCTACCACTCAGCTTAGTGTCATCTGCAAATTTTGACACGCTACACTTGATCCTCAACTCCACATCATCTATATAAATCATAAACAATTGCGGTCTCAACACTGATCCCAGAGACACACCACTAGTCACTGATTGCCAACCAGAAAAACACCCTTTAACCCCACTCTTCGCTTTCTGTTAGTTATCCAGTCCTCTATCCATGCTAATACATTACCTGTAACACTGCGCACCTTTATCTTATGCAGCAATCTTTGATATGGCACCTTTCCAGATACACCACATCCACAGGCTCCCCATTGTTCACTGCACATGTAACATTCTCAAAGAATTCCACCAAATTGGTCAAATATGACCTGTCTTCATGAACACGTTCTGCGTCTCACCAACGGGACAATTTATACCCAGATGTCTCGCTAATTTTTCCTTGATGTTAGATTCAAGCATTTTCCCTCCTACAGAAGTCAAGCTAACCGGCCTATAGTTACCTGCCTTTTGTCAACCTCCTTTTTTAAACAGTGGCATCACATTTGCTGTTTTCTAATCTGCAGGGACCACCCCAAAGTCCAGCAAATTTTGGTAAATTACCACTAGTGCATTTGCTATTTCCCCCACCATCTCTTTTAGTATCCTGGGATGCATTCCATCAGGGCCAGGAGACTTGTCTACCTTCCCCCCCCCACCCCATTAGCTTGCCCAACACTACCTCTTCCATGATAATGATGGTTTTTCGGTCCTCACCCGCCATAACCTTCCTGTCATCAATTTTTAGCATGCTGTAGCACTGCTGCCTCGCAGCACCAGGGACCCAGGTTCGAATCCCAGCTTGGGTCATTGTCTATCTGGGGTTTGCACATTCTCCCCATGTCTGCATGGGTTTCCTCTGGACCCTGGTTTTCTCCCACAATTCAAAGATGTGCAGGTTAGGTGAATGGGCCATGCTAAATTCTCCCTCAATGTATCTGAACAGGTGCCAGAGTTGGCAGCTCGGGAATTTTCACAGTGATTCCATTGCACTGTGAATGTAAGCTCCCTTGTGACTAATAAATAAATAAACTTTTGAAGTTTATTTATTAATTAGTCACAAGATTAATTATTTATTTATTAGTGTTCAAGATGATGCCATCATAAGGGAGTAGATGTCAAACAATAATGAGACAGAGTACAGGGATGAGATAGAGGATCTGGTGAACAGGCACAGCCACAATAATCTCTCCCTCAATGTCAACAAAATGAAAGAGATAGTCATCGACTTCAGGAAGCGTAATGGAGAACATGTCCCTGTCTACATCAATGGGGATGAAGTGGAAAGGGTCAAGAACTTCAAGTTTTTAGGTGTCCAGATCACCAACGATCTGTCCTGGTTCTCCCCATGCCAATATTTTAGTTAAGAAAGCTCACCAACATCTCAACTTTCTCAGAAGACTAAAGAAATTTGGCATGTCAGCTACGACTCTCACCAACTTTTACTGATGCACCATAGAAAGCATTCTTTCTGGTTGTATCACAGTTTGATAGGGTTGCTGTTCTGACCAAGACCACAAAAAGCTGCAAAAGGTCGTGAATGTAGCCCAGTCCAACGCCCAAACCAGCCTCCCACCCATTGGCTCTGTCTACATTTCCTGCTGCCTTGGAAAAGCAACCAACATAACCAAGGACCCCACATACCCCAGACATTCTCTGCTCCATCTTCTTCCATCAGGAAAAAGATACAAAAATCTCTGATCACGTACCAACTGACTCAAGAACAGCTTCTTCCCTGCTGCCATGAGACTCTTGAATGGACCTACCTCGTATTAAGTTGATCTTTTTTTACACCCTAGCAGCTAAGACACTGGGATTTTACCTACCATGGAAATTGGATGGGCGAGGGATGGACAACGGGTAAGTTTGTTGACCTCGGGCAGGATTTTATGGTTTTGGGACCAGCGAGGTTGTAAAATCACGACCTATATCTCTATTTCATTGGCTGTGAAAAGGTTTTGGAACCATGTGATTGTCCCAGTAACATTCCACCAGTAATCAGTACAAGTTAAAATAAAAATAACTGGGGATTTTGTTTTGCATTGATTGGTTTGACATTTGTAGGAAAGCACTGCAGTCCAAAATTGAATGATTTCATTGAGGTTTGAGACAAACACTTCCCATTGCCTCAGAAAAGCAGCCAGCATAATCAAGGACCCCACACACTCCAGACACACTCTCTTCCATCTTCTTTCATCTGAGGTCATGTATCCACTGACTCAAGAACAGCTTCTTCCCTGCTGCCATCAGACTTCTGAATGGACCTACCTGATATTAAGTTGACCTCATCACCCTAGCTATGACTGTAATTTTATGTTCTGCACTCTCTTCTTACCTTCTCTATGCAAAGTATGTTTTGACTGTATAGCGTGCAAGAAACAATACTTTTCACTGGACACTAAGTCACGTGACAATACTAAATCAAATCAAATCATATTGGATGCTTCCAGACCTGAGTTTTTCCAGCATTTTCCATTTTTATTTCAGATTCCCAGCATCCACAGTGTTTTGCTTGTATTTTATCGATTTCTGAAAGCTGTTCTGGACTTTTGCACAAAAATTACATTACATGTATAAAAGTTTCATTTTTACCAAAATTCCTTGTTGCCAAGTAATCATTAACAAGCATAGGCAAATCTAGCCTCAGGATATAGAATTCTATACACACACACACGCACACACACACACACACACACACACACACACACACGCACGCAAACGCGCGCATGCGCACACACACACACACACACACACACACACACACATCTAACTGGAATGTACCACATAATAAGACAAGGTGATGCCACAGGAGGATACTGAAGAAACAATCAAAAGTCCCATTCAAACCATGCCTCACTGCAAAGCCCTGGTGGAATAACGCACTTGGAAGTCACTGGTCTGCTCACGGTACTATCAAAAAATCTTGATCGTTATTTGATCGAGATTAAATGAAGCAGATGCAATTATTGATGATAAAAACATTGCACATTGAGAGAAGGATGATCTTGTTACATTCTTCAACTCATCTATCACGATGAGGTTTCATGTTGATCAAAGATCATTACCAGGACATTATGGCTTTAAAGTTCCAGTTTATTAACCCACTAATAAGTGCTTTGCTCAATTCAAAGCCAATGATCTCTGCATCATTACCGGTGTTGTGCACCAAGCTTTTTTATTTCATGACTTCTGCAATCCATGTGGATAAATGTGCTTTCCTTTATCTCCTTCATTATCGTGATTAGCCTTGGATAATTAATGTTTTTTTATTTTCCCCCGGCTTACAATCCAATAAACTGCAATGAGCACCCAAATCTTCAACGCTATGAATCTTGATAAAAAGCGCGACTAGGTTCAATGAAGCAGACACAATCATAATCACAACCTTTCTCGTAAAATTAATGCAAGGGAGCATTGACTTGATTTTTATGAAATGCTAAAGCCATTATTTTAATAAATAAAATGAACGGGCTATAAATTGATAGCCAGATTTCAAAGTAAGCTCCATCTTACCTCTTCAAGTATCACCCTTTGATTATATTGACTTCATGCATCATGATCTTTAGCCATTGGTGGCTGCCTAGATTCTTAAGTTTTATTCATACCGTCCATAATATTGGAATCATCGATAGTCACGGGTGAGGTGCCTGAAGATTGGAGAGTGGCAAATGTTGTGCCTTTGTTTAAAAAGGGCTGCAGGGAAAAGCCCGGGAACAACAAGCTAGTGAGCCTTATATCTGTGGTGGGTAAGCTGTTGGAAGGTATTTAGAGACACAAGGACTGATTAGTGACATTCACCATGGCTTTGTGAGTGGAAAATTATGTCTCACAAATCTGACTGAGTTTTTTGAAGGGGTAACCAAGAAGATTGAGGAGGGCAGCGCAGCTGATGTTGTCTACATGGACTTTAGCAAGGCCTTTGACAAGGTATTGCATGGTAAGTTGTTGCATAAGGTTAAATCTCACAGGATCCAGGGTGGGGTATCTATATGGATGCAAAATTGGCTTCTTGATAGAATGTAAAGATGCCGGTGTTCTTGACAGAAGCTAGAGGATGGTTGTAGAGGGTTGTTTTTCAACCTGGAAGCCTGTGACCAGCGGTGTGCCTCAGGAATCAGTGCTGGGTCCACTGCTGTTTATCACTTATATTAATGATTTGGATGAGAATATAGGAAGCACGGTTAGTAAGTTTGCAGATGATACCAAGATTGGTGACATAGTGGACAGTGAAGAAAGTTATCTCCAATTGTAACAATTGATCAATCTTGACCAATTGAGCCAGTGGGCTGACAAATAGCAGATGGAGTTTAATTTAGACAAATGCAAGGTGATGCATTTTAGTAGATTGAACCAGGGTAGGACTTCTTCAGTTAATGGTATGGCATTAGAACCATAGAAAATTACAGCTCAGAATCAGGGCTTTTGGCCCTTCTTGTCTGTGCCGAACCATTTTTTGCCTAGTCCCACTGACCTGCACTTGAACCATATCCCTCCACACCCCTCTCATCCATGAGCCTGTCCAAGTTTTTCTTAAATGTTAAATGCTGTATATATCATCTATTCCTAATCTTTCTACATTTCCTATCATGGAAAAGGCTTTGCAACTTCAGCACAATCCTATAAGTTGCCGAGTAACGAACGCCACATTTAACATACTGAATGATGCTGGGTTTGTGATGTAAATTTTGGGGATTGCATTGAAGCATTACTGAGACAGGCCAATGGGGTAGCCACGGTCACATTGCAACAAAGGCATTGATATGTATATACCATCACAAGCATTAAAGCACCAGGTTGTTTTAAGGGCTCCTCAGTTAGGTCCCCTTACCTAAATAGTAACACTGGAGATAGTCCATAGGAGATTCACCAGGCTAATTTCTGGGATGAGAAGGTTGTCCCATCAAGAGAGACTAAATAGCTTGGGTCGATTTTTTTGGTATTTCGAATGTGTGAGGGGTGACCTTATTCAAACATATAAGATCCTGAGGGAGCTTGACAGAATAGATGGTGAGATGTTTTCACTAGTGGGAGAGTTTTGAACAAGGTGACTTAGCTACAAGGTAAAGGGCCAGTCATTTAAAACTAGGGGCGTCGAAATTTCTTCTCGCAGAAGGTGGTGAATCTCTCGAATTCTCTGCCCCTGACGGTGGTGGAGACTGGATCATTGGAAGTATTTAAAGTGGAGGTGGATAAGTATTTCATAGATAAAAGAATAGAGGGCAATGGGGAAATGGTACAGGAAAGGAATTGCGGCTGACATACATCAGTCATGTTCATATTGAATGATGGGACAAGTTTGATGGACTGATGGCCTACTCCTCCTTCTATTCTTCAGTGTTGATTCTCATTGATGTTCACATAAAGGGGCGGTACGGTGGCACAGTGATTAGCACTGCTGCTTCACAGTGCCAGGGACCCGGGTTCGATTCCCAGCTTGGGTCACTGTCTGTGTGGAGTTTGCACATTCTCTCCGTGTCTGCATGGGTTTCCTCTGGTTTCCTCCCACACTCTGAAAGACATACTGGTTAGGTGCATTAACCCAAACAGGCGTGGGACTGTGGCAACTAAGGGAATTTCACAGTAACTTCATTGCATTATTAATATAAGCCTTACTTATGACTAATAAATAAACTATTTTTTTAAAACTATCTATTTTGAGTGACAAATATTTACGATTGGTATTTCTTACAACTTTTTCCGTCCTGTGATATTACTGTACCTTTAAGAAATTTTATTCAGTCACGTTTCTTGAGCAGGATCTGCTTCAGTTTTTATCGATGCTGTTTTGTCTGTGACTAGTATCTTCTACTGTTACTGCAGCAGCATAATTGATCTTAATTGCTGAGTTATTTTTTATATCTGGACTAATGCACAGTGGTTACTTTTGAGATTTTCTGAGGTTTTCCAGAGTAGAGTCTGATTAGGTTGGTTTACAGGTAGGGTCGTATGACTGGGCAGGGCTAGACTTTCGTGGAGATACCGGCATTGGACTAGAATAAGCACAGTAAGAAGTCTCACAACACCAGGTTAAAGTCCAACAGATTTATTCGGTAGCACAAGCCACAAGCTTTCAGAGCGCTGCCCCTTCATCAGATGAGTTGCGTTCACAAACAGGGCATATAAAGGCACAAACTCAATTTACAAGATAAAGTCTTTACAGCTAATCAAGCCTTAAAGGTACAGGCAATGTGAGTGGAGAGAGGGTTAAGCACTGGTTAAAGAGATGTGAATTGTCTCCAGCCAGGACAGTTAGTGAGATTTTGCAAGCCCAGGCAAGTCATGGGGGTTACAGATAGTGTGACATGAACCCAAGATCCCGGTTGAGGCCATCCTCATGTGTGTGGGAACTTGGCTATCAGTCTCTGCTCAGCGACTCTGCTTTGTCGTGTATAGTGAAGGCCGCCTTGGAGAACGCTTACCCAAAGCGTTCATGTCACACTAGGTTCATGTCACACTACCTGTAACCCCCACGACTTGCCTGGGCTTGCAAAATCTCACTAACTGTCTTGTCTGGAGACAATACACATCTCTTTAACCTGTACTGAAGCCTCTCTCCACTCACATTGTCTGTACCTTTAAGACTTGATAACCTGTAAAGACTCGCGTTCCAAGCATTATTTTGTAAATTGAGTTTGTGTCTATATATGCCCTGTTTGTGAACACAACTCCCACTCACCTGATGAAGGAGCAGTGCTCCAAAAGCTCGTGGCTTGTGCTACCAAATATACCTGATGGGCTTTAACCTGGTGTTATGAGACTTCTTACGGAGCTAGAATTCAAGCTTGGTTGCTTTTTAAATGCCGTTTAGAATTGAGAGAGAGCAGTGCCTCTCTTTTCCCGTCTTTGAAGTTTGGAGATGGCAGCTGCCAGGAACTAGGTTAACTTCTCTGAAGTCCTGATGTTTTGAAGATATATCCTTCTTTGGAAACTGCTGTCAGGATGTCTGTCTACAAGTGTTAAAAGACTGGAAATCCAGCACCATGCGAGTACACTTATTTTTTGTGCTAATTCTGAAGATGGGTGTATATCTGTGGGATATTGCTTTAAATTGGAACAATAGAGATAGTTCACTGTTAACAATTATGCCGTGTCATTTTTAATTTTTTTGACTGGTAAAAGTTACATTAATTATTTTTGTTATATTCTATCAGTGTTCTGAAATAAAGTTTGTTTTTGATAAAAGCTTTCCAGTGGGTCACTTAATCACAAAAGGTGGGAGAATGGGGTTGAAAAACTTATCAGCCATAATTCAATGGTGGAGCAGACTTGATGGGCCAAATGGCCTAATTCTTCTCCTATATCTTATGGTCTTTTGGAGTGAGACACTTTATACTTACCCTCATTGCAAAATCAGATGTAAAAGTTGGAATCTAGGCTAACTGCATCCTATTCCTTGGAGTCTCTAATCTGGTCTCGAATACTGTGTCCAAAGATGTTAGGTGGATTGGCCATGCTAAATTGTCCCTTAGTGTGAGGGGAACTAGCTTGTGTAAATGGGTATATGGCCTGGGTGGGATTGTGATCAATGCAGACTCAATGGGCCAAATGGCCTCCTTATGCTCTGTAGGATTCTATGATTCTAATTGTGATAGATGCTCTTTAGACTTGATGAGCAGGATCTTCCAGTCCAAGGTCAGAAAATCCCATCCCAGATCAATGGATCTTTGCTACTATTCCCGTGGCGAGCAGGCTGGGAAGGTTCTAATTATTCCAGTTTTGGGAACAAGCATCATTCTGGTAGGCAACAAAAACATGCCTGAGACTGGTTACATTCAACGTAGGCCAGGGGCGCGATCTTACCGTCCGTTCACACCACAATCCCATTGCAGAGAATTTGGTGACAAGCCAAATCTCCATTCACTTCAGCAGGATGGGAAAATCCCATTGACATCCGGCCAAAGACCAGAATGCAACACAAGTCCATAACCAACATGTCGCCATTGCCATTCCAGACAAGCTGTTTACAGAATGAAGTTTGTCCAAAACTATCACGAAAGACAATGGACCAGAGATTGTTTTTGGTCAGTTTGACAGTCATGGATGATGGAACTTTACCACCCCACCCAGTACAGGAATCGGAGCGGGCGAGGGCGGACAATGGGAAGGTCTGTTGACCTCAGGCAGGATTTTACAGTTTCGGGAGGAGCGAGGCCGTAAGATCACAACGTATATCTCAGAAGGACTCCAGTGGCTGTGAAGAGGTTTGGAAATCTGTGATTGTCCCAGTAATCCCGGTAATCAGTGCAAGTTATAATAAAAATAACTGGGGATTTTATCTTGCATTGATTGGGTTTGTCATTTGTAGAGAAGCACTGTAGTCCAAAATTGAATTATTCCACAGAGTTTTGAGACAAACACTTCCCGTTGCCTCGGAAAAGCAGCCAGCATAATCAAGGACCCGACACACCCCCAGACATAGCCTCTCCCGTTTTCTCCCGTTGGGAAAACGATGCTAAGGTTTGAGATCATGTGCCAACCAACTCAAGAACAGCTTCTTCCCTGCTGCCATCAGGTTTTTGAATGAATCTATCTTATCTAAGTTGATCTTTCTCTACACCCTAGCTATGACTGTATCATTACATTCTGCACCCTCTCCTTTCCTTCTCCCCTATGTACCCTATGATGGTATGCTTTGTCTATATAGCGCACAAGAAACAATACATGTGACAATAAATCAAGTCAAATCAAGAATAACGGAAACCTGTGCTTTTTCCAAAAAAAGGTATTAAGCCTGCTCAAATACAGTGAGATACATTAAGATAAGGAGTTAAGATACAAATCAGCCACAATCTAATTAAAAGTCAGAACAAGCTCCAGGGGTTAAATGGCCTTATTCACTTGCTATATTCCCAGGAGAAATCTTAACGTAAGTGTCATAAAAAGCAAGTTTTATTTTTAAGAAGCTGAATAAGTTGCGAAGAACAAAACTAAAATAAGATTCAAAAGGTGAAATGTAACAGTTACAATTCCCCAACTCGATTGGTATATTGTGCCAGAGTATAAAAACTTCATTCTCTTCTTAATAGAACAACATTACAGGATTTACACTATTGATCCTGGCACTGCGCTGTCCCCTGACTAACCTATTAAGTGTTAGCAGCCTTCAATTCAACTCCCTCAAGATGCTTTCACTTTGAAAGAGATAATACAGGAGTTCTGTTGACCTTGTTGCCCGTTTAAAGCTCGATTGATTTCACGTTTCCACTGGTTAGACTAACATCTGTTTCGAGGAGAACGTTTGAATGGTTTTAACATGATTCAATTAATATTTCACTAAAGAAAAGGTGCAGAGGCTGGCTACGAGGAAAAGCCATTGCGGATCTTGAAGAAAATGTGTGAGAACTGAGATGAATAGGTGACGGATCTGTCCACTGAATCTAATTTACTCCGCTTTCATTGCAGAAGGGATTTTGAAGCACAGAGCCCAGGAGGAGGCCATTTGGGCCATTGAGACGGTGTTGGCACTCTGAAAGAACTTGTCCCAGTTGGTCCCAATCCCCTTGCTCTTTCTGCATCGCCCAAAACCTGGAATTAAAAGTCTAATGATGATAATGAAGCCATTGTAGATTGTCATAAAAACCCACCTGGTTCATTAATTCAGGGAGGCAACAACATCATGGTTTTAGCACGAGACTATTAATCTAGAAACTCAACTAATGTTCTGGAGACTCAAATCCGAATTCCGCCAGGCAGAATTTGAATTTAATAAAAAATATCTACTGATGACCACGAAACTATTGTCAATTGTTGGAAAAACCCATCACTAATGTCCCTTAGGGAAGGAACTCTGCCGTCCTTATTTGGTCTGGCCTACATGTGAGTCCAGAGCCACACCAGTGTGGTTGACTTTTAACTGTCCTCAGGCAACTAGGGATGGGCAGTAAATGCTGGCCAGCCAACGATGCCCATGTCCCATGAATGATTAAATAAAAGATGTCCTTAGGGAAGGAATTCTGCTGTCTAAATTTTAGATTTCACACTGAGATTAGAAGGAACTACTTCTCGCAGAGGGTGGCGAATGCATGGAATAGGATGTTGGCCTTCATAGCGAGAGGATTTGAGTATAGGGAAAGGAATGTTTTGCTGCAATCGTACAGGACATTGGTGAGGCTACGCCTGGGGTATATTCACTGGAGTTTGGAAGAGTGAGAGGGGATCTCATCACAGTTTGTGAAATCCTAACAGCATTAGTCAGCCACTCTCACCTCACCTCTCACTTTCAGCTCTTTTATCCATGTTTGAACTAAGGCTGTAGTGACGTTAGGAACCCTAGCGGAACACAAACTGAGCATGAGTGAGCAGATTATTGCTAAGCAATTGCTACATGACAGATAAAAGCAAATTACTTTTTATTGAATTCAAATTCCACCAGCTGCCGGGATTCAAACCCAGATCCCCAGAACATTAGCTGAGCGTCTGGATTAATAGTCTAGCGATAATACCACTTATCATATCTCCCCATAGTTGTCCTGTGTTGTAACTTCACCCAGTTGACAGCTCATTTTTAGATATGCCTGGTGTTGCCCCTGACATGCCCACCTGCACTCTGCATGGGTTGATCCCATGGCTTGGTAATGACAGAGTGAGGAATATTCTGGGCCATGAGGTCATGCTTGTGTTCTGATGGTCCACGGTGCTTTATGGATGCCCAGTGCTGAGTTGATACTTTCAATAAGAGATTGGTTGGTCACAAGAATATAAGAATTCGGAGCAGGAGTACACCACATGGTCCATGTGCCTGCTCAATATGGTTATAGCTAGTCTTGGGTGCTTCTCTGCCCACTCTCTGTATGCTTTAATTCCATACAAAACTAAAGACCTGTCTTTCCTCGTCTTAAATGTCTTTAACGATGGAGCATCCACAACCATCTGTGGTAAAGAATCCCAAAAATTCACAATCCAGTGAGTGATGTAACTTTTCCATATAAGAACATAAGAACATAAGAAATAGGAGCAGGAGTAGGCCATCTAGCCCTTCGAGCCTGCCCTGCCATTCAATAAGATCATGGCTGATCTGTCGTGGCTCAGTTCCACATTCCCGCCCTCTCCCCATAACCCTTAATCCCCTCTCTTATCAAAAACCCATCAACCCGCGTCTTAAAAATATTTAGCGAGGTAGCCTCCACCACTTCAACGGGCAGAGAATTCCAGAGATTCACCACCCTTTGAGTGAAGAAGTTCCTCCTCAACTCCGTTCTAAACCGTCCCCCCCCTTTATCTTGAGGCTGTGCCCCCTAGTCCTATTATCCTTTCTGAGCGGGAAGAGTCTCTCCACCTCTATCCTATCCATCCCATTCATCATCTTATACGTCTCAATGAGATCTCCCCTCATTCTTCTAAACTCTAACGAGTACAAGCCTAATTTATTCAGCCTCTCCTCATAGCTCAACCCTCTCAACCTATCAGCCTCGAATGTCAGCCTCTTATCCTGAGTTTGCGCTCCCATGTTTTAGTTTCCCCAACCAGCAGAAACAATCTCCGGATAGATCTATCCCCTCCAGCCCTATCAGAATCTTGCATGTTTCAATGAAATAATCTCTCATTTTTCGAAATTCCAGAGAAGACCAGTCTCAGTCAATCATCATAGGACCATTCCCTCATCCCAGAGACCAATTCACCCCTTCCAATACAAATATAATCTTTGTAAAACCTGGAGACCAAAACAACACACAGTATTCCAGATGTGGCCTCACCCAAACCCTATAGAATTGGAACAAGACTTCTTTGTTCCTGTATTTCAATCCCCTGACAACATGTCATTTGCCTTCCTAATTGCTTTCTGCATCGGTACACAGAATTACAGAATCATAGAAACCTTACACTGCAGAAGGAGGCCATTCAGCCCATCGAGTCTGCACCAACAACAATCCCAGCCCAGGTCCTATTTGCATCACCTCACATGTTTATCCCACTAATCCCTCTAACCTACACATTCCGGGACACTAAGGGGCAACGAAGCATGGCCAATCCACCGAACCCACACATCTGTGTAGGAAGAAACTGGAGCACCCTGATGAAACCCATGCAGACATGGGGAGAATGTGCAGAGTCTGTGCGGACAGTGACCCTGGAGCTGTGAGAGAGCAGTGCTAACCACTGTGCCACCGTGCCACTCGTTCATTGTACTAGCACTTTGAACATCAACACTCTTTGTCTCTTTGAACATTAACACTTAAAAGTTTCTCACCTTTTAAAAAAATTCTCACCTTTCCGTCCTTATGACCAAAGTGAATAGCTTCACACTTCTTTACATTATAATCCATCTGCCAGCTTATTCCCCATTTGATTACTCTGGTTATATCTCTTTTTGAGTTCCATGTGTCCTCCCCACAGCTTACCTTCCTACGTGACTTGGTATGATTAGCAAACCATGCATATGAGACAAACAGGAATATGCAGATATGCTGAAAGGATGAGATGAAGGAGAAAGAATGAGAGGAGATAGGTGAGATTATCTGAGCCAAATGGTGTTGTATGTTCAGCATTGTTTTATGCAACAATACCAAAAGTCGTACAACTCGGCAGGAAGTTGTTTGGTTCATTGCACCCATGTGGGTGGCACAGTAGCACAGCGGTTAGCACTGCTGCCTCACAGCACCAGGGACTCAGTTCGACTTCCAGCTCGGGTCACCGTCTGCGTGGAGTTTGCACATTCTCCCCATCTCTCTGTGGGTATCCTCCGGGTGCCCCAGTTTCCTCCCAATCCAAAAATGTGTGGGTTCGGTTGATTGGTCATGTTAAGTTGCTCCTTAATATTAGGGGGATGTCGGGGGTATTAGTTGGGTGAATGTGTGGGATTGAGGGGATGGGGCCAAGGTGGGATTGTGGTTGGTGCAGACTCGATGGGCCGATTGGCCTTCTGCACTGTAGCAACTCTATGTTAACTCAGAAATT
Source organism: Carcharhinus amblyrhynchos (assembly GCF_965287045.1). Taxonomy (NCBI): domain Eukaryota; kingdom Metazoa; phylum Chordata; class Chondrichthyes; order Carcharhiniformes; family Carcharhinidae; genus Carcharhinus; species Carcharhinus amblyrhynchos. The sequence goes on along the minus strand of NC_137328.1, from coordinate 118,809,811 downwards.
CCACTTCTGCTGCTTCTTCTTGCGAGTTCCTGAAAATGTTTCCAGTTCAATTGTCTATTCAATTTCCCTCTGATATTCAGCTATTGAAAAACCATGTTTAAACTCAACAAGAAGTCGCAACAGGTGAAGGAGCAGTGCTCTGAAAGCTCGTGCTACCAAATAAACCTGTTGGACTTTAACCTGGTGTTCTTACGGTGCCCACCCCAGTCCAATGCCGGTATCTCCACATCATGGTTAAGCTGCACATGAAGGGAAAATGATAACATTCCAGTCAACGGGGTGTCAAAAAGCAAATCCTTGACTTAAGGAAAATATATCTTGATTGAATCTTGGAGAAAGTTACAAGGCAGCGGAGAAAGAATTTCCTTGCGATGCTCTTCTGATTGGCAACTGTAACTTCAGTGAGATAAAGGCAAAATACTATGGGTCTTAGAACCTGAAACAGAAACAGAAAATGCGGGAGAAACTCAGCAAGATCTACGGAGAGAGAATAGTGCCGATGTTTTGAGTCTGCGTGACATCTCGATGACCTTATTATTGGCTCCATTCTCTCTTCACAGTTAGACCTGCCGAGATTCTCCAGTATTATCTGTCTTTTTTTTTAACTTCTGTGATTGGCACAAGCTTTCCTCAGAAGATGCACAGCCCCCACCCCACCCCCGCCCCCCCCACCCCGAACCGCACACCAATCCAGAACCCCAGAGGAAATTGCTGCCCACCATGGCTCCACTTGCTGGAAACCTTGAAAGATCCACAACAAAAGCAGCCTCACATCACTTGGGCAATTGGAATTGTAGCTAACTCAGAGGTGACTAAAGAGCTGGCTGAAAGATTATAGAAACTATATTGCAGAAGGAGGCCACTCAGCCCATCAAGCCTGTAATGGCTGCCACAAGAGGACACAGGTTCAAGGTGCTGCGGAGTAGGTACAGAGGAGATGTCAGGGGTACGTTTTTCACTCAGAGGGTGGTGGGTGTGTGGAATCGGCTGCCAGCCATGATGGTGCAGGCGGACTCGATAGAGTCTTTTAAGAGACTTTTGGATAAGTACATGGGACTTAGTAAGATAGAGGGTTATAGGTAAGCCGAGTAGGTAGGGACATGTTCGGAGCAACTTGTGGGCCAGAGGGCCTGTTTGTGCTGTAGTGTTCTATGTTCTATGTTCTATCTAATCAACAACAATCTCAGGCCCTATCCCATAACCCCACGTATTTACCCTCTTTGTCTCCTGACACTAATCATGGCCAACCAACATAACCTGCACATCTTTGGAGTGCAGGAGGAAACTGGAGCACCTGGAGGAAACCCATGCAGACCCGGGAGAATGTACAAACTCCACACAGACAGTGACCCAAGCCAGGAATCGAACTCAGGTCCCTGGCGCTGTGAGACAGCCGTGCTAACCACTGTGCCACCATGCCACTGAACTTTGGATCAAAGCTCTACGGACAGTATATTTGACTGGGTAGATGTAGTGAGTGAAGTGCAGCTGGGCCGCTTCACTCATCCAAATCTTCGCAACTGACCTGGATTTGGTTTTGAGTCTGCAACAGTCCTTTTTTTTCTGCAGGAACTGTTAAGTTTTTACTTCATTCAGCTAGCTTTGAAATGTACCACAAGCAGGATATTGTTCGATGTCGAGAGATGGATCAATACGTTGTGTAGGGAAAGGTCTTACTCTGCTTCTGGCAACTACAGTGAAAGGCCTCGCAATCCAATAAGTCGCTAGTGACTCAGAAACCATTTCCAGGGTTAGAAGGAGGTTGCACTCTTACACATTGTACTGTATCAATGTTTATAACAGTTGTAATCATAGTGTATGAGGATTGAAAGACATTCTTCACAGATCATAGAACCTTACAGTGCAGAAAGAGGACCTTCAGCCCATCGAGTCTGCACTGCCCACAATCCCACCCAGGCCCTACCCCCATATATTTTACCCACTAATCCCTCTACCCTAAGCATCCTAGTACACTGAGGGGCAATTTTAGCATGGCCAATCAACCTAACCTGCACGTCTTTGGACTGTGGGAGGAAACCGGAGCACTCGGAGGAAACCCACGCAGACACGAGGAGAATGCGCAAACTCCACACAGATAGTGACCCGAGCCGGGAATTGAACCCAGGTCCCTGGAGCTGTGAAGCAGCAGTGCTAACCACTGTGCTACCGAGTCGCCCTTCAATAAGTCTTAACAGGGCCAATATCCAACCTTCCTGCACAAAGTGGGGGATATTCCAATGAAATGGATTGCCTGCCCCCATAGAATTTGCCCAGTTTTTCATCCCAATCCTCTGTTCTAACCCAAGTGACTATATTGGATTTGTAACAATTTCAGTACAAACATTTAGAGGCTATTCCTTAACTAACAGTATGGGCTGTTGCGCCAGATAACCAAACAGATAGCTTCGGGGTAGACCTTAACCTTTCAGATCACAGATTAGAAACCCTACAGTGCAGAAGGAGGCCATTCAGACCATCAGGTCTGCACTGACTACAATCCCACTGAGACCTTATTCCTGTAACCTCACATGTTTACCCCACTAATCCCTCTAACCTATGCATCCCAGGCAATTTAGCATGGCCAATCAACTTGCAAATCTTTGGAGTGTGGGAGGAAACCGGAGCACCTGGAGGAAACCCACACAGACACGAGAAGAATGTGCAAACCCACACAGGCAGTGACCCAAGCCGGGAATCAAATCTGCAAAATTTTGTTTTTATGAAAGTTAAGTTTAAGTTTATTAGTGTCACAAACAGTTTTACAGTAACACTGCAGTAAAGCTGCAGTGAACATCCCCTAGTCGCCACACTCTGGCGTCTGTTCAGGTACAAAGAGGGAGAATTTAGCATGACCAATGCACCCAACCAGCACATCTTTCGGACTGTGGAAGGAAACCGGAACACCCGGAGGAAACCTACGCAGACGCGGGGAGAATGTGCAGACTCCACACTATGTTTAACATAAAAAGTGTACGTGAATTTGATTCAAGTCTACTCAGGGCCTTTAATCCTATTACTAGGCAATGATTGACTTGATCATAATTAGTGCATGTTGAATAGGAATCATTTGACTAATCCTACATTTAGGAATATATTCATAGTTATGTTTGAAATTTCTGATAAAGTTTCCAGTCTTCGTTAAGCATGGTCTCATGTAAAATAAACACGGTTCACTGAATTCTCAAGGTACACAGATCTTCTGAGTACTTGACTCTGGTGCTTAAGATGTAGGTACTGTCTCTGTTTCAACTCTTCTGGAGGGAATTAAGAAACAAAGCCCGAAGGGACTCTGCAACAAACTATTCTGTCAATTATACTTCTCCAATGATTTGCCTGGTGCATTTTTAAAATAAGATAAAGGGAGGGATGAGAAAGTAACCCTGAACCATCTGTGGGATTTAGGATAGCTACTTCCATCCTCTCCACATCCACATTGTCAATGGCCGCACAGTGGCACAGTGTTTAGTGCTGCTGCCTCAAAGCGCGAGGGACCCGAGTTTGACGGGTCACTGCCTGTGTGGAGTCTGCACGTTCTCCCTGTGTCTGCATGGGTTTCCTCCGGGTGCCCCGGTTTCCTCCCACGTGCCAGGGATGTACAAGTTAGGTGGATTGGTTGTGCTAATTTGCCCATTAGTGCCCCAAAATTTGTTGGTGAGGGGATTGAGCCATGGTAAATGTGCAGGATGGAGGGGAAGACCTGGGTGGGATGCTGTTTCAGGGAGTCGGTGAAGACACGATGGGCCGAATGGCCTGCTTCTGCATGGTAGGGATGCTATCCCTTCCTGACTTGGCACCTGCTCAACTAACATGCACTGGATAAAGCCCATTTGCATGAGGTACCTAAGAGCATTTGTCACTAGTTTGGTTGAACTTCAGCAAGTAGTAAATTGGAATATAGGAACAGGAGTTGTCCACTCAGCCTATTCCATCATTTGATTATCGCTGAAATGTATCTTTATCTCTTCACCATGGTTCAGTCCCAATGATTGCCGTGCTGGGGCCAGTGATTGTCAGGTATGCATTTGCCACTTTCAATACTCCCTGCAGGAAGAAATTTTGTGACTATCGTAGATCAGAAAGAACAAATGGAGTCTTCTAATAATCACTTCATTAAGTTACTGCCTCTTAAACTGACCTCTAGCATGCTTTAATGTTCTCGAAACACTCATCTGAGGTAGCATGGTGCCGAGAGCAACTTTTACATTTGATTTGATTTGATTTATTATTGTTACATGTATTGGTGTACAGTGAAAAATACTGTTCCTTGCGTGTTATACAGACAAAGCATATCGTTCACAAAGAAGGAGAGAGTGCAGAATGTAGTGTTACAGTTATTGTTAAGGTGTAGAGAAAGATCAGCTTAATGTAAGGTTCACCAGGCTGATACCAGAGATGAGGGGGTTAGCTTATGAGGAGAGATTGAATAGACTGGGTCTGTACTCGTTGGAGTTTAGAAGGCTGAGGGGGGATCTTATAGAGACTTACAAGATAATGAAGGGGCTAGATAGGGTAGAGGTAGAGAGATTCTTTCCGTTTAGAAAGGAAAACAGAACTAGGAGGCACAGCCTCAAAATAAGTGGGGCGGGGGTGCAGTTTAGAACGGAGCTGAGAAGGAACTTCTTCACTCAAAGAGTGGTGAATCTCTGGAATTCTCCGCCCGTTGAAGTGGTGGAGGTTACCTCGTTGAATGTATTTAAGTCACTTGTAGATAGGTTTCTGATAGACAAGGGAATTAAGGGTTATGGGGAGAAAGCAGGAAAGTGGAACTGATCCACTTCAGATCAGCCATGATCTTATTGAATGGCGGGGCAGGCTCGAAGGGCTAGATGGCCTACTCCTGCTCCTATTTCTTATATTCTTATGTTCTTACGTGAGGTAGGTCCATTCAAAAGCCTGGTGGCAGCAGGGAAGAAGCTGTTCTTGAGTCAGTTGATACGTGATCTCAGGCTTTTGTTTCTTTTTCCCAACGGAAGTAGATGAAAGACAGTAAGTCCGGGTTGCGTGGGGTCCTTAATTATGCTGGCTGCTTTCCCCAGGCAGCTGTAAGTGTAGGCAGTGTCGATGGTCGGGAAGCTGGTTCGAGTGACGGACTGGGCTGCGTTCAAGACCCTTTGTAATTTCTTGCGGCCTTGGGCAGAGCAGGAGTCATACCAATCTGTGTTGCAACCAGAAAGAATGCTTTCTATGGTGCATCTGGAAAGGTTGCCAAGAGTTTCTTCACGCATAAGCTTATAAACATTCAACCTACAGAAAGCTCGGTCCAGACTATGTGCATCTGTAGAATCACCTCCTCACTTTCTCTATTCCAGTTCCATAGAGGTAAAGGCCAATATTTCATTAGTCTTTTTCATTAGTTGTTTTACCCAAGCTCTAGCTTTTGGTAATTTGCGCACCTAGACTTCCTCATTTCTCACTATTAAAATCCCTCAGGCGGTATTTTGAAGATTAGGTTCACTTGATTAATTCGCTTTGTACAACCCTGACTCTGCATTCTGCCAAACAGGAGGAAACATTTTGAAAATTACGAGCTCTCAGTTTGAAACAGCTTTTTTGGAAGGTGAAGATATATTCCGAACAGGTTGTTCCTTCCTTGTAGTCACGTGGTAGGTGCAAATCACAAAAAGTTCTGAGCCTTAAATGTCTGTGTACGTAAGTAACTTATTAATGTTAACAAGGCTTCAGTAATCAGCTTTTGTATTTCATTTGCAAATAAATGAACATCAGATTCAAGCATGAAATTAAAATCTACCAAGTTACATTCCTCCTATACCACAGAATACATGATTCAGATGCAATGTTTAAATCATTGAGGTATAAAAACATCTGCACTATCTGTCTTAAAAGAATATGTACTGAGGGGGAAGGCTATCACAAGATAAATGTGAAAGACTAAGGCCTTTCTGAGGTTGCAAGATAGATGTGGAGGGAGAAAGTCATCACATCATGAGATAAATCCAAATGAGAAAGGTCATTATAACATTGTCACATAGATGGGGTGGGGGGGAGATCATTACAAGATCATAAGAAAGAGGTGCAACTGTAAATCCTTAACAAGACCTCAAGATAGATATGGGTGAGGAAGGTCATTACAAGATCATGAGAGAGATAAGCAGAGGGAAGCCATCAGGCAAATGTTAGCTTACCCATCCAGAAAAAGCAAAGTCTGTGGAATTGCACAGTTAGTCAAGATCAAGTCTAAGTTTAGGTGAAATTGGATTTGAAGTACAAGGAATCATTGGACCAGATCTACAGATGTAACTGGCCCACTTTTCATTGCCGTTGAGTAGGCATTATAATGTGTCATCTTTGCAGAGCTTGCTTCTGCATGGAAGAATGAAATGATAAAAAAAAATACAGATGTTGAAGTTTATAATGGGGAAAAGTTGAAAAAGATTATTAATGTGTCATTGAGCAGCTAGTGGCCCTATTGGTGAAAAGTATGAAGTGATCTGGAGAGTTGATTTAAAAGGTGCCACAAGTTTCATGCTGTCTCTGGTCGTTTTATTACTTTGACTGCTTTCCTGATCCCTAACTTCAATGAACCAGCACTAATACTGAAGATAGTTGCCTGTCTCGCCGTCCTACCTAGAGCCTAACAGCAGGGAAAATGCAATCAAATGAAGTCTGTGCCTGGGGGCTTCAAGGAACATCATAACCTCATCAAAAAAGGATTGAGATCCCTAATCCACCATAATACTTACCCAGGAAGCTGGACTACAAGAAATGCTGGAACAGCAATTGTGTGATGAGACTCCAAAGATGTGCAGATTCGGTAGATTAGTCATGCTAAATTGCTCCTTAATGTCCCTGGATGTGTGAGTTAAGGGGATTAGCAGGGTAAATTTGCAGAGTTACAGGGATAGGGCCTGATTAGGATGCTCTGTTGGTGGGCCAGTGCAGACTTGATGGGCCGATTGGTTCCCTTCTGATATGAAGGGTTACTTAGGTTCTATGACTATATTCCTCACATCAAAATCAAGACCACATCAGTTGACAAAAATCTTCCCTTGGTCCTTCTAGAGGGTCAAGGACAACAGATGGATGGGAACACCATCAGATGAAAGTTCTCCTCCAACCCTCTCACCATCCTGCGATCATTTTAACCTGTTTTCGATTGAAGTCAACATCAAGTCAAAATGACAACCAATCTGATCCAGTCAGGCTCCCGTCGTGTGACTTTGGTAAAATATTCCATTCTTGGCTTTGTGCTTATCTCTTATTTATTCATCAGGATATGGGCTCAGCCTGCACTCTTTTCCTATCCACAAGCATTCAATCCTTCCACCACTGACGCACAGTGGCAGCCGTGTGCACCATCTACAAGATGCACTGCAGGAACTCACCAAGGTTCCTTAAGCATGATCTTCCAAACCCATCTAGCAGGACAAGGAAAACAGGCACAAGGGAACACCGACACCTGAATGTCTCAGGAATATAATCATCAATTCTGGTCGCCACACTACCAGAAGGATGCGGAGGCTTTGGAGAGGGTACAGAAGAGGTTTATCAGGATGTTGCCTGGTCTGGAGGGCATCAGCTATGAGGACAGATTGGAGAAACTTGGTTTATTCTCACTAGAATGACCGAGGTTGAAGGGTGACCTGATAGAAGCCTACAATATTATGAGGTGCATAGACAGAGTGGATAGTCAGAAGCTTTTTCCCAGGGTGGAAGAATCAATTAAGAGGGGCTTAGGTTTTAGGTGCAAGGGGCAAGGTTTAAAGGAGATGTATGAGGCAGATATTTTACACAGAGGATGGTGGGTGCCTGGAATGCGTTGCCGGGGGAGGTAGTAGATGCGCATACGGTAGTGACTTTTAAGAGGCATCTTGACAAATACATGAATAGGGTGGGAATAGAAGGATATGGTGCCTAGAAGGGTGGGGGGTTTTAGTTAAGTCGGGCATCATGGTCGGTGCAGGTTTGGAGGGCCAAAGGGCCTGTTCCTGTGCTGTAATTTTCTTCGTTCTTTGTCTCCTCCATAAGAACATAAGAAATAGGAGCAGGAGTAGGCCATCCAGCCCTTCGAGCCTGCCCTGCCATTCAATAAGATCATGGCTGATCTGTCGCTGCTCAGTTCCACTTTCCCGCCCTCTCCACATAATCCTTAATCCCCTCTCTTATCAAAAACCCATCAACCCGCGTCTTAAAAATATTTAGCGAGGCAGCCTCCACCACTTCAACGGGCAGAGAATTCCAGAGATTCACCACCCTTTGAGTGAAGAAGTTCCTCCTCAACTCCGTTCTAAACCGCCCCCCCTTTATCTTGAGGCTGTGCCCCCTAGTCCTACTGTCTTTCTCGAGCGGGAAGAGTCTCTCCACCTCTATCCTATCCATCCCATTCATCATCTTATACGTCTCAATGTTTCTCACCATCCTGAATTGGAAGTACATCACTGTTCCTTCACTGTCACTGGGTCAAAATCCTGAAGCTCCCTCACTAATAGCATAGTGGGTGTACCTACATCACATGGACTGCTGTGTTTCAAGAAGACGCTCAACGTCAACTTCTCAAGGGCAATAAATGCTAGTCTAGCCAACGACGCCCATGTCCTGGTGAATCAATAAAAAAAGTTAAATCCCTAATTGCGTTGGGAAGCTAGTGGTGAGCCGCTTCAAACAGCTGCAGTCCAGTTGCATTTGGAAAAATGAATATAGAACATAGAACACTACAGCACAAACAGGCCCTTCAGCCCACAAGTTGCGCTGATCATATCCATACCTATCAGGCCTATCTATAACTCTCAATCCCATTAAATCCTATGTACTCATCCAGGAGTCTCTTAAAAGACCCCAGTGAGTTCGCCTCTACCACCACCGACAGCAGCTGATTCCACTCACTCACCACCGTCTGAGTGAAAAACTTACCCCTAACATCTCCTCTGTACCTGCTCCCCAGCACCTTAAACCTGTGTCCTCTCGTAGCGACCATTTCAGCCCTGGGAAATAGCCTCCAAGAATCCACCCGATCTATACCTCTCAACATTTTATAAACCTCTATCAGGTCGCCTCTCATCCTTCGTCTCTCCAGGGAGAAGAGACCTAGCTCCCTCAACCTATCTTCATAAGGCATGCCTCCCAATCCAGGCAACATCCTTGTAATATCTGGTATGTATCGTCCATTAATGGTCAAGGTCCGAATGCTACCCCTGCCCTACATTGTTTAGAGGGTCTAATGATGACCATGAAACCATTGTCGATTGTCGGAAAAACGCATCCGATTCACTGATGTCCTGCAGGGAAAGAAATCTGCCATTCTTACCTGGCCTGGCTTACATGTGACTCCAGAGCCACAGCAACGCGGTTAACTCTCAATTGCCCTCTGAAATGGAGGGCAATTAGTGATGGGCAATAAATGCTGTGCTCAGCCAGTGATGCCCACACCCCATAAAATGAATAAATAGAAAAAAATAGACTTTCCATCTATCAATGTGATTTGATTTATTATTGTCACATGTATTAACATACAGTGAAAACTATTGTTTCTTGCACAATATACAGGCATAACATTCCATTCATAGAGTAGGAAAAGAGAGGGTGCAGAATGCAGTGTTACAGTCATAGTTAGGGTGTAGAGAAAGATCAACTTAATGAGATAGGTCCATTCAAAAGCCTGATAGCATCAGAGGAGAAGCTGTTTCTGAGTCAGTTAATACGTGGCCTCAGACCTTTGTATCTTCTGCGCGACGGGAGAAGGTGGAAGGGAGAATGTCCGGGGTGCGTGGGGTCCTTAATTATGCTGGCTGCTTTGCTGAGGCAGCGGGAAGTGTAGGCAGAGTGAATGGCTGGGAGGGGTCAAGTTTTAAGCATCTGCACATCGCAATCGATGCCATATCTATGGGGATACAGCAGGCAGCCTCTTTTCACTTTGATTACTGGTGCTGAACAGACAAAGGATAATATGGAACTGAGCTTATCCTTCCTGCAGGATTTGGAGGCTCAGAACTATCTATCTGACCACAGCCAAGCAGCAGTGTCTGAATTAGTTCCAGCTGAGCAGTGCAGTTTCCTCGCGACATTTCTCACATCTAAGATGTTGAGCTGTAATCACTCTCACATACTTGTAGCCGGTGAGGTAACTCGAGCCATGAATGCTCAGCTTAGAGGCTTCTTCTCGGAACTGGAGATGAATTACATTGACCTATTGCAGTTCTTTTTTTTCGAACTCGGAGCTGCTGTGATCTCAGAGGCAGTGCCTGAGAGGGTGGAGGAGGCAGCTGCGGCAGTCGTGTTCAAGGAACAGCGAGAGAAATCTTAAAAAGAGAAATACTTTCAGAGCTATCAGTGATCAGGTCCATTCGGACACTTCTTTCAGAGGGCCAGCATAGTCACAATGGGCTGAACATCCTTCCTCTGATTCTGTAACACCTCAATGCCTGAAGTAAATACTTTCTCCACTCTGCTGACACGATGGTTAGCATTGCCACCTCACTGCACCAAGGACCCAGATTCAATTAGCTTTCAGCATCACAGAATATTACAGTGCAGAAGAGGCCCTTCGGCCCATTGAGTCTGCACTGACCCTGAACTGCCCATCTAATCCCACTTGCCAGCACTTGGCCCATAGCCTTGAATGTTATGACGTGCCATATACTCATCCAGGTACTTTTTAAAAGACGTGAAGCATCCCACCTCCACCACCCTCCCAGGCAGCGTATTCCAGACCCTCATCAACCTCTGGGTAAAAACATTTGTCCTCAAACCCCCTCGAAACCTTCTCACCCTTCTCACAGGCTTGGGTGACTGTGTGGAGTTCGCGTGTTCTCCCCGGGTCTGCATGGGTTTCCTCCGGGTGCTGTGGCTTCCTCCGACAGTCCGAAAGACATGCTGGTTAAGTTGATTGGCCATGCAAAATTGCCCCTTAGGGTAAATTGACAGTGTAAATGTGTGGGGTTACAGGGATAGGGCCTAGGTGGGATGGTTGTTGGTACAAGCTCGATGGGCCAAATGGCCTTCTTCTGAACTGTAGGGATTCTACGATTTTAAATCTTTATCAGAATGCAAAACAATACTTTCCCATCCGGGTCTTCACTCTCATCTGAGAGTGATGAGATAAGAATAATATCTAAAATCAGCACACCATCAGCCTAATGAGAAATCTTTAGATTAAGTTAAGCATTTACCTTCCAAATCTCTAATCTCAGAACGCACACTCAAAGCTGACTGAACCTGATTTTGTTGATTTTCACGGCAGCTGCTGAGATTTACATTCAATGCATGAATCTGAAATTAAAAAACTAGATTTGGCAACAGTGACTGTTATCATAAAAACCCATCTGGTTCACGAATGAAGGCAATCTGCCATCCTTACCTGGTCTAAAGAACAAAGAACAACACAGCACGGGAAACAGGCCCTTCGGCCCAACGAGCCCGCGCCGCCATTTTAACATTGTGAGAGCCCTCTTCTAGCTATGACCTTTGTCTACGCCTATTGGGGAAGATTGATGGAAGACTAATTTAGGGACAATTTGTTAACACCAATCAGCCTAAGAACCCGTTTTTGGGGTGTGGGAGGAAACCGGAGCACCCGGAGAAAACCCACGCAATCACGGGGAGAATGTGCAAACTCCCACAGACACTGGCCCAGATCCATGTGTCTGCACAGCAAACAGTGATAGTCACTGAGCTGTCATGTTGCCCATCAGATGGTCCAGTTTAAGCGTACACTAACGACGTGAAGCACTAGGCAACTCTCGAAATAACATCCAAGAGCAGCCCTCGCTCGACCCACCGCAGGTATGGCCCTTGTTGGACAACAAGGCGGACCGAGTCACCTGTGGATTAAAAGACATGAATAAACATGCACAACTTATACAGACATTTACAGAATCCCCAGAAGCTCAGAAGTAAGATAAGTGAGCCATAAAATATGTTAGAAGGTCCATAGGAATCAATTCATTCCCAGGGATGTCCCAAGGCTCTTGATCTTACTTAGAACAGTCTCCTGTATCCCTCCATCTCTAGTCCGCTCATGTGCCTATCTAAGTAAACCTTAAACAAGTCCAGCGTGCCTGCCTCCACCACCGTACTTGGCAGTGCATTCCAGGCCCCCACCACTCTCTGTGTGAAAAACCTCCCTCTAACATCCGAATTATACCTCGCCCCCCCTCACCCTAAGCCCGTGGCCCCTCATAATATTTGTATCCAACCTAGGAAAAAGCTTACCACTGTTCACTCTATCTATACCCTTCATAATCTTATACACCTCTATTAGATCTCCCCTCATTCTCTGCCTTTCTAAGGACAACAGCCCCAATTTGCCCAATCTCCACCCACAGCAACTCATTTGCTGACTCCTCTAAATTATCCTCCCTCTGCACCGCTGTAATGTGGTCCCTAACTAACAGCGCCTATATGGTCTGGCCTATATGTGACTGGAAACCTAAGCAACATGCTGAAATTGCAAGCTGCTCAGTAGTATCAAAACCGTTAAACAGAAATATAGAAAGCAGGAGCAGGAGGAGGCCTTACAGCCCTCTCTGCCATTCATTACCATCATGTCTGCTCATCGATCATGGCTAATTATCAGAGTCTCCGGAAATGGAACACACACTATCCACATTGGCACCTGAAAGAAAACAGTAAACCCAGTCAACCTTGGAAAGTCCTCCTCACTCGTGTCTGGGGGCTTGCACCAAAACTGGGAGAACTGTCTCACCAGACTAGTCAAGCTATAGCCTGTCTCACCACTCACAAGGTCATACCTTACAGGTAACGAACCAGACACAGGACAGGTTCGGTCATGGGAGTGGCGCAGTGATATAGAGTCGGAACAGAACTTCTCTGAGAGTATTCATCTGTGATTCTGGGCCCCTCCACCATAAAGCATCACGTCAAACACGAGAAACGAAGCTTCATGCTGGTTATCAGTGACTGACCACAACCCCTGATGCCCCGGGCACGCTCCTCGCCCAGCCCTCTCCCTGCCCCTACTACCTCCTCCATCATCTGGTGAATCACCTTTCATCTATGTTTAACACCATTTGAATGAAGCACTTGAGGAGAGCATAGAATGCACTCTGGGTGGGGGGCTTCTGTGTCCAACATCGAGTATGACATGGGAACATCACCACAGACCGAGTCCTAAAGGACATAATGGCTAGACTGGGACTGTGGCGGGCAGTGAGGGAACCAACAAGAGGGAATGACCCACTTGACTTTATCCTCACCTGCCACAGATGCATCTATTCATGACTGTATCAGTAGGAATGACCACCACATAGTCTCTGTGGGGATAAAGCCCCACCTTCTTATTGAAGATACCTCCATCATGTTGTGTGGTCCTATCACCATGCTGAATGGGACAGATTTTGAACAGATCTAGCAATTCAACACTGGGCATCCACAAGGTGCTATGGGCCATCAGCAGCAGCAGAACTGTACCAAAAGTAATGCCATAGTCTGGCATCCTCCTCTCTACCATTACAACCAAGCCAGGGGATTAACTCTTGGTTCAATGAAGAGTGCAGAAGGATATGCCATGAAAGTAAAGCTTATTTATTAGTCACAAGTAAAGCTGACGTTAACACTGCAATGAAGTTACTGTAAAATTCCCCTAGATGCTGCACGCTGGTGCCTGTTTGGGTCAATGCACCTAACCAGCGTGTCTTTCAGATTGTGGGAGGAAACCGGAACAAACCTACGCAGATATGGGGAGGATGTGCAAACTCCACGCAGACAGTGACCCAAGCCGGGAATTGAACACGTGTCCCTGGCATTGTGAGGCAGCAGTGCTAAGCACTGTGTCACCATGCCACCCGGGAGCACCAGGCATACCTAAGAATTGGCTGTCAACCTGGCAAAGCCACCAAACAGGACAACTTGAATGCTAAACAGCAGAAACAACATGTGATAGGCAGAGCTAAGTGATCCCACAACCAAGGGCTCAGATCTAACTCCAGATCCAGGCATGAGTGGCATTGGACAATTAAACAACTCACTGGTGGAGGAGGATGCACAGATATCCCCATCCTCAATGATGGAGCAGCCCAACACATCAGTGAAACAGACAAGGCTGAAACACTCGCAGCAATCTTCAGACAGAAACACTGAGTGAATAATCCATCTTGGCCCCGATCGGAGAACAATAGTGTATTGAAAGGCCATGTGGTCTTTCATGCTCCTACCTCTTGCATTCTTGTCAATGAATCTCTTTCCATAGGTTTCTGCTCAAGACTGGGCAACTATGAGGTGCTATGGGTCATCAGCAGTGGCAGAATTGCATGCAACCACATTCTGTAATCTCATGGCCCGACATATCCCCCACTCTACCATTGCCAACAAGCCGGTAGATCAACCTTGAGCCAGTGAAGAATGCAGGCGGGCATGCCAGGAGCAATACTAGGCACACCCAAAAATGAGGTCTCAGCTCAATGAAGCTACCTCACAAGACTACTTGCGTGCACAGGAGTGTAAGCAGCAAGCAAGGACAGAAATAAACAATTCCACAGCCAGCAGATCAGATCTAAGCACTGCAGTCCTCTCACATCCAGTCATGAATGGTGATCAACAATCAGACAACTCACTGGGAGAGAGGGTTTCCCACATATCCTCATCCTCAATGTTGGAGGAGTTCAGCACATCACTGCAAAAGACTAGGCTGAAGCATTTACGACAATCCTTTGATTTGATTTGATTTGATTTATTATTGTCACATGTAGTAGTATACCGTGAAAAGTGTTGTTTCTGGCGTGCTATACAGACAAAGCATACCGTTCATAGAGAAGGAAAGGAGTCAGTGCAGAATGTAGTGTTAAAGTCGCAGCTAGGATGTAGAGAAAGATCAACTTAGTGCGAAGTAGGTCCATTCGATAGTCTGACGGCAGCAGTGAAGAAACTATTCTTGAGTCTGTTGATATGTGACCTCAGACTTTTGTATCTTTTTCCCAACAGAAGAAGATAGAAGAGAACGTGTCCAGGGTGCGTGGGGTCCTTAATTACGCTGGCTGCTTTGCTGAGGCAGCGGGAAGTGTAGATAGAGTCAATGAATGGGAGGCTGGTTTGTGTGATGGATTTGGGCTACCTTCACATCCTTTTGTAGTCCCTTGCAGTCTTGGACAGAGCAAGAGCCACACCAAGCTGTGGTAAAGCCAGAACTTATCCTTCTATGGTGCATCTGTATAAGTTGGTGAGATTGTAGCTGACATGCCAAATTTCCTTCGCTTTCTGAGAAAGTAGAGGCATTGGTGGGCTTTCTTAACTATAGAGGTCGGCGGAGGGAGGGGGCGGATGCTACCAGGACATGTTGTTGGTGACCTGGACACCTTAAAACCTGAAGCTCTTCACCCTTTCTATTTGTCCCCGTTGATGTGGACAGGGCCACGTTCTCCTCTACACTTCCTGAAGTCAATGACCATCTCCTTTGTTTTGTTGACAATTCTCAATCAGAATGCCAAGTGATGATCCATCTCAGCGCCCCCCCCCCTCCTCCCACCCCATCTCCCTGAGGTCCCCAGCATCACAGATGTCAGTCTTCGACCAATTTAACTCACTCCATGAAACGGTGGAAGGGACTGGACTCTGCAAAAGTTATAGGCCCTGACAATATTCCAGCAATAGTTCTGAAGGCCCATGATCCAGGACTCACCGCTCCCCTAGCCAAGCTCTTCCAGAACAGTTACAGCACTGGTATCTGCCCAAAAATGTGGAAAATTACCCAGGTATGTCCTGCCTGCAAAAAGCAGGATCGGTGTACTCTTGATCATCAGAAAGGGGGTGGAAGGGATCATCAACTGTGCTATCAAGAGACATTTATATGCCCACGTTTCGTAAAGAATAAAAAACCCTTTAAGTACACAGTGTTCACTTTAACAACTGGCTCCCCTTTACGGACATTGCAGATCAGAGAGAATCAAAGAATCCCTACCGTGCAGAATGAGGCCATTCGGCCCATCATGTCTGCATCGACCACAATCCCACCCAGGCCCTATCCCATAAACCCTTCCCCTCCCCTCCCCCCACTTCGTATTTATCCTGCTAATTCCCTGACACTCGGGCCAATTTAGCATGGCCTATCGACTTAACGCGCACATCTTTGGAGTGTGGGAGGGAACCAAAGCACCCGGAGGAAACCCACGCAGACACTGGGGGGATGTGCAAACTCCACACAGACAGTAACCTCGAGGCCGGGTCACCACCGCTGTCAGGTAGCAGTGCTAACCACCGTGGTGCCCTCATTCAGAGAACATAGCTGAGGAAGTTTCCAGGGCACCATGAAGATTAAACCACAGATGAAACTCTGCAGGATTTCACAGTTGCCAATGTGCCAAAATCTGAGAATTATATCGAGTACGAACATAAGAAACAGGAGCAAGAATAGACTATGCAGAACATGAAATCTGCTGTGCCAGTCAATAAGTAAATGGTTGACCTGATTGTAGCCTCAACCCCATAATCTTTGAGCCCTTTACAGATCAAAAACCCGACTAATTCAGCCTGAAATATATTCAGTGACCCAGCCTCCACTGCCCCATGGGTTACAGAATTCCAAAAGCATAGCACATCTGAGAGAATAGATTCTCTCTCACCTTCATCTTAAATGGAAATGTCAAACAGTGTGCCCTTGGTCTAGATTCCACCATAAGGGGTAGCACTCTCTCAGCAGCCAGGTCTCATCTGAATGTTTCAACCAGAGCACCTCCGACCAAACCCCAATGAGTTAGAACATAGAACATAGAAAATCCACAGCACAAACAGGCCCTTCGGCCCACAAGTTGCATTGATTATATCCCTATCTACTAGGCTTACCTATAACCCTCAATCCCATTAAATCCCACGTACTCATCCAGAAGTATCTCAAAAGATCCCAACGAGTTCGCCTCTCCACCACCACCGACGTCAGCCAATTTCACTCACCCACCACCCTCTGCGTTATCGGCCAAAGTTTGATTTGATTTGATTTATTATTGTCACATGTATTAGTATACAGTGAAAAGTATTGTTTCCGGCGCACTGTACAGACAAAGCATACATTCATAGAGAAGGGAAGGAGAGAATGTAGTGTTACAGTCATAGTTCAGATGTAGAGAAAGATCAACTTAATGCGAGGTAAGTCCATTCAAAAGTCTGATAGGAGCAGGGAACAGGCTGCTCTTGAGTCGATTGGTACATGACCTCAGACTTTTGCATCTTTGTCCCGATGGGAGAAGGTGGAAGAGACAATGTCCGGGATGCTGGCTGCTTTTCCGAGGCAGCAGGAAGTGTGGACAGACTCAGTGGACGGGAGGCTGGTTTGCGTGATGGATTGGGCTACATTCATGACATTTTGTAGCTTCTTGCAGTCTTGGACAGAGCAGGAGCCATACCAAGCCGTGGTACAACGAGAAAGAATATTGTCTATTGTGCATCTGTAAAAGTTGGAGGAGAGTCATAGGTGACATGCCAAGTTTCCTCCAATGATCAGCAGCTTTCCAGAACTTTCATGTCCTCATCCTAACCCTTTGAAAGGGTCTCTCACAGAGAGGTCTGGATGGAGGCTGGTACGGTTAAACAGCAAGTGCTTATTAACAACTCACAACTATAAACATTGCCAGGAAACCTCCCTGCATGGGTGCTGTCTCCATGCTGGCATCTGCAAGACTAGCACTGTACTCAGTCTATTACCATCTGACTCTCTTTACATCACACTGCGGGTGGTACTATTTCCCCAACCCAACCTACTCATAGTTTATTTGTTGGTCATAAGTAGGTTTACATTAACACTAATGAGGTTACTGTGAAAATCCCTGAGTTGCCACAACCTGGTGTCTGTTTGGGTACATTGAGGGAGAATTTAGCCAATGCACCTGCCCTGCCTAAATCCCCTTTCACTACAACATGCAGCACAGACAGAACAATTCAGCTCATTATTTCAATGCTAGTCAAGAGAACAACCTTGTTAATTCAATTTTACAACTCTTGTTGGCTTTGGCATAGCAAGAGCATATCCAAGTACCTTCTACAAGTGGTGAGGGTCCCTGTCCATAGGAACCATAGAAAATTACAGCACAGAAACAGGCCTTTTGGCCCTTCTTGTCTGTGCCGAACCATTTTTTGTCTAGTCCCACTGACCTGCACCTGGACCATATCCCTCCACACCCCTCTCATCCATGAACCCAACCAAGTTTTTCTTAAATGTTAAAAATGACCCCGCATTTACCACTTTATCCAGCAGCTCATTCCACACTCCCACCACTCTCTGTGTGAAGAAGCCCCACTAATATTCCCTTTAAACTTTTCTCCTTTTACCCTTAACCCAAGCCCTCTGGTTTTTTTCCCTCCTAGCCTCAGTGGAAAAAGCCTGCTTGCATTTACTCTATCTATACCCATCAAAATCTTATACACCTAATTCTTTCCCCAATCCCTGCTACATCAAAGGTGCTCCTTTGAAATACTTCTTAAAACCTATCCAAGATTACATATCTGTCCGAAGATCTCCTTACATATATTGCTATGGGCAGCATGGCGGACTGTGGTTAGCACTACTGCCTCCCAGCGAAGTTTGCACATCCTCCTCATGTCTGCATGGGTTTCCTTCAGGTGCTCCGGTTTCCTTCCACAATCCAATGATGTGCTGGTTAAGTGGATTGCCCATACTCAATTGCCCCTTAGTGTTAGAGGACTAACTAGGGTAAATGCATGGGGTTATGCGGATAGTGCCTTGGTGGGATTGTGGTCGGTGAAGGTTCAATGGGCCAAATGGTCTCCTTTGCACTGCAGGATCCTATGATTCTACGACAATCGTCCTGCAAGGTGCCTTTTGACATTATGCCCTGTTGACAAAGCTGTATGAGTAAAGTTGGTGTCATTTTTGCTTGTTTAATTTTATTTGTTCATGGGATTTGGGCATCACTGGCTGGGCAGCGTCTATTGCCCATTGCTGAGGACAGTTAAGAGTCACCCACGTTGCTGTAGCCTGGAGTCACATGTAGGCCTGGCCAGGTAAAGGCGGTAGATTTCTTTCCCTAAAGGACATTTGTGAACCAGGTGGTTTTTTTTTTAAACAACAATTGACAATATTTTCACGGTCATCATTATACTTTTAATTCCAGAATTTGAATGCAAAATTAGCCATCTGTGCTGGTGGGATTCGAACCCGGGTCCCCAGACCATTACTCTGGGTCTCTGGATTACAAGTCCAATACCATTACACCACCGCCTCCTACATCCTGGCCACGCACGGATTCGGTTTTCTGCCTGTGGTTTTTCAATCGGCCTATACTTTGTGCCGTTCAGACTTGAGCGATCACTAGATAATTGACTTATCATTTACCAGTGTACCATGACGAGAAAGCCTCGGGTATTCAACCCCAGTCAACCCAAATTGAAATTGAAGCACATCAGAGAGAATCGTTGCGAGGGGTATGTGCATCCTCAATAGGCAGGTCACTGCTGAGAATTGGATTGGAGTGATACAATAACACATGTCTGCTGCGAGACAAGCGATGCTTATCTGTACCAATCTCATCAGCGACAAAAAAATCTTTAATTTGATGTACAAGGCATTCAGGGTCACTGCAGTAAACCATAGAGCAAATATTGATCGATCTGCTACTTATTTTTTTTACCCTGAAACTTGCTTAGTAACAATAATGAACTAGTGATGGATATCTAGGGTACGGACACACACACACACACACACACACACACACACACACACACACACACACACACACACACACACACACACACAGCAGCCACAGTTTAAAAAAAACAAGGAAAGGAAAATACTGTGGATGCTGGAAAATCTGAAATGAAAGTATCAAAGCTCAGCAGACCAACCAATGTGACTCAACGTTTCAGAACCAGAGATCACTTGTCAGTAAAGTTTTATTGATTGACGGGAAGTCGAGACAAAAGTCATAGGTAGAAGAAGGATTGGAATGAGGCACTCACTGAATGTTAAAATGGGCGGCGCGGGCTTGTAGGGCCAAAGGGCCTGTTTCCTGTGCTGTGTTGTTCTTCGTTCTTTTTTCTTTGAGAGGTACCTAAGAACATAAGAAACAGGAGCAGGAGTAGGCCATCCAGCCCTTCGAGCCTGTCCCGCCATTCAATAAGATCATGGCTGATCTGAAGTGGATCAGTTCCACTTTCCCACTTTCTCCCCTTAACCCTTAATTCCCTTGTCCACCAAAAATCTATCTACCCGTGACTTAAATATATTCAGCGAGGCAGCCTCCACCACTTCAACGGGCAGAGAATTCCAGAGATTCACCACCCTTTGAGTGAAGAAGTTCCCCCTCAACTCCGTTGGTACCTGCACCAGAAATGATTTGATTTAATTTACTATCATTACCCTCATATGTACTAGTATACAGTGAAAAGTATTGTTTTTTGCATGCTATACAGACAAAACATATTGTTCGTAGAGAAGGAAAGGAGAAAGTACCTAATATAACGTTACCGTCATAGCTATAGTATGTGGCTGGGCATGTTTCCAATCAACCCAAGAACAGCTTCTTCCCTGCTGCCATCAGACTTTTAAATGGACCTACCTTATATTCAGCTGATATTTCTCTGAACCCTAGCTATGACTGTAACACTATATTCTGTACCCTCTCCCTTCCTTCTCCCCTATGTACTCTATGATTTAGTCTGTATAGTACACAAGAAACAATACTTTTCACTGTATCTCAACATATGTGACAATAATAAATCAAATCCAATCAAATCCTGCTACTACACAGTTGCTCTTGTGTTCCCTCCTACTTCTTATCTCCATGTTGTCCCTTGACAACACCATCCAAACAGGGCATGTCAATCCATATTTCTATATTGGAGATACTGGGCCTTTTGATTCTAAGTGTTGGACAACTGAAATTGGGAATGTTTCAGATCCGACTTATAGGCCCGTTCTAAGGCGCCCCCATACGCATTCTGCCTGAAAAAATTCTGAATCGTGCTGCACAAACCTGTGGGCAGGGCTTAACGCACCCCCGAACCCCTGGAACTCCTTTCGGAGCCTCTAACTGCGCATGTGCAAAAGAAATGATAGAACGCTCCTCCCCTGCCATATCCCTCCCTGGCCGAAAAATGCCCCCCCCCGGCCCCCCATAAAATTTCTCCACCCCCTGTGGATGCCCCTTACACCGCCACCACCACCCCCCACCCACCCCCCAAAAAAAAAACTGGTCTCAAGCAGAGTGGCAGTGGAACCCTCAGTCCTCCCTGGTGATCTCAGGCAGAGTGGCAGTGAATCCCCTCTTTCCCCCCCTCCCCCCCCCCCCAACTGATCTCAGGCAGAGTGGCAGTGGAACCCGCCCTCCTCCCCACTGACCTCAGGCAGAGTGGCAGCGGATTCCCTTCCCCTGTGCTGATTTCACGCAGAGTGACAATGGACCCCCTATTCCCCTCCTCCCCCCACATGCTCCTCAGAATCATAGCTCCTTGAAAAGTTGAGATGCTGCAGCAGTGCAATTTGCAAGAGCTTTCTGCACATCCTCCAGCTGGCAGAGTGCTGCATGCACTAGGATCCAGCAGCATCCAAGAGAGCCAAGGTCAGTGCTGAGACCTGGATCCCTGCTGCAAATCTGACATTGGACACCCTACTGAGCAACAGCCTCCCCATCCCCCATACACACTCTCAGAGGCCCTCTCCACAACATGAGAAACAGAATGGCTGCAATGAAAGGACTCCCATAAGGAGCAGAGAGCTGTTGGATGGTAGATACGTTTTTGATTTGATTTATTATTGTCACATGTATTAACATGCAGTGAAAAGTATTGTTTCTTGTGCGCTACACAGACAAAATGTACAAAATAGAAAAGGAAAGGAGAGAGTGCAGGATGTAGAGTTACACTCACAGCTAGGGTGTAGAGAAAGATCAACTTAATGCAAGGTAGGTCCATTCAAAAGTCTGACAGCAGCAGGGAAGAAGCTGTTCTTGAGTCGGTTGGTACCTGACCTCACACTTTTGTATCTTTTTCCTGATGGGAGAAGGTGGAAGAGAAGATGCCCAGAGTGCGTGGGGTCCTTAATTATACTGGCTGCTATTCCAAGGTAACAGGCCTGTGACCAGCGGTGTGCCTCAGGGATCAGTGCTGGGTCCACTGTTATTTGTCATTATATTAATGATTTAGATGAGAATATAGGAGGCATGGTTAGTAAGCTTGCAGATGACACAAAGATTGATGGCATAGTGGATAGTGAAGAAAGCTTTCTCCGATTGCAACGGGATATTGATCAATTGGGCCAGTGGGCTGACGAATGGCAAATAGAGATTTAGATAAATGTGAGGTGACGCATTTTGGTAGATTGACCCAGAGCAGAACTTACTCAGCCAATGGGAGGGTGCTGGGGAGAGTTACAGAGCAAAGAGATCTAGAGGTACAAGTTCATAGTTCCTTAAAAGTAGAGTCACACATGGGTAGAGTGGTGAAGAAGGCATTCAGCCTGCTTGGTTTCATTGGCCAGTACATTGAATACAGGTTCTCTGAGTGGACACTAGGTGCGGACAAAATTAGACAACAATACTATGCTCAGAAAACCAGATGGCCTCTTAGTCTGCAAAGGGCAAGTTTGAAAGCAGGATAGATGATATAGATGCAGGGAGGATGTTCCCAATGGTGGGGGTACCCAGAACCAGGGGCCAGAGTCTGAGGATTCAGCGTAGACCATTTAGGACGGAGATGGGGTGACATTTCTTCACCCAAAGAGTGGTGAGTCTGTGGAGCTCATTACCACAGGAAGTAGTTGATGCCAAAACATTGGACGTATTCAAGAGTTGGCTGAATATAGATCATAGATCATAGATCATAGAATCCTACAGTGCAGAAAGAGGCCCTTTGGCCCATCGAGTCTGCTTCGAACACAATCCCACCCAGGCCCTAACCTCATATCCTTGCATATTATACCCACCAATCCCTCTAACCTCCACTACCCTGGACACTAGGGCAATTTCTTAGCACTCCAATCAACCTAACCCGCACATCTTTGGACTTGGGGCAAATGGAGTCAAAAGTGATGGGGAGGAAGCAGGATTAAGTTATTGAGTTGGACGATCAGCCATGATCGTGATGAATGGTGGAGCAGTTTCAAAGGGCCTCCTCCTACTCCTATCTTCTATGTTTCTACGAAAGTATTGAAGGGGAATTTAAGTGAGGAATGAAGGGGCAAAGTTAGGTAGAGGGTTTTGCCTCATTCCAGAACCAAAGCCTTAAGGCATAAAGAATGAGAGGGTTGAAAACCAGCTGGGGAAAATAGTTAAGAATAGAAAGCAAACATAATGGATAATTCACTGAATGATCGCAAATCAGGATAGAATTGAGGTGAGTTCTAAATAAGAGTTTCTTCCTCACCAGATAACCGCATTAGTCTCCTTGTGCAGCAGGCTTCACAGTGGCAGGGGTACAGTGAGCATGGAAGGTCTTCTTCCTAATTATCATCACTAAAGGGATTATCACCTTACAGTACGGTGATCAAAGGACAAATAAAATCATCATGCTGTTCATTCCAGGAGGTGTTCTGTCGCTCCCTACCTTTCATTAAAGCTCTTTTACAAGATCCACTGTTGGAAGTGCAAGAGAAATTGTGTCACAAGCACCAAAGCAAAAGAAAAAAATATGGAGAAATTATCTTAGAAGCGTTCCAGTAATTCATTTTATCGAGATTTGCTGCCTCTGAAATCTTGGCACGCATTTCCACTTTGTATTGTTAAGTGAACCTTTAGCTCTGCAATAGCTTGATAAAAGCAAGTGCAATGGCTAATTTTCAGGCAAATCATTCTTTTGCCAATTCACTCTCAAGACTATTGTGACTCTGTTCTGCAGTACAGATCCATCAATGCTGTTATTTGTGGGCAGATCCCTGAAGGTGGGCAGGCAATTTGATCATCTGGGGCTTCACAGCTACGTTGTGTCTCATTCTCCACTGGCATTCACATGTGCACACTTCCAGTATGGCAATCAGGAGTCCTGGCACATTTATTATCCTGCTTCCCCTCTGATCCATCTATGTTGAGACCAGGACAAATTGTTAGCCTTTCTGCAGGAAACCAGTGCAGGATCGATGGGGAGTGGTACAGGGGTGGAGAGTGGCACCTAGAAGCTTCAAAGGGAGGCATAGTCTATTTCAAACAGCCAAGTTTTGGTGACATTCTGCAGACCAGCCTGAAATTAGCACCAAGATGCAGTTCACCAGTTATACCCCACCGCTTTATTCCTGTAACCCTGCAGATTCACCATAGCTAATTCACCCAACCTATACGTCTTTGGCCACCAAGGGACAATTTAGCATGGTTAATCCATCCAAACTCAACCCACACATCTTGGGACCTTAAGGGGTAATTTAGCACAGTCAATTCACTGAACCTGCAACATCTTTGGACTGTGGGAAGAAACCAGATCACCCAGAGAAAACCCATGCAGACACGGAGTGACTGCAAACTCCACACAGTCACCCATGTCTGGAATCGAACTCAGGTCCCTGGGGCTGTGAGGCAGCAGTGCTAACCACTGTGCCATCATGCCATTCACTAGATATTGTGCAGGTCCTGACAGAGTGTCCAAATTTCTCATTCAACAATGAAACCCAAAACTGTGCGGCTTAATAAACCCCCACTTCTATGGACGTTTGACTCAAGAACAGCTTTTTCCCTGCTGCCTTCAGACTTTTGGATATTAAGCTGATCTTTCTCTTCACCCTATCTGTAACTGCAACCCTCTCTTCTGCGCCCTCTCCTTTCCTTCTCTCCTACGTACTCTATGAACTATATGTTTTGCCTGTATTGCTCGCAAGGGGCTATACTTTTCACTGTTTCCCAATACGTGTGACAATAATAAATCAAACCAACCAAACATGTGCCAGGAAAATTCTGGTTACACGTATTTACACGGTTGTTGCTAATGGCTAAATGGGCAGGAGGGGGCATGGTGGTATTGTCACTGCATTAATAATCCAGAGATCCAGGGTAGTGCTAGCGGACCTATTATTGAATCCTACCACAGCAGATAGTGAATAAAAATCTGGAATTAAAAGTCTGATGAGGACCGTGAAACCATTGTCGATTGCCGTAAAAACCCATCTGCTTCACTTAGGGAAGGAAATTTGACATCTTTACCTGGTTTGGTCTACACGTGACTCCAAATCAATAGCAACATGGTTGACTCTCAAATGTTTTCAAGGATGGATAATAAATACTGGCCTTGTCAGGGACAACCACATCCCATGAATGAATGATAACAAAAGGCAACCACTTTCCCAACGATACAAGCCAATATAACCAGGTCACTGTGTGCTATTGTTACTGGCACCTTGCAGCAAATGCACAGTGATTATTCTGGATGTGAGTCACAGTTGTAAAGATGGATAGTTTGACCATGAAGTGCGTGCGACATTTGATTTGATTTATTAGTGTCACGTATTGGAATAGAGTGAAAAGTATTGTTTCTTGTGCGCTATACAGACAAAGCATACCATTAATAGAGAAGGAAAGGAGAGAGTACAGAATGTGGTGTTACAGTCATAGCTAGGGTATAGACAAAGACCAACTTAGTGCAAGATAAGCCCATTCAAAATTCTGACAGCAGCAGGGAAGAAGCTGTTCTTGAGTTTGTTTCATGACCTCAGACTTTTGTATCTTCTTCCCAACAGAAGATGGTGGAAGAGAGAATGTCCGGGGTGCGTGGGGTCCTTAAATATGCTGGCTGCTTTGCCGAGACAGCAGGAGTTCCAGAGATTAACAATAAAACTAAAGCAGCCACTTTTTTTTAAAAAGAGTTTACGTACAGAGTGTGCAGTTCCACGTGTGTATGCACAAACAGGACCTAACTCCACCCCCACAGAATCCGCTCACCATCGACAGAAGTTATTCTCCAACAGGATGGAAAGTGAACACAGTGGGAGCACTGGGAAATGTTTTCAGACTAAGGTTGCACACAGCGTTCGCCTACGAAAACTCATTAAATCCAAAAGGCCACTCAAAGTCATGAATAAACTGTGCGGTATTAATGCAGAACTAATACGAATGAAAGCTTTGATTTCTCGCCTTGTATTTGCTGTGAATTTCAGTGCAATATAATTAAGTCTGCACTGCACTGCAATATTCTCAAATCATGATCAGCATAGGACATAAGACTCCTGCCTTGATGGAAAGAGAGAGTAAATTAGACGATAAGACACGGATGATGAAGACTGTTTGGCTCATCTTAATTCATCAAGCCAGCGAGTTCTTAACATCCCTCTCCCCGTGATGGATCTGGCAATTTTTTTAAAATTTGATTTATTATTTCACATATATTAGTATACAGTGAAAAGTATTGTTTCTTTGCATGCTATGCAGACAAAGCATACCATTCATAGAGAAGGAAACGAGAAAGTGCAGAATGTGGTGTTACACTCATGGCTAGGATGTAGAGAAAGAGCAACTTAATGCTAGGTAGGTCCATTCAAATGTCTGATGGCAGCAGGGAAGAAGTTGTTCTTGAGTCGGTTGGTACGTGACCTCAGACTTTTGTATCCTTTTCCCGACGGAAGGAGGTGGAAGAGAGAATGTCCGGGGTGCATGGGGTCCTTAATTATGCTGGCTGCTTTTCCGAGACAGCGGGAAGTGTAGACAGAGTTAATGGGTGGGAGGCTGGTTTGTGTGGTGGTCTGGGCTACAATCACGAACCTTAGTAGTTTATTAAGTTATTCCAGGATCAACTACCTAAGTGTATATACCGCACAGTTATTATTCTTTGTGTAGAGATACAAGGTTGCAATGAGCGGTGACCAAGGGCTCAGAACAATAAAGGTTGATTGAATACTTTGTGCAGCTCTTACTGGCTGTATGTCTTCCCACACTTCAGGAAAAATACCTATGCTGCCAACATGTGACCCCACGACACCCCGGCATCCAGTTGACTAGCCGGTCTACACTTTGTGTGAAGAGGATTGTGCTGGTACGTTAGAATGCCATACAATGGGAGAGCCCCGGAGCTAGCCCAATGAAAGAATGCCCAGTTAGTTTCAGTCCCCAATTCTTCCTCCATTGCCCTCCAACTGTCTCTCATTTCGTTGTGATTCTTTGAAATTTGGCATTCTTGTATTTGTCTTGATGAGTGCAAGACAAAATGCTTCAGCAACATGTCTCTTTTCAGCAACGTGCAATGTCTCTTTTCAAATATTTATCCAATGTATTTTTGAATGTTATGGAATCTGTGTCCGTCAACCTTTCAAACGGTGCAATCCAACTCGATGCATGCAAGGAATCTTCTCATCTCACCACTGGCTGTTCTGCCAAAGAATTTAAATCTGTGGCCTCTGGCTGCCGATCTTCCTGCCACTGGCAATGTAAACCCTTCATGGATTGCATTAGAGGCAGCTCAGCTAAGGCTCATTCACCTCGTTCCTGGGGTGGCAGAGTGGCACAATGGTTAGAACTGCTGCCCCACAGCTCCAGAAACATGGGTTCAATTCCCGTCTTGGGTCACTGTCTGTGTGGAGTTTGCACATTCTCCCCGTGTCTGCTTGGGTTTTCTCCGGGTGCTCCGGTTTCCTCCCACAGTCCAAAGATGTGCGGGTTAGGTGGATTGGCCATGCTAAATTCTTCCTTAGTGTCATGGTGGGCTAAATATGTTGGGTTATGGGGATGGGGTTTGAATGGGATTGTAGTCGGTGCAGGTTTGATGGGCCAAATAGCCTCCTCCTGCACCGTAGGGAATCTATGAATGAATCTATGATGAAAGGGTGAACAGATTCAGCCAACAACTTGTGGAAAACGAGACGTGATCTAATCAAAACATCTTGAGGAAACTCAACAGAGTGGCTATCAACAGGATGTTTCTACTTGTAGAATAGAATAGAACCAGGGTACACAGTTCAAGAAGAAGAGGTTATCCTTTGAAAATGAAAGTGAGGAGAACTTTTCTCACTGAGGACCATTATTCTGTGGAATTGTCTTCCCCAAAGCGCAGTGGAAGCATTGAAATTATTCAGGCTTGAGTTAAACAGATTTTGAGAAACAAGGCAGTCGAGGGTTATGGGGGAGATGATGGGAGAGTGGATTGGAGACCACAATCAGATTAGACACAATCTTCTTCAATGTTGCAGCAAGCATGAAAGACTAAATGGTCTGCTCATGGTCTTAGCACCTGGGTTCCTATGTCCTTAAATACTACAGTGTCACTCACCGGGCAAGCAACAGGGAGCTTACCAGTTCATCGAATCTTAGAATACATAGAATGCAGAAGGAGGCCATTTGGCCCATCTAGCCTGCACTGACAACAATCCCACCCAAGCCCTATCCCCCACATTTAGAATCCCTAAAGTGCCAAAGGAGGCCATTCAGCCCATCGAGTCTGTACCAACCACAATCCCACCCAGGCCCTATTCCCATAACCCCACACATTTAGCCCACTAATCCCCTGACATTAAGGGAAAATTTAGCATGGCCAATCCACCTAACCTTTGGAGTGTGGGGAGAAACCGGGACACCTGGAGGAAATCCACACAGACATAGGGAGAATGTCCAAACTCCACACAGACACCTTATCAGTACGGAGAACTGGTGGCATGGTGGCACAGTGGTTAGCGCTGAGGTTGGAATTGAACCCGATGCCCTGGCACCGTGAGGCAGCAGTGCTAACCACTGTGCCACCACGCCACCAGTTCTCCGTACGACAAGGTGTCGGTTTAGATTAGTTGGCTGGATGGTTGATTTGTGATGCAGAGTGATGCCAACAGTGCAGGTTCAATTCCTGTACCAGCTGAGGTTATTCATGAATTCCTCACCTTCTCAACCTTTCCCCTCGCCAGAGGAGTGGTGATTCTCAGGTTAAATCACCACCAGTCAACTCTCCCCCTCAAAGGGGGAGCTTTTGTTCATCTGGGACTATGGCGACTTTTACTCATAAGCCATATAGTTGTTCACTCACTCAACTCCAATATTATGCTTGGGAAATATGATGTGGAGATATTGGCGTTGGATTGGGGTAGGCACAGTAAGAAGTCTCACAACATTAGGTTAGAGCTGTTAAGACTTACATTCCAAGTCCAAAGATGTGCGGGTTAGGTTGATTGGCCATGCTAAGAAATTGCCCCTTAGAGTCCAGGGATGCCTAGGTTAGAGGGATTAGTGGGTATAATATGTAGGGATATGGGGGTAGGGTCTGGGTGGGATTGTGTTCGGTGCAGACTCGATGGGCCGAAGGGCCTCTCTCTGCACTGTAGGGTTCTATGATTATCTTGCAAACTGAATCTGTGCCTATATATGCCCTGTTTGTGAACCCAACTCTCCACTCACCTGATGAAGCAACTGTGCTCTGAAAGCTCGTGCTACCAAATAAACCTGCTGGACTTTAACCTGGTTTTGTGAGACTTCTTACAGTGCTTAGGGGAAGATCTATGTCTTGAACAAGCTTGAGCAAGTAAGCCCAATGGAGAGAGATTGTGCACATTATAAAAGGCAAACAAAAAAAAATCCTTTCGCTGCAAGCAGCAGGCTGACATGGCCACTTCTGATGGATATGGCAGGGATGCTGATATTTGTGCTCGAGTCAACATCTTCCGCAGAGAAAGGGAGAGTCTATTTAATTCACTGGAAACTCCGAGTGTTTTTTTACTTCTGGCTGACAATAAACATTGGAAGCATCCAAGCATTATTCATTTCAGTTACTTCTCTTCATAAGACGTCGATCAAAAGGAGCCATTCGCACCCATTTGTGTGTGGACGTGGGTTAAACAAAATGCAACTCTAAAGGAAGGTAACACATTTTTCAGAAAAGAAAAATCACCGTTTCACTTGTTTGTCACGCACAGTAACTCTCTTCACGGCAAACAAGAGAAAATAATTATTGATGACAAGATTTCGAAAGCTAAACAAGCAGTGTTTTGTATTCGGGAGAAAAACAATTGTAAATTGTAGAGCTTTGGGTTTCGAGAGGTTCCCGGCAGGAGGGGCGCTTTAAGATGCATTCACACTGCTATAATCACAGGCTTAAATCCTCTGACTAAACAGCATCTTAATGCACCTGTTCTGTCACTTCCCATCCAGGCAAAATGCATCACAGATCAACCTAGTGATTAAACTCTCCTTCCGACCAGTGCTGCTACCTACTGGAGTGATCTCTTCCAGTTCCATACACTGTGAAGCGCTGGCAGCGGGGAACATCAACAAGACCCCTTTAGCCATGGCAACTATCAGGAGGGCAAAGTTGGTAAGCATTTGTCTCCCTCCCCGTCACGGTAGCTGAAATCAGCCTTCTGGTAATCGATGAAGTGTGAAATGGCATTGGAGCGATGCCAGCTGCAGAAGCGGGCTCCAGCCTGGTACAAATGCCAGTTACTGCTTACAAGAGCAGGACGGCGAAACAGACACACCACTCGATCAAGCCAGACCCCCAACTGTGCCCACTCCCAGACTGCGACCTTGTCGGTCACGGTGCAGAGAATCGCATTTCCTTTTGTTAAATGTCGTGTGCGTGCCAAACGTTCTCTCGTTCAAACCAGATTTCTCATCCAACCTTGACATTTCTCCATTGGGCGACGCTTAGGAAGCCCAAGGTGGGAAAAAGCCGGGGCGGTGGGGGGGGTGGGGGGGGGGGGGGGGGGGGGTGGGGGGGGGGGGTGGGGTGGGGTGGGGGGGTGGGGGGGGGGGGGAGATGGGGAGGGGGGGGGTCGCCACGGTGGGCCTGGAGCGACTGCTGAGCCGAGTTGGGGAGAGTCAGTTGTGGGAAGTCCGGAAGCATCTGTCAGGCGAAGCTCTTCAGTGTACTGATCTGAAAGAAAGTTGGCAGCAAAGAACAAACTGCGGAGCCCTAATGAAGGAGGACCCTGAAGCAGAAGGTCACAAATTCAGCAGACGTCTCCTTGAGCTGTCTCAAAGTTGGAGGGAAGAAGATTTAAAGTTTGCAGTTCTGGACAACTTTTAGTGGAGCCAAAAAGATAGAATCATAGAACCCCTACAGTGCAGGAAGAGGCCCTTCGGCCCATCGCGTCTGCACCGAACACAATCCCACCCAGGCCCAACCCCCATATCCCTACATATATTAGACCCACTAATCCCTCTAACCTACACATCCCCGGACACTAAGAGGCACTTTCTTAGCACGGCCAATCAACCTAACCCGCACATCTTTGGACTGTAGGAGGAAACCGGAGCACCCGGAGGAAACCCACGCAGACACGAGGAGAATGTGCAAACTCCACACAGACAGTGATCCGAGCCCGGAATCGAACCCCAGGTCCCTGGAGCTGTGAAGCAGCAGTGCTAACCACATCTTGACCACATCTAAGACATCTTGGTCTTTGGGGTAATGCTGCAATAAGTCCCCCCCCAAACATTCTCAGTGTCGAATTTGCATAAAATCACGCTGGTTTTTCCAGTGGAAGTTTCAAAATGAATGGCCCACAGTCTGTGCACTGCAGAGTTCACCAGAGTGATTCACTCTGAGAACCAGTGGACGGGGCCTATTCCTGCTGGAGATGCCAGTAGCATAGCGCTGAGCAGGCCACTGCACATGTGCCAATCTGTCAGCACCAAGATCGGTGCAAACGTAATGGTCCTGCACTTGCCCGCCTCCTGATTGCTAGCCAGCTCAATCACGACCCCTACATCGCTGCCCCTCTGACCCCCCCACTCACCAATCACTGGCACCCCGGACATATCTGTGTCAGCCTCGACACCCTCCACCCCCACACCCCCCAACCCACTCCGGACTCCCAATCCTCCTGACCCGCCATTCCTCCACTGGCAGTCCGGGCCACCCTCCCTCTCCCCCAGCAGGCTGACACCCCAAAACCCCGATGGCCCCACACTGATTGCTGTCCACCCTCTCTTTGCCTCTCAGAGTGGCAGCGAGACGCCCCACCTCCAGCGATCTCCCCCTCTGGCCTTGCCCCCATCAGGCTTCACCTCCACTAAACCCTCCTCCTTGGCGCTGCCTGATGCCCTGTGGGCAGTGCCATGGTGCCCATTAGGCATTGGCACTTTGCCCCCTGGGCAGTGCCAAGGGTCCAGGCTGGCAGTGCCAAGGTGGCAATGCCCGGGGGGGGGGGAATGGTCTCCTTCTGCATTGTAGGGATCCTGTGATTCTATGATCTCCTCTGTACCCATTACTGTACAATCACATCCTTCCCATAGTGTGGCAGCCAGGTATAATGGCACTGATCAGGTATTGTGCACACAGGCTGCGGATTATTTTACTCATTTGAGGCACTTGTGAATGGATTTAACTGGATAGAAAGCTTGAAGACATCAGCAGTAGAACTGTGCGTGCTGTGTTTTGCTCCAGTCCAAAATGAAGCTGAGGCTTGGTCACATGACACACCTCCCTTAAAGTGGCACCATGCCATTATCCCTTAAAGACATATTACAGCAGTGAAAGATCAGTGTTTCAAGACCTACCTTGGCGTGGGAAGGTACCGTGAGAAAGGGAGATTCCACCATCCCTGCTTTCGACAGCCCCCATTGCTAATTCCATCATCTTCCCCAGCACCGTCTTGCCAACTTCCTGCCTGGAATGGACATAAGATTGCTTGGCAAGTTTTCAACCACGTCCAGTCGTAAAATAATTCTAGCGCAGGCGGAAAATTAACTTGTGAGCTGAGTTTGCAGCCTGTTCAACTCCAAGCTCTTTGTCTGATCCTTTCAATCTCAGAGTATCAAGATCTCTGGCGTGTCATGTTATCAAAAGCTCCAGGGACAGATCCATAGGTGACCACAGATAACTATTTGTATTTCTGGTGCATTTAATGAAATAAAACATCCCAGAGTGAGCCAAAGGAGTACTGAAAAGATTGATACCGAGCCACTTTAGTTGACTAAAAGTTTGGCCAAAGAGACAAGTGAAGGAGCATCTTAGAGGAGGAAAGTAAAGTCGAGAGGCAGAGATATTTAGAAGGAAAATTCCAAAGTGCACAGCCTAGGCAACTGAAAATATGGCCATAAGAACATAAGAACATAAGAAATAGGAGCAGGAGTAGGCCATCTAGCCCTTCGAGCCTGCCCCGCCATTCAATAAGATCATGGCTGATCTGAAGTGGATCAGTTCCACTTTCCCACTTTCTCCCCATAACCCTTAATTCCCTTGTCTGTCAGAAATCTATCTACCCGTGACTTAAATATATTCAGTGAGATAGCTTCCGCCACTTCAATGGGCAGAGAATTTCAGAAACTCACCACCCTTTGAGTGAATAAGTTCCTCCTCAACTCCGATCTAAACTGTCCCCCCCCCTTATTTTGAGGCTGTGCCCTCTAGTCCTGCTATCCTTTCTAAGCGGGAAGGATCTCTTTACCTCTACCCTATCCATCCCCTTCATTATCTCATACGTCTCTATAAGATCCCCCCTCAGCCTTCTAAACTCCAATGAGTACAGGCCCAGTCTATTCAATCTCTCCTCATAAGCTAACCCCCTCATCTCCGGTACCAGCTTGGTGAACCTAGCTCTGCACTCCCTCCAAGACCAATATATCCTTTCGCGAATGCGGCGACCAAAACTGCACACAGTACTCCAGCTGCGGCCTCACCAGGGCCCTGTACAGTTGCAGCAAGACCTCCTTGCTTTTATATTCTATCCCCCTCGCTATAAAGGCCATTGCTGATGGATTGGCAAATATCAGGAATGCTGAAGAGGCCAGGATTAGAGGCGCACAGATATCTCAAGGGTTCTGTGGGATTAGAGGACGTTACAGAGGGGGTCAGGCTGCAGAGTGATTTGAGGATAGGAATGAGAAATTTAACAACAAGGTGTTGTTTGAGCATTCCTTCAGAGGACAGCAAAGCTAGCCTCACCCATCCCATTGCACAGTGGTTGTTTTTTGATTTATTCATTCATGGGATGCAGGCGTCGCTGGCTGCGCCAGCATTTATTGCCCATCGCTCCATTTTGAGAGGGCATTTAAGAACCAACCACAACTTACCCTGCGTTTTTTCACACCTTTTCAGTATCTGACTGCACAACAGCTCCTCAGTCCCCTGCGGGATGTAGGGACGCCTAGAGTATACTCCCAACACTAATAAACAAACTTAAAACTTACGGTGAGTTACCCCATTCTTGAACCCACAAGCATTCAGGCAATACTTGACACTGGACACATTCACCCAAATACCCACCAAAAAAACCCCAACCCCAATGGGAAAGCATAGAGTCTCGATAATCTGTTTTTGGATGATTCTTGTTGACTGAGTAAATTGGCTATGTCTCCTCCCCCACCTCCCCAACCACCAACCCCGCATCCCCTGCCCCTCCTGTCCCCTCCCCTATTTTTTAAACCAATAATAAACAAAAAGTGTTCAAGGAAAATCGGGGATAACTACTGTGTGGGCGGCACAGTAGCACAGTGGTTAGCACTGCTGCTTCACAGCTCCAGGGTCCTGGGTTTGATTCCCAGCTCGGGTCACTGTCTGTGTGGAGTTTGCACATTCTCCTCGTGTCTGCATGGGTTTCCTCCGGGTACTCTGGTTTCCTCCCAAAGATGTGTGGGTTAGGTTGATTGGCCATGCTAAGAAATTGCCCCTTAGTGTCCAGGGATGCGTAGGTTAGAGGGATTAGTGGGTATAATATGTGGGGGTAGGGCTTGGGTGGGATTGTGTTCGGTGCAGACTTGATGGGCCGAAGGGCCTCTTTCTGCACTGTAGGGTTCTATGATTCTACCAAGCTGGGAGTGTGATAAGTAGCCCTTGGATTGTTCAGCCATAAATCTTCCATCCATCACAGGCAGAGGGAGGGTCCTGTACATCATCAGGGCCTGAATACCTGAAGTATGCTACTGGTCACAAGTGAAGTTTAGTTTAATTGACTATTAATACTGTTCTAATTAATGTGGTACTGTAAGAGCCAGTTGAATCTTTCACCTTCACGGCAATCCGTCCAGTCTGGACATCTAATGTTTTAAAACACCAATGGTCCAGAAGTTTTTACAGCAGATCCAAGCAACCCACAGAACTGCTATTGAATCTATGGTACAGAGACAAGCACTTTGACCCAAACTGGTCCATGCCAAAAAAAAGCCCATCTAAGCTAACCCCATTTGCCTGCATTGCCCCTCAACCTTTCCCATCCATGGATCTGTCCAAATGCCTTTTAAATGGTGACAATGTCCCTGCCTCAGTCACTTCCTCCAGCAGCTCACTCCACCTATGTACCACCCTCTGAGTCAAAAAGTTGCTCCTCAGGTTCCTATTAATTCTTTTCCTTCTTAACTTAAATCTTTGCCCTCTAGTTTTCGATTCCCCAACTCTGGGAAAAAGACTGAGTGCATTCACCCTATCCATGCTTCTTTGCACTTTGGGAGCACAGTAGTTAGCACTGCTGCTTCACGGCTCCAGGGTCCTGGGTTCGATTCCCGTCTCAAGTCACTGCCTGTGTGGAGTTTGCACATTCTCCTCGTGTCTGCGTGGGTTTCCTCCAGGTACTCCGGTTTCCTCCCACAGTCCAAAGATGTGCAGGTTAGGTTGATTGGCCATGCTAAGAAATTGGTCCTTAGTGCCCAGGGATGCGTAGGTTAGAGGGATTAGTGGGCATAATATGTAGGGATATGGGGGTAGGGCCTGGGTGGGATTGTGTTCAGTCAGACTCGATGGGCCGAAGGGCCTCTTTCTGTACTGTAGGATTCTATGATTCTATATTGAAGGTGCAAAACTATTCTGACAAACAAAACCATTTTTATCACTGCTTTCCAATGTTTTATTACTGCTTTCCAATGTTTATCTCTGTTTTATACTTTAGGTTAATTGTTATATCCAGCATGTTTTCCAATGTATAGACTTGTGGTTAGATGTTCTAAGGTCATTTTATAATCCAGAAATTTCCAAAATCCAGAACTTGGTTCCATACATTCTGATCTGGAGATTTTACCCTTTATAAGCTTGTCATAAATTCTATACATACAGGACAATGTGACCTATTTGTCCATCTGACCTGCGCAAGTGCTGAATCTGCAAAGTTTTAAAGTATATTTATTAGTTTCACAAGTAAGGCTTATATTAACACGGCAATGAAGTTACTGTGAAATTCCCCTAGTCGCCACACTGGCGCCTGTTCAGGTACAATGACGGAGAATTTAGCATGACCAATGCAACCAACCAGCACATCTTTCAGTCAGTGGGGAGGAAAATGGAGCACCCAGAGGAAACCCACACAGACACGGGGAGAACGTACAAACTCCACACAGATCCAAGCCAAGAATAGAACCTGGGTCCCTGGCACTGTGAGGCAGCAGTGCCAACCACTGTGTCATCGTGCTGTCCCCCAAGTGCATTGGCCTTGCTA
Source organism: Carcharhinus amblyrhynchos (assembly GCF_965287045.1). Taxonomy (NCBI): domain Eukaryota; kingdom Metazoa; phylum Chordata; class Chondrichthyes; order Carcharhiniformes; family Carcharhinidae; genus Carcharhinus; species Carcharhinus amblyrhynchos. The sequence goes on along the minus strand of NC_137328.1, from coordinate 118,773,645 downwards.
AATTCTCCCTCAGTGTTACCTGAACAGGCACTGGAGTGTGGCGACTAGGGGATTTCCACAGTAACTTAATTGCGGTGCTAATGTAAGCCTATTTGTGACACTAATAAACTAAGCTGTCAGACCTGTGCCAGTTCTGAATCTGCAACTGGAACTGTCTACTGTCCTTTAGTTTCTATAGCTTTCCCTATGTCCTTTTCAAACCTTCATTTTTTGAATATTTAACTAATGCCCCTTTGAATAATTTTAACATCTTCAATAGCAACTTACTGTATTGTATTTCAACTTTGCATCGTACTCTGTGAGAACAATTCCTCAAATGACTTCAGTGCTGCAGTGATCTTTTGTCATGAATCCCATTTGTTTCCAGTTCTTCAAACTGCAGAAACGTGCCTGTTCATAATCTTTCATCTATAATGTTTCACCACTCAACACCACCCACTCCCGTGCTCCCCCACCCCCCCCCCATTATCTTCTTTGTTCCAGTCATTAAGTTCTTAAGACAATCATCAAAACCATAAGCTTTCATTCTTGGTTGCATCTGTCCCACGATTCCTGGACGAACTTGACTCAGGGTTGCAAGTTTTTTTCCCAAGAGTCTTCATGTGATTAAACAGGCAGATTCTCAACCCCCAGGGCCTTGGGATGGTGGGGGAAGGATAGATCACGAGATGGAAATGTCCAGAGTACAGGATTTGCTTCTTTCATATTCCTTCTCTGCCACTGCTCCTTGTCTTATCATTAAAACATTAGCTGGGTGTGGAGCTGGGAGAGTTTCAGAGCCATGTTTTGGGTGCATTTTCAATCCCCCTATATCCACTCTGGCTGCAAAATTTTGAGCAAGTTTCGCTCGCTGCAGAAGCCCGTGGACGAAAGCCTGTAGAGGGATGTAGTGCGCATGTGCAGACCTCTGACGCTGCACATGCGCATTAGCAGTAGTAAGGGTTTGACAGGCAAAGAGAGAGCTGTCAGGCCCCTGCTACTGCAGACAGCCTGAAGCAGCTCCCCCTCCCCTGCAATCGTGGAGGCCCAGTGGGAATTGCCAAGGTGCCAGATTGCCATTGTCGAAGTGGCAGGATGGCACTGCTAGTCTGCCACTGCTCAAGGGGCACACCCCCTTACCCTTGACCTCCCCTGGGGGTGGGGGGTGCTCAATGACCTCTGGTTCCAACAATGAGGCCAAGTAGACTGCTTCCCATTCAAGGCAAGAACATCTGCGAGCGAGGCCATAAAGGCAGGCAAGCTTGATAAACACATTCAAAACACCATTTTAATAAATTTTAATAAATTAATCACCAGATTCCAGTTAGAGGCTGGCAAACCGGAAATCCTGCACTCATAGAATTGTTGTGAAAACCACTATTAACACTATTCCCTTTATGCCCCACTTTACAACCACATCGCACCTGAAAACGGGCTCAAAGCAGCTGTAAAATACCGCTCTTTGACTCAAAATGTGAAGCAGTTTGGTGGACATGTTGTCACCGTTTTGGAGCAGTTCATAACGAGCTCCTCCCAGTCATTGCTGTCAGTGTTGAGGCTCAATGTTGAGCGTCAGGCTATCTTTGATGCATTTTCTTTGCTCACGTCTGGAAGGTTAGGCATTTGAAAGTGGAAAAAAAACAGGACATCTGTTGAGGGGGCATTGCGGGAGTGGGGTTTAACACTCATTGGCTGATCCAGCACAATTCCTTGGCTAAAACATTGCAGTGTAAGAAATCTCACAACACCAGGTTAAAGTCCAACAGCTTTATTTGGTAGCACGAGTTTTCGGAATGCTGTGCCTTCATCAGGTCTTTAAAATGTGTTCGGACAGCGACATGGGTTAAATGGGTATAGAGGGATATGGGCCAAATGCGGGACTAGCTTAAGGATTTAGAAAAAAAGGGCAGCATGGGTAAGGTGGGCCGAAGGGCCTGTTTCCTTGCTGTGCACTTCTATGATTCTGTGACGAGGAGAGTCCTGATGAAGAGGCAGTGCTTTGAAAGCTTGTGCTACCAAATAAACCTGTTGGACTGTAACCTGGTGTTGTGAGGCTTCTTACTGTGTCCATCTCAGTCCAGCGCCGGCATCCCCACACACTGCAGTGAACGGGTATGCTAATTCTGTAGCAGCCACTGGTGAAGGCACTGATCCTTTCGTCAGGGACAACCTTGGCATTGCAGCTCCCTGTACTCCTGAAGCTAGCATTTATTTCAGGAGGAGGCAGATGTTCCTTCCCCTACATTATTGAACCTCAGCAAACATCCCACATGGGTCACCTCTTCTGAGAGTCTCCTCTACACACACCTCAGTACAAACACCTCTGATATCCACCCCTATTTACAGCATCTTGTAATGCTTGTTTAGTGTTGACAAAGCAAGCATTGCCTCCTGGAAAAGATTCTCATTATTATTTTTCTTTTCTTTTCCACTCAGAACGTTCATCTGCAGCAGCCTCTCTGGTTTCAATTGTCTATTTATTATCTCCCAGTGGATCATAGCTTCAGGCGTTAAAGTCGCTTGGCAACATTCAGTACAACAAATGGATTATATTCTTCTTTTCTGCTATTTACCCGATTTTTCTCACTTGCATTCCTTTTCACATTTTGACCGAATACATTTTTTATGCAGAAGTTACATTTCGCATCATTTCATGGTGCTTCCTTGACATTGGAAAAATACAACACCCATTTCCTGAGCAGATAGACCCTGGATACCATTCCAAGAGTTGAAATATCCCCAGAGATTGGAGCGAGGTCTGAGGCCCCCGAGTCCCGCGCAGCCCAGACATTCTCTCTTCCACCTTCTTCCGTCGGGAGAAAGATACAAAAGTCTGGGGTCACGTACCAACCGACTCAAGAGCAGGATAAAAGCAAATTACTGCGGATGCTGGAATCTGAAACCAAAAGAGAGAAAATGCTGGAAAATCTCAGTTGGTCTGGCAGCTTCTGTAAGAAAAGAGCTGACGGTTTGAGTCCAGATGACCCTTTGTCAAAACTCAAGAACAGCTTTATCCCCGCTGCCACCAGGCTTTTGAGTGGATCTACCTTGCAATTAGCTAATCTTTCTCTACACCCTAGCTATGGCTGTAACACTACATTCTGCACTCTCTCCTTTCCTCCTCTATGAATGGTATGCTTTGATGATATAGCATGCAAGAAACAATACTTTTCACTGTATACTAATACATGTAACATTAATAAATCAAATCAAACCAAATGAGATACTGACTATGACTGGTGGAGAAAAGGACATGGTAATATGTGCTTTTTGGGTGGTTGTTAGTGTATTTTCATTGCAGCTTTAACAAGCTTTTGTTCTTTGTTCTTTGTTCTTAACAAGCCGGAAGGAATCACATCATCAGAGGCTGGAGCGTGGAAACCAGATCCTCGCTGTTTTCCTGTTTCAATTCCTCTCACCTGCAATCAGAACAAGAAGCAAAGGACTATTCCTCAGCGCTGAATGCAAAATATTGCAGATGTTGGAACCTGAAACAAAAACGGAAAATGCTGGAAAATCTCAGCAGGTCTGACAGCACCCGTTGGGGGGAGAGAATAGAGCCAACATTTCGAGTCAGACCTCTGACAAAGGGTCATCCAGACGCGAAACATTGGCTCTTTTTTCTCTCCACAGATGCTGTCAGACCTGTCGGGATTTTACAGCACTTTCTGTTTTAATCCCACAGTGTTTACGAGCAAGCAAGCATTTGGAAGCGCATCAAGTCTGTTCTGTCTTTGAATCATTGCTGATATTTTTCTCATCCCCATTCTCCTGTCTTTTTCCCATAACCCCTGGTCCCTTTATTCATCAAGAATCCATCTATCTCTGACTTAAAGGCACTCAATGACCCGGCCCCCACAGCCTTCTGCGGCAAAGACTTCCACCGATTCACCACTCTCTGGCTGAAGAAATTCCTCCTCATCTCTGTTTTAAAGGATCATCCCTTTAGCCTGGGGTTGTGCCCTTTGGTTCCAGCTTTGCCCACAAGTGGAAACATCCTCTCCACGTCCACCCTATCCAGGACTTGCAGTATTCTGTTTGTTTCAATAATACTTCCGTCATCCTTTCAAACTCCAATGAGTACAGACCCAGAGTCCTCATCCGCTCATACGACAAGCTCTTCATTCCAGGAATCATCCTTGTCAACCTCTGGACCCTTTCCAAGGCCAGCACATCCTTCCTTAGGTGTGGGGCCCAAAACTGCTGATGGTACTCCAAATGGGATCTGACCAGAGCCTTATACAGCCTCAGAAGTACATCCCTGCTCTTGTATTCCAGCCCTCTTGATATGAATGCTAATATTGCATTTGCCTTCTTAACTGCCAATTGAATCTGCACGCTAACCTTAAGAGAATCTTGAACAATGTCTCCCAAGTCCCTTTGTGTTTCTGATTTTCTAAGCATTTCCCCATTTAGAAAATAGTCTATGCCTCCATTCCTCCTTCCAAAGTGCATAACCTCACACTTTTCCATAATGTATTCCATCTGCCACTTCTTTGCCCAATCTCCTAACCTGTCCAAGTCCGTCTGCAGCCCCCTGTTTCCTCAATACTACCTGTCCCTCTACATATCTTTGTATCATCTGCAAACTTAGTAACAGTGCCATCAGTTTCTTCCTCCAAATTGTTCATGTATATTGTGAAAAGTTGTGGTCTCAGCACCAACCCCTGAGGCACACCACTAGTCACCAGCTGCCATCCTGAAAAAGACCCCTTTATCCCCACTCTCTGCCTTCTGCCAGTCAGCCAATTCTCTATCCATGGATAGGATCTTACCCTTAACACCATGAGCACTTAACTTATTTAACAGTCTCCTATGCGGCACCTTATCAGAGGCCTTCTGGAAATCTAAATAAATCACGTCCACTGGTTCTCCTTTATCTAACTCCCTTGTTACCTCCTCAAAGAACTCTAACAGATTTGTCAGACATGACCTCCCCTTGACAAAGGCGTGCTGACGCAGTCCTACTTTATCATGCACTTCTAAATACTCTGCGATCTCATCTTTAATAATGGGCTCTAGAATCTTGCTAATGACCAAAGTCAGACTAACTGGCCTACGATTTCTCATTTGCAGCCTCCCTCCCTTCTTAAATCGTGGTGTTACATTAGCTACTTTCCAGCCCTCTGGTAACCCCCCTGTCATGATGTGGGTATGCCGGCGTTGGACTGGTGTAAACACAGTAAAAAGTCTGACAACACCAGGTTTTAGTCCAACCTATCTGTCTCCCTGTCTCCAGTGATTCCTGAAAGATCACCACCAACGCCTCCACAATTGCCCCAGCTATCTCTTTTAGAGCTCTGGGGTGTAGTTAATCCAGCCCAGATTATTTATCCACCTTCAGACCCTTCAGTTTCCCAAGAACTTTCTCCTTAGTAATAGCCACTACACTCACCTGTGCCCCCGACTCTTCTGGAGCTCTGGCATCCCACTGGTATCTTCCACCATGAAGACTGATGCAAAGCAACTATTCCGTTCCTCTGCCATTGCTTTATTTCCCATTATTACTTCTCCAGCCTCATATTCCAGTGGTCCAATGGCTATTTTTGTCTCTCTCTCTTACGTTTTATAGATTGAAGAAACCCTTCCTATCTTCTTTTATATTACTAGCTAGTTTACACTCGTATTTCATCTTCTCCCCCCTTATTGCTTTCTTAGTTGTCCCTGCTCGCTTTTAAAGGCTTCCTAACCTTCTGGCTTCCCACTAATCCTTGTCACTTTATATGCTTTTTTTTTGTTTTTATGCTATCCTTGATTTCCCTCATCAGCCACGGATGCCTCGGCCTCCCCTTAGCATGTTTCCTCTCCCTTGGGTTGAGTTCCGTTGTGCTTCCTGGATGCTCTCAAAAACTCCTAATAAGGAATAAAGTCCTTGCCTTAGCATACTCTCCTTATAACTCAGGCCCCCTCGTCCTGGCAACATCCAAATAAATCTTCTTTGCACTCGTTCCGGATTATCAATGTCTTTCCTGTAACAGGGTGACCAAAACTGGACACAATACACTTAGGTTCCATTTCATTTCATTGCTCATCGCTGCCTTTCTTAACCGATGGATCTTCAGTCGCTCTTCCTTCATCTGGCTCCTTCACGTAGAAACTGCTGATTATTTTACAAGCTTGCTGTGTTTATTGCCTTGTGCTGTGGCTCAGTGGCTCACAACATGTGAGCCAGAGGGCTGTGGGTTCATAGTCCCACCACAGGGGCTTGGGGACAAAATCAAGGCTAGCATGGTGCTGAGAGAATCTTTCAGATGAGACATCAAAGCAAGTTTCGATCTGCCTCTCAGGTGGATGTGAATGATCCTATTTTATGGCACATTTTCCTCACCAAATTGGCCATTGTGCATCCCTCAACCAACATTACTGAAAGGAAATCAATTATCTCATTACTAGTTGAAGAATCTTTCTGTGAGCAATTTGAATGGTATGGTTTGCATGTTATAATGACTGCCCTTCAGAGAAATTCTTAATTGGCTGTTAAATGTTTTGGAACCTCTTCACTCAAAGGGTGGTGAATCTCTGGAATTCTCTGCCCGTTGAAGTGGTGGAGGCTGCCTCGCTAAATATTTTTAAGAAGCGGGTTGATGGGTTCTTGATAAGAGAGGGGATTAAGGGTTATGGGGAGAGGGCGGGAAAGTGGAACTGAGCCACGACAGATCAGCCATGATCTTATTGAATGGCGGGGCAGGCTCGAAGGGCTAGATGGCCTACTCCTGCTCCTATTTCTTATGTTCTTATGTTCTTATGAACCTGCTAAGGCCATTAATAGACTCTGGGTGGGATTTTATAGCAGCCCCTAAACATATCCTACACATCTTGGGACATGAAGGGGCAATTTAGCATGGCCAATCCACCTAAATTACACAAAGAACAAAGAATTACGGCACAGGAACAGGCCTTTTGGCTCTCCAACCCCGCACCGACCATGATGCCTGTCTGAACTAAAATCCCTTATCCTTCCGGGGGCCATATCCCTCTATAGGTGGTACAGTGGTTAACACTGCTGCTTCACAGCACCAGGGACCAGGGTTCAATTCCTGGCTTGGGCCACTGTCTGTGTGGAGTTTGCACATTCTCTCTGTGTCTTCCTCTGGGTGCTCCGGTTCCCTCCCACAGTCCAAGGATGTGCTGGTTAGTTGCATTGGCCATGTTAAATTCTCCCTCAGTGCACCCGAACAGGCACTGGAATGTGGCAGCTAGGAGATTTTCACAGTAACTTCATTACAGTGTGAATGCAAGCCTACTTGTGACTAATAAATAAACTTTAAACTTTATTCATCTATTTGTCCAGACACACCCTTAAAAGTCACTATCGTAATCTGCCTCTACTATCTCACCCGGCAGTGAGTTCCAGGTGCCCACCACCCTCTGTGTGAAAAACTTGCCTGGTACGTCTCCTTTAAACTTTGCCCCTCGCACCTTAAACCTACGCCCTTTAGTAATTGGCTCTTCCACCCTGGGGAAAAAAAAACTTCTGAATATCCATTCTGTACACATCTGTGGGAGGAAGCCAGAGCACCCGAAGGAAACCCACACAAACACGGGGCGAAAGTGCAAACTCTGAGAGCTAGGGCCGGAATCGAACCTGGGTCCCACGCGCTGTGAGGCAGCACTGCTAACCCCTTGTGTTGCAGTCTGTTTTACAGTGACGGGGATGGCTTGCTACTGACTGCCAGCGGGATCTTCCAGTTGCTGTTGCTGCTATTTTGCAAGCCTCATCTGCCCCCCTTTTGGGATAACTGCCATTGTGGGAGTGAGGTGAGGGATGAAAATCCTGCCCTATATAAATGCAAGTTTGATTTTCGTTAGAGATTTTTCTATGAGGCATTGGAATCAACCACTGAGTGATTTGATTTGATCTGATTTGATTTATTATTGTCACATGTATTGACAAGCAGTGAAAAATATTGTTTCTTGTGTGGTAAGCAGGCAAAACATACCATTCATAGAGAAGAAAACGTGAAAGTGCAGAATATAGTGTTACAGGTAGAAGAAAGGGTGTTGAGGGGGTCCTTAATTATGTTGGCTGCTTTTCCAAGGCAGTGGGAAGTATAGACAGAGTCAATGGATGGGAGGCTGGTTTGTGTGATGGATTGGGCTACATTCATGACCTTTCGTAGTTCCTTGTGGTCTTGGGCAGAACAGGAGCCATCCAAAGCTGTGATAGAACCAGAAGGAATGCTTTCTATGGTGCATCTGTATGAGTTATTGAGAGTCGTAGTGAACAAGCCAAATTTCCTTAGTCTTCTGAGGCATGGACTAGAGACAGCTGCATGTCGAACCAGGGAAGGGAAGAACAGTTATGTTCACTCGTGAACTAGTTAGGATTCTTACAGCAATGTTGCAACTTTCACAGTCATTTCCATTCTGACAGCTGGCCAGGACTTGTTGTTTATCACCAAATTGCAGTGAAACCAAGCTTTCCCACCCTACTTAGCCCTTCATGCACCATCTAGTAATGCCAGTTTTCTGAGCTTGGGGAGAATTCCCACACCACAGTCCTTCCCTGTCTCTGCTCAAACTACACCGACATCAGGATCATAATCTTCGCATTGTGGAAATGGATCTTGGCCTGTTCCCTGCAGGACTGCTGAAAGGCTGGTTACCCCCCTGACCCTTTTATCTGCCACTCTTAGCTCCCATTCTAGCTTTCATCCTTGTACTCAGGCTTCATGTGAGCAGAGAGACATTAAAGGACAGAAAGAAGAGACACTGGCTCGCACATTGTACTCTTCCCAAACTACCCAAAACCACGGGCGTTCCTGGGTAAAGCGGAAATCCAGATAAAAATCCAAGCCAACTTGGCAAGAAAAAAACTGATTTGAAAAGCTTCTCTCTAACAGCCTGGGGTAATGGAAACTGACCCAGGAGACCACACTGACAGCAATAATTCAACACAGTATCCACACCTTGAATGAGATGATCTTCCTCCAACCAATCAGCTGCAACTATTAAGTTTTAGATTATTTACTATTATCACAAGCAGGCTTATATTAACGCTGCAAAGAATTTACAATAAAAATCCCCTAGAAGTCACACTCCGCCGCCTGTTCAGATACAAACTGAGGGAGAATTTAGCATGGCCAATGCATCCAACCTTCGGACTGTGGGAGGAAACCAGAGCACCCGAAGGAAACCCTGGCAGACACGGGGAGAATAGATTATAGATCATAGAGCCCTATAGAACATTGAACATAGAACATTACAGCGCAGAACAGGCCCTTCGGCCCATGATGTTGCGCCGACCCGTTAAAAAACAATGACCCTCTAACCTAGACCAAACCCTTTCCATCCATAAACCTATCCACGGATCTCTTAAACGCCCCCAAACTAGACGCATTTACAACTGCAGCAGGCAGGGCATTCCAATCCCTCACCACCCTCTGGGTAAAGAACCTACCCCTGGCATCCGTCCTATAACTGCCACCCCTTAATTTAAAGTTATGCCCCCTCGTGCTAGCTTTCTCCATCCGAGGAAACAGGCTATCACTGTCCACCCTATCTAAACCTCTAATCATCTTATATGTTTCAATAAGGTCCCCTCGTAGCCGCCTTCTTTCTATAGAGCAGAAAGAGGCCCTTCAGTCCATTGAGTCTGCACCGAACACAATCCCATCCAGGCCCTACCCCCATATCCTTACATATTATACCCACTAATCCCTCTAACCTACGCATCCCTGGACATTAAGGGGCAATTTCTTAGCATGGCCAATCAACGTAACCTGCACATCTTTGGACTGTGGGAGGAAACCGGAGCACCCGGAGGAAACCCACGCAGACACGAGGAGAATGTGCAAACTCCACACAGACAGTGATCCAAGCCGGGAATTGAACCTGGGTCCCTGGCGCTGTGAGGCAGGAGTGCACCATCAGGCCACCCGAAATATGAAAATTTCACAAATTTGTGTGTCATCCTTGCGATGATAACCTTCTCTGTATCATTCCAATGTTAGCATGGGTCCGGTCCACGCTCCATGGAATCCGGAGAATCCGAGGCTCAGTGTCCACTGCATAAGAGGACAGGCAGTTCCAGACACCTTTGCTCACTGCATGTAGCACCCCCTCCAAACATCATTCCTTGATCTGGCCTTCTACAATTTAAGTTGTAGCCTATGGTCCTCCATAGAAGAGAGACTGACTAGACTGGGTCTGTACTTGTTGGAGTTTAGAAGGCTGAGGGGGGATCTTATAGAGACTTATAAGATAATGAAGGGGATAGATAGGGTAGGGGCAGAGAGATTCTTCCCGCTTAGAAAGGACAGCAGGACTAGAGGGCACAGCCTCAAGATGGGGGGGGGGGGGGCACAGTTTAGATCAGGGTTGAGGAGGAACTTCTTCACTCAAAGGGTGGTGAGAATCTGGAATTCTCCGCCCGTTGCAGTGGTGGAGGCTACCTCGCTAAATATATTTAAGTCTCGGGTAGATAGATTTCTGATAGACAGGGGAATTAAGGGTTATGGGGAGAAAGCAGGAAAGTGGAACTGAGCCACTTCAGATCAGCCATGATCTTATTGAATGGCGGGGCAGGCTCAAAGGGCTAGATGGCCTACTCCTCCTCCTATTTCTTATGTTCTCATGTTATCTCGGCGGGGCTAAACAAACATGAAGCTAAGAAAGCAACAATTGAAAATAATTGATGTTAACCTAAATACTCCTGTTCCTGCCAGTCCCATAATTGTTTCCAAATACAGTTCGAGTCCTGAACGTTTGATGCATTTGGATAAAAAATAAATCATGCAGGAAAGATGCAGTCTGAAAAATTAATTGATACATTATTTAAATTTGCATATTTCTCCTTTGATTGCAGTCCTTGTGTCATGTACATTGATATATCGAAGCAGTAAGATAGAAAGCAGGCCCTGTTGTTTCAATGTGTAATCAGGTATCACAGGCAGCATTAATAACTGCACATGTTTCCACCACCGAGCAGACCATATTAATGTCACTTTCCATCATATCTCTTTCAGTGAGTGTTACACAGAGGACATGGTTCAGCTGATCAGTCGCCTCACAGACAAAGCAAACAGCCGCAATTCGCCAACACAGAGGGCCAAATAATCAACCACGCATCATAGAGCACACAAACATAAAAGATAGGAGCAAGAGGAGGCCATTCAGCCCTTCAAGCCTGCTCCGGCATTCAAAGAACAAAGAAAATTATAGCACAGGAACAGGCCCTTCGGACCTCTGCATCGATCATGCTGCCTGGCTGTACTAAAAACCTTCAGGGGACCATATCCCCCTATTTCCATCCTATTCATGTACTTGCCCAGGTGCCCCTTAAAACCCACTATTATATCTACTTCTGCTACCTTCTTCAGCAGTGAGTTCCAGGCGTCCACCACTCTCCGTATAAAAAGTGTGCCGCGTACATCTCCTTTAAACCTTGTCCCTCACACTTTTATCCTATGCCCCCTAGTAATTGGCACTCCCACCCTGGGAAAAAAACTTCTGACTATCTACTCTGTCCCTGCCCCTCATAATCTTGTAGACTTCTATCAAGTCGCCCCTCAGCCTCCGTCATTCCAGTGAGAACAAACCAAGTTTCTCCAACCTCTCCTCATACCTAATGCCTCCATAGCAGGCAACATCCTGGTAAATCTTTTCTGTGCCCTCTCCAAAGCCTGCACATCATCTGATAGTGCGGCGACCAGAATTGAACACTATATTACAAGTGCAGCCTAACTTAGGTTCCATAAAACTTATCACGACTATAGCTGATCATCCAACTCGATAGCCTAATCCTGCTTTCTCCTCATAACCTTTGATCCCATTCGCCCCAAGTGCTATACCCAGCTGCCTCTTGAATACATTCAATGTTTTGGCATCAACTACTTCCAATGGTAATGAATTCCACGGGCTCACCACTCTTTGGGTGAAGAAATGTCTCCTGACCTCCATCCTAAATGGTCTACCCTGAATCCTCAGACTGTGACCCCTGATTCTGGACTCCCCCAACATCAGGAACATTCTCCCTTCATCGATTCTATCTAGTCCTGTTAGAATTTTATACATCTCCATGAGATCCTGCCCATTTGTCTGAACTCCAATGGAAACAATCCTAACCTGGAAGCCATTCAGCCCATTGTGCCTATGTTTTCACTTTGCAAGAGTTTTAAAGTTCAATTTTAAAGTTTGTTTATCAGTGTCACAAGTAGGCTTACATTAACACTGCAATGGAGTTAATTCAGGAATTCCTTCAGCCAGAGAGTGGTGAATCTGTGGAACTCTTTGCCGCAGAAGGCTGTGGAGGCCGGGTCATTGAGTGTCTTTAAGACAGAGATAGATAGGTTCTTGATTAATAAGGGGACCAGGGGTTTTGGGGAAAAGGCAGGAGAATGGTAATGAGAAAAATATCAGCCATGACTGAATGGAAGAGCAGACACAATGGGCCGAGTGGCCTAATTCTGCTCCTTATCCTGATGGTCTTATGATTGATTACATCCTCAGAGAGGGCAATTGGAGCCTCATTATACCCATTGTCTCACAACACCAGGAATCTGGGTTTGATTCCCGGCTTGGGCCACTGTCTGTGCAGACTCTGCACGTTCTCCCTGTGTCTATGTGGGTTTCCTCCCACAGTCTGAAAGATGTGCTGGTTAGGTGCATTGGCCATGCTAAATTCTCATTCAGTGTACCCGAACAGGCACCGGAGTGTGGAGACTAGGGGATTTTCACTGTAACTTCATTGCAGTGTTAATGTGAGCCTACTTGTGACAAATAAATAAACAATCTAACAGTCTATTTCATTCAAAACACCCAACATCACTGTACTCCTTCTATACTGCTTTTCAACTCAGTGCGTCTATTGTATCCACCTGAGAAAACAGACAGAACCTCAGTTTTCCCATGTCTTTTCCAGCAAATGTAGACTCCCCTCAGTATTGTGCTGGAGTGTCAGTTATAACAGTGCAGAAGGAGGCCACTGAGCCCACATCTACAACAGTCCCACCCAGGCCTATCCCTGTAACCTCACACATTTACCTGCTAATCCCCCTAACCTGCAAATTTTTGGACATTAAGGGACAACTTAGCATGGCTAATCCCCTCAACCTGCACAACCATGGACACCAAGAGGCAATTTAGCATGACCAATCTTGGAATACTTGTTGAGGGAGTTAACTTTCATAAAATCCCTACAGTACAGAAGAGGCCATTCAGCCCTTCAAATCTGCACCTTCTATCTGAAAGGGCATCTTACCCACTCCCTAATCCCATAAACACGTATTTATCCTGCTAATTTCCCTAACATATACATCTTGGGATAATTTAGCATGGCCAATCCACCTAACCTGCACATCATTGGACTAAGGGAGGAGATCCATGGAGACACAGGCAAACCCAGACAGTCAGCCCAGGCTGGAATCGAACCCGGGTCCCTAGCATTGTGAAGAAGCAATGCTAACCACTGTGCCACCACATTGCCCTAAATAACTGCCCTGGAGAAGGTGGTGGTGGTGAGCTGCCTTCTTGAGCCACCGCAGTCCCTGAGGTGTAGGTACACCCAGTGTGCTCCTGTGGAGGGAATTCCAGGGTTTTGACCCAGTGAAGGAACAGCGATGTATTTCCAAGTCAGGATGGTTGGAAATTATTTGAAGATTATTGAATTATTTAAACACCCTATTATAAAAAAACAAGAATAACTATTTTATAATTCATGGTAGTCAGATATGACTTGCTTTCTTCCTGCTCATGCTCTGGCACATTATAGATTCGAGGAAATCCGGAAAAGTAATTTAAAGGGTAAATTTACTTCTTTTTGTTACGGGGATGTGGTTCACACTGACGAGGCTGCTTTCATTGTCTGTTTCTGATTATCCTGGGACGGTCGTGCTAAGCGCTTTTCTGTGATCGTATCTGCAACAGAGTGGATTAGTAAGCTACTTCAAAGAACATAAAACTTAATCACATTACATGGGGCTTGAGTTGCGCACAGACCAGTTAAGAGTTTAAGAATATGATAATTTTTTATAATCTCATGGGATGTGAGCATCGCCGGCTGGACCAATACATATTGCCCACCCTAGCTGCCCTTGAGAAGGTGGTGGTGAGCTGCCTTCTTGAACCGATGCACTCCATGTGATGTAGGTACACCCTCAGTGCTGTTAGGTAGGCAGTGCCAGGATTTTGACCCAGTATCAGTGAAAGAACATCCATTTATTAGTTCCACAAATAGACTTACATTAATACTGCAGTGAAGTTACTCTGAAAACCCCTCGTGAACATCCCCAATGGTGATATAGTTCCAAGTCAGGGTGGTTGGAGAGAAAATTGATGGTGTTCTCAGGTGCCTGCTGCCCTTGTCCTTCTAGATGGTGGGGTGTCTATGAAAGATGTATCAGTTCAGTGCATTGACCTGAACAGGCGCTAGACTGTGACGACTAGGAGAATTTCACAGTAACTTCATTGCAACGTTAACGTAATCCTTACTTGTGATTAATAAATAAACTTTAACACTTTTGCTCTGCCCTGGATGGTGTTGATCTTCTTGAGCTGCACCTATCCAGGCAACTGAAGAGTATTCCATTAGATTCCTGATTGTACATGATGGACAGGCTTTGGGGATTCAGGAGTAGAGTTACTCACCACAGGTTTGCCAGCTCCTGACTGGTGCTTGTAGCTAGAATATTTCTATTTGATTTGATTTATTATTGACAATAATTAATGCATTGGGGATAGAGTGAAAGGTATTGTTTCTTGCGCGCGAAACAGATGAAACATACTGTTTGTAAAGTACATATGGGAAAAGGAAAAGGACAGAGTGCAGAATATGGGCAAGATTTTCCAGCTACAGTCATCATAAAACCAGAAAATCCTGCCCAAAGTCAACAAACCTTTCCATGGTCCGTCCCTTGCCCATCCTGGGGTGGTGAAACTTGTCTCCAACGTGTTATAGTTACCGGTAGGGTGAAGAGAAAGATCAGCATAATCAATTATAGGTCCATTCAAAAATCTGATGACAGCAGGGAAGAAACTGTTCTTCGAATCATTGAATTCCTGCGATGCAGAAGAGGCCATTGGGCCCATTATGTCTGCACTGGCTCTCTAATAGAGCATCTTACCCGGTCCCTGTCCCCCTGTAACCCACACATTAGTCCCACTTTGTGTTTGCATGTATATGGCTGGCTCCATTCAGTTTCTGTTCAATGACCTCCAAGATGTTAACAGTGATGTTATGTCATTGAATGTCAATGGGGGGATGATTAGATTGTCTCTTGCTGGTGATGTTCATTACCTGGTAACTGCAGACCTCTTCCATAACCAGAGTAATCCAAACAGCCGCTTGAGCCTGTTATTGTATTCAGTTGGATCATGACTGACCTTCTACCTTCATTTTGAAACAACTTTTTTTCTTGCTATCACAAGTAGGCTTACATTAACACTGCAATGAAGTTACTGTGATAATCCCCCAGTCGCTATGGTCTGGCGCCTGTTTGGGGACACTAAGGGAGAACTTGGAATGACCAATGCACCTAACCCGCATATCTTTGGACTGTGGGAGGAAGCTAGAGCACCCAGAGGAAACCCATGCAGACATGGGGAGAATGTGCAGATTGCACGCAGATAGTGATCCAAGCTGGGAATTCAATCCAGGCACTGCGAGGCAGCACTGCTAACCAATGGTTCAGCCTTCTTCCCAGATCTTTTGGTTCCAATCAAGCCATAAGAATCAGTCTGTCTTAATCTTGGAGATTCTCATGGAGCATCCGCAGCTCTCTGGATAGAGAGTTCCGAAAGTTCATTACCCTTTGAGCGAAGCAATTTATCCTCACCTCAGCCCTAAATGGCTGGCCCCTTATCACAGGTGTCACCGCAGTCGTAAAGGCCGCAGAGAGAGGAGGTACCTCTGACCAGTAGATTAGTCCGGGCATGCCATCTTCCCCTCCCTGAAAGACCATTTGAATTTCCAGAAGCTTCCGTGACCATTTTCATTATTCTCAGCCACTGATGTTTTGGATTAGAAGGGCTGGAAATAGAGATTAACCCATTAATTTGATTGTCTGTTCATACAATCATCAAATCCCCACCGTGCAGAAGGAAGCCATTCAGCCCATCGACCATAGTCCCACCCAGGCCCTATCCCCATAAACCCACGCATTTACCCTAGCCAATCCCCCTGACACTTGGGGCAATTTAGCATGGCCAATCCACTTAACCCGCACATCTTTGGACTGTGGGAGGAAACCTAACGCAGACACGGGAAGAACGTGCAAACTCCACGTAAACAGTGACACAAGCCGGAAGTGGAATCCGGGTCCCTGGTGCTGTCAGGCAGCAGTGCTAACCAGTGTGCCACCATGCCACTCCAGCAAAGAGTGAGCAACTTGGACTGACAAGAAGGTAATGTCCGATCAACCACCTTGACACAATGACCCAAAGCCTCTGAGGATTGATAATCACCAACAGATTGCCAAACCGCTCACTTTTCGACAGTATGTTGGAGCTTCATCTTTCTGTCCGGGCTTCCAATCCAGGCTTCTCCAGAAATGCGGATCTAGCATTCCCTTGGTGAAAACATCCATCGCACTGATGGAGCATCAGTAGTTTGACAAACCACACACCCATGTTACTGTACTAACTGCTCTATCCCAGTAAGAAAAGAGTTCAGTTATCCCAAAGCTTGTTTCAAAAGCTACGCAGAGAAGATAAGTGGGCAAGGGGGTAGGGTGGAGCAAATGTGTCGCCCTTAATGGTTTTCCAAAAGTTGGCAAGCTAACTACCCGGAGTGCTGTAAAGGACAACCTTCTACTCCCAGGTCACTGCGACTGGATCCAGAACTTCCTAACCCCCAGATCACAAACAGTAAGGATAGGCAACAACACCTCTTCCATGATCATTCTCAACACCGGTCACCCATAAGGCTGTGTTCTCAGCCCTCTACTATCCTCCTTACACAACTATGACTGTGTGGCCAAATTCCCCTCCAACACAATTTTCGAGTTTGTTGATGACACCACCGTAGTGGGTCAGATCTCAAACAATGAAAAGACAGAGGACAGAAATGAGATTGAGAATCGGATGAATTGGTGTTAACAATGTTAACAAAATGAAAAAGATAGCCATTGACTTAGGAAGTATAATGGACGACATGCCCCTGTCCATATCAATGGGGACAAAGTAGAAATTGTTAAAAGCTTCAAATTTTTAGGAGTCCAGCTCGCCAAAAATATATCCTGGTCCCTCCATGCCGACACCATAGTTAATAAAGCCCACCAACACCTCTACTTTCTCAGAAGGCTAAAGACATTTGGCCTGCCTGCTATATTTCTCAGCAACTTTTATAGATGCACCATAGAAAGCATTCTTTCCGGTTGTATCAAAGCTTATCCAAGAGGTATATCCTGCTCTGCCCAAGACTGCAAGAAACTACAAAGGGTTGTGAAAGGAGCCCAGTCCATCACTCAAACCAGTCTCACATCCGTTGCCTCAGAAAAGCAGCCAGCGTAATTAAAGACCCCATGCAACCCAGACATTCCCTCTCCACCTTCTTCCGTTGGGTAAAAAATACAAAAGTCTGAGTACTCGTATCAACCGACTCAAGAGCAGCTTCTTCTCTGCTGCCATTGGACTTTTGAATGGACCTACCTCGCATTAAGTTGATCTTTCTCGATACCCTAGCTATGACTGTAACACCACATACTGCACTCTCTCCTTTCCTTCTCTATGAACAGTATGCTTTGTTTGTACAGTGCTCAAGAAACAATACTTTTCACTGTATATCAATACATGTGACAATAATAAAGGAAATCAAATGATAAGCTTTTGATACTCAATGATCCTTGGTCAAAGCCAGTATATTAAGGATCAAATTGCGAGCCTGAAGCACTTACTGCAGAAGACTCAAATGGATTCACGCTTTATGCGTATTATGCAAAGGGGCAGCATGATGGAACAGTGGTTAGCACTGTTCCCTCATAGCACCATGGAGCCGGGTTCGATTCCCAGTTTGGGTCACTGTCTGGTCACTGTGTGGAGTTTGCATATTATCCCCGTGTCTGCATAGGTTTCTTCTGGGTGGTCTGGTTTCCTCCCACATTCTGAAAGGTGTGCTGGTTAGGTGCATTGACCCGAACAAGCGTCGAGTGTGGCCGCAAGGGGAATTTCACAGTATCTTCATTGCAGAGTTATTGTAAGCCTTATTTGTGACTAACAAATAAACTTTACTTTAAAAAGACACCCTGAAAGGTCAAATTTATTCATTTGTGTCACAAGTAGGCTTACGTTAACACTGCAATGAAGACACTGCAAAGGCCCCCTTGTTGCTACACTCCGACACCTGTTCGGGTATGCCAAGGGAGAATTTAGAACAAAGAACAAAAGAACAAAAACAACCCAGGAAACAGGCCCTTCGGCCCAACGAGCCCGCGCCGCCATTTTAACATTACCAGTCCCCCCTCCACCCATAACCCTTATCTATTGTCTTTATGGCATTCCACATTGAGGGAAACTAATTTAGGGACAATTTATTACCTCCAATCAGCCTAATAGCACATCTTTGGGGTGTGGGAGGAAATCGGAGCACCCGGAGAAAACCCACGCAAGCACGGGGAGAATACGCAAACTCCCACAGACACCGGCCCAAATCCATGTGTCTGCACAGCAAACAGCGATAGTCACTGAGCTGTCGTGTTGCCCAGCATCTGGTCCAGTTTAAGTGTACACTAACGACATGAAGCACTAGGCCACTCTCGAACATCCAAGAGCAGCCCTAGTACGACCCATCGCGTGTATGCCCCTCGTTGGACAACAAGGCGGACCGACTTAAAACCTGTGAATTAAAAGAAATTTAGCATGGCCAATGCACCTAACCAGCACGTCTTTCGAATTGTGGGAAGAAAACGGAGCAAAGACACAAGGAAACTCCACACAGCCACTCACCCAAGCTGGGAATCAAACCCAGGTCCTTGGTGCTACGAGGTAGTAGTGCTAACCACTGTGCCACTGTGCTGCTCACTAAGCCATGAAAGGAAAACTACAACTTTGAATATTTACAAATTGCATTGAATAGTTTAACATTCTTAAGATATGTTTGCTTAAATGCTTTCTGTATTAAACCATAAAGAAAGGATTTTTTTGAAATCTGACTTGCTAATATTGACCTTTACCTGTGTAACATGACATTTAACACGGATTAAAAGCTGAGCTATCTTTTTAATATTATAACTCAACCGTAACCTTCATTCATTATAGATTAATACTTCCGACTAGAATTAATGAGTGTGTGTCAGCTCAACAGCAACACAACTTTATTCAGTGCATGTCAGGCACACTATTAAGTGATATCCATCTTTATTCAATACTTCCTTCTTCAGGGAATGTAACATGTCGCAGCATGAATGGGTTTGAATGACCCCAGTATGAATTCTGATTTGTACGCTGTGTACGGATTGTACGCAGGACGGCTTTAAAGAAAAATTATGTTCCGAGAATGTTGTCCCGGTCAGCACTTATCCCTCGACCAAACAGACTTACTGAGCGTTAAAGCCACTGCCCAATGCCACCGTTTCTGTACTCTGCCACAGTGGCTGCATATCAAAAGGGCCCCAACGACAACACAATGCATTTGCGCGGCACATCTAACATAGCAAAATGCCCCAAGGCACTTGACGGGGAAAAAAATATCAAACTAGGTTTGACAGCCAGCCACACTCGGGGATATTCAGGTAGGTGACCACATCTTGGTCCAAGGAATATACATGGAAACGTAGAAAATAGAAGCAGGCTATTTGGTCATTCCAGCCTGCTCTGCCATTCATTATGATCACGGCTGATCATTTCAAATTCAATAACCTGATTCCCCCTTGCCCCCAATATCCCTTAGTCCCAAGCATGTTAATTTCTTCTTGAAATTACATAAAGTGTTGGCCTCAACTTCTTTCTGTGGCACTGAATTCCACACATTCACCACTCTCTGGGTGAAGAAATACCTTCTCACCTCATTCCCTAAAAGGTTTATCCCTCGCCCTCAAACTGCCATCCCTAATTCCGGACTCGCCCACCATTGGAAACACCAGGAATAGGGTTTTAATGAATGTCTTAAGGGACAGAGAGAGGTGGAACAGCTTAGGAAAGGAATTGCTGAGCTTAAGCCCTAGGGATGGCCAGCAAGAGTGGATTGAAGAAAATTTTGGATGCCTACAAATGGCGCGTTACCTGTTCTTCTAACATTTTGCTGAAATTAATGCAAGAACTGCTATCTTGGCAGTTTTACTTTAATAGATTAGGTCAAAGCACATCAAGACATCCGATTTAGATCTGTTTGCCCATCTCTTTGCCTTTTTCTTTGCTCTTTAATATTTAATGATACTGTAAACCCTCTGAGCATCTACACTTTGATATGCCAGCTGATAGATCAACAGCCACACAATTCAGCAGATTTTTTTTATTCATTCATGGGACATGGGCATCGCTGGCTGGCCAGCATTTACTGCCCATCCCTAGTTGCCCTTAGAATGCAGTGATGAGCTGACTTCTTGAATCGCTGCAGCCCACGTGCTGTGGGTTGACCCTCAATGCTTTTAGGGAGGGAATTCCAGGATTTTGACCCAGTGACTGTGAAGGAACGGCTGATATATTTCCAAGTCAGGATGATGAGTGGCTTGGAGGGGAACTTGCAGGTGGTGATATTCCCATGTATCTGCTGCCCTTGTCCTTCTCAATGGAAATGGTCATGGGTTTGGAAGAATTTGGTGAATTACTGCAGTGCATCTTGTAGATAGTGCTGCTACTGAGCGTTTGGTGACGGAAGGAGTGGACTTTTTGTGGGTGTGGTGCCAATCAAGCAGGCTGTTTTGTCCTAGTTGGTGTCAAGCTTCTTGAGTGTTGTTGGAGCTGCACCCATCCAGGGAAGTGGGGAGTATTCCATCACACTCCTGACTTGTGCCTTGTGGACAGGTTTTGGGGAGTCAGGAGGCGAGTTACTCGCTATAGTATTCTGACCTACTCCTGTAGCCACTGTGTTTTTGCGGCAAGTCCAGATGCATGTCTGGTAACCCCAAAGATGTTGGCAGATATGGGACAGAATTTTCTGGATGTGCAAGATGCTGGAGAAAAGCGGTGTCACGCTTGCCCACTTCGCAGCCACATTTGCCAGCCTGGTTTAACAGCACCCTGTAAAATTTCAAAGCACTGGCGAGGATTACACAGCCAGCTGGGGAGACAGGGTTTAAGCATACTGGCGAAGCCAGCATTCTGAGATAGAGGTGTCAGTCTTAATGTGCCCCGGAGGAAGGGGCGCTGCCAGGAGGCACTGCCGGGGGCACTGCCAGGGTGCACTGCCAGGGACACTGCCGGGGGCACTGCTGGGGCACTGCCAGAGGGCACTGCCAGGAGGCACTGCTGGGGCACTGCCAGAGGGCACCGCTAGGGTGCCGAGTCAACCCTCAGGACTTACAGGCACCTCCGCATCCTTGACATATTCATCACATAGAATCCCTATGGTACAAGAGGAGGCCATTCGGCCCATCGAGTCTGCACTGACCATAACCCCACCCAGGCCTAATCCCCATAACTCATTTGCCCGCTAATTCCTCTAACCTGCACACTCTGAGACACTAAGTTGCAATTCAGCTTGGCCAATCAACCTAACCTACACATCTTTAGACTGTGGGAGGAAACCAGAGCACCCAGAGGAAACCCACGCAGACACAGGGAGAACGTGACTCCAAACCCATAGCAACGTGGTTGACTCTCAAACACTCTCAAGGATGGATAATAAATACTGGCTTCGTCAGTGATGCCCTCATCCCATGAATGAATGAGAAAAGAATGCGATCGCTTTTCCAATGATATAATGGACCCTACTATAACCAGATCACTGTGTGCTACTGTTACTGGCACCTTGCAGCGAATGCACAGTGATCATTCTGGCTGCTGCTTGAGTCACAGTTGTAAAGATGGATAGTTTGACCATGAAGTGCGTGAAACATTTGATTTGATTTATTATTGTCATGTATTGGGATAGAGTGAGAAGTATTGTTTCTTGCACACTTTACAGACAAAGCATACCATTCATAGAGAAGGAAAGGAGAGAGTGCAGGATGTAGTGTTACAGTCATAGCTAGGGTGTAGATAAAAATCAACTTAATGCAAGGTAAGTCCATTCAAATGTCTGACAGCAGCAGGGAAGAAGCTGTTCTAGAGTTGGTTGGTATGTGACCTTAGGCTTTTGTATTTTTTTCCCGACAGAAGAAGGTGGAAGACAGAATGCTTGGGGTGCATGGAGTCCTTAATTATGCTGGCTGCTTTGCTGAGGCAATGACAAGTGTAGACAGAGTCAATGGATGGGAGGCTGGTTTATGTGATGGGCTGGGCTACAATCATGACTTTGTGTAGTTCCTTGCAGTCTTGGGGAGAGTAGGAGCCATACCAAGCTGTGATACAACCAGAAAGAATGCTTTCTATGGTGCATCTGTAAAGGTTGGTAAGGGTCTGAGCTGACATGTCAAATTTCCTTCATCTTGTGAGAAAGTAGAGGCATTGGTGGGCTTTTTTAACTATAAAGTCGGTACAGAGGGACAGGACAGGTTGTTGTGATCTGGACACCTAAAAACTTGAAGCTCTTGACCCTTTCTACTTCATCCCCATTGATGTAGACAGGGGCATGTTCTCCTTTACGCTTCCTGAAGTCGATGAAAATCTCTTTCGTTTTGTTAACATTGAGGAAGAGATTATTGTTGCCCACCAGTTCACCAGATTCTCGATCTCATCCCTAAGGGGTGAAGCTTCACAGACAACGCCTAAGCTATTCAGGGATAGCAATGGCCTAGTGGTATTATCACTAGACTATTAATCCAGAAACTCAGCTAATGTTCTGGGGACCTGGGTTCAAATCCTGCCACTGCAGATAATCAAGTTCAAATTCAATTAAAAAAAAATCTGGAAATAAGAATCTACCGATGACCACGAAACCATTGTCGATTGTCAGAAAAACCCATCTGGGTCACTAATGTCCTTTCAGGAAGGAAATCTGCCACCCTTACTTGGTCTGGCCTACAAGTGACTCCAAAGCCACAGCAATATTGTTGACTCTCAGCTGCCCTTGGGCAATAAAGTCAGTGATGCCCATCACTGAGGAATGAATTTAAAAAAACAGATAAAACATGCCACAAGGGGAAAGGACGGGGTGCAGAATTAGGGTGCAGGGTGTTACAGTTAATAATAAGGTTGAAGAGAAAGATCAGCTTAATATGTGATACAGTCACGGTTAGGGTTATCACATATTTAATAGAGTCACAGTTGTGGCAGAGTCTGCCACATCATGCATTAGACTATTACCAGCCAGCTCAGGACACATTGAACCGGAGGAGAAGCACGCCATCCAGGCTCCTGAGGGACTGCGTAAGAAGAATAAGATCGCTAGATAAGATCTTGACAGAATTGTCAGCATCCTATCTATTGTGGCAGAATAATGTCAGACATATTGCATTTTTCTGAAGCACTCTTCCCTTTGAATCCTTTCCTGTTTCCATCGTCTCTTCATCCGCATGAGCTGAAAGAGATTCCCAAATTTTGAAATGTCACAAACAATACGTGGATTGGAACTGGTGATGTTTCCACTACAGCAGCAGTTTACAACCAGTATCAAGTTGCTTAATAGATATGGAATATTGAGTCTGTTAAAGGAACATGCAAAGTATTGACCAGGGCACTGCCACAGTGAATTAACCTTCTGTGTTGGCACGTTAACTCAGATTTGATTTGATTTATTATTGCCACATGCATTAGCATACAGTGAAAAATATTGTTTCTTGTGCACCAAACAGACAAAGCATACCTTACATAGAGAAAGAAAGGAGAGAGTGCAGAATGTAGTGTTACAGTCACAGCTAGAGTGGAGGGAAAGATCAACTTAATATAAGGTGGGTCCGTTCAAATGTCTGCTGGCAGCAAGTAAGAAGCCTTATTAGTGTCCTAAATTTGTAAAATACAACCGAGAATTACAAGTAAGTTAAACCCAATAAAACTAGGGGAGTAGTCACACAACATTCACCACAAAAGCAAGTTACGCCCTCATCTTTTGATTAAAGAGTTTGGTTTAGATCCAAACCTGCAAGCTATCATTTTAAAAGATATTGCCCCCTGAAGTTACATTGTGGCCTAAAAAGCACAGTGCACTGAAATCCAAGACCCAACAATCTTCAGCTGCTTCATCAATGACCTTCCCTCCGTCATAAGGTTAGAAATGGGGGTGTTCATCGATGATTGCACAATGTTTAGCACCATTCGCGACACCTCAGATACTGAAAGCAGTTCATATTCAAATGCAACAAGATCTGGACAATATCCAGGCGTGGGCTGACAAGTGGCAAGTAACATTCATGCCACAAAAATGACAGTCAATGACCAACACCAATAAGAGACACTCTAACCACCGCCCCTTAGCAATCAATGGTGCTACCATCACTGGATCCCCACTGTCAACAGCCTTGGGGGGTATAATTGACCAGAAACTCAACTGGACTCAGCACATAAACACAGTGGCTACAAGAGCAGGTCAAAGGCTAGGAATAATGCTGCCAGTAACTCACCTCCTGACTCCCCAAAGGCTATCCATCATCGACAAGGCACAAGTCATGAGCATGATGGAATACACCCCACTTGCCTGGATGGGTGCTGCTCCAACAACACTCAAGAAGCTTGACATCATCCAGAACAAAGCAACCCATTTGATTGGCACCCCATCTACAAACATTCAATCCCTCCACCACCGACGCTCAGTAGCAGCAGTGTGTACGATCTACAAGATGAGCTGCAGCAATTCACCAAAGATCCTTAGACAGCACCTTCCAAACCCATGACCACTTCCATCTCGAAGGACGAGGGCAGCAGATACATGGGAACACTACCACCTGCAAGTTCCCCTCTGAGCCACTCACCATCCTGACTTGGAAATATATCGCCATTTCTTTGCAGTCGCTGGGTCAAAATCCTGGAATTCCCTCCCTAACGGCATTGTGGGTCATCCCACAGAACATGGACTGCAGTGATTCACGAAGGCAGCTCACCGCCACCTTCGCAAGGACAACTGGGGATGGGCAATAAATGCTGGCCAGCCAGTGATGCCCACGTCCCATAAATGAATTAAAAAAGATCCATCTCTGACCCTTCAGCGAGACCCATTCATTTTCAATGGGCCAGCACCTTTCGCAACAAAGTGTTCATCAAAATGATGCCATGGGACTTTTTCAGTCTGTGAAGCCTCACCTCTGCTAAAGTTTTTTAAAGTTTATTTATTAGTGTGACAAGTAGGCTTACCTTAACACTGCAATTGAGTTAATTTGAAAGTTGCTTAGTTGCCACACTCCGACGCCTGTTCAGGTACACTTGAGGGAGAATTTAGCATGGCCAGTGCAACTAACCAACATGCCTTTCAGGCTGTGGGAGGAAACCAGAGCACCTAGAGGAAACACAGGCAGATACAGGAGAGCATGATGGCGCAGATGCACTGCTGCCTCCCAGCACAAAGGACCCTGGTTTGATTCCTGGCTTGGGTCACTCTGTGTGGTGTTTGCATATTCTCCCTGTGCCTGTGTGGGCTTCCTCCGGGTGCTCTGGTTTCCACCCAAAGTCCAAAGATGCGCAGGTTAGATGGATTGGCCGTGCCACATTGCCCCTTAGTGTCAGGCAGACTAGATCTGCTCAGTATATGGGGTTATGGGGTAAGGCCTGATTGGGATTGTGGTCAGTGCAAACTCGATGGGCCGAATGCACTCCTTCTGCACTGTTGGATTCTATGGCTTTATACGGGGAGAACGTGCAAACTCTACACAGACAGTGACCCAAGCTGAGAATTGAACATGGGCCCCTGGTGGTGTGAGGCAGCAGTGCTAACCACTGTGCCACTGTGCCATCCCTGTTTGTGGGAAAAATAATGTACAGGAATGTTGTGCATGAGGAACAGTGGGGAAAGGGTGGAGGTGGGTGAGGCTGCGGGGGTTGGGGGAGTGTGGGGGGCGGATGCGGAGCAGGTTTAATTGGACAGCTCTTCCAAAGTGCTAGCATCGGCTGGTTGGAGCTAACGGCATCCTTCTTCTCCGTATGATTCTGCCATTCAGGTGTTTTGGCCGTTGAGATTAATTGGGCAGAGAGATGAGAGTGGAGTGCTCTCATTCCTGGAGGTGCCCGAATGATTCTGGCCTCTTGTCTCCCCAGTGGCTAATTACGTTGGATACATTGCCCAGGACGAGAGGAGCAGCTAAAAATATTCGCATGAAACCACACAGTGCCCTGTAATTAGTGACCTGCTTTTATGGGTTGTTAATTCTGCCATTTTAGACATTCCCTGCACTGTGTGCTAAAACATTCACACTTAAGCCGCTTTAACATGGCACACTCTCATTTAAAATGAAGAATCGTCAAGTGAACCTCCAACGAGTGACCTTTCAAAGCACCATAGCGGGGCCTGGAAATGGTTTTTGGACAGCTTCCCTTTACATATCACTTACTTTAATTAAAAGCTAAACTGACTCCAGTTTCCCAACCGTGGGAGTTGCTTTGCGTTCAGTGGGCAGATCGCTCTTGTGGCTGGCTGAGACTTGTCGCTTCCCCAACCAGGGTTGGTTTCTCTGGAGCGGCAGAGGCTGAGGGGAGAGCTGATAGAAGTCTAGAAAACTATGAGAGGCATAGGTAGGATTGACAGTCAGAATCTTTTTCCCAGAATTGAAATGCCTACTAGCAGGAGGCATGCACTTAAGGTGAGAGGAGGGGGGGAAAGCTCAAAGGAGAAGTGAGGGGCCAAGTTTTCTTCACACACAGAGAGTGGTAGGTGCAAGAGGTGGTGGTGGAGGCGGGTACAATAGGGGCTTTTTAGGGGCTTTTTAGAAAAGCACATGCATATGCAAGGAATAGAGGGATACGAACCAAGGGCAGGCAGAAGGTTTAATTTGGCATCATGTACAGCATTATTGCCAAAGAGACTGTTCCTGTGCTACACTGTGCCATGTTCTATAATTTGACGAAAATAAAATTACCTTCGTTCTCCAGTCCCTCTGCCCCTGTCTGGCTCCAACGTCACAGGCTATGATCTTTCAGAAATCTGTGTATGTTAGCAAATCAAAACTAGACTGAGACCAGCCAGCAACTTTTTATTTTTTGCTTTGATCTCTGATGGCTTCTTTCAACCATCACTCCACATTGACTAACAGCATCCAGAACATAGGGACAGGGGAAGGCCATTCAGCAGCCTTCTGCCTATTCTGCCATTCAATTAGACCTTCACTCCAATTACCTGCCTCTTAAACAGTTCTCAATATTAATTGAGTTTAAGATTATAATTTATTTATTAGTGTCATAAGTAGGCTTACATTAACACTGCCATGAAGCTACTGTGAAAATTTCCTAGTCGCCAAACCCTGGTGTCTGTTCGGGTACTCTGAGGGAGAATTTAGCATGGTCAATTGACCTAACCTGCACATCTTTGGACTATGGGAGGAAACGGGACATCCGGAGGAAACCTGTGCAGACAAAGGGAGAACATGCAGACTCTGCACAAACAGTGACCCAAGCAGGGAATTGAGCCTGGGTGTCTGGCACTGAGGCACCAGTGTTAACCACTGGTTGTATCACAGCTTGGTATGGCTCCTGCTCTGCCCAAGACCACAAGAAACTACAAAAGTTCGTGAATGTAGCCAAATCCATCACGCAAATCAACCTCCCATCCATTGGCTCTGTCTGCACTTCCCGCTGCCTCAGCAAAGCAGCCAGCAGAATTAAGGACTCCACGCACCCCAGACACCCTCTCTTTCACCTTCTCCTGGTGGGAAAAAGGTAGGAAAGTCTGGGGACACCAACTCAAGACCAGCTTCTTCCCTACGGCCATCAGACTTTTGAATGGACCTACCTTGCATTAAGTTGATCTTTCTCTACACCCTCGCTATGACTTTAACATTACGTTCTGCACTCTCTCCTTTCCTTCTCTATGAACGGTATGCTTTGTCAATATGGCGCACAAGAAACAATACTTTTCACTGTATGTCAATACATGCGACAACAATAAATCAAATCAAATGAAAACATCAAAAGACACTTACTCGTCTCAACAACTTTCGGAGGAACAGATTTCCAGACTTCCACCATCCCAAATAGCATCTTCTTTGTCTGTTTTCTATTAAAGATATCATTTCATTTGTTCTTTATCAGCAATCTTACTAAATTGGGTCATCTGGACTCAAAATGTCAGCTCTTTTCTCTCCCCTCAGATGCTGCCAGACCTGCTGAGATTTTCCAGCATTTTCTCTTTTGGCGAACCATAGAATCCTTACAGTACAGAAAGAGGCCCCTCAGCCCATCGAGTCTATACCGACCGCAATCCCACCCAGGTCCTATCCCCTTAACTCCACACATATACCCTAATAATTCCCCGATACTAGGTTAGCATGGCCAATCAACCTAACCCGCACATCTTTGAACTGTGGAAGGAAACCGGAGCACCCGGAGGAAACCCACGCAGACACAGGAAGAATGTGCAGACTCTGCACAGGCAGCGACCCGAGGCTGGAATTGAACCGGGGTCCCTGGCACTGTGAGGCAGCAGTGCTAACCACTGTGCCACCGTGCCATTACTAAGTTGTTCCCTGACACTGCGCACTACGTCAAGATTCAGTCATTAAAAATATTGTTCTTAACACTGCCAGCTATCTGTACTGGTATCACATTTGCATTCCACCAACGTTTTCTTTTCATGAATGGAAAAGCAATTTGATAACGATCAGATAATCTGTTTTGTTTAGTAATAAATGATTGAAGGACAAGCATTGGCCAGCATGCTGGGGAATAACTTGCCTTCTCTTCATAGAATCATAGATTCCCTATAGTGCAGAAGGAGGCCATTCAGCCCATCAGGTCAGCACCAACCCCAATCCCACCCAGGTCCTATCCCCCTAATCCCCCGTATTTACCCTTGCTAGTCCTCCTGACACTAAATTAGCATGGCCAATCTACCTAACCCGCACATCTTTTGACTGTGGGAGAAAACTGGAGCATCCGGAGGAGACCCACGCAGACACAGGAGGAATGTGCAGACTCCACACAGATGGTGACCCAAGGCTGGAATTGAACGCGGGTTGCTGGAGCTGTGAGGCAGTAGTGATAACCACTCTGCCACTGTGCCACTTCTTCTTCAAAGGACTGCCATGCGATCGACCATATCTACCCAAACGAGCAGATGGGACCTGGATGTCATGTCCTACTCGTGAGGCAGCATTATGCTGCCCCCCAGGCTGGAGTGTCAGCCTTGGTTTGGAAGGCATTAGCTATGAGGAGAGATTGGAGAAACTTGGTTTGTTCTCACTGGAATGACAAAGGTTGAGGAGCAAGCTGATAGAAGTCTACAAGATTATGAGGGACATGGAGATGATTTTAATCTGGACTAATGCAATGTTCTGCAGTTTATTGATACTTTGGGGATTGCTGAGTGGAACTTGATTTGAGAAAAGGTGGCACGGTGGCACAGTGATTAGCAGTGCTGCCTCACAGCGCCAGTGACCCGAGTTCAATTCCCAGCTTGGTTACTGTCCTTGTGGTGTTTGCACATTCTCCCCGTGTCTGCATGGGTTTCCTCCGAGCGCTCTGGTTTCCTTCCATGGTCTAAAAATGTGCAGGTTAAGGTGGATTGGCCGTGCTACATTGCTCCTTAATGCCAGGGGGACTAGCTAGGGTAAATGCATGGGGTTATGGGTATAGGGCCTGGATGGGATTGTGGTCGCCGCAGATTCAATGGGCCAATGCACTGTAGAATTCTTTGATTCTATAACAGAGTGGATAGTCAGATCATTTCCCCAGGGTGGAAGATTCAATTGCTAGGGGACATTCTTGGTCCTCAAGATGCGAGGGGCAAGGTGTAAAGGAGATGTGTGAGGCAAGTTTTTTTACACAGAGGGTGGCGAGTGTCTGGATCTAGCTGCTGGGGGAGGTAATGGAAGCAGATATGATAATGACTTTTAAGGGGCATCTGGACAAATACATGAATAGGATGAGAATGGAGGGATATGGTCTCCTGATGGGTTGTGGGTTTTAGTTCAGTCGGTGCAGGCTTGGAGGGCCGAAGGGCCTGTTCTGGTGTTGTAATTTTCTTTGTTCTGTATCTTCGTACTCGTGCCTTTTGAGTAGACCTTGATGTTGTAACCCAGAGGCAACTAGGCTGCCAACTGCCTCGCAGCTGAAAGACTTGGGATCATAAAATCATAGAATTTACAGCACGTAGACAGGTCCTTTGGTCCAAACTGGTCAATGCTGACCAAAAGACCCATCTAAGCTAACCCCATTTGCCTGCATTTGGCCCGTATCCCTCTAAACTTTCTATCCATGTATCCGTCCAAATTTCTTTTAAATGTTGTCAATGTCCCTGCCTCAAACACTTCCTTCGGCAGCTCATTCCACATACATACCACCCTCTGCGTAAAAAAGTTGCTCTTCAGACTCTCATTAATTTTTTCCCCTCTTAACTTAAATCTACACCCTCTAATTCTTGATTTCCCAACCTTGGGAATAAGACTGAGTGAATTCACCCTATCCATGCCTCTCATGATACTACACGTCTCCATAAGAACACTCCTCAGTCGCCTACACTCCAAAGGAAAATTCCTAGCCTGTCCAACTTTCCCTCCAACTCAGTCCCTCAAGTCTTGGTCACACTCTTGTCATTTTTTTCTGCACTCTCTCCAGATTAATAACATTTTTCCTCTAGTAAGGTGACCAAAACTGAACACAATACTCCAGCTGTGGCCTCACCCACCTCCTGTACAACTGCAACATAACTTCCCAACTTAATGCATGCTTATAATGATGGTCTTATCACCATTCTTTGATGATATCGTGGATCTATTGTCTATAAAGTTCAAAATCTTGGATGGAATCTGCCTCACCACCCATGATAAGTGGAGGGTTCAGATGAGACCTTGTGACAATACTGCGCCTTTAAGAAATGCATGTTAATCATGTTCCTTTGCAAGATATTGTTATCTGCAACTAGTGTCCTCTTATTATTGCTGAAGCAATATAATGGACTGATTTTAATCTGCAGTGTTTTGCAGGTTCTCTGGGGATTGCTGAGTCAAAATGGATTTGAGGACAATTGACAGGTTAAGTGATAAGTGTGGGGACAGTTTTTATTTCCACAGAAAAGTCCAGTTTTTAGTTTTGATTCTCAGTTGCTGTGAGAAGCTGCTGGAAGAAGGCAGTGTCTTTATCTCTCACTCTCTCTCCAAAAACTTTTTGAGAAGATCCAGGACTGGAAAACTTCAGAGATTTGAGCCCTTGCAAAACTGGAGTCAATGGGAATCGGGGGAAAACTCTCTGCTGGTTGGAGTCATACTTGGTATATAGAAAGATGGTTGTGATTGCTGGAGGCCAGTCATCTCAAATCCAGGGCATCACTGCAGGATAATGAACTGAGTCAGGGTAGTGTCCAAAGTCCCAATCACCGTGAGCTCTTTCTTCAAAGACCTCCTTTCTGTCATAAGGTCAGAGATGGGGATGTTTGCTGATTGCACAATGTTCAGCACTGTTCGCAACTCCTCAGATACTGAAGCAGTCCAAATGCAACAAGACCTGAGCAATGTTCAGGCTCAGATTGAATAAGTGACATTCACATCACACATGTACTAGCCAATGACCATCTCCAGTGAGAGAAAATCTAACCATATCCCTTTGACATTCAATGACACTACCATCACTGAATTCCACAATATCAACAATTCGGGATCACCATTATCCAGAAACTGGACTGGGCGAGCCTTATAAATACTTTGGCTTGAAGAGCAGGTTAGAGCCTGGGAATCCTGTGGAGAGAAACTCACCTCCTGACTCCCTGTCTGCGAAGCTCAAGTCAGGACTGAGATAGATTGCTCTCCACTTGTCTGAAAACAAGAGTGAGTTGGCAAGAGGTCAACCAAAAAGCAAACAGTTGAAAGAACAGTCGATTGTCCTTCAAGATCGAATGCAAAAGGAATGCAAATCCCTTTAGCACTGTGAAGATGTCAAGACTGTCCTAAACAGCAGAAGGGAAGCAGAGCAGAAAGAGCTTGAAGAGAGCCTACTGATTATGGGAAAGCTCAAAATGGAGCAAGCAATCTTCATAAAGAGCAGGAAAACCAGTTGGAAGACCTTCACATGCTATGGGAATCCCTTGGGACAAAGCACATTCCATTGTGAAGAGAGGCAAAATGAATGGTATAGTATCCTCTAATGCAAAAGGAGGCCATTTGGCCCATCAAGTCTGCACCAACCATAATCCCACCCAGGCCCTATCCCATAACCTCATGCATTTACTCTAGCTAGTCCCCTGACACTAAGGGGCAATTTATCATGACCAATCCACCTAACCCGCACTTCTTTGGATTGTGGGAGGAAACCAGAGCGCCCGGAGGAAACCCACACAGATACAGGGAGAACATGTAAATTCCGCACAGACAGTGACTCAAGCTGGGAATCGAACTCCGGTTCCTGGTGCTGTGAGGCAAGCAGTGCTAACCACTGTGCTACCATGCCGCTCTTTAACGTCACTCTGAACAAAATGCAGAACCAGTTGGCAGAGTAGACTCAGCAACGTTCCACAGCCCAAGAGGGCCTGTACTCATTGGAGTTTAGCAGGCTGAGGGGTGATCTTATAGAGACGTATAAGATAATGAAGGGGCTAGATGGGGCAGAGGTAGAGAGATTCTTTCCACTTAGAAAGGAAACAAGAACTAGAGGAGACAGCCTCAAAATAAGACGGAGTCAGTTTAGAACAGGGCTGAGGAGGAACTTCTTCTCTCAGAGGGTAGTGAATCTCTGGAATTCTCTGCCCATTGAAGCGGTGGAGGCTACCCCATTGAATATATTTAAGTCACAGGTAGATAGATTTCTGATCAATAAGGGAATTAAGGGTTATGGGGAGCAGGCGGGTAAGTGGAACTGAACCACTACAAGATCAGCCATGATCTTAGTGAATGGCGGGGCAGGCTTGAGGGGCTAGATGGCCTCCTCCTGCTCCTATTTCTTATGTTCTTATGAAGCCGGAAGCTGCGAGGAACAGACTGAAGAGCTGAAGAAGGAGTTGAATGGCAAAAAGGAGAACTTTCCAAGCTGCAGACAGAGAAAGAGAAGAGAGAAATAAACTGTAAATCCCCAACCATGAAAGGCAAAGAAGGAAAAGCACTGAGTGTCTCAGACATGCTGAGAGTCATTCAGCTGAGTGAAAAAAATCCATAAACTTGCAAAACCATTTGAAAATAGAACAGTAAACAAATATTTGATTGAAATTGCAAGACAAGTGGAAATGAAAGTTCAAATTGTGAAATGTACATCTCCAGCAAGAACATGGTGTACAGCAGGGTTACAGAACATTTGAGTCCACTCTAGGAATGAGTGGAATTCACATTCCCTTTGTAATCTTAGAATTATACTGTGCAGAAGAGGCCCTTCAGCCCATCAAGTCTGCAGCAGCAAACGAGAAACACCTGACCTCCTATCTAATCCCATTTGCCAGCGCTTGGACTTATTGAATGGGAAAAACCCACATTGTGCAAAAACCGCAGACAAGTTTTTAACAAAGAGGAATGCAACTCAAAGAAGCATAAAAAAAAATCAAACGGAGATAGTCAAGTACCAGAAACATGGGGTACTTCCACCATTGTTCCAAATGTAACAGACATGGGCGTGGCGGAACTGTCAAGGCCGTCTGAATTCATGAAGTCAAAGTCTTGATGTGGGAAAAAAGGGTTAAAAGTAAAATCAGAGCTGTGTGTGTGTGTGCTCTGCTCAAAGCAAAAGTGAAACTGAGACTGGATCACATGACTTCTTTTCCTATATCAGATCATGCTGATATTCCCTGTATTGCAAATAGTTATGCCTCTTTGGAAGGGAGGAATGTTTTCCACTGAGAAGACAGGGCATGATGTTATATGCCTGCATGCCGTGTATGACAAGTTGCTCGGCAAAGCATGGGTTAATGTGGAACTGGAAATAGCACATCCAAAGTAGGATGTATAAAGTCACATGGTAAGAGGCTCAAAGAGAACATGCTGGAAGCAGCCTATGTGGAGATAGAGCCATGCATGACAATATGTGAGATCTGTAGACAGTTAAGTATGAACAATAAACATTTCATGTTTAAATATACAAGTCTCAAGATCACATAAATGAAACACTACACACAAATACATAACAACATGATGCTCAGTAGTGACACCATAATACAACATGTGCCATCTACAAGATGCACTGCAACAATTCATCCAGGCTTCTTTAATAGCACCTTCCAAACCTTTACTACCCAGGACATTTGAATTCAAAGATATGTGGGTCAGGTTGATTGGCCATGCTAAGTTGACCCTAATGTCAGGGAGATTATCAGGGTTAATGCATGGACTTACAGGAGTGTAGGGCCAAGGTGGGATTGTGGTTAGTACAGACTCGATGGGCTGAATGGTTTCCTTCTATACTGTAGGGATTCTATGATTCTATAATATACAAGGATAACAGATGCAAGTGAATGCCAACACCTGCAAGTATTTTCCTAAGTCTTATACCATCCTGACTTGAAAATATATCATTGTCCCTTCACTCTCCCTGGGTCAAAATTGTGGAACTCCCAGCAAACGGCACTGTAGCTGTATCTATGCTACATGGACTGCAGCGGTTCAAAACACCAGCACATCACTACCTTCTCAAGAACTGTTAGCATAGTCAATAAGTGCTGGCCTAGCCAGTGATGCCCATGTCCCTTGAACAAATATTTAAGGAAAGGATTGTGGGATACACGTCGGCCAATTTGCAAACAGCAAGCTCCCACAAACAGCAGTGAAATAAATGATAATATAATCTATTTTTCATTCTCTCATGGCAAGTTAGTGAGGCTGGCATTTAATACTCACCCGAATTGCTCTTGAGAAAGTGATGTTTGGCCACTTTCAAGAACCACTGTAATTCATCTGGTACCTGGACCAGTTGGGTACAAGAGAGTGGCTTATTGGGCTATTTCAGAGGGCAGTTAAGAGTCAACCATGATGTTGTGCGTCTGGAATCACATATGGGTGAGGTAAGGAACAGTGATTTCCTTGCCTAAAGGTGATCTCTCTGAGTGTCTCACCACGTGGCTCTATACATCATACAATGGATCTGCTATTTTCCAGCCCCACATTAACTCTTGCTCTGTTGAACACCTTTACATAAGTTTAAAGTTTATTTATTAGTGTCACAAGGAGGCTTACATTAACACTGCAATGAAGTTATGTGAAAATCCCCTAGTTGCCACATTCTTTTTCATATACAACATGAGGGCATATAACAACATTCTTGTCAGTGGAAAACATTCTTCCCTTCCAACAGAGTGTAACTATTTACATGATAATGGCTTACCTGGCAATGCCTTAATCATCATTACTGAGACTAGTTTCCAATTCCAAGTTTCTGAATCATTTGAGTTTAAATATCACCAGTTGCCATGGTGAGATGCGAACCTGTGTTCCATGTGTATTAAATTGGACCACTAGGTAAGCAGTCCAGAGACATTACCACTACACCACCTTGTGTCTGCTCACTTACTGTCAGCTGAGGGAGAAATACAGGCCAGAACAGTTGGGAGAAAGTCCTCGTTCTTCTTTGAATCATAATACTCATTGTCACA
Organism: Carcharhinus amblyrhynchos; assembly: GCF_965287045.1. NCBI lineage: Eukaryota > Metazoa > Chordata > Chondrichthyes > Carcharhiniformes > Carcharhinidae > Carcharhinus > Carcharhinus amblyrhynchos. The sequence goes on along the minus strand of NC_137328.1, from coordinate 118,738,061 downwards.
AGATTCCTTTCACCCAACTGACAGGACAGAACAGGTTCCAGTGTAAGATCTCATTTTGAAAATGGCATCTCCAACAGTGCAGCATTCCCTCAGTGCCACACATCAACATGGATTTTGTGCTCAATTCTCCAGAGTGGAACTTAAGCTTCAAAACAAGGGTGCTACCAATGGAGTCACCTTTGCCCTTTGCGGCAACTGATTACTGTGTCAAAACATTCCATGTTCTGGTAACTCTACCTAAAGACAAAAAAGACGAGATAGTGTACATCACAGTATCCATACATTTTGCCTTGAAGGAATATCAACATGACAGTACAACAGGGAAAAAAAGATGCTCGGCAGAGCATGGGTTAATGTGGAACTGGAAATAGCGCATCCAAAGTAGGATGTATAAAGTTACATGGTAAGAGACTCAAAGAGAACATGTTAGAAGTGGCCTATATAGAGATAGCACCATGCATGACAATATCTGAGATCTGTAGGCAGTTAAATATGAACATGATCCAGTCTTAGTTTCACTTTGTTTTTGAGTAGAGCACACACACACACACACGCACACACACACACACACACACACACACACACACACACACAACTCCAATGTCTTCAAACTTTATATCAATGTATAACTGTTCTCATGCCTAGTCTTAAATTAACTCACATGTTTGTCCAAACTCTTACAGGTAAATCATAGAATCATAGAATCCTACAGTGCAAAAGGGGGCCATTTGGCCCATTCAGTCTGCACCGACCACAATCCCATCCAGGCCCCATCGCCACTACCCCATGCATTTGCACTAGCTAGTCCCCTTGACACTAAGAGGCAATTTAACATGGTCAGTCCACCTAATCTGCACATCTTTGGATTGTGGGAGGAAACTGGAGCACCCTGAGGAAATCCACGCAGGGACGGGGAGAATGTGCAGACTCTACACAGACAGTGACCCAAGCCGGAAAGCGAAACTGGGTCCCTGGCACTGTGAAGCAGCAGGGCTTACCATTGTGCAACCGTGCCACCCATGAGTGATTGGTATCTTGTACAGTAAATCGGCTCAGGATACGGTGGCACAGTAGTTAGCACTGCTACCTCACACCTCCAGAGATCTGGGTACAATTTTGACATTGGGATGCCATGTGGAGGTTCAATGTTCTCTCCTTATCTGCATGGATTTCCTCGTGGAGCAGCTTTTTACTGTAAACTAACCTAACCAAACTTTGAAACAAACTTTTCTTTTAAATGTGTTGTACTTTCCTTCCACTCACTGACTTACAAATACATGAGGTTATGAGAATAGGGCCTAACTGGGATTGTGGTCAGTGCAGACTTGATGGGCCAAATGGCCTCCTTCTGCTTTGTAAGGATTCTATGATTCAATGACTGGCCATGCTAAATTGTCATTAGGGCAGGGGGATTAGCAGGATAAATACGTGGGATTGCGAAGATAGGGCATAAATGGGATTGTTGTCAGTGCAGGCTCGATGGGCTAAATGGCCTCCTTCCACACTGTAGGGTTTCCATATCATTAAAATAATACAATATGGTGGTAAGACAGGTGGCCACAAGATTAACACGGGTAAGACATGGTGAACAACTTTCGACGGGCTACATGATCACTGATTTTTTGATTTTTTTAATTGGATTTATTATTGTCACATGTATTGATATACAGTGAAAAGTAATGTTTCTTGCGCACTATACAGACAAAGCATACCATTCATAGAGAAGAAAAAGAGTGCAGAATGTAGCATTATAGTCATATCTTGGTGTGGAGAAAAATCAACTTAGTGTGAGGTAGATCCATTCAAAAGTCAGATGGCAGCAGGGAAGAAGCTGTTCTTGAGTCAGTTGGTACATGATCTCAGATTTTTGTACTTTTTCTCGATGGAAGAAGGTGGAAAAAAGAATGTCCAGGGTGTGTGGAGTCCTTGGTTATGCCAGCTGCTTTTCCAAGGCAGCAGGAAGTGTAGACAGAGTCAATGGATGGGAGGCTGGTTTGCTGATACACTGAACTACATTCATGACCCTCTGTAGTTTCTTGCAGCCTTAGGCAGAGCAGGAGCCATACCAAGCTGAGATACAACCAGAAAGAATGCTTTCTATGGTGCATCTGTTAATTTTGGTCAGAGTCGCATCAGAGAGTGTTGAAAACAAACGTACTGATTGCACAGAAAAGCTTTGATGAATCAGCATTGAGCTAGTGCTTGAGTGAAGAGCTGGCAAGCAGACAGATCCCTTATGATGATACCACAGCATCTAGCCTGTGGGATGGCATACTGAGAGGACCAGTGTCATGTTGGAAGAGTTGGGGAAGGTGATTGCCTCGGGTGAGGGCCAGGTGGATTGTGAGCAATGGAGAGTCAAGCAAAAACAATTCTAAAAATCGTTCCAGTGCAGGTTACTATTAGAATGGCTTGCTTTGGGAGTTGGTGAACAATAAGTTGATTCAAGAACAAAGTGGTCATTATTCTGTGTGTTCCCACCACAAATTATCTTTCTGGGCGGAGCTTTGGAAAATGACAGAGACACTGATGCAAGGGACTACAGAAATAGGCAGGTCAAAGGGATATTGTCAGAATGTCCACAATATTCTCCAGTTTGAATTGGGATCCAACTTAAGGGCCCCGCACAGCCTAGACACACATACCGCGGACACTCTCTCTTCCATCTTTTTCCATCGGGAAAAAGATACAAAAGTCTGAGATCACGTACCAACCGATTCAAGAACAGCTTCTTCCCTGCTGCCATCAGATTTTTGAATGGGCCAACCTGATGTTAAGTTGAGCTGATCTTTCACTATAACCTAGCTATTATTGTAACAGTCTCCCTTACTTCTCCTCTATGTACACTATGAATGGTATGCTTTGTTTCATGTGCAAGAAACAATACTTTTCACTGTGTCCCAATACATGTGACAATAATAAATCAAATCAAAAAGTTTATACAGATTACAGAGCAATGGTTTCTTGATTTTTGAAAGGAGACTGGTTAAGATCTTTTATATTCTGGATGGAATAGGAGCAAATTGGCCTTTTTTGGTTACTGACTTAAACATTTACAGTTATGCCGCATCATGCGAGGGGGATTGAATATAAAAGTAGGGAGGTCTCGCTGCAGCTATATAGGGCATTGGTGAGGCCGCAGCTGGAGTACTGCGTGCAGTTTTGGGCGCCGCACCTGCGCAAAGATATTTTGGCCTTGGAGGGAGTGTAGAGGAGGTTTACTAGGCTGATACCGGAGTTGAGGGGGTTGAGCTATGAGGAGAGGCTGAATAAACTAGGCTTGTACTTGTTGGAGTTTAGAAGAATGAGGGGAGATCTCATTGAGACGTATAAGATGATGAATGGGATGGATAGGATAGAGGTGGAGAGACTCTTCCCGCTCAAAAAAGACAGTAGGACTAGGGGGCACAGCCTCAAGATAAAGGGGGGGCGGTTTAGAACGGAGTTGAGGAAGAATTTCTTCACTCAAAGGGTGGTGAATCTCTGGAATTCTCTGCCCGTTGAAGTGGTGGAGGCTGCCTTGCTAAATATTTTTAAGACACGGGTTGATGGGTTTTTGATAGGCAAGGGGATTAAGGGTTATGGGGAGAGGGCAGGAAGGTGGAACTGAGCCACGACAGATCAGCCATGATCTTATTGAATGGCGGGGCAGGCTCGAAGGGCTAGATGGCCTACTCCTGCTCCTATTTCTTATGTTCTTATGCTCTTATGTGGAGTTGTGGGTGATAGAGACTGCACACTACTCCCAACCTGGTCATAACACGATGAAATATATACGGCCATGGGAAAGGGTGCAGAAGGTGTTGTCCTTTGAATCAGACAGAAGCCCTAACTGTCTTTTCTCTGGTCCAGTGGTGAAAAAGATCCCTTGGAGTTTTTAGGGAAGAAATTGACCAGTCCATATAAAACTCAATGTCTGCTTATTTTGGCAGATAATCGCCCATGCATTTGAAAATAAAAAAAATTTACTTGAAAACTTCAAGCATTCAAATGTGAGGTGGTGGCACAGTGGTATTGTCACTGGGCTCATAATCCAGAGACCCAGGATATTGCTCTGGGGACTCGAATTTGAATCCCACCATAACAGATAGTGAAATTTGAATTTAATAATGCAGCCTGGAATTAGAAGTTTGATGATGGCATGAGAACATTGTTTATTGTGGTAAAAATCCATCCGGTTCACTAATGTCCTTTAGAGAAGGAAATCTGCTGTCCTTTCTTGGCCTGGTCTACATGGGTGGCACGGTGGTACAATGGTTAGCTCTGCCACCTCACAGCGCCAGGGACCCGGGTTCAATTCTGGCCTAGGATGACTGTCTCTGTGGAGTTTGCAAATTCTCGCCTGTGTCTGTGTGGGTTTTCCCTGGGTGTTCCGGTTTCCTCCTACAGTCCAAAGATGTGCAGGTTAGGGTTAATTGGCCATGCTAAGATGGCCTTCAGTGTCAGGGGATTAGGAGAGTAAATATGTGGGATTACGGGGATAGGATCCGGGTGGGATTGTTGTCTGTGCAGCCTTGATGGGCCAAATGGCCTCTATCTGCACTGTAGATTCTATGTGACTCCAGAGCCACAGCAATATGGTTGGCTCTTAAATGCCCTCTTAAATGGTCTACCAAGTCACTCAGTTCAAGGGCAATAAACACAGGCCCAGCCAGCAACGCCCACATCCCATTAATGATTTAAAAAAAGACACATCAACACAGTTTCAGCACATCATGTAGTTCCAAAGCAGAGTAAATTAAATCTAGCATTCAGAAATCTAAAATCACACATATTTGCTGATAAAAGCTGAACCAAATCCTGAACTGGTAATCTAAACAGATAATCTAAACTGTTTTATGTGATTACCATTTTGCAGTGGTTACCTTCCGTTTAGAGGTTAAACAGAGCCCTTCTTTCTGATTGAATTTCTTCTCCATCACCAGTTCTGCCCAAATTCATCTCAGTAACGTCCACCTTTGGCCCTGCCTCGGCACGTCTACTGCTCAGATTCTCATCCATCGTGCTTGGTTACCTGTAGATTTGAATATTTCAATGTCTTCTAGGTCCACCTTGCATCTTCCAGCCTCCAAAAACTTCAACAATACTTACAAAACACAACACCATCCAGGACAAAGCTGCCCACTTGATTGGCACCCCATTGGCCACCTTAATGGTGGCACAGTGGTTAGCACTGCTGCCTCACGGCTCCAGGGACCTGGATTCAATCCCCGGCTTAGGTGACTGTGTGGAGTTTCTGCTTTCTCCTCGTGTCTGTGTGGGTTTCCTCCGGTGCTCTGGTTTCCTCCCACAGTCCAAAAGATGTGCTGGTTAGGTTCATCGGCCATGCTAAATTCTTCCTCAGTGTACCCAAACAGGTGCTAGAGTGTGGCAACTAGGGGATTTTCACAGTAACTTCATTACAGTGTTAATGTGACCCTACTTCTGACACTAATAAATAAACTTTAAAACTTTGAACACTCACTCTCTCTATCACTGGGGCAGCAGTGTATACCATATAGAAGATGTACTGAAGAAATTTCCTATGGTTCCTTTGACAGCACCTACCAAAAACATTACACATTCCACCTAAAAAGACAAGAGCAGCAGGTACATGGGAACACCACCACTTGCAAGTTCCACTTCAAGTCACTCACTGTCCTGATTTGAGAATATATTGCTGTTCCTTCACTTTCACTGGGTCAAAATCCAAGAATGTCCTCCCTAACAGCCACAGCACAAGGGCTGCAGTGTTCAAGAAGACAGCTCATCACACCTTCTGAAGGGCCTAATCATCGATGCCCAATTCCATAAATAGTTAGGAAAGCCCACCAATGCCTCTACATTCTCAGGAGACTGAGGAAATCTGGCATGTCCACTACAACTTTCATCAACTTCTACATATGTGCCATAGAAAGCATCCTTTCCAGTTGTATCACAGCTTGCCATGGCTCCTGCTCTGTCCAAGTTTGCAAGAAACTACAAACAGTTGTGAAAGAAACCCTGTCCACTACTCAAACCAGCCTCCCATCCATTGACTCTGTCTACTCTTCCCGCTGCCTCGGAAAAGCAGCCAGCATAATCAGGAACCCTACGGACATACTTTCTTTCTTCCGTCGGGAAAAAGATACAAAAGCCTGAGATCACGTACCAACCTCAAAAAAAGCTTGTTCCCTGCTGCCATCAGACCTTTGAATGGACTTACCTTGCATTAAGTCATTCTTTCTCTACACCCTAGCTATGATTGTAACACTACATCCTGCACTCTCTCGTCTTAGGATGTGGAAGCTATTGAGAGGGTGCAGAGGAGATTTACAAGGATGTTGCCTGGATTGGGAGGCATGCCTTATGAGGATAGGTTGAGGGAGCTAGGTCTCTTCTCCCTGAAGAGACAAAGGTTGAGAGGTGACCTGATAGAGGTTTATAAAATGTTGAGAGGAAATTATAGGGTGGATTCTCGGAGGCTATTTCCCAGGTCTGAAATGGTCGCTATGAGAGGACACAGGTTTAAGGTGCTGGGAAGCAAGTACAGAGGAGACGTTAGGGGTAAGTTTTTCACTCAGAGGGTGGTGAGTGAGTGGAATGGGCTGCTGTTGGTGGTGGTAGAGGCGAACTCACTGGGGTCTTTTAAAAGACATCTGGATGAGTATATGGGGTCTAATGGCATTGGGAGTTACAGATAGTAGGTGTAGATGTGATCAGCGCAACCTGTGGGCCGATGGGCCTGTTTGTGCTGTAGTGTTCTATGTTCTATGTTCTATTTCCTTCTCTATGTATGGCATGCTTTGTCTGTATAGTGCGCAAGAAACAATACTTTTCACTATATACTAATACATTTGACAATAATAAATCAAATCAAATGAACTAAAAACGGAGAAGAGATGATCTGAACAGTAAAATATTGCTGTTTATCAGAGCTTGCAATGTATCAGTTGACTGCTGTGTTTTAGCATTCCAACACTGACTACACTCTACAAGTACCTCATTGGCCATAGAGCCCTGGGGTGTAGTGAGGCCATGAAAGAAATTAGAGAAAGACACACTCTCTTTTCTTTCCGGTTAGAGTGCAAGTTGGAGCAGAGATGCACTTGACTACAACACACACTGTTGCAGCGACAGGGATGAATATTGTTAGTTGTGTTAGTTGATGCCTATGAATAATGATGTGCCATCAGAAAACTGAAATGACCGTGGAACCCCATTGAGGATGAATTCAACAACTTCAACCAAGTTATTTCCAGGACTGAATAATTTCAGACTCATTACCCTACTGTCTTCAGATAATTACTTATTAAATCATATTAACCGCTTGACTCTTACAACATGCAAGGATATTCTGCTTTAAAGGAATTGCCCCTCTTTTAAGAAAAATCTGACTGTAATAATGTGTAGAATGATATTTGGTGCATTATCACACAGTGGTTAGAATGTGGCACTTGCTACTACCATGATGCGTGATTGGATTTGATTTATTATTTTCACATGTATTAATATACAGTGAAAAGTATTGTTTCTGATGCACTCTTCAGACAAAACATACTGTTAATAGCAAAGGAAAGGAGAGAGTGCAGAATGCAGTTACAGTCATAGCTAGGGTGTAGAGAACAGTTTGCAAGAAGTCACTTTGCTTTTATTAAGTCAAAGAATCACAGAATCCCTGCAGTGCAGAAAGGGGCCATTGAACCTATTGGGTCTTCACTGACCCTCTGAAAAAGCACTCGATCTCAGCCCACTCCACCACCCTATCCCCATGACCCTGTGCATTGAGCATGGCCAATCCACCTAACCCACACGTCCTTGGCATGTGAGCAGAAACCAGAGCACCCAGAGGAAATCCACAGAGAGAATGTGCAAACTCTGCACAGACAGCCACCCAAAGGGGTAATAAAACTGGGTCCCTGGCTCTGTGGAGCAGCAATGCTAACCATTCTGCCACCACAGTGCTATTTAATAGGGTCACCAATTTTTAAATTATTATCTTTATGAGAAACATTTTGAGACTCTTGGAGGGGCAGTAAGACATGGTGCAGATCATAGATTATCTACAGTGCAGTAGGAAACCATTCGGCCCATTCATTCTGTACCGGCTCTCTGTCAGAGTTCCTCATCCACTCTCTGCCCGATCCCCATAACCCCACACACTTATCCCACTAATCCCCCTAACCTACACATCTTGAGAGGCAATTTAGCATGGCCAATCCACCTAACTTGCACATCTTTGAACGGTGGCGGGGGGGAAACCGGAGCACCACATGGAGAGCATACAAATTTCACACAGACAGTCACCCAAGGTCAGAATTGAATCCCGGTCCCTGGCGCGCTGAAGCAGCAATGCTGACCACTGTGCCACCGTGCCACCCTGGGGTGATTAGCGGCTATGCATTTAAAGATGAAGTTGGATAAACTGATGAAGGAGAATGAAACAGGAGAACGTGTCAGCTTGGTGAGATCAAATAAATAGAGTGGAACGGAGCTCAAGGGGAGCATAAGGCCATTAGATCGAATGCTCGGTCTCTATACCGTACAAGGATACATAATTCCATGTAATTATGTTCTCCTTCCACTGTTGAATCCCCATTGACTAACAGTAGCAGATCACTTGATCTGACTTCAATAAGAGCAGCTGAGTACAGTTGATTAAGTCCCATTGGTGATTTGAATATAATTGCTTCGGGTTGAGTTTAGCGATGGGACTTATGAGTCTCGCCTCCGTTTGGCTCTGAGCGGGTGACAATTGACAAGTAACTGTAACCTAAAGAAATATCCTCAAATATTTGAATCACAGTTATTACCTTGGAGGTCATAAAACAAAAACGGCAACAAAAATAAATGATCTCTCAGCGGATTTGTGTTTGATTTCCTCACTGCCTGAGGCCTGAAGCTAACAAGCAATAAAATGTCTGGAAGATGTTTTAAACGCACGCTTGAAGGACAGCGGAGGGACTCCTGGGAACAGGATTAAATGATGGCTGGTGTCAGATGGATAAGCTGGAACTCAGTCGAAGGTCAGCTGTACAAGGGGTCACGCTCATATCTGCAATAAGCGATGACGAGTCAATAAAGAATAGTTTGTGCCATGGACTAGTTTGAGCAGTGTTTAGGAAAGAATAATGAAGGAAGGTGAGAAAAGAAAACAAGGGGAAAGAATGATGTATACTACATTTAAAGAACAAAGAGAAGTACAGCACAGGAACAGGCCCTTCGGCCCTCCGAACCTGCTCCAATCATGATGTCCTGACTAAACTAGAAAAAAAACCGCCCTTACTCATTCCAAATATATTCCCTCCCTGTTCATGTACCGATCTAGGTGCCTCTTAAAAGTTGCTAATGTGCCTGCTTCCACCACCTCCTCTGGCAGCACGTTCCAGACACCCACCACACACTCTGTGAAAAATTTCCCCCGCACATCTCCCTTAAACTTTCCCCCTCTCACCTTGAACCTGTGTCGCCTTGTAATTGGCACTTCCACCCTGAGAAAAAGCCTCTGACTATCCACCCAGCCTGTGCCTCTCTCAGTTTTGCAGAGCTCTATCAGGTCTCCCCTTCAGCCTCCTTCTTTCCGGTGAAAACAATCCTGGTTTATTCAACCTCTCCTCAATTCATATTTGCTTTGTAAAAGCGCAAGGCTAAAAATAAAAAGAATTTGAAATCCGGTGACTGTCATTAGGTGAATGGTTATTCTGCTTTTTACTGGTTCCTGACAGAAGGTGTTTTTGGCAACACGGTGACACAGTGGTTAGCACTGCTGCCTCACAATGCCAGGGGCCTGGGTTCGATTCCCAGCTTGTGTGCACTGTCTGTGCACATTCTCCCCATGTCTGTGCGGGTTTCCTCCGGGTGCTCCGGTTTCCTCGTGCGCTTCAAAGGTGGGCAGGTTCGGTTGATTGGCCGTGCTAAGTTGCCTCTTAGTGTCTGAGGGATTAGCAGGATAAATACGTGGGGTTATGGGGAAAGGACCTGGGGGGAGGGGATTGTTGTCGATGCAATCTTGATTGGCTGAATGGGCTCCTTCTGTGCTGTAGGGATTCTGTGTTAGCCAGGAGAACTCGCTGCCCTTCCTCAACAATGTCACAAGTTCTGAAGGCCTTCTTGAACCACCAGGAGATTGAGGCTCATCAGATTGACAGCACAACATAAATTGCACAGTGCTTTTTTGATGCTGCTTTTTCTCTTCACATACCTATAAAAACTTTTACAATCAGTTTTTATGTTCCCCACAAGCTTACTCTTGTATTCTATTTCCCCATCTCAATTAATCCCTTTGTCCTCCTTTACTGAATTCTAAACTGCTCCGAATCCTCAGGTCTGTTATTCTTTCTGGCCAATTTGCCTGCCTCTTGGTTGCATCTAATACTATCACAGTGGCACAGTGATTAGCACTGGTGCCTCACAGCACCAGATACCCAGGTTCGATTCCCGGCTTGGGTCACTGCCCGTGTGTGGAGTTTGCACATTCTCCCCATGTCTGCGTGGGTTTCCTTGGGTGCTCCAATTTCCTCCCACAGTCTGAAAGATGTGCTGGTTAGGTGCAATGGCCGTGCTTAATTCTCCCTCAGTGTTGCCGAACAGACGCCGGAGTGTGGCAACTGGGGCATTTTCACAGTAGCTTCATTACAGTGTGAATGTAAGCCTACTTGTGGCTTATAAATAAACTTGGGGTGGCACAGTAGCACGGTGGTTAGCCCTGCTGCTTCACAGCTCCAGGGACCTGGGTTTGATTCCTGGCTTGGGCAACTGTCTGTGTGGAGCTTGCACATTCTCCTCATGTCTGCGTGGGTCTCCTCCAGGTGCTCTGATTTCCTCCCACAGTCCAAAAATGTGCGGGTTAGGTTGATTGGCTGTGCTAAAAATTGTCCTTAGTGTCCTGAAATGCGTAGGTTAGAGGGATTAGCGGGTAAATATGCAGGGATATAGGGGTAGGGCCTGGTGGAATTGTGGCCGGTGCAGACTCGATGGGCCGAATGGCCTCTTCCTGTACTGTAGCGTTTCTTTTTTTTTGCTTTATCACTAATTTCTCTCATAAGCCACGGTTTGGCAACCTTTCTCGTTGTAGCTTTGTAGCAGACAGAAACAGACATAAAATTATTGAAGTTTGCCCATGCATTCTTTGAATGTTTGCCAATGCCTATCAACTGTCATCCCTTTAAGTAATATTTCCCAATCCATCATAGCCAACTTACGCCTCATACCGTCATAGTTTTCCTTTATTATGATTCAGGACCCTGGTCTCAGAATCAATCACATCACTCTCCATCCTGATCGAAAATTCCATCATATTATCGTCGCTCATCCCCAAGGGGTCTCACACTAGCAGATTGCCAATTACTCCCTTCTCATTGCACAATACCCAGTCTAGGATGGCCTGTTCTCTGTCTAGTTGGTTCCTCAATGTATAGGTGTAGAAAACCATTCCGTATACATTCCAGGAACTCTTCCTCTGAAGTATCATGACTAATTTGATTTGTCCAGTCCATATCACTCCGTATCAAACAGGGTGTTTCCATGCATATGAGATTCAAATCTCCACAGGTAATCTCTCACTGAATAACAGCCCTGACAACAGTTTTATTAAACTGTTCTTCTGTGTAAAGGACACGGTTATTGACCCGAGAAAATAAATTGACTGTTTCCACTGTGAGGGCACGGTATTGTAAAATAATTACAATCTAAATAGTTGAACAAATTTCATCTTTCCACAATGGGTTTGTCTCAATTTTAAAACTTTCATCATTGTTTCCAAATGCCTTCATGACCTTGCTCATCACTATTTTCCTCCAGCCTACAACTGACTATTCTCTGAAATACTCCCCCAGAGTTCTGACCTCTCCTATGATCACAATATGAATCTCTCTATCCTTGACATCTATGTCTTCAGTTGCCCGGGGCCTAACTACAGGAATACCCTCCTTCAAACTTTCAATCCCTCTACTTTCCTTCTAGAGAAATCTAGCTCTTTTTCCAAACTCTTGGGGGCCAAACTTGGATGGCCTAGTGGTATTATTGCAAAACTATTAATCCAGAAACTCGGCTAATGTTCCGGGGACTCGAGTTCAAATCCCGCCACGGTAGCTGCTGGAATTTGAATTTGACAAAAAATATCTAGAATTAGGAATCCACTGATGACCATGAAACCATTGTTGAGTGTCGGAAAAACCCATCTGGTTCACTAATGTCCTTTAGTAAAGACCGCCTTTACTTGGTCTGACCTACATGCGATTCCGGTGCTACAGCAATGCGATTGACTTTCAACTGCTCTCTGAAATGGCCCAGTAAGCCACTCAGTTCAAGGGTGTTTCGGGATGGGCAATAAATGCTGGCCAGCCAGTGATGCCCATGTCCCACAAATGCATTAAAAAAAGTCCAAATATCTCCTGTTGCACCTCAGTTTCAAATTTTATTGAATAGCGCTCCTGTTTGGGACAGTTCACTTCGTTAAAGGTGCTAAGCAAATACAATTTGCTTTGTTGCTGTTACAATGACAGCACAGTGGTGCTGCTGCCTCACAGCGCCAGGGATCCGGGTTGGATTCAGACCTTGGATCGCTGGGTGGAGTTTGCGCATTCTCCTTGCGTCTGCGTTAGTTTCCTGCGGGTGCTCCGGTTTCCTCCCACTCTCCAAAGGTTGATTAGTCATGCTAAATTGCTCCTTAGTGTCGCAAGATGTGTAGGTGGGTGAGTAATTCACAGGTTAAATATCTGGGTAAGATGCTCTGTCAGAGAGTTGATGCAGACTCAGTGGACTGAATGTCCACAGATGTGTGGATTAGGTGGATTGTCAGTGCTAAATTGGCCCTTTCGTGTTAGGGAGATTAGCAGGGTAAATAAATGGGATTACAGGGATAGGGTCTGGGTCATAGAATCATAGAGGCTTAAGCACGGAAATAGGACCTTTGGCCCAACTTGTCCATGCTGCCCTTTTTTTTAAACCCTGAAGCAAGTCCCAATTCCCCGCATTTGGCCCATATCCTTCTATCCCCATCTTACCCATGTAACTGTCTAAATGCTTTTCAAAAGACAAAATTGTACCCCCCCTCTACTGCAACCTCTGGCAGCTCATTCCAGACAGTCACTACCCTTTGTGTGAAACAATTGCTCCTCTGGACACTTTTGTATCTCTCCCCTCTCACCTTAAACTTATGCCCTCTAGTTTTAGACTCGCCCACCTTTGGGAAAAGATACTGACTATCTTGCTGATTTATGCCCCTCATTATTTTATAGACCTCTATAAGATCATCCCTCAGCCTTCTATGTTCCAGAGAAAGAAGTCCTGGTCTATCTATCCTCTCCTTAAAACTCAATCCATCAAGTCCCGGTAGCATCCTAGTAAATTTTTTCTGCACTTGTTCTAGTTTAATAATATCCTTTCTATAATAGGGTGACCAGAACTGTACACAGTATACCAAGTGTGGCCTTACTGTACAACTTCGACAAGACATCCCAACCCCTGTATTCAATGTTCCGACCAATGAAACCAAGTGTGCTGAATACTTTCTTCACCACTCTGTCCACCTGAGACTCCACAGCTATGAACATGTACCCCGAGATCTCTTTATTCTGTAACTCTTCCCAACACCCTACCATTAACTGAGCGAGTCCTGCCCTGGTTCAATCTACCAAAATGCATCACGTGGCATTTATCTAAATTAAACTCCATCTGCCATTTGTCAGCCCACTGGCCCAATTGGGACTTTTGTAGATGAGGCTCAATGCCCTGCTTCTGCACTGTGGGGATTCTATGATTTTAAGATTCTATAATCTGGGAGCAAATATATTTCAGAATTCCAGGTCGCTTTGGCAACAGTGCAATTTTGAATGTCAATTTGACATCATGTTCTCTTCCCTGGTGTTGCACATCGAAGATCCGTTATTAAAACAAACCCCAAACTGCCTGAGTTTTGTTTTACAGATTAAATGAGTTTGTAATGCTGTGGAAACACAGTAATCGACAATAGTGGTGTCACCCACTTAACTTGTGACAATTGCAGCTTCTCTCTCCATCATCCCTGAATTAGGGAACTGTTCTGTGAACTGATCCATAGGTTATTTCTTTCAATGCTAAAGTGAATAGGAAATTGCCAAACCAGGAGTTGTATGAAAAAGATCATTGCTTCGGAGCAGTGATTCGAGCACCTTGTCTATCAACAGGGAAGACAAATTCAAGCTAGTTTCTATTTTAATTACAACTGATGGTAGATGGGATGGAAGTGGGAACATGCAGCAGAACAGCATTGGAGGGGTACGTGCAGGGAAGTAGATTTGGGAGAAGTAAGGCTGTTGAGTGATGTGAACACAAGGGCGTGTATTCTAAAATCAATGCACTGAGGGAATAACAGATCCCCTGCAGAGATGGATGTTAAGTATGCAGCACTCTGCATGAAACAGGATGCAGTGAATAGAGCTGTGAGTAATTGCTGAAAAAAGATACATGCTGTCAAAACTTTTAGACTTGTACACATCAGGACAGACACAATGGCCGGAATTTTACCGCCCTGTCTGCCATGGGAATTGGAGTGGGTGAGGGGTGGAGCCTGGAAAGATCTGTTGGCCTTATGCGGGATTTTGTGGTTTTGGCATGAGCGAGGCTGTAAAATCCCACTGAATAATGCCAAATTTTGAACATTAATGTTGTATGCGACCAGTGAGCAGCTGTGAGTAAGTTGGGATGAAGTTTGGGAGGAAGCCATTGGGAACATTAGAATGATAGAACTTGGAATTATACAATCCCTATAGTGCAGAAGGGGCTCCAGCAACTTTCCCATTGTAAAAACATCATGTGGCAAAGGCAGCAATTTGGTGGGGGTGAGAGTGAGATGGGACTGAGGCAAGATAGGTGTGGACAGCCTGGGCAGTGAACCAACTACAGAAGATTGCACTTGGCTCAAGTTGAGGTGGGGCAATGAAGTGAAATGAGCCTCAGAAGACAGCCAGGAGAAAGGGGATTAGGCAATGGGATGCAGGTCCATCAAGGTGGCTTCATTCTTGTAAGTGTTGAACTAAAACATCTCTCTCATCCACAATTTGGTACCAAATGAATGATTTAATAATGCAGTGGTGGACTTAGAACCATAGAAAGATTACAGTACAGAAGGAGACCATTCAGCCTATCGTGTCCATGCCAGCAGAAGGGCACCCAGGTTCCCTTCCTAATCCTACCTTCCTTACAGCACTTAAGGTGCAGAGCCAGGTATTTTTTAAAATGAGTTTAGGGTTTCTGCTGCTTACTCTTTCATCCAATTCCAGACACCCACCAACACTGCGTAAAAAAGTTCTTTGTCATGTCCCCTCTACTCTACACGCACTTATCTTGAATCTACATCCCCCAGTTCTAGAATTCTCCATCATAGAAAACAATTTCATCCTGTCCATTCAATCTTTCCCCCCGATAAATTTGTACACCTCTGTCAAGGGTTGGTGGACAGCTAGAGCATACAAAAACACACATTCTAACCCAGAGCCTAATCAGATGTTGCTCCTTACAGAGGGCTAAGACTGCTCTATGGAAACCATGTGCTATAGACACAGCAACTGGAGGATATAATTCCAGTTCAAACAGATGTAAAAGACTCTTGGGAACTCTTTGACCTCCTCGGCGTTGCATCAATTGAATCAAAAGATTTAGTTGCAATGTCCAAAGTGTATGCACGCATTTGACCGTAACCTTGGAATATCTAGAATGTACCATAGAAAGCTTTCATTCTGGTTGTATCACAGTTTGGTATGGCTCCTGCTCTGCCTGAGACTGCAAGAAAAACTACGAAGGATTGTAAATGTAGCCCAATCCATCACGCAAACCAGCCTCCCATCCATTGACTCTGTCTACACTTCCCGGTACCTCGGCAAAGCAGTCAGCATGGTTAAGGACCCCACGCACCCTGGATATTCTCTTTTCCACCTTCTTCCATCGGGAAAAAGATACAAATGTCTGAGGTCACGTACCAACCAACTTGAGAACAGATTCCTCCCAGCTGCCGTCAGACTTTTGAATGGACCTACCTCGTATTAAGTTGATCTTTCTCTACACCCTAGCTATGACTGTAACACTACGTTCTGCACCCTCTCATCTCCTTCTCTATGAGCGGTCTGTTTTGTCTGTATAGCACACAAAAAACAATACTTTTCACTGTATACTAATATGTGTGACAATAATAAGTCAACTCAAATCAAATTAAATCAAGTACCAGCTAGAAATGGAATTCTGCACAGACATGTAAGCAAGGTCTTCTATAGTCAGGCTATTGCTTGACAAGTGTCAAGAGGGACAGCTCTCCCAATTATGGCACCATCCCCCCAGCTATTGGTAAGGAGGATGTTGCAGGATTGACAGGGCTGGATGTGTCCTTATCCTTTCTGATGCCTGGTGGTCTGTCCGCTGAGGGTTGTAAACGGATTCGGAATGACATAAACTTGATTTTGTCACCTACATTAAATGCCTCAGAGACGGGACAACGAATAGACTGTTGATGAGCTGAATACATTTGAGATGTGGGCAAACAGGAGGACGTTACTCATATCCTGCACAGACAAAAAGCAACAGATGAGGAAGTGCTGGAAATGGCTGAAGTAAAGTGGAAATTGGTGCATAACATCAAAGAGAGAACATAAAATATTTTGGTCACATCGTTAGAGCAGATCGAGTTTTATGTTTATTTACTATTGCTACAAATAGGTCTACATTAACACTGCAGTGAAGTTAACTGTGAAACTCCCCTAGTCGCTACACTATGGTGATAGGGAGTGGGATAGCTTGATCTTGGGCTCAGACATAGCTTGATACAATGTTGAGGGCCGAAGGGCCTGTACTGTGCTGTATTGTTCTATGTTCATTGGGACTGTTCAAGTAAACTGAGGGAGAATTTACTACGGCCAATGCACCTAACCAGCATGTCTTTCCATCAGTCTGCAGCCCGTGTCCTTCGAGAATAAAGGTTGTAGCTTTGGGAAGATGCTATCGAAGGAGCCTTAGTGAATTACTGCAGTGCATCTTGACGATGGTACACACTGCTGTCACTGTGTACCACTGGTGGAAGGCTTGAATATTTTAGTTGGGGGATAGGATGCTGATCAAACAGTTTGTTTGTTCTGGGATGATGTTGGGCTTCTCAGTGTAGCTGGAGCTGCACTCATCCAGGCAAATGAAGTGGTGGCACGATGGCCCAATGGTTAGCACCGCAGCCTCACCACGTCAGGGACCTGGGTTTGATTCCTGGCTAGGGCCACTGTCTGTGCAGTATTTGCACATTCTCCCCATATCTGCATGGGTTTCCCCTGGGTGCTCTGTTTTTTTTGCACAAAGATTTGTGGGTTAGATGAATTGGCATTGTTAAATTGTCCCTTAGTGTCTAAGGCCTATCAATACATGAGGTTTTGGGGATAGGGCTTGGCTGGAATTGTTGTTGGTGCAGACTTGATGGGCTAAATGGCCTCCTTCGTCACTGTAGGATTTTATGAATATTCCATCACACTCCTGACTTGTGACTTATAGATGGTAGACAGACTTTGGAAAGTGAGGAGGTCAGTTACTCATTGCACAATTCCCAGCCACTGACCTGCTCTTGTAGCCTCAGTGTTAACACATTGATTGTCCTTATTTAAAAGATCAAAGTCTATTTACTAGTGTCACATGTTGACTTGCATTAACACTGCAAAGAAGTTACTGTGAAAATTCCCCAGTCGCCACACTCTGGCGCCTGCTCGGGTGCACTGAGAGAGAATTTAGCACGGCCAATGCACCTAACCAATATGTCTTTCGGAATGTGGGAGGAAACCAGAGCACCCGGAGAAAACCCACGCAGACACGTGGAGAACATGCAGACTCTGCACAGATAGTGACACAAGGTGGGAATCGATTGGATCAGAGGCAACATAATGAATGTTTTCAAGACAATGAGAAAGTTCTCATAGAGTAGATAGTGAATACCATCTTCTCTGACAGTTGAGTCTATACCTCGAGGTCATAGATTCAAAAACATTTACAAAAGCTATAGCGAGGATGCAAGGCGAGTTGTCAGAATCTGTATTTGAAAAGGTGGTAAAGGTTGACTCCATAAAATGTTTAAAATGTGTGAGGAGCCTCCAGGCTTATGGAGAAACAGCTGCGAGATGCTACAAAACGCAAATGCTCTTTCAAAAAGACAGCACAGGCACAAAAGGCCAAATGGCTTCGTTCAGTGCTGTAGGTCTCTATGATGCTATGATTCTATGACAGTCTAATATAGCAAGGCCCCAACCAGCTTCGAGCTACACTCTGCACCTACTTGTTTCGGGTTTATGATTCTGTATAATCACAGCATAAATCCAGCTGTATTTCTACATTGTTTTCTGGCAGGACAAGAAATAAAGTTGTGTTTTACTGTGACACACACACTGCTGGTTAATGTTTACACACTCTTGTGTGGTTTATGACAAGCCTGAACCCTTTCGTGCGTGTCAATGCACAGGAAAAATGCTATCAGGCATAATTTCTATTCTCTGCGTAGCAGGTAAAACAGTAGATTATCTGGGCAAAGCACCGTAACTTTCAGTAAATCACACTCTTCATGTCTGTAACTCTAGTGTATCCCTACTATAATGCGCTTTCCTTGTAAAATGCTACCTCTTCAATGTAGCAAAAATAATAAGCCATAAGGACAAACTCAATGTTCCGAACACCAATTATCAGAAGATATAATGGAAGGCCAAGTGATTCTACCACCGAAATGTCTGAGAAGGTAACTGGTACAAATTTTGTACATGTTCAGAGTTTTCCAAGTGTCACCCAGACTTGAGATCTGCTTTAACACAAAATAAAATGGAAAACGTTAGACAGAGTTAACGGCCTGGATTTTTGACAATGTGGGACGAATTAAGAATCCTTTAAAAATGGCAGACAGGAACCAGCTCTGGAATTTCTGCCCCCTTTTGCATTTCTTGCAATTTTTTGATGCATGGTATAAGTGAAAGTAGCCTGCCCATTGTGTTCAACTGTGTAGTTGATCTGTGCTTGATCTTATTAATCTGTTCATAAGAACATAAGAACATAAGAAATAGGAGCAGGAGTAGGCCATCTAGCCCTTCGAGCCTGCCCCGCCATTCAATAAGATCATGGCTGATCTGTCGTGGCTCAGTTCCACTTTCCCACCCTCTCCCCATAACCCTTAATCCCCTCTCTTATCAAGAACCCATCAACCCGCTTCTTAAAAATATTTAGCGAGGCAGCCTCCACCACTTCAACGGGCAGCTCACTGGTCTACGTTCACTTGATTGCTTATGTCTGCGGGTGCTGTTATGTAACTGACTTCAGATTGAAGCTCCCTGAATCTGGGCTGAGAGTGCGTGTGTGGAGAGTCTGTAATTACTGAGATATTTTAAAGTATGGTAAATAAACGTCTTTTAGATTTAGAACTATTGTCATCTCTGCCTTTCTGTCAGATAAGTCAGATATGATATATAGCAACATCACTTACATGTAGCCCTTCTACAGTTGCAAGCTCCATGGAGGTGTGGGTAGGTAGTTGGTAGTTTAAATAATCCCCATGATTTATGTGCAGTTGTGTCTCTTCTGGAATTAGATATGGTTAATGTCATCTCAGAGGAGGCATGAACCACAAGGGAACTATAGTCCCAAGTGGGGAAATGAAAAAAAAGTCACTTATTCCTGGAATTACTTCATTGATAATCTTTGAAATTCAAAAATTAACATTTATTTCTTTGGTTAAGTGCTGTAATGTAAACGAGATGTATTTTTGATGCAATGATTGGAATATCTGTTGTCATGATCTAAACTGAGTTAAATTGTTTATTGTAATCTCGGAACATTTTGCTATATCACCCTTACCCCTGCCTTCCCTGCTGGGGAGATGTAAATAAAGTTAGCTCAGTAAGACCATAAGATGGAAGAGCAGAATTAGGCCATTTGGCCCATCGAGTCTGTTGCTCTGCCATTCGATCATGGATGATACTTTTCTCTACCCACTGCACAGAATCTAGAGTGCAGAAAGAGGCCATTTGGCCCATTGAGCCTGCACCGATAACAATGCCACCACATCATATCCCCATAACCCCACTTATTTACCCTGCTAATCCCTCTGAGACTAAGGGGCAATTTATCATGGCCAATCAACCTAATCCACACACCTTTGGAATATGGGAGAAACTGAAGCACCCAGGGAAATCCATGCTGACATGGGGAGAACATGCAAGCTCCACACAAACCCAAGGCCAGAATCGAACCTGGATCCCTGGTGCTGTGAAACAGCTAACCACTGTGTCAGTGCGCCGCCCAAATTTCCGGGCTTTTCCCCATAACCTTCAATCCCGTTACCAATCAAGAACCTATCTGTCTCTGTCTTAAATTCACTCAATGATTTGGCCTCCACAGCCTTCTATATTGAATTCTACAGATTCGCCACCCTCTGGCTGAAGAAATCCCTCCTAATCTCGGTCCTAAACCCTGCTGCCTCACAGCACCAGGAACCCGAGTTTGATTCCGGCCTTGGGTCACTGACTGTGTGGAGTTTGCACATTCTCCCCTTGTTTGCCCACGAGTTTCCTCCGGGTGCTCCAGTTTCCTCCTACGGTCAGAGAAAGGTGTGCTGTTAGATGCATTGGCTATGCTAAATTCTCCCTCACTGTACCCAAACAGGCAGTGGAATGTGGTGACTAGGGTATTTTCACAGTAACTCCATTGCAGTGTTAATGTAAGCATAGTCGTGATACGAATGAATAAACTTAAAAAAATGTAAAAAAAAATGTGATGCAACAGAAGGATGATGCCTCTGACAGGATGGAATTTTCTTGTGCATTTCATTGGAGAAATGAATGACTAAAGAACATTCTGACACATTTTTGGAATCCCTAAAGTTGATTTTGAGGATGCTTTGAGCAATTTGAAAGTTTGTTCCGTGTGCACATCATATTCAGGTACACAGTGAGTCAGCACAGTGTATACTTGAAAAAAATCACTTCAAAGGCACATTCGGGGAGAATCAGGGAGGTCAACCCTAACAGAGAGGATTGGGGTCAATACACATTTGACTAACAGCAAATGAATAGGCGATGAGGTAAAGTAGAGTTCTCCTCATCCATGATATGGTCAAGTATTTTTGAGGCTGTAGTATCACAGCATTGCTCATGACACCCCACGAATACAGACTATTCTGAAACAATTCTGAACTTTTATCATGGTGCAACTAAGAATTAATCGCATTCGGTGAAAGGGAATACTTGCCATTTGAATCCGTTGCAGATCACGCTCTCCCATTTAAGAGACTTCATTAGTCACTGTTGGTAAAACAAAGGACATAGTTAAAGACTTCAGGAAGCTTAATGGAGGACATACCCCTGTCTACATAAGAACATAAGAAATAGGAGCAGGCGTAGGCCATCTAGCCCTTTGAGCCTGCCCCGCCATTCAATAAGATCATGGCTGATCTGAAGTGGATCAGTTCCACTTTCCCGCTTTCTCCCCATAACCCTTAATCCCCTTGTCTATCAGAAAGCTATCTACCTGTGACTTAAATATATTTAGCAAGGTAGCTTCCACCACTTCAACGGGCAGAGAATTCCAGAGATTCACCACCCTTTGAGTGAAGAAGTTCCTCCTCAACTCTGATCTAAACTGCACCCCCTTTATCTTGAGGCTGTGCCCTCTAGTCCTGCTATCCTTTCTAAGCGGGAAGAATCTCTCTACCTCTACCCTATCCATCCATTTCATTATCTTACACGTCTCTGTAAGATCCCCCCTCATCCTTCTAAACTCCAACGAGTACAGGCCCAGTCTATTTAGTCTCTAACGGGGATGGAGTGGAAATGGTCGAGAGCTTCATGCTTTTAGGTGTCCAGATCACCAACAATCTGTCCTTGACCCTCCATGTCTTGACACTGGTCAAGCAAGCCCACCAACGCCTCTATTTTTTAAGGAGGCTAACTATCATAGAATCATAGAATCATAGAACCCTACAGTGCAGAAAGAGGCCTTTCAGCCCATCGAGTCTGCACTGAACACAATCCCACTCAGGCCCTACCCCCATATCCCTACATATTATACCCACTAATCCCTCTAACCTACACATCCCTAAACACTAAGGGACAATTTCTTAGCATGGCCAATCAACCTAACCCACACATCTTTGGACCACTACGACTCTCACCAATTTTTACATAGAATGCCATAGAAAGCACCGTTTCCAGACGTATCACAGCTTGTTTTGTCTCCTACTTAACCAAGAAGGCAATATGCTACAAAAGGTTGTGAACAAAGCCTAATCCATCACACAAAGCAGTCTCCCATCCATTGACTCTGTCTACACTTCCAGCTGCCTCAGAAAAGCAGCCAGCATGATCAAGGACCGCACGCACCCAGAACTATTCCCTTCCATCTTTTCCGTGGGGACAAGATACAAAGCCTGAGGTCATGAACGAACCACTCAAGAACAGCTTATTCCCTACTTCTTTCCAGCTGCCATCAAACTTTCGAATGAACCTACTTTACATTAACTTGATCTTTCTCTACAGCCTAGCTATGACTGTAACATTACACTCTGCACTCTCTTCTTTCCTTCTCTATGAACAGTATGCTTTGTGTGCATGGCGTGCAAGAAACAATACTTTTCACACATTCCTAATACATGTGATAATAATAAATCAAATCAAATCACATCATATCAAATCAGGGTATGATACAAACTTAGAAATGAACCTTATAGAAGTGTTCAAGGGAGGCCTGAAGAACAATAAAATCCAAGTCAAGCTTTTGTGCACGCAGGCATGGAACTGATATGAATGGAGGCCAACGATGAGGTCAATATCTTGGGAATGATGGAAAGTTTTCAAGTTTCAAGGAAGTTTGTTCCCTCAGCTGATACGGGAGGTTCACTGGATTTCAGTGGGATCCAGGTCCCGGCAGCTAATTCTACATCTTCAGAGTCAAAAATGTAGGTGGTCCTTTTGCTATAACTAAGAACAAAGAACAGCACAGCACAGGAAACAGGCCCTTCTGCCCTACAAGCCCACACCGCCCATTTTAACACTCAGTGAGTGCCTTATTTAAGTCCTTCTTCTACCTACGACTTTTGTCTACATCTAGTGGACTCCACAATAAAGGGGTGCAAATTTAGAGAATTATATGTGCACCAGATTAAGGGAGATCCAATTTAAGGACAATTTATTGACACCAATCGGCCTAAAAGCATGTTTTTGGGGTGTGGGAGGAAACCGGAGCACCCAGAGAAAACCCATGCAATCACGGGGAGAATGTGCAAACTCCCACAGACATTGACCCAAGCAGGAGATCTGACCCGGGTCCCTGTAACTGTACAGCAAACAGTGATAGTCACTGAGCTGTCGTGCTGTCCGTCAATTGGTCCAGAATAAGCGTACACTAACGACGTAAAGCACTAGTCAACTCTCAAAGCAACATCCAAGACCAGTCTTCGCACGACCCACCTCGTGTATGCCCCTTGTTGGCCAACAAGGCGGACCGAATCACCTGTGGATGTAAAAAGGAGACATCAATAAACATACAACAGACTATACAGACATCTCCACCAACAATTTAAATGCTCCCAATTTCAGCCCAAGTGCTGTGCTTATGGGAAAGTTGGTCATATCCAAATGGCACGCAAGCAAAGAGGAAAATGTAATGTTCCAAGTTGTGGCAAAGTTCCAGATGGCAACCATGCACCAGGGTGAGGTCATGGTAGGTCAAAAGCGAGTTCAGGAGTCTGGAAATCTTCAATGTCATAGCGATGGATACAGAAGTTGATGTTATCAAATAGGAAGGTCAAGACCTGTACTCAGCCTGAGTGCAAATAGAAAGATATTGGTAGCATAATGAGAATATTACTGGATTAGCAACCCAGAACACATGGAGGCACGGGTTCAAATTTGAATTGACATCTGAAATTGAAAACTATTCTTGGTGACAACTATCATCAATTATCATAAAAAGTGTAAGGTTTATTTATTCATGTCACAAGTAGGCTTACATTAACACTGCAATGAAGTTCCCAAGTCGCCACACTCTGGTGCCTGTTTGGGTATATTGAGTGAGAATTTAGCATGGCCAATGCACCTGACCAGCGTGTCTTTCGAAATGTGGAAGGAAACTGGAGCAGCCGGAGGAAACCCACGCAGACATGGGGAGAACATGCACAGACAGTGACCCAAGGCTGGGAATTGAACCTGTGTCCCTAGCGTTGTGAAGCAGCAGTGCTAATCGTTGTGCCACCGTGTTACCCCGTCTGGTTAGTTGATGCTTTTAATGGAGCAGAAAATCTGCTGTCCTTACCCGGTCTGGTCTTTTTGTGCATCCAGACCCCCAGCAATGTGGTTGATTCTCATGTTTTCTGAAGTGTCTGAACTGCCCCAAAGGTAACCTGGAATGCTGGTCCTGACAACATGTCATAAAAGAATTTTTTTAAAAAAACAGCAAACGGAGGGTGAGAGTAGAAAAGCTGTAGCTAAAACTCCAGTGACTGCGGTAGAAATGCAAGTCGGGCATTCACAACTTACTGCCCTCATTGATACAACTGAAACCACGTCTGATATTTCAGAAGAAGAATACAAAAGTCCCTAAGTCGCATTCCCTCACATAAAACATAGAAGATAGGAGCAAGAGGAGACCATTTGGCCCTTTGAGCCTGCTCCACCATTCATTACAATCATGGCTGATCATCCAACTCAATAGCCTAATCCTGCATTTTCCCCATAACCTTTAATCCCATTTGCCCCAAGTGCTCTATCCAACCGCCTCTTGAATACATTCAATGTCTTGGCAACCGGTAATCAAGGGAAAATTGGTCTGAAACTGGATAGTTATTCTGATAATAGTATTCCAGCATTATGTGAAGTTAACAAAAGCAAAATACTATGGATGCTGGAAATCTGGAATAATTGGAAAAACTCATAGAGGCGTTTTTGATTTATTATTGTCACATATACTGGCACACAGTGAAAAGCATTGTTTCTTGCGTGCTGTACAGACATGCATACCATTCATAGAGTACATAAGGGAGAAGGAAAGGAGAGGTTGCAGGATATAGTGTTACAGTGATAGCTAGGGTGTAGAGAAAGATCAGCTTAGTATATAGTAGGTCCATTCAAAAATCTGATGGTCTATGGAGAAAGAAACAGAGTTACCATTTTGAGTTGAATATGACTTTTCCTTAAAACTGAATGGAGGGAAAAATGTGATGAGTTTTATATTATTGGAAGGGACAGGAAATGTAAAAGAGTGGCGACACAGTGGCACATGGGTGGCACAGTGGTTAGCACTGCTGCCTCACAGCATCTGGGAGCCGGGTTAGATTCCCAGCTTGGGTCACTGCAGAAATGGCTTAGATACTAAGAACACAATTTTACGAAAAGAATTCTGAGTGCTGAACTAGTGAGAGAACAGGAGAGAATCACGTTGGTTGTTTGAGCTGCGAGTTGCTATCTTATGGCACTTTGTGCAAAAAAAGTGCCAGGATGTGATTCTCGCCAGTAAGGGGAGGGGCAGAGCCTAAGATCACCAGTAAAGCTGGTTACTGAGCTCTTGGGGCATCAATATGCAAACATCCTGATCTCCCATTCAACTGAGAGATCACTTGCCGCCCCTCCCCCCACTCATCTCATGGACATCAGAACCCCTCCCCTACTGATCGACTCTGTCTATCGAGTCTCACCCCACCAATAGCCGCTATCTGCAGACATTCCCCCCACAATCACACCTCCCCAACTACAGAACTTCCCCCACACCCGATCACTGCCTGTGGAGCTCCCACTTTCCCTCCCAATCATCACCCCTGCAGAGTTCCCTCTTCCCTCCTACCCCTGTGAAACTCCCCTTTCCCTCCTCGATTGCCACCCCTGCAGAGATCCCCCCTTCCTTCCTACCCTTGTGAAGCTCCCCACTCTGGCTCCACCTCCACACAGGCCCACCCCCTTGTGACTGCCCCTGGAACAGTTATGCTTCCCAGTGGGCGCTGCCAGGGGACACTTGATGATTTGGATGTGGGGATAGAAGGCACTAATTTTGCAGATGACACAAAAATAGTCGAGATAGTAAGTTGCGATAAAGAAATAATAAATTTACAAATCAAAATGGATAGGTCACATGAATGGGGAAAATAATTGACAGATGGCATTTAACGTGAATAAGTGTGAGGTTATTGACTTCATCAGGAAAAATACAAGGGCAAATTATTATCTAAATGGAGAGCAACTTCAAAGTGCTTCAGTGCAGAGGGATCTGGGTGTCTTTGCACATGAATTGTAGAAAACTAGTATGCAAATGCAGCAGGTAATAAGGAAGGCAAATGAAATCTTGGCATTTATTGCCAAAGGAATAGAATGTAAAGATAGTGAAGTGTTGCTGCTTTGGTACAATGCATTAGTGAGACCACACTTATTGTGTACAGTTTCGATCCCCTTACTTGAGGAGGGATGTAGTTGCATTGGAGGCAGTTCAGAGGAGATTCACTGGATTGGTTCCAGAGATGAAAGGTTTGTCTTATGAAGAGAGATTGGGAAGTTTAGGCCTACATTCCTAGGAGTTTGGAAGAATGAGAGGAGATCCAATTGAGGGGTACAAGATGATAAGGGGGATTGACAAAGTGGATGTGGAAGACAGATTTAAAACAATGATGAGGAGAAATTGTTTCTTTCAAAGGGTTGTGAGTCCGTGGAATTCAGTAGCCCAGAGTGCAGTGAATGTGGGGGCATTGAGTACGTTTAAAGATGAGATGGACAGATTTTGAATTGATAATGGGTTAAAGGATTATGTTGAACGGGCAGGAAAGTAGAGTTGAGGCCAAGATGAGGTCAACCATGATCATATTAAATGGTGGAGCAGGCTCGAGGGCCTGAAATGCTGACTCCTGCTCTTAGTTCTGACGTCCTTATTATGGTCTTAGTGAAGAAACAGATCACTGATTCAAAGAAAGTGTTAATGGCAGAATAACCAACAGCTCTGTCTGAAAGCAAAAACATGAAAACATGGTATAGACTGGCAAATAAAAAAAAATCAAAATAGTGGGTAGAGTTCATGGTGTAAGGTTGTTGAAATAAATGTTGAATCCAGAGCATTCTGAAGTGCCTAAATGGAAAGTGAAGTGCTGTTGTACAAGCTGATGTTGTGTTTCACTGGAACATCACAACAGGATGAGGACAGAAATGTGAGCATGAGAGCAAGATGATGCATGGAATTGGCATAGAGATCAGAAGGCCGGGATCATGCTTGTGCACTGAGTGGAGATGTGTTCTGCAAAGCTGCAGTCAACATATGGTCTCTCCGGTGTAGAAGGAGGACAGGTAGCGAGCGATAAATACAATACACAAAATTGAAAGAATTACAAGGAAATCACTGCTTCGCTGAGAAGGTACGTTTGGGACCTTGGACAGTGTTATACCTCCTGTGATTGCTTGAGAAGGTGCTGTGGGAAAAGGACAAAATGTTGGAGGAAATAGATGAGTGGACCATTTCGTGGAGGAAATAGTCCCTTCAGAATGCTGGCAGGAGAGGGGAGGGGAAGATGTGTTTGGCATTGAAATTGTGAAAGCAAATATTCATAGAGTCATACAATGCAGAAAAGGCCTTTCGGCCCATCAAGTCTGTACCAACAATGTATCTACCATTAATGGTGCACTAATCCCATTATCCTGTACTTGTCCCACCCCTTGAATGTTATGACATATCAAGTGTTCATCCAAATATTCTTTAAAGCTTCCAGCCTCGACTACCTTCCCAGGCAGTGCATTCCAGATTCCCACAACACCCTGAGTGCAAAAGTATTTTCTCAAATCCCCCCTGAATCTCCTGCTCCTCAGCCTGAAACCACACCCCCTTGTAATTGACCTTTCAACAAGGGAACAGCTGCTCCCTACTCATCTTGTCCATAGCCCTCATAATCTTATACACCTCAATCATGTCCCGCCTCAGCCCTCTCTGCTCTAGAGAAAATAATCCAAGCCTATCTAGTCTCTCCTTAAAGAGTCGTAGAATCCCCAGAGTGTGAAGGCAGGGAATTTGGCCCATTGAGCCTGCACTCACAACAATCCCAACCAGACCCTATCCCATAACTCAACTAGTCTCCCTGGCACTAATGGACAATTTATCATAGCCAATCCATCTAAACTGCAGATCTTTAGACTGCAGGAAGAAACCGGATCACCTTGAGGAAACCCACCTAGACACTGGGAGGACATGCAGACTCCATACAGTCACCCAAGGCTGGAATTGAACCCGAGCCCCTGGCACTGTGAGGTAGCAGTGCTAGCCACTGTGCCACTATGCCACCCACAAATAGCTCAAATGCTCCACCCCAGGCAACATACTGGTGAAACTCCACTGTACCTCCTCTGGTGCTACTCAATAATGAGGTGATCAAAACTGCACAAAGTACTCCAACTGTGGTCTAACCCATCAAAGAGACCAGAGAGCAAGGAACTTAGAAGATTCATGTGAATTGTATATCTGAAAATTCAGACACGGCTTGACCAATACATCTGTTCCACTGTATCAATTTCTCAAAGGTGGAATTAATTGTGGGTGGTCTGTGGAGTATCAGAAAACACACGAAGAAGTGAAGAAAGCATTGACTACTGATACTATCTTCACCATCTATGAGCCCAAGAATCAACCAGCTTTAGTGTGCTATGCCTCGCCACAGGAGGTAGGTGTGGTGTTATCTCAAAAAGAGAAAGGCAGTCTGGAGAAGACACAGGGAGAATGTGCAGACTCTGCGCAGACAGTGACCCAAGCCAGGAATCGAACCTGGGTCCCTGGTGCTGTGAGGCAGCAGTGCTAATCACTGTGCCACCGTGCCACCCCACATATTTGCGTTAATGAGAAACATTTTTTAACATGTATGTTATTCTGGCAGTACTGGTCATATACATTTTGGTTGTGATCACAGTAACAACACATTTCTAAACCATGCTGTTAAATTTCATGCATTGTTGGTATTGGTTTAGTGATATTGGATCTGGGTGATTATTTGTATGTATCATTTTGCATGCTAAATGAGGGGGTGGGTGTGGGGGGGTGGTGCATGTAGTGCCTTGCAAGATCTGAACATTTTACTATCTTGCCCTTTCTGCTGGGAGGGTGAAAATAAAATTAGTTCAATAACAGCTGCCGACATTTCAGCCTGTGTTTATCTTACTGCAATACACAACAACTTTAATGCCCAAAGATCTTTTAATACGAAAAACACCTTCAGCAGCTTTAGAAAAAAATAAAGCCCCAACCTATTCTGAGATCGTTTTGATTGACAGGACATCTGTATAGCTTAGAAAAAAAAGGGCCATCTGTTTTTTTTTTCAGTTTCAGTAGAATAAATTATTAACACATTTGTTATTATAGCTGACAGCATTATGAATGCTTGGCTGAGTTTCATAAGGTCCAATACCACTTAGCTCAGCAGGGAATTGAGTAGATGTTTTGATTAATGGTATTAAGCGGTTATTAAGAGATTAGCTGTGCTTGATGTGGTTAGTGAAATAGATCTGTGTTTGTTTTTACAACCATTTGATTAAACCATGAGTTTAGTCAGCATGAATGCATTCAAGGCTGCGTTGGGCATATTTTTGATTGACAAGGAAGTCAGCAGTTATAGGGGGCAGGCAGGAAAGTGGAGTTAATCTTACTGAATAGTGGAGTGGGCTCAATGGGCTAAATTGCCTACTTCTGCTTCTTTATCTTATGTTCTTAAAATAAACTAAATTACACTTTTGAAAGGAGCGCCACTGTAAATGAAATCTCTTTGAATGAATATTTGCCACTCAAAATAAAAAGACCTTTCTGGGGTCATGTTCAGAATGATCCCTGAATTTTCAGCATTCAGAATTGCGTGTTTCCCTGGTGTCCATTGGCCATGGAGGACCCCAAATGTCCCAATGGACACCATGTGCTCCCTCTCCAGGGACAATTGGATAAGAACATAAGAAAGAACATAAGAACATAAGAAATAGGAGCAGAATTGGGCCATCTAGCCTTTCGAGCCTGCTCCGCCATCCAATAAGATCATGGCTGATCTGAAGTGGATCAGTTCCACTTACCCGCTTTCTCCCCATAACCCTTAATTCCCTTGTCTACCAAAACCTATCTACCCGTGACTTAAATATATTTAGCGAGGTAGTCTCCACCACTTCAACGGGCAAAGAATTCCAGAGATTCACCACCCTTTGAGTGAAGAAGTTCCTCCTCAACTCTGTTCTAAACTGCCCCCCCCCCTTATCTTGAGGGGGTGCCCTCTAGTCCTGCTGTCCTTTCTGAGCGGGAAGAATCTCTCTACCTCTACCCTATCCATCGCCTTCATTATCTTATACATGGGATGCAGACATGGGAGCAGGGTAAGCAGTCAAGCTCTTGAATGCCTACTCCCTTTATCTATTGTTGGCCACTCCAGCCAGGCCCAGGGGCAGTTCCACCAGCGAGTTGCTGAATCTGGCCTCTTCTGTCTGGACTGAATTGATAAAGATCAGGAGGGTAGCACTGGAAGTGTAGCCTGAAATTGAGGCACAGTCCACACAGATAATGAAAGAGAGGCTGTAACCTCCCACATCTTGCAGAAATGAGAAATTCAGACTCCTCTGTGTCATAATTTCACAGAAATTACAGGCGGTGTAGGTGTCCAAGATTCGACTTAACTGCCTACTGCACAGGAATGCCACACCCCACACCCTCGGCATCAAATCCCTGTATATGAGTTATTTTCACTTGATGACCTTGGGTTATCCCAGCGTTTCCTCATCAGTTTGTTTAGTCGCATGATACCTTTACTCTTACTGACTAATCAGCCCTCAGTTGGAAGATATGTGACCATCTCACAGCTCATTTCTGGAACACACCCTTCCTTGACGGAAAAGTTAGCTACCAGAGGGCACAGGTTCAAGGTGAGGGGGGGAAAGTTTAGGGGAGACAAAGAACAAAGGAAATTACAGCACATGAACAGGCCCTTTGGCCTTCCAAGCCTACATCAACCATGCTGCCTGACTGAACTAAAACCCTCGACCCTTCCAGGGACCATATCCCTCTATTTCCATCCTATTCATATGTTTGTCAAGACGCCCCTTGGAAGTCACTATCGTATCTGCTTTCACTACCTCCCCTGGCAACGAGTTCCAGGCACTCATCATCCTCTGTGTAAAAAAACTTGCCTCGTACATCTCCTTTAAACCTTGCCCCTCGTATCGTAAACCCTTGCCCCCTAGTAATTGACTCTTCCACTCTGGGAAAAAGCTTCTGGCTATCAACTCTGTCTTGCCCCTCATAATGTTGTAGACTGCTATTAGATCACCCCTCAACCTCCATCGTTCCAGTGAGAACAAACCAAGTTTATCCAACCTCTTCTCATAACTAATGCCCTCCACACCAGGCAACACCCTGGTAAATCTTTTCAGTACCCTCTCCTGTATCCTCTCCAAAGCCTCCACATCCTTCTGATAGTGTGGTGACCAGAATTGAACACTATGTTCCAAGTGCGACCAAATTAAGGTTCTATAAAGCCACAACATGGCTTGCCAATTTTTAAACTGCAGGTAAAGCTTTCCACACAGAGGCTGGTTGGTGCCTGGAACACACTGCTGGTGGAAGCAGGCACGTTCGCAACATTCAAGGTGTATCTTGATAAACACATGAATGGGAGGCGAACAGAGGGATAGAACAGCATGTGGGCAATAAACAGCAGGTCTAAATAAGGATTAGAAATTGGCACAGGTTTGGTGGACAGAAGAGCCTGTTCTTGTACTCTGTTGGTTTGATTGCTTCAATATTTCATTTAGAAACTTGTCCTTGTGTTTTGTTTGAGACAATTCCTAGGAATGGAGAATGATTTGATGGGTTCTGGGATGGCTGGTGGCCGTGCAGTCTGTGATCTGCAGACTCTGCCGCATGTGGGGTAGGTGGTGCTGGATGGATTGGGTCAATGGGGTGTTTGGAAGTTCCTGCGCTCCCAATAAAGCCTTGACTTCACCTCTGTGTATTCCCGACAAAGTCTCTCAATGCGTTTGCTGCCTTCCAGAATGCACCTTCTCCACTTTGCTCAGTCACGTGTCAGGGACTCCCATGAGTTGGCACGGATGTTTGATCTCTACAGGGATGATGTGAGGAACTCCTAGAAACCCTACAGTGCAGAAGGAGGCCATTTGGTCCATCGAGCCTGCAACAACTCTCCAACAGAGCATCCTATCCAGGCCACAGCTAATCCACCTAATCTACACATCTTGGACACTAAGGGTGGAATTTTCCAGTCCCGCCTGCCACAGGAATCATAGCGGATGGGACATACACCATGAAAAGATCCTTTGACCTTGGGTGGGATTTTCTTGCTGTACTCACCCTAGGGCTGGTCAAGCCTGCCCTCAGGGGTAATTTAGCATGATCAATCCATCCAACCTGCACATCTTTGGACTGTGGGAGGGAATTGAAGCACCCGAAGGAAACCCGTGCAGATACAGGGAGAAGGTGCAAACTCCACACGGGCAATGACCCGAGGCTGGAATCGAACCTGGGGTCCCTGGCGCTGCGAGGCATCAGTGCTTAAAAGTAAACTTTATTTATTAGTCACAAGTAAGGCTAACATTAACACTGCAATGAAGGCACTGTGAAATTCCTCTAGCCGCCACATTCTGGTGCCTGTTCGGGTCAATGCAATACGTCTTTCAGAATGTGTGAGGAAACTGGAGCACCCGGAGGAAACCCACACAGACACAGGGAAAATGTGCAGACTCCACACAGACAGTGACCCGAGCCGGGAGTCGAAAGGGGGCCCCTGGCTCTGTGAGGCGGCAGCAGCACTAACTACGGTGGCACTGATTTTAGGACTTCCCCAAAATGCCTCTGCTCTCCACCTGGCATCCCCCACCGTGGCCAAGCCCAGATTGGAGCAGTAGCTCCCAGAGTCTTGTGGGATGTTGGAGCCACTGATTTAACATTTTGCTTTGTCAGAAACTCTGATTTGTAAAAGGGGACTAATGCTAATGAGGTGAATGGATTCTTTTCCAAACAAAAATGCGTCGGTGCATCTTTAAATCAATGGTGGAGGAGGATTTGTGTGAGGATTTGGCTCCATCAGTGGAGTGGAATATGTAACTACAGCGTTGGAGAGAGCAGTACCTGGAGACTGGGACACTGATCTCTCTCTGGATGTATTAACGCGTGCCCCTTTTCACAGATTTAAAATTGACTTCTTAAAGTCCACGTGTGTGTGTGTGTGTGTGTGTGTGGCTACGACCACACCAGCAGGTGAGAGGGAGAATGACCTTGTTAACCTCATAGAAGCACTAAGGTGTTTAAATAAGAGGGGAATGAGAGACGGGAGGGACGGGACGGGGGGGGTGGAGTGTGAGAGAGAGAGAGGTCAAGGCATTTGGTCAGACTGATGGAGATGACCATTAAGCGGCAGAGTCCAGGAGAATTCAGGCAGACCTCATAGAAGCACTAAGGTGCTTCTTTAAATAAGAAGGGGATGAGAGGGTTGGAGGGGGGAAGAGCAGTCAAGGCATTGTCAAGCACGGATGGAGATGTCCATTAAGAGGGGGTTCAGGAGGATTCAGATGGGTGGAGGGAGTGGAATCATCCAGATAAGACAGGTGTTCAAAAAATAAAAGACGGTGCAGCCAAGTGCTCCAAGACTTGAACAATCTCAACACAGCCACGTTTGATGACCCTCAAAAAAATACTCAGAAAAGAACTTAAGAAAACACACACACACACACACACACAGACCACACAGCTGGGAGGTAGCAGGCAGCACGCTCTCTCTCTCACTCTCTCTTTACCAATACAAACTCTCATTTTTTTTTCCAGATGTCATTGGCTGCAGCCGATTATTTTAAACCCAGAAGCTGGGACGGTTCTTGCCTGCGTCAGCCTCTCATTTGGTATTGGGTGCACCGCTGTTGTAACACAGAGCCACTTTGAAAGCAAGACAGGTACCAGCCACGCTGAGTCCAGTTCATCCATTTCGTATTTTTTATTTGCCTCCAACGCTCCCAGGCATTTTGTTTTTGTGGGGGGGGGGGGGGGGAAGGGGCTTATATATACACGTGTGTGTGTATATATATTATAAATGTGCCTGCTAGGCTTGCTTGCTCTGTCTATTGTAAGGTCTCTGCCCCCTTCTTAGGGAGACTTCACACGTGTGTTCCCGAGCAACCGGGGGGGGGGGGGGACAAATGAGACAGGGTCAGATCAGGAGAATCTCTGGCCAGTGACCAAAAAAACACAAGAGACAAGCCGGCTCCTTTACATCGGGGTTGCAACTCAGGATTATCTCAGTGGCAGTGCCCACAGCCGGGAGAGAAACCCGCAGTTTCTCTCCCACCACCACCCCCCCTCAACCTTCGTCTCCTGCCTTTCTGATTTGAGCCAGGGATAAGGATTATGTTCTAATCAGAATTAGAGTGAGTGAGGGAGGGAGGGAGGGAGAGGGAGGTGGAGGAGAGGAGAATTGCCTTCCCAGGGCCGGGGTTAAGGGAGGGTTAGGGGGGGGGAAGGAGGGTCGGGTTGGGTTGGGGTGGGTCGGGGGGGGGGGGCGGGGTGGGAAGAGGACAAAGTCAAAATTGGCTGAAGGAGGCAGATCGTTCGCGGCGGAGACATCCACAAGTGCCCACCTACAGGAGGTAAGTGAATGTAAGAGAAGTGTCGGTTCCAACCTCCCAACTCCCCCCCAACTCTTCCTGTCCCTTTTTTTAACACCCCCCCCCCCAACTCTTCCTGTCCCTTTTTAACACCTCCTCCCCCCAACGAATTACAGTGGAGATTGCCTGATTTGTCAATACCTGTGACAAGCAGTTAATTAATTGTAAAGAAGGTAAAGCACATTCCGTGTGTCAGTGCACATTGTACAAAAGTTGTGTTAACTATTGACTGTTCTGTTGTCAATTTCACCCCCAAGTTTGGCAACATTCTTCCTGTAACATTACAGGCGTTCCTGAAATCACGCTGAAATGAACTGCCTCTCATTTGTCATTTCACTTTTGTTTTCTTTTTACACAGGTTTTATTTGATGTTCTTTGCAGATCAGCAATCCTTTCTTCTTTGGTCCCTTACTGGAGCGGCTTGGTTTGGCCTTTATTTTACTTCACCCATCGACTCCGGCCCCTCTGTCTCACTCTCCAAAGTCTGGGAAGCGCTCGCTCTCGAAGAGGTCCGGTTTTTGTTGGAAGTCGTGTGAAGGAAGAGGAGGAGGAGGAGGAGGAGAGGGGGGGAGAGGGGGGAAAAAAAAAAGTTACTGGAATGAAGCGGAAACAGAAGCGGTTCTTGCAGATGGTTGGCCTCTTTGCTGTGGCTCTGGTGTTCTTGCCCAATGTTGGACTGTGGTCCCTTTACAAGGAGAAGCAATTGGAAAAGTCCCCAGAACAGGGAAGTCAGGTAAGTGGAGAGGGAAGGCGGGAGGCGGGGGGGAACGAGGGGAGAGAGGAGAGGGGTGGGAGGGAGATTAGCGAGGGAAGGTTGGAGTAATTGATTGCCGTTACTGTAATGGGGGGAACTGGGGAGGGGGTACAGGGTGGGAAATGGGCAACTTGCACCAGGTATCAAACCCCAACTGCTGTCTTGCCCTCCTCCTTCTTGGGGGGAGGGGGAGGGCAAGAGTCAACTCCATGGAACCAACTGACTGCTCCACTGCCCCACTTTCTTGCAAATGTATTATTCTTGTGTTGGCCTTGTGTTCGCAGTCTGTGTGATGAATTTGAACCCCACCAGCTTTGAAGTTACCCTCCGGTGTTGTGGCAGTTGGGGTTGACATGCGTGGGGGTGGAGGGGGTGGGAGGGGAGTAGAATGAGAGTTGAAACGACCGCCTTACTTTGTGATTGAGTTGAAGGGAGTCAAATCCCAATGAATAACCAGCACTGTCGGTCAAAGAAGAACACATTTGCGGATGAAGGTGTTGAATGCTAAACCTGGCAATTAATGTGTCGTTACCAGCTTTTTAATACAAGAGAAATGATAAGTTTTTTTTTATAAAGTTCTGATTTCTAAGCAGGAGATGGTTCCTTGTTCAAGCTTAAGGCACAATTGGACCCTAGTGGTGTGTTGAACATTAGCTAAGTTGGAAGGGTAATTAGTCTTTTCCTTTCAAATAAGAGTTTCCCTGTCACTCTTGAAAGAGGTTTGTACTCTAGAATTAACACATCAAATTAACATCCTTTGATGTATATTAATGTCCTCAATGTTTGAGCAGTTATGCTGAAGCAGTATATTACATTTTCTTCTGTAAGACTGGTACTGAATGGCTATGGAAGGAGTATCCTTTCTTATCAGGCAGAGCCGGATGCTCCTGTTCTCGTTCCAGGCTGGAGGGGATCCAGGTTTCAAACCTGATAAATGTGGCTCTCCAGTGTTTGTGAATGAATCCGCACACATCCTCCCTAGCTTGGAGTTTGGAGGCAGCCTCTTAGTGACTTGTAAAGAAGTGTATTGTAGTGAAACCTTATGATGCTCTGAGGAACAGCACTCGTCATTCCAGGGATGAAGAACTGAGAGCGCAATCAATTTGTGCCGGTCAATAATGACCTTATAGATGTGCGGTGATTCAGCTAAATAACATTAGTAATTGGGGATGGAATCAGTAACAGGTACTTTCAGGCTAGCTTAAACTTATTATATGCAGAGTAAAGTCCTTTGCATTTTAGCCTAATTCCTAATGTCAAACCTCTCTGTTTCATTATCCCCTCCATCCTCGCCCTGAAGCCTTTCTCTCGATCTCAGAGAGTGTTCTAATCTCGCTATAACTTCGCCCACACTAATTCTGCAACCTCTTTTAGTCCTGCAATCCTCCAAAATGTATCTCTTTTTGGAACACATGAAAAATAAACGATGAACCGGTCAGGCACTGTTTACACTATTGTGACATTTTGCAAAATAACACTTCATAGGAAATTTATCAGATTAAAACATTATTCCAAGGTTCCTCAATGCTTAGTGAAAGTGGAAAGCCTCACATACTTTGAGCTCCACTGCATACTCCCTCTAGTATATATCTGTACTCCTCCATTTATGGCCTTTTGGCCATTTTCATCACTTCAACACTGATGGCTGAGCAGTCAGCTGCCCAACCCTAAACTCTGCAATTCCTTCCTTAAATCTCTTTGCCTTTCTCTTCTCTGACAGTGTTGTTCCTTAAAGCCGACCTCTTTGATTTCGGTCACCCACCTGAATATCTCCATATGCAACTTTTATGTCAGATTTTGTGTGACAACCTTCCGACGTATCACCTCTGAATGGTTCACTACATTGTGGAATGCAATCCCATTGCTGATTTGTGTCATGTTATTTGTGATATGGGGTCTTTTTATCTTTATTCATTCATGGGAGATGGGCTCCGCTGGTCAGGCCAGCGTTTATTAGTCATCCCTAAAAGAAGAATGATATGTATCCAAGTCAGGGTGTCCAGACATCCCTGGAGAAGGTGGTGGTGAGCTGCCATCATGAATTGCGGCAATCTGTGTGGTGTAGGTGCTGATAGAGAGGGTGTTGCAGAATTTTGACCCAGCGCCAGTGAAGGAATGGTGATATGTTTCCAAGTCAGAATAGTGAGAGGTTTTGAGATGAGCTTGGAAGTTGTGGTATATCCATGTTTGTGCTTGTCCTGTTCTCCTAGAAGTCATCATTTTGGGAGGTGCTGTCGAAAGAGCCTTGGTGAGTCCTTGAGGGGTACCTTGTACATGGTACACACTGATGTTACTGCTCATTAGTGGTGGAGAGAATGAATTTTGGAGGTTGTGAATGGGGCACCAATCGAGTGGCTGTTTTCTCCTGGATGGTGTAAAGCTTCTGGGGTGGTGTTGGAGCTATTGTAGTAAGTACCTTAACAATGCTGATTGGGAGTGAGTGCCAAGATTTTGACCCTTGAAAGAAAGGTGATATGTATCCAAGTCAGGGTGGTGTGTGACATGGAGGAGGGCTTCTAGGAGACGGTGTCCCTAGATATCTGCTGCTCTTCTTCTCCTAGATGGTAGCAGCTTTGGAAAGTACTACCCATGGAGCCTTGGTGAGTTCCTGCAGTGCATCTCATAACTGGTGTAAATCATTGCTGCTGTGTGTCATTGGTGGAGGGAGTTGATAGTGAAAGTGATGGATGCGATGCCAATAAAGCAGATCCCTTTGTCCTGGATGGTGTTAAGCTTCTGGAGTACTGTTGGAGTATTTGTAGTGTTATGTCATGCAGTTCAAACTCATCCAAATGTCACAGCACAGAAGGGGTGATTTTGGCTGTTTGCACTTGTGTGCTGACGCTATGAAAGAGCTAGCCATTGAATCTCACAGCATTTGTGTTTTTTTTTTCATTTTTCAACTACATATTCCCATTTTAACATTACCAATAGATCTGCTTTCACCACCTTTAAAGAAGATGATCATAGAATCCTTACAATACAGAAGGAGGCCATTCAGCCCATTAAGCCTATACCAACCACAATCCCACCCACACCCTATTCCCATAACCCTCTCGCACCCTGTTCATCCCCCTGACACTAAGGGGCATTTTAACATGGCCAATCAAATTAACCCGCATATCTTTGGACTGTGGGAGGAAACCAGGGCACCCACGCAGACACGGGGAGAATGTGCAAACTCCACACAGACAGTGACCCGAGGCTGGAATTGAACCTGGGCCCCTGGTGCTGAGGCAGCAGTGCTAACCACGGTGCTGCCGTGCCAAATAGGGATGGACAATAAATGTTGGCCTTGATCGTGATGTCCACATCGCATGGACAAATAAATTGAAATGTGGCAGAGTATTACAAATCATTATAAGAAAGAAAAAAAATCTCCTTGTCTCATACTTAGAGCAGAATGTTCCTGTCCCGTCTGCCTTGGGAATCATAGCGGGTGCAACATGGACCATGCAAAGACCTGTTGACCTTGAATGGGATTTTCTGGTCATGGAGTGAACACAGCCAAAAAATCTCATCCCTAGTTCTTTAGCCAGTTGCCTAAAATCTTTGTGCTCTGGTTAACGGCTTTCCTGCCAGTGGAAATAATCTTTCATTCTTTACTCTATCAAAATCCTTCATGATTTTGAACACCTCTATTTAATCTCTTCACCTTCCTCTGCCCTCTGGAGAACAGCCCAATCGTTTGCAGTTTTCTCCATCTAAGTGAAGTCCCTCAGCTTTGCAGCCATTCTCAAGTTAATGGGGACAGAGCGATGCAATAGATTGGCCCCAAATGAATTTTTAGACAGTTCAATTAATACTGTACAGTAAAATTATACTGATTAGCTTACTCAGCAAGCAATCTGGGGATTGTTTCTCTGGCAACTTGTGGAATTCAGTTCAATATAACGGGTCATTAACACCAGGGGAAATGACCATAAACAGCAGGTGGATTGTTCAGGGAAACATGCTCCATCAACCTGCTTTGTCCTCCGTCACTCCAGTCCGTACTGCAACTGTTGACCCTTCATGCCCTCTGCATCATCCTACTGGGCGGCACAGTGGCACAGTGGTTAGCACTGCTGCCTCACAGCACCAGGGACCTGCGTTCAATTTCTGGCCTTGGGTCACTGTCTGTGCAGAGTCTGCAAGTTCTTTATGTGTCTGCGTGGATGTGCTCCGCTTTCCTCCCACTGTCTGAAAGACGTGCTGGTGAGGTGCATTGGCCATGCTAAATTCCCCCTCGGTGTACCCGAACAGGCGCAGGAGGGGTTTTTCACAATAACTTCATTGCAGTGTTGATGTGAATCAACTTGTGACGCTAATAAATAAACTTTACCGACCCTCAGTTATCCAAACAGTCATTTAAATGCAGTGTTGTCTATCTCCTAGGGGAAAATGATAGACCTTTATGGGCGGGAGTAATGGTGACTGATGAGAGATTTTCAGATTAAGGTGATAACAGCTTTGAATATATGAATTCAAATTTAAACCCAAACCTGCTGTCGACAGCAGCAATTTGCAGTTATTAATGTACCGACATGTGCATCATCAAACAAAACTTGACATCTTTGTGCGCAAGGAAATATTAAGGACTACTTAAAGGAGAGAGAGAGAGAGGTGGAGAGATTTTCGGGAGAAAATTTCAGGACTTAGAGCCCAGGCAATTGAAGGCATGGCCACCAAAAGTAGGGCAAATACTCTGTAGGCCTTTATTGCAAGACGATTTTGATAGAGCAGTAAAGATCGTCCTGCTGTTATTATACAAAGCTTTGATTAGACTACACCATGAGTTCTGTGAACAGAAAAATTATCATAGAAATCCGACAGTGCAGAAAGAGGCCATTCAGCCCATCGAGTCTGCACCAACCACAATCCCACCCAGGCTCTCTCCCATATCCCTACATGTTTACCCACTAATCCCTCTAACCTACACATTTTAGGACACCAAGGGGCAATTTTAGCATGGCCAATTGACTAACCCGCACATCTTTGGACTGTTGGAGGAAACCAGGGCAAACTCACACAGACACGAGGAGAATGTGCAAACTCCACACAGACAGTGACCCAAGCCGGGAATCGAACTCAAGTCTCTTGAGCTGTGAAGCAGCAGTGCTAACCACTGTGCTACCGTGCAGTGGAAGTTGACTAGACTGCTTTCTGAATGGCACGAGATTGTCCTGAGAGGAGAGATTGAGGAGACTGGGCCCGTAATCTTTAGAGGATTGAGAGGCAATCTCATTCAAGCGTACAACATTGTTTCAGGGCTCAACAGGGGAGATACAGGCAGGATGGTTCCCTTGGCTGAAGCTTCTAGATCAGGGAACTCAGTCTCAGAATAATGGGCAGGGGCATTTAGCACTGAGATTAGGAGGAATTTCCTCAGTCAGAGGGTGATGAACCATTCTCTGTAATTCCTTAACCCAGAGATCCTTAGAGGCTCAGTCCTTGAGTGTGTCCAAGACAGAGATCGAAAGGTTTCTCGTGATTAAGGATAGCCGGGGTGTGGTGTGGAAATATGGCATTGAGGTTGAAAATCAGGCATGATTGAGTTGAATAGCAGAGCAGGCTTGAGGGGCCAAATGGCCTTTAACTGCTTCTATCTCCTAAGTTCCGAACATGAAATTCAGAGATGCTGAAATGGCTTTAATTGGAGGACTACAGAGTTTCAGTATTGAGAATGGTGTGTAAGCAGTAACTTTACTTACACACAGGGCAGCACGGTGGCACAGTGATTAGCACTGCTGCCTCATAGCACCAAGGACCTGGGTTCAATTCTTGGTTTGGGTCATTGCCTGCACATTCTTCCTGTGTCTGTGTGGGTTTCCTCCGGGTGCTCCAGTTTCCTCCCAGAATCCAAAAATGTGCAGGTTAGGTACATTAGCCATGTTACATTGCCCTTCAGTGTCAGGGGGACTAACTAGGATAAATGCATGGGGTTATGGGGATAGGATAGGATTGTGGTTGGCGATGGGCAGAACGGCCTCCTTCTGCAGTGCAGGGATTCTATAACAAGAAACACCTTTCACCAACAGAACACGGGAACCTTTGAGGATTATTCAAATATCCGCTATTATAGATGACTTTTGAAGGAGCTATTCCACTACCTCCACTATGCAAACTGCATAAGATATATACATCTTAGTAAAGGGCTGGGAACCCGACATCCATGTCTCACTGCTGCCTTTCTCTGATCGTTCAAATGTTTTGGTGTTGAACAGTTTGATTTAAACAAAGCCAATCACCAAGCTGGAAAGAAGGATATTAAAGTTTAATTCACATCATTTTAATTAGCATTGCAATCTGAGCAATATGATGCAGAAAGCTAGTGAGTGGTGACCTCTGATATTGACTTATTGTATCTCTACACTGAGGTAACTGTTTAAACTTTTAATACCTGTCTAGCGATTTGTTGAGAGAAGGATGCGTCAACTATGCGCTCCTTTAGAATGGGCCACCTTGTTTCTTTCTCTCTTCTAAATAAATCTGAAATGAAATCCAAATTCACCCACGTTTAGTCTCAGCTTACATTGCATCCTGCTCAGCTGGAGAGCGTATACCTTTTCTGACTTGCTGTAAAATGGTGGGATGGTCACCACCTGCAGCAAATGGAGAGATAGAATGAAGGAGTGACTGAGGGAGTTGAGGCCTAGCTTGTGACTGTATCCGTACACTTTCCAATGCTGTACTCTTGGGAGAGGAAATATCAGAAAAAACTACTGCTGGCGTGTGTTTGAAAGGCTGAGCAGATGGAGTTTCTATTAATTAGAGAAGAGAAGTCTGAGTTGTGGATGAGGTAATATGCGGGATTTTCTGGCCCCGCTCACCCCAAAACCGGAAATTTCCATCTGAGGTCAACGGACCTTTGCTTGGCCTACCCCACCTAACTGCCTGCTATTATTCTCATGGTGGGCGGGATGAGAAGTTCTTCCCCAAAGTCTTGAAAATTGTGATGAGATTCGATAGTGTGTTTGGACAGAAAGTGTTTTTGCTCATGAGGTAAGTTAGGGACAGCACAGTGCCTCAGTGGATAGCACTGCTGCCTCACAGTGCCAGGAACTCAGGTTCGATTCTCAGCTTGGGTCACCATCTGTGCAGAGTCTGCACGTTCTTCCTGTGTCTGCGTGAGTTTCCTCGAGGTACTCCGGTTTCCTCCCATAGCCCAAAAGACTTGATATTTAGGTGCATTGGCTGTGCTAAATTCTCCCTCAGTGTACCCGAACAGGCGCTGGAGTGTGGCAACTAGGGAATTTTTACAGTGGTGTTACAGAGAAACTAGAAGCAGGAGTAGGCCATTCAGCCCTTCGAACCTGCTCCACCATTCATCTTGATCATGGCTGATCATTGAATTCAATATCCTGATCCCACCTTATCTGATAACGTTTGATCCCTTTAGCCCCAAGAGCGATATCTAATTTCTTCTTGAAATCAGACAACGTTCTGGCCTCAATTACACTTGGTGGTCGTGAATTTCACGCATTCACCACCCTCTGGGTGAAGAAATTTCTCCTCACCCCAGTGTTAACGTAAGCCTACTTTTGACCCTAATAAATAAACTTTGAACTCCTGAACAAGCAACCATGGCTATAAGGTGACCTCTAATAAGGGGAAGCTTTACCCAGAGATTGTGAAAACGAGGAACTTGCCACCACGTGGTGTGGTTGAGAAG
Source organism: Carcharhinus amblyrhynchos (assembly GCF_965287045.1). Taxonomy (NCBI): domain Eukaryota; kingdom Metazoa; phylum Chordata; class Chondrichthyes; order Carcharhiniformes; family Carcharhinidae; genus Carcharhinus; species Carcharhinus amblyrhynchos. Next base: position 118,695,073 of record NC_137328.1, on the reverse strand, counting down.
ATTAGCATGGCTTTGTAAGATGGGAGTGAAGATCGGCACGTATCATGGGCTTTCTATGAAAAGAAAAAGCATGGGAAGACGTGCTGTTCGGGTGGGAGAGGCCCATCTGGAGGGAGAAACACCAGCACAGAACAGTTGATCCAAATGGCCCGTTCCCGTACTGTCATACCATGCAGAATTGGAACATAAATTCTCTCTTGGAATACTGTGCTCAGTTCTGGTGGCCTCATTACAGGAAGGACGTGGAAGCTATTGAAAGGGTGCAGAGGAGATTTACAAGGATGTTGCCTGGATTGGGTGGCATGCCTTATGAGGATAGGCTGAGGGAGCTTGGTCTTTTCTCCTTGGAGAGACGAAGGATGAGGGGTGACCTGATATAAAATGTTGAGAGGTATTGATCGGGTGGATTCTCAGAGGCTATTTCCCAGGGCTGGAATGGTTGCTATGAGAGGACACAGGTTTAAGGTGATGGGGAGCAGGTACAGAGATGTCAGGGGTAAGCTTTTTCACTCAGGGGGTGGTGGGTGAGTGGAATCGGCTGCCGTCGGTGGTAGTGGAGGCAAATTCAATAGGATCTTTCAAGAGACTTCTGGATGAGTACATGGAACTTAATGGGATTGAGGGTTACAGGTAAGCCTAGTAGGTATGGATATCATCGGTGCAACTTGTGGGCCGAAGGGTTTGTTTGTGCTGTAGTTTTTCTATGTTCTATAAATGCAGTGGTGATCCTAACATCATAAAGTAGACAGAGCTCAGGTTCTGATGTATGTCATTGACCTGTCAACCAATTAGGGAGTAATTGGACCAGGTTAGATTAATGATAAATTGCTTGAACCTGTACACAGATCCCCAACTAAAATCCTTAACAGTAAGTATAAAGACATTGAATCACTCCAGTGCAGAAGGAGGCCATTCAGCCTATTGAGTTTGCACCAACATCAGTCCCACCCTGGCTCAATCCACACAACCCCATGTATTTACCCTGCTAATCCTCCCAGCACTAGGGGTTAACTTAGCCTGGCCAATCAGCCCAACCAGCACATCTTTGGACTGTGGGAAGAAAGGTGAGGGGCAAGAGATTGGGGGAGGGGGGATGCGAGGAAAGATTTTTTTACTCAGAGGGTGGTGATGGTCAGGGATGCGCTGCCTGGGAGGGTGGTGGAGGCGGGATGCCTCACATCCTTTAAGAAAGTACCTAGATGAGCACTTTGTACACCATAACATTCAGGGCTGTGGGCCAAGTGCTGGTAAACGGGATTAGCTGGGAGTTCAGGTGTTTCTAACATGTCGGTGTGGGCCAAAGGGACTCCTCTGCACTTTATGAAACTAGAGTACCTGAAGGAAACCCACACAGACACGGGGAGAATGTGCAGAGGCTGCGCAGACAGTGACCCAATCCGGGAATCAAACCCGGGCGCTGTGAGACGGCAGTGCTAACCGCTGTGCCACCGTGCTGCCCATAATGCTTCCTCTCCATACAGTTTGGTGTCTGAACCTTCCAAGGGGAGGTCAGTGGTGTAAGTTTTCAACCCTCCGTCCAAATATAAAACTGATACCGGAGATTATAGAAGTTGCCCACTTGCGAATTGTTTCAGATGGCAATGGACATGGTGCACTTCCTCTATGATCTGGCCAACACATATTGCCCAGGCGCTGCTCTCGCCCAGTGGGTCCGACAATCCTCAACAATTGTATTTCAGACAAAGCAACTTCTCTTAAGTTTAAATAGGATACTGGTTCTGACATTTAAGTTTCGGTTTTGTCATTTTCTGATTAGTATTTCCATTCTGAGTGCGAACCCTTTCCCCGTGAACTCTGTCTCCCTGTGGGAGGGTATCATTTTCCCCATTAACCTTAGCAAATGAAGGAACATGTAGCCTTTTATTTTTGTTTTGCACTCAGCCTCGCAACTCTCTGAACCGAATCTGTGATCATTTCACACTCGGGTACTCGATGCAGTGAGATGTTTTTGTGCAGTGTCCGGACGTCACCGGAGCACATTTGTTGTCTCCATTATCTGTGGTTAATAAATTTACCTCCTCCCTTTTGAAGATGCGGCTTTAGCAGCGTTCAGCGATTAAATTGGCAAGCGAAGTTCTGGTGTGATTTTCTTTAATCTGTATAAAAGGGAATAATCAGGAGCTGTGTGGCAAAGCAGTAACTTGTCTCTCCTTGTCAAGTAAGGGCAAACAAAGCACTCTTGTAAAGCAGTGTGGCTGAATGAGACAGATCAAAATATTCCGGTTTAGAATTTTATCATGCAGGACTTGTGTGAACTGGAGGAGTCTCTGCTGGTTGTTACAGAAGATCCCAGAGGGATTTTTTGTCAGCATGGTGACACGCCGCTCATTATAATCCAGAGTTTTGCTTCAAACGCTATTTTCTAAATCGAACATGGGAGCTGGAAACCCTTTCGTTTTCTTTTTGCTGAACCTTGGGTTTAAATGGATGGTGATTACCAGTGCGGTTTTCATATGGGGACCATTTACATGAAATCGCATATTCTGCTGAGGTTCAAAGGGGGCTTTCACATTACAGAGCCGGTACCCGCAGAGATGCGCAAGCACTGGTCCACAAATGTGCTTTATCTGTGTCGTTTCCCTCGCCCCCACTCCCCTCCGGACCGTGCAGCAGGCAATACGAAGCTCGCTCGTGGAGTGCTTAATTCAAGAGTTGAATTCTAGTTCGGCAAACGTGGGCGGAACGGTGGCGCAGTGGTTAGCTAGCACTGCTGCACCGCGGCGCCAGGGACCGGGGTTCAAAATCCCTGGCCTCAGGTGACTGTGTGGAGTTTGCACAGTCTCCCCATGCCTGCGTGGGTTTCCTCCGGCTGCTCCGGTTTCCTCCCCCACTCCAAAGATGTGCGGGTTAGGTGGATTGGCCGTGCTAAATCGCCCCTCAGTGTCAGGGGGACTAGTTAAGGTGAGTGCATTGGGTTATGGGAATAGGGTCTGGGTGGGATTGTGGCTGGTGCAGACTCGATGGGCTGAATGGCCTCCTTCTGCACTGGGTGCTTTGCAATTTTGCCTGCAGTTATGTAGCAGGGATACATTCATCAACACCAACTTGCCTTTGGATAGCGCCTTGAACATCGTAGAAGGTATTTTGCCGTACAGGAACGTTATCAGACAATTATTGAGGCTGCACTAAAGAACTGTTAAGATAAGTGAGTAAAAACAGTTGAAGAGGTAGACTTGAAGGAACACCTCAAAGGTAGGCTGGTCAACCAGGGAAACATTCCCGAAAGGAGTCAAGTTTGGTTCAGATAAAATCATGGAGTGTGGTTTCAGGAGCAGATACTCTGAGGCGAGAGTGGAGGAGGCCATATTATACAATGGTCTTGATAGTGAAGTCCGCTCGAGATTCCAGGACAACGAATATGGAGTAACCACATCCTGGATTTTACCCATCCACACTCTCCCCCCACCATTTTCTCCGCCTCCTCCCCTGTCCCCCTCTGTGAATCATCCTCGCTGTGATATGGTTTCTTTGGCACTGTGTGCCTTCTGGTTATCGTCCCACCCAGCTACCCCACCCCTTTCCCCCCCCCCAACCCCACCCCTGTCCCCCATGGACACGTTAATGTGTGGGCTCTAACAAAGAGTGTTAGCAGACATAAATGAGTATGAAAGTTTGCACTGGGGTGGTGGGGGGGGATGGGTGGATAGTGGTGGGGGCTGGTTCATGAAGAAATTAGATATTGGGGCTCATGGGACTGAGGGATATTCGGGGGGGTGGGGGAATCAGGATCTTGAATTTGCTGACCAGTCACGATGGAGATGAGCAGGCTCGAAGGGCCAAATGGCCTCTTCTTGCTTCTAGTTTCCATGTGGGGGAGGTTGGCTGCGGAGATGGGTGGTAATTGTGACTGAGACTGATTCTAAAGTCACCGCGCACAGATATGGTTCCAATAGGAGCGATTGATACTGAACCTTTCCCTGCTGTCGTCTTTCGTCTCCCTGCAAATGCAGGGCGGAGAAACCATATGTTACACCCCGAATGCCGCTGTAGGTAGCTTTACCAGTCTGAGAGTGCTGGCTAAGTCTTGAATGAACTCGCAGAGATACCGAGATGCCTCAAGTATCCTGGAATCATGGAATCCCTGCAGTGCAGGAGGAGGCCATTCGGCCCATTGATCTGCACCGTCTACAATCCCACCCAGGAACTATCCCTGTAATCCCACATATTTACCTTACTAATCCCCCTGACACTAAGGGGCAAACACTGTAAGAAGCCTCACAACACCAGGGTAAAGTCTGAAGGAGCAACACTCCAAAAGCTAGTGGCTTGCGCTACCAAATAAACCTGTTGGACTTTACCCTGGTGTTGTGAGACTTCTTACGGTGCTTACCCCAGTCCATCTCCAAATCATGACTAAGAGGCAAGTTAGCACAATTAGTTCAATTGACCTAACCTGCACATCTTTGGACTGTGCAATGAAGTCCCTGTGAAAAGCCCCTGGTCGTCACACTCTGGTGCCTGTTCGGGCACACTGAGGGAGAACTTAGCATGGCCGCCTAATGTGCATATCTTCGGAGTGTGGGAGGAAACCCAAGGACCCAGAGGAAACCCATGCAGACACGGGGAGAACGTGCAGCCTCGGCACAGACAGTGACCGAAGCCGGGAATCAAACCTGGATCTTTGGCGCTGTGAAGCAGTAGTGCTAACCACTATGCCCCCATACCACAGTTCAAAGTCAACCACAGTATCGTGGATTTGGAGTCACATGTTGGCCAGACCAGGTAAGGGCAGCAGATTTCCTTCCCTAAAGATCATTTGTGGACATTAGTGGTTGTCATGATAGAGTCATAGAATCATAGAAACTCTACAAGTGCAGAAGGAGGCCATTCGGCCCATCAAGTCTGCACCCAGGCCCTATTCCCGTAACCCCTCATGTTTATCCTGCTAATCTTCCTGACACTGGGATTAATTTTGCATGGCTGATCAACCTAATCCGCACGTCTTTGGACTGTGGGAGGAAACTGGAGCATCCGGAGGAAACCCACGCAGACATGTGGAAAATGTACAAAAACCGGGCAGCATGGTGGCACTGCTGCCTCACAGCGCCAGGGTCCTGGGTTCGATTCCCAGCTTGGGTCACCGTCTGTGTGGAGTTTGCACATTCTCCCCGTGTCGGCGTGGGTTTCTCCCGGGTGCTCCGGTTTCCTCCCACAGTCCGAAGATATGCACATTAGGTGGCCATGCTAAGTTCTCCCTCGGTGTGCCTGAACAGGTGCCGGAGTGTGACGACCAGGGGATTTTCACAGTCACTTCATTGCGGTGTTCATATAAGCCTACTTGCGACACTAATAAATAAACTTTTCCACAGAGGCCGGAGTTGAACTCGGGGTCCCTGGCACTGTGCGGCAGCTGTGCTAACCACTGTGGCGCCCCTAGTAGCCAGGCTGCTTTCCTTTCCTGCTTAGCTTGCTCTGGTATCAGGCCTGAAGTGCTCCCTGAGATTTATTTTTATAATGTACTGCACTTGACCTCCAACTTTCACGAGAAAGGTTGATGCGTAGGAGGTCGGATTAGTTCAACACAAAGGAACTAAACCCAGGGACAAGAGAGATCATTACCACTTTGTTTGCAGATACGGTGAGTCTTTAATTGCAGGGTAATGGAAAATGAATTAATAATCATGTATTTTAATATTAATTAGGCCATTAACTGCTGTTGAAACTGTTGTGGCTCCTCATTGAAAATGACTTTGAGAAGGATCTTCTCGAGTTGAGATGTTTGCCCTCCCCTATTGCTCTGACCACTGTGCAAATACCAGCTTCAGACCTTTTGTATGGAGGTCTCCTTTCTGATTGTGACTGAGTAAGAGGAGTTAATCCAATTGAAACCGTGTTTCCATTAGGCTGACACTGAATGCCTGGAAGTATTGTACCAAGCTCCCGATTCACACTGCGCCTGCCCAAATTTCTACAGTGCCTGGTTTTCAGAGTATAATCACAGCCTGAGCTGATAATTAATTTTTTCTCTCTCGCTAAATAATTGAATTCTCTGGTAATTCAAATTGAGTGGGGACTTAGCACTGAAAACATGTTGCATTATCAGATCATTTGAATTGAACATTCCTGAATTAAGAGAACCAAAATGCACCATGACAGAACCCAAAAAAATGAATGTCACTTGATGTACTTATATCAATTTGCTCGCCCTGCTGTTTTAATGGGAGCATTAGCTCAGACGGATTGATGCCTTTATTAAGATAACGGGGATGCGAATTTGATGCCCGTGTATCAAGGAATTGTCCGTGGCGTCAGCAGGGGACCCAAAGGTTCTGTCCCCAGAGTCTGCGTCCAGGCAGGGGCCCCCACACTTTTCAGAGGTCAGGGGTGAAAAATTTCTATTTCTGTCCTTTCACCTTGAGGTAACTGAGTTAGCACGGTGGCCCAGTGGTTAGCACTGCTGCCTCATGGTGTCAGGAGCCAGGGTTCGATTCCTGGCTCAGGTCACTGTCTGTGTGGAGTCTGCACATTCTCCCCATATCTGTGTGGGTTTCCTCCGGGTGCTCCGGTTTCCTTCCACAATGCAAAAGACGTGCTGGTTAGGTGCATTGGCCATGCTAAATTCTCCCTCAGTGTACCCAAACAGGCACCGGATGCGGCAACTAGGGGATTTTCATAGTAACTTCATTGCAGTGTTAATGTAAGTGACACTAATAAATAAACTTTAACTTTAATGAATTATGACTCATAGGTTTACAGCACAAGAACTCGCCTTTGGCCCAACTGCTCTGTGCTGGTATAAAAGCAAAACACTGCAGATGTTGGAGATCTGAAATCAAAATCAAAATCAAAAAATGTCACGGGAATCTGAGCGGGTGAATTATGGAAAGGTCCATTGACCTCGGGACAAACGAGGCTGTAAAATTCTGCCCAGAGGGTCTGACAGCACTTGTGGAGAGAGAAGCAAAAGTTATCTTTCCAAGTCCGTATTACTTGTATTTATACTCTGCACGGGCTGGCACAGTGGCACAGAGGGTTAGCACTGCTGCCTCACAGCGCCAGGGACCCAGGTTCAATTCCAGCCTCGGGTGGCTGGCTGTGTGGAGTTTGCATGTTCTCCCCATGTCTGCGTGGGTTTCCTCCGGGTGCTCTGATTTCCTTCCACAGATGTGAGGGTTAGGTTGATTGGTCATGATAAGTTGCTCCTTAGCATCAGGGAGATTATCTGGGTAAAAACATGGGATTACGGGGACAGGGCCTGGGTGGAATTGTTGTCGGTGCAGGCTTGCTGAGCTGAATGGTCTCCTTCTACACTGTATCACTCTACAAGTGCTTTTTCCCACGCTAATCCATCCCACCTTATCAGCATGACCTTCTATTCTTTTCTCCCTCATCCTTATGTCACTTTCCCTCGAATGTATCCAAGCTATTCTCCTCAACTACCTTGTGTTAGCGCGTTCCACATTGCAACTACTTTCTGAGTAAAGGATTTTCTCTGAATTTCTAATTTAATTCTGTGCTGTGGGCTGAAACCTCTGTATTAAACAAACGTGGAATAAGACAAGCTCCTTTGAAATATCAAAGCTTTTCTTCCCATAAATCGTGCTTAATACATGTTGATCTGTAATATTTTCTTCATTGGAATTTGGATGTCGCTGCCAAGGCCAACAATTTGTTATCCATCCCTAACTGCCCTTGACAATGGTCTCGTGTCTCCGAGTGTAAAGTCTACATTGTGTTAAGATTCAAGTCAGAAACTGCAATGTATTTTATGCAGTGCACCAGGATCATAAGTGGTGAAGCAGCTGAAGATGGGTTACTGCCCTGTGGAACTCCTGCAGTGATGTTTCAGATGGAGATCATTGATCTCCAACCATCACAACTGTCTTCATTTGTGCCAGGTATGGCTCCAACCAGTGGAGAGTTTCCTCCTTGGTCAAACCAACAAGGAAAAACAAAATAAAGAGGAATTTGCTACTTGGCATTATTCTACGTGTGTTGGCAAATGGAATCACTGGCTGGAATGTAGAGGAAATCTCTACAGATTATATTATATTATAAGGTAATATTCATACAGTTTCGGAAATGAGGTTGCAGCTTTTTTTAAAATGCATCTTCACGCACACGCACAACACGCACACGCACACAACACACATAGTGCCGACTTAGGTCACTCTGTGCGGAATCTGCACGTTCTCCCCGTGTCTGTGTGGGTTTCCTCCGGGTGCTCCAGTTTCCTCCCACAGTCTAAAAGTTGTGCTGGTCAGGTACATTGGCTGTGTTAAATTCTCCCTCAGTGTCCCCAAACAGGTGCCAGACTGTGGCGACTAGGGGATTTTCACAGCAACTTCATTGCAGTGTTAATGTAAGCCTACTTGTGACGCTAATGAATAGACTTTAAACAAAAGTTGGCAGTCTCACTCTGAGGCTGCAAGGAGGGCTGGTGTGGGAAATTAAATTCTCACACTCGCCAGTAGGTGGTGCTCTCTTGACCTTTTTTGGTTAAGTCTCATTGTGCCAGGATTCGCTGTGGTAAGGTTAGCTCACATCGTTTACTGTTCCTTCCACTTGCCCATTTCAGATTCAAACTTTTCTTTTGCGGGGAAAGTTTTGCGATCTTGAATGGGTAGCGTCAAAGGGAAGAAAAGAGGCCTCCTGAGTGAACAGGGCAAGCAACTGTGTAACCCGTCAGTTTGAATGGTCACAAAATCGGGCAAGTGCTGAGGAGGTAATAATAATGGGAGGGACAAATTAAATGTCAACTTCGATCGAGGAAGACAAATGCAGAAATTCTGATGGGGAGAGGGTGGGGAAGGCAGGAAGCGGGGGGTTCTGGCTGGAGGTCGAGAAACTTATGGGCTCCACGGTGGCACAGCGGTTAGCACTGCTGCCTCACAGAGCCAGGGACCCGGGTTCGATTCCGGCTTCAGGTCACTGTCTCTGTGTGGAGTTTGCACGTTCTCCCCGTGTCTGCGTGGGTTTCCTCTGAGTTTCGCCCCACAGTCCAAAGATGTCAGGTGGATTGGCCATGATGAATTGCCCCTTGGTGTTGGGGGAATTAGAGTGTAAACATGTGGGGCTACGGCGATAGAGCCTGGGTGAGATTGTTGTCGGTGGGCTGAATGGCCTCTTTCTGCGCTGTAGGGATTCTATGATAAGACAGATTTCCCTCGGGTTCCGGTGGATTTAATAGCAGGAGCAGATTAGCATATTGCACGAACATTGACAGGTTAGATAGCTGTTTGTGGGGATGTGGCGGGGGGGGGGGGTGGGTGTTAGCAGAGGGAGGGGTACTTGTGGGTGTTGGTGGGCCGTCAGCACCAGGCTATAGTCAACAAGCAGAGAGGAGGTCGAAGATTTGGGACCCCAGGGAGGAATGGGTACGATGTGGCGGAGGAAGACTGGAGTTGGGGGCAAGGAATGATCGGGAGTCAGATGTGGGCCGCATTTGAGGAGATGGAACCAGGGGAGATTGGTTCCGTTGAAGTGGTGGAGGCTGCCTCGCTAAATATATTTAAGTCACGGGTAGATAGGTTTCTGATAGACAAGGGAATTAATGGTTATGGGGAGAAAGCGGGAAAGTGGAACTGATCCACTTCAGATCAGCCATGATCTTATTGAATGGCGGGCAGGCTCGAAGGGCTAGATGGCCTACTCCTGCTCCTATTTCTTATGTTCCTGTGTCAGGGCTGGCTGAGGCAAGTTGGCGAAGCAAGTATGATGCATCCAGCAGGTAAATGGAAAGGCACTTTGTAAGAATTTGGACCTGATTAAGATTCAGGACTATTGGCATCTTCAGCCAATTCAAGCGTCTACAATTTCTACAAGGCTTGTTGAGCTTACCTACAAGGTCAAGTGATGGAGACAATCGGGTGTAATGAATCAACATTGAATTTATTAAGCAAGAATGATAAATACACTTAATAAAAGATGGCAAAGACAGCTAGGACATTCTTATCCTTCCGAGAATCCAGAATCCCTGACAGGGTAGGTGAAGTCTTTGTCCTGATTTGTTATGGTGGCAAACAGGTGTGTTTTAAATTGTCCATTTTGTTCTCAGATAAAAGAGGGTTAGGGACTCAAGGATAGCTCATCGCCATCTCTACATAGATACAAGGCCTAGATGATTCACAAGATGGAGGCTAAGAGAAGTATTTCTCAAATGTTCCTGAAAGTTCAAATTAGTTTTCAGCTTCTGGGAGATAGGTAGCAAGAAACTGTGGAAGAAGGATAGAAACTTGTGCTCATACTAGAAGGGCTAAATTTAGGGGGAATTGAAAGATTCGAAGGCTCCCCTAGATGGAGCCGGAGAAAGACATCTCCAGGAAAACTCGCACCATGAACGAGGTGGGAGATTGGGAGATTCCACAGCCCTCTGGTCAAAATTCCAAAGACCTGCAACACTTTGAATAAAAAATATTTCTTTTCATCTCGGACCAAAGTGACATCCCCCTTATTTTGAAATTATGGTCCTTGGTTCCAGACTCCCCAACCAGGGAAAACATCTTGCCTGCATCCGCCCTGTTTATTTCTGTTAGGATTTTATAGGTTTCAATGAGATTACCTCTCATTCTTCGAAACGTTTGAGAATACAGAGCTGGCTTCCTAATCTCTCTTCATAAGACAGTCCCATCATCCCCAGAACAAGTCTGGTGAACTTTCCTTGCACGTCCTCCATAGCAATAATATCTTTTCTGAGGTAAGGGGACCAAAACTACAGACAATATCCCAGATGCAGCCTAACCAAGCTGCTATACAATTGAAGCTATTCCTGTTGTAATGAAGGCTGACCCTCCATTAGCCTCCTGAATTGCTTGCTGCATCTGGAGATTAGCTTTCAATGACTTATTGATGATGACACCCAGTCCCTTTCTACATCTATGCTTTCTAATCACTTACCATTTAGGAAACACCCTGTTTCTCCTACTAACGTTGAAAACCACCTTTTTCCAAATTAAATTCCACCTTCCATGTTCTTGCCCGCTCACTAAGCTTGTCCATGTTCCCTTGACGCCACGTACCATCTTCCTCACAACACACATTCTCAACAGGCTTTAGGCTGGAACTTTCCAGTCGTTCACGCTGGCAGGATCTTCCAGTCCCACCGACAGCGCATCTCCCGCTGCAAATTCCACGGCAGCAAGGGGTGCGTGCCACAGGAAACCCCATTGCGGTCCCACTACTGGTCAATAGTGGGCCATCTCTTCATGGCAGTTGTGTAATACTTGCCAAACTTTGTGTCATCTGCACACTCGAAAACGTTACTTTTAGTTCCCACATCCAAATCATAGATATGTATTGTAAATTGGTGAAGTTTGAGTAGTGACCACTGCTACCCCCCACTCACTGTAGCTGCTAATGCAAGAATGGTCCATTTATTCCAACTGCATAGCAAGAACTCACTTGATTGCTCCATTTGAAGCAGAGTGATATGGTGGGACTCTGATATATTTTAATCCATTCATTTTCATGAAGCTTACAAATTATTCAGAGCAAGGCAGAGCTCTGTTGGCAATTTCCTCTGGCAACCCATGAGCAGCAAAGAAAGTATGCAAAATAATGAGTGGAATGGTGGCACAGTGGTGAGAACTGCTACCTCACAGTGCCAGGGACCGGGGTTCACTTCTGGCCTTGGGTCACTGCCTGTGTAGAGTTTGCACATTCTCCCTGTGTCTGTGTGGCTTTCCTCTGGGGCCCCAGTTTCCTCTGCACAGTCCAAAGATGGGCAGGTTACGGTGATTGGCAACACTAAATTGCACCTTCGTGTCAGGGGCATTAGCAGGATAAATGTGTGGGGTTGCGGGAATAGAGCCTGGGTTTGTGGTCAGTGCAGACTCGATGGGTCAAATGGCTTCTTTCTGCACTGTAGGGATTCAATGAAAACATTGAGAAGTTTACCAGCTGTGGCTTGATTCATTACTTTGAATGGCGATTGATCACATCCCATCCTCATTGCCATTGTAATCCTTGTAAGACAGAAACACAGGTACACACACATATGGGTGAAGTTTCCTATTCTGCTCACCATGGGAATCGTGACGGGCAGGGAGGGGTGGACCGTGTAAAGGTCCATTGACCTCCGGCGGGATTTTCCGATTCCAGGGCAAGTGTGGCCAGAAGATCCCGCCCATGGAGTCTGAGTACCAAACTATACTGGTTTATTCTGATTTGCTCGTATATGTGCACAACACAAATGACCCCTTAAGAGGGCACTATTACAGGTCCTGATTCCAGTGCCACTCATTGCAGTTGACTCTTAGTCCCTTCAGAGAAACCCGGGAGGGGCGATAAATGCCACACAGTGGTGCCGTTCCTATATAAACATGAAATTAAATTCAAAATTGTTTGACAATTTGCAAATCTACAAAGCGTGTGACTGATGAGAAGCTCATTGGAAAGCCAATGAGAACATATACAGGGTGGGACATGTGAAACCGGTGCCAATGTGCCGTTGTTCTGTTCTTTCCTCTGTTTCTGGATAAGTCGCAAGGCACCTTATTTGTTTCCAAGCCTATTTTATTGCAAGGAAGGTTACATTTCAGTGAAGTTTGCTTGAAAAGCCTCATGCTCAATGACATCCATCATAAAACAATGCATTAAATATAGAGCAATGCAATGGTAATCTGTTACACTGTCACATCTTTGCAGTTACACTTTGTTAACTAGAAAAGTTTACAGAAGTAGTGTTTGCTTTTATTTCACCTTGGTAGGTAATTGAACTGGTTACAATAATAGCAGCTTTATATTCCTCCAGAACCTTTAACATAATGTCCTATGGTGTGACACAGAAGGAGTAAGCCTTACCAAATTTGTTCCTGCAAACTTGTAAGGGGAGGCGATGGCCAGTGTATTATCGCAAGATTTATCAATCCAAGGACTCGGATAACGTTCCGGGGACCCAGGTTCGAATCTATTGTAGATGGTGGAATTTGAATTCGATGATTCAAAAAAAAATCTGGAATTAAGAATCTACTGATGACCATGAAACAGTTGTCGGAAAAACCCAACTGGTTCACTAATGTCCCTTCAAGGAAAGGAAATCCTTACCTGGTCTGGCCTACATGTGACTCCAGAGCCACAACATTGTGGTTGACTCTCAACTGCCCTCCAGGGGCAACTAGGAATGGGGATTAAATGTCCCATTAATGAATTTTTAAAAAAACTCCAGCAATAAATTAGATTTTTGTATGATTACTAACGTGTACATCACAGGAGAGGTCGAGAGGAGGACACTGGGCTTTGGGGAAATTTGGGGATTCCAAATAAACCTGTTGGACTTTAACCTGGTGTTGTGAGACCTCTTACATTGGCTGAGTGGTAAGTATGGGTTTTGAGGCCGGGGATAGGTTCACTTTTCTTCAGGATGTTGCTATGGCATCTTTTACATTCATAGTCACAGTGCAGTTTCACAGTGCAGTAAGAGAGAGAAAGCCCAGCAATGCAACACCTGGACTCAACCTTTGGCCTGGGTTTTGAGACAAAATTCCTGGAGTGAGATTTGAATGCAAATACTTATTTTGAGGGCACAGCCACAAAATAAGGAGGGAGGTGTGCAGTTTAGAACAGAGTTGAGGAGGAACTTCTTCACTCAAAGGGCGGTGAATCTCTGGAATTCTCTGCCCGTTGAAATGGTGGAGGCTGCCTCACTGAATATATTTAAGTCACGGGTAGATAGGTTTCTGATAGACCGGGGAATTAAGGGTTATGGGGAGAAGGTGGGAAAGTGGAACTGATCCACTTCGGATCAGCCATGATCTTATTGAATGGGGGGAGGGGGGGGCAGGCTCGAAGGGCTAGATGGCCTACTCCTGCTCCTATTTCTTACGTTCTTACGCTCTTAATACACAGTCTTCTGTCTCTGCAGGGTGAGTGCCACTGTGTCATAATTAACACAGGAATGGTGTTCAGGAATGAACCTTCCAATGCCGGCCCCTCATACATCCCAGCTTTCCTTGGCTCCACTTCGTGTGACTCTGCCTTCCGTTGCCGAGGCCAAAGCCTCCCTAAACCTCCTCACATCTCTCCCTTTCTCCCTCTCCTTTTTTAAGAAGCTGTTAAAACCTGACTCTGCAGGCTTTTTGTACCTGTCCCGACCATTTTGATTGATAACGTTTCTTTGAAACACCCTGGGCTGTTTGACCACATTAAAAGGTGCTTTTCGAATGCAAGTTCTCATCGCTGCTCCATGCCAGCAAGCTGCTGCAGTTGTTAAAAGAAGGAGGGCAAGCAAACAGAGTAAATTTGTTCTGATTTGGCACACTTGTGTCAGCTCGTCCCCGGAGGTCGGAAATATCATTCCGAGATGAAAAGAAAATTGTGCCGTTTTAGTGAGCGACGAATGTTTCAAGAGTCGCAAATTAGTGAGGAGAAGGGAAGGATAGACACAGCTTTTCAAAACGTAGTGAAGAATCTGCCTCCGTCTGTCTCCTTGTAGCGCTGAGTTTCAGTTCAACAGAGCACAAGGTTTTTGTAAGTTATGTAACTTGTAAAAGAGGCTTAGTAGGTGTCAGTTCAGCATGAGAAAGGACGCTGCATGATGGATCTCAAGAGATAAATAGGAAAGAAATTGTATCACTGGAGTAATAATCTTGTAGAGATGTGCTGCAGGAATACTTAACAATCTGATTCAGTGAGTGAAATGGTGTTTAAAATTCCTAATACAGTAAGTGGCACATCTGTCAATTTTTTTCATGACTGAAGACTAGTCCATGATTATCCCTGGCAGAGTGCTGCAGTGGTTTGCCATTGTCTGCTGTGGTGTAGAAACAGCACCGGTTCACAGGAAACTTGCCTCTTATTGTGATAGAATGTCTACGTTCAACGTTATAGACTCCCTCTCTAGTTATCTGAAAAAAACCCTTTACCAATGTTGCATTCACAGACACTGGCTGCGGAGGGTGGGGGTATGGTGTGTGGGTGGAGGATCTCCCCGTGAATCTGTTCCTGGCTATCAGGAACGTGCTATTAGGAGCATAGGAATTAGGAGCAGAAGTCGGCAAATTCAACCCTTCGAGCCTGCACTGCCATTCAATTAGATCATGGCCGATCCCTCCTTGGCCTCAAATCCACCTCCCCACTTGTTCACCATTTCCCCTTTTCCCTTTTTCTTGATGAGAAATATATGTACCTCTTGCTTGAAACCATTCAACGATTCAGACTCCACTGCGTTACGGGGCAGTGAGTTCCACAAATCCACCACCCTCTGTGAGAAGTAGCCCCTCCTCATCTCAGTTTTAAATCTACCGCCTCGCTGCCTATACCTGTGACCTCTTCTAGATTTCCCCGCAAGAGGAAACATTTGGTCTACGTTTACTCTATCGACCCCTTTCAAAATTTATATACATCGATCAGAACCCTCCCCATCCTTCTAAACTCCAGCGAGGACAAGCCCAAACTGTTTAATCTCTCCTTATACATCAAAGGGCGGCATGGTAGCACAGTGGTTAGCACTGCTGCTTCACAGCTCCAGAGACCTGGGTTCGATTCCTGGCTTGGTTCACTGTCTGTGTGGAGTTTGCACATTCTCCCCGTGTCTGCGTGGGTTTCCTCTGGGTGATCCGGTTTCCTCCCACAGCCCAAAGATGTGCGGGTTAGGTTGATTGGCCATGCTTAAATTGCCCCTTAGTGTCCTGAAATATGTAGGTTATAGGGATGAGATGGTAAAATATGTAGGGGTAAGGGGTAGGGCCTGGGTGGGATTGTGGTCAATTTAGACTTGATGGGCTGAATGGCCTCTTTCTGCACTGTCGGGATTCTATGTTAACTCTTTATCAATCAGAATCAATCTGGTGAACTGCCCCTGAACTGTCTCCAATGCCACCACATTCTTACTCAAAGCAAGTGACCAAAACTGGACACATTGCTCCAGATCTGGTCTCACCAACACCCTGTACAATTGCAGGACCTAGTAACAGGCGACCAAGGGGGTTGTCCGTATAACTGTCTGCCTCTCTACCACGGCTATATTCATGATCAGGTGTCCCTGCACAGAGAGCATACACTGTCTAAGGGCACCATTTTTGCCTGTATAGCGTGCAAGAAACAATATCTTTCACTGCATGTTAATACATGTGACAATAATAAATCAAATCAAATCACTAAAGCCTTCCAAGCCCATTGGGCACTGAAGAGACTGGGGTGTATTATTGACTCCTTTAATCACCCTTTCATTTCATGTTTTAAGTTTCCTTTCTGCTTTATTTTTTGGGTTGGGTGTTCCCCCTTTTTGCGGGCTTCCCTTCTTGCTTTGTCCCTGAGTTTGTTTGATTTTGTTTATTTGGTTGGCACCAAAAAGAAATACACTCCATGCGGTATGGCTCACCAAGAAACTCTCACTGCGAGTGCAGTCAGGCATACTGGGGGGGGTTCCTGGATTCATAGTCAACCTGGCAGATCTACCTGGCACAGTGGTTAGCGCTGCTGCCTCACAGCACCAGGGATCTGGGTTCAGTTCCCGAGCTTGGGTCACTGCCTGTGTCTGCGTGGGTTTCCTCCGGGTGCTCCGGTTTCCTCCCACAGTCTGAAAAACACGCGGGTTAGGGTGCATTGGCCGTGCTAAATTCTCCCTCAGTGTACCCGAACAGGTGCCGGAGTGTGGCGACTAGGGGATTTTCACAATAACTTCTTTGCAGTGTTAGTGTAAGCCTGCTTGTGGCTAATAAATAAATGAAGTAAACTTGTCCCTGGGTGAAGGGGTTGTTTGATGATGAGAGATTGAGTAAATTGGGTTCATATTCCATGGAGTTTAGAAGAACAAAAGTCTCATTGATAACTACAAAATTCTAAAGGGGTTTGATAAGATGGGCGCTGAGAGGTTGTTTTTACCGGTTGGGGAATCTAAAGCAAGGGGCAGTCTCGGGATCATAGAATCCCTACAGTTCAGAAGGAGGCCGTTCATCCCAATGAGCCTGCACCAACCACATCCCCACCCAGACCCCATCCCTATAACCCCATGCATTTACCCTAACTGGTCCCCCTGACACAAAGGGGCAATTTAGCATGGCCAATCCACCTAACCCGCACATCTTTGGACTGTGGGAGGAAATCGGAACGTCCAGAGGAAACCCACGCCGACACGGGGAGTACGTGGAAACTCCACACAGACAGGGACCCAAGCCAGGAGTCGAACCTGCATCCCGAGCGCTGTGAGGCAGCAGTGCTAACCGCTGTGCTACCGTGCCGCCCCAAACTAAGGGACATGATCATTTAGGACTGAGATGAAGAGAAATCACTTCATTCAAAGGGTTGTGAATCTTTAAAATCTTTTCCTTCAGAAGGTTGTGGATGCTGCATTGTTGAATATATTTAAGGCTGTGACAGACAGATTTTTGGTCTCTCAGGAAACTAAGGAATGTGGGGCGTGGTTGGGAAAATGGAGTTGAAGACAAGATCAGCTGTGATCATATTGAATGGCAAGCAGGGCACTTTCAATGGGCCAAGTGGTCTTCTCCTGCACCAATTCTTCTTGTTTTTGTGTGTTCTGAACACATGTATCTTCCCAGTGTATTTGTTTTGATGCGTCTCTCAATTTTGCGAGCAGTGTCAGGGGCTCGAGGTCGAGAAGCCATTAATCATAGAAATAGAGCCTACAGTGCAGAAGAAGGCCATTCGTCCCATCACATCTGCACTGACCACAATCCCACCCAGCCCCTATCCTGTAACCCCATGTATTTACCCTGCTAATCCCCCTGACACTAGGGTCAATTTAGCATGGCCAATCAACCTAACCTGTACATCTTTTGGACTGTGGGAGGAAACCGGAGCACCCAGAGAAAGCCCATGCAGACGTGGGGGAAACATGCACACTCCACACAGAGAATGACCCAAACCAGGAATCGAACCTCGGTCCCTGGATTTGGACTCAGTCCCCTGGCACTGTGACGTGCTATGAATCTCGTCTTATACCTGTATCATTCTTTACTCATTGTTTTAAAGAAATAATGATCTTTTCTGAGACCATTTTCTGCTTTTTTTTAGCACAATTTACTGTTGCAACTGTAAACCACTCAAGATTTCAAAAGGTTTACCTTAGTTACCTAAGTGTGCTGTACAAGAATGATGGTAACAGGAGCTAACACTTCAATTTTAATGCTCAAAGAAGAAATGTACTGATTCAATCTTCAGTGATTTTCTGGTCCTAGCTTGTGTATGCTGATTCACACCCATTTTAAATTGGGGTATATTCTAATAGGATTGAGAGGATATGTGGGTGTTAGTTGGTATTGGCATCTCTGGGAGAACTTGCAATCTAAATTCTGGGTCATGCCCAAACATTAGGGTCAGTAGAATCATAGACTTATACACAGTGGCACAGTGATTAGCACTACTGCCTCACAGCACCAGGGACCTGGGTTCGACTCTCGGCTTGGGTCATTGTCTGTGTGGAGTTTGCACATTCTCCCCATGTCTGTGTGGGTTTCCTTCAGGTACTCCGGTTTCCCCCCACAGTCCAAAGATGTGTAGATTAGATGGCTTGGCCATGCTAAATTGACCTTAGTGTTAGGGAGACTGACTAGAGTAAATGCATGGGGTTATGGGGATAGGGCTCTGTGTGATATTGTAGTCGGTACAGACTCTATGGGCCTTCTTTAGCACTGTAGGGATTCTATGAAAGTGTCTGCGCCAGTCTGAGACAAACCACCCAATTATTTTAATACCATTTTCCAGCTCTTGGCCCATAGCCTTGTCTGCCCTGACATTGCGAATGCACATCTAAATGCTTCTTAAATATTATGAAGGTCACTGCCTCCAGCACTCTTTCAGTCAGTGAGTCCAGACTCCCACCTCCCTCTGTGTGTGAAAAAAGCTTTACCTCACATCCCCTCTCAACCTCCTGCCCCTTTTCCTTAAATCTGTGCCCCTTAGCCATTGATCTCTCCACCAAGAGGAAATGTTTCTTCATGTCTATTCTCTGTATGCCCCTCATAATTTTATACATCTCCATCATACCCCCTCTCAGTCTCCTCTGCTCCAAGGAAACAACCCCAGTCTTTCCAGTCTCTCTTCAACACTCCAGCCTAGGCAGCATCCTGGTAGACCTCCTCTGCACCCTTTTCCAGTCCCATCACGTTCCTCCTATAATGTGGATTCCAGAAATGCACACCATAATCTAGCTGTGGTCTAACCATCATTTTATATTGTTTCATCATAACCTCTCTGTTCTTCAGTTAATAAAGGCAAGTATACCATATGCCTTTTTAAACATATTAGCTACTTGTCCTGCGACCTTAAGGGATGGGTGTACGCACACACCAGGAGCCCTCTGATCCTCAGTGCTTCCTAGGGTCCTGCCATTTATCATATGTTCCCTTGCTTGCTTGTCCTGCCCAAGTGCATCACCTCACCCTTATCCAAAATGAATTTGGTTTGCCCATTAACCCATCTGCCCAATCCGCCTATTGTCCTCCTGTAATCTCAGGGTATTTTCCTCTATTTGCTATTCTACCAATATCCTGCTGTAGCCACTCTGTAAGCATCAATCCACCTTCCTCCTTGTGCAATTTGGATTCGGGCATTTGCCCAATTTATCCAAGCATTCTATTGGTGAAGGAAACACTTTGGTACAGGTCTATTGATGGTGGATTCGCACCTGTCATAATCTCGCTGCATGTTGTTAGGGTGGATTTTGGCATTAGTGTGAGGATGGGGTATTTCACTCCTGGTGTGATTCTACTGACACACTTGGAAGTTTTTAGCAAAATAAATTTTATTTAACAATACAATTTAACTGTAACAAATGAATTAGCTTAATTTTTAACATCTGAATAGTGCTTAAACAAGACAGGATACAATTCTGAACTGCTAACCTCTCACTATGAGTTCTAATTCAAACAATATTCCTCTTACAGGCTTAAACCCCTCTTCAAAATCAGTCAGCAAAACACAGGCTTACTTACATCTTGAGAGAAAGTGCTTGATAGAGCAGACGCAGCATGGTTTCGTTAAAGGGAAGTCGTGTCTGACAAATTTACTGGAGTTCTATGAGGATGTGTCTAGGGCGGTGGATAGAGGAGAGCCAGTGGATGTGGTCTTTCTTGATTTTCAGAAGGCATTTGACAAGGTACCTCACAAGAGGTTATTGCAGAAGGTCAGAGGGCATGGAGTTGGGGGTAGGGTGTTAGCGTGGATAGAGGATTGGTTGTCAAATAGGAGGCAGAGAGTGGGGGTCAATGGGTACTATTCGGATTGGCGGATGGTGACTAGTGGAGTGCCCCAGGGGTCGGTGCTGGGGCCTTAGCTATTTACCATTTATATAGATGATCTGGAGGAGGGAACCGAGTGTAGGGTGTCGAAATTTGCTGATGACACCAAGATTGGTGGAACGGCAAATTGTGTGGAGGGTGTGGAGAGTCTGCAGAAGGATCTAGATAGGCTGGGTGAATGGGCCAGGAAATGGCAAATGGAATTTAATGTTGGCAAGTGCGAGGTGGTCCACTTTGGTAGGAATAATGGTAGGAAGGGTTATTACTTAAGTGGCGAAAAACTGCAGCAGGCGACGGTGCAGACGGACCTCGGGGTCCTTGTGCATGAGTCACAAAAACCCAGCTTGCAGGTGCAGCAGGTGGCCAGGAAGGCGAATGGGATGCTGGCCTTCATAGTGAGGGGGATTGAATATAAAAGTAGGGAGGTCTTGCTGCAGCTGTGTAGGGCATTGGTGAGGCCGCAGCTGGAGTACTGTGTGCAGTTTTGGGCGCCATACTTACGCAAGGATATTTTGGCCTTGGAGGGAGTGCAGAGGAGGTTTACTAGGCTGATGCCGGAGTTGAGGGGGTTGAGCTATGAGGAGAGGCTGAATAAACTAGGCTTGTACTCGTTAGAGTTTAGAAGAATGAGGGGAGATCTCATTGAGACGTATAAGATGATGAATGGGATGGATAGGATAGAGGTGGAGAGAGTCTTCCCACTCAGAAAGGATAGTAGGACTAGGGGGCACAGCCTCAAGATAAAGGGGGGGACGGTTTAGAACGGAGTTGAGGAGGAACTTCTTCACTCAAAGGGTGGTGAATCTCTGGAATTCTCTGCCCGTTGAAGTGGTGGAGGCTACCTCGCTAAATATTTTTAAGACGCGGGTTGATGGGTTTTTGATAAGAGAGGGGATTAAGGGTTATGGGGAGAGGGTGGGAATGTGGAACTGAGCTACGACAGATCAGCCATGATCTTATTGAATGGTGGGGCAGGCTCGAACGGCTAGATGGCCTACTCCTGCTCCTATTTCTTATGTTATGTTATGTTATGTTACTTGCACTTAGGTTGCCAGCCCTGGAGCTTTCAGACAACCTCCAGAGAGAGAAAGTCAAAGCGATACTTTTTGCTTCATTCAGAACCAGTCAATGGCTGCTTACTCTAAATTGAAAGAGAAATTGTGTACCTTTCCTGCAAGCTTCATTCCTCCCATTAAGCACATGATTCAGTCCCTGAAAATCAACCCAACCAAAGCCCTACCCTGAAACCCCAGGGGAAATCCAAGTAAACACAAATTCATTAACTCAGCTTAAAGCAAACGCTCCAGCTACTTATCCTGTTTTCATAGCTACCAATTTAAAATATTTTTAGACAAATTGGCACCTTGCAAACCGGACCTGAACTTTAACCATACCCCTTACAAGACACATGATATACAAGCATTTCTTAAAGGCACAGCGTCGTCACAGCATGCCTCCTCGCGGGTTCCAATGTCACAGGTTGTCTCCCTTTCAGAAGATCTCCTCACTCTCCTTTTAGCGTGCTTTAAAGAAACCCAATTCCTTTGAAGACAACTTCACAATAATGTCACTCACCAACACAAAAGCCACAAGCCCCGGCAGTACAAATATCTGCATATCCGAGTGGAGCTCAGACAAACCCACACAAAACACTTGGCAAGAAAATAACAGGCACGTCTGTGAACAGTTGAGCACCTTTTCAACAATATCTCATCAATCACTTGTCGCCATAAACCCCTTTGAACCTTGAGATAAAAGAGGCTTCAGCTCCCTTTGCTTATTAAAGAAATTAAGAGATGTGAAATTAGTGGCAGAGGTGTTTCTGAACGAACCATCCTATTGTTTATTTGCGCAATGCACAATAAATAGCTTTTGGAAACTTTACTTCTGGAGGCCGCTGTCATGGCAACTGTCATTCTGCCACCTTCTTTGCAGTAACTTCTTCACCCTTCCTCTGACTATAGAAGTGCTGTGATTATTATCCACTTGTCTCCTGTGCTCCACGTGAAGTTTGCCACATAGCATATTCTCTTTGACATGTCTTATATGGATGGATGTCGAGTGCGCGCCATCCTAGGGCTCCGGCAGAAGGATAATGAGAAAGCAGCTGTCACGTCTGTGCCCTTACAAAGCGGAAACTGTTACCCTCTCCAATTAAGAAGGCACTTTTGTTGTTTTAATTCCGTTCGCTAAATTTTATTTATTATTCACAAGTCGGCTTACATTAACACCGCAATGAAGTTACTGTGAAAAACCCCCCGCGTCGTCACACTCCTGTTCGGGTTCACTGAGGGAGAATTTAGCACGGCCAATCCACCTCCCGTGCTCATCCTTGGACTGTGGGAACAAACTGGAGCACCCAAAGGAAACCCACGCAGGCACGGGGAGAATGTGCAGTTTCCACACAGGCAATGATCCAGGCTGGGAATTAAACTCGGGTCCTGGCGCTGTGAGGCAGCGGTGCTAACCACTGTGCCACAGTTTATTTATTTGTGTCACAATTTTTAAGGAGAGGCTGGATAGACTAGGACTCTTTTCCCTGGAGCATAGGAGGCTGAGGTTTGATCTTACAGAGGCCTATTAAATAATGAGGGGCATAGGTCAGTCAGACAGTCAATATCTTTTCCCAAAGATAGGGGAGCTTAAAACTAGAGGGCATAGGTTTAAGGTGAGGGGGGGGGGCAAGATACAAAAGGATCTGTAGGACAATTTTTTCATGCAGAGGGTTATGAATGTCTGGAACAAGCTGCTAGAGGCAGTAGTAGAGGTGGATACAATTTTGTCTTTTAAAAAGCATTTAGCTAGTCACTTGAGTCGGATGGGTATAGAGCGAAATGGGCCAAACATGGGCAATTGGGATTAGCTTAGTGGTTAAAACAAAAAGGACAGCATGGACAAATTGGGCTGAAAGGCCAGTTTCCATGCTGGAAAACTCTATGATACTCGGAGGAAACCCACACAGACACAGGGAGAGCATGCCGACTTCACACAGACACTGATCCAAGCCAGGAATCCAACGTGGGTCTCTGGGTCTGTGAGGCAGTAGTGCGAACCACTGTGCCACCGTGCCGTCCTAGCCTTCACCTTGTTGTTGACGCTTAATACCAAGGTCTTTAAGCTTTACCTTGCATTAGAATTTGGCTGCAGATGTGATCTGTTATCCAGCCAGGACAACTTACCTTTCCCAGTGAGTATCTGGAACTGAACCTTCCTGGAATGGAACGTATTGTTGCAGCTCTTCGCTCATGGCAGAGATGGAGGGGATGCTTTTCAAGCTGTGGCCAAAAAAGGTGCCACGCCTGAGGTTTGTGCCAACTTGGAAGCCACACCATTCCCGTTTAAGTTCATTTATTTGTGTCAAAAGTAGGTTTACATTAACACTGCAATGAAGTTGCTCAGAATATCTCCTAGTCGTCACACTCTGGCGCCTGTTCGAGTATACTGAGGGAGAATTTAGCATGGCCAATGCATCGAACGCACATTCTTCCAGCTTCACTTGGCTCTTCATGCGGGTGCTCAGTGTCACCTACAGGGTGAGTTGGCAGTGCAGTGAGTCAACCCAAACCTATTCTTATGTTTACAGAGTGATGTGCAAGTGGGTCAACAAAAATGCTCAGAGGACAAATTATAGGCAGCCAGTAGATGATGCAAAGTGAATGAGAAATTGATCTGTCTCACACACTCATCGTACCCTTTGCATCAGCCGTGTTTGAATGGACTGCACATTCCAAAAGCAAGCTTCCCCCAGACCACTGAGAAGAAGGACTTGGGGTGGGATTTTCCAGCCTTCCTGCCAGCAAATTCTTCCAGTCCCGCTGAAGGCGACGCCTGTGGTGGGATCCCAGTCCGCGGGAAGGGCACCCACGCACGGCGCCGTAGACATCAGCGTGAGCAGAAGATGTGGCCGATGGCCAATGGCAAGTTCCTCCGCTGCTAAAAAAGCATGACGTGGGTAGGAGTGGGGAGGGTGGGTGCAAGGGCAGGGAGGGGTGGCATGGATAATCCTGCCCTTGCAATTATGTAGTACCTTCTCTGGCCTCCAGATGTCCCAGCATGTTTTACAGCCAATGAGTTGGTTATCGAGTGCGGTCACTGTTATAATGTAGCAAAAATGGTGACCAATAAAACATGGAGTGAATGATGTCTGTATACCTCATTAAATTATCCCAACCATCCTTCATCTGAAAATAACCCAGACTCAGTTAAAAAACGGTTCGAAAAGTACCGGGAAAGTAAGAACAAGAACAATTAATTATGTTTCAGAGAATCAATGTCTGATCAATATTATGTCTTGATTTCCTGTCTGGTTTATTAATAAAGATTCATGTTTTAGCGCCCAATACCATAGAGTTATAGATTGGTGCAGTGCAATAAAGGCCCTTCGGCCCATCAAACCTGCACCAACAATTCCAACCAGTAAAGTCCTGCTAATCCCATTTTCCAGCACTTGTCCCATATCCTTGAATGTTATGATGTTTCAAATAGTCATCCGAATATATTTTCATGGTTGTGAGGTTTCTGGCTTCCATTACCTTCCCAGGCAGTGCGTTCCAGATTCCCAGCACCCTCTGGGTATTTTTTTTCTCAAATTCCCTCTGACTCTCCCGCCTCTTACCCTAAAACAACGCCCCCTCATGATTGACCCCTCAACCTCCTCCTTATCCAGTCCTGAATTGTCTTTGACATCCAAGGCTAGAAACGTAAAAACTAGAAGTAGGCCATTCAGCCCTTCAGACCTGCTCTGTCATTCATTTTGATCATGGCTGATCATCAAATTCAATATCCTGATTCCCCTCTTTCTCCCATATCCCTTGATCCTTTTAGTCTCAAGATCTATGTCTAGTTTCTTCTTGAAATCACACAATGTTTTTGGCTCAACTATATATGGTGGTAGTGAACTTTACACGTTCGCCACCCTCTGGGTGAAGAAATTTCTCCTCACCTCAGTTCTAAAAGGTTTACCCCTTATCCTCAAACTATGACCCCTAGTTCTGGACTCCCCCATTCTTTATGAATCTATCCTGTCTGTTAGAATTTTACAAGTTTCAATAAGATCCCCTCTCACCCTTGTAAATGCCAGTGAATACAATCCTAACTGAATTTGTCCCTCATATGACAGACCTGCCGTCCCAGGAATCAGCCTGGTAAATCTTCACTGTACTCCCTCTATAGCAAGGACATCCTTCCCCAGACAAGGACACCAATACTGCACACAATACTCTGTATGCAACCTCACTAACACCCTACACAATTACAGCAAAACATTCCTATCCCTATACTCAAATCCTCTCGCAATGAAGGTCAGCATACCATTTGCTTTCTTTATTGCCTGCTGTACCTGTGTGCTTACTTTCACACTGTATCCTGCATTTGCCCTGCAAATGCAGTATAATGTGAAAGGAAAGAGAAGCAGAATCTAGTGAACTGGTGCAGTGACAATAATCTCTCCCACAATGTCAACAAAATGAAGGGAGATTGTCATCGACTTCAGGAAGCATAGAGGAGAACATGCCCCTGTCCATATCAATGGGGATGAAGTAGAAAGGGTTGAGAGCTTCAAGTTTTTAGGCGTTCAGATCACAACAACCTGTCCTGGTCCCTCCATGCCGACGTTATAGTTAAGAAAGCCCACCAATGCCTCTACTTTCTCAGAAGACTAAGGAAATTTGGCATGTCGCCTGCCACTCTCACCAACTTATACAGATGCACCAAAGAAAGCATTCTTTCTGGTTGTATCACAGCTTGGCATGGCTCCTGCTGTGCCCAAGACTGCAAGGAACTGCAAAAGGTTGTAAATGTCGCCCAGTCCGTCACGCAAACCAGTCTCCCATCCGTTGACACTGTCTACACTTCTCGCTGCCTTGGCAAAGCAGCCAGCATGATTAAGGACCCCACACACCCCAGACATTGTCTCTTCCCCCTTCTTCCTTCAGGATAAAGATACAAAAGTCTGAGGTCACGTACCAACGGATTCAAGAACAGCTTCTTCCCTGCTGCTGTCAGAGTTTTGAATGGATTTACCTTGCATTAAGTTGATCTTTCTCTACACCCTAGCTGTGACTGTAACACTACATTCTGCACTCTTTCATTTCCTTCTCTATGAATGGTATGCTTTGTATAGCGCGCAAGAAACAATACTTTGTATACACAGACGCATGGCAATAATAAATCAAATCAGAAAATTTGGGGATTATACATTCAGTTGGCTCTTCCAAATCATTAATATATAATGTGAACAGTTGGGGTCTGAGACAAGGATCCCTCTGGAACCCCACTAGTCATGGACTGCCAACCAGAAAAAGACCCATTAATGACAACTCTTTGCTTTTCATTTGCTAACCAGCTCTCTATCCATCTCAAGACATTGGCCACATTCTTTAACTTCACATAGCAGTCTCTTATTAGGCTGCAGATGTGATCTGTTATCCAGCCAGGACAACTTACCTTTCCCAGTGAGTATCTGGAACTGAACCTTCCTGGAATGGAATGTATTGTTGCAGCTCTTCACTCATGGCAGAGATGGAGGGGATGATTTTCAAGCTGTGGCCAAAATAGGTGCCATGTCTGAGGTTTGTGCCAACTTGGAAGCCTTGTTGAAAGCCTTCTGAAAATCAAAATAAACCACATCCACTGGTTTCCCTGGTCAACTCTGCTAGTTACACCCGCAAAGAATTCCAGTAGATTCGTGAAGTATGATTTCCCTTTCAGAATCTTGGAGTCATACAGATTTACAACACGGCAACAGGCCTTTTAGCCCAACTTGTCCGTGCTGCCCTTTCTTTTAAACTACTAAGCTAGTCCCAGTTGCCTGCATTTGGCCCATATCCCTCTATACCCATCTTTACCCACAAAACTGTCTAAATGATTTTTGAAAGGAAAAATTGTATCATCGGCAAATTTGAAGATAATATATTAAATCCCCTTTTCCAAATCATTGATATATAATCTGAACAGTTGTGGTCCTAGTACAGATCTCTGTAGAACCCCAGTAGACACTGACTGGATTTCATAAATCCATGTTGTCTTTGATTATACCACTGCTTTCCAAATGCTGAGTTATGAAATCCTGAATAATGGACTCCAGCAACTTCCCCTCTAACCATGTTAGGCTCAGTGATCTATAGTTCTGTTTTCTGTCTGCCTCCCTTTTTGATTAGCAAGCTTATTTTGCTACCCTCCAATCTGTCCAGAGTCCTAAGAAGTTTGGGAAATAACCACCAATGAACCTACTATTTCCAGGGCCACTTCTTAAGTACACTGGGATGGGGATTGTCAGGAGCTGGAGATTTATCCACCTTCAATCCCATCAATTTTCCCCCCCAACCATTTCTCTACTAATGCTGATTTCCTTCAGCTCCTCACTAAAACATGTTACTCTCAGAATTCCTGGTACATTATTCATGTCTTCCTTTGTGAAGACAAAGTACAAATGTAATTCCTCAGCTATTTCTTTATTCGCCGTCATGAATTCTCTCGTTTCTGATGATAAGGTGCCCACCTTCATTTTTGCCAATCTGTTTCTCTTAACCCCAGAGTAAACATAAACCACCACATTTAAACTACGTAAGTAGCGATAAAAGGACGTTGCCAGTCAAGACATCAACAACAATCTCCGAGAGTGACAGAAATCATGTTTAAAGAACCTTTCTTAAAGGTTCACATAGCGCAACGCCACCTCCTATTTTACACCCTTCCCTCAACCAGGTTTCTATGATAGCAACAATATCACATTTCTATGTGTCAACCCATGCCGTTAACTCATCGGTCTTACCTCCGAGCATTGATACAGTCTTGCCTTACTCTGCTGACACTCAACATAGCTGAACTCACTCTGACTTGCTTGCATCATTGTAGCATGATGTCTCTCTTTTTTTACTAATGTTCTATGTCCCCTCCCTTGCCAGACTAGTTTAAACTCTTCCCAACAGCATGAGCAAACCTATCCTGCAAGGACATCGGCCCCAGTGTGGTTCAGGTGCAGACTGTCCCGTTTTGGACATGCTCCACCTTCCTCAGAAACAATCTCTGTGATCCATGAATCTAAACCACACGCCCGCCCCCACGCCTCCTACACCAACTCAAGCCACATATTCATCTGACCTATATTTCTATTGCCATTCTTGCTGGCATGTGGCATGTAAGAAGGCATACGGGGTCTTGGCGTTTATTGGTAGGGGGATTGAATTTAGGAGCCGCAGCGTCATGATGCAACTGTACACAACTCTGGTGCGGCCGCACTTGGAGTATTGTGTGCAGTTCTGGTCCCCACATTACAGGAAGGATGTAGAGGCTTTGGAGAGGGTGCAGAGGAGGTTTACCAGGATGTTGCCTGGTATGGTGGGGAGATCCTATGAGGAGAGACTGAGAGATTTGGGGTTGTTTTCGCTGGAAAGAAGGCGGCTAAGAGGGGATCTTATTGAAACATATAAGATGATTAGAGGTTTAGACAGGGTAGATAGTGATAGCCTTTTTCCTAGGATGGAGAAAGCTAGCACGAGGGGGCACGACTTTAAATTAAGGGGGGGTAGTTATAGGACTGATGTCAGGGGTAGGTTCTTTACCCAGAGGGTGGTGAGGGACTGGAATGCCCTGCCAGCTGCAGTTGTAAATGCGCCTAGTTTGGGGGCGTTTAAGAGATCTGTGGATAGGTTTATGGACGAAATGGGATTGGTTTAGATTAGTGGGTTAGTGTTTTTTTTTAAAAGCTGGTCGGCGCAACATCGTGGGCCGAAGGGCCTGTTCTGCGCTGTAATGTTCTATGTTCTATGTTCTATGTGTAATCCAAAGGTTACAACCTTTGATGTCCTGCTTTTGCTACTGCCTAGCTCCCCATATACCAGCAAATGCTTTCTGAAGTAAATGATTAATAAAATCATAGAATCCCTACAGTGCAGAAGGAGGCTATTCAGCCCATCGAGTCTGCACCAACCACAATCCCATCCAGGCCCTATCCACATAACCCCATGCATTTACCCTAGCTAGTCCCCCTGACACTAAGGGGCAACGTAGCATGGCCAATCCACCTAATCCATACATCTTTGAACCGTGGGAGGAAACTGGAGCACCCTGAGGAAACCCATGCAGACACGGGGAGAATGTGCAAACTCCAAACGGACAGTGACCCAAGACCAGAATCGAACCCGGGTTCCTGACACTTTGGAGCAGCAGTGCTAACCATTGTGTCGCCGTGCCACATAATAAACTATTTGCCTTCATTGCGGTAAACCTGGCAAAAAAGCCAGAGAGCGAATGGGGAGAGTTTTTTTTTATGCAGTGAGTTATTATATCTGGAAGATGCTGCCTGAAAAGATGTAGATTCAGTTGTCACTGCAGGAACAGGTCAGAGGGTACGACTTCTGGAGAGTAACTCACCTCCTGACTCCCCAAAACCTGTCCACTTTCTATAAGAAACATATCAGGAGTGTGATGGAATACTCCCCACTTGCCTAGATGGGTGCGCCTCCAACAACTCTCAAGAAATACCACACCATCCAAGACAAAGCAGCCAATGTGATTGGCACCCCATCCACCACCTTCAATATTCATTCGCTCCACCATTAACGCACAATGGCGGCAGTCAGCACCATCTACACGATGCACTGCAACAACTCACCAAGGTTCCTTTAACAGATCCTTCCGAACCTGCAATGTGTGCCATCTAGAAAGTCAAGGGCAGCAGGCACATGGACGCCACCACCTGCAGAGTCCCCTCCAAGACACTCACCACCCTGAATCGGGACTATATCGCCGTTCCTCCACTGTCACTGGGTCAAAATACTGGAATTCCCACCCTAACAGCACTCTGGATATACCTACACTACAGGGACCTCAGTGGTTCAAGAAGGCAGCTCACCACCACCTTCTCAAGGGCAATTTGGGGTGGGCAACAAAGCTGAGGGCCTAGCCAGTGACACCCACACCCCATTGAAGAATAAAAACTTTCAGAAGGGAAATGGATAAGGACTTGAAAAGGAGAAGATGTCAATGCAGTGGCGAAAGACCAGAGAAAGGGGACAAATGGATGAATCTTTCAAAGATTTGGCAAAAGCAGGATGGATCAAATGGTGTCTTTTCGTGATTTAATTTGATTTATTATTGTCACATGTATTGATATACAGTGAAAAGTATTGTTTCTTGCACCCGATACAGTCAGAGCATACCGTTCATAGAGAAGGAAAGGAAAGGGTGCAGAATGTAGTATTACAATCATAGCTAGGGTGTAGAGAAAGGCGCAGAGAAAGATCAACTTAATGTCAAAAGTCTGATGGCAGCAGGGAAGAAGCTGTTCTTGAGTCGGTTCTTGACTCAGACTTTTGTATCTTTTTCCCGACGGAAGAACGTGGAAGAGAGTGGCCGGAATTTTACGACCTCGCTCGGGCAAGGCTCTTAAAATCCCGCCCGGGGCCAACAGAGAATTGTGTTCTGCGAGCTCCTGATTGCGGGGAGGGTGTGGCGGTAAAATTCCAGCCAGTACGTCCGGGATTGCATGGGGTCCTCGATTATGCTGGCTGCTTTGCCGAGGCAGCGGGAGGTACAGACAGAGCCAGTGGGTGGGAGGCTGGTTTGCGTGATGGATTGGGCTACGTGCACAACCCTCTGTAGCTTCTTGCGGCCTTGGTCAGGGCAGGAGCCGTACCAAGCTATGTTACGTGTGGAAAGGATGTAAGCTTCTCTGCAGTGTATACCTACTGTGACAGATGGATTTGCCAAACAATTAAGTGGTGAAGAAATTGGGGAAAGTGTGAGCCAGCTGAAAGTTTCTCTCATTTCCAGGAGCAGCATTCCATTGTATCATTTGTTTTTAACTACACGGCCGTTTTGACCTTTCTGCACACTTTGATTGATCAGTCTAATATTTCATGAGCCTCTCTCACTGCGTCCTGTTTTTGTTCCTTCACGCACCCAGCCTTATTAACCAGAAGCAGAATCTCTCCACATTTGTACTTTAAGGAGCCCACTGTGGTCTCCTGTTTAGATTGGACTGAATTTTAAAATAACGTTTGACTTGAATGAGCATAGATATTAAAGCATACATTAGTCTCTGTGGGGTGTTACCTGAAACCGAAAGAGCCCTGATGTGCGTCTCAGCCAACTTATGAAATAATCATCCGATTCTTGCCTACTTGAGATTCTTTCCTGAATCCAGTGTTGCTCGCCCTAATCCTATTAGAGAAGGAAACATTTCCTCTCGCTCAAATATGCTCCAGACCTTGAGCACGTAATCCAAGCTGACACTCCGATGCCCGGTAATGAGGGTGCCACATTGTCAGTGAGGTTTTTCTTTTGGATGAGAATTTAAACTGTGGACCCTGACCACGTATTCAGGTAAGCTTCTAAGATCCGACAGCAACCCACGGATCTTTACTCACTGGAGCTCCGGAGAGTGAGCTTAAAAATTGGCAAGCCATGCTCCGGCTTTATATAGAATCTCAGTTAGGTCACACTTGGAATATAGTGTTCAATTCTGGTCGCTACACTACAAGAAGGATGTGGAGGCTTTGGAGAGGGCACAGAAAGGATTTACCAGGATGTTGCCTGGTATGGACAGCATTAGCTATGAGGAGAAACCTGGTTTGTTCTCACTGGAATGATGGAAGTTGAGGGGCGACCTGATGGCAGTCCATAAGATTATGAGGCATGGACGGAGTGGGTAAGAACAAAGAAAAGCACAGCACAGACACAGGCCCTTCGACCTGTTCCTGGCCTGAACTGATCATGATGCACTTACGGAGTCCATACCCTTCCAGTCCCATCCTATTCATGTATTTGTCTAGATGCCACTGAAATGTCACCATTGTATCTGCTCCCACCACCTTCCTGGGCAGCGCATTCCAGACATTCACACCCTCTGTGCAAAAAAACTTGTTTCACACATCTCCTCTAAACTTTTCCCACTCACCTTAAACCTATTACCCCTAGTACTTGACTTTTCTACCCTAGGAAAGAGCATCTGACTGTCCACTCTGTCTATGCCACTCCTAATCTTGTAAACCTCTATCAGATCATCCCTCACCTCCATTGTTCCAGTGAGAACAAATTGAGCTTATCCAACCTTCCCTCATAGCTAATAGTCAGAAGCTTTTTCCCAGGGTGGAAGAGTCAATTACTTGGGGGTACAGGTTTAGGTGCGAGGGGCAAAGTTTGAAGGAAATGCATGACGTGATTTTTTTACAGAGTGGATGGTGAGTGTCTGGAACTCACTGCGGGGGGAGGTCATAGAAGCAGACATGACAGTGGCTTTTAAGGGGCATCTTGACAAATACATGAATAGGATGAGAATAGAGGAATATCATTCCCAGAAGGATAGGGGGTTTTAGTTCATATAGGCAGCATGGCTGGTGCAGGCTTGGAGGAATGAAGGGCCTGATCCTGTGCTGTAAACTTCTTTGTTCTTTGAGAATTGATCTTATTGAAAAATATTCTGAGGGAGCTTGACAGGATAGATGCTGAGAACGTCTACAACTTCAGGGCACAATAAATGGCTTGCTCCTGCTCCCATCTCTTAAGTCTTTACAATATGTTCTTATTTGAAGATGGAATTCTTCCAGAATGCTAGTCGACATTTGTCCAACAGCCAACACCATATTGATTAACTGCTCATTCATCTCTTGTGCTGTCTGTAGGATTTAGTGTGTATCAACTGGCTGACATGCTTGCACTCCTAACACCTTACATTCCAAAAAGGTAACTCAATCATTTTGATATGCCTTAGGACGATACGGTGGCACAGCAGTTAGCACTGATGCCTCACAGCACCAGAGACCCAGATTTGATTCCTGGCTTGAGTCACTTTCTTGTGAAATCTGCACATTCTCTCCGTGTCTGCGTGGGTTTCCTCCCAGTGCCCCGGTTTCCCCCCACAGTCCGAAAATGGGCAGGTTAGGTGGATGCTAAATTTCCCCTCAGTGTCAGGGGAATTATCAGGGTAAATAAAAGGGGTTTTAGGGATAGTGCTTGGGTGGAATTATTAATTATTATTGGGGGAGGCAGTAGAAGCAAATATGATAGTGACTTTTAAGGGGCATCTTGGCAACTACATGAATATAATTCTATAAGGACATCACTCAGAAAGGTGTTACACAAATGCAAGTCTTTATTCCAAAGTACCTGAAGTTTGCCCATCCTGAAATGCATCACAGTGCTCTTGAATGTTTTATTTCCACTGATGAAGACTCCACCTCTTTGACAATTATACGTCTCACATCCTGCCTTTCTCCATCTTCTCCAACTGATTTTGAAATCCTTGACTTACAAATGTATTTACAAAGAACAAAGAAAAGTGCAGCACAGGAATAGGCCCTTCCTCCAAGATTATAGACATGTTTGTCTTCATCAGCCAGGGCATTGGGTACAGGAATTGGGAAATCATGTTGCAGCTATACAAAAACATTGGTTAGGCCGCATTTGGAGTATTGCATGCAGTTGTGGGCACCACACTACCAGAAGGACACGGAAGCTTTGGAGAGAGTGCAAAGAATGTTCACCAGGATGTTGCCTGGTCTCAAGGATGTTGGCTATAAGGAGAGGTTGAATAAACTAGGATTGTTTTCACCAGAAAGATGGAGGCTGAGGGGAGACTTGATAGAGGTCGACAAAATTATGAGAGGCATAGACAAGGTGGATAGTCAGAGGTTTTTTCCCAGGGTGGAAATGTCAATTACAAGGGGACACAGGTTCAAGGTGAGAAGGGGAACGTTTAAGGGAGATGCGCGGGGCAAATTTTTCAAAGCGAATGGGTGCCTGGAATGCACTGCCAGAGGAGGGGGTGGAAGCAGGCACATTAGCGAGATTTAAGAGGTATCTGGATGGGGACATGAACAGGGAGGGAATAGAGGGATATGGATTGAGTAAGGGGAGGTTTGTTTTAGTTTAGTTAGGGCATCATGACTGGCACAAATCACTCCAACAGCTGGGCAAATTAAATTCATTTGACAGTGGACACGCCATTTGCCTTCTTAATCACCTTGGCCACCTGTGTTGCCTCTTTGAGGGAATTGTGGACCTGCACACCCAGATCCCTCTGCTTGTTAATGTTCCTAAGAGTTCTGCCATTTACTGTATAATTCACACCTAAATCCTCGCTTTTGTCTGGATTAAACTCCATCTGCCATTTCTGTGCCCAAGTCTCCAATTTATCTATATCCTGTTGTAACCTCTGACGATATCTGGCACTATAAGCAACAATGTGGAGATGCCGGCGTTGGACTGGAGTAAACACAGTAAGATGTCTGACAACACCAGGTTTAAGTCCAACCAATTTATTTGATAGTAAACTCACAAGCTTTCGAGGTTCCCCTCTTCATCAGGTGAATGAAGAGTTCTTCGGTTTCTTCCTACAGTCCAAAGATGTGCAGGTTAGACGGATTGGCCATGCTAAATTGCCCCTTCATGTCAGGGGGACTAGCAGGGTAAATGCATGGGTTATGTGGGTAGAGCCTGGGTGGAACTGTGGTCAGTGCAGACTCGATGGGCCGAATGGCGTCCTTCTGCACTGCTGAATTCTATGATAAAATGTGGCAAATCCAATTACAAGTCAATTCTGGACCTCATTCTATCCCAACTTTGTTGTGTTTAAAGACAGTTTTCCATCAGTTAATGGCACTCGGTGCAAAGATCTTCAATCATAATACACCCCCCGCCCCCCCGACCTTCCCACACACATCGAGATTCAATTATCCTCAGCAACTTGACTTTTTTACTTTATTCCTCCTCCTTCAATAGGAAAATTTTTTTTTGTCCGTCTGTGGGACATGGGCGCCACTGGCTGGCCAACATTTATTGCCCATCCCCAGTTGCCATTGTTCAGAGAGCAGAGGGTGGTGGGTGCCTGGAACTCACTGCCGGGGGAGGTAGTGGAAGCAGATATGGTAGCCACTTTTAAGGGGCATCTGAAAAAAATGCATGAATAGGATGAGAATAGAGGGATATGGTCCCCAGAAGGGTAGGGGTCTTTAGTTCGGATGGGCTGTGTGATCGGCACAGGCTTGGAGGACCTGTTCCTGGGCTGTAATTTTCTTTGTCCTTTGTAGCAGTTGAGAGTCAACCACATTGCTGTGGCTCTGGAGTGACGTGTAGACCAGAACAGGTAAGGACGGCAGATTTCCTTCCCTAAAGGACATTGGTGAGCCAGATGGGTTTCTCCAACATTCAATAACGGTTTCATGGTCATCAGTAGATTCTTAATTCCAGATTTTTTTTTATCGAATTCTAATTCTGCCATCTGCCACGGTGGGATTCGAACCCAGGACCCCGGCTGAGTTTCTGGATTAATAGTCTAGCTATAATATCACCAGGAGATCACCTCCCCAACAAACGCAGGAACATGGGGAAAGAAAAGGTGAGTGGGTGAGGGTGGGGTATGGGGGCTAATTGGATAACTTTTGCCAGGAGCTGTCAATTGAGCAAGCAAGGTGGGCTGAATGGCCTTGTTCTCTGCAGTGTGATTCTATGAATTATAGCCCAGCTTGCTCAGTGGTTAAATTAGCTGCCTCGCAGCATCAAGGACACAGGGTCAATTCCAGCCTCAGGTCACTGCCTGTGCGGAGTTTGCACATTCTCCCCATGTCTGCATGGGTTTCCTCCAGGTGCTCCAGTATCCTCCCACACTGCAAAGATGTGTAGGTTGGGTGGATTGGCTATGCTAAATTGCCCAGTAGTATCCAAAGGTATGGAGGTTATGGGTATTATAAATGTGTGGGATTCTGGGGGTAGGGCAGGAGTGGGCCAGGGTAAGACACTCCTTCGGAGATATGGTGAAGACCTGATGGAATGAATGGCCTCCTTCTGCACTGTAGGGATTCAAAGCAGACCTTTATAACACCGCAAGAACCCACACAAATGAATGCACAGTGCTAAAGTTGGCTGCAGCAGAAGGGAGTACAAAGCAAAGGCCATTGATTTGAATTGGGGCAGAACCAGACGCAACACGAGGAGACAGTTTTTAATGCAGCGAGCTATTGTAATGCACGGCTGGAAGAGAAGCAGGTTCAATGGTGACATTCAGAAGGGAATCGGATAAATATTTGACAGGAACAGAAATGCTCTCGGGAAAGAACAGATGAAAATAAGCAATTGCGTAGTTAACTGTAGAGCTGGCAGAGGGGTACAATGGTTTGAACTGCTCCTACGATGGTACTATAATATTTCACAAATATTGTCCACTTACACTGGCTTCCCAATTTCTGTTATTAGATGAGGAGCAGAGATTTATGCTTTCAATTGACAGCGCAGAAGCAGATTACCGATTAGTTTTAGTTTATTTATCAGCGTCACAAGTAGGTTACCTTAATACTGCAGAGGAGTTACTGTGAAATTCCTCTAGATTAGATAGGAGTTATAACACGGCTGACATAGTGGCACAGTGGTTAGCACTGCTGCCTCACAGCGCCTGGGTTTGATTCCTGGCTTGGGTCACTGTCTATGTTCAGTCTGCACATTCTCCTCTTTTCTGTCTGGGTTCCTGCTCTGGTTTCCTCCCACAGTCTTAAACACGTGCTGGCTGGGTACATTTACCCAAACAGGTGCCAGAGTGTGGTGACTCGGGGAATTTCAGGGTAACTTCATTGCAGTGTTAATGTAAGCCTTACTTGTAACTAATAAATAAACTTTACTTTAGAGAAACAGTCCATTTATGCCATTGTGTTTATTTGTGGAGATGCCGGCGTAGGACTGGGGTAAACACGGTAAGAAGTCTCACAACACCAGGTTAAAGCCCAACCGGTTTATTTGGTGGTAAACGCCACTAGCTTTCGAGGTTTGCCCCTTCGTCAGGTGAGTGGGAGTTCTGATCACAAACAGCCTTTATGTGTGCCTTTATACACTCTGAGACCAGAACTCCCACTCACTTGACGAAGGGCCAAACCCCGAAAGCTCTTGGCGTTTACTACCAAATATACCAGTTGGACTTTGGGCCGCACGGCAGCACACGGTAGCATTAATGGGCGGCACGGTAGCACAGTGGTTAACACTGCTGCTTCACAGCTCCAGGGACCTGGGTTCGATTCCCGGCTCGGGTCACTGTCAGTGTGGAGTTTGCACATTCTCCTCGTGTTTGCGTGGGTTTCCTCCGGGTGCTCCGGTTTCCTCCCACAGTCCGAAGATGTGCGGATTAGGTTGATTGGCCGTGCTAAGAAATTGCCCCTTAGGGTCCAGGGATGTGTGGGTTAGAGGGATTAGTGGGTTTAATATGTAGGGATATAGGGGTAGGGCCTGGGTGGGATTGCGTTTGGTGCAGACTCGATGGGCTGAAGGGCCTCTTTCTGCACTGTAGGGTTCTGTGATTCTATGACTTTAACCTGGTGTTGTGAGACTTCTTATTGTGTCTATTGCCAGTGATTATGCCCCGTAGGAGTCTCGTCACACTCTAACCTTAGCAATGTTACCTTCCAATCTTCTCTATCTTTTGAGTTCTCTATATTACTCTCAACAATCTTTTGTGGTCGTGAGTTCCATATCGAACCATTCACCAGGAGAAGCCATTTCCGCTGAATTCGTTATTGGATTTAAGAACATAAGAAATAGGAGCAGGAGTAGGCCATCTAGCCCTTTGAGCCTGCCCCACCATTCAATAAGATCATGGCTGATCTGAAGTGGATCAGTTCCACTTTCCCGCTTTCTCCCCATAACCCTTAATTCCCCTGTCTATCAGAAACCTATCTACCTGTGACTTAAATATATTCAGCGAGGCAGCCTCCACCACTTCAGTGGAAGAGAATTCCAGAGATTCACCGCCCTTTGAGACCAAAGGGTGACCATCTTGTCTTTATGACCCATAGTTTCGCTCCCTCCCAAAGGTGGAAAGATCTTACCTACATCTATCGTATTGTACAATTTTTGTATAATTTTAAAAGCTTCTTTCCGCTCACCATTCAACTTCCTCTTCTCTAAAATAGACAAACCAGAGTATTCAACTTTTAATGAACTTCTCAGTTCAGGTATTATCATCATTGCAAATCATTTCTACGCTAGGTGGTATTATCGCTAGACTACCAATCTAGAAACTTAGCTAATGTTCTGAGGACCCAGGTTCGCAATCCTGCCATGGCAGTTGGTGGAATTTGAATTCGACAAAAAAAATCTGGAATTAAGAATCTGCTGATGACCAGGAAACCCTGGTCAATTGTCGGAAAATTCCATCTGGGTTACTAATGTCCTTTTGGGGAAGGAAATCTGCCATCCTTACTTGGTCTGGCCTACATGTGACTCCAGGGCAATGCTCAACTGCCCTCGGGCAACTAGGGATGGGCAATAAATGCCGGCCAGCCAGCGATGCCCATATCCAATGAATGAATTATAAAAAACTTACGCCTCTGCATTGTTATTTTGGAATTTGGAGACCGGAACTGTGCATGGTCATAGAGTTATAGAGGTTAATGGCATGGAAACAGGCCCTTCGGCTCAAACTGTCCATGCCACCCAGTTTTTCCCACTAAGCTAATTCCAATTGCCTACATTTGGCCCATGTCCCTCTGTACCCATCTTATCCGTGTAACTGATTTGGTCCTCCAAATGCCTACTTCCATGTAGGTTTAACATTTCTTTTCTATATTTTTTCAATTCAATTCCTCTGGAAATGAACCCCAGTTGGATGTTTTTGATGGCCTTTTTAAACCTAGATAGCTATTTTGATGGCTCGGGATCCCCCCCCCCCCCCGGATCCCTTTGCTCCTTTACCCCATTTAAACTCCTATTTTTCCGATGTGCGTTTGGCCTCCTTATTCTGAGGACTGAACTGAGCTAGCTCGCGCTAACCTACATGAGAATTAATTTGACATTTACACGCCCATGCTGCAAGTTTATTAATGGCTCCCTGCATTTCATCAAAGTCTTCCTTGGTATTAGCTGTGCGCCATCCCCACCCCCTCCAGCTTGGTGTCATCTGCAAATTTCAAAATTGTAATTCATTACTTTAGTGCTCCAGATTGATGTCATCATTCTGGGCTATTAGTGACAATAACATTCTGATCTGAGTATCTTAGCAACTATGTTTGGAGATAATTTCTATCCTTGCTTTTCTGCCCCCAAATAATGTCAGAGCTGTAAGTGCTGATGTCTGTGGGGTCTATTGTGAGGATAGTCACAGTGACTTGGTTTGTCATCTCTTTGTAATAGGTGAGCTTGCGCTGATTCGATCAAGGCGTTTACAATGTTAAAAGGATTTGATTGATTACGGGCTGAGAAAAGATTTCCTCTCGTGGGAAAATCGGAATAAGAAGACCCAACTGGAGTTCGGGGCTGAAATAATTGAACCATTGTTCAGAGAATCGTAGGATGCCGACATTGTAGGAGGAGGCCATTCAGCCCATCAAGTCTGCACCAACTCTCTGACAGAGTATCTTACCCAGTCCCTGTCCCCACAACCCCACACATTTATGGGCCATGCTAATTTGCCACTTAGTGTCGGGGGGATTAGCAGGGTAAATATGCGGGGCTACGGGCTGGGTGGGATTGACACCATTGTGAACAAAATTGAACCTTCAGGAATGGAGAATTTGATGGAGGAAAGCTGGGCAGAAAAGAAGTCACCACAGTTGCACTATGTTTCACCATAGAAACCTACAGTGCAGAAGGAGGCCATTTTGCCCATCGAATCTGCACTGACCACAATCTCATCCAAGTCCTATTCCCGTAATCCCATGCATTTATCCTAGCTAGTCCCCCTGACACTAAGGGGCAATTTAGCGTGGCCAATCCACCTAACCTTTGGACTGTGAGAGGAAACTGGAGGAAACCCATGCAGACATGGGGAGATTGTACAAACTCCACACGGGCAATGGCCCAAGCCAGGAATTGAACCCAGGTCCCTGGAGCTGTGAGGCAGTGGTGCTAACCACTGTGCTGCCCATCAGAATCCAGAATGGAAAACATCTTGAGGTTTAGCCAATGCTGATATGTGGTCTCCTTAAGGAAGCAATTCCTATGGACCACATGATCGGGCCTATGGGGAACTAGAATGGCAAGCCAAGCCAATCGGGAGCAAAGGCAGGTGTCCAGGGCCAGGAAGCCGGGGAGCATAGAGTGTAGCCATCTCTTCAGTTCTGTCTGACCATTGCTTAGTATATACACATTTACACTGTTGATAATAAAGACTTCTTAACTTTAAGTCACAGCAAGTTGCTCTCAAGTTATTACGTTAGTGAAGCTTTGGTCTCACTGTTTATGACTGGAAAACATTAGTTAACGATAAAACGGTTGACGGGCTATTTGCAGTAACGATGCAAAGATGTTGTTTCTGCAATGTCATTGTGCATAGGAACCAGAGTTGCTCTTCACAGCAAGAATTTTTCATTTATTCGTGGGATCCAGGCATCGCTGGCTGGGCCAGCATTTATTACCAATCCCTAATTGCCCTTGAGAAGGTGATGGTGTTCTACCTTCTTGAACTGCTGCAGTCCATGTGGCGTAGGTCCGTTCACAGTGCTGTTCGGGAGTTTCAGATTTTTCACCCAATTACAGTGGCTGAGTGGTGATATAGTTCCAAGTCAGGATTGGAGGGGCATGGTGGGGTTCCCTTGCATCTGTTGCCCTTGTCCTTCTTGGCGAGAGAGTTCCCAGGTTTGGAAGATGCTGTGAAGGGAGCCATAATGCGCTGTTGTGGTGCAACTTACGATTGTACACACTGCTGCCATTCTGTGTTGTTGGTTGGCGGCGTGGAGCAGGAATGAATGACTAAGATGGTTGTAGGAGTACTGATTGTGTAGGCTGCTCGTTTAGGGAGTCATAGGCCGGAATTTTACCGTCCCGCCCGCCATGGGAATTGGAATGGGTGAGGGGTGGACAATGGGAAAGTCTGTTGACCTCAGGCAGGAGTTTATGGTTTTGGGGTGAACAAGGCCGTAAAACTCCACCCATAGAGTCATAGAACAATGCAGCACGGAAGTAGGCCCTTCAGCCCAATTGGCCCAAGCCGACCATGGTACCCTTCCAGCTAGTCCCAATTGTCCACATTTGGCATAGAGTCATAAAACAATACAATGTCATGCCTTTATCATAGCAGAACACAGAAGCATAGAATCTACAGCACGGAGACAGGCGATGTAGCCAAAACTGCCGACCAAAATGTCCATCTAAACTAACCCCATTTGCCTGCATTTGGCCCATATCCCTTTAAACCCTTCCTATCCATGTACCGGTCCAAATGCCTTTTAAATGTTGTCAATGTCCCCGCCTCAACCACTCCGTCCGGCAGCTCATTCCACATACCTACCAGCCTCTGTGTAAAAAAGTAGTTTCTTGGTTTCCCATTAATATTTTCCCCTCTTAAACCTACGCCCTCTAGCTTTGGATTCCCCAAACCTGGGAAAAAAACTGAGTGTGTTCACCCTAACCATGCCTCTCATGATCTTAAACACCTCTATAAGATCATCCCTCAGTCTCCTACTCTCCAAAGAAGAAAGTCCTAGCCTGTCCAATCTCTCCCTATTACTCAGTCACTTGGATCCTGGCACTATCCTTGCAATTCTCTTATGCACTGTCTCCAGTTTAATAACATCTTTCTTGTAGCAAGACGGCCAAAACTGAGCACAATACTGCAGCCTCACTAATGTCCTGGACAACTGCAACATAGCTTCCCAACTTCTGTACTCAATGC
Organism: Carcharhinus amblyrhynchos; assembly: GCF_965287045.1. Classification (NCBI taxonomy): domain Eukaryota; kingdom Metazoa; phylum Chordata; class Chondrichthyes; order Carcharhiniformes; family Carcharhinidae; genus Carcharhinus; species Carcharhinus amblyrhynchos. The sequence goes on along the minus strand of NC_137328.1, from coordinate 118,653,325 downwards.
CTTCACTGATGAAGGCCAGCACGCTAAAAGCCTTCTTCACTGCCCATCCTGCCTGTGACCCCACTTTTAGAGGACCATGCACCTGAACTCCAAGGTCCCTCCAAGGTTCCAAGATACTCCTTAAGGTCCTACCATTCTTCGTGAAAGTCCTACTTTAATTTGACTTTCCAAAATGCAACACTTCACACTTATCTGTAGAGACATATATTCACACTTTACAGAAAAACAGTCATAAAATTTGCACTGAGTCAAATCAGCAAACTTTAGGCAAGGTGACCAATGCATGGTAAAGGAGGTAGGTTTTAAGGAGGCCACTCAGCAGCCCACCCTCGCATGAGGTCACTGGCCTTTGCTACATTCCAATCTATATGCTACATGCTACACAATATAGGTGCCAAACAGCACAGTGGGTGCACCTACACCACATGGACTGCAGTGGTTCAGAGAGGCTAGTCACCACCACTTTCTCAAAGGCAATTAGGGATGTGCAATAAATACACGTCCCATGAATGTATAAAATACATTCATATATCAAACAGTCTATAATTACATGGAGTTTATTTGCTAGCTAATAATGCAAATGTATCCTGGGGCATCATAACCCATTGTAACCCCATGACCTTTCCTTCATAATTCTTTGATGTGGCCCTGTATAAACATACAAGGGTGAAGAGGAAAATTATCATACAAAACTGTACAAGGCATTGTTAAGGCCACGTTTGGAATACTGTATACAATTCTGGTTGGCACGCTACAGGAAGGATGTTATTAAACTGGAAAGGATGCAAGAAGATTTACAAGGATGCTACCGGCACTGGAAGATTTGAGAGACTGGAAAGTATAGGACTGATTCCCTGGAGCGTAGGAGGATGGGGGCTAGCCCGTTCGAGGTTTATAAAATCACGAGGAGCACAGATAATGTGAATACCCAAGGTTTTTTCCTCAGGGTAGGCAAGTCCAAAAGTAGAGGGCATAGGTTTAAAGTGAGATTTAAAAGGAACCTGAGGGGCAAATTTTTCACACAGAGGGTGATGCACATATGGAATGAGCTGCCAGAGGAGGCGGTAGAGGTGCAAACAATGACAATATTTAAAAGAATTTTGACAGGTACTTGGGTTGGAGAGGTTTAGTGGATAGGAACTAAACGCAGACAAATGGGACCAGTTCATTTTAGGAAACCTGTTGGCATGGCATTTGCCACCAATCAAATGGCAGCACAGTGGTTAGTACTGCTGCCTCACAGTGCCAGTGACCTGGCTTAAATTCTGGCCTCGGGTCACTGTCTGTGTGGAGTCTGCACCTTCTCCCATGTCTATGTGGGTTCCCTCTGGGTGCTCTGGTTTCCTCCCACAGTCCAAAGATGTGTGGGTTAGATTGATTGGCCATTCTAAATTGACCCTACTGTCAGGGGATGAGCAGAGTAAATATGTGGAGTAATGGAATAGGGCCTGGGTGGTCAGTGCAGACTCGATGGGCCAAATGGCTAAGGAAGATCTTATGAGGAAAGGCTGAGGGACTTGAAACTCTTTTGGTTAGAGAGACGAAGGTTATGGGGTGAATTAATAGCAGCTTATAAGATAATCAGAGATAGGATGGACAGTGTGAACCTTTTTCCTCGGATGCAGATGGCTAGCATGAGGGGACATAGCTTTAAATTGAGGGGGTGATAGATATAGGACAGATGTCAGAGGTTGGTTCTTTACTCAGAGAGCAGTAAGGGCATGGAATGCCCTGCCTGCAGCAGTAGTGGACTGGCCAACATTAAGCACATTTAAATGGTCATTGGTTAAACATATGGATGATATTGGAATAGTGTAGGTTAGAACATAGAACATAGAACATAGAACATTACAGCGCAGAACAGGCCCTTCGGCCCACGATGTTGCGCCGAGACCAGTTACAAAACAATGACCCACTAACCTAAACCAATCCCTTTTCGTCCATAAACCTATCCACAGATCTCTTAAACGCCCCCAAACTAGGCGCATTTACAACTGCAGCAGGCAGGGCATTCCAATCCCTCACCACCCTCTGGGTAAAGAACCTACCCCTGACATCCGTCCTATAACTACCACCCCTTAATTTAAAGCCATGCCCCCTCGTGCTAGATTTCTCCATCAGAGGAAAAAGGCTATTACTATCCATCCTATCTAAACCTCTAATCATCTTACATGTTTCAATAAGATCCCCTCTTAGCCGCCTTCTTTCCAGCGAAAACAACCCCAAATCCCTCAGCCTCTCCTCATAGGACCTCCCCTCCATACCAGGCAACATCCTGGTAAACCTCCTCTGCACCCTCTCCAAAGCCTCCACATCCTTCCTATAATGTGGGGACCAGAACTGCACACAGTACTCCAAGTGCGGCCGCACCAGAGTTGTATACAGTTGCAACATGACGCTGCGACTCCTAAATTCAATCCCCCTACCAATAAACGCCAAGACACCGTATGCCTTCTTAACAACCTTATCTACTTGACTCCCAACTTTCAGGGATCTATGTACACATACACCTAGATCCCTCTGCTCATCCACACTATTCAAAGTCCTCCCATTTGCTCTATACTCGACACATCTGTTATTCCTACCAAAGTGAATTACCTCACACTTCTCCGCATTAAACTCCATCCGCCACCTCTCGGCCCAGCTCTGCAACCTGTCTAAGTCTTCCTGCAAACTATGACACCCTTCATCACTATCTACCACACCTCCGACTTTGGTGTCATCAGCAAATTTACTAATCCACCCAATGGGCTTTAGATTGGTTTCACAGGTCGGCACAACATCGAGGGCCAAAGGGCTTGTACTGCGCTGTAATGTTCTGTGTTCTATGTTTTGCTCTGTAGCGATTCTATGATTCTATGGTTAACATGGACGATTTGGGCTGAAGGGCCTGTTTCTGTGCAGTGTATCTCTATGACTCTATGGGAGGAACTTTCTGGCTGTGTTCACCCCAAGACTGGAAAATCCCACCAGATGTCAATGGACCTTTGCATGGTCTGTGTCCTGCCTGCTATGATTTCCATGGCGGACAGGAGGGGAAATCCCTGTTTATGACTCTAATAGGAAAGGTTTTCTTTTTAAAAAAAACTGTTTCATAATGGGAGCTACGCACGTCACCACGGACTGCACTTGGGGTCATATTTAATGATATGACTTTCTTTGCATTGACTGATCCTTTGTTATGATATGGTCCACCCACTACCTGGTCTAAGTGGCCATTCTACATCTGATAATGTCAGCAGTGTGAGGCTAATCAGCCACAAAAGTTTACAATGGTAAAGCACAGTATCGGGTCATTTTGGCTATCAAACCCATTATTGTGTTTTACTCCAAGCCCAGCAATTTAACCCCACTGTCCTGCATGTTCACCATACTCTTCAATGTTCCACTTTATTGAAAAAAAGGTCTACCTGTTTTTAAAAGGGTTCTGCTCAAATGCTGTTTAAAAATATAAAAACAACTTTATTTATTTGTTACAGTAAGGCTTATTTTAACACTGCGATGAAGTTACTGTGAAATTCTCCTAGTTGCCACACCCCGGTGCCTGTTCAGGTCAAAACATCTAACTGGCACATCTTTCAGGGAAAATCTGGAGCACCCAGAGGAAACCTACATAGACAAATTGTAAATGCCACACAGACAGTGACCCAAGCTTGGAACTGAACCCCGGTCCTTGGCACCGTGAGGTAGCAGTGCTCACCACTTGTGCCACCGAGAGAATTCTGCATCGCGACTACCTTCTGTGGATTTTCTAACATCTTATTCACCCCTTTTGTCAGTGCCCTCTCAGCCCTGATCTCCCTGCTGATTGCCAATGATTGAACCACAATCAAATGCCTTTCACAAACACTTATCCAGCCATCCCGTAAATGGTCTCAGATCTCAGGAATACGTCTCACGCTTGTCATCTGACTCTAACCCTGGAGGAATTGTTTTTTTTTAATATTTTTACTCCATCCTTAATGTTACAAAGCCAATGCTCAGACTGGACTGGACAAACCCAAATCCCAAAGACCCAGGGCCAAATTGACCCTGGGGGTCAATTACTCGAGGGCATATGTTGAAAATGAGAGGGAGAAAGTTTAAAAGAGATGTAAGGGACAACTTTTTCACACAGAGGATGGTGAATGCCTGGAATGCGCTGCCAGAGGAGGTGGTGGAAGCAGATTCTGTAACAATGTTCAAGAAACATCTGGATAGCTACATGAATGGGGAGGGAATAGAGGCATATGGATCGCACAGTGGCAAGAAAATATTAGATTGGAGATGCAAGTGTGTTGGCACTATTTGGCCCTGGGCACTTGTCCACCTTCATGTTTTTCGAAACGTCCAATACCACCTCCCTTCTTAATCCTGCCTGCCAAGGACGTTACATGGCCCCTTTTAGCTCTCCTAAGTTTAAATTCTTTCCTGCTATCTTTGTCTTCCTCAAGAGCCTTAACCATTTTCAATATCCTGTTCCTTCTTCCTTTTCACTAAACTCACAATCTGTCTTGTCATCCACGGTTTCTGAATTTCGCCTTCTTTATCCTTCAATTTTACAGGGAAGTACTTGTCCTAAATTGTTAACAATTGACTTTTAAAAGACTCCCACATATTGGATTTGGATTTACCCTCAAACAGCCAGCCCCAGCTTACATTTCCTAGCTCCTGCCTAATACTGTTGTCATTAGCCTTCCCCCAGTTCAGTGCTTTCGCTCTGGGTCTACTTCTATCCTTTTCTACAAGTATCTTGAAATTTATAGAATTGTGATCACTCTTCCCAAAATGGTCCCCCACTGAGGTATCAATCACCTGACCAGGTTTGTTTGCCAGAACCAGGCCTAAGATAGCCCTTTCCTAAGTTGGACTTCCTACATATTCCCTCAAGAAGGACTCTTGGATACACTGAACAAACTCTGCCCCATCCAAACCCTTGGCAGTAAAGGAATTCCAATCTACACTGGGGAAGTTAACATCATCCACCATGTTTTTACATCTTCCCATAATCTGCTGATATATCAGTCCCTCCTCTTCATGCTGGCTGTTGGGAGGTCTGTAGTACAACCACAACAGTGTGATTACACCACTCCTGTTCCTGAGTTCTACCCATATGGCCTCACTGCATGATCCCACCAAGGTGTCCACCCTCTGTGTCGCTGTGACATTCTCCCTAATCAGTAAAGCAACACCCCAACCTCTTTTGTCACCCTTTTTATCTTGCCTGAAGCATCTAAATACTGGAATGCTAAGGTGCCAGTTCTGCCCTTCTTTCATCCAAGTCTTCATAATTGCCACAACATCATCATTCCATATATTAGACCAAGCTTTAAGTTGATCTGCCTTACCTGTCATACTTCTTAAAGCAAACATACCTCGGATCATCTGTCCTGTCATGTTTTGTACAAGTTCCCTGTGTGTTAATTCTGTTAGCCTTATCGGACCGATTTACCAAGTTCTCCACAGTTTCTGTACTCTCTGACCAAGTGCTGTGGATCCAACTCCCCCCACCTTATTTGTTTAAATCCACCTGAACTGCATGATCAAATCATAGAATCATACAGTGCAGAAAGAGGCCCTTCGGCCCATCGAGTCTGCACCGACCACACTCCCAGCCAGACCCTACCCCCATTTCTCTGCATATTTTACTCGCTAATCCCTCTGGCCTAAGCATCTCAGGACTCTAAGGGGCAATTTTAGCATGGCCAATCAACCTAACCCGCACATCTTTGGACTGTGGGAGGAAACCGGAGCACCCGGAGGAAACCCACGCAGACACGAGGAGAATGTGCAAACTTCACACAGACAGTGACCCGAGCCAGGAATTGAACCCAGGATCCTGGAGCTGTGAAGCAGCAGTGCTAACCACTGTGCTACCCTGCTGCCCCAAATCTTTCCGCTAGGATGTTAGTGCCCCTCCGGTTAAGATGCATTCCATCCTTTTTGTACAGGACCTATCTACCATGGAAGATATCCCAGTGGTCTAAAAATCTGAAGCCTGCACCAACTGTCAAGCCACTTACTCACAGAGTCCGAGAATATGGAAGTTCATCACTAAAACACTTGCTATTTAAGTGATTGGAAAGTCATGAGTATTCAACAGCTGTTTGGGTGGCACAGTGGCGCAGTGGTTAGCACTGCTGCCTCACAGCGCCAGGGGACCCGGTTCAATTCCAGCCTTGGGTCACTGCCTGTGCGGAGTTTGCGCATTCTCCCCGTGTCCTCCGGGTGCTCCGGTTTCCTCTCGGTCCAAAGATGTGCAGGTTAGATTGATTGGCCATGCTAAATTGACCCTAGTGTCCAGGGAATTAGTTGGGTAAATATGTGGGGTTATGGAAATAGGGCCTGGGTCGGTACAGACTTGCTGGGCTGAATGGCCTCCTTCTGCACTACGATTCTATGATGTTATCTTCAGAACTGGAAGTGTACGGATGCCCAGAATATTAAACCCCTGGCATGACTTGTCGAAAAGTAAATCTCTGGCAGTTTCACTTGTTGGTTGTGCAGTCGGCTTGCTAATTAATTGTGCTGGGGGAGATTTAATGGCCTGTTGACTCCTATCCTGCGCCTGTGTGATAATTGCCTGATGCAGTGAAGTTGGAGGAGAAACCAGTCAGCCATTTCATTCTGCCAAGACAACAAACTTTGAACTAAGCTCCTCTTGTCCCTGTCCTCAATTTATATTGTATCTTACAGTTTGAAATTTTTTATTATTATCACAAGTAGGCTGACCTTAACGATGAAGTTCCTGCGAAAATCCCCTAGTTGCCACACTCCGGTGCCTGTTCGGGTGCACTGAGGGAGAATTTAGCACGGTCAGTAACCTAATCAGCTCGTCTTTCAGACTGTAGGAGGAAACTGGAGCACCTGGAGGAAACCCAAGCAGACACGGGGAGAACATGCAGACTCCAGACAGTGACCCAAGCTGGGAATTGAACCCAGGTCCCTGGCGCTGTGAAGCACAATGCGAACCACTGCCGCCGTGCCACCCTGCACCCACCTTCCAATGATCGGCACATTTGGCATCCAGTGTAAGATCCACCACATTTTAAAAGGAGTAATTTTATTTATTTATTAGTCACAAGTAGGCTTACATTAATACTGCAATGAAGTTACTGTGAAAATCCCCTAGTTGCCACGCTCTGGTGCCCGTTCGGGTACACTGAAGGAGAATTTAGCATGGCCAAAGCACCTAACTCACACATCTTTGGACTGTGGGAGGAAACCGGAGCACCCGGAGGAAACCCCATGCAGACGCGAGGAGAATGTGCAAACTCCACACAGACAGTGACCCAAGCCGGGAATTAAGCCTGAGTCTCTGGCACGGTGAGACAGCAGCGCTAACCATTGCATCACCGTGCCGCCAAGAGTAAAGCATTGGAGAGGGTGCAGAAAAAACAGTAATGAGGATGGTTCCAGAGATGAGAAATATGGATAGATTGAAGAAACTGGGGTTCTTCATCTTTGAGAAAAGTAAAATAACGGCGGCACGGTGGCACAGTGTTTAGCACAGCGCCAGGGACGTGGGTTCGATTCCCGGCTTGGGCCATGGTGGGGAGTTTGTGGTTGACTTACATTAACACTGCAATGAAGTTGCTGTGCAAGTCCCCTTGTCACCACATGATAGATTGGAGAGGTTGGGCCTATTTTTCTTGAAGCAAGGAAGGCTGAGAGGAGACTTGGTAGAGATATTCAAGATCCTGCATCAAGCAGGGAGAGGGTAAGTAGTGAGAAAGTGTTCCTTCCTCAAAAGAGCATCAAGAAGCAGAGGGGTGAGATTCAAAATAATGGGTAAAGGGAATAGGGATGATTTGATGAAAATCACTTTCATCCAGAGCCTGGAATGAGCTTCCTGAGAGGGTGGTGGAGCCAGGTTCCATCGGGGTTTTCAAAAAAGAATTGGATTGTTCTTTGAAAAGAGAGAATGTGTAAGGTTATGGGGTTAAAGCAGTGAAGTGAGACTAGATAGAATACTCTTTCAGAGAGCCAGTGATGGGCTGAATGGCCTCCTTCTGCGAATTGGCTTGCTCCTGCTCACGGGAAGGTTTCCTCAATTGGCCCCTTCACTAGTTGCGAGACAGTTCTGTTCCATTGAGATTCACACGATTCTCCCAGTAACGCCCCCCCCTCCATCCCCCATTACCCCAGCCCACCCAAGCTCCTTGGACACTCTGACAGGCTCCACTTGATTCCACCAGCTAACTCTGATTTTCTCTCCACAGCTGCTATCATTCCCCTGAATGTCTCCAGCATTCTCTCTTATTTTATGATTTGGTGGGGTATGAGTGAGTTGAAATAGCAATCTAATCTCCGGCTTCAGACAAAGTAAACATTACTCCCTTCTTGACTGCCAGTTTAATTTCTATACACAATAAGCATTATGGTTAAACTTCTTACCCCATCGTGACATTGCACCCATCACAAGATCATGAAAAATTCACTCTTTGAAATCCTTATTTTGTTATGGAAGTGAGGCTCCATAAGACAGTTATGCTTTAAACTGTCTTTTTAGATTTAAGGTAAAACAGAGTGTTCTGGAATGAGGAATGGTGCGAACATGCTAATTCGGCCTGGGCAACAGGCTCATGCAGTTTGGTTGCCATGGGAACAGAGACTCAAACTAAACCATGTAAATTTACTTTCCGCATCTTGACACAGAAGAGGGACAGCTCGTCCTTATTCAATCGTCAAGTGTGGTTGTTGCTGTCTCGAACAGGATTCATTGCCGATCCCTAACCAGCCTTCAACTAAGTGCCTTGCTTAACCATTTTTTCAAGACTCCCTGCCCACTTAGAGCAGTGGATTACAAGAAAACAGGACATCTTGTTGCCCATCCCTAAATACCCTTGATATGAGTGTTTTGCCCAATTCAGAGGACATTTGAGAGTCAGCCGTGTTGCTGTGGATCTGGAGTCATGTGGAGGCCAGACCAGGTAAGGGCAGCAGATTTCTTTCCCTAAAAGGACATTAATGATCCAGATGGGCTTTTAGCACTGCCCATCACTAGACTTTTAATTCCATGTTTCTTCAATTGAATTTTCAACTGCACTATCTGCCAAGGGGGGACTTGACCCCAGGTCTCCAGAGGATTGCCCTGTAATTCAGGTTTATGAGTCCAGTGACAATACCACTATACCACCTCAGTAATCCTTATTGAGGTAGCATTTTGGAAGCAAATCCAGGTTTAATAGTTAATCAAGCATTCATTATGAAGAACAGCAAGTTTTTTAAGTTTTAAGTTTTAAGTTTCACTTTAAGTTTATTTATTAATGTAACAAGTAGGTTTGTATTGACACAGCAATGAAATCACTGTGAAAATCCCTTAGTCGCTCCACTCTGACACCTGTTCAAGTACACTGAGGGAGAATTTAGCATGGCCAATGCACTTAACCGGCACGTCTTTCAGAGGAAAGTGGGAGGAAACCGGAGCCCCAGAGGGAACCACGCAGACACTGGTTTCCTCCCACTTTCCTCTGAAAGACGCGTTGATTAGGTGCCATGCTAAACTCCTCCTCAGTTTGCCTAAAGAAGTACCAGAATGTGGCGACTTGGGGGTTTTCACAATAACTTTGATGCAGTGTTGATGTAAGCCTACCTGTGGCAATAATAAATGAACTTTTATCTTTAGACACTAAGAGGCAATTTGGTGTAGCCAATCCACCTCACCTGCACATCTTTGGACTGTAGGAGGAAACTGGAGCCCTGGCACTGTGAGGCAGCAGTGCTAACCATTGTGAAGGATAGTCAGTCAGTGCAGGGCCTATTCAGGATGTGTTCTGCGAAACCAGTGCAAACAATAATCCACGGCCAATGCTTTTTATTCATTCATGAGCATTGCCGGCTGTCCAGTATTTCTGGCCATTCCTCAGTGCCCCTGAGGGGGCAGTTAAGAGTCAACCACATTGCTGTGGGTCTGGAGTCACATGCAGGCCAGACAAGTAAGGACGGCAGATTTCCCTCCCCTAAATGACATTGGTGAACCAGATGGCTTTTCACATCAACAATAGTTTTATGGTCAAAATTAGACTTTTAATTCCAGATTTTTATTGAATTCAAATTTCACCATTTGCCATGGTGGGATTTGAACCTGGGTCCCTCGAGCATTGCTGTGGGGTTTGCTAGATTACAAGGCAAGTGACAACATCACTGTGCCACCACCTCTATATGTGTACCAACAGGGCTAAGACCCACCTCCTTTCCCACCTGAACAAAAAGACCACCTCCATGCTGACAGAGACCCAGTCGACATTAAGTTGCCAGCAAAGGGAAACCTCCTCCAACCAATCGTTGGTGAAAATAAAGCCACACATTTCTAGCTATCAGTTCCCCGCTGCCATTTCGGCCAAAACCTTATCACATACTTAATAAAAGAAAATTCTGCCCCACAGCCCCCGCTTCCCCTTTTCTACATTCTATCTCTGTCACATTCCCCCCCACCCCCCAACATCTTCATCTGTCACAATTTACTGCTTCTCTGCTGTTTGGCCATTCACATCCTTTATTCTCTCTGTGGACAGCCATTAGTCATCTTTTCCTCTGATTCTGTGGCTATAACTCATCTTTCATTCCCTCCTCCTGCAGTATAAATATCTCCCACTTTCTATACCTTTTAGCTTTGACAAAGGATCATCTGGACTCAAAAGGTCAGCTTTTTTTTCTCTCCCTACAGATGCTGCCAGACCTGCTGAGAGTTTGCAGTGTTTTCTCTTTTGTCACGTACTTGGACTTGTTAGCACAATTAAAGCACATGGGATTAAAGGGATGTGACCATGTGGATACCACAATGGCTAAGGGGCAGAAAACAGAGACCATTGTCAAATGGTTGTTTTTCTTGATTGGAGGGAAGTGTGCAGTGTTGATGTCTTGGATCTAGCTACAGAGAATAATGCAAATGATACAAAGCTTGGATCTTGAATAAATAGTGTGGATATCTCGGCTCGAGTATTGCATGAGCATTTCAGACAGGTTGTCAAATCTTTTGAGATTTTGATCAGAGTACATAAGGAGGAAAGGCTTCCAGTGCCAGAGGTATTGGCAACCAGAAAGTACAGGATTCTGGTTATGACAGAAGAACGAGAGGCAACAGAGAGTGGCATGGTGGCACAGTGGTTAGCACTGCTGCCTTACAGCGCCAGGGACCTGGTTTCAATTCCAGCCTTGGGTCACCGTCTGTGTGGAGTCTGCAGGTTCCCCCTGTGTCTGCGTGGGTTTCTTCCGGGTGCTCTGGTTTCCTCCCACAGTCCAAAGATGTGCGGGTTAGGGTCATTAGCCACTGGGATACATAACTTGGAGGGATTAGTGGGGTAAATATGTGGGGTTCTGGGTCTAGAGCCAAAATGGGATTATTATCAGTGCAGACTCAATGGGCTGAATGGTCTCCTTTTGCACCTTGTAGGGATTCTATGAGGTTTGTTTTTTGAACCCAGGGAGTTGTGATCTGGGAGGCTCTGCCTGAAAGGGCGATGGGAGCAGATTCAGTCGTAACTTTCAAAAGGGAATTGGATAAATGTTTGAAGGGAAAGGCAATCACAGGGCTCCAGGGAAGGAGAATGGGATTTATTAGATAGCTCCGCTGATGAACCACAAATGCCCAATGACCTTCTTCTGTATTGGGAGCCTAAACACATTCATACAAGTGTGGCACCATGACAGCCCGATGGGGGATGGCTTGGAATCATCGTGTAAACACCCTTTTGGTTGCGTTGTGTTGTGGCTGCATAACAGACTTTCACTCAGTGAGTGGAAAGTGGCGAATCCTATTCAGGCTCTTGTGCCTGGGTTGAAGAGGGAGGGTTGTTATAAAACCTTTCAAGCAAAACTCATCTTTTATTCTCGAGGCCTTTTGTCATTTAAATCAGTGAAAGGTGAATGTGTGGCCTGAAAGGGAAAAGAAGAGGACTCGTGTGCTGAGGCTCGGATTCATTTTACATCGGTTCATTTACATAGAAAAAGAATAGTCCAACAGCTAATTTCCATATCTACTGAGCAGTAATTAGCTGCTTCTTTGTGCCAGAGTACTTTGTGAGGGAGTTGAGATGATGTGGAGATGCCGGTGTTGGACCAGGGTAAACACATTAAGAGGTCTCACAACACCAGGTTAGAGTTCAACAGATTTATTTGGTAGCAAAATCCACTAGCTTTCAGAGCGCTGCTCCTTCGTCAGGTGAATGGGAGTTCTATTCACAAACAGGGCATATAAAGACACAAACTCAATTTACAAAATAATGGTTGCAATGCAAGTCTTTACAGGTAATCAACTCTCAAAGGTATAGACAATGTGAATGGAGAGAGCATTAAACACAGGTTAAAGCAATGTGTATTGTCTCCAGAAAGGACAGCTAGTGAGATTTTGCAAGTCCAGGCAAGTCGTGGGGGTTACAGATAGTGTGACGTGAACCCAAGGTCCTGGTTGAGGCCGTCCTCATGTGCAGAACTTGACTTTGTCTGTGTAGTGCACAAGAAACAATACTTTTCACTGTATACTAATACATGTGACAATAATAAATCAAATCAAACTTGTGAACTTATTGGACTGCAGGACGGTAGAAGGGAACTGGAAGGACCTTGCCTACTTAGTTATGTGTCAGACGTGTGTCCGTTGGTAACACTTCCCTCAAAATAACAAAGCTTTGGATTCAAATTCCACTCCACGTCCTAAGCATAAAAATCATTGTGGACGCTTCAGCACCGCACTTAGGGAGTGCTGCATTGTCAGACGTGCCATCTTCCAGCTGAGACATTAAACTGAGGCCTACCAGGGTGAATGTAAAAGATCTAATGGCACTATTGTCAAGAAGAAGAGTGTCCTGGCCAATATTTATCACTGTTATTTATGGGAGTTTGCTGTGCGTAAATTGGCTATTGTATTTTCTGCATTACAACTTTAACTGTGCTTCAAAAAAGTACTTAATTGGCTGCAAACAACCTTGAGACATTTGGTGGTGATGAGAAGTACTCTACAGATGTAAGTTTTTCTGACAATTTCTATGTTCCGATGTCTGTGTCTGGCACAGAAATATTAATAGTTGCTCGGCAGTACAGAACTTGAGTGTGGCTGAAAACGAAAAAGACATTTTTTAGTCAAAGCCTTTCATCTCGCACTCATCTGGACATTCACAAGAATAAAATGCAAGGAAAATCCTAAAATTAGTACAGCATGAGAAGAAAGTGCTGATTGGTCGGTAAATGGACCCTAATTGGTAAAGACATTCGCTGGTTCATTCTGTTAACCGAGACCCTTGCTCCAGTGAATAGTTAGACACAAAATATTTTATCTTTAAATCAAGTCACGCCTTTATTAGGAAAATGTGACACATTTGATTGCTACAAGACTGACCCTCTCATTCTGTATCGCAAGTAAATGCTTCTATTCCCCTATAAATCTAGAATAACGAGGATGCACACATAGATTTAAACTATTTATACTTACCTAATGGAACAGTAGGGGTGTCTTTAACTATTCGTGCTGGACAGGCATGGAGAAGAATCAGACTTCACCTAACTTACAGACTGAGGTTTCTCTTCCTCGGCTCTGTGGTTCTTCCCATCTCTTCTTCAAAACTCCAATATCTATTCCTTGAGACTGGCTCAAACACACACAGTTTTGCATGTATATGCTGATCACAGGTTTGTTATCCAAGTTGGTTTATTGCAGCTGCCTGACCCTAGAGAAATGCCTTAAGCTTGTGTAACACTTCAAATCAGACTGCTGATTCCATTTGTATTTGCTTTCTTTCCATTTGGTTGATTAGAATGACTTCATTATCATGGATGTGTTGTTACAGCTGGGTTAGCCCTGCTACCTCACAGCACCCGGGGCCTGGGTTTGAATCCCAGCTTGTGTCACTGTCTGTGTGGAACCTGCACGTTTCCCCACGCTCTGGTTTCCTCTCACAGTACGAAACGCGTGCTGATTAGGTGCATTAGCCATGCTAAATTCTCCCTCAGTGTACCCGAACAGGCGCCGGAGTGTGGCGACTAGGGGATTTTCACAGTAACTTAATTGAAGTGTTAATGTCAGCCTACTTGTGACACTAATAAATAAATAAGCTGTAAACAAAAATCCTCAAACAACCATGTTCAGTATCCTGCTGATTTTATTACCCATTGCAAAACCATAAGAACATAAGAAATAGGAGCAGGAGTAGGCCATCTAGCCCTTTGAGCCTGCCCCGCCATTCAATAAGATCATGGCTGATCTGAAGTGGATCAGTTCCACTTTCCCTCTTTCTCCCCATAACCCTTAATCTCCTTGCCTACCAAAAACCTATCTACCCGTGTCTTAAATATATTTAGCAAGGTAGCCTCCACCACTTCAACGGGCAGAGAATTCCAGAGATTCACCACCCTTGGAGTGAAGAAGTTCCTCCTCAACTCCGTTCTAAACTGCCCCCCCTTATCTTGAGGCTGTGCCCCCTAGTCCTGTTGTCCTTTCGAGCGGGAAGAATCTCTCTACCTCTACCCTATCTTTCCCCTTCATTATCTTATACGTCTCTATAAGATCCCCCCTCACCCTTCTAAACTCCAACGAGTACAGACCCAGTCTATTTAGTCTCTCTTCATAGTCCAACCCCCTCATCTCCGGTATCAGCCTAGTGAACCTCCTAAACCAAAGTCATTCGTCATCGCAGATAAACCCACACACACAGCCTGGAGTTTAAAATCTCTGTGTTGAAGTTGGTCATAATGCCTTTTTCTTGCTTGGCCATTTTTATATCAGACAAAAGCCCACTGGTTCCAGTTCCTCAGGACAGGATTGGTGAAGATGTTGAAAGACAATGCCTTCACAAATCTGAGTCAAGCTGCCTGGCTTAATTTTTTTGATTTGGTTTATTATTGTCACATGTATTGGGATACAGTGAAAAGTATTGTTTATTGTGCACTAGACAGACAAAGCATACCGTTCATAGAGTACATGGGGAGAAGGCAAGGAGAGGGTGCAGAATGTAGTGTTACAGTCATAGCTAGAGTGTAGAGAAAGATCAACTCAGTATAAGGAGACTCATTCAAAAATCTGACGGCAGCAGGGAAGAAGCTGTTCTTGAGTTGGTTGGTACGCGAACTCAGACTTTTTCTATCTTTTGCCTGATGCAAGAAGGTGGAAGAGAGAATATCCGAGGTGTGTGGAGCCCTTAATTATGCTGGCTGCTTTTCTGAGGCAGTGGGAAGTGTAGACAGAGTCAATTGATGGGAGGGTTCAAATAATTCTTGGCAGTAGGGTAATATTATTAAATCCTGCCTGTGGCATTATAGTATCCTTAATTACTTTAACTGTTTGATATTAATTAATTAATGGAAATATACAGTTAATCTATGTGGTTGACCTAATAGGAATAAGAGAGGAAGGAAGCTCTTTTATTGTGGTATGGATACAGGAAGCTGAACCAAATAAAAATCGGTGCAAACATTCCAACTACAGAAAGGTTTTATTGATTGAGGAATACAAAATGTACAATGTCTGCAAAACATTCTCAGGTACCTCCTTTTAATTAGCTATTAATCGGTACTTTTCATTTGCAAGTTCAAGTTTTCAGAGATTCCTTTGCATTTTCCATGTAAATAATTCATGTCCCACTTGTGTGGATAAATCTAATTGAAGAGAAAAGACTATGTTTGGATCATTCTAACCAGCGGGGCAGGAAGTGGAAGGTTCAAGGCTCAGCTGAGGAGATGAATGTTAATCTTTTGAATGTTCGAGGAGGAATAGGGAATTCTCTTAATATCATCGGGCCAATATCCCTCCCTTACTTCAACACCAGCAAACATTTAGGTTCGTGGTTTTCAGCTCACTGTGGTGTTTCTGTTTGAATATTCATTCCCAGGGTGCAATCATTGTTGGCAATATATTGCCCATCCCTAATTACCCTTGAGAAGATCATGGTGAGATGACTTCTTGAACCGTTGAAGTCCATGTGGTGTAAGCTGTTAAGGAGGGAGTTCCAGGATTTTGACCCAACGACAGTGAAGGAATGACATTCTGGTTCCAAGTCAGAGGATGTGGACCGGACAGGAACTTGCAGGAGGTTGTGTCCCCCCCACCCCACATTTACTGCCTTTGTTCTTCGAATGGCAGCGGTCGTGGGTTTGGAAGATGCTGCGAAAGAAGATTTTGCTGTAGTGCATCTTGTAGATTATACACATTGCTGCCACTGTACGTCAGTGTTGGAGGGAGTGAATATTTAATCTGGTGGATGGGTGTCGATCTGCTGTGCTGCTTTGAGTGTTGCTGGAACCATGTTCGTTCAGGCAAGTGGGGTGTATTCCGTCACATTCCTGACTTGTGCCTTGTGGATGATGGACAGGTTATGCAAGTCAAGTGGCGAGTTAACAATCATAAAATTCCCAGCCTCTGACCTGGTCTCCTTGCCACGGTATTCTTATGGTTGGTCCATAGTTTCTGGTCAGTGGTGATCCCCAGAATGTTGATAATGTGGGATTTCAGTGATAGTGTTGAGCACCTTAAAGGCTCATTTAAGGGTGCAAGTGGAGAGTATCCCATCACACTCCCTGCTGCTAAGTGGGAGACCATGGGGAGGCGTTGGCCTAGTGGTATTATCGCTAGAGTATTAATCCAGAAACTCAGCTAATGTTCCAGGGTTTGAATCCTGCCACAGCAACGGGTGGAATTTGAATTCACTAAAAAGTATCTGGAATTAGGAATCTACTGATGACCATGAATCCTAGGTTCAAGAATGCAACTCACCACCACCTCCTCAAGGTTAATTAGGGATGGACAATAAATGCTGGCCTTGCCAGCAACAGTTGCACCTAGGATTGTTGGGAAGCAAGAATTTCGAAAGAAGAAAATACTTAGAAAGATCATAGAAACCCTATAGTACAGAAAGAGGCCATTCAGCCCATCGAGTCCACACTGACCACAATCCCACCCAGGCCCTACCCCCACATATTTTAGCCACTAATCCCACATCTCAGGACATGAAGGGAAAACCCACACAGACATGGGGAGAATGTGCAAACTCCACACAGACAGTGACTCGAGCTGAGAATCGAACCCAGGTCGCTGGAGCTGTAAAGCAACAGTGCTAACCACTGTGCTACCATGCCGCCCCTAATTGGATCCTTCTATTGGATCCTTCCATTGGATCCACACAATTTTAACCCCTCTGTTACTCTACATTGCCATGGCTCTGCTCAGTCTACTGACTGCCTGTTACATCCTGAGTGTCAGCAGTGTCTGCCAGGGATTCAAGGCAGCAGGGTTGGGAGATCCGGAGCTGCAGGGTCGGAGGAGGGCCATGGTCTTGCTCGTTACTGTTTCTGCTAGCTTCATACTGCTAGCCAACGGTCGCACTTTTCCTTTTCTCATGGATCACTGGCAAATACAGTTACTGAGGCTACAATGACTCTCCATTTGTCATTAATGAAATTGGACGTATACTCGGAGTTCTGAACTGCTCTACCAGCACCTGCATTTATGCTCTAACCCAGCAAAGTGCAGGGCAGCGCTGAGGACAATGATACAATGTGTTAGCAATCTCAATTTTCAGTTCCCCATTGGAGCAAACAAAGGGTCCAATTATTCATCGCGTTACAGCCGAATTCATGCTAAATCGGGGCGCGTAAAATTGGGGTTTCACTGTACACGAATAGGATGGGAATAGGGGGATATGGTCCCCGGAAGGGTAGGGGGTTTTAGTTCAGTCAGGCAGCATGGTCGGTACAGGCTTGGAGGGGCCGAAGGGCCTGTTCCTGTGCTGTAATGTCCTTTGTTCTTATTTCCGAGTGGGTCTCGTGAGCCACAGCTGACCAGTGATGATCTTGAGAAGGATGCAGTGTTGTTGGCTGGTGCGTGATGCATTGTTGAACCTTGTCGCTCGCCTCCACAGCCTCACCGTGTGAAAATATAGCCATGCCATGAATTAAGGATCAGCAGCCAACAGAGGATAACTGTGGTCTTGTTTAGCAGTGGCTTGGGTTGCAGCCAGAAACATACTGTTCATAGAGAAGGAAAGGAAAGGTGCAGAATGTAGTGTTACACTCATAGCTAGGGTGTAGAGAAAGATCAACTTAAAGCAAGATAGGTCCATTCAACAGTATGACAGCAGGGAAGAAGCTGTTCTCGAGCTGGTTAGTACGTGACCTCAGACTTTCGTATCTTTTTTCTCAACAGAAGAAGGTGGAAGAGGGAATGTCTGGGGTGCATTGGGATCCTCGATTATGCTGGCTGCTTTTCCGAGGCAGCAGGAAGTGTAGACAGAATCAATGGATAGGAGGCTGGTTTGCCTGATGGACTGAGCTTCGTTCACAGAGTCTTTTCATTTTTTTGAGGCCTTGAGCAGACCACGATGCCAAGCTGTGATGCAGCCAGGAAGGATGCTTTCTATGGTGCGTCTGTAAAGGTTGGTGAGAGTCTTAGTGGACATGCCAAAATGCTTGACTAATCTATGGCCTGGGTTGTAAACGATTAAACAGATGGTGTCATTTGTTGCTCAGTGGGTAGAACTCTCACTTCTGAATCAGAACATTGTAGGTTAAAGGCCTGTTCCAGATACCTGATGGTAAAGTCTAGCCTGCCAGCCAACTGCAGAATTGAGGGAGTTCTGTACTGTCAGAAACACTTGAGACACCATCTGTCCTCTTTGATGGATATTAAAGATCTCATGGTAGAGTACATAAGCATCTCATCAGTTGTAAATTGCTTTGTACGTTTTTGGTTTTTGTAAGAGCAAAGAAGGGCAAAGAAAAGTATAGCACAGGAAAAGGTCGTTCGGCCCTCCAAGCCCGTACCGATCATGATGCCCTAACTAAACTGAAAAATAACCCTTCCTCAGACTGTATCATTCTAGTCCCTCCCTCATCATATACCTATCCAAATGCCTCTTAAAATGTTGTTAATGTGCCTGCTTCCATTACCTCTTTTGGCAGCACGTTCCAGGCACCCACCACCATCTACGTGATAAACCTTCCCCGCACATCTCCCTTAAACCTTCCACCTCTCAGCTTGAACCTGTGCCTCTTGTAGTTGACACTTCCACCCTGGGAAAAAACCTCTGACTATCCACCCTGTCTGTGCCCTTTCAATTTTGTAGAACATAAGAACTAGGAGCAGGAATAGGCCATCAGGCCCCTCGAGCCTGCTCCGCCATTCAATAAGATCATGACTGATCTTTTTGTGAACTCAGCTCCACTCACCCGCCCACTGACCATAACCCTTAATTCCTTTACTGTTCAAACATTTATCTATCCTTGCCTTAAAAACATTCAATGAGGTAGCCTCAACTACTTCACTGGGCAGGGAATTCCACAGATTCACAACCCTTTGTGTGAAGAAGTTCCTCCTCAACTCAGTCCTAAATCTGTTCCCCCTTATTTTGAGGCTGTGCCCCCTAGTTCTAATTTCACCCGCCAGTGGAAACAACTTGCCTGCTTCTATCTTATCTATTCCCTTCGTAAGTTTATAATAGTAGGAGGGATTACTATTTAAAGGGCGAGAAGCTGCAGCATGCTACGGTGCAGAGGGACCTGGGGGTCCTTGTGCATGAGTCGCAAAAACCCAGTCTGCAGGTGCAGCAGCTGATCAAGAAGGCAAATGGGATGCTGGCCTTTATAGCGAGGGGGATAGAATATAAAAGCAGGGGGGTCTTGCTGCAACTGTACAGGGCACTGGTGAGGCCGCAGCTGGAATACTGTGTGCAGTTTTGTCGCCGCACTTGCGCAAGGATATTTTGGCCTTGGAGGGAGTGCAGAGGAGGATCACTAGGCTGATACCGGAGTTGAGGGCGTTGGACTATGAAGAGATGCTAAATAGACTGGGTCTGTACTCGTTGGAGTTTAGAAGGATGAGGGGGGATCTTACATAGACGTATAAGATAATGAAGGGGATGGGCAGGGTAGAGGTAGACAGATTCTTCCTGCTTAGAAAGGACAGTAGGACTAGAGGGCACAGCCTCAAGATAAGGGAGGAGCAGTTTAGATCGGAGTTGAGGAGGAACTTCTTCACTCAAAGGGTGGTGAATCTCTGGAATTCTCTGCCCGTTGAAGTGGTGGAGGCTACCTCGCTAAATATATTTAAGTCACGGGTAGATAGGTTTTTGACAGACAAGGGAATTAAGGGTTATGGGGAGAAAGTGGGAAAGTGGAACTGATCCACTTCAGATCAACCATGATCTTATTGAATGGTGGGGCAGGCTCGAAGGGCTAGATGGTCTACTCCTGCTCCTATTTCTTACATTCTTATGTTATATTCTTATATGTTTCTATAAAATCTCCTATTATTCTTCTGAATTCCAATGAGTATAGCCCCAGTCTACTCAGTCTCTTCTCATAAGCCCACCCTCTGAACTCTGGAATCAACCTAGTGAATCTAATGATAGATAGTCAATATCTTTTTCCAAAGATGAGGGAGTCTACAACTAGAGGGCATAGGTTTAAGGTGAGAGGGGAGGGATACAAAAGAGTGCAGAGGGGCAATTCTTTCACACAGAGAGTGGTGAGTGTCTGTAACAAGCTGCCAGAGGTAGTAGTAGAGGTGGGTACAATTTATCTTTTAAAAAGCATTTAGATAGTTACATGGGTTTAGAGTGATATGGGCCAAATGAAGGAAATTGGGATTAGTTTAGGGGATTTAAAAAAAAAAGGGTGGCATAGACAAATTGGGCTGAAGGACTTGTTTCCATGCTGTAAACCTCTATGACTCCTCTGCACCCACCACACCCCCACAATCCCCCCAAGGTGTGGCCTCACCAGCACCTTATGCAGCTGCAACATAACCTTGCTGTTTTTAAACTCCATCCCTCTAGCAATGAAGGACAAAATTTCATTTGCCTTCTTAATTACCTGCTGCACCTGCCAACCAATTCCTTGAGATTCCTGCGCAAGGACACCCAGATCCCTCTGCACAGCAGCATGCTGCAATTTTTTACCATTTAAATAATAGTCCATTTTGCCGTTATTCCTACTAAAATGAATGACCTCACATTTACCAACATTGTACTCCATCTGCAAGACCCTTGTCCACTTACTTAGACTATCTATATCCCTTCGCAGACTTCCAGCATTCTCTGCACAGTTTGCTCTGCCACTCATCTTAGTGTCATCTGTGAATTTTGACACACTACACTTGGTCCCCAACTCCAAATCATCTTTGTAAATTGTAAACAATTGCGGTCCCAGCACTGATCCCTGAGGCATACTACTAGTCACTGATTGTCAAGCAGAAAAATACTCATTTGCTCCCATTCTTTTCTTTCTGTTAGTTAACCAATCCTCCATCCATGCCAATATATTACCTGAAATACTGTGTACCTTTATCTTATGTAGCAGTCTTTGATGCAGCACCTTGTCAAATGTCTTGTGAAAATCTAGATATACCACATCCACAGGCTCGCCTTGTCCACTATACGTGTAGTGTTCTCAAAGAATTCCACCAAATTAATCAAACATGACATTCCCCCCCCATGAACCCATGCTGCGTCTTACCAATGGGACAATTTATATCCCGATGTCTTGCTATTTCTTCTTTGATGATAGATTCAAACATTTTCACTACTGCAGAAGTTAAACTAGCCGGCCTATAGTTTCCCACCTTTTGTCTACCTCCTTTTTCAAAAAGTGGCATCGCACCCAGAGTCCAGTGAATTTTGGTAAATTACCACTAGTGCATTTGCTTTTTCTCCCACTATCTTTTTTAGTACCTTGGGATACATTCCATCTGGACCAGGAGACTTATCTACCTTTAACCCCCATTAGCTTGCCCAACATTACCTCTTTCACGATAATGATAGTTTCTCGGCCCTCATCTGCCATAGCCTTCCTGTCATCAATTTTTGGCATGCTATTTGTGTCTTCCACTGTGAAGAGTGACCCAAAATACCTGTTCAATGCCTCCACCATTTCCTCATTTCCAGCTATTACATCCCCCTTCTCATCCCCTAAAGGATGTTTACTTTAGATACTCATTTTCGTTTTATATATTTGGAGAAACTTTTGCGATCTGTTTTTATGTCCTGAGCTAGTTTACTCTCATAATCCATCTTACTTTATAGCTTTTTTCATGGCTTTCTGCTGACCTTTAAAGATTTCCCAATCCTCCAGGGTTACCATTAATCTTTACCACTTTGTATGCATTTTCTTTCAATTTGATATCCTCCTTTATTTCCTTAGACATCCATGGCTGATTATCTCTTTTTCTACAGTCCTTCCTTATCACTAGTATATACATTTGCTGAGCACTGTGAAAGATCACTTTGAAAGTCCTCCACTGGTCCTCAATTTTCCCACCATAAAGCTTTTGCTCCCAGTCTACTTTAGCCAATGCCTCCCTCATCTCTTTGTAGTCTCCTTTGTTTAAGCCCAAGACACTGGTATTGGATTTTACCTTCTCATGCTCCATCTGTATTTTAAATTCAACAATACTATGATCGCTCCTTCCAAGAGGATCCCTGACTGCAAGATCATTAATTATTCCTGTCTCGTTGGCTGGCACGGTAGCATAGTGGTTAGCACTGCTGCTTCACAGCTCCAGGGACCTGGGTTCGATTCCCGGCTGGGGTCACTGTCTGTGTGGAGTTTGTACATTCTCCTCGTGTCTGCATGGGTTTCCTCCCGGTGCTCTGGTTTCCTCCCACAGTCCAAAGATGCGTGGGTTAGGTTGATTGGCAATGCTAAAAATTGTCCCTTAGTGTCCTGGGATGTGTCGGTTAGAAGGATTAGTGGGTAAAATATGTGAGGGTGGGATTGTGACTGATGGGCCATTATCTGCACTGTAGGGTTCTTTGATTATACAGGACCAGATCTAGGATCGCTTGCTCCCTCATACGTTCTATTACATATTGTTCAAGTAAGCTATCGCAGATACATTTTATGAACACCTCCTCAAGGCTGCCTTGACTGACCTGGTTTGACCAATTGCTATGTAGATTAAAATCCCCCATGATAATTGCTGTACCGTTTCTACATGCATCAGTTATTTCTTTGTTTATTTCTTGCCCACCATGATGTCATTGCGATTACTGTCACTAGAGAGGTAGTGCTTGATGGACTAGCAGGACTGATAGTGGACAAGTCCCCAGGACCGGATGGAATGCATCCCAGGATTCTGAAGGAAATGGCAGAGGTGGTAACGGATGCCTTAGTGATTATTTACCAAACTTCGCTGGATTCCGGGGAAGTGCCGGAAGATTGGAAAACGGCTAATGTTACGCTGCTGTTTAAAAAAGGTAGCAGGCAAAAGGCAGGGAATTATAGGCCGGTTAGTTTAATGTCTGTTGTTGGAAAAATGCTTGAATCTGTCATCAAAGAAGAAATAACAAGGCACCTAGAGAAGAATTGTTTGATAGAGCAGACGCAGCATGGATTCGTTAAGGGGAAGTCATGTTTGATGAATTTATTGGATTTCTATGAGGATGTGACTAGTGCAGTAGACAGAGGGGAACCGGTGGGTGTAATGTTTCTCGATTTTCAAAAACCGTTTGATAAGGTGTCGCACAAAAGGTTGCTTCAGAAGGTTAGGGGGCATGGAGTTGGGGGTAAGGTGTTAACGTGGATAGAGGATTGGCTGTCTAATAGGAGGCAGAAAGTTGGTATCAATGGGTGCTATTCGGATTGGCAGTTGGTAACTAGTGGAGTGCCGCAGGGATCGGTGCTGGGGCCTCAGCTATTTACCATTTGTATCAATGATCTGGAGGAGGGGGCTGAGTGTAGGGTGATGAAATTTGCTGATGACACAAAGATGAGTGGAAAAGCAAATTGTGCGGAGGGTTTGGAAAGTCTGCAGAGGGATCTAGATAGGCTGAGCGAGTGACCGAGGACCTGGCAGATGGAGTACAATGTTAGCAAGTGTGAGGTTATCCACTTTGGCAGGAATAATAGTAGGAGGGATTACTATTTAAAGAGTGAAAAACTGCAGCATGCTACTGTGCAGAGGGACCTGGGGGTCCTTGCGCATGAGTCGCAAAAACCCAGTCTGCAGGTGCAGCAGGTGATCAAGAAGGCACATGGGATGCTGGCCTTCATAGCGAGGGGGATAGAATATAAAAGCAGGGAGGTCTTGCTGCAACTGTACAGGGCATTGGTGAGGCCGCAGCTGGAGTACTGTGTGCAGTTTTGGTCGCTGCACTTGCACAAGGAAATTTTAGCTTTGGAGGGAGTGCAGAGGAGGTTCACTTGGTTGATACCGGAGATGAGGGGGTTGGACTATGAAGAGAGACTAAATAGACTGGGTCTGTACTCATTGGAGTTTGGAAGGATGAGGGGGGATCTTATAGAGATGTATAAGATAATGAAAGAGATGGATAGGGTAGAGGTAGAGAGATTCTTCCCGCTCAGAAAAGGCAGCAGGACTAGAGGGCACAGCCTCAAGATAAGGGAGGGGGAGCAGTTTAGAACGGAGTTGAGGAGGAACTTCTTCACTCAAAGGGTGGTGAATCTCTGGAATTCTCTGCCCGTTGAAGTGGTGGAGGCTACCTCGCTAAATATATTTAAGTCACGGGTAGATAGGTTTTTGGCAGGCAAGGGGATTAAGGGTTATGGGGAGAAAGCGGGAAAGTAGAACTGAGTCATTTCAGATCGGCCATGATCTTATTGAATGGCGGGGCAGGCTCGAGGGGCTAGATGGCCTACTCCTGCTCCTATTTCTTATATTCTTATGTTCTTATTATTTGGTGGTTTATAGACTACACCTATCAGTGACTTTTTCTCCTTCCTATTTCTAATTCCCACCCAAATGGATTCAACCTTTTTTTCTTTAGAATCTTTATCATCTCTCTTGTAGACTTCTAATAGTGCTCCCCTCAACCTCCTTCTTTCCCAGTGAGAACAATTTTACTTTTTTCAATCCCTCCTCGCAGCCAACACCCTCAAGACTAGCCAACATCTTTTTGGTGTCTTCAAGATTTTGCATGTGGGGTGATGGTTCCTTGGCAATGGTCAAAGAATTAACCAATTGAGGAATGAAAGGGGCTCTTTGCTTTCTGATTGGTATGAGGGTGGCTGACAAATTGCAGGGGCATGGGTGGGCGTAGCGTTGGTTGGCTGTGAGAGGTAGTGTAGCTCTGTAATTCTTCTGGAATACTGAGACTGAATGGTGTGCCACAGCGATCAATGCTGGGGTTTAACACTTTGCCATTTATATCAATGACTCGGCTAAAGGATTGGAAGGTACAGCTGCTAAATTTGTTGATGACACAAAGATAAGTAAGAAAGTCAGTCGGTTGATACGTGACCTCAGACTTCTGTACCTTTTTCCCACCAGAAGAAGATGAAAGGAGCTCCTTATCTAAATGGTGAGACATTGCAGAGCTCTGAGATACAGAGGGATCTGGGCGTCCTGGTGTATAGAATCATAGGATCCCTACGGTGCAGGTGAAGGCCATTTGGCCCATCAAACCTGCACTGCCAACAAACCCACCCAGGCCCTATCCCTGTAACCCCATGTATTTATCCTGCTAATCCCTCTGACACTAAGGGACAATTTAACATGGCCAATCCACCTAGCCTGCACATTTTAGGACTGTGGGAGGATACCGGAGCACCCAGAGGAAACCCACAAAGACATGGCGAGAATGTGCAAACACCACACAGACAGTCACCCAAGGCTGGAATTGAACCTGGGTCCCTGGCGCTGTGAGGCAGCAGTGCTGACCACAGTGCCGCCCCATGAATCACGTAAGGTCAGAACACAGGCATAGCAAATAATTAGGAAAGCTAGAAGCATGTTGTTGCTTATTGCGGGGAGAATTAAATATAAAAGTAGGGAGGTTATGCTTCAGTTGTACAGGGTAAGAGTGAGACTATATCAGCATACTGTGTGCAGTACTGGTGTTCTTTAAGGAAAGATGTAAATGCATTTAAGCAGTTCAGAGAAGGTTTACCAAACTAATACCGAGATTAGGTGAATTGTTTTACAAGGAAAGGTTAGATAGACTTGCATCTTCTGGGATTAGAAGAGTAAGAGGCAATTTGACTCAAACATATGAGATCCTGAGGAGTCTTGACGGGATGGATGTGGAGCAGATATTTCCCCTTGTGGGAGATTCTAGAATGAGGGGGTCACTGTAAAAATAAGGAATCACACATTTAAAATGGAGACGAGGAAAAATTTGTTCATTGGGGGTTGTGAATTTCTGAAATTCTCTTCCTGAAAAGGTAGTAGAAGGAGAGTCATTGAATATTTTTAGTCATAGGATCCCTACAGTGCAGAAAGAGGCCATTCGGGCCATCAAGTCTGCACCGACAACAATCCCACCCAGACCCTATCCTATATCCCTATATATTTACCCGCTAATCCCTCTAACCTACCCATCCCTGGACACTAAGGAGCAATTTAGCTTGGCCAATCAACCTAACCTGTACATCTTTGGACTGTGGGAGGAAACCAGAGCACCCGGAGAAAACCCACGCAGACATGGGGAGAATGTGCAAACTCCACCAGGCAGTGACCCGAGCAAGGAATCAAACCCAGGTCCCTGAAGCTGTGAAGCAACAGTGCTAACCACTGTGCTACCATGCCACCCTGATGCCGGCATTGGACTTGGGTAGGCACAGTAAGAAATATCACAACATCAAGTTAAAGTCCAGCAGGTTTATCGGTATCACAAGCTTTCGGAACGCTGCCCCTTCATCAGGCGAGTGTGCAATGAATATTTTTAAGGCGGAGGTGGATAGATTCTTGGGGGTGAAAGATGGGAATGTGGAATTGATGTTCCAATCAGGCCAACCATGACCTTATTGGATGACGGAGGAGGCTCGAGAGGTCTACCCCTGTTCCTAATTTGTGTGTTCATTTGTTCAGTGTTGTCAATCCTAGTTGGCCATCACATCGAATTAATCTTAGACTCGCAACTTTGCTTCTGCGCTGAGCTGTGTGGTAATTCTCAGCAGTAAGCAGGCATGATATCGGGTTGGCAGGCAATACTCCTGAACCAGTTTTGTTCAACACCACAGCAGCTCAAGTCAGTTTGGCTGCTACTGAGTGGACGCCTATTCCGGGTAGGCCAGAGTTCTCTGCATAGCCTAATAATGTCTGGGGTGGGGTGTTCAGCTATCCTCTGTACGTGGAAACAGTTCCATTGCAAATAGTTAAAGTGTCACTGCATCTCTATCCGTCCTCTGCAGCAGACTGGAGTTTGTTGTAGCGATGCAATGGGGCAGGACCACAAGAGGGTTGAAGTCCTGGATAAGAGTTTTGAAGTGAATGGGCAATGAACCAAGAACTCGAACTTTTCAAGGTGACCGGACAAAGCCTCTTTTCAGCTGAATGTCCAGTGACAATAGGTTGAGTTTCAAGCCTCTTACCTGCTGTCAGTCAACATGCTGTGCAGATGCTGGTGTTGGACTGGGGTAAACACAGTAAGAAGCCTCACAACACCAAAGTCCAACCAGTTTATTTGATAGTAAACCTTTGATAGAAAGCTTGTGGGTTTACTATCAAATAAACTGGTTGGACTTTAACCTGGTGTTGTGAGACTTCTTACTGTGTCAGTCAACATGACCAGCTTGCATTTATAAAGCATTTTAGAGTCATAGGGCGGGATTTTATGGCCTCACTTGGGTGAGATTGTAAAATCCTGCCTGAGGCCAACGGGGGTTTCTGTTCTGGGAGCCTCGTCCACCTGACTCTGGGCAGATGAGGTGGTAAGAGTTTTAGCCATAGAGTCATGAAGTTTTGCAACATGGAAACAGACCCTTCGGCCTAGCTTGTCCACGCTGCTCAGTTTTTAACCACTATTCCCAACTGCCCGTCCCTATCCCTCCATACCCATCTTATCCGTTGTTGTGTCTGCCCCACAGTCTGTTTTAACCCTTATCCAGTGTAAAAGAACTGCGAGATGACTTCTTGTTAGTATAGTAATATTTATTTACACACACACAATTGATATTAAACACCCACACAATAAATACTAAAGAATACTAAAGTTCAAGTTCAATACTAGACCTTGACTGAACTTTTGTGTGACTGGCAAGTACCCAGGCAGATATTAGCCCTTATCCGCATGTTAGTCTCTGGAGTCCTTGGTGTAGACTGGTCCTTTGGTCTGGTCTGATAGTCTGGCCTGGTCTTCCTTCCATCATTGGTGTGGTGGCTCTCCTCGTGGTGGTAGTTACTTGTGATGGTCACCGTTGTTCCTGTCTCCTTCTCGTCCTCGTGGTCGTGTCATTCGTTCGTTCATTCATTTATTCGAGAGAGACAGCGCCTTTTAACCCTCAGTAGCTTTGTGCCCTTTTGGGTGACCTCTCGATTGTTCCCAATCAATCGATCAGGGTTTGATTACCCTGATTAATAAGTCCAATTAGGTACTGCCATACCAATCTCTGGGTGTGTACCCAATGGCCATGCCTGTAGGTGCTGGAGGCACATAGATTACAGACCTCCCTCCCAAATAAGGGGTTAAGGCTCTCCTGTGTCTGGTAAACAGTCCTGTTTGATCAGAGAGTGTCCATTGAATTCGAGATACCCCATGTCCTGTGTATTCTGTAGCCTGGAGCTGCAACCTGCTTGTCTCTGTCATCTAAGCTGCAGCCTGTCTGCTTTTGTACTTGACCGATAGTCCCAGCATGCTTTGTAAACCGCCATCTTGAGGCAGAGAGTGGGGGTCAATGGGTGCTATTCGGATTGGCGGATGGTGACTAGTGGAGTGCCCCAGGGGTCGGTGCTGGGGCCTTAGCTATTTACCATTTATATAGATGATCTGGAGGAGGGAACCGAGTGTAGGGTGTCGAAATTTGCTGATGACACCAAGATTGGTGGAAAGGCAAATTGCGCGGAGGGTGGTGAGAGTCTACAGAAGGATCTAGATAGGCTGGGCGAATGGACCAGGAAATGGCAAATGGAATTTAATGTTGACAAGTGCGAGGTGGTCCACTTTGGTAGGAATAATGGTAGGAAGGATTATTACTTACGTGGAGAAAAACTGCAGCAGGCGACGGTGCAGAGGGACCTCGGGGTCCTTGTGCATGAGTCGCAAAAACCCAGCTTGCAGGTGCAGCAGGTGGTCAGGAAGGCGAATGGGATGCTGGCCTTCATAGCGAGGGGGATTGAATATAAAAGTAGGGAGGTCTTGCTGCGGCTGTATAGGGCATTGGTGAGGCCGCAGCTGGAGTATTGTGTGCAGTTTTGGGCGCTGTACTTACGCAAGGATATTTTAGCCTTGGAGGGAGTGCAGAGGAGGTTTACTAGGCTGATGCCGGAGTTGAGGGGGTTGAGCTATGAGGAGAGGCTGAATAAACTAGGCTTGTACTCGTTAAAGTGTAGAAGAATGAGGGGAGATCTCATTGAGACGTATAAGATGATGAATGGGATGGATAGGATAGAGGTGGAGAGACTCTTCCCACTCAGGAAGGACAGTAGGACTAGGGGGCACAGCCTCAAGATAAAGGGGGGGTGGTTTAGAACGGAGTTGAGGAGGAACTTCTTCACTCAAAGGGTGGTGAATCTCTGGAATTCTCTGCCCGTTGAAGTGGTGGAGGCTGCCTCGCTAAATATTTTTAAGAAGCGGGTTGATGGGTTTTTGATAAGAGAGGGGATTAAGGGTTATGGGGAGAGGGCGGGAATGTGGAACTGAGCCACGACAGATCAGCCATGATCTTATTGAATGGCGGGGCAGGCTCGAAGGGCTAGTTGGCCTACTCCTGCTCCTATTTCTTATGTTCTTATGTTCTTATCTTAGGTGGCCCATTTGGCCATGCCATGTAACTATCAAAATGCTTTTTAAAAGACAAAATTGTTCCTGCCTCTGCTACTGCCTCTGGCAGCTCGTTCCAGACACTCACCACCTTCTGAGTGAAAAAAATGCCCTTCTGGAACCTTTTGTATCTCTCCCCTCTCACCTTAAACCTATGCCCTCTAGTTTTAGACTCCCCTACCTTTGGGAAAAGATATTGACTATCTAGCTGATCTGTGCCCCTCATTATTTTATAGATCTCTACAAGATCACCCCTTAGCCTCCTAAGCTCCATCGATGATATCTGGATTTTCTGTGTATGTCAGGGTCACCTGACTTGATTGCCTCAGGCATGAACTTCAGCAGGCAGTGGATATCCCTGTTTAAGCTGGGAAATAAATGGAATTGCTTCTTTGGCACACAGTCTTCCACACACTTACTAATGAAGTCAGTTACTGTAATGGCACACTCATTCAGGTGAGTCGCAGAGTTTTTATATACTGGCCAGTCTACTGATTCTAAGCAGTCCTGTAGGAGATTGTCCGATTCCTTAGACCAACATTGCGTGACTTTCTTTGATGGATTCTCACGTTTCAGTTTTTACTTATAAACCGGGAGCAGGAGCATAGCCTGATTTGCCAAAGTGTGGGCGGGTGATAGAGTAGTAGGCACGTAAAGTTGATTTATTGGTCACAAGTAGGCTCACATTAACACTGCAATGAAGTTACTTTGAAAATGCTGTTTGATATTTGTGTAACAGCGGTCTAAGATGTTTGGGCCTCTGGTGGAACAGGAGTCACGTTGGTGGCATCTTGGTAGGACATTCTTGAGCTTGGCCTGATTGAAGTCCCTGACCACAATGAACAAGGTTTCGGGATGTGTTGTCTCAAGTCTACTTGTGGTGGTGTATGTTTCGTCCAGCGCAGTCTTCGCATCCGCATGGGGTGGGCTATAAACTGCTCTCAGGATAACAGAGGTGAACTTCCGCAGAAGGCTTGATTTAATCTGATTTGTCACACGTATTAGTATACAGTGAAAAGTATTGTTTCTTGCGCTATACAGACAAAGCATACCATTCATAGAGAAGGAAAGGAGAGAGTGCAGAATGTAGTGTTACAGTCATAGCAAGGGCGTAGAGAAAGATCAACTTATTACGAGGTAGGTCCATTCAAAAGTTTGACAGCAGCAGGGAAGAAGCTGTTCTTGAGTCGATTGGTACGTGACCTCAGACTTTTGTATCTTTTTCCCGACAGAAGAAGGCGGAAGGGAGAATGTCTGGGGGTACGAGGGGCCCTTAATTATGCTGGCTGCTTTTCCAAGGCTGCAGGAAGTGTAGAAGGGGCATTTTTTTTTTAGCGTCGGGTATTCTAGGTCCGGGAGACAGAAACTCACCAGTGGTGCTACATCTAGGCACCACGAGGTGTTGATTAGATGGCCACCATCAGGAATATGCTTCCACGGGGCTTGACGCCAGTTATAGCCTCACCATCTCCTGCTTTCAGCCCTGCTGGTGTGACCTCTGCCACATTCTCTACAGGGGGGGCCCCCTCATCCTGAGTTCTGTCAGATTTTATTTCTGTTTCCTTTGTCGCCCTCCATCCCAACCTGACAAAATGTAAAGGCATTCAGGAGGCTTGCTGCCTAGTCCCCGGTGGCCTGAAGTGAGAAGAGTGCCTGAGGCTTGAGCCCACGGCCATCTGTTTGGAAGGTAGAGCCTGCTGCCATGTGTTAACGCAACATTCTTTGATACACAGGCTCCTGAGCCACACAAAAAAAAGATGCCAAGGAACAGAGACGCTGCTGTGGAGGTGCAGCCCACTGCAGACGCATGAACATCTGGTCCCGGGCCAGAATTCTAACATGTCAAATCATTCCCCCATTCAGTTGCACAGACTCCAACATCTGGGTTTGACCTTGGCCATATTTTATACTCTGAACATGCTGAAATAGAAATCATTTACTTTTTACGCAGCACTGTTAGCACTGCTAACACCAGGGACCCGGGTTCACTTCCAACCTTGGGTCGTTGTCTGTGTGGAGTTTGCACCTTCTCCCCATGTCTGCATGGGTTTCCTCCAGGTGCTCTGGTTTCTTCCCACGCTCCAAAAATGTGTGGGTTACGTTGCTCGAACATGCTCAAATTGACCCTAGTTTCGGGGGTACCCTAGCCGGGTAACTGTATGGGGTTACGAGAATAGGGCCTGGGTGGGACTGTGGTCGGTCCAGACTTGATGGGCCAAATGGCCTCCTTCTGTACTGTCGGGATTCTATGATTCGTTCTCGCTTGGGACATGGGCATCACTGGCAGGGGTAGTGCGCATCGTCCACCCCCCAACAGGTTTGATCTGAGCAGGCCATTTTGTAGGGCGATAAAGTGATGGCGAGATTGCTGTGGGTCAGTGGTCTTCTGTCGGTCAGATTGGGTGGCAGTAACAGATTTCCTTCCCCAAACAGCATGGGCGAAGACGTTGGATTTGATGGATCACTGGCGCCCCCATGCTGCTGGCTAAAAGATCAGGGGGTTAGGGTGGGGTTGGGGGTGTTTGGGGTCCACCCACAATACTTCCAGTTGCCTCTGGAAACAGTGGCTGAAGGCAAATTTTAAAAGAAAAGCTCCATCCCCTCCCCTAAATTCCAGGCCCATGGCAAAGTGGTTGACTCTTAAATGCCCTCGGGAATGGCCAAGGGAGCCACTCAGTTCAAGGGCAATTGGGAATGAGCAATAAATGTCAATAACACCCCGTCTCATGAATGAATAGGGAAAAAAAATTAGTCAAGAGACACGGGAAACACAGAATAAAGAGATGCAGTCATCAGAGAAATTGTAGAAACCCTACAGCACAGAAAAAGGCCATTCGGCCCATCAAGTCTTCACTGACCACAATCCCACCCAAGCCCTACCCTCCTATCCCGATATATTTACCCACTGATCCCTCTAACCTGCGCATCTCAGGACACTAAGGGCAATTTTAGCATGGCCAATCAACCTAACCCGCACATCTTTGCAATTTTAAAATTAGAACCAAGCTGCTCAGAAACAAAATCATGGAGCACTTTATCACGCCAAGGATAGTCGAAATTTTATATTGAGTAACACAGAATATGTAGCCCACACACAGGCCAATCAGTCAATGCCAATAAACCTCTGAAACTTCCTACCCCTGAAAATAGTGGATGACAATGTTTCAAGATCGAGAAGTCAGGAAGATAATAATATCATGAAACAAGTTGGTGGTTGGAACTGCTGCCTCACATCTCCAGGGAACCTGGGTTCAACTTTGGCCTTAGGGGATCAGTGTGGAGGTGGCATGTTCTCCCTCTGTCTACCCGGTTTCCCCTGGGCGCTCCGGTTTCCTCCCATAGTCCAAAAATATGTCAGTCAGTAGATTGGCCACGCTAAATTACCCCTTAGTGTCTCAAGATGTGTAGGTTAAAGGGATTAGCAGAGCAAGTGTGTGAGGTTGTGGGGATGAGTTGGGGGGAAGGCTTGAGTAAGAAGCTGTGTCGGTGCAGACTCAATGGGCCGAAAGGCCTCTGTCCACACTGTAGGGATTCTGTTTATCTATGAAAGGTGGATAAGTGGACCTGAATCTCGAATTCTCTGGTGAGGCAGACAGGCTCAGTTGATTGATCCACTCCTGTTCATTGTGTTACTCAGTGAAGGTCATTACTCCCATGCAAAGTAATCCATAGAACCCCTCCAAATGCAAAACTAGGCCATTTGACCCATTGCGTCCTTTGTTTGAACAGAGGGGAGTATGGTAGGATGAGAGAAGAATTGGCGAATGTGGACTGGGGGAGCGCGTTGGAAGGTAAGTCTGCTGAGGAGCAGTGGAGGATCTTTAAGGAGATCTTTCTTGGTGCTCAGCAGAAATTTATTCCGATGGTCAAAAAGGACCGTAGGAGGAGAGGTAATAAGCCGTGGATAACGAAGGAGGTGAAGGAAAGTGTTAAATTAAAAGCGGAGGCGTTTAGAGTAGCTAAGAGTCGTGGGCAAGAAGAGGATTGGGAGAGGTTTAAATGTCAACAAAGATTGACAAAGAAGTTGATAAAGAAGGGTAGGAGAAACTATGAAGCTGGGCTAGCGCTTAATATAAAAAAGGATAGCAAGAGTTTTTATAAATATATAAAAAGGAAGAGGCTGGCTAGGGTGAACGTTGGACCCTTAGAGGATGAGAGGGGGGACTTAGTGGTAGGGGATGGGGATATGGCTGAGGTCTTGAATAACTTTTTTGTTTCGGTCTTCATGGAGGAGGACGTGAATAATTTGCCGGGTGTTAGCGATGGAAAGGTGGTAGGACTGGAGGGTCTTAATGACATTACTGTTTCTAGAGAGGTGGTGCTCGACAGACTGGAGGGGCTGATTGTGGACAAGTCCCCAGGACCGGATGGAATGCTTCCGAGGGTTCTGAAAGAAATGGCGGAGGTGATAGTGGATGCCTTGGTGGTTATTTTCCAGACGTCGCTGGATTCCGGGGAAGTGCCAGAAGATTGGAAAACGGCTAATGTTACGCCGTTGTTTAAGAAGGGTGCCAGGCAAAAGGCAGGGAATTATAGGCCGGTTAGTTTAACGTCTGTTGTAGGTAAAATGTTAGAATCCGTCATCAAGGAGGAAATAGCGAGGCATCTTGAGGGGAATTGCTTGATAGAGCAGACACAGCACGGTTTCGTTAAAGGGAAGTCGTGTCTGACAAATTTACTGGAGTTCTATGAGGATGTGTCTAGGGCGGTGGATAGAGGAGAGCCGGTGGATGTGGTCTTTCTTGATTTTCAGAAGGTGTTTGACAAGGTACCTCACAAGAGGTTATTGCAGAAGGTCAGGGGACATGGAGCTGGGGGTAGGGTGTTAGTGTGGATAGAGGATTGGCTGTCAAATAGGAGGCAGAGAGTGGGGGTTAATGGGTGCTATTCGGATTGGTGGTTGGTGACTAATGGAGTGCCCCAGGGGTCGGTGCTGGGGCCTCAGCTATTTACCATTTATATAGATGATCTGGAGGAGGGAACCGAGTGTATGGTGTCGAAATTTGCTGATGACACCAAGATTGGTGGAACGGCAAATTGTGCGGAGGGTGTGGAGAGTCTACAGAAGGATCTAGATAGGCTGGGCGAATGGGCCAGGAAATGGCAAATGGAATTTAATGTTGGCAAGTGCGAGGTGGTCCACTTTGGTAGGAATAATGGTAGGAAGGACTACTACTTACATGGCGAAAAACTGCAGCAGGCGACGGTGCAGAGGGACCTCGGGGTCCTTGTGCATGAGTCGCAAAAACCCAGCTTGCAGGTGCAGCAGGTGGTCAGGAAGGCGAATGGGATGCTGGCCTTCATCGCGAGGGGGATTGAATATAAAAGTAGGGAGGTCTTGCTGCGGCTGTATAGGGCATTGGTGAGGCCGCAGCTGGAGTACTGTGTGCAGTTTTGGGCGCTGTACTTACGCAAGGATATTTTGGCCTTGGAGGGAGTGCAGAGGAGGTTTACTAGGCTGATGCCGGAGTTGAGGGGGTTGAGTTATGAGGAGAGGCTGAATAAACTAGGCTTGTACTCGTTAGAGTTTCGAAGAATGAGGGGAGATCTCATTGAGACGTATAAGATGATGAATGGGATGGATAGGATAGAGGTGGAGAGACTCTTCCCACTCAGAAAGGACAGTAGGACTAGGGGGCACAGCCTCAAGATAAAGGGGGGGCGGTTTAGAACGGAGTTGAGGAGGAACTTCTTCACTCAAAGGGTGGTGAATCTCTGGAATTCTCTGCCCGTTGAAGTGGTGGAGGCTGCCTCGCTAAATATTTTTAAGAAGAGGGTTGATGGGTTTTTGATAAGAGAGGGGATTAAGGGTTATGGGGAGAGGGCGGGAATGTGGAACTGAGCCACGACAGATCAGCCATGATCTTATTGAATGGCGGGGCAGGCTCGAAGGGCTAGATGGCCTACTCCTGCTTCTATTTCTTATGTTCTTATGTTCTTATGAGTCTGCACCGATTATAATCCCACACAGATTCTTTTCCCGTAACCCCACATATTTACCCTGCTAGTCCCCCTGACACTAAGGGGCAATTTACCATGGCCAATCAACCTAACCAGCACTCCTTTGGATTGTGGGTGGAAACCGGAGCACCCCAAGGAAACCCACCCAGATATGGGGAGGACGTGCAGACTTTACACAGATAGTGACCCAAGGCCAGAATTGAATCGCTGGCACTGTGAGGCAGCAGTGCTAACCACTGTGCTACCATGCCGTCCCACGATAGCTATGTCCTTGTCAACGTAACTTGCACTGCACGCAAGATTTCTATTCTTCATTTGCACATCTGGCCGTGACAGCTGGTTAAAACAAAAATCAACGTCAATTAGTTTTTGTAGCTAACAGCAAAAAGCTGTCTTTGGAACAGAATGGTGCCGTACATCCACAGAAACAGCTGCAGCGGAGT
The DNA here is from genome assembly GCF_965287045.1 of Carcharhinus amblyrhynchos. Classification (NCBI taxonomy): domain Eukaryota; kingdom Metazoa; phylum Chordata; class Chondrichthyes; order Carcharhiniformes; family Carcharhinidae; genus Carcharhinus; species Carcharhinus amblyrhynchos. The sequence goes on along the minus strand of NC_137328.1, from coordinate 118,617,303 downwards.
GACTGTCGCCTGTTACTCAGTGTTCAGAATGGAAAGTACATTGTGTCGCCGCATCTGCGAGGTCCAACGGGAATAGATCTGTGCAGTTCCCGCTGATCGGGGCCCATCCTCCGCACGTGAATTATTTTACACGGAAGCTACAGCTTTAAGAAACATTTTTGCAAATGCCTTAAAGGGAAGAATTACAAGGAGGGAAAGTATTCCTAATTCTCCCAACTCACTGACGATGATGGATTAGGCAATGCCCGAAAGGCTGGTGGAAGCGTATAAATATTTAAAAGGGTTGGGGGGGGTGGAGGGGGTGGGGGGGTGGCTGGATTTGCAGGGTAATGAGGAAAGAAGAGAGCGAGTGGGACTAATTGGAAAGCTCTTTCAAAGAAGCGCAGTGAGTAGGATGGCCTCCTTCTGTGTTGATGATGCTGTGGTATTAATCAACTGAACCTCAAGGTGAGTGACATGTTTTTAACAGCAAATTAAAACTCGCAAAGAGTTCTCAACATCAAAAGTGAGTGCGGTAAGGAGAAGAGCAAGGGGGGAGGACGGTGGTGCTCGTCTTCCAGCGGCGCACTGGGGTGGGAGACATTAGCGCAGGCTGTTTCACCAGCTATCTGCTGGGCGCCATGGCCCCCGCGCATCTCCCAGGCGAAGATTGGAAATCCGCGTGGAGCTGACTTTCATATGGAAGTCGGGAATTCCATATCAGTAGCAGGCCCAGGGCTGAAGTCTCCAGGCCCACGAGCATCGAACCCCACCACCAGGACTGATTCGAACAAAGAACAGTACAGCACAGGAAACAGGCCCTTCAGCCTTCCAAGCCTGCGCTGCTCATTGGTCCAACTAGACCATTCTTCTGTATCCCTCCATTCCCAGTCTGCTCATGTGACTATCCAGATAAGTCTTAAACAATCCCAGCGTGTCCACCTCCACCGCCCTGTTTAGCAGTGCATTCCAGGCCCCCACCACCCTCTGTGTTAAAAACATCCCTCTGATCTCGGAGTTATACCTCACCCCTCTCACCTTGAGCCCGTGACCCCTCGTGATCGTCACCTCCGACCTGGGAAAAAGCTTCCCACTGTTCACCCTATCCATACCCTGCACAATTTTATACACCTTTATTAGGTCTCCCCTCATTCTCTGTCTTTCCAGGAAGAACAACCCCAGTTTACCCAATCTCTCCTCATAGCTGAGACCCTCCATACCAGGCAACATCCTGGTAAACCTCCTCTGCACCCTCTCTCCAAAGCCTCCACGTTCTTCTGGTATTCACTCCAGCGAGGGTTACAACTGCTCCCCACCAACTGGGAGTTGGCCTCCAATCCCCGCCGGAGGGAAGAGAGGCCCTGGAGCCACCCAGGAGGGTGAGGGGTATGTGCTGATCTGTCATCGCGGAGATCGGCGCATGCACAGTGGCCCAACATTGCCGTTCAGTGGAGGCTGGCAATATTGGGGCCACTCCTCATTCGCCGATCCCCGCGATCAGAGATCAGCGCATGCAGAGTGGCTCGCTCAAACAACAAAGAAAATTACAGCACAGGAACAGGCCCTTCGGCCCTCCCTGATCCCTCAGCGCTATGCTGCCGGCCTCTCGGGTGGGAATAGGCCCCGCCTGCAGATTTTCAGAGCGAGTCACGCTGAGGTACTCGATGATGCACAGGGAGTCAGAGATTCATCTTGGAAATCGCGCTGAAAAAAATAATGGGTTTTTCTCCCATTTTCCCACTACCTGGGACTTGGAATTTCTTTTTGGGAGAATTTCAGCCAAGGTGCTTTCATGTGTGAAGATAAATAAGACTTGAACAATGAAAAATCATAGAAACTTATGACATTTGTAGGCAATCTGGTCGATTATGTCCCTTGTAGCCTCTTGTAAGAGTTATGCTGACTCTCTAAAGCTAGTCCACTACTTACCAGTGTTAGGAAATAGAAGGAAGTTGCACGTGCCTTTGTGTGTGTTAGGAATAAGTGTAGCTTTAAGTTCAATATATATTTTTGTGGGATAAGTGGGCGGAACCTGCGTCTAGTTTCATGATAGAGCAAAGACAGCAGGGAACTGGTTGTATTTCATTAATTTGTGGGACATGGGCGTCTCTGGCTGGTTAGCATTTATTGCCCATCCCTAGTTGCCCGAGGGCAGCTGAGAGTCAACCACATTGCTGCGGCTCCGGAGTCACCTGTAGGCCAGACCAGGTAAAGACGGCAGATTTCCTTCCCGAAAGGAGATTAGTGAAGCAGATGGGTTTTTCCAACAGTCGACAATGGTTTCATGGCCGTCAGCACATTCTCAATTCCAGATATTTTTTGTTCATTGAATTTATTGAATTCAAACCCGTGTCCCCATGACATAAGCTGAGTTTCTGGATTAGTAATTTAGCGATGATACCTCGAGGCCTTCGCCTCCCCGTAAATGCTAGCCTTTTTAATGAGATGTTATAACCTTTTGAAGTTGTTTTGGGGAATTTGTAAAAAAGGCAGAGTGGAGATCTGCTATTGCCTAGCAACAGGGGTTCAGTCAACCACAGAGACAAACCAAGAGGTTTTAGTTCAGTTTCTCAGTGGCGAATCCCGTTGACAATGATGGGATCCAAAGCTTGCACCGCCAGCGAGTACGCCAGCCTCCCGCCACCGCGAAACGCACCACGGCATGGGAGAAAAATCCCACCCAAAACATACATCAATCCAGTACCTTTCCCAATGTCTCCAATAATTTTACAGCCAATTGAATTGTTTTGAATTGTAGTCAGTGGTATAATGTAGGCAATGTTATCGAAAGGCAGAGCAGGCCCGACGGGCTGAATGGCCTATTCATGCCCTGAATCCATATCACTACTCTGGGATGGATGAGATGAACAGGGCTATGTGGCCTTTCCCATCCATAATAACCTTGCGAACTCCATGGCTGGAGTTCTGTTTATTTTGCTGTCCGTGAATGCTTACTAGCATAGAATCCCTTCAGCGCAGGACGATGCCATTCGGCCCATCGAGACTGTACTGACCGCCATCCAATCCAAGCCCTAGGGCTTTGTAGAATGTGAGGGACAGGAGTGTGTAATGGGCTCAGAGTGAATCAGGAACCTGTCTTACACTGCACACGATCCTCCTGAATCTATTCCAGGCAATGAAACACATCAGCACTGTGGCCTGAAGCCCCCAAAGGACGGGAGCGGATTGCAGGATAGTCTTTACCCTTCAAATAAAATCTATCAGACCGTACACAAAGCCCATGGGCAATGTTAAATTGGGAAGAGGTGAAAGCGAAACACGGAATAAAATTTAATTAACATATGAGAGCTGGGTGGCTCTGTGACACTCAGAGGAGATTCCCCGAGGCAACATCCACTCCTGTCCTCTAATCCCGACTCTGACTGTGGAGCCCATCGCTGAGGCTGGGACCAAGCATGGCGGCTATTGCCTTGGAGGGGAACCCTCCCCCCCTGAGTGCCACCACAGCCATATTAAAGATCCGCTCTATTTCCTGCATGCAGACGCTAACACCAAAATCTTGGTGCTGTTTCCACCGATTTGATCTGACTGTCCTGCTGCACCCCCCACGCGGGTTTCCCGATGGCGAGGGGTGCGTCCAATGGAAATCCATGATGACGGTGGCAAGGCGATGACAGCGAGCGCATGCCACCTCCTGCCACGGGTCGCGGAGTGGGACAAAAATCCTACCCTGGGTCTGTATCTGAACGTTGTCTGCTGTTTCCCTGCGGTTGCTGGCAGACAGAGGGACCCGAGTTCAACAGTTATTGCCAGGCAGTTTATGCAGAAGCCCTTTATCGATAATGGGCCCGATTTTACCACTTTCATTCCCAGTGCTGAATCTGGGCGTAATTCAGACCCGATGTGGAAAGCTGCTCTCAGGCGTCCCCGTACGCACTCAGCCTGAAAAGAAAAGAATCGCGAATCTGAATCGCGCTGTGGGCGAGGCTTAGCGCGGAGTTCTGAACTGCGCACGCACAGCTAGAAAAAAAATTGAAAAGCGTGCCCGTGTCGCATCGCTCCCGGGGCCACAGAAAGCAGATAAAGCAACCCAGGAGCAAAAAGCGGGAGCAATAGTCCCCCCCCCACCGCAACATAACTTTCCCCCTTATCCGCGCATCCCCTGCTACCCGTGCCGATCTGCCCCCTTTCCAGCCCCCTACCGATCGCCTGCAGAGTGGCAGTGGACCCCCACACTCCTGCAACCCCCCCCCAACCCACCCACCCCCTGAGATCCGTCTGTACTTCCCCATCGCCCCCTCCTTCACCTCCCCCACCCCACCAGACGTCCATCTGGCCTCCCTCCCCCCCCTGCCATTCACCACCCCCCTACCCCCCCGCCCCCGACAGAGAAAGTACCCCCCAACCTCCCCCCCACCCCCCCCCCCACCCCGCCCCACCCGCCCCACCAGACAACGATCGGGTCTCCCACTTCCCTTCCCCCCCTCCCCTTCATCATAGATACATCTGACCTGCCTCCCTTCCTCCCCCCACCAGAGAATGATCAGGCCCACCTCCACCTTCCCCACCTCCCCCCACCTCCCCGCACCCCACCACCCTACTGCCAAATGACAATCTGGCCTCTCTGTACCCTCCCCCAAAAAACCCCCCCCCAGCCCCCCCCACCAGAATGTGATCTGTCCTTCCTCCTCCCCATCCACGAGAGATACATCTAATCTGCCTCCACCGCCCCCCTCCTCCTCCCACTAGAGAACGATCGGACCTCCCTTCTCCTCACCCCCTGAAAATCATCTGGCCTGCTTCCCCCTGTCTCCACCACCTGATCTGAGTCAGAGAACTGTTGGAAGCTTCTTCAGAAGCTGGGGCACCCGAAACAGACCTTTGCCGAGCCGGATCTGGAGGGGTGAACACAATGATAAAGGGGGAAATTTGGTCAGGTTGGGTGGGCAGCCCATTAATTCAACTGAAATGCATGCAAATACATTTAATTTGCTGTTGCGTTCTTTTTGGGCATGAATTGGATCGCAGCCCTTCCTGGGCCTCAGTAAAGTGGGCACCTGCGCGGACGAGGGCACGGATCCCGCTAATGGCCACGCGCCCAACTCTATCACTTTTTCACGCCCGAAAGTGGGCGCGACACAACGGCAAAATTGGGCCCAATGTGTGTAAGATGTTTTGGAATGGATACTAATGCAGCAGAAACATTCACTGAGGTTGATAGAAACACTCAAAGGGAAAGTTAGACTAGTCAAGTTTAAGAAACAAACTTCTCAAACTTGGATGGTTTGCCACCACTTGTGTGCTCCCCACTCTTGTCACTAACATTCCGGTAAAGTTGTCATAATCCCAGATGACCCTCGGCTGCTTTGAGAAAGAGGTGACTGGAGGTGATTTGACTTGAGGGTCCCTGCACCTCAGGCAAAGGGCAAGGTTGAATAACCTCAGCCAGTTCAGGAATAGAACCGCTGCTGTTGGCATCACTCAGCATCACTGCACCATCTGCCCAGCCAACTGAGCTAAACTGAGCCACAACCTTCAACAACTATTTGAACGAGCACTTGAAGTATCAGAGTGAGAAGCCTCACAACATCAGGTTAAAGTCCAACAGATTTATTTGGTACCACGAGCTTTTGGAACACTCCGAAAGCTTATGATTCCAAATAAACACGTTAGACTTTAATCTGGTGTTGTGAGACTTCTTACTGTGCCCACCCCAGTCCAACGCTGGCAACTCCACATCTTGAAATATCATGATATTCAAGGATAAAAGTAAAGTACTGCAGATGCCGGAATCAAACAAAAACAAAAAATCTCAGCAGGTTTGACAGCATCTGTGGAGAGAGAATAGAGCCAATGTTTCGAGTCTAGATGACCCTTTGTCACTCCAAAGCAAAGAAAGTCAGCAGAGATTGAGATTTATACTTTGATGTGAGGGTGGTGGACTGGGACACGGGGAATAGAGCCATAGAGCTTTACAGCATGGAAACTGGCCCTTTGGCCCAAGTTGTCCATCTGGCCCCTTTTTTTAACCACTAAGCTCATCCCAATTGCTTGCTTTTGGCCCATATCCCACCATAGCCATCGTACCCATGTAACTGTCTAAAAGACAAAATTGTACCCGCCTCTACCACCAACCCTGGCAGACACTCACCACCCTCTGTGTGAAACGATTGCCCCTCTGGACCCTTTTGTATCTCTGCCCTCTCACCTTAAACCTATGCCCTCTAGTTTTAGACACCCCTACCTTTGAGAAGAGATATTGATTATCGAGCTGATCTGTGCCCCTCAGTATTTTATAGACCTCTATAATATCACCCGTAAGCCTCCTCCCGCTCCAGGAAAATAAAAGAGTCCCAGTCTATCCAGCCTCTCCCTTTAACTCAAACCATCAAGTCCTGGTAGCATCTTAGTAAATCTGGATGTAAGTGAGGTGTAGTGGAATGATTTGACCTGAGGATCCCCGCATCCCAGACAAAGGGCAAGGTAGAATCACCTCGGCCAGTACAGGAATAGAACCGGTGCTATTGGCATCGCTGCACCAGCTGAAAGATGTGGGGTGGATCGTGGGGCGAGTCAGAAATGGAGACAGTCGCTGGGGAAGGAAATATGGCTGTGAAAGCGACTTTTAAAGTTTCAACCCTCACCTTTCAAATTCACCCAGGATTACGGGTATCTCTAAGGCATACAACAGTTCCTTGGACTGCTGTTTCGGCCGCGTCCTGAGACCCACGCTCAGTGCCATGCACCGCCATATATACACTCCCGATATCGCTCTCCAGCAGCAACGACTCAGTCTTTCTCAGAGCTGTCCTGGTCCCAATTTCACTTCATTCTTCATCTCCTCGTTCCCTTTGTACCAGTCCCCGCCACCACCCTCGTTGTATAAAGGGATGGCACGGTGGCACAGTGGTTGGCACTGCTGCCTCACGGTGCCAGGGACCCAATTTTACTCCCAGCTTGGGTCTCTATAGAGTTTGCACGTTCTCCCCGTGTCTGCGTGGGTTTCCTCCGGGTGCCCCAGTTTCCTCCCACAGTCTGAAAGAAGTGCTGGTTAGGGTGCATTGACCCGAACAGGCGCTGGAGTGTTGTTGAGTCAGAACTTTTCTGATTTGTTAGTTTTGTGTGTGCGAAAATGAACAGATAGTTTGATTTGATTTATTATTGTCACATATATTAGTATAGACTGAAAATTATTGTTTCTTGTGAACAGCACAGACAATGCATACTGTTCATAGAGAAGGAAAGGAGAGAGCGCAGAATGTAGTATCACAGTCATAGCTGGGGTGCTGAGAATGGTCAACTTAGTGCGAGGTAGGTCCATTCTAAAAGTCTGACAGCAGCAGGAAAGATGCTGTTCTTGAGTCGGTTGGTACGTGACCTCAAACTTTTGTATCTTTTTCCTGACGGAAGAAGGTAGAAGAGAGAATGTCCGGGGTGCATGGGGTTATTAATTATGCTGGCTGCTTTCTTGAGGCAGTGGGAAGTGTAGGCAGAATCATGTGCAGATTACATAAACATTAAGGTGTTATATTTAAAGTTTCTCTCTGTTTTTTCAGCCGCAGAACCTGCTCTCATATAAGTTTGTATGTGGGAGAGTATTGCATTGCTGTTCTGCTACACAGCCATATACTTCATGATGTTATCCTAATGCAGTTGGCCAAATTGAAGGCGTGGTTATATCGTGGGGGACATGGGCACCAGGTATATTTGTAACAAAGTTTGACATGTTCTGGGTAAGTCAGCAGTGGGAGCAAGTTGCATTTATTACTTTGAATCCTCCTGGCCATCCAATCCTGAAATGTGAACCTGATTGTTGTCAAAATCTGTAGGTGGTAGCACAACAGTTAACACTGCTGACTCGCAGCGCCAGGGACCTGGGTTCAATTCTGACCTTGGGTGACTCTCTGATCTCAGTTTGCACATTCTCTGTGTGGGTTTCCTTGGGTGCCCCAGTTTCCTCCCACAGTCCAAAGATGTGCAGGTTAGGTGGATTGGCCGTGCTGAATTGATCCTTGGTGTCAAGGGGATTAGCAGTGCAAATATTTGTGGTTACAGGGATTCGTTTGTTTATTTATTAGTGTCATAAGTAGGCTTACATTCACACTGCAATGAAGTTACTGTGAGAGCTCCCGAGTTGCCACACTCCGGTGCTTGTTCGTGTACACGGAGGGAGAATTTTAGCATGGCCAAAGCACCCTATCTTTCAGACCTGGTTTTCTGATCCACCTGCTGACTACTTCACCCTCCTTTGATGAAACGCGTTGCTTCATCGCTGACAGATCTTAAAATCATAGGATCCCTACAGTGTAGAATGAGGCCATTTGGACCATTAAGTCTGCACCGACCCTCTGACAGAGCATCCCGCAGACCCTATCCCCGCAACCCCACATATTTACTTCGCTAATCCCCCTAACCCCCACGTTATGGGGTAATTAGCATGGCCAATCCACCTAACCTGCACATATGTGGACTGTGGGAGGAAACTGGAAGAAACCCACACAGATACGGGGAGAATGTTCAGACTCCACACAGACAGGAATTGACAAGGCTGGAATTGAACCCGGGTCCCTGGCATTGTGATTTGATGATTTGATTTATTATTGCCGCATGTATTAGTATACAGTGAAAATTATTGTTTCTTTGCGCACTATGCAGACAAAACATACTGTTCATAGAGAAGGAAAGGAGACAGTGCAGAATGTAGTATTACAGTCATAGCTAGAGTGTAGAGAAAGATTAACTTTATGTGAGGTAGTTCCATTCAAAAGTCTGACAACAGTATGGGCAGCACGGTAGCACAGTGATTAGCACTATTGCTTCACAGCTCCAGGGACCTGCGTTCAATTCCTGGCTTGGGTCACTGTCTGTGTGGAGATTGTACATTCTCCTCACGTCTGCGTGGGTTTCTTCTGGGTGCTCCAGTTTCCTCCCACAGTCCAAAAATGTGCGTGTTAGGCTAATTGGCCATGCCAAAATTGCCCCTCAGTGTCCTGGGATGTGTAGGTTAGAGGCGTTAGCGGGTAAATAGGGATATGGGAGTAGGGACTGGGTGGGATTGTTGTCGGTGCAGACTCGATGGGCCAAATGGCCTCTTTCTACACTGTAGGCTTTCTATGATTCTATGAGCAGCAGGGAAGAGGCTGTTCTTGATTTGGTTGGTACATCAGACTTTTGCATTTTTTTCCTGACGGAAAAAGGTGGAAGAGAGAACGTCCGGGGAGTTGGATGGGGGGGGTGGGGGGGTTGGGGGGGGGGGGGGGGGGATTCTGGATTATGCCGCCGTGCCACCCTGAAGCTGCAAAGCTTCCAAGGCTTTGGTTGGAATGAAACTCATGTTGGCGGGGAAACTATTACCACCCACTTGAGCTTGGCACTTATTACAATTAAATAGTACACTGTGGAGCAGTTTCAAAGTACACTTAGTTAGCAGCAGCTGGAGGGCATTGCCTTTACTTTTTATTAAATAAATATGCTGATGATGATTTAATGTGGACTCCTCTTAGTTTCACATTACATTAGCTGAATTATCTGATTAATTCTGGTTTCTGACTTCATTGAACCTCTTTCTCAGTACCTAACTATCAGGAGTAGAATGCACTGCTGAAGCAACCAAAACTGTTCCCTTGAACAAGCTCCGCTCAATTCATGTGCGACCGCAGAGTCAAGATTTTCCTTTCGGCTTCCTATTTAGATTGATTTAAAGATTTGTTGAGGAGGGAGTGATTTTTGTTGGATTATTATTGACTGCCACGTGAACTAATGTTTAATAATAGCCTCTCATTTAGTCATTGCTTAGCGACAACTGGATTTCTCACCTAACAACTGGAGTGATTGGTTTTTATCGAGTCATCGAGGTTTACAGCCTGGAAACAGGCCCTTTGGCCCAACTGGTCCATGCTGCCCAGTTTTTACCATTAAGCCAGTCCCAATTACCCTGTTTGGCCCACATCTCTCTATACTCATCTTACCCACATAACTGTCTAAATGCTTTTAAAAAGACAAAATTATACTCGCCTCTACTAAGGTTTATTTATTAGTCACAAGTAGGCTTACCTTTACACAGCGATTAAGTTACTGTGAAAATCCACGAGTTGCCACACTCCAGTGCCTGTTTGGACACACTGAGGGAGAATTTAGCATGGCCAATTGACCTAACCCATATGTCTTTGGACTGTGGGAGGAAACCAGAACACCCAGAGAAAATCCATGCAGGCACGGGGAGAACATGCAAATTCCACACAGACAGTGACCCAAGCTGGGAATCAAACCCAGGTCCCTGGCGTTGTGAGGCAGCAGTGCTAACCACTGTGCCACTGTGTTGCCCCACTACTACTACTGGCAGCTCATTCCAGACACTCTCCATCCTCTGTGTGAAAAAGTTGCCCCTCTGGACCCTTTTGCATTTCTATCTCTCACCTTAAACCTATGCTGTTTAGTTTGAGACTCCCCTACCTTTGGGAAAAGATATTGACTATCTAGCTGATCTGCGCCCCTCATTATTTTGTAGACCTCCATAAGATCACCTCTCAGCCTCCTACGCTCCAGAGAAAAAAGTCCCAGTCTACCCAGCCTCTCCTTATAACTCAGACCATCAAATCCCGGTAGCAGCCTAGGAAATCTTTTCTTCATGGTTTCTAGTTTAATAATATCCTTTCTATGATGGGTTTGCCCACATGGAAAAGCCTTCCAATTGAAACTGGATGAAGGAACAGCAAAATTGGAGTGTGGAAGTGAAAGAATTCCAGAACGAGCTTAAAAATCAGAGCGAGGCCTTTCAAGGGTGGCATCAGGAAGCATTCTGTGAGTGGTAGATATCTGGAAAGTCTTCCCACAACCACCCTCTACAACCCTACAAGCAGGTGCTGAGGCAGAAGGGTCAACCGACAAAAGTTCAGAGCTGTAACTGATAAATGTTTGTTTGGGGAGGGATTTAATTGTAAGCCAAATGGATGGCAGGGGCTGAATGGCCTACTGCTGTTCTAATGGAAGAAACGGGATGATATATTCCCTGAAATTGGCTAAGGCCGATGGGGGCTCAGGAGAACAGAGTTGAAATCGCCCTCACCTGAAATGGCAGCTTTGTCCGGGACTTTGGAGATAAAAACTTCAATGGGCTGGGCCCAAGAAGGCCTCTGATTCTCCTGGCTGCATACTCTCCTCTCCATCCAGCTTTCAATGTGAACAGCCATTAGAGTTTAAAGTTTATTTATTTGTCACTAGTAGGCTTGTATTAACACTGCAATGAAGTTACTGTGAAAAATCCCCCACTCCGATGCCTGTTTGGGTACACTGACGGAGAATTTAGCATGGCCAATGCACCTAATCAGCACATATTTCGGACTGCGGGAGGGAAACTGGAGCACCGGGGGGGGGGGAAACCCACGCAGACATGGGGAGAATGTGCAAACTCCGCACAGGCAGTGACCCAATCCTGGAGTCAAACCCGGGTCCCTGGCATTATGAGGCAGCAGTGCTAACTACTCTGCCACCGTGCCACCCCAATTCATTTTATCCATTGCCTGAATGAGACATGGCATTGAACTGTTCTTAAATCTCTTTGTTTTATATCTTGATTCAGCCATTGTTCTGAGTTGTGTGAAATCTGTGGGTAGCGAGTCGTGATGCTTGGCGTGCCGCAGATATCGAGTGAAAAAAGGCAGAGTCGATCGTGTCAGTTCTGGAGTGATTCTCGGCGGCAAATGTGTAAAACGTTTGTGTCACTATGGCATTCGGGGCCAAGAACGAGTTTACAAACCTCGACCTGAACGCCTTCAGCATCTTTGTATTGCTAGTTTGTGATGCTGCTCAGGTACATAGTTGCCCTGTGTTCCAATTCAGAGCCAACAAAAGATGCAAAAATGATCACCGCTTGAAAGGAAATACTATTTCAGCTTCTGGGTGGCTGTTCATTCATTAGCGGCAAAACTCATCTGTACATCCCATTTTACATGGGCCTCCTTGGCTGTCTTGATAATGCGTTCATTAAGTGGCAAATCAGAGTGGGTTGGTTTGTTTTGGTTGAAGCAGATTTTTAAAAATTCATTCACGGGATGTGGGTGACGCTGACTAGGGCAACCTGGGTGGCACAGTGGTTAGCACTGCTGCCTTACAGCGCCAGGGACCTGGATTCAATTCCTAGCTTGGGTCACAGTCTGTGCAGAGTCTGCATGTTCTCCCCATGTCTGCATGGGTTTCCTCCAGATGCTCCAGTTTCCTCCCAAGACATGTAGAGACGAAGGTTGAGAGGCGACCTGATAGAGGTTTATAAAATGTTGAGAGGTATAGATCGGGTGGATTCTCGGAGGCTATTTCCCAGGGCTGAAATGATCGCTACGAGAGGACACAGGTTTAAGGTGCCGGGGAGCAGGTACAGAGGAGATGTCAGGGGTAAGTTTTTCACTCAGAGGGTGGTGAGTGAGTGGAATCGGCTGCTGTCGGTGGTGGTAGAGGCGAACTCGCTGGGGTCTTTTAAGAGACTTCTGGATGAGTACATGGGATTTAATGGGATTGAGAGTTATAGATGGGCTTGGTAGGTATGGATATGATCGGTGCAACTTGTGGGCCGAAGGGCCTGTTTGTGCTGTAGTGTTCTATGTTCTATGTTGGTGAGGTACATTGCCATGCTAAATTCTCCCTCAGTGTACCCGAAAAGGCACCAGAATGTGCTAACTGGAGGATTTTCACTGTAACTTAATTACAGCGTTAATATAAGCCTACTTGCGACTAATAAATAAAGTTTTGAAAAAAGCCATCCCTAGTTGCCCTTCAGGAAGTGATGGTGAGCTGATTCCTTGAACGGCTGCAATTCCTGAGGTGTAGGAGCTGTTAGGGGTTTTGACCCAGTGACAGTGGCAATATATTTCCAAATCAGGATGTTGAGTGATTTGGCGAGGAACCTCCAGGCGGGGATTTGGCGAGGAACCTCCAGTTCCCAGGTATCTGCTGCTCTTGTCCTCCTTGATGGCAGTGATCGTGAGTTTGGACGGTGCTGCCTAAGGAGCCTTGGTGAGTTCCACACCCACTTACTGGGATTAACCTCCATTCTGTTCCCCACAGACCTGGTGATAGTGTTCATGGTGATTGCAGAGGTTGGGAGGCAAACCTGCAATATGTTTCTGTGTGGAGTTTGCATGTTCTCCCTGTGTCTGCGTGAGTTTTTTCCGGGTGCTCCGATTTCCTCTCAAAGTCCAAAGATGTGCAGATTACGTGGAAAGGCCATGCTAAATTCCCCCTTTGTGTCCCAAGATGTGTAGGTTAGGGGGATTAGTGGGTAAATACATGGGGTTATGAAGATAAGGCCTGGGTGAGAGTGACAGTGGTTAATATTGCTGCTTCACAGTGCCAGGGACCCAGGTTCAATTCCAGCCTCGGGTCATTGTCTGTGTGGAGCTTGCACATTCTCCCTGTGTCTGCATGGGTTTCCTCCGGGTGCTCCGGTTTCCTCCCACAGTCCAAAGATGTGCAGGTTAGGTGGATTGGCCATTCTGAATTTCCTCTTTGTGTCCATCATGTGTAGGTTAGGGGGATTCGTGAGTAAATACATGGGGTTATGAAGATAGGACCTGGATAAGATGCTCTGTCAGAGAGTTGGTGCAGACTTGATGGGCCAAATGGCCTCCTTCAGCACTGTAGGGATTCTGTGCTTTTTTTCTCTGTTTGCAAATGTCAGTGTGTTGACCTGAATTGACCATCACTAAACCCTGAATGAAATATTTGGCATTTCTTTTTAATGATGAGATGAGCGGCATGTTTTTAAATCAAAGAGGGAATGGATGATAAAAAGATTAAACAATGTGTAGTGATTAGATTTTTAAAAATTACTGTTAAAGCTCATGGGAGGTGAGGCTCAGCCCTCAGAGAAAGGCACCAAGACAAGTTGATTTCTGGAATAAAATACATTATCCAACAGCAAACTTCATGTGAAATCCTTATCCCAGTTAGTGTTCCTTCCGCTCCCCTCTCTTCCTTCCCCATCTCTCACCTCTCCCGCCCTTGTCTTCGCCCTTTACCCTGCATTCTCTCCCCTTCCTCCTTTGCTCTCCTCTGTCTTCTTCTATCTCTTCGCTCCTCACTCCTCTCTCCTCCACCTTCTTCCACTGGGCAGCACGATGGCACAGTGGTTCGCACTGCTGCCTCACAGCATGAGGGACCTGGGTTTAATTCATGGTTAGGGTCACTGTCTGTGTGGATTTTGCACATTCTCCCCATGTCTGCGTGGGTTTCCTCCGGGTGCTCCGGCTTCCTCCCACAGTCTGCAAAACATGCTGGTTAGGGCGTTGGCCATACTAAATTCTCCCTCAGTGTACCCAGACAGATGCTGGAGTGTGATGGCTGGACGATTTTCACAGTATCTTTACTGCAGTGTTGTGCACTCGTAACACTGATAAATAAACTTAAAATCTCTCTCTCCCCTCCCACCTTTCTCAGTGCCCGATCTCATTGTCCATCTGTCCCAATCTCTTCTCCCTCCTCCTTCTCTCTTCACTCTCTTCTCTCTCCACTTCAATCTCACTCATCCCTCTCCTCTCTCTCTTCTCACTGTCTCTCCTTTCTCCATCAATCCCTATGCTGCTGTCTCTATCTCTCCTCACTGTCCCTCTCTCTTCCCTCACTGTCCCTCTCTCTTCCCTCACTGCCCCCCTCTCTCCCCTCACTGTCCCCCTCTCTTCCCTCATTGTCCCCCTCTCTTTCCTCACTGCCCCCCTCTCTCCCCTCACTGCCCCCCTCTCTTCCCTCACTGCCCCCCTCTCTTCCCTCACTGCCCCCCTCTCTTCCCTCATTGTCCCCCTCTCTTTCCTCACTTCCCCCCTCTCTCCCCTCACTGCCCCCCACTCTTCCCTCACTGTCCCCCTCTCTTCCCTCACTGTCTCCCTCTCTCAGCTCTCTGTTCTCTCGTTCTGTCTCTTCTTTACTGTCATTGGATTCAAATCTGGGATCTCCCTCCTAACAACATTGTGGGTGTACCTACAATGCATGGACTGCAGAGGTGCAGGAAGATGGATGATCACCACCTTCTGAAGAGCAGCTACAGATTGGTAATAAATGTTGACCTGGCCAAGCTCCTTGAATGAGTAAAATAAAATGATTTGATGATTTAAGTACTTAGCTTCAGTTTAAGCTCTGAGGTGAATTTGGGGCTCAACACTGGTACACAATGTTCGCATTAGGGTAGATAATTCTTGGTATTCTAATCAATACTTATCCATCACTCAACACTACGCAAATAGGTTATCCAGTCATTATCATGGAATCTTGCTGTGCACAAACAGACTGTTCCTGCATTGCAATATTCAGGCTACGACTCACTAATTTTTACAGATGCACCATAGAAAACATTTTTTCTGGTTGTATCACAGCTTGGTATGGCTCTCGCTGTGCCCAAGACTGCAAACGATCGTAAATGTAGCCCAATCCATCACGCAAACCAGCCTCCCGCTCATTGACTTTGTCTACCTCCTGCTGCCCCGGCAAAGCAGCCACATAATTAAGGACCTCACGCACCCCAGACATTCTCTCTTCCACCTTCTTTCATCGGGAAAAAGATACAAATGTCTGAGGTCACCTACCAACCAACTCAAGAACAGCTTCTTCCCTGCTGCTGTCAGACTTTTGAATGGATCTACCTTGCATTAAGTTGATCTTTCTCTACACCCTAGCTATGACTGTAACACTACATTTTGCGCTGTTTCCTTTCCTTCTTTATGAAGGGTATGCTTTATCTGTACAGCGCGCAAGAAACAATACATTTCACTGTATGTGAAATGATAAATCAAATTAAATGTTAGTTCATTGGCTTTGAAACGCTTTGAGGAGTCCTTTGATAGTGAAAGGAGATATATAAATGCAAATAATTCCTGCCCCTGTCCTCTTGAGCGTTCTAGAGTTCTGTCAACTGCAACACTGGTGTTCATTCTTTCAGTTTTCTACACTCCGTGCTCTGAGATTCCTACCCTAATCCTTGTCACTTTTCACTCTCTCTTACCTCCTCCGCACACATTCTGTGCTGCCCTTTTGAAAGTTTATTCTTCCATGGGATGTGGGGGTGTCACCGGCAAGGTCGGCGTTTGTTGCCCATCCCTAATTGCCCTTGAGCTAAGAGGCTTGCTAGGCCATTTCAGAGGGCAGTTAAGAGTCAATCACGAAGATAAAGGCAAATTACTGCGGATGCTGGAATCTGAATCAAAAACAGAAAATGCTGGACACACTCAGCAGGTCTGACTGCATCTGTTGAGAGAAAAGTGAGCCAACATTTCGAGCCTGGATGACCATTAAATTGTTGGTTCTGTTCTCTCCACACTGATGCTGTCAGACCTGCTAAGTTTCTGGTTTTGTGTAAGATTCAACCACATTGCTATGTGTCCCCAGGCACATGTAGGCCAGACCTGGTAAGGACGGCAGATTTCCTTCCCTAAAGGTCGTCGGTGAACCTGATGGGTTTTCACAACAATGGACGATAGTTCCCTTGGCCACCGTTACTGAGGCCAGCTTTACATTCCACCTTTCAATTAATTGAATTTAAATTCAGCCCAACTGCCGTTGTGAGATTTGAACTAGTGCCCGCAGAGCATTAACCTAGACTTGGAGATTACTAGTCCAGAGACAAATCCACCAGCAAACTTTCTGACGATTTGGAAGGAGGCGAGAAGTGGGATTCGAAGCAATGTCACAATTTCCAGATGGGGGAAGTGTCCGCATTCCAGGCAGATGGTTTGAGATCAGCGAGTGTTGTGACTGAACCTGGGAGATTTGGGAACTCTGCTCTCTGCGAACAGCTGTGATTCAGCTCCAGTTATTTGATAGATCTTACCCGACATAAACATCAATCACTCCAGACGTGCAGGGAGCATCTGGATTACATGAGCTTTATCCACAACATTTAGTGGTAGACTGACTTCACTGTCATTCTGTACGTGGGCTGATGGATGTTTTCAACTACTTTGTTGATGGACAACATTAACAAATAAAAGACGTCCTTTTCAAATATATCAGCGGCCTTTTTACCAAAAAAAAATTCGAAGTGCCGAACAAGCATGAAAACGGCAGAGAATTGCGCCCAGATAAATTGTAGAGCATTTAGAAAAGAAAATAGGCAAAATGTGATTCTCACCAGTAGGGGGAGTGGGTGGAGCCTATTCATGCTGGGAAGCTGGCTGCTGAGCTCGAATGTGCCATTGCACATGCACTTTGATCTCCCAGTACACACTGTGTACTGTGGGTACATAGTATACTGAGCGATCTGTCACTGCCCCAGCCACCAGACATCGCTGCCCCCCCCCCCCACCCCAATCACCTATCATGTTAGTCATGGTCACTGGGTAGCACTCTCACCTCTGAACCACAAGGTTATTGGTTCGTATCTCACTACAAAGCTCTGAGCAGTGGGATCAAGGCTGAGGGTGTACTGCACTGTTGGAGGTGCTATCTTTCAGGCCAGACTGTTCTCCTGAATGGAGCCTTTGATGACACTCTTTTGAAGAGGACTGGGGATGGTACTGGGTGAATATTTATTCTTCAATTAGGGTTGCTAACCTTTCAGGATTGGACAAGAGTCTTCAGGATTTGAAGACCAATCTCCGGGACAATGCGCGTGTGTCGTCCTGGAAAAATATCATTGGGACACTGAAAGGCATGTTGTTTGGTCACTTTCTTTGAGCTGTTCTTTTTACCAGATATAAAAGTCTTTTAGAAATCAAGGAAATCTTTAGAAAAGCCTTTAGAAGAAGTCTTTTCGAAATAGAAATAGGAGTAAAAAAGGTTGTTTGGTTGACAGTAAAGCATCGTCCAAAGGGGAATAGATCTTTTTGCTTTCCAAGTGGTGCAGGAAGGCAGTGCATCACCAGGATGGATGTGTTGACTGACTAATAGCTGGAACGTGGAGACAGGTCATGTGAGGGAGCCTTCAGGACTACATTTAATTACGTTTGGCAACCCTACCCTCAATCGGAACGGATTACCTGGTCATTCATTCAATCATAGAATCCCAACAGTGCAGAAGGGGATATTTGGCCCATCGAGTTTGCGCCAACCACAATCCCACCCAGGCTCTATTCCCGTAACCCCACATATTTACCCTGCTAATCCCCCTGACACGAAGGGGCAATTTAGCATGGCCAATCAACCTCACCCGCACATCTTTGGAGTGTGGGAGGAAACTCATGCACACACGGGGAGATCATGCAGACTCCACTCAGACCGTTACCTGAGGTGAGAATTGAACCCAGAATTATCAGCTTATTGTTGGTGGCAGCATGCTGTGTGCAGTTGCCTAGTGCACTTCGTACACGATAGAACCGTGGAATCAGAGAATGGTTGTGGCAAAGCAAGATGTGATTTAGCTTGGATTTTATTTTTGTATGCATTCACAGGACGTGGGCATCACTACTGGACACCCATTTATTGCCCATCCCGAATGGCTGGACCATTTCAGAGGTTTAACTTTAACCTGGTGTTGTGAGATTTCTTACTGTGTTTATCCCAGCCCAACGCTGGCATCTCCACATCATTTCAGAGGGGCAGTGAATAGTCAACCGCATTGCTGTAGGTCTGGACTCACATGTAGGTCAGACCAGGTAAGGAGGGCAGATTTCCTTCTGTAAAGGGGCATGAATGAGCCAGATGGGGTTTTAGAAAAAACTGACAATTGTTCAATGATCATCTTTAGACTTTGAATTCCAGGTTTCATTAGAAAATTTCACTGTCTGCCGTCATGGGATTCGAACCAGATGATTACCCTGAATCTCTGCATGACTAGTTCCGTACCAACACCACCACACCACTGCCTTTGCCTATCTCCTTGCAGACTTTGTGCAAGAATAATTTAGTTGCTTCCACTCCCCCGCCCTTTCCTCCAAAGCCCTACAATATGTTTCTCTACAGATAGTAATCCAATCCTATTTTGAAAGGCACAGAAGCGCAGTGGTTAGCACTGATGCTTTGCAGCTCCAGGAAGCTGAGTTCAATTCTGGCCTTGGGTGATTGTCTGTGTGAGTTTGCACGTTCTTCTCATGTCCGTGTGGATTTCCTCTGGGTGCTCCGTTTCCTTCCTCACTCCAAAGATGTGCAGGTTAGGTGGCTTGGCCGTGCTCAATCACCCTTTAGTGTCCCAAGGTGTGTAGGTTGCATAGATTAGCCATGGCAGATGTGTGGAGTTACAGGGATAAAGCAGGCAAACGGGACTGAGTAAGATACTGGGTCAGAAAGTTGCTGCAGACCTGATGGGCTGAATGTCCTTTTCTGTACCATAGAGATTCAATGATAGTTTTATGACAATTGAATCTCCACCGCACTCTCAGACAGTACATTCCCGATCCAAACTACGCTGTCTGCATAAATACATTTTTCCTTCATGTTGCTACTGGCTACTTCATAATGATGTGACAGGCTGTAAAGCTTTGGGAGATTGAGATTGTGAAAGGCATTAAATGTATGCCTATAAATTCGCTATGTAAATTTGTTAGATAACAGCAGCAACATAAGAACATAAGAAATAGGAGCAGGAGTAGGCCATCTAGCCCTTCGAGCCTGCCCCGCCATTCAATAAGATCATGGCTGATCTGTCGTGGCTCAGTTCCACTTTCCCGCCCTCTCCCCATAACCCTTAATCCCCTCTCTTATCAAAAACCCATCAACCCGCGTCTTAAAAATATTTAGCGAGGCAGCCTCCACCACTTCAACGGGCAGAGAATTCCAGAGATTCACCACCCTTTGAGTGAAGAAGTTCTTCCTCAACTCCGTTCTAAACCGCGCCCCCTTTATCTTGAGGCTGTGCCCCCTAGTCCTACTGTCCTTTCTGAGCGGGAAGAGTCTCTCCACCTCTATCCTATCCATCCCATTCATCATCTTATACGTCTCAATGAGATCTCCCCTCATTCTTCTAAACTCTAACGAGTACAAGCCTAGTTTATTCAGCCTCTCCTCATAGCTCAACCCCGTCAACTCTGGAATCAGCCTAGTAAACCTCCTCTGCACTCCCTCCAAGGCCAAAATATCCTTGCGTAAGTGCGGCGACCAAAACTGCACACAGTACTCCAGCTGCGGCCTCACCAATGCCCTATACAGCCGCAGCAAGACCTCCCTACTTTTATATTCAATCCCCCTTGCTATGAAGGCCAGCATCCCATTCGCCTTCCTGACCACCTGCTGCACCTGCAAGCTGGGTTTTTGCGACTCATGCACAAGGACCCCGAGATCCCTCTGCACCGTCGCCTGCTGCAGCTTTTCACCACGTAAGTAATAATCCTTCCTACCATTATTCCTACCAAAGTGGACCACCTCGCACTTGCCAACATTAAATTCCATTTGCCAGTTCCTGGCCCATTCGCCCAGCCTATCTAGATCCTTCTGTAGACTCTCCACTCCCTCCGCACAATTTGCCGTTCCCCCAATCTTGGTGTCATCAGCAAATTTCGACACCACACACTCGCCATCAGACTTGGTAAAATATCTGACAGATTGTTATGGCTCAGTTCAGAAACTCCAAAGGATTTTATGAAGTGAGCCGAGAGCATAACTTTTACAATTTGAATTTGACTGGGATAGAGAATGAAATGTTTCGCTTCAGGTATGATTCGAATGACCCACTAGGGAGCTTTTATCAAACAAAATTTAGTTCAGAATACAGTTAATGCACAGAAAGAAAATTAGCAATAACTTTTACCAATTACAAAACAAGAAAAAAAACCCTATGAATTGTACAAACATTGACGTCTCAATGCACTTTTACAACCAAACAAACCTCCTCACAAATGTATACCTTTTTTGGGATTAACACAGGAAATAATGTGTTGTTAGTCCTTTGGTTGGAGAATTGAAACTCTGATCTGTAACTTCCAGTAGACGTCAAGGTAGAGACAGAGCCACTGCTGACCTCCAGTAAACCACTGCAAGAGATGGAGGCAATTCTTGCCTCTAGTTACTAGCTAGTAAACCACCAACAGCAGAATTCCCGCTCCAAGGAGACCTGCTTCCAGCTAGTCAGCAGAATTTATAACACCAGGGAGAAAAACACACACACTGTTATCAGTCTGGATTCCACACAGTTTCTACCTAAAAAAACAGCCAGCAGCCAAAACTGAAAATAAAGAACTCTTGGGAGAGGAAACTAAAACGGTTCCACTTGACCTATCATAGAATCCTATACTGCAGAAGGAGGCCATTCAGCCCATTGAGTCTGTACTGACCACAATCCCTTCCAAGCCCTATCCCCACAACCCCATGCATTTACTCTGGCTAGTGCCCCTGACAATTTAGCATGGTTGGCACATCTTTGAACTACGGGAGGAAACCAGGGCACCCGGAAGAAACCCACACAGACACGGGGAGAATGTGCAAACTCCACACAGACAGTGACCCAAGCCAGGAATTGAACTCAGGGTCCTTGGCAGCAGTGCCAACCACCTTGCCACTCTTTCAATCGATCTTCCCACAACACTTCAAAAGGTCGTAAACTCGCAAAAAATGCATTAAGTCCAGAATAAAAATAAAGAAAACCCCATTTAAACCATTTAAGCAGCAATAAAAGGACATCTAAACAGACTTCTTCAAGCACAGTACCACCACCCAGATACATATCAAGGTGAAGTAAGCAGTCTCAGAGCACCAGGTTGAAGTCCAACAGGTTTGTTTGGTAGCACGAGTGTTAGGAGCGCTGCCCCTTCATCAGGTGAGACCTTCATCAGCTTGTGCTGTCAAATCAACTGACCTGATGAAGGAGCAGTGCTCCAAAAGCTCGTGCTACCAAATAAACCCTGTTGGACTTTGACCTGGTGTCGTGAGACTATTTACTGTGCCCACCCCAGTCCAATGCCGACAACTCCACATCATACCAAGGTGAAGGAATTGCTGGGCGCCAGTGTTGGATGGGAGGTTTTATTTAACTCCATTGTGGAGGCGAGCACTCTTTGTGTTTCATTAAGCGAGGATGTTCCAAAAGAAAAGCCTGGTGAATGAGATGACGGTTGTTCTGGTCCAGTGGGTGTGAAGTTGTTTTTTGGGAGCAGTGTGGAACATTTAATAATGCATTAGCGGCTTGGCTGACTTTCATTCCCATTGAAACCAGAACTCTCAGAGAAAATTAAGTTTAAACAAATGATCAATGTAACACTGGGGCCTTGATGTTCATCACAATGCCAAGACTTGTGCTACAAGCACAAGAAATGCCCAAGTTAGGCAGTCCTCAGTTATCAACTTGGTATGGAGTTTTTAAAGTTTATCTATTAGTGTCACAAGTAGGCTTACATTAACACCGCAATGAAATTACGTTAACACTGCAATGACATTACATTAACACTGCAATGAAATTACATTAACACTGCAATGACATTACATTAACACTGCAATGACATTACTGTGAAAATCCCCTAGTCGCCACACTCTGGTGCTTGCTTGGGTATACTGAGGGAGAATTTAGCATAGCAAGTGCATCTAATGAGCACATCGTTCAGTCTGTGGGAGGAAACTGGAGCACCCGGAGGAAACTCAAGCAGACACGGGGAGAATCTGCAAACGCCACACAGACGGTGACCCTAGCCAGGAATCGAATCTAGGCCTCTGGCTCTGTGAAAGGGCAGTGCTACTCACTGTGCCACCATGCCACTGTGAGGCGTGGCAATGTCATAGTTATGTTGACAGACTAGTCATTGAGGGAACGTGAGTTCAAATCCCACCACAGCAGGTTTGGGCAGTTGAATTTGGTTTAAAAATTTTGGAAAATGAAATAAAAAGTCATAATGACCATCCAGCAAGTGAAAAAGCCCCCAGACTGGTTCATGAACATTCTTTAGTCATACAGTGATGCAGCGCAGGAAAGAGCTTTTTACCCATCAATTTTGCACTGAAAATAACTACTACTAAAGTTGTGCTAATCCCATTTTCCAGCACCCATATCCTTTATACAAAAAAAGAAAATGCTGGGGAAACTCAGCAGGGCTGACAGCGTCAGTGGAGAGTGAGTAGAGCTAACGTTTTGAGTCTGGGTGACCCTTTGTCAGAGCTTGGAGCTGAATTTCTCCATCATTTTCTGTTTTTATTTCGCATTCCAGCTTCTTTAGTATTTTGCCATTATCACTGAACATTGTGCTGATACTCATCCAAATACTTTTTAAAGGTTATAAGATTTCTGGCCTCCACTACCTTGGGTAGCATGGTGGCACAGTGGTTAGCACTGCTGCCTCACAGCGCCAGGGACCTGGGTTCAATTCTGGCTTCGGGTCACTGTCTGTGTGGAGTTTGCACATTCGCCCTGTGTCTGAGTGGGTTTCCTCCGGGTGCTCCGGTTTCCTCCCACAGCCCAAAGATTCGGTTAGTTTGATTGGCCATGCTAAATTGACCCGAGTGTCAGGGGGATTAGCTGGGTAAAAATGTGGTGTTACTGTGAAAATTCCTGAGTTGCCTGTTTGGGTATGCTGAAGGAAAATTTAGCACGGCCAATGCACCTAGCCAGCACACCTTTTAAACTGTGACCGGAAACTAGAGCACCTGGAGGAAACCTGCACAGACATGGGGAGAATGTACAGACTCCGATCTAAGCTGGGAATCAAATCCAGGTCTCTGGCGCTGTGAAGCAACAGTGCTAACCACTATGCTACCGTGCCGCTCACCACCCTTTGGAAAATTTTGCCCGAGGTCAACAGACCTTTGCATGGTCCTGTCCCACTCACTGCAATTCCTGTGGTGGGCGAGACGGGAAAATTCTGCCCTTTAGTTGCTAAATCCCATTTGGAGGTGGCTGGCATGACCTTGGTGGGAGCAAAGAAGAAGCTGCATTTCTCTCTCTCTCTTTATCCTATCTGCCTAGATAATAATGCATTGTGTCTTGCACATGCTAGAAGATGGAATCAAGTCTGACTGAAGTGGAGTGGTGGTGGTGTCTGGGGCAGTGTGATAAACACCCAGCAGTATTGCTTTCCCACTGAACTATTCTGATAACACATAGAATGGAATCACCAGCCAACTTCCACACACATCACACACCCAGGACATATCAGAACGATGTTATTAAACTGGAGGGAGAGCAGAACTGATTTACATGGATAGTGCCAGGACCCAAGAGACTGAATTTTCGGGAGAGATTGGACAGGCCAGAGCATAGGAGACTGAGGGGTGATCTTATAGAGGTGTATAAGGTCATGAGAAGCATGGATACGGTGAATGCACTCAGTCTTTTGTTGGGGAATCGAGAGCGAGAGGGTTTAAGTTCAGAGGGGAAAGAATTAATGGGAACCTGAGGAGGATCTTCTTTTACTCGGAGGGTGGTACATAAAGTCGACTCGCCACCTTTAAGGGCATTCAAATGGTCATTGGATAGACATATGGATAATATTGGAATAGTTTAGGCTAGAGAATCATTAGGTTGGTTCCACTGGTCAGCGCAACATCGAGGGCCGAAGGGCCTGTACTGCGCTGTAATGTTCTACGTATGTGGAATGAGCTGCCAGAAGAAGTGGTTGAGACAGGGACATTGGCAACATTTAAAAGGCATTTGGACAGCTTCATGGATAGGAAAGGTCGAGAGCAATATGGGCCAAATGCGGGCAAATGAGGTTAGCTTAGATGGTTGGCATGGACCGGTTTGGGCCGAGAGGCCTGTTTCCGTGCTGTAGCTTCTACGACAAAGCAAGGGCACAATGCAAACTGGTAGACAGGAAAGCAAAGCAACGTGCCAAAGTCCTGAATGCAATTATCGATCATTCACGGAGGCTGTTATCTACATGGCCAATCCTATGCATCTCAAGGGCATTTGCTTACAAGTCAAGAAAGCTTGGATTTCATCCTTTATAACTCTAATGGTGTAGCAGAACTGGAATAATTGTGTGGAAGTCTGGACATTGATATATTGAGGAATAACGCAGGAACAATTTCATCGCTCAGAAGTGTCATAGTCACAGAGTCATAGAGGTTTAAAAAGTAGGAGAGAAAATCGTGGAAGTAAATACATTTTCACTGAAGATAAAATTAAAAGGAGGCATCCGTTTAGATGGCAGGAGTTACCTGCCCCTCCTCTACATGGGACCACTTGAGCAGTTCCTGATTATAATTGATGCATCCTTGGTGGTTGTCACTTCAATTGCCTGGGCCTCAAGCCTAAAATCTCCTCCCTCCTCGCTCTGCCTCTCTACTTCATTTTTCCTTTGAAGTCACTCCCTAAAATAACGGGGGCGATTCTCCCATCCCGCTGCGCTGTTTTTATTGTACAGCAAGACGGGAGACTTGAGTGGAGGCTGTTTTGCTGGCTCCCCACTAGATCCCACGGTCTCCGCGTGTCTCCAACAGCCGGATTTCTGGAAATCGCCACGGTGCTGCATAATATATGCAAATTCTAATTTGCATGTATTTTAAATAGCATTAGCGGGCCTTCAGCCTCTCTTCCACCTGACCAGGAGTAGTTCACTCCAGTGGGGTTTATTATACCTCCCCATTTGCAGGGAGCTACCAGCCCAACTCCACTGGAGTGAAGGGGGCCCATTGTGGCCCTCCAGAGGTTCCAACGCCAGGAGGGTGGTGTATCCTCTGGGTGTTGCCATCATGTCAGTGCCAACCTATCTCCCTGACACTGCCCAAGGGGCACAGTACCAATGCCCAGGGTGCACCAAGCATTTGGTCAACTGGCCTAATAAGTTTAAGTTTACTTATTAGCATCACAAGTAAGCTTACATTAACACTGCAGTGAAGTTACTGTGAAAATACCCTAGTCGTCACACTCCGGAAACTGGAGCACCCAGTGGAAACCCGTGCAGACACGGGGAGAATGTACAGTCTCCGCACAGACAGTGATCCGAGACAGGAATCGAACCTGGGTCTGTGGCACTGTGTGAGGCAGCAATGCGAACCACTGTGCCACCACACTGCACCTTATGTGGCTCAGTATCATAGTTCATTTTATAATGCTTGCTAAAGTTTAGAAGGATGAGAGGAGATCTGATTGAGATATGTAAGATACTAAAAGGGATTGATTAAATAAATGTAGACCAAGTATTCCCTCTTCTGGGGCAACCTAGAACCAGAGGTCACAGGTATAGGTTGAGAGGCGGTAGATTTAAAACTGAGAAGAGGAGGAGCTACTTCTCACAGAGGGTGGTGAATTTGTGGAACTCACTGCCCCGAAGCACAGTGGAGTCTGAATCATTGAATGGTTTCAAGAAGGAGATAGATATATTTTTAATAAAAAAGGGATAAAGGGAAATGGGGAACAGGTGGGGAGATGGACTTGAGGCCAAGGAGAGATCAGCCTTGATCTAACTGAATGGCGGAGCAGGCTCGAAGGGCTGAATTTGCCTACTTCTGCTCCCAATTCCTATGTTCCTATGTTCGTGAGAAGTGCTTTGGGATGTTTCATTATATTAAAGGTAGAAATATAAATTGTTGCTGAAGATGAAATGGATGTAGGCAAGCTTCAATTATTGAGCTGGAGGGTTTAAGACCACCATTCAGCCTTTCGAGCCAGGGTCAGTACTGAGGGACCGCTGACTGCCAGAGAGTCAGTACTGAGGGAGTGCCGCACTGTCAGAGGGTCAGTACTGAGGGAGTGCCGCACTGCCAGAGGGTCAGTGCTGAGGGAGTGCCGCACTGTCGGAGGGTCAGTGCTGAGGGAGTGCTGCACTGTGAGAAGGTCAGTGCTGAGGGAGTGCTGCACTGCCAGAGGGTCAGTACTGAGGGAGTGCTGCACTGTCAGAGGGTCAGTACTGAGGGAGCACTGCACTATCAGAGGGTTAGTGCTGAGGGAGTGCCACACTGTCAGAAGGTCAGTGCTGAGGGAGTGCCGCACTGTCAGAGGATCAGTGCTGAGGGAGTGCCGCACTGTCAGAGGGCCAGTACTGAGGGAGCACTGCACTATCAGAGAGTTAGTGCTGAGGGAGTGACACACTGTCAGAAGGTCAGTACTGAGGGAGTGCTGCACTGTCAGAGGGTCAGTACTGAGGGAGTGCTGCACTGTCAGAGGGTCAGTACTGAGGGAGCACTGCACTATCAGAGGGTTAGTGCTGAGGGAGTGCCACACTGTCAGAAGGTCAGTGCTGAGGGAGTGCCGCACTGTCAGAGGATCAGTACTGAGGGAGTGCTGCACTGTCAGAGGGTCAGTACTGAGGGAGCACTGCACTATCAGAGGGTTAGTGCTGAGGGAGTGCCACACTGTCAGAGGGTCAGTGCTGAGGGAGCACTGCACTATCAGAGGGAAGTCCACTTGCCTTCTCTCTTAACCCCTAATCCTCCGACTGATTAAAAACCTATAGATCACAACTTTGAACATATTCTAGGACTCGGTCTTCTCAGCTTCCTGGTAAAGTATTCCAAACATTCACCACTCTTTTAGAGAAGAAATTCTTCCTCAAATCCATCTAAAATGAGCATCCCATTATTCTGTGACTGCCCTCTGGTCCTACACTCTCCCAACATTTACCCTGTCTAACCCGCTAAGAATCTTATATGTTTCAATCATGTCATCTCGCATTCTTCTGAACTCCAAGGGGTACAGACCCAAAAGTAACTCAGCTAATCCCACTGCTATTCAGATGGCAAGTTGAAAGAATGATCTCAGTGCACCCTGCACACTGAGGGGTAAGGCTGGGTCGCTAAGTATGTTCAAAGCTGAGATAGAGAGATTTTTAATCAGTAAGAGAATCAAGGAGCGCTATTGGAGATAAGCCGGAAAGTGCAATTGACGTTTATCACATCAGACCAGTCACGATCTCATTGAATGGCAGGGCTGACTCAATGGGCCGAATGGCCTAGCTCTGCTCCTACATCTTATGGACTTAGCATTCTGTGGCAAGTTTAATATGCAAATCCTGCTAAAGGGGAAATGCTGAAGTTTCACAAACTACAGCGTAACTCTTAACCCCCTGAATTTGGTCATCAGTCTGCAACCACGTATGTTTTAATCACAATTTCCTTTTAGCAAATTCCGGCCTTGTGTCCTTTTATATCTGAAAGCACGGTGAGTGTTTTACACTCCCTAACCCAATGAATATCTCATATAACCCCAATATAACCTAAATGTGGGTGGCACGGTGGCACAGTGGTTAGCACTGCTACCTCACAGCACCAGGGTGCCGACTTTGCTTCCCATTTGGATCACGGATTTGATTTATTATTGCCATATGTATTTACAGTGAGAAGTATTGTTTCTTGTGTGCTATACAGACGAAACATAGCATTCATAGCTGACATGCCAAATTTCCTGTGTCTTCTGAGAAAGTAGAGGTGTTGGTGGGCTTTCTTAACTATAATATCAGTATGGGGGGACCTGGACAGGTTGTTGGTGATCTGGACACCTAAAAACTTGAACTGTCTGTATGGAGTCTGCACATTCTGACTGTGTCTGCATGGGTTTCCCCCAGGTGCTCCAGTTACCTCCCATAGTCCAAAGATGCTCTGGTTAGGTGCACAGGCCATGCTAAATTCTCCCTCAGTGTGCCTGAACAGGCATCGGGGTGTGATGACGAGGGGATTTTCACAGTAACTTCATTGCAGTGATAATGTAAGCCCACTTGTAACAATAATAAATTAAGCTCCTTCGGACATTTCTCTTTTCAGGACTGAAGAGGCTTGATTTATCAAAGTAACATTTAAAAACCTCATCCAACATTCCTTAAGTGCTGCTGTGTCAACAACCTGGAAGCTACAACATGAATAAATTAAGGGTTTGTTAAATTGTCCCCTTTCAGACATCGCACAGGAGCAAATTTAAATGTATTGCTCATTCAAAAGAACAGTTAGGGGCCAATGGAGATGTTCAGGGGGGATAGGTACGTCTTCTCTCAAACACTGGGGACAAGTGATCTTTCTATAAGGCGTGGAGTTCATGTCTATGGTGCAGCCTGCTCTGTGCCCTGTTTAAATCTCAAGGCTGGAAGCAGAAGGAATCAAATATTAATGAATTATATCCTGGAGGAGTTGCCTGAGGCCAGTCTCTTATTCCTGAAGATCATTGTAATCATTATTCAGGGAGAATGGAGTTACTGAAAACACTTATTCAACAGACACTAATGGCTCCATAAAGTGACATAAGCTGCAGCTTCCTGCAATACTTCACCTTCAATGCTACTTACACATCTCTCTCTCTCTCTGTTTTGCCTAAAATTAGCATCAGGTTTTATGCAAAATAGGCAGATGATATTTTTCAGAAGCACATTTATAACTACAGCATTGACTGCTCTCAGACTAGCAAATCTGAGTTTCGAATTAAGCAGGTCACTTAAACAAAACATATCGCCAGCGACACAATTGGTTTAGAACAGAGTTTAATTCTTCGAAATGAGTTCTTTTTTTTTAAGTTTATTTGCGAGTGCCACAAACAGGCTCACGTTAACACTGCAATGAAGTTACTGTGGAAATCCCCGAGCCACCACACACCGTCACCTGTTTGGGTACACTGAGGGAGAATTCAGCGCGGCCAATGTGTTAGGAATGGGTTAACTAATACCTTCCACTTTAGACCAATTTGTACGTAAAATTGTTTAATAGAACTCACTGAGATATATAAAGGGGTTAAAGGTGGCACTGGGTGTTGGATGTGTATGTGGAGTTAAATCAGAAAATGAAGGGAGTCCAGGAAGAACCAGAACTTGAGTTTCCTGGACTGCAACAGAGAGGCTCAAACAATCTACCTAACCAGACTTTTGGACCGTGGGAGGAAAACTGGAGCAACTGGAGGAAACCCATGGGGAGAACATGCAAACTCCACACGTTCCTCCAGGTGTTTTTGATAAGCGAGGGGATTAAGGGTTATGGGGAGAGGGCGGGAATGTGGAACTGAGCCACAACAGATCAGCCATGATCTTATTGAATGGCGGGGTAGGCTCGAAGGGCTAGATGGCCTACTCCTGCTCCTATTTCTTATGTTCTTATGTTCCTTTTTCCTCCGCATGCTCCGGTTTCCCCCCACAGTCCAAAGATGTATGGGTTAGGTTGATTGACCATGCTAAAATTGCTCCTTAGCATCCTGAGATGTGTAGGTTAGAGGGATTGGCAGGTGACTGTGTAGGGATGTGGGGGTGGGGCCTGGGTGGGATTGTGGTCGGTGCAGACTCGATGGGCCAGATGCCATCTTTCTGCACTGTAGGGTTTCTATGATTGTATGAGACAGTGACCCAAGCCAGGAATCAAACTCGGATCCCTGGTGTTGTGAGGAAGCAGTGCTAAACATGTGCCACCATGTCACAGATTCAGATAAAGTTCTGTTTTCATTAAAAATCATTGCACTGTTTGGGACAATTCAGGTAATAGTGAGGATATATTTCCTGAAATGCCAAGGGTGCATATTTGACTAGGGCAGTGTTGAGTTGAGTTGGGGCTCTCATGGAACAAGGCACAGGATGCAGCTGAAGGGAGGAAAAGATGGTGTAAGCTCATAGCAGCCTTATGCCCTCATGGGATGAAGAGGATAAATAAGTGTAATGATCTCAACGAGGCCCATGAGGTTGGCCTCTTGGAATATGAGCTCCCTGATTGAGGTAGTGATAGCCTGTCCAATCAAGGAATCATACTTGTGCTTATTTTGGATTCTGACTTTGTACCTGAAGAAATCTTCAGAGTGGAGATAAGTTTGTAAATAAAGGGAATCTGGTGAAGGGACACCAGCTTCTGAGGAACTATTTCGTCAGTAAGGAATATTTGACAATTCCAATGTTCTTCCGGAGAGCCTTCCGCCTTCTTCACTCCATAAACCCGAGTTCACCCAAAACCTCTGCTGCCCATATCCAAACTCAGATCACAATCCATTCAGCCATCAACTCCTGGGCAGCATGCTGGCAGAGTGGTTAGCACTTACATCTCACAGCGCCAGGGACTCGGGTTCAATTCTGGCCTTGGGTCTCTATTCGCACATTCTCCCTGTGTCTGTGTGGGTTTCCTCTGGGTGCCCCAATTTCCTCCCATAGCACAAAGATGTGCGGGTTAGGTGGACTGGCCATGGTAAATGTGCAGCGTTGTGGGGATAGGGCAGAGCCTGGGTCGGTAGATGGGATGCTCTTTCAGAGAGTCAGTGCAGACTCAATGGGCTGATGCCCTTGTCTGAATTATGTGGCACTGTGGTACCCATTGGCTACATGTTCAACAGTACCTTGAATTGGAACTTAGCAATTATTTTGCTAAGAGCTAGTTGGGGGACAGTTTAACCCTTTCTGTGGCCAGTATTTATCAATCAGCATCACAATAAGCATAGTAATTAAGACCATAAGACATAGGAACTGAAGTAAACCATTTGGCCCATCGAGTCTGCTCTGCTATTCAATGAGATCATGATGGATCTGATGTGATAATCCTCAACTCCACTTTCCCCCTAATCCTTGATCCCCCTAAGGATTAAACGATTCTTGTGGGAGTTGGCTGTGCCCAAATTGCCTGTAACGTTTCCTGTGTTGTAGCAGTGACAGCACCTCTAAAGTACTCTATACATTGACTATAAAGTGATTTGAGGTGTCCAGTGGCCTCGACTGGCACTCTGTGAATGTAGGTCTTTCTCGTTTTCAAACAATCTTTTGGCCATCCATCCTGATGAGCTTTGGTGTTTAGATTTTGGCTTCACAATTCCTGTAAAGTGTCCTGGGTCACTTTACCGTGTTTGAAGTCATTATTGTAGGGAGGCAATAGCACAGTGGCATCACCACTTGAATAGTAATGCAGAGAGGTATAGATAGGGTGGATTCTCGGAGGCTATTTCCCAGGGCTGAAATGGCCGCTACGAGAGGACACAGGTTTAAGGTGCTGGGGAGCAGGTACAGAGGAGATGTCAGGGGTAAGTTTTTCACTCAGAGGGCGGTGAGTGAGTGGAATCGGCTGCCATCGGTGGTGGTGGAGATGAACTTGTTGGGGTCCTTTAAGAGACTTCTGGATGAGTACATGGGATTTAATGGGATTGAGGATTATTGATAGGCCTGGTAGGTCAGGATATGATCGGCGCAACTTGTGGGCCGAAGGGCCTGTTTGTGCTGTAGTGTTCTATGTTCTACAGATGACAGCACGGTGGCGCAATGGTTAGCACTGCTGCCTCACAGCACCAGGGACCTGGGTTCAATTCCGGCCTTGTGTCATTGTCTGTGTGGATACATTAAGTTGCCTCACAACACCAGGTTAAAGTCCAACAGGTTTATTTGGTAGCACGAGCTTTTGGAGTGTCGCTCCTTCATCAGATGACTGTCTGACAGCTCCGAAAGCTCGTGCTACCAAATAAACCTGTTGGACTTTAACCCTGGTGTTGTGAGATTACTTATTGCGCCCACCCCCAGTTCAATGTCGGCAACTCCACATCACGTCTATGTGGCGTTTGCACATTTTTCCTGTGTCTGCGTAGGTTTCACCCGGATACTCCGGTTCCCTCCCTGGTTAGGTGCATTGGCCGTACTAAATTCTCCCTCAGTGTTCCTGGAACAGGCACCAGAGTGCGGCGACAAGGGGATTTTCACAGTAACTTCACTGCAGTGTTAATGTCGGGTGGCATGGTAGCACAGTGGTTAGCAGAGACCTGGATTCGATTCCCGGCTTGGGTCACTGTTTGTGTGGAGTTTGCACATTCTCCTCGTGTCTGCGTGGGTCTCCTCCAGGTACTCAGGTTTCCTCCCACAGTCCAAAGATGTGCGGGTTAGGTCGATTGGCCGTGCTAAATTGACCGTAGATGCATAGGTTAGAGGATTAGTGGGTAAAATATGTCTGGTTTGGGGGTAAGCCTGGGTGGGATTGTGGTTGGTGCAGAGTCGATGGGCCGAAGGGCCTCTTTCTGTACAGTGGGGTTTCTATGTCTATGTCAGTCTACTTGTGACACTAACTTAAACATAAATTTAAACGAGCTGAGGTTCTCTAGTCCCGCTGGCTGTACTAGCGAGACTTGGAGAATTCTGGCCATATAATCCTTACATCCAGGAAGTAAATGCAGTAAGTCCTTGTTTTAATTTGTGATCAGATTCCTGGGAATTGCAACTTCAAGTGATAGGTCGTGGGTTCCCTTGGAATCTATGTTAAAGCCAGAGTGAGAATTTACACCCAGCAGAAACAAGGTAAAGGTTGTGATACTGTCCCGTACAGGTGGAGCACTGTGTCTTTCCAGCTGAAATGACTGTCAAAATAAAATAAATCAGGGTATAAAAGAAATCCTGTAAGCATTCAGATTCAATAACACTCCGCAAACACAAGGCTTTTTTTAAACTTTCACTGCGAGGCAGATGGTTTTTCTTGCTTTCTTTACAGCAGCATGGGCCCTCCCAGCACCTACTGGGAGTCTCTCGCTCACGGTAAAAAATAATTTAAAAAGTCTCACTCACAGCGAGTGCTGTTGCAATTCCAAAATTTAAATAAGAACCTAAGAAATAGGAGCAGGAGAAGGCCATCTAGCCCTTCGAGCCTGCCCCGCCATTCAATAAGATCATGGCTGATCTGAAGTGGATCAGTTCCACTTTCCCACTTTCTCCCCATAACCCTTAATTCCCCTTGCCTATCAAAAACATAAGAACATAAGAACATAAGAAATAGGAGCAGGAGTAGGCCATCTAGCCCTTCGAGCCTGCCCCGCCATTCAATAAGATCATGGCTGATCTGTTGTGGCTCAGTTCCACTTTCCCGCCCTCTCCCCATAACCCTTAATCCCCTCTCTTATCAAAAACCCATCAACCCGCTTCTTAAAAATATTTAGCGAGGCAGCCTCCACCACTTCAACGGGCAGAGAATTCCAGAGATTCACCACCCTTTGAGTGAAGAAGTTCCTCCTCAACTCCGTTCTAAACCGCCTCCCCTTTATCTTGAGGCTGTGCCCCCTAGTCCTACTGTCTTTTTTGAGCGGGAAGAGTCTCTCCACCTCTATCCTATCCATCCCATTCATCATCTTATACGTCTCAATGAGATCTCCCCTCATTCTTCTAAACTCTAACGAGTACAAGCCTAGTTTATTCAGCCTCTCCTCATAGCTCAATCCCCTCAACTCCGGTATCAGCCTAGTAAACCTCCTCTGCACTCCCTCCAGGGCCAAAATATCCTTGCGCAGGTGCGGCGCCCAAAACTGCACACAGTACTCCAGCTGCGGCCTCACCAATGCCCTATACAGCTGCAGCAAGACCTCCCTACTTTTATATTCAATCCCCCTTGCTATGAAGGCCAGCATCCCATTGGCCTTCCTGACCACCTGCTGCACCTGCAAGCCTATCTACCCGTGACTTGAATATATTTAGCGAGGCAGCCTCCACCACTTCAACAGGCAGAGAATTCCAGAGATTCACCACCCTTTGAGTGAAGAAGTTCCTCCTCAACTCCGTTCTAAACCGCCCCCCCTTTATCTTGAGGCTGTGCCCCCTAGTCCTACTGTCCTTTCTGAGCGGGAAGAGTCTCTCCACCTCTATCCTATCTATCCCATTCATCTACCCGTGTCTTAAATATATTCAGTGAGGTAGCCTCCACTACTTCAACGGGAAGAGAATTCCGGAGATTCACCGCCCTTTGAGTGAAGAAGTTCCTCCTCAACTCTGTTCTAAATGCACCCCCCGCTTTATTTTGAGACTGTGTCAGTGAAATCAACTTCTTGCCTGGAAGAAAAAAATCAACTCCAGCTTTGGATGTCTCTGTGTCTTTTTAAAACTCAGATTGATGTGGCCTCAAGTACAGTGCAAACAACCTCTTTAACAATGGTGTTAATCGGGCCATAGGACATAGAACATAGAACCATACACCTCCTGTCCTCCCTACAGGAGACCTCACCCCCTGAGAATCCACTTGCCAAAGGTTTCCAAGTAAAAGTTGACCATTTGGTTGTCAGGAGAAAAAATAGCATCAATGCAATCTAGTTTATTTATTAGTGTCACAAGTAGGCTACGATGAAGTAATGGTGAAAATCCCCTAGTCGCCGCACTCCGGCTCCTGGCCAATGCACTAAACCAGCACGTCTTTCGAACTGTTGGGGGGAAACGAGAGCACGCTGAGGAAACCCATGCAGACATGAGGAGAATGTGCAGACTCCGCACAGACTGTGACCTGAGGCCGGAATTGAAGTGGAGATGCCGGCGTTGGACTGGGGTAAACACAGTAAGAAGTCTGACAACACCAGGTTTAAGTCCAACCGATTTATTTGAAAGTAAACTCACAAGCTTGTGAGTTTACTATCAAATAAATCGGTTGGACTTAAACCTGGCGTTGTCAGACTTCTTGCTGCCAGAATTGAACCCAGGTCCCGGGCACAGTGCTAACCACTGTGCCACCTATTAGGAAAGGAATAAGGCAGTTAAGACACAATGGAAAATTGTGAAGAAAATGCAAAGAGAAAGGTAATTTATGCTCCTCCACCTGTTTGACAGTTGAACATATTGGCCCCAACATTCACAGGGAGAACATGGGTTTCACAGGGAAAACCCAGCAAGGATGGGGGTGTGGACTTCATTTAAATAATCTACCACTGGCTCCTGTTGGAAAGTTGGCTGCATTGCCAGCCTGACCAGCCAGCAGGCGAGGGCACAAATAAGGACAGGAAGTTGTAGTTAGAGACCTTTCTGGACTGACCCCGACAGTTAGTGCAGGATGAAGGCTCAGGAGAGTGGGGATGGGGAGTAAGGAGGTTAAGATCGGGACCATTGCTCCCTGTGATGTGTGTTCCTTGTGTACAGATAAGAAAGCCTACCAACACCTCTATTTTCTCAGAAGACTAAGGAAATTTGACTTGTCCGCTACGACTCTCACCAACTTTTACGCCTGCACCATAGAAAGCATTCTTTCTGGTTGTATCACAGTTTGGTGTGGCTCCTGCTCTGCCCAAGACCGCAAGAAGTTGCAAAGGGTCGTGAACGAAGCCCAGTCCATCACTCAAACTAGCCTCCCATCCATTGACTCTGTCTACACTTCCGGCTTCCTCGGCAAAGCAGCCAGCATAATTAAGGGCCCGACGCATCGCTAGACCTACCTCGCATTAAGTTGATCTTTCTCTACACCCTAGCTATGACTGTAATGCTACATTCTGCACTCTCTCCTTTCCTTCTGTCTGAACGGTGTGCTTTGTCTGTATAGAACACAAAAAAAAAATACTTTTTACTGTACGTGTGACAATAATAAATCAAATTAAATCAAATTGTTGCACCGTGGGAGATCGGAGGCACGGATTTTACCTCACTGCATGGTGCCAGCTGCCAGCCAGAATGTATTTCTCTTACCCTTGCATTAAACCAAATGAAAGGTTGTGCTGCCGATCAAAGGTTTTTTGTTCATTCAGAGATTTGTGTCCTAACACCTGGGAATAGTAGCCAAGATGGGACATGGCGGTGTAGTGGTAATGTCATTGGAACAGCAACCCAGGGACCCATTCTCCAGGGACATGGGTTCAAATCCCACAACAGCAGCTGGAGGAATTTAACTTAAATTAATAAGTCTGAAGCTGAAAGCTATTCTCAGTAAAAGTGGCCATGAAACCATTTCTGGTTGACATAAAAACCCATCTGGTTCACTCATGTTCTTCAGGGAAGGAATTTTGCCGTCCTTACCTGGTCTGGCCTACATGTGACTCCAATCCCACAGCAATGTGGTTGACTCCTAACTGCGCTCTGATAAGGTCCAGCAAACGACATACGTCAAGGGCAATTAGGGATGGTGAACAAGATGCCCATATGATGTTAAAATCTCCACTGTTCTGGGGGCAGGGGATAATAAGGCTGCAAAATGGCATGATGGCACTGCTATCTCACAGCGCCAGGGACCCGGGTTTGATTTCAGCCTTGGGTCACTGTCTATATGGAGTTTGCACGTTATCACCATGTTTGCATGTGTTTCCTCCGGGTACTCCGGTTTCCTCCCACAGTCCAAAGGTGTGTGCAGGTTAGTTGGATTGGCCATGTTAAATTGCCCCTTAGTTTCCCAAGATGTGTTGACTATGGGGATTAGCTATGGTAAATAATTGGGTTTATGGGTATAGGGCAGGGGGTTTTGGGAGGTAAGAGCTTGGGTAAGATACTCTGCTGGAGAGTTGGTGCAGACTTAATGGGCCGAATGGCCTCCTTCTGCAGTGTAGGGATCCTATGGGAGTCAGTGTCTGTGCTGTATAATGTTGTAAATCACACAGTTAAAGGCACTTGTCAAGGAATGGATGTTTTAAAGTTTATTTATTCGGGTCACTCATAATCAAAATAACACTACAATGAAGTTACTGTGAAAATCCCCTAGTTGCCACACTCCGGCACCTGTTCGGGTACACTGAGGGAGAATTTAGCATGGCCGATGCACCTAACCAGCACGTCTTTCAGACTCTGGGAGGAAACTGGAGCGCCTAGAAGAAACCCACTCAGACACAGAGAGAATGTGCAGACTCACACAGACAGTGACCCAAACCAGGAATCGAACACAGGTTCCTGGTGCTGTGCTACCAATGTAGAGTAGACTACATTGCAAGCAATGATTGACAATGTTCTTCACTTTGAGGAAGCATTGCACAGGTCCCAAACTTGGGGCTCTTCCCATTTGGCTCTTCTAAGTTCCTTTATTCCTAATTTCCTTAGGCAGCTGTCTCCCTTTATTTTTAATCCTTAAAAGGATTATTAGGCAGACCTCTCTCGGCTTTGAAGATTCCTGTTAGTGGGGGCAGCAATTATCCTCACACTGTATTTACTTGTATTTTGCAAGTTGATTTGAACTGGACTAGTCGGGGTTCTTTTCATTCCTTCTGAGTAGCATTCAATTTCCTTCAGCCTTGTAGCCATTCTATTACTGAAGTGTGATTAATTTTCTTATAAGGACTCTTGGTCATACGTGCATGAAATGCTCCCATCTCTTGTCTCACATTTCTTGTCTTTATGGTGACAGTTTGTGTTGCTGTGTTCATATTTATTGTGTG
Source organism: Carcharhinus amblyrhynchos (assembly GCF_965287045.1). NCBI lineage: Eukaryota > Metazoa > Chordata > Chondrichthyes > Carcharhiniformes > Carcharhinidae > Carcharhinus > Carcharhinus amblyrhynchos. Next base: position 118,579,583 of record NC_137328.1, on the reverse strand, counting down.
GTCTACATCAAATACCTTGTATCCTTTTAGAAAATGTTGCAGCTCATCTGTTTTCATGTCAATATTTGCTTGCCATGGCATTGCAGTCAACACAGGATTTCATTAAAACCAGATACCTGAACTTGCCTCAGCCCCTCTGCTGCTGAAATGCTCAACCCTGCTTCACCTTAGTCCAAATTTGACTTGTCAGCTCTCCTGGCCTACCTTCCAATATCCCTCCACTGCCTTGAGCTCATCCAAAGTCAACTCACACCAAGCCCCCTTCAGGATCCTGTGCTGAGTGCCCAACGTTGGCTCCTAGTCCAGCAATGCCATGATTTTAACATCACCTTCTTTGTGTTCAACCCCTTACAAGGCCTTGGTGTAGACTCGATGGGCCAAATGGCCTCCTTTTGCACCGTAGGGATTCAATGGCATTTTGTGTTATGTTCCTCCTTAGCTCATTAACCTCCCTCAGCTCCACTACTCTCCGAAGTTTCTGCAGCCTTCCAATTTCGGCCCAGTATTAAGTCCTTGGAGGCAGAAATCCCTTCACCAAAATCCTTTTACTTCCAAATTGTCAGAATTGCATACAGAGTGCTTTCAGTTAACTTGGAGTTCCAGGGCAACTGACACGCCTGGTTAAATACAAAGCAAGAGGCTCCCTGATAATCCCATTAATTTTCTTCGTGGCAATAAAAATGTAGTTATTTCTGTGAGGTGTGTGTGCGTGTGTGTGTCTGTGTACCTGTGTGTGTGTGTGTGTGTGTGTGCGTGCAATTTGATTTGATTTATTATTGTCACATGTTATTGGGTTACAGTAAAAAGTTGCACTTGCGCACTATTCAGAGGTAGGTCCATTCAAAAGTCTGACAGCAGCAGGGAAGAAGCTGTCCTTGAGTCAGTTGGTGCATGATCTCAGACTTTTTCCAGATAAAAGAAGGTGAAAGAGAGTGTGTCTAGGGTGTGTGGGGTCCTTAATCATGCTGGCAGCATTTCAGAGGCAGTGGGGAGTGTAGACAGAGTCAGTGGATGGGAGACTGGTTTGCGTGATGGACTGGGCTACATTCGCAATCATTTGTAATTTCTTGCACAACCTTTAAGTAAATGGTTTGTGTTTCAAAAACGCATTAAGGGATCAGTAGGAATTTTGCCTTTCAGCAGGGGAGTAATGTTCCATAAGTAAACAAGGGAAGGGTGTTAAATTCTATTCAACCCAAAAGGGAGGCAGTAGAAAAAACAGGAAAGATTTTTGTATTTAGAAAAGTTGAGTTCAAAGGGGTGCAGAGAACAATGGAATTGAAGATGAAAGGGAAACTAAAAGATGCTTGAGGAAAGATGTATTGAGTTGGATTGGCTGTGTGGGAGAGATGTCCTGAGAATAACTGTGCTCAGAGAAGGTGCAAAATCAGCCATCCAGAAACTAGAAGAGTCTTTATTTCAGAAAGAAGCCTTTGTTCTGAATTACCTCGTATTTCCACAACAGTGTGGAAAGGAGGAAGAATTTGTCTGGTATACCTGCATGAAAGTGACAACAGCTTTACTTGAGTAATATAACTAGATTTTTAGAGTTAAAAATATATAAGGGAGTTTTGCTGAGATGGTACTTACTTGTGTGTCCTGACCCAAACTGGTATTTTTGAAGTAGGTTTTGTAAGACTAATTTTAACTGTATAACTTTAATTGTGCGTGCTTAAGTTTCCTTTTCTTCTTGTGAATAAACCTTCAAATTTGTAACACCTCCAATGCGCAACTGGAATTCTATACTTCTGGGAGCAGTAATTTTCTCCTCATTTCCAAAGCACAAGAAAAAGAAGTTAGGATCAGTAAGACAAGCTTCCCTCTGGTATCTGGCTTGTGCAGCAGATAGCGTCCACTGCAGTTGCGACAACACCAAAAGCAGATTAACTGGCTATTCATCTTATTGGTGTTTGTACATCTCAGCGCTTTGAAAGCAATTCATTGTCTACAAAATTGTTTTGAGATGTTTCTGAGGGATATGTTTAGGTGGGTATTATGTTGACTACTACACAGTAACATCATTTGCATTTATATAGCACCTTTAAAATAGGAAAAATATTCTCGCAGTGTTGTGATGGGGAGATGGTAGCATAGTAATAAACTAGTAATGGTGCAGTGGTGAACTCATAATCCAGGGACTAATGCCGTGGGGACAAGAATTCAAATCCCACCGTGGCAGCTGGTGGAATTTAGGTTCAATTCATAAATCTGGTATCTAAAGTAGTCTCAGTAACACAGGAAACCACCATCTGGTTCACTAATGTCCTCCATGGAAGGAAATCTGCCATCTTTATTTGGTCTGGCCAGATGGTGGATTTCAATTAAAAATATCCAGAATTAAGAATATACTGATCAGTATGCAACATTGTTAATTGCTGTAAAAAAAAAATCTGGTTCACTAATGTCTTTTAGGGATGGAAATCTGCCATCCTTACTTGGTCTGGCCTACATGTGACTTCTGAGCCACAACAATATGTCTGACTCTCAGCTGTCCTCTGAAATGGCCCAGCAAGCCATTCAGATCAAGGGTGACTAGGGATGGGGAATAAATGCTGGCCAGCCAGCAATACCCTTGTCCTACAAGTGAGTGAAAACAATTGGGGCATTAGGACAGGTGACTGGAAGATTGGTCAAATAAATAAGTTTCCGAGGAGCAACACTTAAATGGAGTCAGGGAAATTAGAGACAGGGAGAGCGTTTGGGGAGGGAATTCCAAAGCTTAGGCCTAAATAGCCGAAGATAAGGACACCAGTGGCAAGAAATTGGGATGCATGAGATGCCAGGATTGGAGTGCAAAGATTTTGGAGGGGGGTGGAGCTGAAGGAGGCTATAGGGATAAGGAGGGGCAATGTCATGGCTGGATCTCAATACACATATAAGAATCTTGAACTGAAGTTTTGCTAGGCTGCGGGCCAATGTAGGTCAACAAGTACAGTGATGATGTGTGACCATGAGTTAGCAGCAAAAGAATTTCCAATTGCCTCAAGTTTATGGAGGGTGAAATGACACAGCTGTTGTGTCAGGCCACACTGTGAATTCAGTCCTTCATGTCCTCCCTGACTATCTCACCATCATTCCCATATCAATCTATTTAATCATACTATGTGGGAATCTGTTGTAGAAATCCACATCTGTCTGCGTACATTCATGCATAGTTTGTGATTTCCTCAGTTGTGTGATTGATGATACTGTGCCATGTATTTGTGTTATTTTTGTGTCATATTACTTGTGCAGGATTTATTTTAGCAGTTTGTTTTATTATCAGTGTCACTTCGTCTATACACGGCAGCCCATGTTGTTACTGCAGCAATATAATTGATCTTAATTGATGGAATGTTCATTTTAATCTGGACTAATGCAGAGTTGTTATTTTAGTGTTTCCCTCTGGGGTTTTTCAGAGTGGGGCCTGATTTCAGTTATGACAGGAAAGGTCACGTGCCTGGGGATGGGCCTAGGTTCACAGAGCGAAACCTAGTTCAGTTGCTGTTCAGGATCTGTTGAGAGAAGAAATAGCTCTCTCTCTCTCTGTCTGTCTTTTTCCCTCTCTGTATTTGGAGACTGAGATCTAACAGAAAATAAGCTTCTTTATTTGAAGTCCTGCTGCTTGAAGGTAGATCTCTCTCTGGAATCTGCTGTATGGGAATCAGAAGGCTCTCTGTGTACGTCCAATAGGGTTAAAAGGCTGGAAATCTGGCATCCACATGAGCTTATCTGCTTTTGTAATTTTGTAATTTGCTCTGATGGGGGATTTATGTCAATGGGGATATTGCTTAAACTGGAACCATAAAGATAGGTAGCTGTTAAGAACTATACTTTGTCATGTTTAAATATTTTAATTGGTAAAAGTTATGCTAATTATTTTTGTTACATTCTAACTGTGTTCTTAAATAAAGTTTGTTTTAATGAGAACTACCTAGTGGGTCAATAGGCTCACACCTGGAGCAAAGCACCTCATATTTTTACTTGTTCATGGGATGTGGGCATTGCTGACTGGCTAGCATTTATTGCTATAGCCAAGGGCATTTAAGAATCAACCACGTTGCTGTGGATCTGAAGTCACATGTAGGCCAGACCAAGTCAGGACAGCAAATTTCCTTCCCTAAAGGACATTAGTGAACCAGATGGGTTTTTATGATAACAGACAATGGTTTCATGGTCATCAACTGATTCTTAATTCCAGATATTTCGTGAACTCAAATTCCACTATCTGTCGTGGCAGGATTTGAACTTCAGTCCTTAGAGTGTTACCCTGGAACCTTGGATTACTAGCCGAGCAACAATACCACTGCACCAATGCCTTCCCTGATGTTTGCATTAATGCCAAAATCAAATAAAGTTGGGGTCTCGTCCAACTTCACAATATGCCTTGGAATTTCTTATCTTGTCCCTAATATGTATCTGAGTTCCATCAGAGGAAGTATCTCCCAGGAGTATTTTCAATGTTTAAGTATCGCAAGTAAATGTAGGTGACTTAATTTGGACACTCAGGCAGCACAGCAGCACAATGGTTAACAGTGCTGCCTTATAGCACCAGGAACCTGGGTTCAATTCTGGCCTCGGGTCACTGTCTGTGTGGAGCCTGCACGTTCTCGTCTTAACTGCGTGGGTTTCCTCTGGGTGCTCCGGTTTTCTTCCACAGTCCAAAAGATGTGCTGGTTTGGTGCATTGCTGTGTGCAAAGAAGTGTGTCCTGACATTATCCATCCCTGAGTGGTCACACTCTGATTCTGATTCTGATTTGATTTGATTTATTATTATTGTCACATGTATTGGGATACAGTGAAAAATATTTTTCTTGCACGCTGTACAGACAGAACATACTGTACATAGAGGTGGAAATGAGAGAGTGTGGAATGTAGTCTTACAGCCATTGCTAAGGTGTAGAGAACTTGGTGCAAGGTAAGTCCATTCAGAAGTCTGATGGCAGCAGGGAAGAAGCTAGTTGGTCTGTATCTTCAGACTTTTGTTTCTTTTTCCTGGCGGAAGAAGGTGGAAGAGAGAATGTCTGGGATGCGTGGGGTCCTTGATTACGCTGGCTTCTTTTCTGAGGCAGTTGGAAGCATAGAAAGTGTCAATGGATGGGAGGCTAGTTTGAGTGATGGACTGGGCTTTGTTCATAACCCTTTGTAGTTTATTGCGGTCTTGGACTGAGCAGGAGCCACCCTAAGCTGTGATACAACCAGAAAGAATGCTTTCTATGGTGCATCTGTAAAGGTCGGTGAGAGTTGAAGCAGACATGCCATATTTCCTTTGTCTCCTGAGAAAGTAGAGGCATTGGTGGGCTTTCTTAACTATAGTGTCGGTATCGGAGGGGACCAGAACAGGTTGTTGGTGATCTGGACACCTAAAAATGTGAAGCTCTCAATCCTTTCTACTTTTTCCCAGTTGATGTAGGCAGGGACACGTTCTCCTTTATGCTTCCCGAAGTCCATGAGTCTCTCCTTCATTTTGTTGACATTGATGGAGAGATTATTATTGTCGTACCAGTTCACCAGACTCTCGATCCCTTTCCTGTACTCGATTAGTTGAGATCTGACTCATTACGGTTGTTTCATCAGCAAACGTAAAAATCGAATTGTGTAACAGAACAGGCGCCAGAATGTGTGGCGACTTAGGGATTTTCAGAGTAACGTCATTGCAGTGTTCATGTAAGCCTACTTTTGACATTAATAAATAAAAAATAAGGAGGCTTCCATTATTCAAGCAGTGGTATCGCAAGAGGTTAAAAAATGGCTCGTTCACTGTGCAATATTTTCGTTTAATTTTGCCAAGAACTGTGATGAACTTTGAGAGTGAGTCACACAGAGCTTCATCCACACGGTGTGACTGGAATCTATTGGTGGTATGGATTTCAATTCATGTTTATTACATTAGTTGGGCAACAAACTCAATTATTCAACCTTTGGATGAACAGTATCTGAATTGCTGATCTTGTCAATATAAACCAGATTGATCAAATTAAAATTTAAATACCTTTCCATCAAAAGTAAAAGAAGGATTTATGCGAGAAGAGTTATACACCACCTTTCATGACCCCTATCTTTCGAAGGAATGCCAAAATGGCCTCACAAAATTTGCCCCTTGGCTACGAAAGCTGCCGTGATTTGAATAATTTGAAAGTAAAGTTGATGTGAGAAAGGTGCCCAGAACTTCATGAAAGCAAAAATAGAAACATAGGAGATAGGAACAAGAGGAGGCCATTTGGCCCTTCGAGTCTGCTCCGCCATTCATCACGATTGTGGCTGATCATCCAACTCAAGAGCCTGATCCTGCTTTCTCCTCATAATCTTTGATCCCATTCGCCCCAAGTGCTATATCCAGCCATCCCTTGAATACATTCAATGTTTTGGCATCAACTACCTCTGGTGGTGAATTCCACAGGCTCACCACTCTTTGGGTGAAGAAATGTCTCCTCACCTCTGTCTGAAATGGTCTACCCTGAATCCTCAGATTGTGACCCCTGGTTCTGGACTCCCCCAACATTGGGAACATCCTTCTTGCATCTCCTTTGTCTAGTCCTGTTAGAATTTTATAAGTCTCTGTGAGATCCCCCCCCTCTCATTCGTCTGAACTCCAGTGAAAACAATCCTAACCTAATCATTTCCATTGTCTACTCCTCACCCATTCTGATTCTGTGGTGTGCGGAGTGATAGAATTCTAGTGCATCTCTGCACCAGCCATCAAGCACCTATCCACTCTAATCCCATTTTCCAGCATTTGGTCTATAGCCTTGTATGCTATGGCATTTCAAGTGCTTAGCTAAATGCTCCTTCAATTTTGTGTGGGTTCCCACCACTACCACCCTTTCAGGCAATGAGTTCCAGTTTCCCAACACCCTCAGGGTGAAAAAGTTTCTTTTTCTCAAATCCCCTTGAAACCTCCTGCACCTTGTCTCTAACCTACACAACCCTGTCAACCATGGGGAAAAGATTCTTCCGATCGACCCTATCAATGCCCATTCTACACAATCGATCAGATCCCCAACTCAGCCTCCCCTGCTCTAAGGGAAATAACCCCAGCCTAACCAACCTCTCTCCAAAGCTTTTTTGCCAATCGGATGTAAGGCGATGTGAAATGATGGGACCCAGGCTAACTGCGTTCCTCATAAACAAAGGTGATATGCTCAGCGATTTGGAATGTAGCTTCATTTGATTGTAGTTTGCCAATCCAGAAAGCCAATGTTCACTCAATGCAAATTGACTTATCTTACACAATTTGTACTTCTGTAAACGCAGCAAATATAATGACATTCTACTGAATTGTGCAAAGGAGGCATTTTTTTGTATAATAGTCTTTTCGCAATTAATTAAGGCGGACAGAGACACAGTTGCAACATAACGGTTGGAATGCAAATACACATTAAGAAGTCTCACAACACCAGATTGAAGTCCTGTAATTATCCTCTCTGCACTCGCACTGTCTGTACCTGTAAATACTCGATTACCTGAAAAGACTCGCATTCAAATCATTGCAATTGTGTCTTTGCCTATATACGCCGTGTTTCACCTGATAAAGGAGCAGTGTTCCGAAAGCTTATGATTCCAAATAAACCTGTTGGAATTTAATCTGGTGTCGTGAGACTGCTACCAGGAAGAACGACACAGGGGGCATATCCCACCTGCATGATTCCCACCCACCCCACCAAAGCACACACCATCCTGATTTGGGAAGTGATTGGACAGGAAAAGGCCTGGAGGAGATTCACCGGGATGTTCCCTGGGCTGGAACATTTCACTGTTGATGGAATGTTGGCTAATGGACACATGCCCCATTGACTGGCGCAGATTGTATCAAACAGCCTGTTGCTTCAGCCGTTGAAAGAAGTCTGACAACACCAGGTTTAAGTCCAACTGATTTATTTGATAGTAAACTCACAAGCTTTCGAGGTTCCCCTCTTCGTCCGTGTCGTCAGACTTCTTACTGCGTTTACCCCAGTCCAACGCCGGCATCTCCACTTCATGGCTTCAGCCATTCCCAGCAGGCAACAACAACCTATACTCACCAACCTGAACATGGGGCGCAATCGTCCCAAAAATGCACGGGAGTGTTGGCTGAGAAAGCCAATAGCTGGCTGGCTGCACAGCCGGCTGTTCTCACCATATTGAACCACACTCTGAGCGTTTTAAGAAGGGAAAGTGAGATTCACACCATCAGCTGGAGAGGCGTGGCCTAAAGATACTGTCAAAACCAGACTGGCCAAGAAAAGTAATTGACCAGAGGATTGGGAGCTGTTTAGAATTCAGCAAAGAAGGACCAAGAGATTGATTAAGAAGGGGAAAAATACAGTATAAAAATAAGCTTGCAGGGAGCACTCAGAGTTTCTATAGATAAGTGAAGAGAAAGAGGTTGGTGAAGACAAATGTAGGTCTCCTACAGACGGAAACGAGAGGAATGTTTAATAGGGGACAAAGAAATGGCTGAGCAGCTGAATACATACTTTGGTTCAGAAAAGAGGACGCAAATTAATGTTGGAGAACGCAAGATTTAGTGAGAAGGAAGAACTGAGGGAGATCAATATTAGTAGCGAAATGGTGCTGGGGAAATTGATGGGATTGAAGGCGGATAAATCCCCAGGGATGATAATCTACTTCCCAACATACTTAACAAAGGGGCTCTAGAAATAGTGGATGCATTGGTGGTCATCTTCCAGGATGCTATAGATTCTGGAATGGTCTCTGCAGATTGGGGGTAGCAAATGTCACTTCAATATTCAAAAAGGGAGGTAAGAGAGAAAACAGGGAATTATAGACCAGTTAGCTTAATGTGGGTAGGGGGGAAAGTTCTGGAACCCATTGTCAAGAACTTAATGACAGAGCATTTAGAGAGCAATGGCAGGACCAGACAGAGTCAGTATGGATTTATGAAGGGGAAATCATGCTTGACAAATCTGTTGGAATCCTTTGAAGATGTAACTAGTAGAGTTGACGAGGGGGAGCCAGTAGATGTGGTATATTGGACTTTCAGAAAGTGTTTGACAAAGTCCCGCACAAGAGATTATCGTGCAAGGTTAAAGTGCATGGGATTGGAGGGAATGTATTGAGATGGAGAGAAAAACTGGTTGGCAGACAGGAAACAAAGAGTAGGAATTAATGAGTGCGTCTCAAATTGGCAGGCACTAACTAGTGGGGTGCCACAGGGATCAATGCTGGGACCCCAGCTATTCACAATAATATTAATAATTCGGATGAGGGAACAAAATGTAACATCTCAAAGTTTGCAGATGATACCGAGTTGGGTGGGAGGGGGAACAGTAATGAGGATGCAGAGATCCTTCAGAATGATCTGGGCAGGCTGGGTGAGTGGACTAAGCAATGGCAGATGCAGTATAATTTGGATAAATGTGAGGTTATTCATTTTGGAAGCAAAAACAAAATGGCAGATTACGACCTGAATGTCTGTAAACTGGGAGAGGGGAATGTGCAGCGGGACCTGGGTTTCCTTGTGCACCAGTCACTGAAGGTAAGTAAGCAGGTGTAGCAGGCGGTAAAGAAGGCAAATGGCATGTTAGCCTTCATTGCGAGAGGTTTTGAGTACAGGAGCAGCGATGTGTTGTTGCAATTATCCAGGGCCTTGGTGAGGCCACACCTAGAGTATTGTGTGCAGTTTTGGTCTCTTTTTCTGAGGAAGGATGTTCTTGCTCTCAAAGGAGTGCAGCAAAAGTTTACCAGGCTGATTCTGGGGATGGCAGGACTGATGTATGAGGAGAGATTGATGAGGTTAGGATTGTTTTTGTTGGAGTTCAGAGGAATGAGGGGGGATCTTTTTGAGACTTATAAAATTCTGACAGGTCTAGACAGGGTAGATGCAGGGAAGATGTTCCCAATGGTGGGGGAGTCCAGAGCCAGGAGTCACAGTCTGAGGGTTCGGAGTAGACCATTTACTCTCAAAGGTGAGGTGACATTTCTTCACCCAAAGAGTGGTGAGCCTGTGGAATTCATTACCACAGGAAGTAGTTGATGCCAAAACATTGAATGCATTCAAGAGCCAGCTGGATATAACACTTGGGGTGAATGGGATCAAAGGTTATGGGTAAAAACCAGGATTAGGCTATTGAGTTGGATGATCAGCCATAATTGTGATGAATGGCGGATCAGGCTCGAAGGGCCAAATGGCCTCCTCCTGCTCTGATCTTCTTTATCCCTATGAAATCCCGAAAAGGTGCTGAGATCCTTGACTGAAATTAAAGGCCTCCACAGACATCAGCTCTCTCCAAATCATAGGTCATAGAATCCTACAGTGCAGATGGTGGCCATTTGGCCCATCGAGTGTGCACCAACAACAATCCTACCCAGGTCCTATCCCCATAACCCCAAGCATTTACCCTAGCTAGTCCCTCTGACATTATGGGATAATTGAGCATGGCTAATCCACCTAACCTGCACATTTTTGGACTGTGGGAGGAAACTGGAGGAACCCATGCAGACATGGGGAGAATGTGAAAACTCAGCAGAGACAGTAACCCAAGCCAAGAATTGAAGCAGGGTCACTGGTGCTGTGAGACAGCAGTGCTAACCGCTGTGCCACCATGCCACCCAAAGCATTAGGGCACACTCCCCCTCCTGCCACCACAATGGCAACATCAGGGCTCTCTCTTGTCTCCCCCCACTCACCCAAACATGTACCAGGACTCTCTCTGTACTGCCCTGACCACACAAAAGGTGGACCCCCCCCCCCCCCAACAAATGCAGTTCCCAGGGAGAGCCAAGGAGAAGGTCCCAAATTGAGGTCATGCCAGCACTACTCCAATTTTTAGCTGCTCTCGAGATGTAACAACCCATTATGGGATTTGCGCAGTAACTAACAGGGCCATTAAAACGTGGCCATAATGTCTAAAGTTAGATGTGAATTCACATTTGTACAGCACTTACTGAACAATCCTAATGGCCATAATGTATCCACAGATAACCAAGATAAAATTATCAGTCAGATTAAACAATGTGAGCCACAGTTTGACATATGTTCGTATGCAAGGGCCTGTTCTCTGCAGGCAATCCGAACATGGCCAAGTTATGCACCTTCATGTAGTAAATTAAAGAGTGGGGGATAATTGTTCCCTGGTACCTCCTCCCCAATCAGTCAACTTCCCAACCAATCAGTGCCTTTGCTTTTGCAGTATAAATTGTTGCTCGCTTTGAAATTTGGCATTCTTGTGTCTTTCCTGATGAGTGCAAGGCGAAAAGCTTTGACAGCATGCCTCTTTTTTCAGCAACATGCTTCAATTCTTGGAGACTCCTGGGCAAATCTGAGGGGTTGGTAACTCTGTGCTGATCTCAAACCAGCGCCAGTCAGAAAATCCAGGACAGGGTGGAAAGCAAATTCGGACTCTAAACTCCCTGCCAACGCTGGAAATCTGGTGTCCGGAGACTTGCAGAGGTCATGGCACCCAACGGGAAACCCGCTGATGTCCCCTGGCCCACTAGGGCAGAGCAGGCTGGGAGAATCAGGTAGATAGGGAGCAGCTGTTCCCCTTAGTTGAAGGGTCCATCACAAGGGGACACAAGTTAAAAGTGAGGAGTGGGAGGTTTAGTGGAGGTTTGAGGAAAAACCTTTTTTACCCAGAGGGAGTTGGCAGTCTGGAATGCGCTGCCTGGGAGGGTGGTGGAGACGGGATGCCTTACATCCTTTAAACAGTCCCTGGATGAGTACTTGGCACGCCATACCATTCAAGGCGGTGGGCCAAGTGCTGGCAAGTGGGATTAGGTGGGCAGGTCATGCGTCAGTGCAGACTCGATGGGCCAAAGGGTCTCCTCTGCACTGTAGTATTCTGTGATTCTGTGAATCACCCCCTTTTCTCTCAGAGGGTTATGAATCTCTGGAACCCTCTTCCCCAAAAAGCAACGGAAGCAGGGACTTTGAATATTTTTAAAGCAGAGTTTGATATGTTTTTGATTAACAAGGAGGTGAAAGGTTATTGGGAGTAGGTGGCAATGTAGAGTTGAGTGACATTCAGATCAACCTTGATCTTAGTAAATGGTGGAGCAGGCTCAAGGGGTGAATGACCTACGCCTATTCCTCATTCAAATATCTGTATGTAAGTGAGAGATTGAATTGGTAAGGTTTTCCCAGAAGATTTCCAGGGTCTCTCTCCATGCAGAAGAGGAGTAAAAGTAATCAATTGAGTCATCTATCCCCAAATCCCATTGCTCCAAATCCTTATCCTACTTCACATATAATGGGAATAGTTTATCCCATTATTGATGAAATGAGGGACATGTTGTTGAAGCTTTTCATCTTGCACTCATCAGGACAAACACAAGAATGTCAAATTTCAAACAATTGCAACAATTTATACTACAGGAGAAAAGGGGTGCTGATTAGGAGGCCAGTCCACTCTGATTGACCAAAACAAACCATCTACAGTTAGATGTGATTCTGTGTTTGGGAAGAACTTGCCAAACAATCCTGAGGATGCTTACAGTGAATTGAATATAATTAGCTAGCCTTGTAACGTGACTCATTTACACTTATTGAAGTGACATCAATTCATATATAGGGACTGCTCTCCGCAAACAAAACCAATATGTTTAAGCTTTGCACCTTTTTCCAATTACCTGGAGGCTCTAGATCCCCATTGCTTGGCCATTTGGCAATGCTTTGGCCAATCAGAATCAACTTGCTAATCAATCACCACCTCTTTTCTCCTGTATAAAAACTGTTGTGATGGTTTGAAATTTGACATTCTTGCATTTGTCCGTAGAGTATGTGATGTTAGTGTTTCTTTAAGAAGCTTTTTTTAAATTATGGTCATACCTTTGCGTGATGTCATTGCTGAGCAGGTCTGATGACCAAAATTTTTCAGCTTTCAGTTTTGTTTTGGCTGCAACGTTAGAGATAATCTTAGAAGCAAGCTGGAAAAGAAGTCTTTTTTTCTCTGTGTTGCTTTGAAAATTTTACCAGTTAGCTGAAAGAAAGGCTTGTTGCCATGCTGTCGTAAAGAATCTGTGCTTTGGTGTTTTGGGAGCTGAAGACTACAAGCTGCTCTGTGTTTTCAAGATCATTTGAAATCAGCATTCAATCAAAGGAACTGGATTCCAGTGTTTTGTGAGCTCTAGCCTGTGCAATGATAAATCTGTTTGAAGGGTTTTGTTTATTGGATTTTGATTTATATTGGAACACATTAGTGATATTCATTAAGAGTTATACATTATTGTGGTTGTTTTGTTTCTTGCTTGTAATTGTTAGAAGTTCTTACTAATTTTCTTACTATGCATGTTGACTATATTCTTAAAAAACTTTGTTTGATAAAAGCTCCCTAGTGGATCTTTTGAATCATACCTTAAATGAAACGTATCATGCTTATCCTCGTCAAATTCAAAATGCAAAACTTTTGATTCAGACAAGTTTCATGAAGCACTTTGGAGTTCCTAACCTGAACCATCACAAGTGCAAGGTGAAAAGCTTCAGCACTGAGGCTCTGTCCTCTCTGCAACATTCCCCTTGAAGAGTTTTCAGTGAAGTAAAGTAAAATAATTTATTCATAGAAACATTACAAACAAAGTATTATTTTTTTTTCACAATTCTGTGCTGCAACTACAAAGGTCTCGAGACCAAAGTCAAGCAGACTGTCAGTAAAAACAAAATTGGGTATCTAGCCAGGGGACAAAAATGAGACCTGCTTCTATAAGCATTCAATCAAACTAAATTAGATTTTTGACAAGAAATAGGAAGACTGCTAAATGAATATAACATGGTTCTTCTCTGCTGAGAAATGTGCTGTAAAAATGTCCTGGAGGCAAGATTATGGTTACAGACCAGTTTTGTGGATGATAACACCCAATTATCTTCAAACACGTTTCCAGACGAGTTACTCAACCCAGGCCACTCTCAGCATTGCAGATATGCTCCCCTCTCCCACACCCCCAGACCGATCGCCAGAAGAAATACAAGGTGAAAACAAGTAATGCAAGACGAGCATCTCAATTTGACACCTTATCAAAGAAAGACTTGCATTTATGTAGTGCCTATCGTGATGTCAGGACATCCCAAAATGCTTTACAGTCAATGAAGTATTAAGGCGGTGACGTAAGGCATGTGACAGCCAATCTTACACAGCGGGCTCCCGGAATACTAAAGGGCAATTTAGCATGGCCAATCAGCCTAACCTGCACATCTTTGGACTGTGGGAGGAAACTGGAGCACTTGGAGGAAACCCATGGGGAGAATGTGAAAACTCGATGCAGACAGTCACCCAAGCCGGGAATTGAACCTGGCTCTTTGGTGCTGTGAGGCACCTTGTTGCCCCGACTCTGACTCAGAGTCAAAGGTCGGGTGGCACAGTGGTTAGCACTTAACTGCCTCACAGCGCCAGGGACCCGGGTTCGATTCCCGGCTTGGGTCACTGTCTGTGTGGAGTTTGCACATTCTCCCTGTATCAGCGTAGGTTTCCTCCAGGTGTTCCAACTTCCCCTCACAGTCCAAAGATGGGCAGGTTAGGTGCATTGGCTATGTTAAATTAACCCTTAATGTCCTGGAATGCATAGGTTAGAGGGATTAGTGGGGTAAATATATGGGGTTACAGGGATAGGGCCTAGGTAGAGTTGTGGTTGGTGCAGACTCGATGGGCTGAACGATCTCCTTCTGCAATGTCAGGATTCTATGAACCCTCTCTTGCTCGATGTCAAGGTTAGAAAGGCAGAACTATTTAACAAATGGTATGTGTTCCGAAATAAAGACAGAAAATGCTAGGAATACTCAATAGGTATTGCAGTGGCAAGTGAAACAGAGTTAATGTTTCAGGATGTCAAAAATACAAAGAGTAGCAGTTCAAACAGGCAGCTGCCACTACCTTTTTTTTTCCAATTATGGAATTGAATAAAAATTCACTAGCTAGGTCCAACATTTATTGCCCATCACTAATTGCCCTTCATTTCAGAGGGCATTTGAGAGTCAACCACATTGTTCTGGATCTGGAGTCAAATGTAGAGCTGACAGGTAAGGACAGCAGACTTTCTTCCCTAAAGAGGAATTACTGAACCAGATGGGTTTTTACAACAATCAACAATGGCTCATGGTCATCATTAGACTTTTAATTACAACCTTCTTTCATCAAATTCAAATTTCTTCTGTGGTGGGATTTGAACCCAGGCCCTCAGATCTTGCCCGGGATCTCTGGATTACTAATCCAGTGACAATGCCATGTGCTCAGGAACCAATGGGGGAATACGCACTGGAAGGGGGTGCAGAGGAGGTTCACCAGGATGTTGTCTGGGATGGAACATTCATTATAGGGGAAGGTTGGATGAGCTTGGGTTGTTTTCTCTGGAGCAGAGAAGATTGAGGGGCGACCTGATTGAGGTATTCAAGATTATGAGGGTGGATAGGGAATAGCTGCTCCCCTTAGTTGAAGAGTCAGTCACGAGGGGACACAAGTTAAAAGCGAGGGGCGGGAGGTTTAGGGTAGATTTGAGGAAAAACTTTTTTACTTAGAAGATGGTGACAGTCTGGAATGGGCTGCCTGGAAGGGCGGTGGAGGTGGAATGCCTCACATCCTTTAAAAAGTACCTGGATGAGCACTTCGCACACCATAACAGTCAAGGCTTTGGGCCGAGTGCTGGCAGGTGGGATGAGGTGAGCAGGTCAGGGCAATTTGGTGCAGAGTTGATGAGCCGAAGGGCTTCTAAACTCCATCAAGCATAGGCCCAGACTCTCAAGAACAGTTTCTTCCCTGCTGCTGTCAGACTTTTGAATGGACTTACCTTGCATTAAGTTGATCCTTCTCTACACCCTAGCTATGACTATAACAATACATTCTCCTTTCCTTCTCTATGAACGGCATGTTTTGTTTGTACAGTACACAAGAAACAGTACTTTTCACTGAATGTTAATACATGTTACAATAATAAATCAAATCAAAATGACAAGCTCTTCATTCCTGGAATCATTTTTGTAAACCTCCTCTGGACCCCTTCCAAGGCCAGCATATCCTTCATTAGGTGTGGGGCCCAAAACTGCTTACAATATTCCGTGAAATGCACAATGTGATGGTCAGGGAGTTGTTCCAGTTTCCAAAGAGTTAACAGTGTCCTGAGAATCTTTTCCAAGTGTATAAAACACTGAAGTGCACACTCTTTGTATAACTAACCGACTTGCCCCTCTCTGAATTTGTATAAGGTCACAGTGTTACTTTGGGCTGAGCTCTGATTTATTTGCTTTTGCATTGAAAGAAGACATCAGAATATTAACTAGATTGCTGTGCTTGGCATCTGATGTGACTTTTGAACACAGTGAGGATGTTTACGTTATTCAACATTGTAGGCAATTGTTGGCTGTTTTAATCTGCTGAACTTCCTTTCATTCCTTCATGGGATGTGGGCATTGCTGACAAGGCCAGCATTTACTGCCCATCCCCAGTTGCCCCTGAACTGAGTGGCTTGCTCGGTCATTTCAGAGGACAGTTAAGAGTCAACCAGATTGCAGTGGATCTGAAGTCACATGTAGGCCAGATCGGGTAAGGACGGCAGATTTCCTTCCATAAAGGAAACCAGATGGGTTTTTCTGACAATCAACAATGTTCATCAGTAGATTCTCAACTCCAGATTATTTTATTGAATTCAAATTCCACCAGCTGCCGTGGTGGGATTTGAACCCAGGTCCCCAGAACATTACCTGAGTTTCTGGATTAATAGTTAAGCGATAATACCACTGGACCATCGCCTCCCTCCAAACTCAAATCACTCCTGGCAGTGGTGGCATATGTCAACCAACATCCTTGGAGAAATGTGGTGTGTTCTCACTGGAATGACAGAGGTTGAGGGGCGACCTGATAGAAATCTACAAGATAATGAGGGGCATGGACAGAGGTGGATAGGCAGAATCTTTTCCCAGCATGGAAAAGCCAATTACTAGGGGACATGGGTTTAAGGTGTGAAGGGCAAAGTTTAAAGGAGATATATGAGGCATGTTTTTTACTCAGAGCATCTGGAACTCGCTGCCAGGGGAAGTAGTGGAAGCGGATAGGATAGTGACTCTTAAGGGATGTCTGGACAAATACATGAATAGGGTGGGAATAGAGGGATATGGTCCTGCCCCCAGCAGGGTAGGGGGTTTTGGTTCAGACAGGCAGCATGGTCATGTAGCCTCAGAGGGCCTGTTCCTGTGCTGTAATGTTCTTTGTTGTATCTCTGTGGGGAAGGAACCTATCGTGCTTGTTCAGTCTGGCCTGGATGTGACTCCAGTCCCAAGCTGACATTGTTATTCTTATCTGCCCTTTGAGGTGAACTGACAAGCACCTTGATGTAAATCAATTGAGGGTGGATGGTAAATGTCGATTAGCAGGCGATGGCGAGACTCAAAGCATTGAGGAACACACTGTGAGACTGAGACTGCGTCCCGATCTGTGCCAGAATTATTTCTTCTTTCTGGAGCCTAAGGTCTAGTCTGGCGGCTGCATCAAGAGTGAGACTTGGTGATAGCTTATAAATGTCACGGCCAAGGGAAGGATTAACAGTCTCTTTATTTAAGCAATCTTTCGTGCAGTGCTGATTGATTGATACAAATATAGCTCTGCACTGGCACCACATCTGAATATATAATTAACATGAACATTCTATTTATTAGCACAACACGGTGACAAGGGAAAAACACAAGGAAAAGAAAGGATTCATAATCTCAGGATAGTACTTTCTGCTCAACTCAGTGCCTTCTGAAGTTGGTACAATGTGGGCAGTCAGTTTGCACGTGGCAAGCTCCCACAAACACTTGTGATGATGAACACCTAATCTGATGAACTACAGGAAAGAGAATATGGTGAAATGGTGCAATGACAATAATCTCTCCCTCTGTGTCAGTAAAACAAAGGAGACAGTCATCTACCTATGACTGTAACACTTTCTTCTGCATCCTTTCCTTGCACTGCCCAGTGAAGCGGTTGAGGCAGACGCATCAGCAACATTTAAGATTTATCTGCATGAACAGGCGGGGTATAGAGGGATACAGGCGGTTGGTCCAGATAGGACAATGTGATCGGCACAGGCTTGGTGGGCCGAAGGGCCTGCTCCTGTGTGGTATTGTTATTTGTTCTTTGTTCTTTCCTTCTCCTCTATAAACATAGAACATAGAACACTACAGCACAAACAGGCCCTTCGGCCCATGAGTTGCGCCGATCACATCAACACCTACCAACCTACAGACCTATCTATAACCCTCAATCTCATTAAACCCCATATACTCATCCAGAAGTCTTTTAAAAGACCCCAGCGAGTTCGCCTCCACCACCACTGACGGCAGCCGATTCCATTCACAAAAACTCGATGAACGAAATGAACGAAATGCTTTGTCTCTATGGCGCGCCAGAAACAACACTTTTCATTGTATCCCAATGTTACAATAATAAATCAATTCAAATCAAATCAAATCATTCTATTGATGCCAGCCGAGGGGCATACATAGGCCGTATCAGCAGACGAGAGTGCTCGAACCCTGCTCCTTGAACTTGTGCCATGGGACATTTTCCATCTGCATTTGAAGGAGAGGGCAGGCGAGGACTTGGGTCTCATCTGAAACACTGCGTCTCTGACAGTGCAGCATTCCCTCAGTACACAGCCTGAAACTCAGAGCTTCAACATGAAGGACACACCAAGCTGCTCTGAGAGACACTATGTCTGGTGATTACAAGCTGAGGATAGCAATGGATTGAAGAACGAGGCACCCCAAAGTAGGATGGTGAGGTCAGACTCTACCTCCCACAGGGAATCTGGGAGCATGTGTATGAAAGTCATGTTGTTACAATTTATAGAATCATAGAATGATACAGTGCAGAAGAAGACCATTTGGCCATTGAGTCTACACCAAACACAATCCCAGCCAGACCCTATCCCCAAAACTCCATGCGTTTACTCTAGCTAGCCCTCCTGACACCAAGGAGCAATTTAGCATGGCTAATCCACCTAACTCGCATATCTTCGGACTGTGGGAGGAAACCAGAGCACTCGGAGGAAACCCATGCAGACATGGGGAGAACGTGCAAATTCCACAGACCGTGACCCTCGGTTGGAATCGAACCGGGTCCCAGGTGCTGTGATGCAGCACTGTTAACCACTGTGCCACCGTGCTGCCCAGAGTGTTAATTTGGTCATTCGCACTTTGCAGAGCCGCATTTCTTGGATTTTTCGAAGTTCCCCAGAGCGCCAAGGCTGAGGACATTCCCGTGGTCTTCCACACAAGACCCTTCACACATTATCGTACCATCGTTCAGCCACCCAGATCCCAAACACGGAAATCTCTTGCATAAGAACATCAGAAATAGGAGCAGGAATAGGCCATCTAGCCCTTCGAGCCTGCCCCACTATTCAGTAAGATCATGGCTGATCTGAAGTGGATCAGTTCCACTTTCTCGCTTTCTCCCCATGACCCTTAATTCCCTTGTCTATCAGAAACCTATCTACCCATGACTTAAATATTTTCAGCGAGGTAGCCTCCACCACTTCAACGGGCAGAGAATTCCAGAGATTCACCACCCTTTGAGTGAAGAAGTTCCTCCTCAATTCCGATCTAAACTGCCCCCTCTTTATTTTGAGGCTGTGTCCTCTAGTCCTGGTATCCTTTCTAAGCAGGAAGAATCTCTCTACCTCTACCCTATCTATCCCCTTCATTATCTTATATGTTTCTATAAGATCCCCCCTCATCCTTCTAAACTCCAATGAGTACAGACCCAGTCTATTTAGTCTCTCTTCATAGTCCAACCCCCTCATCTCCGGTATCAGCCTAGTGAACCTCCTCTGCACTCCCTCCAAGGCCAATATATCCTTCCGCAAGAGCGGCGACCAAAACTGCACACAATACTCCAGCTGCGGCCTCACCAGTACCCTGTACAGTTGCAGCAAGACCTCCCTACTTTTATATTCTATCCCCCTCGCTATAAAGGCCAGCATTCCATTTGCTTTCTTGATCACCTGCTGCACCTGCAGACTGGGTTTTTGCGATTCATGCACAATGACCCCCAGGTCCCTCTGCACCGTAGCATGCTGTCACTTTTCACCCTTTAAATAATAATCCCTCCTATTATTATTTCTACCAAAGTGGATAACTTCACATTTGCTAACATTATACTCCATCTGCCAGGTCCTCGCCCACTTACTCAGCCTATCCCACTCACTCACCTTATTACTTATTGCCTTATTACTCAGCTTTTGTCTGTCATGGCTTGTTTAAGGATGTGTCAACTGGGTTTGTTTCAGGAAGGTAGTGCCCAGCACACACACAAGGGCACAGTGAGGGACTGGAGTGAGTGTCACGTGCATCTGCCAACAGGGGCCGGGATGGGTTGGGGGAATGGGTGCGAGGACAGAAACAGCAGAAAGTAAGGGGAACCCAGCAACAAAGTTGTCCTGGCTGGAGGGATTGCTTCCATGAGGGATGTAATAGTTACATGAGAAGGCATATATAAAAAAACAAGGATGCATGTTGAAGTTTTGTCAGGCTCTGATCAGACACATATGGAATATTGAGGACAATTTTGGACCCCATATCTATGGAAGGATGTGCTGCCTCAGAGAGGGTCCAGAGGAGGTTCATGAAAATGATTGTGGGAATGAAAAGCTTGTCACAAGACGAGTGTTTGAGGAGTCTGGGTCTGATTTTGATTTGATTTGATTTAGTATTGTCACATGTATTAACGTACAGTGAAAGTATTGTTTCTTGCGCACTATACAGACAAAGCATACTGTTCATAGGGAAAGAAAGGAGACAGTGCAGAATGTAGTGTTACATTCATAGTTAGGTTGTAGGGAAAGAGCAACTTAATGCAAGGTAAGTCCATTCAAAAGTCTGACAGCAGCAGGGAAGAAGCTGTTCTTGAGTTGGTTGGTATTAACCTCAGACCTTTTTATCTTTTACCCGAAGGAAAACGTTAGAAGAGAGACAGTCTAGGGTGTGTGGAGTCCTTAATTATGCTGGCTACTTTGCCGAGGCAGTGGGAAGTGTAGACAGAGTCAATGGGTGGGAGGCTGGTTTACATGATGGATTGGGCCACATTCACGACCTTTTGTAGTTCTTTGCGGTTTTGGGCAGAGTAGAGTCATACCAAGCTGTGATACAACCAGAAAGAATGCTTTCTATGGTGCATCTGTAAAAGTTGGTGAGAGTCGTAGCTGACATGCCAAATTTCCTTCACGTTCTGAGAAAGTAGAGGCATTGGTGGGCTTTGTTAACTATAGTGTCAACATGGGGGGACCAGGACAGGTTTGTTGGTGATCTGGACACCTAAAGACTCGAAGCTCTCGACCCTTTCTATTTCGCCCCTGTTGATGTCTATAGGGGCATGTTCTCCTTTATGCTTCCTGAAGTCAATGACAACAATCTCCTTTGTTTTGTTGACATTGAAGGAGAGATTATTGCTGCCACAACAGTTCACTAGATTCTCTATCTCATTCCTGTCCTCTGTCTCATCATTGTTTGAGATCCGACCCACTACAGTGGTGTCGTCAGCAAACTTGAAAATCAAATTGGAGGGGAATTTGGCCACACAGTCATAGGTGTATAAGGAGTATAGTGGGGGGCTGAGAAGACAGCCTTGTGGGGC
This sequence comes from Carcharhinus amblyrhynchos, assembly GCF_965287045.1. Lineage (NCBI taxonomy): Eukaryota > Metazoa > Chordata > Chondrichthyes > Carcharhiniformes > Carcharhinidae > Carcharhinus > Carcharhinus amblyrhynchos. The sequence goes on along the minus strand of NC_137328.1, from coordinate 118,558,067 downwards.
ACCAGTGTTGAGGATGATCTTGGAGGAGGTATTGTTGCCTATCCTTACTGATTGTGGTCTGTGGGTTAGGAAGTTCAGGATCCAGTCGTAAAGGGAGGCGTCATGGCCCAGGCCATGGAGTTTGGAGAAGAGTTTCATGGGAATAATAGTGTTGAAGGCAGAGCTGTAGTCAATAAATAGGAGTCTGACATTGGTGTCCTTGTTATCCAGGGTTGAGTGCAGGGCCAAGGAAATGGCATCTGCTGTGGACCTGTTTTAGCAGTAGGCAAACTGTCGTGGATCCAGGTCATCCGGGAGACTAGAATTGATTCATGCCATGCCTAACCTTTCAAAGCATTTCATAATATTGAATGTCAGAGCCACCGACCGATAGTCATTAAGGCACGCTGCTTGGCTTTTCTTAGGTACTGGGATGATGGTCATCTTCTTGAAGCAGACAGGGACCTCAGATTGTTGTAAAGAGAGGTTGAAGATGTCTGTGAACACCTCCACCAGCTGGTCCGTGCAGGATCTGAGTGCACATCCTGGTACCCCATCTGGGCCAGCTGCTTTCTGTGGGTTGCCCTTCAAGAAAGCTGCTCTGACCTCTGCAATGGTGACCCCAGATGTAGGTTCATCTGAAGCTTCCAGGGTGGAGGGCATGGTCTTGCTAACCTCTTGCTCAAAATGGGCGTAAGATGCATTGAGCTCATCAGGGATCCTTGTGCATGAGTCGCAAAAACCCAGCTTGCAGGTGCAGCAGGTGGTCAGGAAGGCGAATGGGATGCTGGCCTTCATAGCGAGGGGGATTGAATATAAAAGTAGGGAGGTTTTGCTGCAACTGTACAGGGCACTGGTGAGGCTACAGCTGGAGTACTGTGTGCAGTTTTGGTCGCCGCACTTACGCAAGGATATTTTGGCCTTGGAGGGAGTGCAGAGGAGGTTCACTAGGCTGATGCCGGAGTTGAGGGGGTTGAGCTATGAGGAGAGGCTGAATAAACTAGGCTTGTACTCGTTGGAGTTTAGAAGAATGAGGGGAGATCTCATTGAGACGTATAAGATGATGAATGGGATGGATAGGATAGAGGTGGAGAGACTCTTCCCGCTCAGAAAGGACAGTAGGACTAGAGGGCACAGCCTCAAGATAAAGGGGGGGCGGTTTAGAACGGAGTTGAGGAGGAACTTCTTCACTCAAAGGGTGATGAATCTCTGGAATTCTCTGCCCGTTGAAGTGGTGGAGGCTGCCTCGCTAAATATTTTTAAGACGCGGGTTGATGGGTTTTTGATAAGCGAGGGGATTAAGGGTTATGGGGAGAGGGCGGGAATGTGGAACTGAGCCACGACAGATCAGCCATGATCTTATTGAATGGCGGGGCAGGCTCGAGGGGCTACATGGCCTACTCCTGCTCCTATTTCTTATGTTCTTATGTTCTTATGTTATGAAGGGTGTGTTCGAGCCAGCCATTTTACATGTCTTCATCTTGCAGACCTTGCCATAGTCAGTGGGGGTCAGTGTGGCTAGCTTGGGACTCCAGCTTGGTCAGTATTGTCTTTTGGTATCTGCGTGGGTTTTCTTCGGGTGCTCCAGTTTCCTCCCACAGTCCAAAGATGTGTGGATTAGGTTGTTTGGCCATGCTAAGAAATTGCCCCTGAGTGTCTAGGGATGCGTAGGCTAGAGGGATTAGTGGGTATAATATGTAGGAATATGGGGGTAGGGCCTGGGTGGGATTGTGTTTGGTACAGACTTGATGGGCCAAAGGGCCTCTTTCTGCACTGTAGGGATCTTTGATATGATTCTATAATCCACCTAACGACACATTTTTGGAGTGTGGAAGGAATCTGGAGCAAACCTTTGCAGGCGTGGGGAGAATGTGCAAACTCCATGCAAACAGTCACCCAAGCTGGGAACCGAACACGGGTCCCTGGCGCTGTGAGGCAGCAGTGCTAACCACTGTGCACTGTGCTGCCCATAAATGATAAATCCTTGTGGTTCAGCATCACATTTGACTCAGTAATCAGTCCCATCATGGGCTGTTTTACTGCATGAAAGATGCTATCAAATACAGATTGTTTCCCCTGTATTCATTGTCTGTTAATTAAAGCCCTTTGTGTGGGAGGGGAGTTCCTGCCATCTTTATTGAGGTTTCGTTAGCAGAGGTTTATTTAAATAAATGTAACTGTATTCTGCTGACTGGTTGCCATCTACCATTCAGATCAGCCACTTGACTGCTTTACTGAACCATCATTGATGGGGAATTAATACCATACATTAGAACAGACAGATAATCCTTCAGTTTAATTTGCTGCGAGAAGGATAGTAAAACATTTCTCCTGATCCCACCCCTTACCCTCTGTGCTATAAACTCTTGCTCCAACAGAATGAATAGACAATTGCATTTACTGGGACTTCATTATGTTGTCATCAGTTTCAAGTTTTCTTACACTAAGTTATGTCTGCCTCTTACATAAAGGCTGGAATTAGAGTTATAGAGTCTCTGCAGTACAGAACGAGGCCATTCGGCCCATCGAGTCTGTACCGACAGCAATCCCGTCCAACCCCTATTCCTGTAACACCAGACATTTACCCGGCTAATCCCCTGACCCTAAGGGTTAATTTAGTATGGCCAAACAACCTAACCCGCACATCTTTGGACTGCACCCGGAGGAAACCCACACAGACACAGGCAGAACGTGCACACTCCACACAGTGAGCCGAGGCTGGAATTGAACCTGGGACCCTGGCGCTGTCAGGCAGCAGTGCTAACCACTGTGCCACCCTCTCTGACCATTCACACCAGCCAGATTTTCCCATCCCGCTGCAGTGAATGGAGATTTGGCTTGTCGCCAAATTCTCTGCCTTCGGGCAGTAAGACCATGCCCAAAGCGTAACGCCGGTCCACTTCCAGGTGAAGCTTGAATACAGGGCCAGGGATTGAGGGAAACAATTGAATGCCTGTTGACGTCTCAGTTTCCTCTTAATTCAGTTCCCCGGCCTTAGAAATCAACAATGTGGCCGTAGATTGGGAGGTCAGTACAATATTGAGTGGTTGCAGCACAGTGGTTAGCACTGCTGCCTCACAGCACCAGGCACCCGGGTTCAATTCCTGTCCCGGGTCACTGTTCGTGAGGAGTCTGCACATTCTCACCATGTCTGCGGGGGTTTCCTCCAGGTGCTCTGGTTCCCTCCCACACTCCAAAAATGTGCTGGTTAGGTGGATTGGCCTTGCTAAATTGATCCTTAGTGTCAGGGGGATTAGCAGGGTAAGAAGTATGATTACCGGGACAGGACCCGGGTGAGATTGTTATTGATGCAGTCTTGAAGAGTCAAATGATCTCTTCCTGCACTGTAGGGATTTTATGATTCTAACCAACGTGACTGAGACTGAAAGTTTGATCATTGTCACAATGCTCTTTGTGGGAGCTTGCTGTGCACAAATAACCTGTCATGTATCCTGTGTTATGGCAGTGAATTAATGGGGAGGCAGTGGTGCAGCATTATTGTCACTGGACGAGTAATCCAGAGGCTAATGTTCTGGGAACTCTGGTTCAAATCACAGCAGATGGTGAAATTTGAATTCAATAAAAATATCTGGAACTAAAAGTCCAACGATGACCACGAAACCATCATTGATTGCCATAAAAATCCATCTGGTTCACAAATGTTCTTCTGGCAAGAAAGCATAGAATCACGGCAGTGCAGAAGGAGGCCATTCAGCCCGTTGAGTCTTCACCAACCACAATCCCACCCAGGCCCTATTCCCGCAACCCCTCATATTTATCCTGCTGGTCTCCCTGACACTAAAAGGCAATTTACCATGGCCAAACCACCTAACCCGCACATCTTTGGGCAGTGGGTGGAAACCAGAGCACCCAAAGGAAACCCACGCAGACACAGGGAGAATGTGCAAATTCCACATAGGTGGTGACCCAAGCTGGGAATCGAACCTGTATCCTTGACACTGTGAGGCAGCAGTGCTAACCACTGTGCCACCTGAATCCTTCAGCTCATCCTTACCTGGTCTGGCCTACATGTGGCTCCAGATACACAGCAATGTGGATAACTCTTAAATGCCCTTGGGTAAGTAATAAATGCTGGCCCAGTGACACCCACATCCCGAGAACTGATATAAAAAACAATTGGCTGCCAAGTGCATTATGACATTCTGAAACTGCGACTCTCCACAGATGCTGCCAGACCTGCTGAGTCTTTCCAGAGTTTTCTGTTTCTATTGCTGGTTTCCAGCACCTGCAGTATTCTGCCTACATTAAACAAATACAAGTCATTCTTCCTTCTAAAAGTCAGCGAGCTACAAAAAGCAGCGAAATGCCAGCTTACATCATCACTGTACAGTGTGACCACCGCCTCTTGACTTCCATACTACATTACAATTCATCCATTTGTCTCAGAACCAAGACTCAACATAATGTGATAACTCCTCTCTGACCTCTGTCACCTTTATTCTAAAATAAATAAAGAAGATACAACTACTGCAACTTCACTGGAAGAAATTCACTATATTTAATCACTTTGTTAATTGATTTGTGGTTTATTCCAAACACTTCTTTGTATTATTTTTGACATGACTTTAGGTGCATATAACAATGTGCTGAGGCTGTGGAAGACACAATAAAAATACTGTTCCGTCCTACTTTATTCCTTTTTTTCCTCGATCTTTCTCCTTCTTGCTTCCCTTCCTCCTTGCTCATTACCCTCTTCTGTCCTTTCTTCTTTATTTCCTCCCTTCCTTCTTTGTCCCTCCCTTCATCCTCTCTTCCTTCCTTCCTCCCTCCCTCCCTCCCTGCCTCCCTCCCTTCCTCCCTTCCTTCCTTCCTCCCTCCCTGTCTTCCTCCCTCCCTCCCTTCCTCCCTCCCTCCCTCCCTTCCACCCTTCCTTCCACCCTTCCACCGTTCCTTCCTTCCACCCTTCCTTCCACCCTTCCTTCCTTCCTTCCTTCCACCCTTCCTTCCTTCCACCCTTCCTTCCTTCCACCCTTCCTTCCACCCTTCCTTCCACCCTTCATTCCTTCCTTCCACCCTTCCTTCCTTCCTTCCACCCTTCCTTCCTTCCTTCCACCCTTCCTTCCTTCCTTCCACCCTTCATTCCTTCCTTCCACCCTTCCTTCCTTCCTTCCACCCTTCCTTCCTTCCTTCCACCCTTCCTTCCTTCCTTCCACCCTTCCTTCCTTCCTTCCACCCTTCCTTCCTTCCTTTCACCCTTCCTTCCTTCCTTCCACCCTTCCTTCCTTCCACCCTTCCTTCCACCCTTCCACCCTTCCTTCCTTCCTTCCTTCCACCCTTCCTTCCTTCCACCCTTCCTTCCTCCCTCCCTCCCTTCCTCCCTTCCTTCCATCCTTCCTTCTTCCCTTTCAACCCACCCTCCCTCCTACCCTCCTTCCTTTTTTCCCCTTTCCCTCCCTTCCTCTCTCCCTCCCTTCCTTCCTACCTTCCTTCTTTTTCCCCTTTCCCTCCCTTCCTCTGTACTTACTTCTTTATTTCCTACCTTCCACCTTTTGCCCTTTCCTCCCTTCCTCTCACCCTTCCTTCCTTCTTTCTTTCCTTTCCTTTTCTTTCCTTTCCTTTCTTCTTTCCATCTTCATTACCCCTTTCTTTATTTCCTCCCTTTCTCCTTTTATCCCTCCCTTTCACTCTCCCTCCCCACCTCCCTCCCTTTCACTCTCCCTCCCCACCTCCCTCCCTTTCACTCTCCCTCCCCACCTCCATCCCTTTCAGTCTCTCCCTGCCTCCCTCTATTCCTTTCTCTTTCCCTGCCTCCCTCCCCCTCTCTCTCTCACCACTAATCTGACATTCCCTATTCCATCAGGAAAGGTTAGCACAATGCTTCATCAAGCAGAACGCTGTGTGTGTGTGTGGATTGTCAACTTGTGAAGAAATGGCCTAATTAATCAAGGCAGCACTGTATAGTTTGGACAAAATGCTGATAAGACTATTATATTTGGTTAGATTGATGTAGACCCCAGCAGCATTAGTAGAAATCATTTATCATTAATTGGACATCATCTGTGGAACGTACAATATTAATATTTATTTGTCCTGAAAAGTTTACTTGCTTTGAAAGCCGGTTAGAATTTGACACACAGAGATGTCACTCTGTTTTCTGTGAGGCAGCTGGAGAGGAGCTCCATCACAGGATGTGGGCCAGACAGGGATAGACCAAGAGAGGACAACCCTGACAGCATCTTAATGTTTCTTTGTACATGAGTCAGCATTGTTGTCCAAGTGGAAGGCTGCTTGAGCTCAGAATGTATTAATTGGATCAACTCATCAAATTAATGGCCCCACTGGCATTAAAAGAGCAGCACAGCGCCAGAAAGGATGACGTTTTATGTTAGACTTTCACCATTAGGCTGAAATGTACCTTGCAGTTCAAATGCAACAAAAGATGCGAGAGTAAATTTTGTACTTCTGCAGTTTTTGTTGTCATAGTATGGAGATGCCGGCATTGGACTGGGGTGGGCACAGTAACAAGCCTCACAATACCAGGTTAAAGTCCAACAGGTTTCTTTGGAATCAAGGGCTGGCGGAGCACTGCTCCTTTATCAGGTGAGCTTTCGGAGCACTGCTAACTCACCAAACCAAGGAGCAGTGCTCCAAAAGCTTGTGATTCCAAATAAAGAACAAAGAAAATTACAGCACAGGAACAAGCCCTTCGGCCCTCCAAGCCTGTACCGACCATGCTGCCCGATTTAACTAAAACCCCCTATCTTTCGGGGACCATATCCCTCTACTCCTGTCCTATTCATATATTTGTCAAGACGCCCTTAAAAGTCACCACTGTATCTGTTTCCACTACCTCCCCCGGCAATGAGTTTCATGCACCCACCACCCTCAGTGTAAAAAATCTGCCTCGTACACCTCCTTTAAACCTTGCCCCTCACACTTTAAACCTGTGCCCCCTAGTAATTGACTCTTCCACCCTGGGAAAAAGCTTCTGACTATCCATTCCGTCCATGCCTCTCATAATCTTGTAGATTTCTATCAGGTCACGCCTCAACCTCCATCGTTCCAATGAAAACAAACCAAGTTCCTCCAACCTCTCCTCATTGCAAATGCCCTCTATACCAGGCAACATCCTGGTAAATCTTTTCTGTACCCTCTCCAAAGCCTCCACATCCTTCCAGTGGTGTGGCGACCAGAATTGCACACTATGTTCCAAGTGCGGCCTAACTAAGGTTCTATAAAGCTGCAACATGACTTGCCAATTTTTAAACACAATGCCCCGGCCGATGAAGGCGAGCATGCCGTATGCCTTCTTGACTACCTTCTCCACCTGCATCGCCACTTTCAATGACCTGTGTACCTGTACACTCAGATCTCTTTGCCTATCAATACTCAAAAGGATTCTGACATTTACTATATATTTCCTATTTGTATTAGACCTTCCAAAATGAATTACATAGAAAAACATAGAAACATAGAACATTACAGCACAGTACAGGCCCTTTGGCCCTCAATGTTGTGCTGAGCAATGTCCAATCCCAAGATCAAGCTGTCCCCTCCCTATAATTCTGGAGTGCTCTATGTGCCTATCCAATAACCACTTGAAAGTTCCTAAAGTGTCCGACTCCACTATCAGAGCACGCAATCTATTCCACACCCCAACCACTCTCTGAGTAAAGAACCTACCTCAGACATCCCTCCTATATCTCCCACCATGAACCTTATAGTTATGCCCCCTAGTAACAGCTACATCCACCCGAGGAAATCGTCTCTGAATGTCCAGTCTATCTATCCCCCTTGTCATAAACTTCTATTAAGTCGCCTCTCATCCTCCAAATGTGAGACCACATTTGGAATATTGGAGGGTGACCCAAGCTGTGAAGTGAAAGAATCCAAGCTGGGAACCAGGATGTTGCCTTGTATGGAGAATATTTGCTAGAAAGATAGATTGAATAAACTGGGATTGTTCTCCCTGGAAAGTCAGAGGCTGAGAGGGGCGACCTGATAGAAGTTTATAAAATTATGAGGGATATAGATAAGGTGAACAGTTGGAAACTTTTTCTGAGAGCAGAAATGACAATTGCAAGGGGGCACAAGTTCAAGGTAAGGGGGGAAAGGCTCAGTGAAGATAGGTGGGGGAAGTTTTTTACATAGAGGGTGGTGGGGGCCTGGAATGCACTGCCAAGTGAGGTGGTTGAGGCAGACACGTTAGTGACATTTAAGAGTTATCTGGATAGACACATGAACAGATGGGGAATAGTGGGATACAGGTGGTTGTTCTAGATAGGACAATGTGATCAGTGCAGGCCTGATGGGCTGAAGGGCCTATTTCTATATTGTACTGTTCTTTGTTCAGTGCCACTGTGCCACCCCAGTTCAGGATGAAGATCAGCTTTCAGCAGAGAAGGCTCGAGGGACCCTACAGCCAATCCCAGTTCCTGTTTCTTATGGTGCTCCACTCTTACAGCCATACCGGGGACAGTATGGGTCAGGGAACGGTGGCTGTTTCTCTCTCAGATCCAGGTTGTCAACGCTTACCATGGATTTGGGGTTACTGAGCCATCAACCAACCAAATTTGATAAATAGTTAATTGTAAAAGAAGTCCATATTGATAAAGCTGGGATAACTTTTGACTTGTCGAACTCGGGAGAGTATGAACTGGGATGAGCGTACTGCAATTATGAATTCATGTCCCAGCAAAGATGATTTCTTAGGTTCAGTAGATGATTATCACTCAAGTGTGCGTTCTTAACAGTTTGCACAGTGGGTGTTGAGGAACATGATTCTGGCCTACTGGTGTAATTCTGGGACATCAGAACACACAGCGAGTCAGCCATTCAGCCTCTTGAATCTGTTCTGCGTTCTGTCACATCAATATTTGATCAGTCAAATTGTCCACTTTGGTTCTGTAACCCTAAATATCACGCAGTTGACAGTTTTTTTTGGGATGATGGGGGTGGGGGGAGAAGTGGGGGTGGGGGGCACAGGGGGTTGCGGGGAGGGTAGAGAAGGGTTCAAGACTTCTACTACCCTGAGTGTAAAGAAATGTGTCCTGTCATCACCCATTTCTGAATTGCCACACTCTAATTATGATTTGATTTGATTTATTCTTGTCACACGCTTTGGGATACAGTATAAAGTGTTGTTTCTTTTATGCTGTACAGACAAAAGTAGTTTATTTATTCGTCACAAGTACGATTTACATTAACACTGCAATGAAGTTACTGTGAAATTCCCCTAGTCACCACAGTCCAGCATCTGTTCAGTTCAATGCATCTAACCAGCAAGTCTTTCAGACTATGAGAGGAGACTGGAGCACCCGGAGGAAACCCACGCAGACACTGGGAGAATGTACAAACTCTACACAGACTGTGACCCAAACCGGGAATCAAACCCTAGTGCTGTGAAGCAGCAGTGCTAACCACTGTGCCGTTCATAGAGTACATAGGGGAAAAGGAAAGGAGAGGGTGCAGAATGTAGTGTTACAGTCTTAACATTTCTTGAACAAAATGCTTAATCTTTATTCAACCTCCACAGCCACCCCTAACGTCAATCCTGCCAAAACCACCACAATCATCTCCTTTATCCTCACTACCCCACCAGCAGAAACAGTTTTATCGCCAGGCCAAGGGACTCAAAAATGTAGCAATTAAATGCTCATAGAATCATGGAATTGTTATGGTGCAGAAAGAGGCCATTTGACCCATCATGTTTGCACCGGCTGTCCAAGTGAGTGAGTTAATCTTATTCCCTTGCCTTTTGTTGTGTATTTATAGTATCTTTAGTGATCCTGGGTGGCACAGTGTTAGCACTGCTGCCTCACAGCGCCAGGGACTTGGGTTCAGTTCCGACCTTGGGTGAATGTGCAGAGATTGTCCGTTCTCTCCGTGTCTGTGTGGATTTCCTGTAGACGCTCTGGTTTTCTCCCACAGTCCACAGATGCGCAGGATAGGTCGTGCTAAATTGCCCCTTTATGTCCAAAGGTTAGGGGGATTAGCAAGGTGGGGTTATGGGGACAGGGCCTGGGTGGGATTGCTGTTGGTGCGAACTCGATGGGCCAAATGGCCCTCTTCTGCACTGTAAGGATTCCATAATTCCGTACCAGTACTTGCAGCTGAACAGGAGCACTTTAAGAAATGTATTGGCCGTATGCTGTAACTGGGCCTCATAACGTCACAGACTGTTAACATTTCCTGAATACCTCCACAGCCTCCCCTAATGTCAATCCTGCTAAAACCACCACAATCATCTCTAATGCCCTCTTGAATACTTTGATTGAACCTGTCTCCACCACACGTTTCCCAAAGGTAGGGGAGTCTAAAACTAGAGGGCATAGGTTTAAGCTGAGAGGGGAGAGATGGAAAAGAATCCAGAGAGGCAATTTTTTTCACACAGAGGGTGGTGAGTGGCTGGAACGAGCTGCCTGAGGTAGTAGTAGAGGCGGGTGCAATTTTGTGTTTTGAAAAGCATTTTAGTCAGTTACATGGGTAAGATGGGTACAGAGGGATATGGGCCAAACACAGGCAATTGGGACTAGCTTAGTGGTTAAAAAAAAGGGCAGCATGGACAAGTTGGGCTGAAGGGCCTGTTTCCATGCTGTAAACCTCTATGACTCTATGGCACCTCCAGGCAGTCAATGCTTTCCAAACCCCAAACACTCACTGCGTGAAAAAGCTTTCTCCTCCATTCAGTGTTGTGATCTAAGTGACATCTCTTCATAACATAAGAACATAAGAAATAGGAGCAGGAGTAGGCCATCTAGCCCTTCGAGCCTGCCCCGCCATTCAATAAGACCATGGCTGATCTGAAGTGGATCAGTTCCACTTTCCCACTTTCTCCCCATAAACCCTTAATTCCCCTGTCTATCAGAAACCTATCTACCAGTGACTTAAATATATTCAGCGAGGCAGCCTCCACCACTTCAACGGGCAGAGAATTCCAGAGATTCACCACCCTTTGAGCGAAGAAGTTCCTCCTCAACTCCGTTCTAAACCGCACCCCCCCCCTTATTTTGAGGCTGTGCCCTCTAGTTCTGTTTTCCTTTCTAAGCGGAAAGAATCTCTCTACCTCTACCCTATCCATCCCTTTCATTATCTTGTAAGTCCCTATAAGATCTCCCCTCAGCCTTCTAAACTCCAATGAGTACAGACCCAGTCTATTCAATCTCTCTTCATAAGCTAACCCCCTCATCTCCGGTATCAGCCTAGTGAACCTTCTCTGCACTCCCTCCAAGGCCAATATATCCTTGCGCAAATACTCTTCAGTCTTTCTGAAGTAAGACTGAGGCACACGACATTAGGTGCGGCTTGGGGTGAATCAGTTGTTGGCTTTAATTCACAGTTCCATGAACAAATGGAGCGTGAGGTACAATCAGGTTCATCTCGTTCAATTGGAAAAACATTTGTTCACACAATAATTTAAAAATAATGATTGCTCCCATACTGTCCCACTTTAATAGATTTCCTTACTTTAATTTAAACCCTGTTTCAGGATCTCCTTTTCCCATGCCATGTACTTCTTCTGCCCCATTGCCACTGCAGCACCCTGTATCTGCAAACTATTCCATACTATACCAAACATACAGTGCATTAAAAGGCCATTCGGCCCATCAGCCCTGCACTGACAAAAATCCCACCCTGTAATGTCTGTTACTAGTCCCCCTGACACTAAGGGGCAATTTAGCATGGTCAATCAACCTAACCTGCACATCTTTGAACTGTGGGAGGAAACCGGGGCACCCGGAGAAAATCCACACAGACACTGGGAGAATGTGCAGACTCCCCACAGACAGTGAGCTAAGCTGGGAATCGAAACCGTGCTGCTGTGAGTCTGAAGTATCCTTACTGGAATTACTTGTTGAAGCAGAGATCATGTTAACATTTAGGAGTGGGTAAATTGGATGAATGAAGAATTGGAGCATAAAAGAATATGGGAATGGAGCAAATACACAGTGATTCAGCTGCAGTGTTTTGGAGAAGGAACACAAACATTGACTGAATGTTTCTGTGTTGGCATTTTCCATAGAAATCCTACAGTGCAGAAAGAGGCCATCTGGCCCATCGCGCCTGCACCGACCACAATCCCACCCAGACCCTACCCCAATATCCCCACACATTTATCCACTAACCCCTCTAACCTACACATCCCAAGGCAATTTTAGCATGGCCAGTCAACCTAACCAGCACATCTTTGGACTGTGGGAGGAAACAGGAGTACCCGCAGGAAACCCACGCAGACACAAGGAGAATGTGCAAACTCCACACAGGCAGTGACCCAAGCCGAGAATCGAACCTGGGTCCCTAGAGCTGTGAAGCAGCAGTGCTAACCACTGTGCTACCGTGCCACCCTAAGAGTAAATTCCACCAGCTGCCAAGGTGGGATTTGAACCCATGTCCCCAGGACATTAGCCTGACTCATTGGATTACCACAGAGCAACGATTGTCCCCAATAAATTCAAATCTTCTTCTATTGGGAAAAAGATACAAAAATCTGAAAACACATACCAGCTGGATCAAGAATAGCTTCTTCCCTGTTGCCATCAGACTTTTGATTGATCCTTCATGTAGCAAGCTTATCTTTCTCCCCATCCTAACTGTAACTGCAACACGATATTATGCCCCCTTTCCTTTCCTTCTCCCTGTGTAGTCTATGAACTGTATGCTTTGTCTGTATAGTGAGCAATAAACAATACTTTTCACTATATCCCAATACATGTGACGATAATAAATCAAATCAGATCAGATCAGTAACTGCAAGCCGTGGACTGATTCAGGGGGAAATGAATTCTGAGAAAGTTCTCTCCCATCAACGATTAAGAGTTCCAGGATATAAATGACTGCCCGTGAGATGCACCGACATATCTTGTGCGTGCGGCCTTCTCCACCTCGAGGCAGTGGTTTAACAAGCAGGACTGCCTTTTAAAAAGGAGAATGATTGAGCCATGCCCCCTTTGGATGGCCCACTGATCGCAACCTGAACCTGCCGCCCAAAGTCCTGAGCATCGGGTGAAGGTAAGGATTTTAGGCAGGCTGCATATGCAGAGTTGATATGAGGCATCTTGTTTTTATAATGCCCTGCCAGCAAGCTGCTCCCCAGACGTATAAAGAAAATTAGTTAATAAATGAGAGCGTTTTAATGGGTGTCTTGCTGTCACTTTCTGCCGTGATTTATTGGACAACATTGATCAACTTATTACAGCACACAGGGAGCGAAAACCTCATTGGAATATAGCAAGATAAATGCAAACTACTTGACTGGAAGCAAGATAGATTTGCACTGACAGAAACTCTCCCTTTATCATGGGCCTCGCTGCTAAGGTAATTTGAAAGTTAATACATTGGGCAAGTGCTGGCAGGAATGTATGTTTTCTTCTCATTACACTGTATATCAAGCCATTCTTGAATTGAATTGTGAGGCTAAATGGTAATAACTTAATAGCGCCAACAAATTGGATTTGGTTTCTTCCTCCAGGACAACAAATTGCCTTGAGATGAAATCTCAACAAAAAACGAGTGAGTTGTCAGTGAGGTTCCTATTGTCTAGGGCTGCAAGACAGTAAAATAATAATGATGCCAAAGGTTCTTAGTATTGCACCTTGATCAAAATGTTCCACTTCCTTGGCATTAGCACCTTTTCGACAGTGACATTGGCACCTTTTTGGCAGTACGTCCAGCGGCATGCCCATGTTGCACTCTCTTCTCTGCAAAGTCAATCTCAGCAATCCACTATCTTTAATGGTCGGTGTGTGAACTTCACGCCCTACGTATGCTTCTGCAAGGAAACGAAAGAGACAAACACTTACGCACTTAAACACCACCTTTCCAAAAATGTTTTATGGCCAATGAAGCATTTCTGAAGAGAGTGCAGTCAAATGTGGGGTTATCCACTTCGGTAGCAATTATAGGAAGGCAGATTATTCGGCTGATCCCTGGGATGGTGGGGCTGATGCACGAGGAATAGCTGGAAATTGAAAGACGTGGGTGCTAAATGAGACCATGGTGTCCTCCTGCATCAGTCCCACCATCCCTGGGATCAGCTGAATAAATCTTTGTAAACCTTCCACTAGCGTGGCTTAATCTCATATTGTGTTTTATAATGCCCTCCTGAAAAGACTTGAAACATAATGTCAGAGAGAGCTTCCCATATTCCAGTCATCGCTTCTTCTCTCCCTCGGCATTTACCCATCAATTGTGTTAGTTAACTGTAAATAAAATCAAACATGAGATAAATTTAAGGAAAGAATGAATGAATGTGAAGTGGAGGATGAATTACATATGCACACCCCAATCTAATTAACCCTTTTGCCTCTAACCCCAATTCAGTTCACCAAAGGCATTTTAGAATACAAGAGCAGAGATGTACTTCTAAGGCTGTATAAGGCTCAGGTCGGACCCCATTTGGAGTATTGTGAACAGTTTTGAGCCCCATGTCTGGCCTTGAAAAGAGTCCAGAAGAGGTTCACATCCCTGGAATGAAGAGCTTGTTGTATGAGGAACAACTGAGGACTTTGGGTCTGCACTCATTGGAGTTTAGAAGGATGAGAGGGGAATCTTATTGAAACTTACAGGATACTGCGAGGCCTGGATAGAGTGGACGTGGAGACGATGTTTCCACTAATGGGATAAACTAGAACCAGAGGGCACAACCTCAGACTAAAAGGACGACCCTTTAAAACAGAGATGAGGAGGAATTTCTTCAGCCAGAGAGTAGTAAATCTGTGGAACTCTTTGCCACACAAGGCGTTGGAGGCTAGGTCATTGAGCCTCTTTAAGACAGAGGTAGATAGGTTCTTGATTAATGAGGTGATAAGGGCTCTGGGGGAAAGGCAGGAAAATGGGGATGAGAAATCAGCTATGATTGAATAGCGGAGCAGACTTGATGGACCGTGTGGCCTAATTCTGCTCCTATGTCTTACGATCTTATGGTCTTATTTTGATACAACTTTTTCAGGACATACCTTCAGAATATTGGAGTATCTATGTATTGAGTTGGGAATATGGTGCCCTAAACAGGCCACTGTTGACATTCATGGGGCAGGGACATCGGAACGTGCTTCAGCTTGAAATTACATACAAACATTTCAGGCCCCTTTATTCATTCACCGTTCAGGTTCGTGATTCAAGAACTCATTCGTCAATCCCACTGGTCTTCACAGAATCAGTTTACATTGGTCTGACACAGTTGCATGGAAAGGCTGTGTTTCTCATGGTCTCTCCAATGTATTTTTTGGATTTATTTTGTGTCTTTCATATGCTCTGGGGGAGGTTTTTACAGTGGTTAGCATTGCTGCCTCAGAGACCCAGGTTCGATTCTCGGCTTGGGTCATTGTATGTGCAGAGCCTGCACATCCTCCCCGTGTCTGTGTGGGTTTCCTCCAGTTGCTCCAGTTTCCTCCCACAGTCCGAAAAACATGCTGGTTAGGTGCATTAGCCGTGCTAAATTCTCCCGTAGTGTACCCGAACAGGCGCCGGAGTGTGGCAACTCGGGGATTTTCACAGTAACTTCATTGCAGTGTTCATGTAAGCCCACTTGTGACACTAATGAGAAAACTTTAAACTTTGCAACTTTCAAATGTCACAGGGGACAATTTGAGACCTCGGGCTGCAGCCTTCTCTGCCGATTTGTGAACTGCCCCTGGCCCAGATGAGAATCCCATGCTCGGGTTGATAGTAATGGCCAACAGCAGAGCCGGAACATTTTCTGCAGTGAGTGCAAAATAGCTAGAACCTCCAGGGACACTAGCTGCTTATAGAGAATGAATCTCAGAGCACGAGGACTTGCATATACTTCAAACCCAAATGAGGAAGACAATGGAAACCACCTCGTGTACCCTTTCCCCGGGTGGCTGAAAATGAAAATACAAGTCTCCTGCGAGCAATTGAAGAGAAATGCTATAGACCACTAGTGTGGAGATATAAGCAGAGGACATGCCATTAGGTAAATCATGACCACAATCGTAGAGGAAGCTTAATGCCAAATGATGGCCATAATATGTGAAATGGATGCAAATTAATTTAGTGAGTAATATAATGTTGTGAAGTTAGTGTTTGTAAAATTCTAAAACAAAATTAAAATGCTGAGAGTTGAAAAAATGTCATACTTCTGTTAGAAAAGGCCATTTCTTTCTGTACTGAACAGAAACAGTACACAGACTGAAACATAGCATTGCAAGCTAGCCTAGTGCTGCCAAGGCAACAGCTTGTTTTTTGAAGTTTAACCAATCGGTTTACATAAGAACATAAGAAATAGGAGCAGGAGTAGGCCATCTAGCCCTTCGAGCCTGCCCCGCCATTCAATAAGATCATGGCTGATCTGTCGTGGCTCAGTTCCACTTTCCCGCCCTCTCCCCATAACCCTTAATCCCCTCTCTTATCAAAAACCCATCAACCCGCGTCTTAAAAATATTTAGCGAGGCAGCCTCCACCACTTCAACGGGCAGAGAATTCCAGAGATTCACCACCCTTTGAGTGAAGGAGTTCCTCCTCAACTCCGTTCTAAACCGCCTCCCCTTTATCTTGAGGCTGTGCCCCCTAGTCCTACTGTCTTTTTTGAGCGGGAAGAGTCTCTCCACCTCTATCTTATCCATCCCATTCATCATCTTATATGTCTCAATGAGATCTCCCCTCATTCTTCTAAACTCCAACGAGTACAAGCCTAGTTTATTCAGCCTCTCCTCATAGCTCAACCCCCTCAACTCCGGCATCAGCCTAGTGAACCTCCTCTGCACTCCCTCCAAGGCCAAAATATCCTTGCGTAAGTGCGGCGACCAAAACTGCACACAGTACTCCAGCTGTGGCCTCACCAGTGCCCTGTACAGTTGCAGCAAGACCTCCCTACTTTTATATTTAATCCCCCTCGCTATGAAGGCCAGCATCCCATTCGCCTTCCTGACCACCTGCTGCATCTGCAAGCTGGGTTTTTGCGACTCATGCACAAGGATCCCTGATGAGCTCAATGCATCTTACGCCCATTTTGAGCAAGAGGTTAGCAAGACCATGCCCTCCACCCTGGAAGCTTCAGATGAACCTACATCTGGGGTCACCATTGCAGAGGTCAGAGCAGCTTTCTTGAAGGGCAACCCACAGAAAGCAGCTGGCCCAGATGGGGTACCAGGATGTGCACTCAGATCCTGCACGGACCAGCTGGTGGAGGTGTTCACAGACATCTTCAACCTCTCTTTACAACAATCTGAGGTCCCTGTCTGCTTCAAGCAGGTGCGGCGCCCAAAACTGCACACAGTACTCTAGCTGCGGCCTCACCAATGCCCTATACAGCTGCAGCAAGACCTCCCTACTTTTATATTCAATCTAAGCATTTGAATAGCAGCAGCCTATCAGATTTGAATTTTAATAAGCTGTAAAGCAATCCTATTCAGGAGGTTTTTGGTATGTCATCAGGAGTAGAAAACCAGCTCCCAGTTCCAGAGAGCCAGACAGCAAATGCCAGACAGCCAGGCTCTGCCACAGTTCACAGCTTAAGAGACAGAGACAAAGCCAGCAACTGTCTCTAACAGTGTAACACCAAATTTATGTCTTAAAAGAAAGCCTCAACTCAATCGTAGAAGATAGTGAAAACAGAAGAAATCAACAAAGAAAGCAGGAAACTCTGGAAGATGGCAAACCTGGTTAAAATTTTAAATGACTAGAAATTCTATTTTTTTTGTTAGAATTGGATTTATTGAAACAGCATTCCATTAGAATGATGTTTTATTCAGCTTGGGTGGCATAGTGGCACAGTGGTTAGCACTGCTGCCTCACAACGCCAGGGACGCAGGTTCAATTCCTAGCTTGGGTCACTGTTTTTGTGGAGTTTGCACATTCTCCCTGTGTCTGCGTGGGTTTCCTCCGGGTGCTCCAGTTTCCTCCCACAGTCCAAAGATGTGCTGGTTAGGTGCGTTGGGTCATGCTTAAATTCTCCCTCAGTGTACCTGAACAGGCACCGGAGTGACTAATAAATTATCTTTAACTTTACTTTAAAAAAACTTCAGTTTACCAGTTCACTGTTAGATGAATAAAATTTGACTTGTTTTTTCAGAGGGAATCTCAGGTAGTCATTTTGATTTGATCACTAAAAGCTGTTGAAGTGCAGATAATCCCCCTTCTCACACACACTCCAAAAGATTATGAAGGGAGGTACTTCTCTTTGAGTGGTTGGAGTCGTAGAGTAATAGAGGTTTACAGCATGGAAACAGGCTCTTCAGCCTATGCCTCTCTTTTTTTAAACCCCTAAACTTATCCCAATTACCTGCATTTGGCCTGTATCCCTCCATACCCATCTTATCCAGGTAGCTGTCTAAATGCTTTTCAAAGACAAAATTGTACCCGTCTAGTTTTAGACTCCACGACCTTTGAGAAAAGATGTTGACCATCTAATTGATCTATGTCCCTCATTATTTTATAGACCTCTATAAGATCACCCCTCAGCCTTCTGTGCTCCACAGAAAAAGTCTCAATCTACCCAGCCTCTCCTTATAACTCAAACCATCAAGTCCCAGTAGCATCCTAGTAAATCCCTTCAGCACTCTTTCTAGTTTAATAATATCCTTTCTATAATAGGGTGACCAAAACTGTACATAATGTACAGTTGTCTTTGAGTGGGCCTGGTCTTCCTCTTGCTCCTCTTGCTCCTAGTGTATGCATTTGGGCCTTGGGATTCTCCTTGACCCTGTTTGCTGGGGACATTTCGGGGACCCCTTTGGCCCTCCTGATTCTGTGTTTGGGTTCGTTCCTGCTGCTCCTCAGAGGTTTTGTCGGTTTTTGGATGCCTGAACCTACCGTGTGCTTCCTTTATCCTTTTGACTAAGTTTCTGCTTGGATCTGCAAGGAGCAGGAAGGGACATAGCTTTAAATTGAGGGGTGATAGATATAGGGCAGACGTCAAAGGTTGGTTCTTTACTCAGAGAGTGGTAAGGGTGTGGAATGCCCTGCCTGCAACAGTAGTGGACTCGCCAACAGTAAGGGCATTTAAATGGTCATTGGATAAACATATGGATGATATTGGGATAGTGTAGGTTAGATGGGCTTTAGTTGGTTTCACAGGTTGGCGCAACATCGAGGGCCGAAGGGCCTGTACTGCGCTGTAATGTTCTATGTTCTATAGTATTCCAAGTGTGGCCCTACCAATATCTTGTGCAACTTCAACAAGACGCCCCAACTCCTGTGTTCAATGTTCTCTCAATGGTTGAGTGTTGGTTCTCAGAGAGGACACCAACCTCCCCATTCATAACTATAACATCGCTCTGACACTGCAGGCACGATACCAGTGGAGCTGCAACACACCACACACCATTTTTAATATTTAATGTGCGGTACAGTTATTAACTTCTACAATTTTAGATCCAAGTGTACATTTAATGGAAGCCTCCTTTGAACTGGAGCAATGTGACAATAATTTAATGAACTGACGTCAAGTAAGATGAAGATTGCAGATGTCAGTTCAGTATTTTGAGTTGGAAACAAAGCCACAACTGGAAATCTGTGCAGAAAAGCAGGAGGTATAAAGATGCACTTTGATTTCGGGTGCTCGATGCATCAACCAGGTTGTATCAAATTTCTTTCTCCACAACTGGCCACATGGAGTACTGCTGCCTCACAGCGCCAGGGACGCCAGGGATTCAATTCCGGCCTCGGGTGACTATCTGTGTGGAGGTTGCACATTCTCCCCATGTCTGTGTGGGTTTCCTCCAGTTTCCTCGCACAGCCTGAATGACATACTGGGTAGGTGCATTGGCCATACTACATTGATCCTTAGGGCGGGATTTTCCCAACCTGCCCACCATGGGTGGCATGGTAGCACAGTGGTTAGCACTGCTGCTTCACAGCTCCAGGGTCCTGGGTTTGATTCCCAGCTCGGGTCACTGTCTGTGTGGAGTTTGCACATTCTCCTTGTGTCTGCGTGGGTTTCCTCCGGGTACTCCGGTTTCCTCCCACAGTCCAAAGATGTGCAGGTTAGGTTGATTGGCCAAGCTAAGAGATTGCCACTTAGTATCCAGGGTAGCAGAGGTTAGAGGGATTAGTGGGTATAATAAGTAGGGATATGGAGGTAGGGCCTGGGTGGGATTGTGTTTGGTGCAGACTCAACGGGCCGAAGGGCCTCTTTCTGCACTGTAGGGGTTCTATGATGGGAAGCATAGCCAGCGGGACAGGACCATGGAAAGGTCAGTTGACTTGGGGTGGGATTTTCCAGTCTTGAGAAGAGTGCAGCTCGAAAATCCCACCCTTTGTATCAGGGTTAAGATGCGGGGATGGGGCCTGGGTGGTATTGCTGTCAGTGTAGGCTCGATGGGCTGAGTGGCCTCCTTCTGCATTGTAGGGATTCTGCAATTTGACTGTTTGGCCAAAAGTGTTAAAAAAGCAGCTGCGATATGGATATTTTAACAGCTAGTTTAATACCATTGTTGGAATAACAAATTAAGAAATTTCACAGCAATGTGTTAAATTATTCAAGGCTCTGAACGTACAGTAATGCCACCCCGAGTGTCTGAGATCTGCTCGACATTAGTAGGGACCAAAGTTGCCGGTTTGTTGGACTGATTCCTCACCCACTGACAATCATTTAACTGTGTATCTGGAACTGCAGCTTCCTGTGTGGCCTACTTACAGGATAACTGAGACTGCTTCTTAACCGCATCAATCAGATTGTTAAGGATGTAAGTGAACTGCAACACCTTATTAGAAGTCCTAAACACAAATTAGAAGAAAGGTCTACCAGAAAATTGTTTGCCTTGTGCCAAAGATAACTCATCCCAAACTCAATGGGAGGCTCATTTAAGATTCATAGTCCTTGCATGGTGCAATGTGTTTTGAAGAGGCATGCTCACTGGTTCCTGAAATGCAAACAAAACCTTTCGGAAAAGAATTAATTCTTAAGATGACTGCGCTGATGGTAAGGTTGACGTGTGTTGCCCAACCCATCTTGGCCTGATTTTGAAGCATGTATCACAGCTTGGTATGGCCCCTGCTCGGACTCAGACCACGAGTAACTATAAAGGATTGTGAACGTAGTCCAGTCCATCTCGCAAACCAACCTCCCGTCCCCTGACTCTGTCCACACTTCCCACTGCCTCAGAAAAGCAGCCAGCAAAATCAAGGGTCCCCATGCACCCCAACATTCTCTCTTCCACCTTCTTCCATTAAGGATAAAATACAAAAGTCTGAGATTATGTGCCAACCGACTCAAGAACAACTTCTTCCCTGCTGCCCTCAGACTTTTCAATAGACCTTAAAAAACTTAAACTGATCTTTCTCTTCCCCTATCTGTAACTGTAGCACCACATTCTGCACCCTCTCCTTTCCTCCTTCCCTATGTACTCTATGAATGGTATGCTTTGTGTAGTGCGCAAGAAACAGTAATTTTCACTGTCTCCCAATACATCTGACAGTAATAAATCAAATCACTCCAAAGAAATCTAGTAGCTTGCATGGCCATTTTTGATAATGAGGTTGATGAGGGATAAGTGTGGCACTGGGGCCAGATCAGGTAAGGAAGGATGGCTAGTTTTGATCCTTGCACCAGAATGTTCATTCAGACAGCATCCTATTTAACGCTGAGTTGATTTGGTTTAATTTAATTTGATTTATGTATTACATGTATTAGTATACAGTGAAAAGTATTATTTCTTGTGCGCTATACATACAAAACATACCGTTCTTGGAGAAGAAAAGGAGACAGTGCATAATGCAGTGTTACAGTCATAGATAGCGTGTAGAGAAAGATCAACTTAATGCAAAGTAAGTCCATTCAGAAGTCTGACAGCAGCAGGGAAGAAGTTGCTCTTGAGTCAGTTGGGATGTGACCTCAGACTTCTGTATCTTTTTCCTGACAGAAGAAGGTGGAAGAGAGAATGTCCGGAGTGCGTGGCAGCAGGAAGTGTAGACAGAGTCAATGGGTGGATGAGTTTTCGGGTTCATGTCCTCTCCATTACTAGGGTGCCCAACTGCTTCTATCTGACCTCAGCTTATCTGTTTCTGGAACTCACATTCCATCCATTGTTACAGCTTGACTCAGCTTCCCAGTGCTTGCCTGGCTGGCCTCTCACTTTACACCCTCTGTATAACTGAGGTCATCTAATCACTGCTCTCTCTATCCTAACTCACACCAAACCCCATTCACCTATCACCACACCCACCCACCCCCTCTGCCACCGGTTTACATCGGCTCAAGGTTTAGTAGTACCTTTATTTGAAAGCTCTCACTCTTGATTGCAAATCACCTCATGGTCTCAGCCCTACTGTCTCTGCCATCTGGGCAAATTGGCAACCTGCAGTTCGGGTTCCTTGTCCACCCTGTTCCAATTTTCTTTGTTCCAGCATTGACAACCATGCCTTGAATCTGGGCCCTAAGCTCCGGAATTCCCTCATGAAGGCCAAGATTTTCCAGTCCCGCCAACAGCAAGCATCATCATGGGCTGGATAGGAAAATTTGGAGAACGACCAAAAATCCTTTGACCTGGATTATAATCTTCTGACTAAATGGACAGAACCCTAACACTTCGCCTGCCCATGGAATCGGAGCGGGAGAGGATTTGACAACAGAAATCTCCATTGTCCTTGGGCTTGAATTTCCAGTCTCGCCGGAGCAAGGCCGTAAAATCCCATCCAAAGTCTCCTAATGTCAAATTTGGTAATTACTCCTGTAAGGCCAGCTGGGAGATTTTTTACTGTGTTCAAGGAAGTATATAAATGCAGTTCGTTGCTATAGTGAACAGATTGGATTTTTACAACAATCCAATGATCTCCTACTCATTTTTATTGGTAGCAACTGGTCTGAAATATTATTACTGTAGGCACGCCAATCTCAAAAGCACTTAGAAATGGACAACCAACAGAAAAAAATATTGCTGGGGTGGGTGCAGCTCCAACAATGCTTAAGAAGCTTGACACCATCTGGGACAAAGCAACCCACTTGATTTACACCCCATCCACCACTTCAATCTTCACTCGCTTGTCACTAACGCACTGTGGCACGAGTGTGTACCATCCACAAGATGCACTACAGTAACTCACCAAGACTTCTTCAACAGCACCTCAATCCGTGACCTCTGCCACCTGGAAGGACATGGGAAGCAGACACATGGGAACGCCACCATTTGCAAGTCAGACATTATCCCAACTTGGAAATATATCTCCGTCCCTTCACTGTTACTGGGTTAAAATCCTGGAACTCGCTCCCTAGCGGATTGTGGGTGTACCCACCTCACATAGACTGCAGTGGTTCAAGAAGGCAGCACAGCCGCAACTTCACAACGATCATTAGGGATAGATGATAATTCATAGAATCCCTAAAGTGCAGAAGGAGGTCATTCTGCCCATCGAGTCTGCGCCAACTCTCTGGCAGAGCATTTTGCCCAGGTCCTATCCCCATAACCCCAACAATTTAACCCACTCATCCCCCTAACTGACAAATCTTGGGACAATAAGGGCAATTTAACATGGCCAATCCCCCTGAACTGCACATCTTTCAGACTGTAGGAGGAAACCAGAGCACCCAGAGGAAACCCCCACAGACACGGGGAGAATGTGCAAGCTCCACACAGATGGTGACCCGAGGTTGGACTTGAACCTGGATCTTTGGCACTGTGAGGCAGCAGTGCTAACCACTGTGCCACCGTGTCATCCTGGTTAATGCTGGTGAAGCCACTGACACCCACATCGCATGTAAGACCATAAGACATAGGAGCAGAATTAGGCCAATCAGCCCATCGAGTCTGCTCCGCCATTTAATCATGGCTGATATTTTTCTCATCCCCATTTTCCTGCCTTTTCCCAATAACCCCTGATCCCCTTATTAATCAAGAATCTATCTATCTCTGCCCTAAAGACACTCAATGACCTGGCCTCCACAGCCTTCTGCAGCAAAGATTCCACAGATTCACCATTCTCTGGTTGAAGAAATTCCTCCTCATCTCTCTTTTAAAGGTTCATCTCTTTAGCCTGAGGTCGTGCCGTCTGGTTCTAATTTATCCTACTAGTGGAAACATCTTCCACTATCCAGGCGTCACAGAGTCCTGTAAGTTTCAATAAGATCTCCCTTCATCCTTCTAAATACCAATGAGTACATAGAAACATAGAAACATAGAACATTACAGCGCAGAACAGGCCCTTCGGCAGAACAGGCCCAGAATCCTCAACTCTTCTTCATATGACAAGCTCTTCATTCCAGGGATCATTCTTGTGAGCCTCTTCTGGACTCTTCCCAAGACCAGCACATCCTTCCTTACATTTGAAGCCCAAAACTGCTCACAATACTCAAAATGAGGTCTGACCAGATCCTTATACAGCCTCAAAAGTACATCCCTGCTCTGAACCGCCCCAACGAAACTACATCCGTCCTCAGGTAATGGGACCAAAACTATGTACAATACTCCTGATGTGGTCCCAATAATGCCATGTACAGTTGCAGCAATATTGGTATGGATCTGGTATCACATGGAGGCCAGACCAGCAGATTTCCTTCCCCAAAGGGCATTAGTGAACCTGAAGA
The DNA here is from genome assembly GCF_965287045.1 of Carcharhinus amblyrhynchos. NCBI lineage: Eukaryota > Metazoa > Chordata > Chondrichthyes > Carcharhiniformes > Carcharhinidae > Carcharhinus > Carcharhinus amblyrhynchos. The sequence goes on along the minus strand of NC_137328.1, from coordinate 118,533,649 downwards.
ATGTTTTGACAACCGACGAAGGTTTCATGGGTCATCATTCGACTATTAATCAAAATCAAGTTTCACCATCTATGCTATGGTGGCATTCAAACAAAGGTCCCCAGGGTCTCTGGGTGACAATACCACAATGTCACCACCTACCCCGAGAGTGTGGCGGAGAACTGGATAAGCATCCGGAGAGAAGACATTCACAAGGTTACAGGGAAAGGGACTTTTTCTCACAGGATAGAGAATCTATGGAAATTCTTTACCACAGAGGGGCTGGATCACTAAGTATGTTCAAGGCTGAGATAGACAGATTTTTAATCAGTGAGGCCATTTAGGATTGTGGGGATAAGGCAGGAAAGTGGAGTTGAGGGTTATCACATCAGATCAGTCATGATCTCATCGAACGGTGGAGCAGAGAGGGGATTAAGGGTTATGGGGAGAGGGCGGGAAAGTGGAACTGAACCACAACAGATCAGCCATGATCTTATTGAATGGCGGGGCAGGCTCGAAGGGCTAGATGGCCTACTCCTGCTCCTATTTCTTATGTTCTTATGTTCTTATGTTCAGACCCCATGGGCTGAGTGGCCTACTTCTGCTCCTATGTCTTATGGACTATCTGAAATGATCTTGCAGAGAGTGAGCAGAGACCTGCATGTCCTCCTACTGTGCTGAAGCCATTCTATCATCCAATGGAGTGTCAACCTTAAATTTGTGCTTAAATGCCTCTATAGTGGGACTTGAACCCCATCTGTTTGAATTTTGAGGTGGGGTAACACTCTCTGAACCACAAACAGCAGTGTACTGTGAGGAGTCACAGCAGTCCAAAGTTAAAATCACTAAATGGAAGATGATAGCTTGGTGGTATTATCGCTATTAATCCAGAAACTCAGCTGATGCTCTGGGAACCCGGGTTCGAATCCCGCAGATGGTGGAATTTGGATTCAGTAAAGAAAAAACCTAGAATTAAGAATCGACCATGAAGCCATTGTCAGAAAAACCCATCTGGTCCACTGATGTCCTTTAGGGAAGGAAATCTGCCGTCCTTACCCAGTCTGGCCTACATGTGACTCCAGAACCACAGCAATATTGTTACAACTGTACAAGGTGTTTGTGGGACGGGGGGAGGGGGGGGGGGGTCAGTTGATTCTCAGCTGCCAATCTGAAATGAGCTAGCGAGCCACTCAGTTCAAGGGCAATGAGGGATGGGCAATAAACGTTGGCCAGCCAGTGATGCCCACGACCAAATGAATGAATAGAAAGCAGAACTCCAAGTGAATGAATTTGAAATAAGCAACCTGCAGTTTAAGTCAAGACGCTCATACCTGGTCCCTGAGCCACAGTGATTCATTGACCCGATAGGTTATGCAGTGTGAATTCATTTCAGGAATCCGACATAGAAATTACTTCAATACCAGTGTGAATTCCTGATAGGAGTGCTTATCTTCCCAAATTGAGTTTGCTGGTTATCTGTCATTAGATTTATTTCCTTTTAAGCAAGTTCAGTTTTGTATCAAGAATTTAGTTTCCTGCTGACACACTTAATAATGCAAAGGAATGAATTGTGCTTAATCCAGCATTTTCGGTGGAAAAATCCAATGCAATTTTTTTACATAGCTGAAAAAGCGGGTTAGATTGTCGAAGCAAGGATTAAGAGAAGGCATTCTCTTAAGTTTGTGATGTGTGGTTGAGTGCAGAGAAAGGGCATTCAGCCTCTGATCTTCGCGTAAGCGTTCTCCAAAGTGGCCTTCAAGAGACACGACAACGCAGAATTGCCAGATAGCCAAGTTCCGCACAGATGAGGACGGCCTCAACTGGGACCTTGGGTTCATGTCACACTACCTGTAACCCCCTTGGGTTTGCAAAATCTCACTAGCTGACCTGGCTTGAGACAATTCACATCTCTTTAACCTGTGCTTGAGCAGATCAGAAACTCCATGGTATGTTATGAAGTTAGCCGAGGTTTTTTTGATTTTGGCATTAGTGCGAGCATAAAGAATTTTGCTCCAAGTGTGGTTCTATTCACTCACTAGGATTTATTATTGGCACATGTATTAGTGGAAAGGACTGTTGCTTGCATGCTATACAGACAAAGCATGCCATTCATAGAGAAGGAGATGACAGAGTGCAGAATGTCATGTTACGGTCATAGCTCGGGTGTAGAGAAAGATCAATTTAATGTAAGGTATGTCCATTCAAAAGTCTGATGGCAACAGGGAAGAAGCTATTCTTGAGTCAGTTGGTATGTGACTTTAGACTTTTGTATCTTTCTCTTGACGGAAGAAGGTGGAAGCGAGAAGTGCGGGGTGTGTGGGATCCTTAATTATGCTGGCTGCTTTACCGAGGTGGCAGGAAATGTAGACAGAGTCAATGGATGGAAGGCTGGTTTGTGTGATGGATTGGGCTACATTCACCTTTTGTAGTTCCTTGCGGTCTTGGGCAAAGCAGGAGCCATACCAAGCTGCGATACAACCAGAAAGAATGCTTTCTGTGGTGCATCTGTAAAAGTTGGAAAAAGTAAGAAGGAAGCAGCAATTGAGCTTGTTTTCTTTCTGTAAGTCTAGCTCCACCCACTCACATGAACTTTCCTGTCAATCAACCTAATCAAACCCTACTCTGAAAAAACCCAGGGGAAAACACTAAAATAAAATCCCTGCATTGGCTCAGACTCAAGTAAACATTCCAGCAACTGAGATCAATTATGGTTTTATCACATCAACCTGTAGGCTGCTAGTTACAGACAAAGCGGCACTGATACATAGAACTGAGTGCTAAAAAATACTCTGCACAAGATACATAAGTCCAGAGAAGCAATGTAATCATTTTGGGGGCGTGGTTTCAAATCCCACCGTGGCAGCTGGTAGAATTTCAATTCCATTAATACAATCTGGTTCTGTCAAAGAGCCATACAGATTCAAAATGTTAACTCTTTGCACAGCTGCTGCCAGACCTGCTGAGTTAATACAACATTTTCTGCTTTCATTTTACATTCATAGAAGGAGGTCATTCGGCCCATCGAGCCTGTACCGGCAACAATCCCACCTAGCTCCTATCCCCATAACCCCACATATTTACCCCGCTAATCCCTCTAACCTACTCATCCCAGGGCACTAAGGGGCAACTTAGCATGGCCAATGCACCCAACCCGCCCATCTTTGGATGGTGGGAGGAAACTGGAGCACCCGGAGAAAGTCCACGCAGACAAGGGGAAAATGTGCAAATTCCACAGAGACCCAAACCAGGAATCGAATCCAGGTCCCTGGAGCTGTGAGGCAGCAGTGCTAACCACCGTGCCACCACGTCGCCCCTTGGTCTGGCCTACATGTGACTCCAGACCCATAGCAATGTGGTTGACTCTGCATGAAATGTTGATCAAGCCATTTATACATAGCAATTAGGGATGGGCAGCAAACACTTGTCCTGTCAATGATGCCCACATCTAATGAAAGAAGAGAGAAAAAAAACTCAAAGGGCAGTGACTCTTTGGAATTCTGTACAGCCGATGGCTACAGTTGCTCAGTCGTTGTATATATTAATGTCACAACTTGACAGGTCTTTTTGATCACTAAGGGGTAATGCAGGAGCTGAACTGAGGTAAAAAATATCAGCCAATGATCTTGTTGGAAAATGGAACAGGTTTGAGAGGCTGAATTCCCTAAATCTGCAATAATATAAAGGCAAAATGCTGCAGATGATAGAATCTGAAACAAAAACAGAAAATGCTGGAAAATCTCAACAGGTCTGACAGCATAGAACATAGAACATTACAGCGCAGTACCGGCCCGTTGGCCCTCAATGTTGCGCCGACCAGTGGAACCAATGTAATGACCCTCTAACCTAAACTATTCCAATGTTGTCCACATGCCTATCCACTGACCATTTGAACGCCCTTAAAGTTGGTGAGTCCACAACTGCTGCAGGCAGGGCATTCCACGCCCTTACTACCCTCTGAGTAAAGAACCTACCTCTGACATCCATCCTATAACTACCACCCCTTAATTTAAAGCCATGTCCCCTCGTGTTAGCCATCGCCATCCGAGGAAAAAGGCTCTCACTGTCCACCCTATCTAACCCTCTGATCATCTTGTATGCCTCACAGCATTTGTGGAGAGAGAATAGAGCCAACATTTTGAGTCCAAATGACCCTCCCTCAGAGCTTTGTCAGTGCTGATGAAGAGTCATCTGGATTAGAAGCATTGGCTCTGTTCACTCTCCACAGATGCTGTCGGATCTGCTGAGATTTTCCAGCATTTTCTGCTTTTGTTGGCCTACGTCTGCTCCTATCTCTTACTTTTCTATTAAGCCGCCCCCTGTTTCTCGATGTGCAGGAAGTAAATTAAAATTCCTTGACAGTGGTGGAGCCAAGTAGTGGAACAAGTGCATTTTGAACAAGGAAACACAGCACCACACATCCTGCAAACAACTCGGGGGCTTCATGGTGGCGCAGTGGTTAGCACTGCTGCTTCACAGCACCACGGGCCAAGGTTCGATTCAGGGCTCAGGTCACTGTCTGTGCAGAGGTTGTATGTACTCCCCATGTCTGTGTGGGCTTCCTCCGGGTGCTCGGGTTTCCTCCCACAGTCTGAAAGGTATGCCGGTTAGATGCATTGGCCATGCTAAATTCTCCCTCAGTGTACCCCAACAGGTACCAGAATGTGGCGACTAGGGGATTTAAGATGTATAAGATGATGAATGGGATGGATAGGATAGAGGTGGAGAGGCTCTTCCCGCTCAGAAAGGACAGTAGGACTAGAGGGCACAGCCTCAGGATAAAGGGGGGGCGGTTTAGAACGGAGTTGAGGAGGAACTTCTTCACTCAAAGGGTGGTGAATCTCTGGAATTCTCTGCCCGTTGAAGTGGTGGAGGCTGCCTCACTGAATATTTTTAAGACGCGGGTTGATGGGTTTTTGATAAGCGAGGGGATTAAGGGTTATGGGGAGAGGGCGGGAATGTGGAACTGAGCCACGACAGATCAGCCATGATCTTATTGAACGGCGGGGCAAGCTCGAGGGGCTAGATGGCCTACTCCTGCTCCTATTTCTTATATTCTCATGTTCTATGTTCTTATTTTCGCAGTAACTTCACTGCAGTGTTAATGTAAGCCTATTTGTGACACTAATAAATAAACTTTAAACTATTGCTATAATTCTGTTTGCACAATTCCACATGTAAGTAATAAATAAACTTGAATTAAATTTAAGTAATAAGTAAGCAAGTACTTTCGATATCCCATACGTATAAATAAACTTTAAACCAAAACATTCTGGGTGAAGTTAACTAGCTTTTTTAAAAAGTCAGCACAGCATTTCTCTCTCCCTCTCTCTTTCTATCTGTCTGTCAAAGCAATTTCCTTCAAAGCTCAAGGAGGGTTTTCCTGACTCCTGCGTATCGCCCTAACTGGATGCTGAAGATCGTGGCTGTGTGGCTTTGAATTATTTAGCACCCAGGGTGCAGTAATTGAACAGGTGCCTTAAAAAAAGGAGTTTGATGAATGGCTAGTGGCTTATCTGAGAGCCAGCATGGGCAAGGCAAGCTTCTCTGAATACCAATGCCTTGTCTTTGAAGCATGTGGTGCAATGCTCTGGCCCAATAAAGCGAATGCGGAATAAGCTCTGTGCTTATATTGCAAAATCTGAATGCCTGTATTCCGAGATTGAACCAGCAGCTTGTAGGCTTTGTTGGGTCAGAAAGCTTTTTACGAGATTAGGTTTGATTTGATTTGTTATTGTCACACATATTGGTACACAGTGAAAAGTATTGTTTCTTGTGCTCCATACAGATAAAGCATACCGTTCATAGAGAAGGAAAGGAGAGGGTGCAGAATGTAGTGTTGCAGTCATAGCTAGTGTGTAGAGATTAATGTGAGGTAGGTCCATTCAAGAGTCTGATGGCAGCTAGGAAGAAGCTGTCCTTGAGTCGGTTGGTACGTGACCTCAGAATTTTGTATCTTTTTCCCGACAGAAGGAGGTGGAAGAGAGAATGTCTGGGGTGCGTGGGGTCCTTAATTATGTTGGCTGCTCTTCTGAGGCAGAGGGAAGTGTAGACGGAGTCAATGGATGGGAGGCTGGTTTGTGTGATGGACTGGGCTGCATTCACAACCCTTTGTAGTTTCTTGTGGTCTTGGGCAGAGCAGGAGCCATACCAAGCTGTGATACACCCAGAAAGAATCCTTTCTATGACGTATCTGTAAATTTTGGTGACAGTCGCAGTTGACATGCCAAATTTCCTTGGTCTTCTGAGAAAGTAGAGGTTTTGGTGGGCTTTTTTAACTCTAGTTTCAGCATGGGGGGGACCAGGACAGGTTGTTGGTGATCTGGACACCTAAAAACGTGAAGCTCTCGACCCTTTCTACTTTGTTTCAATTGATGTAGACAGGGGCATTACGCTTGCTGAAGTCGATGACAATCTCCTTTGTTTTGTTGACATTGAGGGAGAGATTATTGTTGTCGCACCAGTTCACCAGATTCTTGATCTCATTTCTGTAGGAATTGCATTTTACGAAGGTTGTCATTGGGGAAATTAGAAGGATACCTCCCTGCAGGTGCGGTATTTTGTGTCAGGATGTGAATGATGTCGGCAGCGAGTTCCACACAAACCCTGGAAATTCATTCCATGACATCCCGCTGGCCTCGAATCTTTGTATGCGAGAACAAGTCGGAGCCTCAGCTGTGGCTCTGTTGGCGGCTGTCAGTTTGGTCTCTGAATCACAAGGTTTGAGGGCAAACTCTGGGGCTTGAGGGCAAAAATCAAAGCTACGCTCCAGTGACATGCTGAGGGAGTGCTGCACTCTCAGAGATGCTAGCTTTTGGATGTGACATTAAAACGAGGCCCCAGCTACCTGCTCGGCTGGATGTAGAAGATGACGTGGGACTATTCCAAAGATGCCTAGGATGTTCCTCCCCTGCACACTGACCCATATTTATCTATTAGTTAACATTGCCAAAAAAAAAATTATCTAGGTCATTATCACATTACTGTTTGTGAGAGTGTGTTGTGCTTAAATCACAGTGCAGAAGGAGGCCATTCGGCCCATCAAGTCTGCACCAAAGTTCTGACAGAAAGTAGGATAGAATCCCTACTTTGCAGAAGGAGGCCATTCGGCCCATTGAGACTACACCAACCACAACCCCACCCAGCCCCTATCCCAATAACTCTACCTATTAACCCTACTAACCTGACACTGAGAGGGAATATAGCTTTGGTCAATCGACCTAATCCGCATGTCTTTCGGACTGTGTGCGGGAAATTGGAGCACCCAGAGGAAACCCACGCCGACACGAGGTGAATGTGCAAACTGCACACAGACAGTAGCCCAAGCCGGGTATCAAACCCGGGCCCCTGGCGCTGTGAGGCAGCGGGGCTAACCACTGTGCCCCCAAGCGTGTCTTATCCGGTCCCTTTCCCCCGCCCTATTCCCTAACCCCACACATTTTTACCATACCCAATCCCCCTAACCTGCACATCTTGGGAAACTAAGGGGCAATTTAACATGGCCGATCCATCTCACCTGCGCATCTTTGGAGTGCGGCAAGAAACTGCAGCACCCGGAGGAAACCCACGCAGACACAGGGAGAATGTGCAAACACCACACAGATAGCTACCCGAGGCCGGAATTGAACTCGGGTCCCTGGTGCAGAGTGACAGCAGTGCTAACCACTGTGCTGCCTCATCTGCTTCATTAGAACAGTGACTACCCTTCAACAATGTTCTCCACTGTTTGTAAAGCACATTGCAATGGCCTGGAGACATGGAAGGTGCTTTGGGAATACAAGTCTTATTCTCTCTATGTGACATATACCTGGTCATGATGGAGATGCAATATGTATTATTTTTGTGTTGTCTTGCTGGAGGGAGAAAGAAAATTAAAACAGCAGGCAAGCACACGAGGCACGAGGTGATCTTCTCACCATTGAAACAAATAGCAGAAAACATGAATCGAAACTCCCTGAATTTTCACTACCAATGGAACCTTCTCCAGAACAAGGGCAAAGTCACTGCACACTGTAGTGTTAAGATTGTCTTCTTCCTGCATCCAGCTGTGCTAACTTGCAAAGACAAGCAACTTTTTCTTTCTCTCTGATAAAGGGTGGCACAGTGGCTAGCACTGCTGCCTCACAGCGCCAGGGACCCAGGTTCAACTCCGACCTCAGGCCACTGTCTGTGTGGAGTCTGCACATTCTCCCCATGTCTGCGTGGGTTTCCTCCAGGTGCCCTGGTTTCCTCCCACAGTCCAAAGATGTGCAGGTTAGATCGATTGGTCATGCTAAGTTGCCCCTTAGTTTCAGGGGATTAACAGGGTGAATACATGGAATTACGGGAATAGGGCCCAGGTGGAATTGTTGCCAGTGCAGGCTCGATGGGCTGAATGGTCTCCTTCTGCACTGAAGGGTTTCTATGATACTATGACCATACAAAAAAACTGCTGTTTGTCTGATATTCATTGAGTTGGAGGGAAGTTTGTAACCTAATCTCAGAAATGACTTCCTCTTTTCCTCAGGGCAACTTGAACATGTTAACCTTGCATTTAGATCGATGTGCTAATTAGATACCCTTTAGCTAAACTCGCTATCATATTCCAACTAAATGGACAGTTCATAGAACAGCTGTTCACAGCCATTTCTTTGATTCATTTGTAGGACATAGGCATCGGTGGCAGGCCAGTATTTATTGCCCATGACTAGTTACCCTTGAGAAAGTGGTGGTGAGCTAGCTTCTCAAATCGCTGCAGTCTACATGATGTGGGTTGACCCACAATGCCATAAGGGAGGGAATTCCAGGATTTTGACCCAGCGACTGCGGAGGAATAGTGATATATTTCCGAGTCAGGATGGTGAGTGGGTTGAAGGGGAACTTGCAGATGGTGGTGTTCCCATGTATCTGCTGCCCTTGTCCTTTTAGGTCATAGGGTTTGGAAGGTACTGTCTAAGGATTTCTGGTGAATTTCTGCAATGCATCTTGTAGATAATACACACTGTTGCTGCTGAGTCACAGTGGTGGAGGGAGTGGATGTTTGTCAATGTGATGCCAATCAAACTTTATCCTGGATGGTGTCAAGCTTCTTGAATGTTATTGGAGCTGCATCCATCCAGGCAAGCGGAAAGTATTCCATCACACTCCTGACTTTGGCTTGTAGATAGTTGTTATGGATCAGGTTAGAAACTCCAAGGTACTTTTTGGAGATTGCCGGAACCATAAGTTTTGTATCTTGAATTTGGCTAGGATAAGCATGAGATGTTTCACTTCAGGTATGATTCAACAACTCATTCTGGAGCTTTTATCAAATAAAGTTTATTTAGGAACGTAATTAAATATATAGAAAGAAAATTAGCAATACCTTTCATCAGTAACGAACAAATAAAAACAGAAAGAAAACAACCACAATGATGTATTTACCGTGAATTAAATATTAAGTCTGTTCCAACAAAACAAAATCTTTCAAAGACAAAACCCTTTTCACAGGCTTAACACAACATATCTCACCTGACTAGAATTGAGTCTTTTTGAAGCCTACATTGTTGTTTCAGAAGGCAAAACGTAACCTTGAGATAACTCGCAGAATTTTCAAATAGAACAGGAAGACAGAGAGAGAGAGAGTGACTTCAGTTTTTTTCTTGCTTGATGCCCCTGCTAAAACTAAACTGCAGTCTCAGAACTCTCAAAACTAAAAACCTTAAACTCACTGGGAAAAAAAACTATCCAAAAACACATGACCTTTTCTCCTGACAATGCAAGATCGTAAAACTAATCTCAGAATAAACACAAACAATCCCAATTAAGCCACTTAAGAAGCAGTAAAAGGACAATTCCAGTCAAGTCGACAACAATGTAATCACTGGAGCTGTGAGCTAAGAAATCTGTAAAAAAAACACCTTTTCTTGAAGAGACACCAACATTACAATGATAGGTAGGCTTTGGGGAGTCAGGAGTGCCTGGGAAAGATGCAAAGGAGGCTGTTGATTCACAATGAATCATTTTGCACCATCACACAGTCAAGATGTACCCCCATGCTGTTTTACACTGGGATGTTATTAGCAAAGTGCGACGGGGAAAGTGTTACCAGAAGCAAGTAAGACACTTACAAGCAAGTGTTGGGTTACACACACAACTTTTTAAATCATTGCATGTGGGCAGTTTCTGAGACATGAGAATGAGCTTTGTGATGGTTGATAAGACCAATGCATAAAAACTAGGAGCAACAGTAGGGCATTCAGCCCTTTGAGCACTTTTCTGGGAATTTGAGATTCTCATAGAGTCGAAAAACTCTCCAATTGTAGATATGCCCAAGCCTAGGTACTATATGCCTCTTTATCGTTGAAACAATCTCTGCCTTCCTTTGACCTCCAACAATCAAACTACGCAGGCAAACTGTCAGGCTGACTACAGAACAGGTCACATAATCCCTTCATTTACCCTAAATTTAAAGCTCCATGACATAACATTCTTATAAACTTCATAATGGGGAGGTGAAGGCCCTGTAGTCTTCTTGCTGGACTATTACTCCGGACACTCAACTACTGCTCTGGAGATTCGAATTCTGCCATGACAACTGCCCTCTGAAAAGTCACTCAGTTCAAGGGGAACTAGGGATGGACCATGAATGTTGGCCAGCCTGTGATGGCCATGTCGCACGAATTAGTAAAAACGTTATAAAATAATACTGAAGCTTCTGTAAATGAATATTTTAAACAAATGTCATTCTGATGCTACTTAATAAGTTTTGTGGTATTAATTTTGATAGATGGGAATATTCTTTATTCCACCTACTGCAAGGCATTTGCCTCAAAGTCACATCTTTGACTTTTGTCTTGCTACATTCCAAAAGATTATTTGAAGACCAGGACCAGGATGGGTGGCACAGTGGTTAGCACTGCTGCCCCACAGCGCCAGGAACACGGGTTCAATTTCAGCCTCAGGTCACTGTCTGTGTGGAGTTTGCACATTCTCCCCGTGTCTGCGTGGGTTTCCTCCGGGTGCTCCGTTTACTCCCACAGTCCAAAGATGTGCAAGTTAGGTGGATTGGCCATATTAAATAGTTCTTTAGTGTCAGGGGACTAGCAGTGTAAATATGTGGGCTTATGAGAATGCCTCTCATAACCTTGTAGACTTCTATCAGGTCTCCCCTCAACCTCCATCGCTCCAGTGAGAACAAACATGCAGATGCGAGATCATGCAGTTTGAGGATTAGGTTTGAGGACCAGAGGTGAAACTTAACAAAGGTTTTCTAGGCTGATTCCTGGGAGGTCTGTCATATGAGGAGAGACTAAGTCAGCTAGGATTATATTCATTGAAGTTTAGAAGAGTAAGAAGGGATTTCATAGAAACTTATAAAATTCGAACAGTATGAGACAGGGTAGATTCAGAAAGAATGTTCCCGATGGTGGGAGAATCCAGAATGAGGGGTCACAGGTTGAGCATAAGGGGTAAACCTTTTAGAATGGAAGTGAGGAGAAATTTCTTCACCCAGAGGGTGGTAAATGCATCAAATTCACTACCGCAGAATATAGTTGAGGCCAAAACGTTGTGTGATTTCAAGAAGAAATTAGGTAAAGCTCTTCGAGATAAAGAGATCAAGGGATATGGGGGGGAGCAGGATATTGAAGTCGATGATCAGCCATGATCAAAATGAATGGGACAGCAGGCTCAAAGGGCTGAATGGCCTACTGTTGCTTCTAGTTTCTATGTTTCTATGCATTGGGCTTACCAACCATCCTCTTGTATCAGTAACTGTCCAAATGTAATGATTTAGAAAGTTTTTGTGTGTAACCCAACACTTGCTGTAAGTGTCTTACTTGCTTCTGGTAACACTTTCCCCGTCGCACTTTGCTAATAACATCCCAGTATAAAACAGCATGGGGGTACATCTTGACTGTGTGATGGTGCAAAATGATTCATTGTGAATCAACAGCCTCCTTTGCCGTTTGAAATTGGTAATATTCATGGTTACTGATGCATAAAGAGCTCTGTCGAGTGCTAGACATTGCAACAATACAGCAAAAATAGTAAGTCACATTAATATAGCACCATTAATATGCTAGAACATCCCACAGTGCAATGAGACATAATTTGGCACCGCACTGAACCACTTGAGGAGGTATCAGAACAGGACACAAAATTAAGTTTGATGAAGCATCTTAACACATGGGGAGGTAGAGAGAGGGTGGGATTTAGTGAGGCCATGTACCAGAGTGGCACATGACTCAGCCACACTTAGTCTGCTTAGGCGCATTGACCACGCGAAAATAATTCTCCCTCAGCGTACCCGAAGGGATGAGGGGATTTTCACAGTAGCTTCACTTAATGTTAATGTAATCTAAGCCTACTTGTGAAACTAATAAAGTTTAAGAACTTTTAATGTGGAGATGCAGATGTTGGACTGGGATGGGCACAGTAAGAAGTTTCACAACCCCAGATTAAAGTCCAACGGGTTTACTTGGTATCACAAGCTTTCGGAGCACCGCTCCTTCATCAAGTGGGTCTTTGCAGAAACTTGGTGTCTGTGTCAATATGCGCGATCTTCTTGGAGTTCCTCTCCACTTGGAGCCGATGGTTTGCGGTGTCGGTGGTAACCATGATGTAGAGTTGCCGGTGTTAGACTGAAGTGGGCACAGTAAGAAGTCTCACAACACCAGGTTAAAATCCAACAGGTTTATTTGGTAGTAAACGCCACTAGCTTTCGGGGTTTGCCCCTTTGTCAGGTGTGTGGGAGTTCTGATCACAAACAGAGCATATAAAGGTACACACAGTTTACAGAATACTGGTTAGAATGTGAGTCTTTACAGCTAATCATGTCTTAAAGGTGCAGACAATGTGAGTGGAGATAGCATTAAGCACAGGTTAAAGAGATGTGTATTGTCTCCAGACAGTGCAGTAAGTGAGATTTTGCAAGCCCAGGCAAGTCATGGGGGTTACAGATAGTGTGACATGAACCCAAGATCCCAGTTGAGGCCATCCTCATGTGTGTAGAACTTGGCTATCAGTTTCTGCTCAGCGACTCTGTGCTGTCGTATGTCGTGAAGGCCGCCTTGGAGAACGCTTACCCAAAGATCAGAGGCCGAATGCCTGTGACCGCTGAAGTGTTCGCCAACAGGGAGGGAACAGTCTTGCCTGGTGATTGTCAAGCAGCGTTCATTCATCCATTGTCGTAGCGTCTACATAGTCTCCCCAATGCACTATGCTTCAGGACATCCTTTCCTACAGGGCATCAGGTAGATATTCCAATAATTACAGCTTGACAGTGAAGAAAAAAGTCCTTACTTTCTGTCAGTGAACCATCCTTTATCCATGCTAATATGAAATGAGCTGTCAGAGAAAGTGATTGAGGCAGGTCCAATAGCAACGTTTCACAGGGGAATTTCACAATAACTTCATTGCAGTGTTAATGTAAGCCTTATTTGTGACTAATAAATAAACTTTACTTCACTTAACATTTAAAAAGCATTTGGATAAATACCAAATGGCCACTCGTGTGATGAAGGAATAGCGAATAAACTCTTTCTGCACTGTAGGAAATCAATGAAAATTTGACCAACTGTCATGAACTTGTGTTTCAAATAGCCTTGACATTGGGATCATTAGCCAAGTCACATTACCACTAGACCATGCTCATCTCTGGGAATATCACTGATTCCATGTTGCTGCTGGAAAAGTGGGATCAGGATAACCATTATCGTCCTGAGATGGGGGAGTCTGAAAGCCAGTGGGAAAATCCAGTGTCTTCCAAATTGTTCCCCCCTCTTTAATAATTCAATCTCAATGCATGGGAATACATTTGTAATTCAAACCTTATTATTAACAGGAAGTATGTCGAAGGTAAATGTCACAAGAGAAATAGGAAACGTACCGAAGATACTTGATAGTCAAGGGGTGAAAAGCAAGGAAGAACCTAAAACAATCACAGCCGCTAGGGAGAAGGTGCCAGGGAAAGCATTAGGCCAAAAAGGGGCAGTACGGTGGCATAGTGGTAGCACTGCTGCCTCACAGCACAAGAGACCAGGGTTCGATTCCCGCCTTGGCTCACTGTGTGGAGTTTGCACATTCTCCCCATGTCTGCATGGGCTTCCTCCGGGTGCTTTGGTTTCCCCCTCACAGTCTAAAGATGTGCGGGTTCAGTTGATTGGCTACGCTAAATTGCCCGTTGGTGACCCGGGAGCATAGGTTGGAAGGTTTAGCAGGGTAAATGTGTGGAGGGGATAGGTGGGATTGTTTTCGGTGCAGCCTTGATGGGCCAAATGGCCTCTTCCTGCACTGTAGGGATTCTACAGAAGTCTCACAACAACAAGTTAAAATCCAACAGGTAAAAGCAAATTACTGTGGATGCAGGAATCTGAAACCAAAAGAGAAAATGCTGGAAAATCTCAACAGATCTGGTAGCATCTGTAAAGAGAGAAAAGAGCTGATGTTTCGAGTCCAGATGACTCTTTGAGAACGCTGTCCAACGGGTTTATTTGGAACCACGAGCTTCCAGAGCACTGCTCCTTCATCAGGTGAGCGCTCTGAAAGCTCGCGATTCCAAACAAACCTGCTGGAGTTTAACCCGTTAAAAACTTTAAACTTCAAAACTTTAAATAGGAGTGATTAAAATTGGGGGTGCTCAATGTGCCAATTTCACAGGAGTGTGGGTTGTTGAACATTTGAAGAAGTTAGGTTGAAGTATATGGATCAGGTGTCACCTCCTATCTCAGCGCCACCCTGGTGGGCACTCTGTCTTCAGTGCCTCTCGCTCAGAGGAAGAGGAGAGTGGAATTGAGCTGACATTTCGATGGTTTGAGTGGCGGAATTTGACAAATATTGTCCCACTGGATCACAGATGAGGAGCAGCAAGAAATGTTTTAAGATGAAAACTCAATCCCGCAAAGCCAAATGAAGGTTTGCTGTTTGTGTACTTTTTGTATGAAATGGTGCATATTGACACAGCTGAAGAGAAATAAATTGTCCGTTCCATTGCATGTCTCTGCTCAACCTGTTGAAGAAATCGATGGCTTCCTGTCCATCATTGCACTGAATTTGTTCCCTCTTTAGAAACCTCCAAAAAGTAGCTGTCTTAGATACCGGGATGTGAATCTGATTTGAAAATTCATTGCTCCTTGTTGTTCTGTAAAGGCACTAAAGAAATCAGCAGTCCTGTGGAACATAGTGAACTCAAAGGGGCAAAGTGCTCATTACCGTTGAACGTACATTCGTGAGCATCGGCACATGAATGTGTAATGCCTCATTATGCAATTATTCTGTCTCCTATTGTAATGGAGGTAATGCTACAGTCAGAATAAATGTGTTAGCTCCTCTTTGAATAAAGTCATTTTAAATGGACAAGGTGGGATTTTGCACACTTACATTTATAATTCGAACCTTATTATTAGCAGGAAGTGTGTTGAAGGTAAATGTCACAGGAGAAATAGGAAACTTACCGAAGATACTTGATAATCAAGAAGTGAAAAGCAGGGAGGGACCTAAAACAATCACAGCCACTAGGGAGAAGGTGCTAGGGAAAGCATTGGGCCAATAGGGGGTGGCATGGTGGCGTAGTGGTTAGCACTGCTGCCTCACAGCTCCAGGGACTTGGGTTCAGTTCCTGGCTTGGATCACTGTCTGTGTGGAGTTTGCACATTCTCCCCATGTCTGCTTGGGTTTCCTCTGGGTGCTTCAGTTCCCCTCCCCAGTCTAAAGATGTGCGGATTAAGTTGATTGGCCATGCTAAATTGCCCATTGGTGATCTGGGGTGGGTAGGTTAGAAGGTTTAGCAGGGTAAATGTGTGGACGGCCTGGGTGGGAATTCTTTTCGGTACAGACTTGATGGGCCAAATGGCCTCTTCCTGCACTGTAGGGATTCAATGAAAGGCTGACAGGTTCCTGTATCCTAGGGTCTTAAAAGAAGTGGTGGCACAGTAAGCAGGTGCCTTGGTTAAAATAATCCACATTTCTTTCAATTCCCAGCAGATTAGAAAATAGGTAATGTAACACCTTTATCTAAGAAAAGAGGGAACCAGAAATCAGGAAACTATAGGCCAGTTAACTCAACCATCTCTGAGACGGAAAGTGCTGGAATCAATTATTAAGGAAGGTTTTGCAGGATATGTACAAAACTACACTGTGATCAGGGAGTGGCAACATGGTTTTATGTAAAGAAAATCACAAAGCTATTGGAATACTTTGATGAAGTAACATTCAAAATGGATAAAGTGAATCCTAGAGATGTGGTGTATTTAGATTTCTAAAAGGCATTTGTAAGGTTAGTACACAAGAGTTTCAAGGTGAAGGGGGTTGCATATTAGAGTCTTAGAGCACAGAAAAAGGCTCTTCAGCCCAACTGGTCCATACTGACCATGGTACCTCCCAGCTGGTCCCAGTTGCCCATATTTGGCCCATATCCCTCTAATCCTTTCCCATCCATGTACTTATCCAAATGACTTTTGAATCTTGCTATTGTACCTGCCTCAACCACTTTCTCAAGCAATTCATTTCATATTAGCTTGGATAAAGGACTGGTTCACTAACAGGAAGTAGGATAAATGTTTTTGTTTGGTTGGCAAGCTGTAGTTACTGGAGTGTCACAAAGATCAGAGTCGGGGCCTCAACTATTTCCAATCTAAATCAATGACTTGGATAAGAGAAGCGGATGTATGGGAGCTAAATTTGCAGATAACCATAAAATGCCCATGGGATCCTGATATAACAGGAGGACCCGAAAGAAACACCCCCCCGCACCCCCTCCCCCCCCCCCCCCCCCCGATATAACAGGAGGAAGCCATTCAGCCCATCGAGCCTGAGCCAGTTTCCAAAAGAGCATCTCAACTGCACATTTACCATGGCTAGCCTACATAACCTACACATCTTTTGACTGTGGGAGGAAACCGGAGCACCCGAAGGAAATCCACGCGGACACGGGGGGGAACGTGCAAACTGCACACAGTCAGTCATCCAAGGCCAAGTTTAGACATGGATCACTGGCGCCGTGAGGCAGCAGTGCTAACTGTGTCACCGTGCCGCCAAGATTGACAGAAAAGTCAGTCAGGAGGAAGTAGAGAGTTGTCAAAGGGATATGGACGGGTTAAGTGAATGGCTCTATCTTGGCAGATGGGGTATAATGTGGGTAAGTGAATTTCTTTACTTTGGCTGGAAGAGCAGAAAAGCCATATATGAATTAAATGAGAAAGATTACAGGGTACAGAGGGATCTGGGGGTCTTGCTATTGGAATTGTATAGCATGCCGGTACAACAAGTGATTAGGAACGCAAATGGAATGTTGGCACATATTGCAAAAGGAATGGAATACAACAATAGGGATGTTTTATTGCAGCTGCATGGTGATTAGCACTGCTGCCTCATCGCACAAGAGACCTGGGTTCGATTCCCGGCTTGGTTCACTGTCTGTGCAGAGTCTGCACGCCACCCCCATGACTGTATGTGTTTCCTCCGGGTGTTCCAGTTTTCTCCCAAAGTCTGAAAGACGTGTGGTTTGGTGAATTGGCCATGCTAAATTCTCTCTCAGTGTTCTCTCTCCCGAACAGGCACCGGAGCCTGGTGACTCAGGGATTTTCACAGTGACTTCATTGCAGTGTTAATGTAAGCCTACTTGTGACACAAATCAAAAACTTTTACAGGGTCTTAGTGTGACCACATCTGAAATTTTGAGTACAATTTTGGGTCCCCTCATTTGAAAAAAAGATGTTTTGGAAGCAGTTCAGAGGAGGCTAACTCGGTTAATTCCTGGGATGAAGGGCTTACCTTATGAAGAAAGGTTGAACAGTTTAGGCTTACACCTGTTGGAGTTTGGAAGAATGAGAGGGAATCTTATTGAAAGATTGCAACAGAGATGAGGAGGGATTTCTTCAGCCAGAGAGTGGTGAATCTTTGCCACAGATGGATGTCAAGGTCAGGTAATTGAGTGTCTTTAAGACAGAAATAGATAGGTTCTTAATTAATAAGGGGATCAGGGGTTATGAGGAAAAGGCAGGAGAATGGGGATGAGGAAAATATCAGCCATGATTGAATGGCGGAGCAGACTCGATGGACCGAGTGGCCTAATTCTGACCCTATGTCTTATGGACCTCACTTCAGAAGAAGCACTTCATTGGCTGTACTATCTCCTGTTGTCCAGAAGTCAGGAAGAGCAAGTTCTTCCTTTTGAGGAGATTGCTTCCACAACCAATACCTAGGGTCGGCTTCCCTGACCTCACCGGTGGCTGGGATTCTCTGGCCCCGCTGCGGTGAATAGAGATTTGGCTGAGCGCTAAATTCTCTGTCCTTGCTGGCAACCGCAGCAGGGCGTGCATGGCCAGTGAATTCCGACCATTGTGTTACTTCCCCGACGTTCGTCGATGGAGGACGAGATTTTCTGGGCACTGTCGGCAAGGTCACCTGGTCAAAAGCTATTGGACTTTTGCCTAAACCTGCCGCATCCTCCACAGCAGGCGACCAAAGATGTGCAGGTTAGGTGAATTGGCCGTGCTAATTTGCTCCTTAGTCTCCTGGTTAGAGGGATTGGAGGGTAGATATGTGGAATACCGGGGATAGTGCCTGGGCGGGATCGTCGCCAGTGCAGACTCGATGGCCTGAATGGCCTCGTTCTGCACTGCAGGGGTTCTATGGTTCCTCAGAGGCACCCTCCAAAATAGGGACGGAAAATCCCAGATCGGGGCCCGTCAGCTGGGAAGAAAATTGAACAAAAAAAAGGGAGCACCGCACGCTCTGGTGCTGGAATCGTGAAAATACATTAAAGAAGGAAACCAAAATTGTGTCACGGTAACTGTTGCTAAAATTAAATGGGGGAGGGGGAAGCAAAGGAGAGAAGTTGACCGGAAAGCGGTCCTTCAGAACAAAATTGCTATGTTGGCAGTTTAACTTTCTAATGAAACAATCTCCCAA
Source organism: Carcharhinus amblyrhynchos (assembly GCF_965287045.1). NCBI lineage: Eukaryota > Metazoa > Chordata > Chondrichthyes > Carcharhiniformes > Carcharhinidae > Carcharhinus > Carcharhinus amblyrhynchos. The sequence continues at coordinate 118,514,803 of NC_137328.1, read as the reverse complement.
TTAGTGAAGTGAAAAATTGAATCTTTGAAAGTGAGGGTCGTTCGGTATGTTCCGGAATGTGCAGCTACTAAACAAGCCCCGGGTCATTTGGTTTCTGATTTTCAGCCAGTTAATGTGCTGACTGCCCGGCAGCTAAGTGGACGACTAATGTGCATTTCAGTAACGATGCTGTTGCCACGGTGACGCCAGAAGGGAGCATGATCTAGAAATAAATATCGACGCAGATGTTAAAGGTGACCTGCTTGAGAATAGAGGGGTGTTGGAAAGCAGTTTCGGGGGTAAGGTGGCAGTGCGGATGTGCCACTGACCGGGTGGCAGGGTGGCACAGTGGTGAGCACTGCTGCCCCACAGCGCCAGGGAGCCGGGTTGGATTCCCGGCTCGGGTCACTCTCTGCGTGGAGTTTGCACGTTCTCCCCGTGTCTGCGTGGGTTTCCTCCGGGTGCTCTGGTTTCCTCCCACACTCCAGAGGTCTGCAGATTAGGCGGATTGGGCATGCTAAATTGCCCCTTGGTGATGTCCAAAGATGCATAGGCTAGAGGGATTAGCGGGGTAAATACGTGGGATTCTGGGGATAGCGCCTGGGTGGGATTGTGGTCGGTGCAGACTCAATGGGCCGAATGGCCTTCTTCTGCACTGTAGGGATTCGATGATTCTATGGCCTGAATAATCCTAAGGCCTAGAATCCAGATTGGTTACAGTGCAGAAGAAGGCCATTTGGCCCATCATGTCTGCGTCGGCTCTCCGAATGAGCATCATGACTTATTCGCTTCCCTTGCTTTTTCACCCTGGGTGGAATTTTGTGCTCTGCTGGCGGAGGCATGAAAACCGGCGTTCCGATCTGCAGCCGCACGGCCGAGTTTCCTGTCCGGATTCTTTGGCACTCTGTGCACAGAAAATCTGGGGGTGTTTTCACCATCACACTACTGGGGCGTTTCCTAACTGAGACAGCAACGGCAGTGAAGGATGCCCTGATGGGCAACACTGCAACTCTATCCTCCCCACACACTTAAGGGAACCGTAAGACCATAAGATATATGAGCAGAATTAGGCCATTCGGCCCATTGATTCTGCTCCGCCATTCAATCATGGCTGATGTTTTTCTCATCCCCATTCTCCTGCCTTTTCCCCATAACCCCTGATCCCCTTATTAATCAAGAACCTATCTACCTCTGCCTTAAAAACACTCAACGACCTGGTCTCCAGGTCCGCTGCGACAATACGTTCCACAGATTCCATAGATTCCACAGATTCACCACCCTCTGGCTGAAGAAATTCCTCCTCACCTCAGTTTTAAAGGAGCGTCCCTCCGCTCTGAGGTTGTGCCCTCGAGTTCTAGTCTGTCTCACTGGTGGAAACTTCAGTGGAGTTCCTCAGAGGGTCCACCCCTGGCAATGCCAGGTTGGCACTTTGGGGGACGTGGAGGAGGGGGTTGGTGTTTGCATGGGGGGGGAGGGGTTGTGACCTCTGCTAGGTTCCCCTTACAACTGATCTATATTTTGCAAAACCTGGTGTTAACCTGTTGTCATGTGGGCGATTGCAGGGGGTGGTGGGATGGGATGGTGGGGGGGGGGCGGATGTTGTCATATAATGGGCAGGCCCTTTCAGTATACAGAAGCTTACTAAAATGGGTTTAGGTGAGGTTTCAACTGGTAAGCACTAGGGGACATCACCGGCTTCAAGAGACTTTCCACTGGCAGCAAACACCAGCAGAAAATACCAGCCATTGTTTCCATTCAAATAAACATCCAATGCCTTCTTGGGTGCTTCAGTTGGACCTCGCTCCCCCCACCAGACATCCAGGCAGTGCATTCAAGGCCCAAACCAACCAATATGTGAAAAAAAAGTTTTATAAACTCTGTGCCCTTTCATTCTCAATCGCCCTAAATTCCACCACAACACTCGGACAATTTGAAAAGTGGTCACGAAACTGTCAGCTTGTTATAAAAACCCAACTGGTTCACCAATGGCTGGTTAGAGAAAGGGACCTGACATTCCCGGCCAGTCTGATACCTCACTGTGACCCTCAGGTGGCACACTAGAATGGTTGCCTATGGACTGCATTGTGATTTGATTTGATTTATCATTGTCACACGTATTAACATGTATTGTTTCTTGTGCACTATTCAGACAGAGCATACCGTTCATAGAGAAGGAAAGGAGAGAGTGCAGAATGTAGTGTTACAGTCATAGCTAGGGTGCAGAGAAAGATTAACTTAATGCGAGGTAGGTCCATTCAAAAGTCTGACAGCAGCAGGGAAGAAGCTGCTCATGAGTCAGTTCAATCCTGTCCCTCAGACGTTTGAAGAGAATGTCCGGGGTGCGTGCAGTCCTTCGTTATGTTGGCTGCTTTGCCGAGGCGGCAGGAAGTGTGGACAGAGTCAATGGATGGGAGGCTGGTTTGGCTGATTGGCTGGGCAAGCCAATCAATTATATCAAACTGACACAAGGGAATGGTTTGAAAAGATGACCTATCATCACCTTCTCAAGATAAGTAGTTTTGGGCAAACCATTGCCAGCCTTGCCCATGGCTGATTAATTATTCCTTTGGTTCATGGGAAGAAATTAAGCTCTTCCCCCATTTTGTAGGATTAAGGGTGGCACAGTGGCAAAGTGGCTCACATCGCTGCCTCACTGCATCAGGGACCCGCGTTCGATTCCCAGCTTGGGTTGCTGCCAGTGCATAGTCTGCACATTCTCCCCATGTCTGTGTGGGTCTCCTCTGGGCACTCTCACTGCCTGAAAGACATGCTGGTTAGGTGCATTGGCCATGCTAAGTTCTCCCTCAGTGTACCCGTACAGGTGCCAGAGTGTGGCGACTAGGGGATTTTCACAATAACTTCATTACTGTGTTAATGTAAGTCTACTTTAGACTCATAAATAATAAACAAATAATAGATAAGTTCTGCCAAGCACAGAAGGTAGTGGTGAGCCACTTTCTTGGATCACTGCAATCCATATGATGTGTGTGAAGGACATTAGAGTATGTGATGATAGTGTACTATTGATAGATTATGTTTAAGGGGAATGTTTTAAAATTCAGCTCTTTCTTTCTACATAGCAGTCAGTATGTCTGGAAGGAATACAGCTCAGATGTTGGGGGAGCATGATAATTATTCATTTTAGCCATTTACCTAGCAGCAAGCTACTGGATTTTTGTTTATGGATCAAGATTTCTGTGGAGTTTTTTGATTAGGTTGATTGACAGGGTCGTATGATAATGTGGTTAACGGGAAGTGTCAGGTTTGTAGCAGAGGAAAAACAGCTTTCAGTTCTGGCTGGGGCTTGTTTAAAGGCAGAGGTAGGAAGCTGCTCTCTCCATAAAATCTCTCTGAAATTTTCGAGATTGTCTACACTCCATATTGTAAGTATAGAAACGTAAAAGCAGGAGTAGGCCATTCAGCCCTTCAAGCCTGCTGCACCATTCAGCTTGATCGTGGATGACCATCAAATTTAATACCCTCATATCACTTCCCTCCATATCCCTTGATCTCTTTAGCCCCAAGGGCTATATCAAACTTTTTTTGAAATCACACAACGTTTTGGCCTCATCTACAGTCTGTGCTAGTGAATTCCACACATTCGCCACCCTCTGAGTGAAGAAATTGCTTCTCACCTCAGTTCTATAAGGTTTACACCACTCAATTCCTATTTCTACCTGGGATTGTGGAAATTTTAAGATCCAAAAAAGCTGAAAGCAACAGTGGTTTAAAAGGAAACAAGTAATATTTGATGAATCGGTGCTTCATCACTTGTAACGCTTTGGTGCATGTTGATTTAGATGAAAACTTAATGTCCAAAGGTGTGTAGGTAGGTAGATTACCATGGCCAACGTGTAGGGTTACAGAGAAGGGGATGGGGCTGGGTCTGGGTTAGATGCTGTTTCGGAGACTTGGTGCAGACCTGACGGACTAAATAGCCTCCTTCTGCACTGTTTGAATTCTATGGAAATTCCACTAGCTGTCATGAACTTGTGCCTCCATTAGCCTTCGCCTCAGGTTCATTAGCCACGTCACATTGCCACCGGGCCATCATGAGGCAGCAATGTCAACGGTGACCGGAGATCACCTCTGGGAATATCTCTGATCCCGCCTTAACATAAGAACATAAGAAATAGGAGCAGGAGTCGGCCATCCAGCCCTTCGAGCCTGCCCCGCCATTCGATAAGATCATGACTGATCTGAAGTGGATCAGTTCCACTTTCCCACCTTCTCCCTTAATTCCCCTGTCTATCAGAAACCTATCTAACCGTGACTTAAATATATTTAGCGAGGTAGCCTCCACCACTTCAACGGGCAGAGAATTCCAGAGATTCACCACCCTTTGAGTGAAGAAGTTCCTCCTCAACTCTGATCTAAACTGCACCCCCCTTACCTTGAGGCTATGCCCTCTAGTCCTGCTATCCTTTCTAAGCAGGAAGAATCTCTCTACCTCTACCCTATCCATCCCCCCTCATTATCTTATGCGTTTCTATAAGATCCCCCCTCATCCTTCTAAACTCCAACGAGTACAGACCCAGTCTATTTAGTCTCTCTTCATAGTCCAACCCCCTCATCTCCGGTATCAGCCTAGTGAACCTCCTCTGCACTCCCTCCAAGGCCAATATATCCTTCTGCAAGAGCGGTGACCAAAACTGCACACAATACTCCAGCTGCGGCCTCACCAGTACCCTGTACAGTTGCAGCAAGACCTCCCTACTTTTATATTCTATCCCCCTTGCTGCTGGAAAAGTGGGATCAGGATCACCATTATGGTACTGACATGAGGGTGATCTGAAAGCCTGCGGGAAAATCCAAACTCTTTCAAATTGTTCCCTTCTCTTTCATAATTCAATCTCAATGTATAGGATGGGCACAGTAAGAAGTCTCACAACACCAGGTTAAAGTCCAATAGGTTTACTTGGAATCACAAGCTTTTGGAGCATTCCTCCTTCCTCCGAAAACTCATGATTCCAAATAGACCCATTGGTCCTTAGTTTATAAAGTTTATTTATTTATTAGTGCCTCAAGTAAGGCTTAAATTAACACTGCAATGAAGTTACTGTGAAAATTCCACGCTCCGGCATCTGTTTGGGTACATTGAGGGAGAATTTAGCACGACCAATGCAGCGAACCAGCACGTCTTTCAGTTGTGGGATAAATCTGGAGCACCCGGAGGAAACCAACGCAGACGCAGGGAGAACGTGCAAACTCCACACAAACAGTTACCCATGCCGGGAACCAAACCCAGGTCCCTGGTGTTGTGAGGCAGCACCCACAGGGAGAACGTGCAAACTCCACACAGACAGTGACCCAAGCTGGGAATCGAACCCAGGTCCCTGGTGTTGTGAGGCAGCAATGCAAACCACCATGCTACCGTGCAACATGGTGTTGTGAGACTCCTTACTGTGCTCACCCCAGTCCGACACCAGCATCTGGGGTCTTTTAAGCAAACTCGCTGGGATCTTTTAAGAGACTTCTGGATGAGTACATGGGATTTAATGAGGGTTATAGATAGGCCTGGTAGGTCTGGATATGATCAGTGCAACTTGTGGGCCGAAGGGCCTGTTTGTGCTGTAGTGTTCTATGTTCTATCTCCACATCATATATGAGATAGTGCGAGGGAACCAGAACATGATTTGTTGACAGATACCACAACTCCAATCCATGTATATTTTTTAAATTTTCTTCTTCTACTGGCCATTTGGAGTGATATAGGTATAAAAAATTCTTCCGGTCCAATTTGGAAAAAAAGAAGCTCACTCTCTACTTGAGAGCTTTTCCAAATGATTTCTCGGTCTTATAAATCAGACTATGTGTGCACCAGACACTGAACTACCAGCGCTCACTGTGTTATCTTACCTTGTCAACATCAGGCACTTGGAGATAACTAATTTATAACTGTGAGCTGGAACTGAGAATTATTGCACTCAGCCTTGTATTAAAAGGTTATTTTCCTGACAACCTAAAACATCAAGGTTGATTTTTCTTTTGCCCCAACGAGACAAATGATTAGTGGCACATTTACGTGCCTGGTAACATAGGTCATGAAACTGGGCTGTGGGAATTACTTCACATAGGATTACATGGGATATACAGTGCAGAATTAGACCGCTCAGCCTGTTGTTAGTCAGTGCATTGCTTGCAATAATTAAGTTTTCTTAACTTTATTTATTAGTGTCACAACTCGGCTTACACGCAGTTACCGTGAAAACCCCCAAGTCGCCACACTCCGGCACCTGTTCGGGTACATTGAGGGAGAATTTAGCATGGCCAACACATCTTTCAGATTGTGGGAGCAAACCAGAGCAGCTGGAGTTCAAGTTTATTTATTAGTGTCACAATTACATTAACATTGCAATGAAGTCACTGTGAAAATCCCCTAGTCGCCACACTCCAACGCTTGTTTGGGTGCACCGAGGGAGAATTTAGCATGGCCAATGCACCCAACCTGCACATATGTGTGGAGTTTACACATTCTCCTCATGTTTGCGTGGGTTTCCTCCGGGTACTCAGGTTTCCTCCCACAGTCCAAAGATGTGCGGGTTAGGTTGATTGGCCATGCTAAGAAATTGCCCCTGAGTGTCTAGGGATGCGTAGGTTAGAGGGATTAGTGGGTGTAATATGTAGAGATATGGGGGAAGGGCTTGGGTGGGATCGTGTTCAGTGCAGACTCGATGGGCCGAAGGGCCTCTTTCTGCACTGTAGGTTCTATGATTCTATGATCTTTTGGACTGTGGGAGGAAACTGGAGCAATTGGAGTTTAAGTTTATTTATTAGTGCCACAAGTAGGCTTACATCAACACTGCAGTGAAGTTACTGTGAAAATCCCCTAGTCACCACACTCAGCATGGCCATTCCACCTAACCAGCACATCTTTGAAGTTTGGGAAGAAACTGGAGCACATGGAGGAAACCCCACACAGAGCCGGGAAGAACATGCATACTCCACACAGACAGCCATCCAAGGCCAGAATTGAACCCAGATCCCTGGTGCTGTGAGACAGAAGTGCTAACCCCTGTGTTACCGTGACACCAGGATAGAAAGGAAAGTGAGTTATCATGAGGAGGTTGAGAGTGTCACTCACACTTGGCCTGTCTATATCCCTTTGACAAGGCCCTGACAACACTGGAGAAAAAAAGAAAGCAAGTCTCAGAAATGGTGAGCTTGAAACTATTGTCATCAAAAACCCATCTGCTTCACTAATGTTGTTTTAGGAAGGAAAGTTGCCATCTTTTCCTGGTCTGGTCTTTCAAAGTGGCCTAACAGATAATTCAGTTGCATCAAGCCATTAACTGCAGCAGCTCAAGGAGGTAGCTCACCACCATTTTCTCAAGGGCAATTAGCGATGGGCAATAAATGGTGGCCTTATCAGTGACACCCACATCCCAGAAAAGGATAAAACAAGATAAGTTGATTGGCCATGCTAAATTGCCCATTAGCGTCAGGGGGATTAGTAGGGTTAATATGTGTGGGGTTACGGGGATGGGGCCTGTGTGCAATTGTGGTCAGTGCAGGCTTGATGGGCTGAAGGGCCTCCTTCACACATGCTGCTGGGCCCAATAAAAGAAAGGGGCAGATCTGAAACTTTCACAATTCCACTGGGAAAGACGACACAGAGACACTTCAGAGAATGCAAGGGGGCCTTGAGATGGAGGTACCCTCGGAGGGGGAAATTTTAATTTCGTGTTCCAGGAGGTTGAGAGTGAAGGCCCCATGAGAAGGAGGAAAATCCCTTTCCGATGGAACATCTATGAGATGCCATCAGCCCCCCAAACTTTTGCTAAAAAAAGGAAGCAATCAAAATAATAGAAACAATTCTAGCGCAGGACTAGAGAGAGTTATTAGATGAGGGAACTAAATGTAATATATTCAAATTTGCAGGTGACACAAAGCTGGGTGGGAGGGTGAGCTGTGAGGAGGATACAGAGATGCTTCAGTGTAATTTGGACAAGTTGAGTGAGTGGGCACATGATTGGCAGATGCAGGAAATGTGCATAAATGTGAGGTTATCCATACCATGTGCTTGCCTTCATCGACTGGGGCATTAAGTTTAAAAATTCATGTCATGTTGCAGCTTTATACAACCTCAGTTATGCCGCACTTCGAATATAGCGTTCAATTCTGGCCGCCACACTATCAGAAGGATGTGGAGGCTTTGGAGAGGGTACAGAAAAGATTTACCAGGATGTTGCCTGGTATGGAGGGCATTACATATGAAGAGAGATTGGAGAAACTTGGTTTGTTCTCACTGGAACGATGGAGGTTGAGGGGGCGACCTGATAGAAGTCTACAAGATTTTGAGAGGCATGGACAGAGTGGATAGTCAGAAGCTTTTTCCCAGGGTGGAAGAGTCAATTACTAGGGGCCATAAGTTTAAGGTGCGAGGGGCAAGGTTTAAAGGAAATATACAAGGCAAGTCTTTTACACAGAGTGTAGTGGGTGCCTGGAACACATTGCCAGGGAGGTACTGACAGCAAACGTGATAATGACTTTTAGGAGGCATCTGGACAAATACATAAATGTGATAGGAATAGAGAGATATGGTCCACTTGTTTTATTATTGTCACATGCGTTGGTATACAATGAAAAGTATTGTTTCTTGCATGCGATACAGACAAAGCATACTGTACATAGAGAAGGAAAGGAGAGAATACAAAATGTAGTGTTACAATAATAGCAAGGATGTAGAGAAAGATCAACTCAGTGTCAGGTAGGTCCATTAGAAAGTCTGATGGCAGCAAGGAAGAAGCCATTCTTGAGTCGGTTAGTATGTGATCTGAGACTTTTGCATCTTTTTCCTGACGGAAGAGGGTGGAAGAGAGCATGCTCAGGGTGAATGGGGTCCTTGATTATGCTGGCTGCTTTTCCGAGGCAGCTGGAAGTGTGGACAGAGTCAGTGGTTGGGAGACTGCTTTGAGTGATGGACTGGGCTACTTTCACAACCGTTTGTAGTTTCTTGCGGTCTTGGTCAGGGCAGGAGCCATACCAAGCTGTGATATGTCCAGAAAGGATACTTTCTGTGGTGCATCTGTAAAAATTGGTGAGAGTCATAGCAGACATGCTGAATTTCCTTAGCCTCTTGAGAAAGTAGAGGCATTGATGGACTTTCTTAACTATAGTGTGGAGAGACCAGTATAGGTTCTTTATGATCTAGGCTCCTAGAAACTTGAAGGTCTCGATCATCTCTACCTCACTTCCATTGATGTAGACAGGGGCATGTCCTCCACTGTGTTTTCGAAAGTCGATGACAACCTCCTTCCTTTTGTTGACACTGAGGGAGAAATCATTGTCGTTGCATCATTTCAACAGATTGTCTCTTCCTTTTACTCCGTCTCATTATTGCCTGAGATCGGATCCACTCCGGTGGTGTCATCAGCAATCATGAAAATGGAATTGGAGGAGAATTTGGCCACATAGTCACAGGTGTATAGTAAGGGGCCGAGAACGCAACCTTGTGGGGCGTCGATGTTGAGGATAATCATGGAAGAGGTGCTGTTGCCTATCTTTACTGATTGCAGTCTGTGGGTTAGGAAGTCTAGGATCCGGTTGCAGAGAGAGGAGCCGAGCCCTCGGCCATGGAGTTTAGTTGGGATAATCATAGCATCAAAGAATCTACAGTGCAGAGGGAGACCATTCGGCCCATCAATCCTACACTGACAACAGTCCCACCCAAATCCCATCATCGTAACCCCACATATTTATCCTCCTGGTCCCCCTGACACTAACAGGCAATTTTTCATGACCCATCAACCTAACCCACACATCTTCAGACTGTGGGAGGAAACCGGAGCACCCAGAGGAAACCCACGCAGACACAGGGAGAACATGCAAACTGCATACATACAGTGACCCAAGTCCGGAATTGAACCTGGATCCCTGGCACTGTGAGGCAGCAGTGCTAACCACTGCGCCACCGTGCCGCCCCTCGTGTTGGCAGGATTTGAATCCAGGTGCATTACGCCGGGCCTCTGACTTACTAATCCAGTGACGATACCACCGCCTCCCCCAGTGCAAGCGTGGAATGAGAGGGATGAGAGGTCAGGAAACCTCCAACAATATACACACACACACACACATGTACACATACACACACACACACACACTCTCACGCAAGCTCACATGCGCACGCACTTATGCAAATTGCCAGTGCCAGTCACTGGAAGTCAATGAAGCTCAATGAATCTGTTTTTGGTGAATGGGATATCAGATATCAGGGAATTGGGTTAGAAGCAGGCACTTGAAGGTAGCGTACTTACATAGTTGCGGACAAAAAAAGGTTGTGGAATAAACGCAGCTACTCTTTTGAAAAACCAGCATTGGCATAAATAGCTTCCTTCAGTGCTGTAATTGTATGGCTCTGCAATGCTCTGAATTATTTTGGCAGGGCTGATTATGATTTGATCCGCAAAAGGCTCAGAATTCATTAACTGATTGACTGCTACACCGAACACGTGTAAGAATCGTGGTACAGCAAAACCTCTTTGCCTGAACAGCTGATTGAGCAATATATCTGCATTATTTCCAGTCAAATCTTCACCTACACAAATAAAACTGATGGCACTTATCATTGAAATGATGTTGTTCAGTGTTGGCGTACAGGTTAATGTTAAACTAGAAGACATTGTTAGGCATTCATTACACGTTTGTGTTGTTTTACAGTAAGCTGCTTTGCTTATATGTGTTTTTTTACAAGATTCCAGTGGAATTTTGTACAACATTAAACCTGTTAGTGATGAAAAGGTTGTTGTTTTAATCAAATCATAATCAATCCCATTTAAGCGCAGCTTGATTTATCTAAATAAAGTAAAAGTAAAAGTTTATTGATTCGTCACAAGTAGGCTTACATTAACACCGCAGTGAAGCTACTGTGAAAATCCCCTAGTCGCTGCACTCCGGCGTCTGTTTGGGTACACTGAGGGAGAATTTAGTATGGTCAGTGCACCTAACCTGCACATCTCTGGACTGTGGGAGGAAATTGGAGCACCCGGAGGAAACCCACACAGACACGGGAAGACTGTGCAAACTTCACACAGATAGTGACCCAAACTGGGAATCGAACCCAGGTCCCTGGTGCTGTGAGGCAGCAGTGCTAACCACTTCACTGCTGAATCAGCTGAATTTGGGCAAACAATGGATTCTGAGTTCACCGTGTCCTCCTGTTAAGAGATACAGGCTGTACATACATAGTTAGCGTGATTATAATGTATATCCCTGTGATAGCGTGTAGGCTGTGGAGGCCAGGTCATTGAGTGTATTTAAGACTGAGATAGATAGGTTCTGGGTTATGGCTAGGGTTAGGGTAAAGGGATTGGTAAAGGGGTCAAAGGATACACGGAAAAGCAGGAGAATGGAGTTGAGAAACTTATCAGCCACGATCAAATGGCATAGCAGACTCGAGGGGCTAAAGGGCCTAATTCTGCTCTTTTATCTTATGGTCTTACAATCTTTAAGCAGATGAGGGCCACGTGATTGACCCAATGGAGAGACAGCTTGGGAACCCAAAGCAATCGAGTGTAAGTGTATTTGTATATCCTGAATTGGGGAAGAACCTCAGTTGGACCCAGAAAGAAGAGAGTAGATGTGTATTGCAGTCCTGTTGCACCCATATTTCTAAGGGTCAAAACTGCATTTATTACTGATAAAAATTATTAGTAATAAATCCCTTATAACCTGAAGCCTAGAAGAGCCACTTTCAAAGTTATTACAGTCCCTTTACATTAAGATATATTTATACAGATAAGGTAACCAATCAGCGATTGTTTCTCTCTATTTTTTAAAGTTTATTTATTCGTCACAAGCAGGCTGACATTAACACTGCAACAAAGTTACTGTGAAAATCCCCTGGTTGCCACGAACTGGCGCCTGTTCGGGAAAATTTAGCACGGCCGATCCACCTAACCAGCACATCTTTCGGACTGTGGGAGGAAATCGGACCGCCTGGAGGAAACTCATGATAACACGGGGAGAATGTGCAGACTCTGCTGGGAATTGAGCCCTGATTCCTGGCGCCGTGAGGCAGCAGTACTAACCACTGTGCCACAGTGCCTCTCTGTAACTCTCCGTCCTCTGATAAGATACTCCTGGAGACCTACCACTCTGACCAAATTTCAGCCGCACTCCTGTGAAGTGCTGGGGATGTTTTCTTGCTTTGAAGCACTATGTAAGTGTAAGATGCTGTTGCTCTATTCAGCGGGTCCGGTTCAGTTTCAACTCAGAAAAGAAAACGTCAACATTCTCCCTTATTAATTCATCCACAGGGCAAATAATTGTAATCCTCCAGCTCATTTTGCAATGTAGCTGTTTACCACAGGCGTTCCATTGCAATCTTTACATTACAGGCAGACAACAATGGCATGGGCTCATTCAGAACCAGCTGATTCTGGGCACTGTCTAAAGCTATGCCCACTGAGTTGGAAACCATAAGAACCTAAAAGGTTTGCAGTCTCAAACCCGTTGTTTCCCGCAACCGTGTACTACTTTGAGGAAGTCACGATTAGCCCGGTGGCACATTAACCCAGCAATCGGCTCTTGTAAAAACCCGGTGTGCAAATTGCTGCAATTTTTGAAAGGAGCGAAACGTTGGATAAGTGGATTTCTCTGAGTCTGCTCCACTCCCTGATGAAAAGGTGAAGCAGTGGTTTTGTCAGGGAGTTGCTTCAAAGCATGGCCATTACTTTGCCTAATGGGGAAGAGGAGTTAGAGATATAATGACAAGACTGAAAACTGTCTCAAAAATAGTGGCAATCATTTCATTTTCCCCTGAGAAAGGCTCAGTGGGAGTGATTTGTACTGCACTGTAAAACACATTATTCCAACGATGTATGGCGCCGACAAAAGATTGTTCCACTTTCTTATAAGGAAAGTGCAAGGCATTTCTTAATGGCAGAATTTGCCCCTCCAACGCTCTCAGACAGTCCAGAGGGAACGCTACATTGATTCTCAGGCACGGTGGCTCAGTGGGTAGCGCTGCTGCCTCACAGCTCCAGGGACCCAGGTTCAATTCCCAGCTTGGGTCACTGACTGTGTAGAGTCTGCATGTTCTCCCCGTGTCTGCGTGGGTTTCCTCCGGGTGCTCCAGTTTCCTCCCACAGTCTGAAAGACATGCTGGTTTAGGTGCATTGGCTAATTCACCCTCAATGTACCCAAACAGGCGCCAGAGTGTGGCGACTAGGGAATTTCACAGTAACTTCATCGGCGTGTTAAAGTAAGCCTACATGTGACACAAATAAATAAACTTAGAACAGGTCAGAAATAAATAAACTTTAAACTGCCAAAAGCACTGTATCTTGAATGAGGTAGTAAATGGTGGCCCTACCTGCCATCGTGGGTGGTTGTAAAAGATAGCATGAGACAGGCTCAATTATTGAGTGTATTCAAGACAGAGATGGGTAGATTTCTATATAGTAAAAAGATCAGGGGATATGAGGAAAATGTGTTGAAGTAGATCAGCTATGATGTAATTGAATGGTGGCATGGGCTGAATGGCCTCTTCCTGATCCTATTTCTCATGCTCTTAAACAAAAACGCCAATTTTTTTTTGATTAGTTGTTTCTTTCAAAGGAAGTATATGTAACCTGAGAGAGCTGACAGTGACATTGTCCTACTCCTGCTCCTATTTCTTTTGTTTTTATATCCACTTCAGATCAGCCATGATCTTATTGAATGGCGGGGCAGGCTCGAAGGGCTAGATGGCCTACTCCTGCTCTTATTTCTTAGGTTCTTATTTCTTAACATCTCATTAAACAAAACAACACCTCTGACAAACTCTGTCCAAGACTGGAACAAACTACAAACAGTCGTGAATATAGCCCAGTCCATCACGCAAACCAGCCTCCCATCCATTGACTCTGTCTACACTTCCCGCTGCCTCAAAAAAGCAGCCAGCATAAAGAAGGACCCCACGCACCCTAGACGTTCTCTCTTCCACCTTCTTCCGATGGGCAAAAGATTCAAAAGTCTGAGGTCATGTACCAATCAACTCAAGAACAGCTTCTTCCCTGTTGCCATCAGACTTTTGAATGGACCTATATTAAGTTAATCTTTCGCTACACCCTAGCTATGACTACATTCTGCACCCTCTCCTTTCCTTTTACTCTATGCACTCTATGAACGGTATGCTTTGTATAGCACGCAAGAAACAATACTTTTCACTGTATTCCAATACATGTGATAACAATAAATCAAATCAAATCAAATTGGAAAGACAGCATTGGAGTGTCAACCTTGATGTTGAGCCTTTGGAGTAGGAGTTGAATCCATAACTTTCTGAGGAAGAAATGAGAGTACGACTAACTAAGCCATAGAAAAGGACCTTTCTGAATCTTAGAGCATTCCAAAGTACTTTTCAGGCAGTGAAATAATGTTTCGTTGTACACCTACTGTGTAAATGTAGGAAACTCAAGAGTTTCCCTGAGCTCTTTCCAATGTACCTTTTAGGAATGACCGCTATGACAGTCCGTGCTCCAGACATGGCCTCTGTAGTCATCTCTGGAGGTCAGTGCGTTGGTCCGCAACGTTGAATGAACGCTGTCCAGTACTCAAAGTTGCTAATTGCCTCACATTCTCAGGAAACCTTTAGGCTTGTGAGCAGTCCATCGAAATACTTCTCCTTTTCAATTTCACTTTCCTAATGGGCATTCTTTAATGCTAGTCACATCTCCTGAATTCTTGCAATTTAAATTCCATCTGCTTATACCAATGCTTAATTGGCCTAAATCCTTCTTATATTATGCATCCTCTTTCTTCTTGTTATCTGCCCCAACAGTTCAGCATTAACTGCAGATTTTGAGGGAACTAAAAGTCAGAGCATTTAGCATTTATCGCTGCTCTTCTTGTTTCTATTTCAAACGTAATTGTTAATCCATCTCCATGATCTGTAATCTGTTTCACAGGTCCTGACCTTCAGGAAATCCATGTAAACTGAAGGGTAATTCGGCAACCTCTCAGAGAGAAGTCAGGATGTATTTCCAATTGGTAGCGTTGGCCTAGTGTCAAATGTTTCCTGTTATTCTCTTCAGACAATTCCAATTTCTTTCTAATTCACAACCTATGTGGAAAACACATTAAAATATCCTTGGTGATATCCAACATCATTGACCCCAAATTACATGATAAAATTCGGGTGCTTGTAAGTACAGAGATGGATTTGATTTGATTTATTATTGTCATATGTATTAGCGTGCAGTGAAAAGTATTGTTTCTTGCGTGCTGTACAGACAAAGCATACCGTTCATAGAGAGGGAAATGAGAGAGTGTGGAATGTAGTGTTACAGTCATAGCTAGGGTGCAGAGAAAGATCAACTTAGTGCAATGTAGATCCATTCAAAAGTCTGATGGCAGCAGGGAAGAAGCTGTTTTTGAGTCGGTTGGTACGTGACCTCAGACTTTTGTATCTTTGGAAGAAGGTGGAAGAGAGAATGTCTGGGATGTGCGGGGTCCTTGATTATGCTGGCTGCTTTGCTGAGGCAGTGAAAAGTGTAGACAGAGTCAATGAATGGGAGGCTGGTTTGCATGATGTATTGGGCTACACTCATGACCTTTTATAGTTTTTTGCCATCTTGGGCAGAGCTGGAGCCATACCAACCAGAAAGCATGCTTTCTATGGTGCATCTGAAAAAATTGGTGAGGGTCGTAACTGATATGCCAAATTTCCTTAGCCTTCTGAAAAATTAGAGGCATTGGTGGGCATTCTTAACTAAAGAGGGACATCATGCCAAAGATTTTAGTCTTGCATTCATCAGAAGTGCCACAGCTAAGGAGAGTCAACTTGCTCACCAATTGGCACCCATTTCGCCTGTTGTATAAATTGTGATTGTTTGAAATTTGGCATTCTTGTGTTTGTCCCGGTGAGTACAAGACTTTTCACCTTTGGCAACACGTGTGTCGTTTCAGAAATAGTCAGGTGTTTTTCTCATAATGGGCAGGATTTTATGGCCTCACTCATCCCAAAACTGTAAAATCCCACCCGAGGTCAGCAGACTTCCCCATTTTCTGCCTTTTGCCTAGAGAGAGATTGCAAGTGATACAAGTGGTATCAAGAAAATGGTAAGCTGAGCGCTCTCTGTCCCTTTCTGTCTTTTAGAATAAGCGTATCACCCAGTTCAAGAAGCCAATTCAACCAAAAACCTATCAGTAAATCAAGATCTTATAATAATCACAACATCTTCCAAATCCGACTGCATCCAAAGAAACTGGATAACCGAAATTGGCCTCAATGTTTAAAATCAAGGCCTCAAGGACAATCCAAGGACACTTCACTATAAGTTGTTTTACTGATTTTTTAAAATGTATTCCATTCTTAAAATTACAAAGCAAAGGTGCAGCGTAGACGAGGCTTTGAAAATCAGTTCAATATCAAACTGAATCCAATTTCTGTGTATGTGTGCATGTGTGTCTGTGTGTGTGTGTGTGTTGTGATTGTGTGCGTGTATGTATGTGTATGTTGTGATTGTGTGTCTTGTGATTGCGTGCATCTGTGTAAAGAATACTAGAAGCCCTATGGCGCAAAAGAAGGCCATTTGGCCCATCGAGTCTGCACCAACCACAATCCCACCCAGTCCCTGTCCCTATAATCCTACCTATTTACCCTACTAACCTCCTGACACGAAGGGGCAATTCAGCATGGCGAATCAACCTAACCAGCACATCTTTGGACATTGGGAAGAAACCAGAACAGCCAGAGGAAACCCAAGCAGACACAGGGCGAATGTGCAAACTCTACACAGAGGCAGTGTATGTTGTGACTGTGTGTGTGCGTGCATGCACGCGTGCATGTGTGTGTGTGTGTGTGTGTGTGTGTATGTATGTGTCACTCACAACTGTAATAGTTTACTATATTGGGATTTGGAAAATATATTGTGAAAAGGAATTAAGCCTTAGTAGTGACAAACTGAAAAGGTTCAACAGAGGGGAGACAGTTCGCCCTTTCTCACCTGGTCACAACAGTTGTTACTAAGAACAAAGAACAACACAGCACAGGAAACAGGCCCTTCGGCCCAACGAGCCCGTGTCGCCATTTTAACATTGTGAGTGCCCTCCTCTACCTATGACCTTTGTCTACGCCAACTGGGGAAGATTGAGGGAAGACTAATTTAGGGACAATTTGTTACACCAATCAGCCTAAGAGCACGTTTTTGGGGTGTGGGAGGAAACCGGAGCACCCGGAGAAAACCCACGCAAACACGGGGAGAATGTGCAAACTTCTGCAGACACCGGCCCAAATCCATGTATCTGCACAGCGAACAGTGATAGTCACTGAGCTGTCATGTTGCCCGTCAGATGGTCCAGTTTAAGCACACACTAACGACATGAAGCACTCGGCAACTCTCGAAGCAACATCCAAGAGCAGCCTTCGCACGACCCACCGCATGTATACCCCTTGTTGGTCAACAAAGCGGACCAAATCGCCTGTGAAGTAAAAGAAAAGACATCAATAAACATGCACAACTTAGACAGACATTACTGTCGGTGCTTGGGGGATCTTCAGTGTCTACACCACCTCTGGCACATTGATTGTTGCTGGCTTGGTGTAAGATGGTCCTCAAAACATACTGAACTCAATTTCAGCTGCAGCGTTTTCCCAAGAGAGGTGGTCTCCAATGCCAAAGTTTACAAAGTTCTTTCTTCGGGTGCCTTGGCATCACTCTGCAAGCAGTAATGTGATAATGAGCAGCTAATGACTGTTTAATGAGGCAGTTAAGGGAGAATTATTGCCTAAGCTACCCTGCTGCTTTTCGAATATTACTCTGGAGTCTGCCGTGGCCATTCAGAAGGGCAGCCAAGGCTTCAGTTTAATACTTAATCTGAAAGACAGCACCTCTGATTGTACCCACAGTCCCGCTGCACTGCACTGGGGTGTGAACCTAGGTTCTATTGCCAAGTCTCTGAAATGGGACCCGAACACACAATGTTCTGATTTGGGGGCGAGAGTGTTATAAACAGGATATATTCGCAACTGAAGACTGATGTAAGAAACCATGAAACATCTGGACCATCCTGGCCAACTGTAACTCATAGAACATAAGAACATAAGAACTTAAGAAATAGGAGCAGGAGTAGGCCATCTGGCCCTTCGAGCCTGCCCCGCCATTCAATAAGATCATGGCTGATCTGTCGTGGCTCAGTTCCACTTTCCGGCCCCCTCCCCATAACCCTTAATCCCCTCTCTTATCAAAAACCCATCAACCCGCTTCTTGAAAATATTTAGCGAGGCAGCCTCCACCACTTCAACGGGCAGAGAATTCCAGAGATTCACCACCCTTTGAGTGAAGAAGTTCCTCCTCAACTCCATTCTAAAACGCCCCCCTTTATCTTGAGGCTGTGCCCCCTAGTCCTACTGTCTTTTTTGAGTGGAAAGAGTCTCTCCACCTCTATCCTATCCATCCCATTCATCATCTTATACGTCTCAATGAGATCTCTCCTCATTCTTCTAAACTCTAACGAGTACAAGCCTAGTTTATTCAGCCTCTCCTCATAGCTCAACCCCCTCAACTCCGGTATCAGCCTAGTAAACCTCCTCTGCACTCCCTCCAAGGCCAAAATATCTTTGCGTAGGTGCGGCGCCCAAAACTGCACACAGTACTCCAGCTGCGGCCTCACCAATGCCCTATACAGCTGCAGCAAGACCTCCCTACTTTTATATTCAATCCCCTTCGCTATGAAGGCCAGCATCCCATTCGCCTTCCTGACCGCCTGCTGCACCTGCAAGCTGGGTTTTTGCGACTCATGCACAAGGACCCCGAGGTCCCTCTGCACCGTCGCCTGCTGCAGTTTTTCGCCACGTAAGTAATAGTCCTTCCTACCATTCTTCCTACCAAAGTGGACCACCTCACACTTGCCAACATTAAATTCCATTTGCCATTTCCTGGCCCATTCGCCCAGCCTATCTAGATCCTTCTGCAGACTCTCCACACCCTCCGCTATTTGTCAAATAGTTATTTGGTAGTACAGAACTGGACTGTTGCTGATAAAAGTGAGGCATGCTACCGATTAAAAGTAAATGACTGCAAATTCTGGAATCCGAACAGGAACAGAAAATGCTGATAAAACCTCAGCAGCTCTGACAACAGAGAGAATGGATAATGTTTCAAGTCTGGGTGACTCTTTGTCAGAGCTTTATTAGACATACTATCGAGCTCTTCAGGACAGCAAACAAGATAAATCAACGGAATTCTCCTTTTCAACAATACTCATCTGTAACTGTTCCAGCAAATTAATCCCTTTGCCAAAGGATAAAATACTCTGAGACAGGAGAAAAATCCTGGGGGGGGTGGGGCGGCGCGGTGGTTTACCACTGACCAGAAACTGAACCAGACGAGCCATGCAAATACAATGGCTATAAGGGCAGGTCAGTGGCTAGGAATCCTGTGGCGAGTAATCACCCCTGACTCCCCAAGGCCCGTCCACCATCTCTCTAGAGTTTTACAGTGCAAAAAAAAAGACCCTTTCGCCCATTTGATCAAGGCCAGCCAACAAGCACCTAGCTATTCTAATCCCATTTCCCAACACTTGGTCCATAGCTTTGCATGCAGTAGCGTTTCAAGTGTTCATCTAAATGCTTCTTAAATGTTGTAAGGGTTCCCGCCTCCTCCATCATCCTTTCAGGCAGTGAGTTCCAGATTTCCACAACCCTCTGGGCGAAAAAGTTTTTCTTAAATTGCCTCTAAATCTTCTGCCCCTTCCTTAAATCTATGCCCCCGGGTTATTTATCCCTCTATTAAGGGGAAAAGTTCCTTCCTATCTGTGCCACTCATAATTTTTGTACACCTATCCGAGAGAGTACATTACCTAAGCCCTTACCCCTGCCCTAACCCCATGACCCCACACATTTGCCATGGCTAATGCACCTAACCTACATGTCTTTTGAGACTAAGGGGCAACTTACCATGGCTAATGCACCTAACTTACACATCTTTGGACACTAAGGGCCAATTTGCCATGGCCAATGCACCTTAGGACGGCACGGTAGCGCAGTGGTTAGCACAGCTGCTTCACAGCTCCAGGGACTTGGGTCCGATTCCCGGCTCGGGTCACTGATTGTGTGGAGTTTGCACATTCTCCTTGTGCCTGCCTGGGTTTCCTCCGGGTGCTCCGGTTTCCTCCCACAGTGCAAAGATGTGCGAGTTAGGTTGATTGGCCATGATAAAATTGCCCCTTAGTGTACTAGGATGCTTAGGTTAGAGAGGGTTAGCCGGTAAAATATGTAGGGATATGGGGGTAGGGTCTGGGTGGGATTGTAGTCGGTGCAGACTCGATGGGCCGAAGGGCCTCTTTCTGCACTGTAGGGTTCTATGATTCTATCTAACCAGCATGTCTTTGGGAATGTGGGAGGAAACCAGAGCACCCGGAGGAAACCCAAGCAGACTCGGGGAGAATGTGCAGACACCACACCAGGTTTTCTCACCCAAAATTCAACATGGTCTTCTGGGAAATAAACTCCCCCCTCCCCGGCCCACAGACGTGTGACGTGTGTGAAGACACATCACCACATTAAGAAAGAAGATGGAAGAACCTTCGCTTTAGACACTGCTTTTCGGAAACCCAAAATGCCCCGTTGTTTTGTTTGAAGTGTGACCACTGTTGTTTTGCAAGCACGCGTGGCAGGCAATTTGTGCGCAGTGTGGCATTGGCAACTACAGCTAAGATAAATGACCAACTAATATGTTTGCAAGGAAGAAAGACTTGGATCTCTGCAGCATATTTCACACGCCGAGGAAGCCCCAAAGCACTTTGCAGCCAGAGAATTACTTTAGAAGAGCAGTCAGCGCTGTAATTTGGTAAACATTGTGGCCCCTTTGTACGGAGCAATGTGATAATGACCAGATAATCTGTCCTGGTGATGTGGGTCAGTGGATAAATATTTGATAAATGCCGGAAGAGCTTCACTCTTTCTTTTCTTCAAATAATGCTATGGGGGTTTGTCATGTCCGACTGATGGGGCCTTGTCTGAGATAGCACAGAGTTAATGATGAATTTATGGGATGAAAATGTAAATTAACCATCTTGTTATAGATCTCTGCCTGGTTTGCTATGGCTGAATAACAGGGCGGCATTTTATGACCTCGCTTGCCTCGAAACTGGAAAACCCTATCCAAGGTCAACGACCTTTGCATTGTCCGTCCCTCGCCTACTCTGATCCCCATGGCAGGCAGGATGGTAAAATTCGCCGCATAGAGAAATACAGTACAGAAGCAGGCCCTTCAGTCCAAACTGTTCCATGCTGACCAGGGCGGTTGTTAGCACTGCTGCCTCACAGAACCTGGAACCCGGGTTCAATTCTGGACATGGGTCACAGTGCGGAGTCTGGATGTTCTCCCTGTGTCTGCATGGGTTTCCTCCGGGTGCTCCGGTTTCCTTCCACAGTCCAAAGATGTGTGCGATAGGAGGATTGGCCATGCTAAATTGACCTTAGTGTCAGGAGGATTAGCAAGGTAAGTATGAGAGGTTATGGGAATAGGGTCTGGGTGCAGACTCAATGGGCTGAATGGCCTCCTTCTGCACTGTAGGGATTCTACGATTCTATGACCATGGGCCCTCCCAGCTAGTCCCAACTGACTGCCTTTGACCCATTTCCCTCTCATCCTTTCCCATCCAAATGCTTTTTAAATGTTGCTATTGATCCTGCTTCAACCACTTTCACTGGCAGCTCATTCCACATATGCACCCCTCTCTGGGTGAGGGGGTTCCCCTCAGGTCCCTTTTAAATCTTTCTCCTCTTCTTTCTTAAACCTAGGCCCTCTAGTTTTCAGTTAGAGTTAAAGTTACGTTTGTAAGTCACAAATAAGGCTTGCATTAACACTGCAATGAAGTTACTGTGAAATTCCCCTAATCGCCACACTCTGGCACCCATTCAGGTCAATGCACTTAACCAGCACATCTTTCAGACTGTGGGAGGAAACTGGAGCACCCGGAGGAAACCCACACAGACACGGGGAGAACGTGCAGGTTCCACACAGACAGTGACCCAAGATGGGAATCAAACCCAGGTCCCTGGCACTGTGAGGCAGAAGTGCTAACCACTGTGCCACCGTGCCACCCATTTCAGTTCCCCCTCCTTGGGGAGAAAGGCATTGTGCGTGCATCCTATCAATGCCCCTCATAATTTTATACACTTCAGTAAGGTCACCCCTCATTCTCCTACGTTCCAAGGAACAATGTCCTATCCTGGCCAACCTCTCCCTGTAACTCAGGCCCACTCATCCCAGCAACCTCCCAGGACCAGTATTCGTGAGTGGTTACAGTGCAAAAACGATTCCCCAGTTGCCCAACGCCTTTTAAGGAAGTCCAAAACGGTAGCACTGCTGTCTCACGGCACCAGGGAACCTGGCTCGATTCCCGGCTTGGGTCAAAGTCTGTGCAGAGTCTGCACATTCTACCCGTGAAGGCATGGGTTGTCTCTGGGTGCTCCGGTTTCTTCCCACCGTCCAAAAGACGTGCTAGTTAGGTGTATTAATTGTGCTAAATGCTCTCTCAGTGTTTCTGAACAGACGCCAGAGTGTGGCGACTAGGGGATTTTCACAGTAACTTTATTGCAGTGTTAATGTAAGCCTACTTGTGACACTAATAAATAATCTTTAAACAAATTTTTAAAAACCTGGGTTAACTTGGATAGAAAATTATGAGCTGCACGTGCACAGCTTTCCATAAGAAGGTGATACGTGTTTACAATCTGAAGGTTCACCTTTATTGGGGATCCTTAGCTTTTGCTGTGACGGTTTCTCAATTCTTCGAATCTCTTCAGTGCAGAAGGAGGCCATTCAGCCCATCGAGTCTGCACCAATAACAATCCCACCCCAGGCCCTATCCTTGCAACTCCACACATTTATCCTGCTAATTCCTCTAACCTACACATCCCAGGACATTAAGAGGCAACTTAGCGTACCCAACCAACCTAACTCGCACATCTTTGGACTGTGATAGGAAAACGGAGCACCCGGAGGAAATCTCCCTCAGACACGGGGAAGAATGTGCAGACTCTACACAGACAGTGACCCAAGTTGGGAATCTCACCCAGTTCCCTGGAGTTGTAAGGCAGCAGTGCTAACCACTGCACCACATGTCGACCGTATGCCACCATGCCAACCACAGTTATCATAGCAACCATAATTTGTTGACTAGACTTTTATTCACTATTATATAATTCCGATCAAGTCTCAGTTAATTAATTTTGTAATTGTAGCATAAGCGAGTTCTTCGTATAAGGGTTAATGTGGGACTGAGCATAGTACTGCCCACAGAATGATAAAAGAGAACATATGACCCACATCTAAGGATCAGTCCAATGTTGGACAGAGCTGTGTGTACAAACAAGCATGGAAACAGCTCTTAGGGAACACTGCATTTTTGTACATAGTTTTTGTAGTATATTTTCTTCATTCATGGGACACGGGCTGGCTGGCCAGCACTTATTGCTCACACCTAGATGCCCGAGGGCAGTTACAAGCCAACCAAATTGCTGTTACTCTGGAGTCACATGTAGGCGAGACTAGCTAAGGACAGCAGATTTCCTTCCCTAAAAGACATTAGTGAACCAGATGGATTTTTCTGACAATTGACAATGGTTTCATGGTCATTCGTAGATTCTTAATTCCAGATTTTTTTATTGGATTAAAATTTCACTATCTGCGGTAGCAAGATTTGAAACCAGGTATCCAGAACATTAACTGAGCTTCTGGATTAATAGTCTAGCGATAATACCAGTGGATCATCACTTCCCCAGTTCATGAATATATAAAGCTAACCTGCGTATAACTATGAAGACTTCATTGAGACCTAACGAACGGTATCTCGGTATCTACCCAGCTATCACCATAAACAAACCAGGCTCGCTATGGTGTCTATAATATCATTCATTGTAGCCATTTCAGAGGGTTAGTCATGGCCGAGTCTTCGAGAACTTGCCTCTGAGTCTGATAAGTTTATGTTCATGTCCATCTCCTTGACCAGTGTCCAAAATCTAGGCTGATACCCCAGAGCAATACCGAGGGATGCTGCATTAGCTGCCTTTCTAAAGAACCATAAACCATCTCAGGTTAAAAAAAAAATCTTGCAGAGCTATGTCGAGGAAGAGCAGGATGGTTCTCGCTGGTGTCCTGGACAAAGTTTATCTCTCAATCCTCATCATTATATGGGGGAGGCAATGGCCTTGTGGTATTATTGCTACATTATTAATCTAAAAATTCAGCTAATGTTCTGGGGACACGGGTTTGAATCCCGCTGATGGTGGAATTTGAATTCAATAAAAAATATCTGGAATTAAAAATCTATTGATGACCGTGAATCGGTTGTCAGAAAAACCCATCTGGTTCACTAATGTCCTTTCAGGAAGGAAACTGCCACTCTTACCTGGTCTGACCTACATGTGACCCCAGATCCAAAACAATATATTTGACTCTCAACTGCCGCAAAGGGAACTACAGAAGGGCAATAAATGCTGGCCAGCCACTGACACCCATGTCCCACGAATGAATAAAATAAAATCTGTTCATTGCTGCAACGCTTTTCTAGATTCTAATAGTGAGGACACTTCAACCAAAGCTGATGCTCCAGTGCAGTAGTGAGGGAGTGCCACACTGTTGGTGGTGCCGTCGTTCAGAAGAGATGCAAAACCAGTCTTACCCCCTTGCATGGATGTAGAAGATCCTGTGGCACGATTTTGAAGATGAGCAGGGGAAATTGTTCCTTGGTGTCCTGCCCAATATTTAGCCATCAATAAACACCATAAGAACAAATTGTCTGATCATTATCACATTGTATTAGTGGGCCCTTGCTGAGCACAGATTAGCTGCTGGGTTTCCCACATTACAACAGTGATTACACTTCAAAAGTACCTTGTTGTCTTTGAGAAGCCTCAAGTTCAATTAAGACAGGCCCCGCTCATAGCTTCCATTGTGGACTGACTTCCTCTGGAGGTTTCTGGAACTGCCTTTCCGTACTTCAAAATAGACACTCACAAGGTCACAAGAGTCAGGTGACCATTACCAGACTAACTCAAAAGCTTCCGGAAACTTCAAAAAGGAGGGACCCTTTCCCTTTAAATGGACGTATCCCAACAGCACCTTTCACACTTTGCTCTTTGTTTGCCCCAAACACCAGAGTCCTCAACTCAGTGTCTCCAGGTTTGCAATTTAACGGAAGTGAGCTGGTGAAACCGGTTATCCTCAAGTTCAGTTTGAAAGCCCACATTCCAACTCCTGTTAAGCAGTGAGAATTTGAACTTTGGAACCATCTTGGTCAGTCAATATCAGCATTGGCCCTGTCACTGAAACTGGCTTGAGACAACAAATTTTATCCAAAGACCCAGAAAGACCTGGGTAACCTGTCATAAAACACCAAAAGACAGCAGCTGCAGCAAATACGTTGAAACTTTTGCCTTTTAAGAACCTAAGGGGGCTGCAAAGTCTTATTTCTCTACCTGTAAAGAAATTGGACCTCCTGATCTGATAGGCACAAGTGCCAAATTTCATGACCTGCTGAACTTTCATCTATTGCAGGGAAACCTAAAGTAACCCAGATATCTTAGAGTAATCCAAATATCCTACAGTAATCCTGATATCCGAATGTATCTATCTGAACTTGTTAAAAACTACAACTCAAAAATGGAACAAAACTCCCATTTTTGCATGAATGTGTGTGTGTGAGTGAGCACTGGATGATTAATGTAACATTCAAACCAGGTTAAGTGTGTGAATAAATATTCTTTATTTTTGAACCCACTGAAATCTGCTTCCGGCTTAATAAATTGGCCACACGCTAAGGGGGCTTAGAAATATAGATATCTACCTTTCCCTTTGCTATTAGAATCTAGAAAATATATTAGCATTGGAGCAATGTAATATTTCACCAGACTCACAAAGACAATGGGTGGGATTTTACAGCCTTGCTCGGGTGAGACCGGAGATTCCCACCCAAGGTCAACAGAGATTTCCGTTGTCGGACCCTCGCTCGCACCTATTCCGTGGTGGGCAAGGTGGAAGAGATCCGGCCTATGTTCCTGCAATGAGCTAGACACAGGAACTGTGAACTGTTCTTTCAATTACAACTTGTAACGTTTACAAGTGTGCTTTTCTCTTTTACTGTATTTTTACATGAATGTGGCTGTGTGCGCATATGTTTGATGTAGTGTTTGGACTCAGGATTAACGTGTGAATAAATAATCTTAATTTTTGAACCCACCAAAGTCACTAAATTGGCCACACGCTGAGGGAGCTTAAAAACGTACATGGCTATCTTTCCAAAATAACCACACTGGTTGTGGACAGTAAGGGAAGGAAATTGGAGGTTTCAGTTTATCACTCTTCCCCCTCGCCGTAACAGAAGTCCAGTAATCATAAAACGCGGTCTGTAAATGCAAATCTTTTCAAATTAGCTACAAGGAGCATTGGCTGGTCCTAAGGTTGTAAAGAGCATTGCAAGCCTTGCTTGCTTACCTTTTTTCCCAAGACACATAACCAGAAATTTGACTGGACTAGCGATATAAATGTTGAGAGCAGGTCAGAGGCCTGGGATCCGGTGACGAGTAACTCACCTCCTGACTCCCCCAGAGACTGATCCACTATCTACAAGGCACAAGTCAGGAGTGTGACAGAATACTCCCCACTTGCCTGGGTAGGTGCAGCTCCAACAACTCAAGAAGCTCAATACCATCCAGAACAAAGCAGCTCATTTGATCAGCACCACATCCACAAACTTACAATCACTTCACCACCGATGAACAGTGGCAGCAGTGTGTACCATCTGCAAGGTGCACTGCAGGAACTCACCAAGGTTCCTTAGACAACACCTTCCAAACCACTACCACTACCGCTACTGGTACATTGGCCTTTATAAATCAAAGTATTGAGTATAAGAGTTGGAATGTTATGGTGAGGTTGTATAAGACATTGGTGAGGCCGAGTTTAGAGTATTATGTGCAGTTTTGGTCACCTAATTACAGGAAGGATATTAGTAAGGTTGAAAGAGTGCAGAGAAGGTTTACAAGGATGTTGCCAGGACTTGAGAAACTGAGTTACAGAGAAAGGTTGAATAGGTTCGGACTTTATTCCCTGGAGCGTAGAAGAATGAGGGGAGATTTGATAGAGATGTATAAAATTATGATGGGTATAGATAGAGTGAATGCAAGCAGGCTTTTTCTGCTGAGGCTAGGGGAGAAACAAACTAGAGTACATGGGTTAAGGGTGAAGGGGGAAAAGTTTAACGGGAATATTAGGAGGGGGGGCTTCTTCACACAGAGAGTGGTGGGAGTGTGGAATGAGCTGCCAGATAAAGTGGTGAATGCGGGGTCACTTTTAACATTTAAGAAAAACTTGTCAGGTACATCAGTGAGAGGGGTGTAGAGGGATATGGTCCAGGTGCAGGCCAGTGGGACCAGGCAGAAAAATGGTTCAGCACAGCCAAGAAGGGCCAAAAGGCCTGTTTCTGTGCTGTAGTGTTCTATGGTTCTACCATCTAGGACAAGAGCAGCAGATACTTGGGAACACCAGCACTCGGTCCTGGAATTCCCTCCCAAAAAGCACTGTGTGTGTACCTAAACTCAGGGACTGGTTCAAGAAAGCAGCCTGCCACCTCCTCCTGAAGGGCAACATGTGATGGGCAATAAATAGTGGCCTAGCCAGCAACACCCACTTTCCGTCAATTAATTTGCAAAAAAATCCTGGCAGAGCACTGGTAAAGCCCACACTGGGAGAAGTCGAAAACTGTTGGAGAGGAGTGACTGGAAGCAGCACCCCCACATAATTTTCTCTGAATTTATTTACAGTATTTCTGTCATTGGAAACTGAATTCATTTACACTTTGAGATGATGTATTTCATTGAGAAAGGATTCCTGACACAGATATACGCGCCTCTCATTCAGCAACCAAGTACTCGATCTACACTAAACTGTTCAGATGATAAATCAGAACCAAGGACTTGCAAAGAGAAAATACAATCAGTTAAGGTCTCCAACTACACTTCCCATACATTAGGTTCAAACAATAACTGCAAAAGAGATCAAGAATGAAGAAGTAATGATTTGATTTGATTTATTATTGTCACATGTATTTGTATACAGTGAAAAGCATTTTTTTTGCGCTATATGGACAAAGCATGCTGTTCATTGAGAAGGAAATGCAGGGCCAAGTGTTAGATTTGTTTGTGGGAGAGCACTTTGGAGATAGTGACCACAATTTGGTGTCTTCATTATTGCAATGAGAGGGATAGGGTCACATGGCAGGGCAAGGTTTATAACTGGGGCAAGGGTAATTATGACGCAATTAGGCAAGAATTAGGGAGCATAAGCTAGGGACAGAAACTGTAAGGTATGGGTACAAACAAAAAGTGGTGCTTTTTCAAGGAACAAATGCTGCGTGTCCTTGATAAGTATATCCCTGTCAGGCAGGGAGGAAATGGCCAAGTGTAGGAACCGTGGTTCACAAAGGAGGTTGAATGCCTTGTCAAGAGGAAAAAGGAAGCGTATGTAAGGGTGAAAAAGCAAGGTTCAGTTAGGTCACTTAAGTGTTACAAGGTAGCTAAGAATAGTTAAAGAAAGAGCTTAGGAGAGCTAGGAGGGGGCATGAGAAGTCCTTGGTGGGTCGGATAAAGGAAAACCCCAAGGCTTTTTACTTTTGTGTGAGAAATAAAAGAATGACCAGGGTGAGGTTAAGGCCAGTCAAAGATAGTAGTGGGAACTTCTGCATGGACTCAGAAGAGATAGGTGAGGCATTGAATGAATACTTTTCTTCAGTGTTCACTAAGGAGAGGGGCCATGTTTTTGAGGATGAGTGTGTGATGCAGGCTGATAGGATGGAGAAGGTAGATGTTCTGAGGGAAGATGTATTAGCAATTTTGAAAAATCTGAGGGTCGATAAGTTCCCTGGGCCAGATGGGATACATCCTAGGATACTTTGGGAGGCAAGGGATGAGATTGCAGAGCCTTTAGCTTTGATCTTTGGGTCCTCACTGTCCATGGGGATTGTGCCAAAGGACTGGAGAGTGGTGAATGTTGTTCCTCTCTTCAAGAAAGGAAATAGGAATGACCCTGGTAATTATAGGCCAGTTAGTCTTATAGTTAATGGAAAGTGTCCTGAGAGATAGGATTTATGACTATTTGGAAAGATGCGGTTTAATCTGGGATAGTCAGCACAGTTTCATGAGAGGTAAGTCTTGCCTCACAAATTTGATTGAACTCTTTGAGGAGGTAACTAAGTGTGTAGATGAAGGTAGAGCAGTTGATGTTGTACACATGGATTTTAGTAAGGCGTTTGATAAGTTTCTCTATGGTAGGCTCATGAAGAAAGTAAAGAGGTGTGGGATAGAAGGAAATTTGGCCGATTGGATAAGTAACTGGCTGTTACTAAGTAACAGAGGGTAGTGCTGGACAGAAAATTTTCAGACAGGAAGCCAGTTACCAGCTGTGTACCACAGGGATCAGTGCTGGGTCCTCTGCTATTTGTGATTTTTATCAATGACTTGGAAGAGGGGGCTGAAGGGTGGGTTAGTAAATTTGCTGATGACACCAAGATTAGTGGAGTAATGGATGAGGTGAAGGGCTCTTGTAGGCTGCAAAGAAACATTGATAGGATACAGAGCTGGGCAGAAAAGTGGCAGATGGAGTTTAACCCTGATAAGTGTGAGGTAATTCATTTTGATAGGACAAACTTGAATGTGGATTACAGGGTCAACCCCAGGGTTCTGAGGAATGTGGAGGAACAGAGAAATCTGGAGGTTTATATCCACAGATCTCTGAAAGCTGCCACTCAAGTGGATAGAGCCATGAAGAAGGCTTATAGTGTGTTCGCGTTTATTAACCGGAGATTTGAGTTTGAGAGCTGTGGGATGATGCTGCATCTATACCAGACCTTAGTGAGGCCACATTTGGAATAGTGTGTCCGGTTCTGGTCACCTCATTATAAAAAGGATGTGGAAGCATCGGAGAGAATGCAGAGGAGATTTACCAGGACGCTGCCTGGTTTGGAGGGTAGGTCTTATGAGGAAAGGTTGAGGGAGCTGGAGCTTTTCTCTTTAGAGTGGAGAAGGATGAGAGGCGACTTAATAGAGGTTTATAAGATGATGAGATGGATAGATAGAGTGGATGTGCAGAGACTATTTCCTCGGGTGGATGTAGCTGTTACTAGGGGGCATAACTATAAGGTTCTTGGTGGGAGATATAGGAGGGATGTCCGAGGTAGATTCTTTACTCAGAGAGTGGTTGGGGTGTGGAATGGACTGCCTGCTGAGATAGTGGAGTCAGACACTTTAGGAACTTTCAAGCGGTTATTGGATAGGCACATGGAGCACACCAGAATGATAGGGAGTGGGATAGCTTCATCTCGGGATTGGACATAGCTCAGCACAACATCGAGGGCTGAAGGCCCTGTACTGTTCTATGTTTGTATGTTTCTATGAAAGGAGCTGGTGGAGAATGTAATGTTACAGTCATAGCTGGGTGTAGAGAAAGATCAGCTTAATACAAAGTAGGTCTAGTCAAAAGACTGATGGCAGCAGGGAAAAAGCTATTCTTGAGTTGGTTTAAAGTTTATTCATTAGTTACAAGTAAATCTTACATTAACACTGCAATGAGGTTGCTGTGAAATTCCCCTAATGGCCACACTCCAGCGCCTGTTCAGGTCAATGGACCTCACCAGCATGTCTTTCAGTCTGTGGGAGGAAACGGGAGTAACCCCACACAGACACATGGAGAATGTGCAAACTCCACACGGACAGTGACCCAAGCCAGGGACCAAACTCGGGTCCCTGGTGCTGTGAAGCAACAGTGCTAACCACTGTGCCATCCCATGGCTAATGCGTGATCTCAGACTTCTGTATCTTTTTCCCATCGGAAGAAGGTGGCAGCGAGTATGGGGTCCTTAATTATGCTGGCTGCTTTTCCGGGGCAGCGGGAAGTGTAGACAGTGTCAATGGATGGGAAGCTGGTTTGCATGATGGGACTGGGCTTCTTTCATGACATTTTTTAGTTTCTGATGACGAATTTATCCAAAGAATTAATTAGGTCACAGTCATAATACTGTATGCAATTTTTGATACCTCATTACAGGACGGGCATTAAAGCCATTGAGGAACTTTAATTAGAATGACTTTTCATGGGCTAAATCAGAAAAGACTATTTTCTGGTTGGTATGTCAATGTCGAGGGGCTATCAATTTCAAAGGATTGCTCAAGGAATAAGGAGTGATGTTGGAAGAAGTTCCCATACAGTGAGGGCCATTGGAGCAATGGAATGATTTGTGGGGGGAAATGATTGAGACAGAGACCGTTGTTTTATTGAAGGGAGAATTGGAAATATATTTTGAAACAGAAAATGACACTTTTGCTCTGGGATTAGTTTTTTAGATGTCAAAGAGCTAGCAGATGTAGGATGAGCTTTGTGATCTGTTCTTTGCTAATGTAATGTTTTATGATTTTATCATTTGTGAAAAACGCAATTAAATCCCCTCTCGGTTGTCTCTAACAGAGATAGGAGTATTTTCAAGATCTGCTGAAGAGTATTGCGTCTAATGACAAAGTCATCTTAATGAACTATACTGTGCACTCTCCTTGGTTACAAAAAAGGACACCCACTGTTCCTTAACTCAGGGCCAATCAATGCTTTACACACATTTATCATAATCTTTTTTCCTCCATGTCATTAATGTTACAGAATTATAAAATCCCCACAGGGCAGAAGGAGGTCATTTGGCCCATGGAGCCCACACCAACAATAATCCCACCAAAGCACTATCCCATGTATTTATCCTGCTGATCCCCCAACACTAATGGGCATTGTAGCGTGGCCAACCCACCTAACCTGCACATCTTTGGAGGAAATCGCAGCACCCGGAAGAAACCCACGCAGACACGGGCAGAGTATGCAGATTCCAGACAGAAAACCACCTGAGGCCAGAATTGAACTGGGATCCCTGGCACTGTGAGGCAGTGGTGCTAACAACCAGTGCCACCATGCCACCCAATTAATGTCCTTTAGGGAAGGAAATCTGCCTTCCATACCTGGTCTGGCCTACATGTGACTCCAGAGCCACAGCAATAAATGCTGGCCAGCCAGTGATGCCCATATCCCACAGATGAATTAAAAAAAGTGTATTAAAGGGGGTGCTATGAGACAAATGTTGACACAAGTGGTGTCGGGCAATATTAGGGCAGGTGACATGATGCTTGGTCACAGAGGGAGGTTTTATGCAGCATCTTAAAGGAGTAGAAAGAGTAGAGATCTGGACACCAAATTCCTGTACTCAGGGCCCTGAAGGCACGCCCACCATTGTTAGCCCAATAATACCAGGATTTACAAGAGCCAGAACTAAAGAAACGCAGTGAGTTGTTGGGGCTGAAGGAGGTTACGGAGTGAGCGAGTCCAGGGTAGGGCAGGTGAGGAAGAGGAAATAGTGTGAGAATTTTAAATGTGAGAATTTTAATTTGAAAAACTCTGTGAGTCTCAACAGGAATGTGGGGGAGACGAGCGGGAGACGGGGGTGGAGGGAAGGGTGGGGGATTGTGGGGAGAATAACAAGCGTAGGCTGTATTTCCATCTCATTCATCAATCCTCAATCCATCCCTTATTCTGTCATGAAGTATTCATTATAAACTTACTTGCTGCAGAAGAAACTGTTAACCAATCCACTAGCATTCAATGTAAGTTGTAAATAACTTGATTTTAAACAAAACAGTCCAACACAAATAAGTAAGAAGTCCCACAACACCAGGTTAACATACAATAGTGGCACAGTGGCCCAGTGGTTAGCATTGCTCTAGAGACCCGGGTTTGATTCCCAGCTTGGGTCACTGTCTGTGCGGAGTTTGCATGTTCTCCCCATGTCTGCGTGGGTTTCCTCCAGGTACTCCAGTTTCCTCCCAGACGTGCCGGGTAGATGCATTGGCCATGCTAAATTCTCCCTCAGTGTACCCGAACAGGCGCTGGAGTGTAGCAACGAGGGGATTTTCACAGCAACTTCATTGCAGTGCTAATGTAAGCCTTACTTGTGACTAATAAGTAAATAAAGTTTAACTTTGCTGCTCTTGCCAAGTGGCCTGATGAGTACAAGACAAAAAGCTTCGACATATCTTTTTTTTTCAGCAGTACAAATCATTGTGCTGAGACAAAAGCTGTCACATGTAATGTAGGTCTGGTAAGCAGACCATTGCTGTAACATCTCTACTTGTTCCAAAATACTTCACTGGCTGTGATGTGCACCGGGACTGTTTGAAAGACAAATATTCAGAGTAAAATAAACCTAAGGGTGTGATTGTGGGATGGCACGGTGGCATAGTCGTTAGCACTGCTGCCTCACAGCGCCAGGGAACCGAGTTTGATTCCCAGCTTGGGTCACTGTCTGTGTGGAGTCTGCACGTTCTCCCCGTGTCTGCGTGCATTTTCTCTGGGTGCTCAGGTTTCCTCCCAGAGTCCAAAGATTGCCCATTAGTGTTCCAGGATGAATAGGTTAGAGGGATTAGCAGAGTTAATATGTGTAGAGTTACGGGGATACGACCAGGGTGGGATTGTTGTCGGTGCAGACTCAAGTAAGTCACAGCAGGGAAGAAGCTGTTCTTGAGTTGGTTGGTGCATGATCTCAGACTTTTGTATCTTTTTCCTGACGGAAGAAGGTGGAAGACAGAATGTCCGGGGTGCATGGGGCCCTTAATTATACTGGTAGCTTTACTGAGGCAACGGGAAGTGTAGACAGAGTCAGTGGATGGGAGTCAATGGATCTTTGGGACTGTCCAGCACATACACACACACATACTCACACACACACACACACACACACACACACACACATGCATACACTTATGCACACACACACACGTACTTGCGCACACTCAAACACACACACGTGCACACACACATGCACGTGCATACACACTCAGACACATGCACACACACACATATATACATACACACATGTGCACACATACACTCACGCACACACACGCACAGGTGCACATACATACATGCGCACAACCATACACACACACGCCCACACACACGCACTCTCTTCCGCACACACACACACGCGCGCATATACACACACACACATACCCACACACACACATGAACACACACAGACAAGGAGAGCCCCCTAAAGGGGCTACCCCGATGGCCCCTCCTGGCACTGTCAACTAGGCAGGAGGTTGGCACTGTCAGGGTGGCAATGCCAAGGTACTGAGGTGCCATGTTCCTCTCCACCTGGGGGCTGTGATCTCCCGTGCACCACCAGCGTGGTCATCGTGACTGACTTTCAGTTTTGAAATCCAGCAATGATTCCCGCCAGTGTGAGGTCCTGCTGGTGAGGGGGGAACATGAGATGGGGCAGCGTTAGGCTGTATAATGATATTTAAACTCAAATTCATGGAAATTCACAATGATATTGCCGGTATGAGGAGGAGAAGACCTCAAACTGAGATCTTCCCGCTGCAAATCCGGCCAAGGCTTACTCTTGGTTGAATTGCCAGTGCATCCCCTCCAGTGCAGTCACATCTTCCCTATAATGCGGCGACCCAAGCTGCACACAGTACTCTAGCTGTGGCCTAATGAGTGTTTTATACAACTCCCTGCTTTTATACTTCGACTAATGAAGACCAAGATACAAAAGTCTGAGGTCACTTATAAACCAACTCAAGAACAGCTTCTTCCCTGCTGCTGCCAACAGACTTTTGAATGGATCTACCTTGCATTAAGTTGACCTTTTTCTACACCCTAGCTATGACTGTAACACCACATTCTGCACCCTCTCCTTTCCTTCGCTATGAACGGTATGCTTTGTCCGTGGTGCATGCAAGAAACAATACTTTCCACTGTATGTTAAATCAATCAAATCTTAACCATCTTATCTGGTGGGGGTGGCATGGGGGCACAATGGTTAGCACTGCTGCCTCACAGCACCAGGGATTCAGGTTGAATTCCTGGCTCGGATCACTGCCTGTGTGGAGTCTACATATCTCCCTGCAGCTGCATGAGTTTCCTGTGTGTGCTGGTTTTGTGGAATCATAGAGTCCCTGCAGTGCAGAAGGAGACCATTTGGCCCATCGATTCTGAACTGACCACAATCCCACCCTATTCCCGTAACCTCACATATTTACCTTGCTAATTCCTCTGATACTAAGGTCAATTTCGCATGGCCAATTAACCCATCTTTGGACTCTGGGAGGAAACTGGAGCACTCGGAGGAAATTCATGCAGACATGGGGAGAATGTGCAAACTCTATACAGACAGTGACCTGAGGCCGGAATTGAACCTGGGTCCCTGGCGCTGTGAGGTAGCAGTGCTCACCACTGTGCCACTGGGCCGCTCTTTCCTCCCACAGTCTGAAAGACATGATGGTTAGGTGCATTGGCCATGCTATTTTCTCCCTCAGTGTACCCGAACAGGTGCTGGAGTGTGGCGACTAGGGAATTTTCACAGTAACTCCATTGCAAAGCCTATTTATGAATTAATGAATAAATTTCAGGGATTTTTAGACATCCATCCAAAATCCCTTTGGTCCTCTGTACTTCCTAGTGGCTGACCGTTCATTGTGTATTCCCTTGTCAATTTGTCTTGTGGAGCTTTTCATTTGATGTATTATTGTCACATGTATTGGTATACATGAAAAGTATTATTTCTTGCATGCTATCAGCCAAGCATACCATTCATAGAGAAGAAAAGGAGTGAACACAGTGTTACAGTCATAGCTAGGGTAAAGAGAAAGATCAACTTCATGCAAGGTAAATCCATTCGAAAGTCTGACAGCAGAAGGGAAGAATCTGTTCTTGAGTTGGTTGGCTTGTGACTTTCTATCTTTTTCTATCGTAATTTTCTTTTACCCAATGGAAGATGGTGGAAGAAAGAATGTCCGAGGTCCTTAAGTAAGCTTGCCGCTTTGCCAAGGCAGTGGGAAGTGTAGACAGAGTTAATGGATGGAAGGCTGTTTTGCGTGATGGATTGGGTTTCATTCACGACCTTTTGTAGTCTCTTACGGGTTTGGGCAGAGCCGGAACCATACCAAGCTGCGGTACAATCAGAAAGAATGCTTTCTATGGTGCATCTGTAAAAGATGGTGAAAGTCGTAGCGGACATGCCAAATTTCCTTAGCCTTCTGAGAAAGTTGAGGTATTGGTGGCTTTCTTAACTACAGTGTCGGCATGGACAGGACAGGTTGTTGGTGATCTGGACACATAGATACTTGAAGCTCTCAACCCTTTCTACTTTGTTGCCATTGATGTCGATATGGGCATGTTCTGTTTCCCAATCTGAACATTAATTTGAGCTTAGCACTACATAACTTTCTTTATAGCTCAGTGCATGGGGTAAAAACATACAGGAAGAATCATCATTGCCAATGGACTTGGATTCAGCTCCTGAACCAGCCACACTCTGAAACCACTTTGATTGCAAGTTTGTTGATTTGTGAAATTGACTTGAAATTGACAGGGATATCCAGAGGCATGGAGCTTTCACTGCACCCAAAAGGCAAAAAGACAAGATACTCTATCTCTAATCCTGTGAGCTAAAGCAAGTGGCAGAAAGTGAACATGTAAGTCCAGGATCTTACTAATGCAGACATTCTCCCCCTGTTGCTTTAGTGGTGCTTGTAGATAAGCCAAATACTTTTTATGGAACAGACTTTATCAACTGAACTGGAACCGGTCTGGAAGCGTGAGTTCCATCACTGCTCTTACTCTCAAATTAAAATGTTTCGGAAGCGTACAAGTTATCACATTTGACACCTCGACTAAGCCATTTCTATGTGCCCCTTATTAAGCTTTGAATATTGAGTGCAGTGCTGAATATTTTCAAAGTTCTCGTTTTTCACTCTTGCTGTCCAATTCACAGAAGACTAGCTATAAACTCACTGCAAAGTTTTCAGTTATTTAAAAGGATTCATCATGTGGGAGTGACCTGATCAAAGAGTGCGTGGATGTCAATATATGATAAACTCTACATCGCAGAATAACCTCAGCGCAAATAGTTAATTTCAGGATGCAGGATAGCACTGGATGGGGAAAGATCATTTTCATAGATTGCCTGATCACCAAGAGCTTATCAGCTTTATTGTGCAATTGGTTTTAACAACCTGCCCAACACATTTGTAAAGCTGCGTTTTGGGATGCCTGCATGGGCATAGAGTGCGGCACGGTGGCACAGTGGTTAGCAGTGCTGCCTCACAGCGTCAGAGGCCCGGGTTCAATTCCAGCCTCAAGTGACTGGGCATTCTTCCCCGTGTCTATGTGGTTTTTCTTCGGGTGCTCCGGTTTCCCCCCGCACTCCAAAGATCTGCAGGTTAGGTTGATTGGCCATGCTCAATTGCCCCTTAGTGTCAGGGTAGATATGTGGAGATACAGGGATAGTGGCTCAGTGGGATTGTGGTCAATGCAGGCTCAATGGGTGAAATGGCCTCTTTCTGCACTGTATGGATTCTATGATTCATTGGCTCTGATGCACTTCTGGGGCAGTCTTACCAAAGTGCTGAACAAGTGTGAAAATGGAACGGTTTCTGATCTGTTTTTTGGGTGATTGCAATTTCATGGCACTTCTCTTCTTGGAACCTCTCTTCTTCAGCAACTTGCCTTTGGTTGCTTTGCTAAAAAAGTTTTTTTTTCACAATTTGCTTCTTTTCCAAATCATTTTCAATCTGTGCCCTCTCATTTTTGATCCTTTTTATCAGCTGGAAAAGATTTTTCTAGCATGCCCTTGTTGCATCTTGGCTGAACTGTTCTAGTGCTCTCCTTATGAAACCTCACCTTTCACCCTACATTAACCTGTGCTCAAACAATGCTGCGTCTTACCTTGCTGCAGCTCTTGTTCACTTATCACCTTCATTAGCGTCCAGTTTACATTTGCCTTAATTTGACAAAAGAAATGAATTCTTGCTTTCACATCCCTCCATAGTTGCATTGCTCTGAGACCTTCTCCAGCCCTACATGCCTTTGAGATCCCTGCAAGCTTCAATTGCTATTCTGCTCAATATTAATGTTTAAATTTTATCTACTAGGGCCACAAGTAGGCTTATATTAACACTGCAATGAAGTTACTGTGAAAATTCCCTATTCGCCACACTCTGGCACCTGTACACCGAGGGAGAATTTAGCACGGCCAGTGCACCTAACCAACGTGTCTTTCAGACTGTGGGAGGAAATCGGAACATCCCGAGGAAACCCACACAGACACAGAAAGAATGAGGAGAGTCCGCATAGATAGTCAGCCAAGCTGGGAATTGAACCTGGGTCCTTGGCACTGTCGGGCAGCAGTGCTAACCACTGTGCCACCATGCTGCCCCATGGATCCAGCATTGACAATTCTGCTTTGAGACCCTAAGCTCTAGACTCCCCATCCTTCCCAAAGCACTGTGCCTCACTATCTGGCATGTTTCTACAAGATCCTTCTAAAACCTATCCTCTTTTATCAAACATTCTGTCGCTTGCCCTGATATGCCGTTTGGTGAGTCAGTGTTTTTTGGAAATTATTCTTGTGAAGTGCTCTGGGACATTTTAACAGGTTAAGTGCACTTTCTTAACGTTGCTCTTGTTCTTGTTCTTCATCAGTCCCAGTAACTAGAACGGTGTTGCAGGCTCAGTAGTGTGATACTTGGAAAATGCAAAGCGAATTATTCATGTATCTACATTAAGGTCACTAATGTCAAATTAATTGGCACCAATGATTGAGTGGAACCTTGCGGCCAGTGGGTCAAAATAGTGACAACTTGCCCATCAAGCTGCATCCTGCTTTCGGTCAACATCTTCCTGGTGAGGCAGAACGGCAGCAGAGAAGGAAAGAAAAAACAGCAAATCCTGCACCCTGGATCCCACTGCCCCGTGGGATGTACCATCCCATGTCCCCAGAGATTGGTGGGCCGAGAATTGCCCTGTTCAATCCCATAGTGGCACATGACAGAAAGTCATGCCCCTGAGCAGATGTCAAAGAACAAAAAAATTACAGCACTGGAACAGGCCCTTCGGCCCTCCAAACCTGCACCGGCCATGCTGCCCTTCTGAATTCAACCCCCCTACCCTTCCAGGGATCATATCCCCCTATTTCCATCCTATTCATGTATTTATCAAAATGCCCCTTAAAAGTCCTCTTCATATTGTGTTCAGTGCAGACTGGGTGGGCTGAGGGGCCTCTTTCTGCACTGTAGGGTTCTATGATCTATGATCTATGATAGCTACTTCCACTACCTCCCCCGGCAGCGAGTTCCAGGCACCCAGACACCTTCTGTGTAAAAAACCTGCCTCGTACATCTCCCTTAAACTTTGCTTCTCACAACTTAAACCTATGCTCCCTCGTAGTTGACTCTTCCACCCTGGGAAAAAGCTTCTGATCCAATCTGTCCATGCCTCTCATAATCTTGTAGACCTCTAACAGGTTGCTCCTCAACCTCCGTCATTCCGGTAAGAACAAGCCAACATCTCCAACATCTCCTCATAGCTAATGCCCTCCATACCAGACAACATCCTGATAAATCTTGCCTGTACCCTCTACAAAGGCTCCACATCCTTCTTGAAGGATGGCCAGTTGTACATACATAATCTCAGACGTGGTTCAGGGTGATGCACTGTCACCAATGGCCAGGTAACCAAAATGTCTGACGTTCGTTCAGCAAAGCAAACTTTCTGTGCAGAGCTTCAGTTTAGGTTGCACCCTGATGATTTGAATGTGAATGTAGACGACGGTTTGAGGATGGCACTAAATTAGGAAGTATCGTTGACAGTGAAGAAGGTTACCAAGGATTACAGGGGGAGCTTGATCAATTAGGGAAGTGGGCCGAGGGTTGGCAATTGGATTTCAATAGATGTGAGGTGTTGCATTTTGGCAAGTCAAAGCAGGGTAGGACTTATACAGTGAATGGTGAGGCCCTGGGGAGTGTTGAGCATCGGAGGGATCTCAGAGTACAAGTACACAATTCATTGAAAGCAGCAGCACAAAGTAGTGAAGAAGGCCTTCACCAGTCAGGGCATTCAGCATAGAGGTTGGGACATTATGTTACGGTTGTGTAAGTCATTGGTGAGGGTGCGCCTGGAGTATTGTGCAGTTTTGGTCACCCTGTTATTGGAAAGACATTGATAAACTGGAAAGGGAGCAAAGAAGGTTTACCAGGATTTTGCCGGGACTAGGAGGCCTGAGTTATCGGGAGAGGTTGGTCAGGCTTGGGTTCAAAAGGTCCGGTGACATTGTTTAAAAGAAGAACAGGGGGGTTATCCCTGGTGTCCTGTCCAATATTTACCCATCAACCAATATATTAAAAAAAAACTGGGCATTACCACATGACGGTTTGTGGGAGCCCTGCTTTTCACAATTTGACAGCCATGTTCCTTCTGTTGCAACATTGACCACCAAACATTTGTCCAGGTAAAGTGTCTGAAAATCAACAATTTCGGAACAGAGGCAATGCCAGATTTTGGATTTTGCTGCATTTCGGGGCTGATTGTAATGGGGACAACAGGTCAGGTGCCGTACCACAGCAAAGACGCACATTGATCAATAAAAGTTTGAAGTTTATTTACTCACGTCACAAGTAGGCTTACACTGCAGTGAAGTTACTGTGAAAATCCCCCAGTCGCCACACTCTGGCGCCTGTTCAGGTACACTGAGGGAGAGTTTAGCATGGCCAGTGCACCTAACCAGCACACCTTTCGGACTGTGGGAGAAAACTGGAGCACCCAGAGGAAACCCAGGCAGACACGGGGAGAACATGCAGACTCCACAATAGACAGTGACCTGAGCTGTGAATCGAACCCGGGTCCCTGGCCCTGTGTATGCCAACAATTGTTCAGACAATCTTCTTTTACATTTCACTCAGTTAAAATTCTGAACATTTCTGGTTTTCAGACTGATTTTTATGCAGCCAGTTTTTTGAGAGACTGCACTGTCACCGATTTAAAGCATTTCAGGAGATTCGGAGGTTGTAACAGGCGCTAGACAAATGTAAATGTTCCTTTCTGTCATCCTGCACATACTCAGCTTTGGCCTGGCCATTATTTCATGCTTAATCTCTAAGTGGATCTATTTGTTCTTTGACTATTCCAAATCCATCCAAACCCCTTTCCGTAATTTCCTTCACTAGCCGTTGCGATTTTTTTTCCAATTTCCTCTTTCCATCAGAGATTACCTCTCAGCGGTTTTAAATTAAGTTTTATACTTTTTAATCTCCTTCCCCGTTTCCGTGGATATTTTAAAACCTATGTACCTCGACACTCGCTATTTTTAGTACAACATCACTACTCTGTAATGCGCAGCATTAAATCCTTCACGAATTGAGGTCAGGTGAAAACAGAGGCGGACTATTTAATTTTTTTTTATCATCAACTTTTTTCTCCTGCCAGCATTCCCTCTCCTGAAGGCACTCTCTTCCTGCAAGATTATGATTCCAAGTGATCATTTATCTCGGAATCGAATCTTGACAGCAAATAGCAACAGGCTTTTCAACCTTTATGAAATATCACAGTCAGGACTCGCTGTCCATAAACTGCGCTAACACACAAGCACCTTGAATAATTTGGTGTATGTATTGGGACATCACATGTATTGAGATACAGAGAAAAGTACTGTTTCTTGTGCGTCGTACAGACAAAACACATAGAAGGAAAGGAGGGGGTGCAGAATGGAGTGTCACACTTATAGCTAGCGTGCAGAGAACTTAATGAGAGGTGCGTCCATTCAAAAGTCTGATGGCAGCAGGGAAGAAGCTGTTCTTGAGTTGGTACGTGACCTCAGGCTGTTGTATCTTTCTCCCGATGGGAGAAGGTGGAAAAGGGAATGTCCGGGGTGCGCGGGATCCTTGATTGCACTGGCTGCTTTTCTGAGGCAGTGGGAAGTGTAGACAGAGTCAATGAATGGGAGGCTGGTTTGCATGATGGACTGGATTATGTTCATAACCCTTTTGTATTTGGTTGCAGTCTTGGGCAGAATAGGAACCATACCAAGTTGTGATATATCCGGAAAGGATGCTTTCTACGAGGGGGGCATCAGGATGTTGAATTTGATGACCAGCCATGATCAAAATGAATGGTGGAGCAGGCTCAATGGGCTGAATGGCCTACTCCTGCTTCTACTTTCTACGTTTCTATGATATATCTGTAAAAGTTGGTGAGAGTCGTAACAGACATGCCAAATTTCTTTCATCTTCTGAGAGAGGAGAGGCATTGGTGGGCTTTCTTAAGTATAATGTTGGCATGGAATTGGGTGACTGTGTGAAGTTTGCTTGTTCTCCCTGTGTCCCTGTGGGTTTCCTCCAGGTGCTCCGGTTTCTCCCTGCATTTCAAAGAAGGGCAGGTTAGGTGCTAAATTGCCCCTTAGTGTCCCAAGGTGTGTCGGTTAGGGGGATCAGTGGGGGAAATACATGAAATTACAGGGATAGGGAAGGGGATTGAATCCGGATAAGATGCTCCGTCAGAGAGTTGGTGCAGACTCG
This sequence comes from Carcharhinus amblyrhynchos, assembly GCF_965287045.1. Lineage (NCBI taxonomy): Eukaryota > Metazoa > Chordata > Chondrichthyes > Carcharhiniformes > Carcharhinidae > Carcharhinus > Carcharhinus amblyrhynchos. The sequence goes on along the minus strand of NC_137328.1, from coordinate 118,472,451 downwards.
ATGGGCTGCACAGCCATGTTCTGCACTGTAGGGATTCAATGATTCAATGGCAACAGTGCAATGGCTGTGAAAGAAACTCATCTCCTTTCAATCAGCCCCAGAGACTCACACAATGAAGGCTCGATCCCAGCTGAAGATCTTCAGCGGGGTGGGGGCAGGAGGGGGGGCTTCTTCCTGAAATTTCGGCCTACTTTACTCCTTGCTGGTCTGTCCCTGCCGACACATGCCCACCATGACAGTGCCGCTGGCATTTTGGTTGGAGTTTGACCAGGAACGTCTTCAGCAGGAATGCAAAAACAACCTGCATTTATATAGCACCTCAAACGTATAAAACAAACTGGAGCATAAAATAAATATGATACTTTTTTACTCAGTCTTGGGTCATGGGTGTCGCTGGCTGACCAGTATGTATTGCCCATTCCCAGTTGCCCAAGGGCAGTTGAGAGTCAACTTCATTGTTGTGGCTCTGGAATCACATGTAGGCCAGGCTGGGTAAGGACAGTAGATTTCCTTCCCTAAAGGACGTCAGTGAACTAGATGGGTTTTTGTGACAATCGTTTTATTGTCATCAGTAGATTCTTAATTTCAGATCTTTTGTTTAATTGAATTCAAATTCCACTATCCTCCATGGCAGGATCCAAACCCGGGTCTCAGGTTATATGAGTTTCTTGACTGATAGTCTAGTCATAATACTACTAGGCTATTGCTCCCACTGAACAACATAGGAATGTATTATGATTGTTGACCAAAAGGTTGACCAAAGAAATGTCCAGATCATCAACAACCACGGTGGCACAGTGACAAGCACTATTGTCTCACAGTGCCAGGGACCCAGGTTCGATTCCCGGCTTGGGTCATTGTCTGTGTGGAGTTTGCATGTTCTCTCCATGTCTCTTTGGGTTTCCTCTGGGTGCTCCGGTTTCCTCTCTCAGTCCAAAAATGTGTGGGTTAGGTGGATTAGCCATGCTAAACTGCCCCTGAGTGTCAGGGGGATTAGCAGGGTTAATACATGGGGCTACAGGGATAGGAGCTGGGTGGGATTGTGGTTGGTACAGACTCGATGGGCCGAATGGTCTCCTTCTGCACTGTAGGGGTTCTATGATTCTAACAACCTGCCCTGTTCCCTCCATGCTGACACTATAGTTAAGAAAGCCCACCAACGCCTTTACTTTCTCAGGGGTTTGAGAAAATTTGACATGTCTGCTACAACTCTCACCACCCTCGAAGAAAGCATTCTTTCCGGTTGTATCACAGCTTGGGATGGCTCCTGCTCTGCCCAAGACTGCAAGAAACTACAAAGGATTGTGAATGAAGCCCAGTCTATCACTCAAACCATCCCCGCATCCAGTGACTCCGTCTATAGTTCCTGGTGCCCCGGCAAAGCAGCCAGCGTAATCGAGGACCCCACTCACCCCGGACTTGCTCTCTTCCACATACTTCCATTGGGAAAAAGATACAAAAGTCTGAGATCACGGATTAACCAACCCAAGAGCAGCTTCTTCCCTGCTGCCATCAGACTTTTGAATGGACTTACCTTGCATTCAGTTGATTTTTCCCTACACCCGAGCTATGACTGTAACACTGTACTCTGCACTCTCTCCTTTCCTTCCCGATGTATGATCTCCCTGGTACAACACGCAAAATAAAAACTTTTTACTGTATACTAATGCATGTGACAATAATAAATCAAATCGAGGTTTTAACAATCAGCTAATTGGGGGAGAGAAAGCTGAAGAGGTTTAGGGAGGAAATTCCCAAGTTTAGGACTAAGGCGTCGGAAAGCATGGCCAGCAGTCATGGAATGATGAAGGTAGGGATTGGAAGAAACCAGGAAGATTATAACGAGTGCCGACTCAGGGAATTGGGTCAGGGCCAGTGTCAATTAAAGAGGGCAGGCGGGAGTTCAGCTTTTGCCTGATTGTTGCTCCATGGAGGATAATGCCGCTTTGGAACACTTGAACTGTTCCGAGGGTTCAGACTTGAATAGAATCAATAATGAAGCTGGCAAGAGGATTTATAAAAATCTAATGTTATTGAATTATGTTTCAAAATCACAAGGATATAAATAGCGCACTGATAGCTGAGAAATGGGCTGAAAGACCTCATGCAGAGCTTGTCAATGAAAAATAAAACATACAAATTGATAACTTTCAATCTAATTGCATTCTTATTTCGTAAATGCCTTGAATCCGTCCAATCCAGTTTCTGTCTTTCCTTTTAACCTACCGAACAACTGGCCTCTTTCATCCAGTTCTCTGTCTTACTTTAAACAATGGAATCAAAGACTTACACATCAGGTTAGACCATGAGAGATAGGAGCAGAATTAGCCTACTCCGTCATTCGAGCGTGGCTGAAATGTTTCCCAATCCCCTTCTCCTGTCTTTTCCCTGTAACCCTTGATCCCATCATTAGTCAATAACCTATCGATCTCTGTCTTAAATATACTCAATGATCTGGCCTCCACAGCCTTCTGTGGCAATGAGTGCCACAGATTCACCACCCTCTGGCTGAAGAAATTCCTCCTCATCTCTGTTCTAAAGGGTCATCCCTTCAGTCTGAAGCTATGCCCTCGGATCCTAGTCTCTGCTGCTGATGGAAACATCTTCTCCAGGTCCACTCTATCCAGGCCTTGCAGCGTTTTGTAAGTTTCAATGAGATTCCCCCTCATCCTTCTAAACTTTGTCGAGGACAGACTCAGTGTCCTCAGACGCGCCTCACACATCAAACCTTCAATTCCCAGGATCATGCTGGTGAGTTTCCTCCGGACCCTCTCCAAGGCTAGCACATCCTTCCTTCAATACGGGGTTACGAAACTGAATCTTCCACACAGTTTTGGTTCCTCAATTGCTTTGGTTGAAATTCCCCCGTCTCGCCCACTGTGGGAGTCATAGCAGGCGAGGTGGAAAATTCAACAGATCATTTAACGGCCCTTGAACTTGAGGGGGAATTTCCAGGCTTGAGACACGCACGGCTGGACAATCCCACCTTTTACTTTAAAGAACAAAGTGGTGGCACAGTGGTTAGCACTGCTGCCTCATAGCACCAGGGACCCAGGTTCGATTCCAGGCTTGGGTCACTGCCTGTGTGGAGTCTGTACTTTCTGCCTGTGTCTGCGTGGCTTTCCTCCGGGTGCTCTGGTTTCCTCCCACAGTCCGAAGACATTAAGTGCATTGGCCATGCTAAATTATCCCTGGGGGACGATCTAGGGTAAATGCATGGGGACTGGCTGGGTATATGGTTTGTGCAGACTTGATAGGCCGAATGGCCTCCTTCTGCACTGTAGGATTCCCTGACTGAACAGGCGCTGGAGTATGGCGATTGGGGATTTTCTCAGTAACTTCATTGCAGTGTTAATGTCAGCCCACTTGTGACACTAATAAATAAATTTTAAAACTTTAAACCCACAGAAACACCATTGGTCTAGCTCACTCAGGAGACTAATGGGTTTATGTGTTCTCTGAACAATATCCTTATCCGGTGTTGGGGCACAGCTATGATAAATGCTGAGTTGTTCAGCTCCCAGAGGTGAAACTTGAAACGCCTATGTTCAGCTGTTTTCAATTTGTACAGTATGAGGAAAGGTTTGAAATGATGCCCCTGACTATGAATTTTATACCAGAGTGAAGATTTATTAATGATGTGGAGATGCCAGTGTTGGACTAGGATGGGCACAGTTTCACAACACCAGGTTAAAGTTCCAACAGGTTTATTGCAATCACGAGATTTTGGAGCACTGCTTCTTCATCATAGAAGAAAATCCATACAGTGCAGAAGGAGGCCATTCAATCATCGAGTCTGCACTGACCACAGTCCTACCCAGGCCCTCTCTCCGTCACCACATGTATTTACCCTTCTAACCCCCTGACTGTAAGGGGCAATTTAGCATGGCCAATCCATCTAACCTGCACATCTTTGGACTGTGAGGGAAAATTAGAGCATCTGGAGGAAACCCACGCACACACGGGGAGAATGTGCAAACTCCACACAGACAGTCATCTGAGGCTGGAATTGTACCCAGGTTCCTGTCACTGTGAGGCTAACCACTGTGCCACCGTGCTGTCCCTGATGAAGGAGCAGCACTCCAAAAGTCATAGTACCAATATACCTGGTTGGACCCTAACCTGGTGTTGTGAGGCCTCTTACTAAGATTTATTGAGAAGTCTGGGAGAAAAACAGTGAAGTAAAATAGAAGTACGCTGAAATAAGACCACAAGCAAAAATGGCCTTTCACTCCATTGAATCTGCTCCGCTGTTCAATGAGATCATTGCTGAGCTGATGTGACAATCCTCAACGCCATTTTTCCACCTTATCCCCATAACTCTTGTTTCCTTAGCTGATTAAACATTTCTCTGTCTCAGCCTTGAACAGACTTAACGACTCAGCCTCCACATCCCTCTACGGTAAAGAATTCCACAGATTCACTACCCTTCAAGAGAAGAAATTCCTCCTCATCTCTGTCTTAAATAAGACAATGGCTTGACACAGTGTCAATACTTTAAACAGATCCAAGCAATCTTAATCTAACTTCCTTCAGAGCTAACTCTCCCCAATCTGTTCCAGTACACCTTATAGATTTTAAGAGCTATAAAAATCCCATAACTTTGACCACACAGTGCCTTCATGTCTGTGAGGTTTGCTTCTGCGATTTAACCACCAGTTTGCTTTTAAAATCTGATTTCTTTCCTAGTGCTTGCTGGGAATTAAGCAACAATTCTTGTTCTTGGCTGAGGTCTAAAATAACTTCTACATACATCCCCTTAAATACACTTTTCCCTTTAACCTCTCCCAGACCTAATTAATTTTATCCCTTTAGTTTAGCTTTTTGAACAAATCAAAAAGTATCACACAGGAACAGGCCATTCGGCCCTCCAAGCCTGTGCCAATCATGATGCCCTAACTAAACTAAAAAACAAACCTTATGCCCTTACTCAGACCACATCTCTCAATTCCCTCTCTATTTATGGATCCATCCAAATGCCTCTTAAATGGGTTTGATTTGATTTATTACTGTCACATGTATTAGTATGCAGTGAAAAATGTTGCTTCTTGCGCGCTATACAAAGCATACCGTACACAGAGAAGGAAAGGAGAGGGTGCAGAATGCAGTGTTACAGTCATAGCTAGGGTGTAGAGAAAGATCAACTTAATGCAAGGAAGGTCCATTCAAAAGTCTGATGGCAGCAGGGAAGAAGCTACTCTTGACTCGGTTAGTACTCAGACTTTTGTATCTTTTCCCCGACTGAAAAAGGTGGAAGAGAGAATATCTAGGGTGCGTGGGGTCCTTGATTATCATAGAATCATAGAATTCCTACAGTGCAGAAGGACACCATTGAGTCTGCACCGAACACAATCCCATCCAGACCATATTCCATAGACCCACATATTTACCCTGCTAATCCCTTGACACTGAGGAACAATTTATCATGGCCAATCAACCTAACCCGCACATCTTTGGACCGTGGGAGGAAACCAGAGCACCCGGAGGAAACCCACGCTGACATGGGGAGAACGTGCAGACTCCACACAGACAGTGATCCGAGGCCAGCATTGAACCCGGGTCCCTGGCTCTGTGAGGCAGCAGTGCCACCCCAATTGTCAATTGTTGGGAAAACCCATCTGGTTCACTAATGTCCCTTCAGGGAAGGAAATCTGCCGTCTTTACCTGGTCTGGCCTACATGTGACTCCAGAGCCACAGCAATGTGGTTGACTCTCAACTGCCCTCTGAAATGGCCTCTCAGTTTCAAGGGCAACTAGGGATGGGCAATAAATGCTGGCCAGTTAGCCTGTATCCCAAAAATGAATTTAAAAAAGGACCAAAATGAAGGGACAGGTTTCTGTGCTGTTGACAACCCGAATGGGCTCTTGCCCTTGGTGTCCGCACCTCAAAAGAACAAAGCAAATTACAGCACAGGAACAGGCCCTTCGGCCCTCCAAGCCTACACCAACTATGCTGCCCAATTTAACTAAAACCCCTTAACCTTCCGGGGACCCTATCTCTCTATTCCAATCCCATTCATGTACTTGTCAAGACGCCGCTCTGCTTTCACTACCTTTCCTGGTAACAAGTTCCAGGCACCCACTAATCTCTGTGTAAAAAATCTGCCTCATACATCTCCTTTAAACCTTGCTCCTTGCACCTTAAACCTGTGCCCCCTAGTATTCCACCCTGGGAAAAAGCTTCTGACTATCTACTCCCTCCACGCCTCTCATAATCTTGTAGACTTCTACCAGCTCACCCCTCAACCTCCGTCGCTCCAGTGAGAACAAACCAAGTTTCTTCCAATCTCTCCTCATAGCTAACGCCCTCCATACTAGCCAACAATCTGTGGAATTCCCTCCTGGGGGCACTCTCCCTCTCCCCACTTTGTGACACTGCTCAAAACCTACCTCACCTCACATCTCATCCCAGTGTTAATTCTCATCTGATTACATCCCTGTGAGGCGCATGGGGATGATTCATTATGTTAAAAGCAGATTTTTAGTGTCCTCTTTAAATGCCATCCACCCAGATGGAAGCAGAGACTGTAATGGAGGCCAACAGTGCGAATTTAGTGGAAATACGGCCGTGCCACTAAAATTTAATTTGTTTCTTTCACGATAAATCATTTTAATGCACAAATTTTACTTTGACATAATTGAATGTCTAGTCGATGCCTTTTATTTCCTCGAAGTGCTGTGTGGGTTATCAGAACCTCATATATTTCTTCTCTTGCCTGACTTCAAAACAAAGAACCTGCTTATGAATATCTTTAATATTCATGGGTTTCCAGCCGCGCCGTGGCAGTTGTCAGGTGAAGGAATAGCTTCATCAAGCCAGCGATTGCCTCAAGATGTCTGGCCTGCGAACAAAACCCATTAGCGCTGTACATCACAGGTCAGACTGGCTGCGTATAGAGCTGCTCCCGGAGCTCCATCTACACCGCTTTGCCCTCCGTATAATGACTGACATTAGCCATGAAGGGCTCGGGGTGCCTTTCATCCACCTTTTCCTCTCCGCATCATTCCCTGTCACAAGCCTGCGTCGAGCTTCTGAGAGTTTCGGAGATGTCAATCGCTCAGTAATTGTACGCTGACAGCTCTCTGAAATTCGGGCAAATGAGATATAATAGCCCGACCTATTTTTTTTTTTACGTGTGCTTTGACTGGACCTACTGTTGCCCCTGTCTCCCTTTAGATTCTTCCGTCACCAGCTGATAACAACGCAGAGCAATTTTAATGGCGGTTTTTAACACTGCAGGCCCCAAACTTATGTTTTATTCTGTGGGATAACATGCAATTATGTTGAATCCTCATTTGAATATTTTCTTTCTTCGATGCTCCTTCACCCTGCACTCAGAATTGACGCGTCGAAGGTGGATTTGTCCCCTCCCACCCCCCACCCAAATCTATGCCCCACTGAGTGATTGCCAGATATGAATTTTGAAGATCCCAAATTGGCATTAAGAATAAATATTAAATTTATTCATTGATTTGTGGCTTACGTTAACACTGCATTGTGCAAATCTCCCAGTTGCCACACTCTGGCGCCTGGTTGGGTACACTGAGGGAGAATCTGGCATGGCCAATGCATCTAACCAGCACGTCTTTCGGACTGTGGGAGGAAACCGGAGCGTCTGGAGGAAACCCACGCAGACCCAGGGAGAACGTACAGAGACCACATAGACAGTGAGGCCAGGAAAACCTACTTTAACGGGGTTATTCTTCATAATGTAAAGTAATTTGAAATTCCTGAGCATTTCCCTAGTACTGCATGATGGACCAAGTGGCCTTCTCTGAATCCTGTTCGTTATAAGAACACAAGAACATAAGAAATAGGAGCAGGAGTAGGCCATCTAGTCCTTCGAGCCTGCCCCGCCATTCAGTAAGGTCATGGCTGATCTGAAGTGGATCAGTTCCACTTCCCCGCTTTCCCCCCATAACCCTTATGATCTTGTTATGATCTTTTAGTCAGATTATTGGTCTCTCAGAGAATCATGGGACATGGACAGCAGGCAGGAAAATGGAGTTGTAACCAAAGGTCAGCTTTATTGTATTCAATGGTGGGGCATTCTCATTGGATAACATGCTCTACTCTTGCTCTTGTTTCTATCTTCTATTCTTATTGAAGTGCTATCTCAGATTTTAGGCAGGATTTTCCAGTCACACTCACCCCAAAACTGGAAAATCCCATCCAAGATCAACAAACCTTTCCATGGTATCTCATAAGAACATAAGAAATAGGAGCAGGAGCAGGCCATCTAGCCCCTCGAGCCTGCCCCAAATTCATATCTCCCTCGCCTGTTTCAATTCCCGTGGTGGGCAAAACAGGAACATTCACCTCTCAAATCTCCAGAGCGGAGCTTGAACTCACAATCCTAAAAAAGTGTTGTTGTTTGTATTGTTCAGGCTACAAAACAGTTAAACCAGAGGCTCCTAACCTCATTAAAATATTTAAATTGCCTGTCTTCCACCTCAGAGCTGGTTGCGTGCTCACCCTATTGTCCCACACATGTCAAACCTGAACATTATAGTGCAAGACTAAAAGCTTTGACAGAATGTCTTCTGTTCTTTGCAGACAGAGAGGAAACGTATACACATTGCACCTGATCCAGCGAAACAAAATAAGTAAAGCAAAGTTGATTTATTAGTCAGAAATAGGCTTACATTGGCACTGCAGTGAAGTTACTGTGAAAGTCGCCTAGCCGCCACACTCTGGCACCTGTTTGGGTACACTGATGGAGAATTTACCATAGCCAATTCCCCTAATCTACACATCTTTGGACTGTGGGAGGAAACCGGAGCACCCGGAGGAAACCCATGTAGACACAGGGAGAACATGCAAACTCTACACAGATAATGACCCAAGCCGGGAATCGAACCTGGGTCCCTGGTGGCATGAGGCAACAGTGCTAACCACTGTGCCACCATGCTGCTTTGTGACAGTCATTCGCTGGTTTATTCCACAAGGCAGCGTCTCGACCAATCAGAGTCAAGCTGCCTGGTTTAAATTTCAAACAACAATTAGCAGTTAACTATCAGACACTGTCAACTGGTGCATTCTCCATGACCAGGTCTATACCAATCAGAAGAAGGTTGGGTTGGAGGCAGAGTGGAGTCAGGTTTGAGATTTTTTTAAAAATCTCAAACCTAGACCCAACCCGCTCAATTTTTTCGGGTTAAAATTCGCCCCAGCCTTTCAAGCTCTCAGAATCGTTAGAGTTACAACAGGTTTCAAACAAGCACTGGAGCAGTGAAAAGTGCAGAGGGAATTGTGCAAGGCAAAAAGGAGACAGGATGAGAAAAAAAGCAAAAGATTGTCATGAGAAAGTGCCATTGGCAACAACCGAAACATTATCAGTGCTTACTCTCTGTAAGAATGGGAGCACTGGTTAATCCAAAGCCATTGAATGTAACATTGTGCCTGGCTGGAAAACTGTAAAATGCCTAATTGAAAGATGAGGTGTTGTTCCTCAAGCTTGCATTGAGTTTCATTGCAACAGTGCAGGAGCCTGCAGACACAGAGGTCAGAGTGGGATGAAGATGGGGGAATTAAGATAGCATGTTGCCAGAAGCGCAGGTCCACATCTGCAGATGGAATGGAGGTGTTCTGAGCATAGCAGTCACCCCCATCTGTGGCAGACAAAGTGGTAAAGTATGAGTGCAAAACTAAATGTTTCAACACAATGTCTTCTATCCTTTGCAGACAGAGAGGAAAGGTAGGCACATTGCACCTGATCCAGCTAAACAAAATAAGTGGCCTCCTCAATGCAGAGGAGATCCCATCGTGAGCAGTGAGTCCAGGTCATAAGATGACATGGAGTGCAATCAAGAGTAAATGTGGGAGACAGGGGGTTAGATATTGGTTTATCTCCTATCACCAGAAATGGAGTTGGGAAGTCAAAGAATGTTGGAGATGGACAATGTGAAGGAGCAGAGATTGAAAGCAAACTTGCAGAAATCTCTGGGTGAGAACAGGAAATGAGAGGCACTGTATCAGAAAGAATTGAATGAGGGGATATTAACAGGACTGGGGCGAAGAAAGGGAATGGTGAATGGGACATGGGTGTCACTGGCTGGCCAGTATTTATTGCCATACCTACTTGCCCTTGAAATGGAATGGCTTGCTAGGCCACTTCAGAGGGCAGTTGAGAATCAACCACATTGCAGTGGCTCTGAAGCCACATGTAGATCAGACCAGGTAAAGACGGCAGATTTCCTTCCCTAAAGGGCATTAGTGAACCAGATTAGTTTTTCTGACAATTGACAATGGTTTCATAGACATCAGTAGATTCTTAATGACAGATTTTCTTTCTAATGAATTCAAATTTCACCCTCTGCCGTGGAACCCAGGTTCCCAGAACATTAACTGAGTTTCTGGGCTAATTGTTTCTCCATAATACCACTCGACCACCGCCCTCCCCTGACCGTAGAGAAGGCGATTTTGCCGATTTTACACTTGGAGCTGCGAATGGAGCTGCTGTGAGTTTCCAGAATTATTCCTATTTGAGACTTAACACCATTCCCCCGGTCTCTTTGGAAGCTACTGTCATGTTTCAACATCTTTCACGCAAGAAAGGTTATTACAAGCTAAAGCTCTGGGGAAACATCGGCAGATCACAAGTCGAGATTGGGGACTTTTTATCGGGAGAGATTGCATGAGAAGTGGTTGTGTGCACAAAGATTGCTCGGGACAGCTGAATAATTGGATGAGGTAGAAAGCCAACTATCCAACATGTCGAAGAGGGGACTTGTCAGCTCTCAGTCTATGGATTGCTTTTTTTACACAATCCTGATGCAGTCAAACAGCTGAACTTACTTTCGCATTCAGGATCTGTCTACTGTACTTGCAAAGCAATCTGCAACACTTGTTTTTTTTTTCCCAGAGCGAGAAGAAGGATTATTTACTCTGAACATTTTATTTTGGGTAAGGTTTCTTTATCCATTTTCCATTTCATTTATTTTTCAAAGCCGTATTTGTTTGAAAAAAGAAGGACAAATTAGCCTTTTGTGACCTCGGTAAGTCCCACACAGATTTACACCCAGCGATGTGCTTTTGGAAACACATCAGTAGATATTTACACAGCAAGATCCCAGCAATTCTTTTTGGCCTTTTTAGGGCAATATTGGTTGTGGCATCTTTTTTGATTTTTGATTTATTATTGTCACACGTGTTAGTCTACAATATTGTTTCTTGCGTGCTGTATAGACAAAGCATACCGTACATAGATAAGGAAAGGAGAGGGTGCAGAGTGTGGTGTTACAGTCATAGCTAGGGTGTAGAGAAAGATCAACTTAGTGCGAGGTAGGTCCATTCAGTAGTCTGATGGCAATAGGGAAGAAGCTGCGCTTGAGTCGGTTAAGAGAGAGTATGCCTGAGGTGCCTTGGTCCTTGATTATGTTGGCTGCTTCGAGGCTGCGGGAAGTACAATGGCAAGCTCTATTGCCATTCCTTGAAATATTGCATTTTCACCCACTTGAGTAAGCAGCCTGAACCTCAATTTAACATCTCACTTGCAAAAATGGCCCCTGAAACATCTGCCTGGCTATTGTGCTCGACATGCTGGGGTAAGATTTGAACACTCAATCATCAGACTCAGAGACAAGAGTGTTACCAAATGAGTCAAGGCTGACAGCACTCACTCCCTTTCAGTGCCACATTTTCTGTTGCTGAAAAGATATTTTGTTGAAGCTTTCATCTGGCACTCATCAGGATAATCAGAAGAATATTAATATCAGTGGGAGACATCAAATTTATTTTGTCTGAGGAGAAGGTGCAGGTTGGTTGGTAGTTAACTCCGATTGATAGAAGTCTGTCATTGGAGAATGCATCAGTTGATGGTGACTGTCAGTTAACTGACAGTCATCTTTCAGATCTAGAGGGCGCAGCCTCAAAATAAGCGGTGAGGGGGGGGTGGGTGGTGGACAGATTAGATCGGAGTTGAGGAGGAACTTCTTCACTCAAAGGGTGGTGAGTCTCTGGAATTCTCTGCCCATTGAAGTAGCGGAGGCTACCTCGCTGAATATATTTAAGTCACGGGTAGATAGGTTTCTGATAGACAGGGGAATTAGGGGTTGTGGGGAGAAAGCGGGGAAGTGGAACTGATTCACTTCAGATCAGCCATGATCTTATTGAGTGGCGGGGCAGGCTCGAAGGGCTAGATGGCCTACTCCTGCTCCTATTTCTTATGTTCTTATGTTCTTAACTGCCAAACATTGTTTGAAATTTGAACCAGCCAGCTTGACTCTGATTGATAAAGACATTGCCCTGAGGAATGAGCAAACAGATAGCTGTCAGCTACTTTGTTTAGCTAGAACAGGTGCAATGTGAGCACCTGTTCTTTCTGTCTGCAAAGAACACAGCCCTGTGCATTAATAAATGTAGCTTCAGGTACACACAAGTGTCCCACACTGCGAGATCAGCTGACAGTTTTAAATTGGGTGTCATCATAATTTTTAGCGCACTGAGGATTATTTACTTAGCACCACACTGGCATTTCAGGCATGTTTCAATGGGGGAGTATTTTGGGCTCACTGACCATAATTCCTTAAGATTTCGGGTAGTCATGGATAAGGACAAGAGTGGCCCATGGGTGAGTGTGTTTAATTGGGCAAGGGCCAATTACATCCATCGGGGGAATGTGCATTGGGAGTGGCTATTTGAGAGCAAATCCACATCAGGCATGCGGGAGGCTTTTAAAATTGATTGTAGTACAGGACAGGAATGCCCCCACAAAAATAAAGGCTAGAAATGGCAGAATTCAGGAACCATGGGGCGGCACGGTAGCACAGTGGTTAGCACTACTGCTTCACAGCTCCAGGGTCCTGGGTTCGATTCCCGGCTCGAGTCACTGCCTGTGTGGAGTTTGCACGTTCTCCCCATGTCTGTGTGGGTTTCCTCCGGGTGCTCCGGGTTCCTCCCACAGCCCAAAGATGTGTGGGTTAGGTTGATTGGCCGTGCTAAGAAATTGCCCCTTAGTGTCCAGGGATGCATAGGTTAGAGGGATTAGTGGGTATAATATGTAGGGATATGGGGATAGGGCCTGGGTGGGATTGTGTTCAGTGCAGACTCGTTGGGCCGAAGGGCCTCTTTCTGTACTGTAGGGTTCTATGATTCTATGGATGACGAGGGAAATTATAGTCAAAAGGGGAAAGGAAGCATACAATAGGTCAATGAAAACTGATGAAGCCCTTGAGCGAAAGTAGGAAGGAACTTGAAGACGTAATTAGGAGGGCTAAAAAGGGCCATGAAGTATCTTTAGCAAACAGATTCAAGGAGAATCCCAAGGCTTTTGATGCATATATTAGGAGCAAGAGGATAGCAAGAGAAAGAGTAGGCCCATTCAAGGGCAATGGAGGGAAGTTATGTGTGGAAGTGGGTGAGATTGTTAATGACCTGGTATCAGTATTCACCAAGGAGAAGGAATGATGGATGTTGAGGTCAGGGATAGGTGTGTGAACCCTCTAGAAAATGTCAATATATTGAAGGAGGAAGTACTGGGGGTATCTTAAATTGCATTTAAGGTAGACAAGTCCCTGGGGCTGGATGGGACCTATCCCAGGTTACTGCAGGGAGGCAAGGGGATAAATAGCTGAGGGCTTAACAGATATCTTCACATCCTGTTTGACCACAGGCAAGTCTCCAGGGGACTGGAGAATAGCCAGTGTTGTCCCTTTGTTTAAGAAAGGAAGCAGGGATAATCTAAGAAATTATAGGCCAGTGACCTTGACACTGGTGATGGGGAAGACTTTGGAGAAGATACTGAGGGACAGGATATATGCACATTTGGAAGGAAATGGACTTATTAGTGGCAGACAGCATGGGGAAGGTCATGTCTCACCAATTTGATTGAGTTTTTTGAAGAGATGACAAAGATAATTGATGAGGGAAGGGCTGTGGATGTAGCTTATATGGAGTTTACTAAGGTATTTGATAAGGTCCCACATGGTTTGTACAAGACTGGTACAAAAACTAAAATCACATAGGATTCAGGGTGGATGGATACAGAACTGTAAGATTGGTCTTGTCAGCAATCTTGTGAATCGGGCCCAAGCTCATCGTCTGAGCTTTATGCTGAAATATGGCGCATCAAATGCATCATGTGAGATAAAGGCTCCCTGGTCTGACCACTTTGCCCTGTTTATCGAGCAAACTCATGAAGGGGCCTAAGATTGTTACTTTTGGCCTTGAAAAGTATCCCGTCTACCTCAGATTACGCTGGCTGGGCAAGGCGTATCAAAATCTTGAGCAACAGGTGAAGCTAGCAATTTCACACTGTTGCTATGCAGAGGCAACATTCACCACTAACACGATGCTGTCGTCAAGCCAGACAGACATATCACACAAATGCAAATCTGGTATATGAATTTCAATGCTGAGCTGATGCTAGATGCAATAGCCTTACACCCCAAAGACTGGTGATCGTACCAAACAGAATGACCCAGCCACTGTTTGCAATGGGCAAGGTATAAACAGCACCCAAGCAGCCTGTGCTTGCAAAACTCAAGTGTCCAACATTAGATATGATTCCGCGATTAGACAAGATTTGCAAAATAATCCTTGGTGTGCTGAGAATTAGACCGACAACCAATTTAAGATTACAGTTTTGTGTGTTCTGGAAGCTACATATATTAATACACACAGCCCTGTTCTCTGCAGATGGAAAGAACATGTACACACATTCCATCTGTTCCAGCTAAACAAAGTAAGTGACAGTAATTCACTCGTTCATTCCCCAGCACAATGTTTTAAAGTTAAAGTTTTATTAAAGTTTACTTACTAGTGTCACAAGTATGCTTACATTTACACGGCAACAAAGTTACTGTCAAAATCCATTAATCGCCACACTCCAGTACCTGTTCAGGTACACTGAGGGAGAATTTAGCATGGCCAATGTACCTAACCAGCATGTCTTTCAGACTGAAAGGGAAACCGGACCACCCAGAGGAAACCCAAGCAGACACAGGGAGAATGTGCAGACTCCGCACAGACAGCGACCCAAGCCAGCAGTCGAACCCGGGTCCCTGGCACCGTGAGCCAGCGGTGCAATGTCTTCCTGATCAGAGTCAAGAGTCTGTTGTAAATTTTAAACAAGGCTTGGCAGTTAACTGTCATCATTAGCAACTGACACATTTCTTCATGGCAAGTCCTCCACCAATTAAAGTCTAATTGTTGGCCAATCAGCACCCTCTTTAAGACTGAGATAGGTAAGTTCTTAATTGATAAGGGGATCAAAGGTTACGGGGAAAAGGTGGGAGAATGGAGTTGAGAAACTTACCAGCCGTGACTGAATGGCAGAGCAGACTTGATGGTTGGAACTTGACCACCCCGCCCACCACAAGAACTGACAGATCTGTTGACAGAATTTTATGCTTTTGGGATGAGCAAGGCCGCAACATCCCACCCAATGAGCGAGATGCCCCAATTCTGTTCCAATATCTTGTGGTCTTCTCATACAGAATGAAGTTGTTGCTTCCCCTGACATTGGCAGTCTTGCGATTATCCGGTTAATTGCAAGAGGAAGACCTTTGCCAAAATGCCTGTTTTCTGCAATACTCAAATTCTGAACAGCCAAAACTAGAGGGCATAGGTTTAAGGTGAGAGGGGAGAGATACAAAAGGGTCCAGAGGGGTAATTTTTTTCACACAGAGGGTGGTGAGTGTCTGGAACAAGGTACCAGAGGTAGTAGTAGAGGCGGGTACAATTTTGTCTTTTAAAAAGCATTTAGACAGTTACACGGGTAAGATGGGTATAGAGGGATAAGGGCCAAATGCGGGCAATTGGGACGAGTGGTTCAAAAAAACGGTGGCGTGGACAAGTTGGGCCGAAGAGCCTGTTTCATAAGAAATAGGAGCAGGAGTAGGCCATCTAGCCCTTCAAGCCTGCCCCGCCATTCAACAAGATCATGGCTGATCTGTCGTGGATCAGTTCCACTTTCCCACTTTCTCCCCATAACCCTTAATTCCCCTGTCTGTCAAAAAACCTATCTACCTGTGACTTAAATATATTTAGCGAGGTAGCCTCCATCACTTCAACGGGCAGAGAATTCCAGAGATTCACCACCCTTTGAGTGAAGAAGTTCCTCCTCAACTCCGATCTAAACTGCCCACCACCCTTATCTTGAGGCTGAAACGCTGTAAACCTCGATGACTCTATGACCCTTGACTGTTAGCAACATTTATAGTCATTACAGGAGCAAAAATTCAGAATTGTGGACCGCACCCTCCCAGTTTGTAAAGCACGTCCTTGTTGTTATCCTCTATTGCTGACTTGCCCTTGAACCACAACCACATCATCTTTCAGTCCTCAATTGGCAATCCCAGCAATTCTTTTGACAGGTTCCTGGGGGAGGAGTGAGTTACTGATTGTTCTTTTCAGTCTGTCTTTCTACTTAATAGGGACCTTTGTGTCCTTCTCTACGAGTAAATATATAGAAGCACATTAACACATGCTGTAGCCCTGGGTATTCATTAACTGGACAAACTGTAAACATTTATTACTCCAGGAATACAAGACTGCATGCCCGCTGGCTAAACAATAAAAATGTCAAAATGATGCATTAGCCACATTTCTGAAGTACTCTGTTACGTTGCTTGGGAAAATGAAGCACAATTGGGGAAGAGTTATAGCCATAAGTGTATCAGAGGTTTTCAAGCAGGTTGTGGGATTATTTATCAGAGCTTTATTTTTAACGCCTGCTATTTTTAATATTTTTATTCTACGCTCTGCCCAATTGTTTCTCTCCCACCATTCAACAACTATCTCTCATCATCCAGGAGGAAGCTACAATCTGCTACAAGCCCCTCCCAGGATAGAGTTGCCAGGTCCCCGGATAAACTCTCTTCCACCTTCTCCCATTGGGAAAAAGGTACAAAAGCCTTATGGGACTTAATAGGATTGAGGGTTATAGGTTGGCCTAGTAGGGAGGGATATGATCAGCACAACTTGTGGGCCGAAGGGCCTGTTTGTGCTGTAGTTTTTCTATGTTCTATCATGTACCAATAAACCCGAGAACAACTTCGTCCCTACTGCCATCAGACTTTTGGATGGACCTACCTTGCATTAAGTTGATCTTTCTCTACACCCTAGCTATGACTGTAACACCACATTCTGCACTATCTCCTTCTCTATGAATGGTATGCTTTGTCTGTATAGTGCGCAAGAAACAATACTTTTCACTGTATACTAATACATGCGACAATAACAAATAAAATCAAATCGGAAATCGGTCTCTTGCTACTACTCAGACAGCACATCCATCCTCATGGTGTCCCGCATTCCCATGGCGAATGCTTTCTTTTTCCTATTAGACGATTCCTAATTCTGAATTAGCCATTTCTCCCTCCGTTACTGCCATTTTTATAACTGATAGGTGGAAGTATTTAATACAAAAAGGCATAAACTGTATCCAATTCTGCTATGACTTTTCCCTCAAGTCTGATCACAACAATGCTCTGGATATGATTAATCGTTAGTTCACGGAGAGGCAGTAGTGTTGGGATATTGTTACTTCACTGGTAACCCGGAGCCTCAGTTATAATGCTCCGGTGGCCTGGGTTTGAATCCCACCATAGCAGATGGTGAAATCTGAATTCAATGACAAATCTGGAATTAAAAGCCTAATGATGAAAATAAAACCATTGTTGATTGTCCTAAAAACCTATCCGTGACATGAAAGCCCTTACCTGGTCTGGTCTACATGTGACTCCAGACCCAGAACAATGTACTTGACTCTCAAATGCCCTCTGAAATGAAGGGATGGGCATAAAATGAATTGTTTAAAAAAAATTCTTGATATTTCAGGGCAATTCTGAAGGGTTGGCAACCCTAGATTAGACCTTTCATATGTCTTTGATGGAACAAGCTTCAATGTACCAGTGCTATACCAAACCATTTTCAGGCACAGCAGGACTAATTCAATGAGACAATTCTGAGAGACTTTCGTAAGACTGTAACAGAGTAAAAGGAATTGAAAAGGAGGGATAGAATCATTCAGATATGACTGATGCAGTCTGATAAAACCTTAAGAAATAGGGCTGAACTATATGAAATGCTGGATTTCTGATCCCAGGATTGGTGTGTGCAGGTACAATGGAGATATTAAACGACACTATATTATATATTGAATAACATTTGTATAGCACCTTCAATGTGTTCAAAGCTGAATTGCTCCCACGGACCATGATCAAACAAAACTTGAAACTAAGATGCATTTGGAGTGGCACGGTCGTGGAGTGGCATGGTGGCACAGTGGTTAGCACTGTTGCCTCACAGCACCAGTGACCCAGGTTCGATTCCCGGCTTGGCTTACTGTCTGTATGGAGTTTGCACGTTCTCCCCATGCCTCTGGGTGCCCCGGTTTCCTCCCACAGCCCAAAGACACGCTGGTTAGGTGGATTGGGCATGCTAAATTCTCCCTCAGTGTACCCGAACAGGCATCGGCATGTGGCAACTCAGGGATTTTCACAGTAACTTCATTGCAGTGTTAATGTAAGACTACTTGTGACTAATAAATAAACTTCATAAGGAGATTAACATGGATGATCAAAAGCTTGATCAAAAATGTGTATTTTCAGGAGCAACTTGAAGGAGGCAGGGAGGTGTGGGAGAGAATTCAGAGTCAGGGTCTATGCAGCTAAAACGCAGCCAAAAGAGGAGAGGCAACTGAAACAGGAATGACTGCGGGCCAGAAATCCTCTACTCACATGTAATGAGCTTTGACTAATAATCCAAAGGCCTAGGCTAATGCAGTGGGGACATGGATTTAAATCCCACCACTGACAGCCTGTGGCATTTGAATCCAATTAATAAAAAGCTGGAATTTAAAACTAATTCCGGTAATGGTGACCATGATACTATCGTCGATTATTGTATAAACCAATCCAGTTCACTGTGGGCGGCACAGTGCCACAGTAGTTAGCATTGCTGCCTCAAATCACCAGGGACGCAGGTTCGATTCCTGGCCTGGGTCACTGTTTATGTGATGTTTGCGCGTTCTCCCCATGTCTGCGTGGGTTTCCTCCGGGTGCTCCGGTTTCCTCCCACAGTCCAAAGGTGTACGGGTTAGATGGATTGGCCGTGCGAAATTGCCCCTTAGTGCCAGGGGAACTAGCTAGGGTAAATGCATGAGATTATGGGGTTAGGGCCTGGATGGGATTGTTGTCAGTGCAGACTCGATGGGCCCAATAGCCTCCTTCTGCACTGTAGGATTCTATGATATGACGCTTGTATCAGGGAAGGAAATTTGTGGCCTTTGTCCGACCTACATGTGACCCCAGCACCACAGCAATGCAGTCCACTCTTATCTGCCCTCTGAAATGGCTGAGGAAGCCACTGAATTCAAGGGCAATTAGGGATGGGCAACAAATGCAGTGATGCCCACATCCGGTGATATAATAAATGAAGACTCATTCTTGCTTGAGTCTTGCTCCAAGAAGGAGATAGTTTTCACTTTCTTTAAAACATGATTTTTATGAATCACTCAGTCAAACAGGAAGAGCTTCATTCCACACCGTTTACGTCTTATCAGTATTAGTTTGCCTCAATTTGTCATACTCCCATGTCTGGGGAAGATTGTGCATGTATTTATTCAGCTGCCTCTTAAATACATCTCTGATAGCTGCATCAAATACCCAGTGCGGTAGTGAGTTCCATGTCCTAAGCACTATCATTGTAACAAAACTTTTCCTGTTGGATTTCTCAGCAACCATCTCATACTTATAGCCTCTTCATCCTTCCTCCTCACAGGTAGAAACAACTGCATTATTTCCCAATAAAACCTCTGTCATATTCTTAAAGGTCTCAATCAGGTCACCCCTCCGTCTTTGCTTTTCTAACTCAACCCATTCCATTCCGATACCATTCTAGTAAATCTATTTTTGCACCTTTTCGAGTGTTCACTGCATATCAAGTGAGGCCTGACAAGGTTCAACACAGGTTAACATAACTTCGAAGATTTTCAATTCTATCCCCACAGAAATAAATGCCAGTGTCCTTTTTAATCATACTGTATCGATATTTGTTTATCCGCATCCTCAGATCTCTCCACTCACCTACCCCATTTAGGCTCCAAAAGTTATGTAGCAAAATGTACCATCTCACTCTTACCTATATTGAAGTTCATTTCTCAAAGACATAGGGTGGCACAGTGGTTAGCACTGCTGCCTCACAGTGCTAGGGATCCGGGTTTGATTCCCAGCTTGGATCACTGTCTGCATGTTCTCGTTGTGTCTGTGTAGATTTCCTTTAGGTGGTCTGGTTTCCTCCCACAGTTTGAAGGATTTTGTCATACAGCTTTAATTTAAACACCTTCTAAGCATTCTGGTTTAATGAGACAAACAAGGACAGTAATTCAATTATTTCTTTATTTAGCACTTCTAGTACTAACTCAAACATAAACAGTTGCAACTAATTAACTCTTTACTGAACTTTAACTCTCACTGAACATCAACTTTCAACTGAACTTCAACTCTTAAACTGCATATTAATTTTAACTAAACATCAACTTTAACTGTTTATTTGAAAATAGATACTACCAAGTTTAGGAAAACCTCAGCCAAGAAATAACCTCGAGATAGAATCTATCTTCTTCTTCTCTGAAGCATCCTTCAGGGTACAAGTCTTCTTGTGATGGTTGGTCTCTTCGTGTTATTGCTGCCAAACAAAGGCTCCGTGTCTCTTTCTGCTCAATTCTTCACTCACTTCCAAAAGATTCTCTGCCTTCCAGTGAATTGATCAGAAACCCCAATTGCATCATTTGATTCGGCCAATCAAATACAGGCAGAATAGTGGCAGTGGTGACCCCTGACCCCATCATACCTATGTCCCTTAAGTGCATATTGTTTACACTCCAAGGCCCAGATAAGTAACAATGACTCCCAAAAGCCTCAAAATAACTCTTCCCTGCCAAGGACAAGCTGTTACATCTGTCGTCCTTTGACATTTTCCAGGCCACTGGCCACAAGAAATCCCAGCTCAGTGAAAAAACAACTTTAACCAAATAATCAGGTTTGGTTGATTGAAGATTTTTTGGCATAGTAAGAAGTTAAAACTCCATTCAGTCACAACGTGCTGGTTAGGTGAATTGGTCATGCTAGATTCACCCTTAGTGTACCCGAACAGACGCAAGAGTGTGGTGACTGGGGGATTTTCACAGGAACTTCATTGCAATGTTAATGTAAGCCTATTTGTAACACTGATAAATAGTAACTTAAAACTTGAAAATACCCTGCTACTGTCTTAAGTACATAACAACACAGGGGCAAGAGTAGGCCATTCAGTCAATCAAACCTACACCACCATTCAAACAGATCATGGCTAAGCATCTACCTCTATGCTATTTTGTCCCAGTATCCCCATATCCATAGAATCCGTACAGAGCAGAAAGAGGCCATTTGGCCCATTGAGTCTGCATCAAGTCTCCGAAAGGGTATCTCACCCATGTCTTCCCATCCTCCTTATCCCTGTAACCTCACACATTTACCTTGATCATCTATCCAGCCTGCACCTCTTTAGACACTAGGAGGCAATTTAGCATGGCCAATCCATCTAACCTGCACATGTTTAAACTGTGGGGGGAAATTGGAGCAGCTGGAGGAAATCCACACAGACATGGGGACAATGTGCAAACTCCACACAGACAATCCCTTGACAGCTTCTTAACATTTTTTGTCACTTTTTTCCTTTCTTTTAGTTACACTCATAGTTTGGTGTCAGGCATACATTTTGAGTTGTGGTTCAGATTTCTGAGTCCAAATTGTTTACATTACGACAGTGATCTGATAGCATTGATCCTTGTGGAACACTACTTCCAACCATGTACAAATCTGAGCAACATCCTTTACTCCCTACTCTCAGTTTTCTGTTTTGTAGGTAGTTTTCCAGCTGTCCTGTCCCCTAGGCCACATGTTCTAGTTTTAATCATAGGTTCACTACACAGTATCTTATTGAAAGTCCTTTGAGAATCCAAGTATATTTGGTTCTTTGCATCACCCCTATCTGCCCTTTCTGTATTGTGAGGAACAACTGTTGCTCCATTCAAACTCCAGCATATACAGCCTGGTAACCTAATCTAAAGTATAGCCATGTGGGCTGCGCTGGGTTTGAGAATATACCACCCTCTTATTGCACTATAATAACTCCAGGAATTGGCTGTGAAGAAACTGTGCTTTAATTGCACAAATGAAAATAAACAATAACCACAAGCCTGTGGCGAGCACAACATGTCCCAGCTGGGACTGAAAGGTTAATGGACCTTCTCAGGGTCTTGCTTTACACAAGACACGGTATACAAGCTGCACCTGGCTGACTAATTACCAATCCCCAGGGAGCTCATATTCAATGAATCTAACTTGGATGGTCAATTAGTAATTCCCCATGCAGATCACGGGTGTTATCACATGCATACATGCAAACAGTGCTGACAACTCATCCTGAGGAAAGAACAATCTGCCGCAATGTGCTTGTGACACTTGTAGCTTTTCCGAGAATCACATTTGCAAGTGTTCCGAGGGTGACTTTGCTGTATCTCTTTAGCTTGTGCTACACCTACTCTGTCTCATGCACTGTTGATTATGACAGCCTACTTTGTGCCATGAAGACTAAGTGAAGGCTCCAACCTTACCTGACCTTGAAAGCAGAGAGTGTCTTATATGCAACAGTGACAAAGCTTCTCTTTCTGTATTGTACCTCACGTACCAAGGCGTAAGGGAAGAATCAGACTGCAGTGGCTCAAGAAGGCAGCTCACCACCACTTACCTGAGGGCAACTAGGGATGGATGGGCAGCAAATGCAGGCCTAGCCAGTGACGCCCACATCCCATGAAAGAATTGAAAGATTATATTTTTGTGATATTCATCTGGCAGGTTTGATGCACAGGGGGGCAGGGTTCAGAAACGGGCATGGAGTCATAGAGTCGCAGAGCAGGAATTTCCAGCCACGTTCGCCCTGAAAACTTAAAATCCAGCCTGAAGTCAATGGACCTTTCCATGGTCTGCCCCTCACCTGGTAAGATACCCATCACGGGCAGGGCAAGAAAATCCCTCCCATAGATTCATAAAGGTTTATGCCAGGAAACATGCCCTTTGACCCAACTTGCCCATGCCAACCAGGTTTTCTGAACTGAACTAGTCCCATTTGCCTGCATTTGGCTGCTATCCTTCTAAACCTTTGCCATCCATATACCTGCCCAAATATCTTTTTAATGTTTTAATTGTACCTGCCTCTACCACCTCCTCTTGCAGCCCATTCCATAGATGAACCAACCTCTATGTGAAAAAGTTGCCCCTCAGGTCCCTTTTAAATCTTTCCCTTCTCACCTTAAACCTACGACCTCTAATTTTGGACACCCTCACCCTGGGGAAAAGACCTTGGCGATTCACCTTATCTATGCCCCTCATGATTTTATAAACCACTACGCAGTCACTCCTCATCCTCCTACGCTCCACGGAAAAACATCTTATCTTTTCCAGCCTCTCCTTATAACGCAAACCGTCAGCCCCGGTAGCATCTTTCTGAATCTTTTTTGACCCTTTCCAGTTAAGCAAGGATTATCAACATTCTTAGCTTTGGCCTGGAAGTTTCAGAAATTAAAGATTATTCTGGATGCTCCTGTGAGCAACTCCAGGAGAAAAGTCATTGAGTCATCAAGAATAATAATGTATTTATTTCCTTTCCTTGGAACACCAATGATTCTCAATTTAAAATCAAAAATCTTTAAGATCGGAATATCCAGCTGCTGGATTGGGCAGGACATTTGAAGGTGGAAGATATAGTGATAAAACTCCAGGAATATATCCACCCAGAATTGGCAATCTCACCTTTGACCCATGCTCACGTAGATGTAGCGGGGACATGTGGAAGAACTTTGTCATGCAAAGAGTTGTGAGTGTCTGGAATTTGTTACCCTAAACTCTTTTAAAAAGCACGTGGATCTGCATCTTAAGTGTTGTAAGCTACAGGCCTATGGGCTGGGTGCAGATAGGTGGGATTAGAAAGGGCACCTTAGGCAAAATGGGCCAAATGGCCTCTCCTGTGTTCTAACTTTTCTATGGTTCCCTACGGCGAGATTTTTCATTAGTAACACAGCAGTATTGTCAGAATACAGTCTGAAACCATAGGCCTAAATTACACATCTCCTCCAACTCCGACAGGCCCACTGCCATTTCATGTCAATCTGACTGGCCGGCACTTCTCCAGCTCACTCCTGGCACAGCGCTGCAGTGGCCAGAAGAGGCACTACAGCAACTTGCTTGGAATTAGGTGCAGGGAGCGAGAATGAAGGTAAATAAATGCGAGGGAGGATATTGGGAAAAGGATTAAGAGAAGACAATTTCTACTTCTGGGGAATAGTTTGGGGGTAGGCAGGTCCAGAGATCTCTGATCTCGAGGGGGCAGTGTCAAGACCCCCAAGTCTGCCCCCACTTCCTACCCCCTCTCCATGTCCCCAGACCCACGACCCCCAAGTCAGAAGTGGGCTTCTAGTGGAGGCGACCTCTCAGTCACTTTACTTTTTGTTACCCCCCCCACCGCTCAATCTGTCATCCACCTGCCAAAATTTGAGAATGGGTGAGAAAATACCCTTAAGTGCCAATTAAGTGGCAACTTAAGGGTGTTAATTTGGACAAGGGCAAGCTTCTACCCCAACCCTCCCGTCTCCCAAATTGCATCCAGTTCGGGGTGGGATCTCAGTTGGGAAAGCCGTCCATGGAATTTCAGACTCCCCCCTCCCCGCAACCCACACCACCTCAGGAATCAGGAATTACAAACCCAAAAGTGCTGGAAAAACTCAGCCGTGCTGGTAGCATCTGTGGAGAGAGAAGTAAGGCTCACATTTTGAGTCCAATATAATTCTCCTCCTGCCAGGCCTGCTGAGCCTGTCCAACATTTCTATGTTTTTATTTCAGATCTCCAGCATGCGTGGTATTTTGCTTGTATTTGGAGAAAAGTGAAGTTGTTCTCCCAACTGCATTCCAAGGCCAACCACTCTAGCCCTCTCATCGATCGCTGTCTGAAAATACCCCAACCCCAACCCTAACCCTTAGCCTAACCTGAAACAATCAATGGAGGGAGAAAGAGTTAACGTTGCAAGTCTGTGACTTTTCATGAGAATAATGGCCATGGTGGCGGAGTCCAGAATTAGGGGTCACAGTTTGAGGATAAGGAGTAAACCATTTCGGACTGAGGGGAGGAGAAATTTCTTCACCCAGAGGGTTGGTGAATGTGTGGAATTCACTACTACAGAAAGTAGTCGAGGCCAAAACGTTGTGTGATTTCAGGAAGAAATTAGATATAGCTCTTGGGACTGAAGGGATATAGGAGGAAGGAGGAATCAGGATATTGACTTTGATGATCAGCCATGATCAAAATGAATGGCAGAGCAGGCTCTAAGGGCCGAATGGCCTATTCCTGCTTCTAGTTTCTATGTCTAATAATAGATTTTGAGCAAGTGGAAGGGAGAAGGAAGGTCGAAAGGGAAAATCCATGTTGGGGTGGAGGCAACGAAAGCTGAAATAAAGTTTGTGGTGATGGATGCTTTGATTTGATTTGATTTATTATTGTCATGTGTATTAGTATACAGTGAAAAGTATTGTTTCCTGTGCCCTATACTGGCAAAGCATTCTGTACATAGAGAAAGAAACATGAGAGTGCAGAATGTAGTGTCATAATCATAACTAGGGTGCAGAGAAAGATCAACTTAATGCAAGGTAAGTCCTTTCTGTACTTGTTAGAGTTTAGAAGAATGAGGGGAGATCTCATTGAGACGTATAAGATGATGAATGGGATGGATAGGATAGAGGTGGAGAGACTCTTCCCGCTCAGAAAGGACAGTAGGACTAGGGGGCACAGCCTCAAGATAAAGGGGGGGCGGTTTAGAACGGAGTTGAGGAAGAACTTCTTCACTCAAAGGGTGGTGAATCTCTGGAATTCTCTGCCCGTTGAAGTAGTGGAGGCTGCCTCGCTAAATATTTTTAAGACGCGGGTTGATGGGTTTTTGATAAGAGAGGAGATTAAGGGTTATGGGGAGAGGGCGGGAATGTGGAACTGATCCACGACATAGAACATAGAACATAGAACATAGAACATTACAGTGCAGAACAGGCCCTTCGGCCCACGATGTTGCGCTGACCAGCTTTTAAAAAAAAACACTAACCCACTAATCTAAACCAATCCCATTTCGTCCATAAACCTATCCACAGATCTCTTAAACGCCCCCAAACTAGGCGCATTTACAACTGCAGCTGGCAGGGCATTCCAGTCCCTCACCACCCTCTGGGTAAAGAACCTACCCCTGACATCAGTCCTATAACTACCGCCCCTTAATTTAAAGTCGTGCCCCCTCGTGCTAGCTTTCTCCATCCTAGGAAAAAGGCTATCACTATCTACCCTGTCTAAACCTCTAATCATCTTATATGTTTCAATAAGGTCCCCTCTTAGCCGCCTTCTTTCCAGCGAAAACAACCCCAAATCTCTCAGTCTCTCCTCATAGGATCTCCTCTCAGTCTCTCCTCATAGGATCTCCAAATCAGATCAGCCATGATCTCCACGACAGATCAGCCATGATCTTATTGAATGGCGGGGCAGGCTCGAGGGGCTAGATGGCCCACTCCTGCTCCTATTTCTTATGTTCTTATGTTAAAAGTCTCACAGCAGCAGGGAACAAGCTGAATCAGTTGGTATGTGACCTCGGACTTTTGTATCTTTTTCTCAACGGAAGAAGATGGAAGAGAGAGAAGGATGCATGGGGTCCTTAATTATGCTGGCTGTTTGCTGAGGCGGCGGTAAGTGTAGACAGACTCAATGGATGGGAGGCTGGTTTGTGTGATGGATTGGGCTGCATTCACAACTCTTTGTAGTTTGTAATCAATAGACATACGTGGATGAGGTGTGATTGGCTGGATACCAGCAGCCTGAATGCAAAGTAAACACGGAAAGAAATAAATTAGAGAAAAACAAACCTGGCAAACAGAATGAGAACCCAAGTGGGGGGGCAGAGGCCATGATCAAGAATTATTGAACTCAATGCTGAGTCCAAAAGGCTAGATTAAAAATGAGGTAGGTACTCTCCCACAAACTTGTGTTGTTCTTCACTGGAACACTGCAACAGACCAAGGACAGGATGGTCAGAGTGGGAGCAAGGTGGAGA
Organism: Carcharhinus amblyrhynchos; assembly: GCF_965287045.1. NCBI lineage: Eukaryota > Metazoa > Chordata > Chondrichthyes > Carcharhiniformes > Carcharhinidae > Carcharhinus > Carcharhinus amblyrhynchos. The sequence goes on along the minus strand of NC_137328.1, from coordinate 118,445,329 downwards.
ATTAAAGTGACGAGTGACTGGAAGCTCAGGGTAATGTTTACAAGACCATAAGACATAGGAGCAGAATTAGGCCACTGCCCCGCCATTCAATCATGGCTGACTTATTGTTCTCACCTCCTGCCTTTTCCTCATAACTCCTGATCCCTATCAAATGGATTAAACCGGGGTGTCCCGCAAAGTGGCCTGTGTTCGGTCACTCCAGTGAAGAGGAGGCCACACTGGGAGCAGGGAATGGGGCAGACGAGATTGAAATCGCCGCCTCTCCTGGGAGGAGAGCTCGGAATCTGTGGTGATGAGGAGGGAGTATGTGAAAGGCCAGGCGTTGCATAGAAAGATGCTGTAGGAAAGGAGGCGGCTGTTGGGGATACTGAGGATTGAACCAGGATGTGGGGAGGGAATGGTCCCTTTGGAATGCTCAGAAGAGCCGTCAGGGAGAGTCGCGCTCGGTGGTGGCGCCAGCACCAAATCTCTCCATCAGCAGGCTAGCTGGAGGTGGTGGAAATGCTGAGAGATGATCCATTGAATATGGAGACTGGCAGGGTGGAGGTGACTACTAGGGGAGCCTCACTCTGGTTCCGAGATGAGGGAAAGCAGTGAGAGCAGAATGAGTGAAATGGATTGGACACATTGGAGCTCCTGTCAACTGGGCAGGGGGGGCGAGGTAGGTGAGGTGGGTCGGGTGAATGAAGTCATTGAGGTGGGTAGGTAGTTAGATGAGGAAGGATGGGTGGATGGGTGAAGGTGAGGTGGATAAGTGGGCAAGTGGGTGAAGACACTGAACAAAGAACAAAGAAAATTACAGCACAGGAACAGGCCCTTTGGCCCTCCAAGCCTGCACCGACCATGCTGCCCGACTGAACCAAAATCCCCTACCCTTCTTGGGACCATATCCCTCTATTCCCATCCTATTCATGTATTTGTCAAGAAGCCTCTTAAAAGTCACTATCGTATCTGCTTCCATTACTTCCCCCAGCGACAAGTTCCAGGCACCCACCACCTTCTGTGTGAAAAATTTGCCCCGTACACCTCCTTTAAACCTTGCCCCTCGCACCTTAAACCTATGCCCCCTAGTAATTGACCTTTCCACCCTGGGAAAAAAGCTCTGACTATCCGCTCTGTCCATGTCCCTCATAATCTATTAGACTTCCATCAGATCGCCCCCTCATTTATTTATTATTTATTTATTTATTAATTAGTCACAAGTAAGGCGTTAATGAAAGTAACTGTAAAATTCATCTAATCGCCGCACTCCAGCACCTGTTTGGGTTAATGCATCTGTTAGCACGAGTGGGCGAAACGACCACTACAGACTCAGGGTGAAGTCCAATAAAGACACAGCTTTATTTTCTTTTACGTCGATGGAGAAACGCAGTCAGGACATACAGTCGGACTGTCCCACTGTGCCCGTCCCTCGCAGAGGGCTATAGTCATACCTGAACTTCAGTGCAGTATGTAATTCAAATGCTAATACTTTATTTACAGTATTCGACCTTAGCCATCCTGTATCAATGTTTCCAAGTGTTGAGGAAATTGTTTTAAGTGTGTGTTAATTGTTTGTCTGATTGGTTATTTAATAGTCTGGAATCTCTGGGGTTTGAACCATAGGTGTGTTATTGATGTCAGAAGAGGTTTGAGGGGCCAGGAACGTTTCCTTAACTATGCTAACTTTAGGTGTCTCCATGGGTTGTTTGACTGGTTTAGAAGTGCTGATTTTGATGGGGTGGGGATTTAGTTCCTGTAGGTGCCATCCTGTCCAGCTTCCTTTGTGTGCTAGCCATCATTTGCATTCTAAAAGCATACTCTTGCCTACTGATCGGTGTCTGTTACTTTGTGATTCTTAGTGGAGAGGCTCTAAGGGTAACTTTAGTCTGCTTCCATTTTGTGTGCCCAATCTCATAAAATTTGTTGTCCAATAACACATCTAACCAGCACATTTTCCAGAATGTGGGAGGAAAACGGAGCACCCGGAGGAAACCCACGCAGACACGGGGAGGATGTGCAGACTCCACACAGACAGTGACCCAAGCCGGGAATCAAACCTGGGTCCCTGACGTTGTGAGGCAGCGGTGCGAATCACTGTGCCACTGTGCTGCCCATCCATCAACCCCCGCTGTTCCATGAGTGGGTTTAGGTGGGTAGGTAGTAAAGAAAGTGAGGTGGGTGGGTGTTTAGATGGATGGAGTAGGTGATGAGGTGGGGAAGTGTGTAGAATGGGTGAAGTAGTTGAGGTGGAGAGTGCCTATTTACTTTTCTATTGGTCAGTACACCATGGACACATCGAGTGGCCAATAGCAGAATGTGAGGCAGGATGGTTTGAACAAGGAAGCTATATTCACCCAGGAATGTATGAAGGGTTGGAAAGCCTAGGGAAAATCCTGTGAACAAAGAGCAAAGAAAATTACAGCACAGGAACAGGCCCTTCGGCCTTCTAAACCTGCACCAACCATGCTGCCCGACTTAACTAAAAACCCCCAACCCGTCTGGGGATCATATCCCTCTATTCCCATCCTGTTCATGTACTTAAAAGTCACTACTATATCCGCTTCCACTACCTGCCCCAGCAACGAGTTCCAGGCACCCACTACTCTCTGTGTAAAATATCTGCCTCGTACATCCCCTTTAAACCTTGCCCCTCGCACCTTAAACCTGTGCCCCCGAGTAATTGACTCTTCCACCCTGAGAAAAAGCTTCTGACTATCCACTCAGTCCACGCCTCTCATAATCTTGTGCAATGAAGATAACCACTAACTTGGCTTTCACTCACAGCGCAACATACCTTTTTCACATGTGATCTTGACCGTGTTCTCCTCGCTCTGTAACCATTGTCCCCCCTCCCCCAGCTGAGTGCTTATTCAAGGTTTAATGTTGTCAGCCAAAAGTCAGTGTGTCACAACGGGGCTTCGGGCTATTTGAGGTCATCAGTATCACCATCCTCTCAAATTGATTCCATTCCATTCCTCCTCTCCTAAGGCTAAAAGATATGTGTTGCATAAATCAGACGATGTTTTAAAGGGAAAATCAAACTCGTGACATTGGTAAGTAACCAACCTCTTCCACGATTTTAACCTTGAGGTTGTAAACATTTAGCTTTGCAGTTAGATAGGGTAGCTATTCAATTAATTTTGGAGATTACCGTAGGCACTTGGAATTCAGAACCTGATCGTTTCAAATTCTTCTCTCTCCTACATCAACTGACATCTGAACTTCCGAGAGGCAAAGGTTAACACTTCTGTTAAAATAGCGGAACTGCGTGTTTGCTCAATGATTTTGCCCACAGTAACGAGTGCATTAGAGTGAAAAAATAATGCAGATCTTTGGCATGGAAAGCAAGAGAGAAAAATATTCTAGAGACCCATCACATTGTCAAAGGAAGTTAGAAACAGAAGGGATCACAGTCTGAGGATTCGGGGTAGGCCATTTAGGAAGGAGGCGAGGAGCCTGTGGAATTCATTACCCAAGGAAGTAGTTGATGCCAAAACATTGAATTATTCAAGAGGCAGCTGGATATGACACTTGGGGAGAAGTGGGACCAAAGGTTATGGCGAGAAAGCAGGATTAGGCTATTGAATTGGACGATCAGCCATGATCGTAATGAATGGTGGAGCAGGCTCCAGGGGCCAAATGGCTTCCTCCTTATCTTATCTTCTATGTTTCTATGTTTCCACGTAGCCCATGGTCTGCCATTCAATGTGCACATGGTTGATCTGCAATTGATTTGGCTTGATTTGATTTATTATTGTCATATGTGTTGGGAAATAGTGAAAAGTATTGTTTCTTGTGCGCTATACAGACAAAACGTACCATTCATAGAGTATAGGGGAGAACATAAGAACATAAGAAATAGGAGCAGGAGTAGGCCATCTGGCCCTTCGAGCCTGCCCCGCCATTCAATAAGATCATGGCTGATCTGTCGTGGCTCAGTTCCACTTTCCCGCCCTCTCCCCATAACCCTTAATCCCCTCTCTTATCAAAAACCCATCAACCCGCTTCTTAAAAATATTTAGCGAGGCAGCCTCCACCACTTCAACGGGCAGAGAATTCCAGAGATTCACCACCCTTTGAGTGAAGAAGTTCCTCCTCAACTCCGTTCTGAACCGCCCCCCCTTTATCTTGAGGCTGTGCCCCCTAGTCCTACTGTCTTTTTTGAGCGGGAAGAGTCTTTCCACCTCTATCCTATCCATCCCATTCATCATCTTATACGTCTCAATGAGATCTCCCCTCATTCTTCTAAACTCTAACGAGTACAAGCCTAGTTTATTCAGCCTCTCCTCATAGCTCAACCCCCTCAACTCCGGTATCAGCCTAGTAAACCTCCTCTGCACTCCCTCCAAGGCCAAAATATCCTTGCGCAGGTGCGGCGCCCAAAACTGCACACAGTACTCCAGCTGCGGCCTCACCAATGCCCTATACAGCTGCAGCAAGACCTCCCTACTTTTATATTCAATCCCCCTCGCTATGAAGGCCAGCATCCCATTCGCCTTCCTGACCACCTGCTGCACCTGCAGGCTGAGAAGGGAAGGAAAGAGTGCAGAGTGCACAGTCATAGCTAGGGTGTAGAGAAAGATCAACTTAGTATGAAGTAGATCCATTCAAAAGTCTGATAGCAGCAGGGAAGAAGCAGTTCTTGAGTCGGTTGGTACATGACCTAAGACTTTTGTACCTTTTTCCCAATGGAAGAAGGCGGAAGAGAGAATGTCCGGGGTGTGTAGGGCCATCGATTATGCTGGCTGCTTTTCCGAGGCAGTGGGAAGTGTAGAGAGTGTCAATGTATGGTAGGCTGGTTTGCATGATGGACTGGGGGATGAGAAGGATGGGTGTGGGGGTGGTTTCGAGGCAGGACGCCATGTGATGAAACCTTCAGGAATATGTCCAATCAGAGAGCCGGCAACTCTATCCTGGGAGGAGCATTTGGCAAACTATAGCTTCCTCCTGGACGATGGGAGAAAGTTGGTGTTGTGTGAACGGTGGGAGGGAACCAATTGAGCAGAGCGTAGAATAAAAATATTAAGAATAGCAGGCGTTAAAAATAAAGCTCTGATAACCACAACCAGCTTGAAAATCTTTGATACACTTCTGACAATTACTCTTCCCCAATTGTACTTCATTCAAGCTGTTCTCGAGTCGGTTGATACATGATCTCAGACATTTGTACCCTCTTCCCAATGGAAGAAGATGGAAGAGAGAATGTCTGGAGTTCATGGCAGTCCTTAGTTATGCTGGCTGCTTTTCCAAGATAGACAGAGTCAATGAATGGGAGGCTGGTTTGCATGATGGACTGGATACCAGTCTTTGACTGATATTCCTTATTATCTATTGTTAAGAGCTTATTCATCTCAAATTTCAAAATTATCAATTATGGTCAAGTGAGATTTACAGACATGAGTTCTAAACTTCTATTGCCTTTTGTGTTTAGAGGTAATTCCTAACTTCACCCCTGAAAAGCCTGGCCCCAAAGTTTAGGCGATATCTCATTGTCCTGCACTACCCAATTACTTTTTAGCCATTCATGGGGTGTGGGCTTTGCTGGCTAGACCATCATTTGCTGCCCATCCCAAGTTGTAAAGTTCGTAAAGTTTAGTCACGACTAGGTTTACATTAACACTGCAGTGAAGTTACAGTGAGAATCCTTAAAGGAGGTGGTGGTGATCAACCACCTTGAGCCGCTGCAATTCCTAAGGTGTAGCCACATCCACAGTGCTGTTAGGGAGGAATTTTAATCCAGCATCAGTCAGTGATATATTTCCAGATCAGGATGAGAGAGACTTGGAGGGGTATCCCCAAGTGTTGGTGTTCCCAGGTATCTGTGGTCCTTGCCCTTCGAGATGGTAGAGGTCAAGGAAGATGCTGGCTGAAGAACCTTAATGAGTCACTGCATTGCATCTCGCAGATGGTACACATTGCGGGTGGTGAGGGATTGGAATGCCCTGCCTGCTGCAGTTGTAAATGCGTCTAGTTTGGGGGCGTTTAAGAGATCTCTGGATAGGTTTATGGACGAAAAGGGATTGGTATAGGCTAGTGGGTCATTGTTTTTGTAACTGGTCGGCGCAACATCGTGGGCCGAAGGGCCTGTTCTGCGCTGTAATGTTCTATGTTCTATGTTCTATTGCTCCACTGTTCATCAATGGTGGAGGGAGTAAATGTTGTTTAACATTCTCAAAGAAGATTTGCCATTATTGATCCTTCTTCCTGACAATTATAGAATCACAGAGGCGTAGAGTTCTACAGCACAGAAAATGTCCTTCAGGCCATCATTTCATATATACCTGGGGTGTTTAATTGTTCTGCATTTGAATATGTGAGCCTGGAAACTAGTCTCTGCTTATTGTGCTTGATTGGTGAAACCTGGGTGTGGACTCAGAGCAAAATAAGCAGAAACTTCGGAAAATAAAAAAAAACTGAGCTGGGATAAGCATGTGTTCAGACGTTTTGTGATGCAGGGACATTTTATAATACTTGTAATTAAGCTGGTGTCATCTTTGCATTGATCCAAGATATATATAAAAGATAGAACAATAGACAGACCAGGCTAATTCCAGCAGTCATAGCAACGTGTAAGTCCATGATTAAAACTCTAACCTTACTTTTAATAAAGACTTTTCACTGCTGCTTTTAATGCTGGAAGACTACATCACAAGACAAGGAACACTCAACAACCTCACCATCAGGTAGGCTGAGAGCAGATGAACGTAGAACATAGAACACTACAGCACAAACAGGCCCTTCGGCCCACAAGTTGCACTGATCATATCCATACCTACCAGGCCATAGAACTGCCTGTAACTCCCAATCCCATTAAATGAGTAAGATTAAAGATAGACAAAGTGAAATGAAACAACAGGGTAAAAAGAAGAGAAAGTTTCCATTTATGTAACACTTTTCAGATCTTCAAGATGCTTCAACTTGTTTTACAGACTGTTGAGTATAGAATCATTAAACCATAGAAAGTTCATGGAACAGAAAGAGGCCACTCGGCCTGCTGTCTCTGCGTTGGCCAAAAGACTAACCACCCGGCCTCATCCCACTTTCCAACATTTTGTCCATAGTCCTGCAGGTTCTGACACTTGAGATGCAAATCCAGCCATCTTTTAAATGGATCATTCTGTTCCTGACCTCATTATAGCCTTTGTGTAAACATGGACTAAAGAGCTGAACTCCAGATGTGAAGTGAGAGTGACTGCCCTTCACATCAAGGCAGCACTTGTCCGAGGGTGGCATCAAGCAGCCCCAGCAAAGCTGGAGTCAATGGGAATCAGTCACATCTGGCACAAAGGAAGGTGGTTGGAATGAATAATTGAAATGATCGTGGGCAATTGTTCAAATATAGTTTTGCCAAATGGTAGACTCTCAGTTGGATGATTTGTCAATGATGGTTTTGTTACTTATAATGGAATAGGTGATGGAGCTAATTTCAAAGAGCCAACGTGAAACTGTCTTGAGACATTGTGGAAACTCCATCCTCCTCTCACTGCCCCAAAGGAACAGTCCGATGGACATAAGTTCATAAGACGTAGGAGCTGCATGAGGCCATTTACTCTGCCATTTGATCCTGGCTGATTTGCTCCTCATCCTCATTTTCCTGCCTTCTCCCCATGACCCTTCAACCATTACCAATTAAAAATCCTCTTTAAATTTACTCACGAAATTTAGATAAACAAACAGCCAGCGGAACGTTGAGAGAGTGAGAGACAGAGAGAAGTCCGATGGGACTTTCAGGACATCCGACCTGACTTCATTCTGCTCTTTATATTTTGTTGATAATCGGGCAGCACGGTGGCATAGTCGTCCATACTGCTGCCTCACAGCGCCAGGGACCTGGGTTAAATTCCAGCCTCGGGTTACTGTCTGTGTAGTGTTTGCATGTTCTCCCCATGCCTGCGTGAGTTTCCTCCGGGTGCTTTGTTTTCTCCCCCACACTCCAAAGATGTGCGGGTTAGGTTGAGTGGCCATGCTAAGTTGACCCTTAGTGTCAGGATCATCATAACAGAGTCAATATGAGGGGTTACGGGAATAGGGCCTGGATGGGATTGTGGGGTCGGTGGAGACCTAATGAGCTGAATGGCCTCCTTCTGCACTGAAGGGATTCTCTGATGCTATGATTTGATCTTCACTGCCTCCGTCCTCTGCTCCTCGGCTGACACTCTGTCTGAGCAAGCACTATTATAAAATTGCAATCAGCACCCTGCACTGCGAATGCTAAATAAATCACTGGGCCATTATTAATGATAGGCGCTGTGGCTTGAAGAATTACAGTTGTCAACATGACGGAACCAAGCTTATTTGTGCCGAATCTATTTTATCATCAGCACTTGGTCACACATGGGCAAGAAACAATTGCTCGCCACCTCTCAATCCTAATTGGGTCATCCTGCATAAATAAATCAATACATATAAATATGAACAACTTGTGCATTGCAGCCTTCCTAACAATTGCTCGCTGCGATTTATTTTGTGGCAAAACTACCATCGCTTGATGTTTATTTGATACCGTTCTCCATTGGTCAACCTCTCCAGGGCAGCTTTTCACACCGGATAGAAACCTCCTCAGGGTGCTAACAGACCAAATGGGTACAAACTCAACTTAAATAAAACATACTGCTGGGGTTCCTGGAATACAAAAACGTCTCCAATACAGGTTGTGACAACAACAGAAAAATGCTGGAAAATCTCAGCGGGTCTGACAGGGAGGCATGTTGGTACAGTGCTTAGCACTGTGCTTAGGACCTATGTTCAAGTCCCAGCTTGGGTCACTGTGTGTGTGTGTGTGTGTGTGTGTGTGTGTGTGTGTGTGTGTGTGTGTGTGTGTGTGTGTGTGTGTGTGTGTGTGTGTGTGTGTGTGGAGTTTGCGCATTCTCCCCATGTCTGCCTAGGTTTCCTCCAGGTGCTCCGGTTTCCTCCCACCATCCAAAGATGTGCAGGTCAGATGGATTAAGCATGCTAAATTGTCCCTTAGTGTCAGGGAGACGAGCTCAGGTAAATGTATGGGGTTATGGGGATAGGAGCTGGTTGGGGTTGTAGAGTTGATGGGCCAGATGGCCTCCTTCTGCACTGTAGGATTTTATGATTCTATCACTATAAATGTTTGTGGAGAGAGAATAGTGTCAATGTTTCGAGTCTAGATGATGAAGGCTCTGAGAGAGGGTTATCTGAGCTCAAAATGTTGGTTGGCTCTATTCTCTCTCCACAGATGCTGTCAAACCTGCTGAGATTTTCAAGCATTTTCTGTTTCTGTTTCAGATTCCAGCATCTGCAGTATTTTGCTTTTATTATAATACAAATTTTAATTTGCATATTAATCCCTGGTTTACCTACCTGGTATATCCAAATTTCCATTTATTTATGATTAATCACATATTTATTATTTTTAATTTGCTTTCTTTATCTTTCCTTTTCCTTGCTTGTGTTGGCAACAATTGTGCACAGAGCAGTGTGCCAATAGTTGCCTCTCGTTTAGGTTTGCTGAGAATGTCTGATGATTAACCTTTCTTCCCAAATGCCCCACTTGAAACTTGGGTTAGTTGAGAGAAGCCATTTGGTCCATTGAGTCTGCGTCAACTCTCTGAAAGAGCAATTTACCCAGGCGCATTCCTCCTACCATCCTATCCCTGTAACCCTGCGTATTTACCATGGCCAATTCACCTAACCAACACATTTTTAGGCACTAAGGGGCAGTTTAGCATGGCCAAACCACTTAATCTAGACATATTTGGGCACTAAGAGGCAATTTAGCACGGCCAATCCATCAAACCTTCATATGTGTGGACTATGGGAGGAAACCAGAGCACGCAGAGGAAACCCTTGCAGACACCAGGAGAATGTGCAAACTGCAAACTCCACACAGACAGTCACCCAAGCGCACTATACAGACAAAGACCAATCACCAACAACCTGTCCTGGTCCCCTTGCCAATGCTATGGTTAAGAAAACACAACAATGCTTCTACTTTCTCAGAAGGCTGAGGAAATTTGGCATATCCATTAAAACTCCCACCCATTGACTCTGTCTACACTTCCTGCTGCCTTGGCAAAGCAGCCAGCATTGCTAAGGACCCCACGCATCCCAGCATTCTCTCTTCTGCCTTCTTCCTTCAGGAAGAAGATACAAAAGCTTCAGGTCACGTACCAACCCACTCAAGAACAGTTTCTTCCCTGCTGCTGACAGACTTTTGAATGGACCTACCGCACATTAAGTTGATCTTTCTCTACACTCTGGCTATGGCTGCAACACCACATTTTGCACTCTCTATTTCCCTCTCCATGAATGGCATGCTTTGTCTGTATAGCGCTCAAGAAACAATATTTTTCACTGTATCTTAATACATGTAACAATAATAAATCAAATCAAATCAAAACAACTGTCATCAATTTTTGCAGATGCACCATAGAAAGCATCCTTCCCACATCTGGACACATAGAAACTTGAAGCCCTTAACTATAGTGGCACGGTGCCACAGTGGTTAGCACTGCTGCCTCACAGCGCCAGGGACCCAGGCTCAATTCTGGCCTCAGGTCACTGTCCGTGAAGTTTGCACTTTCTCCCCGAGTCTGCACAGGTTTCCTCCGGGTGCTCCAGTTTTCTCCCACACTGCAAAGATGTGCAGGTTAGTTTGATTGGCCATGCTAAATTTTCCCTAATGTCATGGGGATTAGCCAGGTAAACGTGGAGGGTTATGGGGATAGGTCCTGGGTGGGATTATGGTTGGTACATACTCAATGGGCCAAATAGCCTCCTTCTGGACTGTAGAGATTCTACAATCTCCACTTCAACCCCGTTGATGTAGGCAGGGGCATGTCCTCCATTACACTTCCTGAAGTCTATGACTATCTCCCTTGTTTTACTCACACTGAGGGAGAGATTATTGTCATCACACCAGTTCACCAGATTCTCTGCCTTTCCATCTCTTAACATTGGGTAACTGAGATTCCTTAACTATACCGATCTAAAATGGGAAATATGCCTAAAGACTCCCTTGCCTGTTCCTGGTGGCTCCTTCCCAATTTTTTCCTTGAAGATGAAGTAATAAATGACAGTAAGAAAAAATTAATTTCAGAACTACATTCCTGAGTCTGAGGGTGGGCAAGAATCTGCTGCATCAGCAGAAGTATTTTCTTCCTGATGTATACTTAACAAAGGCCTTTACAAATCTATAAAGATATTCTGAAATGTGGTGGAGGGGAGAGATGAGCGGGAGATACATTATTTATTATTCAATTATTCATTTTCAGCAAACTTCTAATGTAGAATAATTCCTGTCTGGCATTTTTTTAGGGTAGTATTTACAAGATAATATTTCAGTATTTTAACTGTCTCTAATTAAGCAAAATCTTCAAAGCGTGCAGAAGCTATTCATGGTTTTTAACTCCATAAACCGTGAGAAGGAGGGTGTGACATATTGGTTATTGCGGGTATAATTATGTATGTGTGAGAACGACTGATAATTTCTGTTGATGGAAAAAAGATACATGTTGTCAAAGTTTTTCATCCTGCACTCTTCAGGACAGATACAAGAATACCAAATTGCAAAGGGGGCAACAGCTTCTTTGTCTTTAAGTGTTGGCCATCCTTAAACAATTAGATGAGTGAATTCCACAAATGGCTCTGAGGTATCCTCACCTATGTTCATATTTTGTAAGGTATTCACTGGAGACTTGATCCCGTTTGTAATCCAAATGCCAAAAATCACATGAATCTTGTTTGTGTCCAATTTTCAAAATTATTGACTGACAGAATATGACATACTTGTATTGGGCACAACAGTTTCTCTGAAAACACACTTTACCACCACACCAAATGTTAAACATAGTACAAAATAGAACAAAGTCATTTTGGAGTCAAAATCCTTTAAGGGAAGCAGGAATATAATTTCAGCAGAAGCATTGCATAGTCTCATTAACTCTTAGGAACAGAAAAAGGTTATTTGCCTCTGCAATCCTGCTAGCTAAGGTAGATGCATGGGGTTCTGGGGGTAGGGCCTGGATGGGATTGTGGTCGGTGCAGACTTGATGGGCCAAATGGCCTCCTCCCACACTGTAAGATTCTAAAACAACCCGATCCTATCCAGCCACTCTTCCTAGTCCGAGTGATCCATCCCAAGCCATGTAATCTCCTCTGCACCCTTTCCAGTGCAACCACATTCTCCCTAGAGTGAAAATCTGCTTCTTCATTTCACTTCTGTACAGCCTGACTCTGTTTTTTGAAAAGCTCTGCATTCTGCACTTCCGTCTCCCTACCGCGTAACGCCCCCGCACAGAACAAAAATAAAATCTTTGTATCTAACCCTATTCAATCCTTTTGGCATATTAAACACCTTGATTAGATTGCACCTCCCCCCCTCAATCTTTGAAGCACGTAAGGGAATCGCAGGCTAATTTTATGCAATTCAGCACTCCTGCTTTGTTGGCAAGCATTAAAGTATGAGTGTGATTGACAGCCCAATCTCCTGTGTCAAGAAATATTGATCTCCGCCGAGTAAAAGCAGCAAACTTTAAAATGTAATTACTAAAAATTGAAATGATTTAGGCCTTCAGGCTTTGTTTCCTTGCTGAAGCTTGAAATAATTGAGCAAGCACTTTTGAATTTTAATTGAACACCGGTTGAATTCCGGTGGCTTTGCCAATGGTTGGTCGGACGTTGTGCTCTTTCACTGGGTCGACTTTACCAAGTGGGCGTCTGCATTCTCCTCAGCCTCCTCGCCTGAAATATTCCTTCACCCAGGACTTTTCTCTCTACTTTTTATCCCCTCCACCTCATCAGTCTCTTACCTCTTAAGATGCCCTCCTACTGACCACCTCCCTGCATATTGCTTCTTGAGCATTATACAGACAAAGCATAGTGTACGTAGAATACACAGAGGAGAAGGAAAGGAGAGGGTGCAGAATGTAGTGTTAAAGTCATAGCTAGGGCACAGTGGCACAGTGGTTAGCACTCACAGTGCCAGGGACCCAGGTCCGATTCCAAGCCTTGGTAGACTGTCGGTGTGGATTTTGCATGTTCTCCCCGTGTCTGCATGCATTTCCTCCCATGGTCTATTAGCTACGAGGAGAGGTTGGAGAACCTTAGTTGTTTCTCACTAGAACGACGGAGGTTGAGGGGGCAACCTGAAAGAAGTCTGCAAGATTATGAGGCCCATGGACAGAGTGCAAACAGTGTGTCAACCTTCATCTCAAGGGGATTTGAGTACCTGAGTAAAGATATCTCATTACAATTGTACAGAGCCTTGGTGAGACCGCACTTAGAACATTGTGTATTACCTTGGTCTTCTTATCTAAGGGATTGTAAGTATATGCCACAGAGAGAATACACCAGAGGGTCACCAGACTAGTCCTAAAGATGTCAGGATTGTCCCATGAGGAAGGATTGAAGAGACTGGGCCTGTGTTCTCTAGTGTTTTGAAGAATAAGCAGTGATCTCATTAATAAAATCATACAGCACAGAAGAAACCCTTCGAGTCTGAACAGACACATTAGAAACACCTGAATTCTCTCACCTAATCTCATCTGTCAGCACTGGTCCAAGTGGAGATAGATGCTTTCCTTTAGAAGTTTCTTCAATAGCTTCCTAGCATTGGTGGGAGACCCACTGGTCTGTAGTTCCCTGATTTATCTCTACAAACCTTCTCAAATATCAGCAGTTCTCTAGACCCTCGTGGTGGGCTTTCTTAATTATAGTGTCGGCATGGGGGAACCAGGACAGGTTGACGGTGATCTGAACGCCTGAACACTTGAAGCTCTCGATCATTTCTACTTTATCCCCATTGATGTAGACAGAGGCATGTCCTCCACAAAGCTTTCTGAAGTCGATGACTATCTCCTTCATTTTGTTGAAATTGAGGGAGAGATTATTGTTGATGCACCAGCAACTTGGTTTAGATTTTTTGTAAACCATTCAGATATTAAACATCAGAAATGGACCTTGGTGAAGGGACGGCTGGACACAACCGTGGATGGGATCCTCCAGCCCTGCCCACACCAAAACAGGAAATTCCTGCCCGAGGTCAATGAACCTTTCAATGGTCCGTCAAATAGTCCGTGCCACCCTTGACACTTACCGTGGTGGGCACGACCAGGAAATTTACCCCAGTGTTTCGTGATCGGTCAGGATTCTGAAATAGGATTGCTCATCACATCAGTTATCTCCTTTTCCTTCCCAATTGCTTGAAACAGCTCTGTTACATGACGCTATTGCAAATAACCGACAACCCCAGTTCCATAACGTGACCTCCCACAGACTCATTTTCATCTCCAGTCCATTAGTAACCTGTAACCAGGGGGCCAGCAGAGCACCACAGTGGTTAGCATTGCTGCTTCACAGCGCCAGGGACCCATGTTCGATTCCCGGCTTGGGTCACTGTCTGTGTGGAGTTTGCTCATTCTCCCCGTGTCTGAGTGGGTTTCCTCCAGATGCTCCGATTTCCTCTCACGTTCTGAAAGACGTGCTGGTTAGGTGCATTGACCCGAACAGGGGCTGGAATGCGGTGACCAAGGGAATTTCACAGGAACTTCATTGCAGTGTTAATGTAAGCTTTACTTGTGACTAATAAATAAACTTTACTTGAAACAAAATAGCTGTGAAGGTTGGAATAGGAGTTGACTATTCAGCCCTTTTTCCAGCATCCAGTTAGACCACAGCCAATTAGTATCATACTCTAATATAGCCACCGAGGATCTGTAATCATATCCTTGCTGAGCTAGGTCAGAGCGGCATGGTGGCACACTGGTTAGCACTGCTGCCTCACAGTGCCAGGGACCCAGGTCCAATTCCAGCCTGTCTGAGTGGAGTTGGCACGCTCTCCCTGTGTCTGCATGAGTTTCCTCTGGATGTTCTGGTTTCTTCCCACAGTCCAAAGGTGCTCACATTCATGGTAGATCTGTCATGCTACATTGCCTTTGGTGCCCTAAGATGTGTAGGTTAGGAGGATTAGTCACCGTAAATTGTCTGCATATGCGTGGCGCATGTGCGTATGTGTATGTGCATGTGCATGTGCGTGTGTATATATGTATGTGTGCGTGTGCAGGTGTGTGCACGTGTGGGTGTGTGTATGTGTATATATACATGCATGTGTGTGCATGTGTGTACACGTATGTGTATGTGCATGTCCGTGCATATGTGTGCACGTGTGTATGTGTGTGTATGCATATGTGTGTGTATAGATGTGTGTGCGAGTGTGTGCACACATGTATATGTGTGTGCACATATGTGTATATGTGTGCACACGTGTGTGCGTGTGTACGTATGTGCATGTCCGTGTGTGTGTGTATGTATGTGCATGTCCGTGTGTGTGTGAGTGCATGTCTGTGTGTTTGTGTGTGTGTGTGTGTGTTTGTGTGTGTGTGTGTGTGCGCCTGTGGCTATGCTTGATATGGTGTGGCACTCCTCAAACTATAAGCCTCTTACGACAGACTAGCGACCTGTTCCTGGAATTACTAGCTACAAAACAGATGAAAGTCTGCCTTATGCACCATCAGAAAGGCTGAGTGGGAGGGAGAGAGTCGATATAAGGGCAAGTTGCTGTTGTCATTTACAGCAAATTAAAATTCAGAGATGAGAGTGAAGGTCAAGGTTCGACTGAGTCCTGTTATTTGTGAGGTGCCATCTTTTGAATGACAGCCTTAAATCCAGGCTTTCCCTTCCCCCTCCAGTTGATGTATAAATTCCTATTGCATTATTTAAAATTTATTTGTTCGTGTCACAAGTAAGCTTAGATTAACACCGCAAAGAAGTTACTGTGAAAATGTCCTTGTTAACACACTCTGGCACCTGTTCGGGTACACGGAGGGAGAATTTAGCATGGCCAATGCACCTAACCTGCATGTCTTTCAGACTGTGGGAGGAAACTGGAGCACCCGGAGGAAACCCACGCAGACATGGGGAGAGCGTGCAGTCTCCACACAGACGGTGACCCAAGCCGGGAATTGAACCTGGATCTCTGGCACTGTGAGGCAGCAGCGCTAACCATTGTGCCACTGTGAAAGTACCAGCAGATGATTAATACGACTGTTACCATTGTCTGCATGAGCCAAGAAGTAAAGAAGGACTGAAGCAAAGGGAGTAATAACGGTTTGCTTTTCATTTTACATCCCATCCATCATAAGGGAGAACTAATTGTCTATTAATTTACAAATATACTTAATCCACAGAGCACACAACAGGATTACAGATCAGTGTGTCTGCCATTGAATAATGACACAGAATTGGAGAGACGGAAAAAAAAAACCCTGGACTGTTTTCCCTTAGAGCAGAGAAACTTAAGGCGAGATTTAATCGAGTTGTTCAGGATTATGAGGGCTTTTGATAGAGTAGATAGGGAGCAACTATTTCCACTAGCAGGAGGATTGATAACCAGAGGGCACAGACTTAAGATAACTCACAATGGCACCGAGGAATCTTTTCCATTGAAGGTTTTTGTGATCCAAAGTGGTTGGCGGAAGCGGATTGAACAGTAACTTGGCTATTCGCAGGGCTGCGCAGAATGAGCCCAGGAGTGCGACGAACTGGTCGCTCCTTCAAAGAGTGTGCCTTTGCAACAGAGGCTAAATGGATTCCTCCCATACTGCCAGAGTCCAAGATTTTGTAAACTTAAACGATTGGTAGATGTTTTCTGATCAACTGCACCCAATTGCTCAGGGCTATATCAAAGGGAGAAATTGGAGCAAGTTCTAAGAACATAAGAACATAAGAAATAGGAGCAGGAGTAGGCCACCTAGCCCTTCAACCCTGCCCCGCCATTCAGTAAGATCATGGCTGATCTGTCGTGGCTCAGTTCCACCTTCCCGCCCTCTCCCCATAACCCTTAATCCCCTTGCCTATCAAAAACCTATCAACCCGCATCTTAAAAATATTGAGCGAGGCAGCCTCCACCACTTCAACGGGCAGAGAATTCCAGAGATTCACCACCCTTTAAGTAAAGAAGTTCCTCCTCAACTCCGTTCTAAACCGCCCCCCCTTTATCTTGAGGCTGTGCCCTCTAGTCCTACTGTCCTTTCTGAGCGGGAAGAGCCTCTCCACCTCTATCCTATCCATCCCATTCAACATCTTATTCATCTCAATGAGATCTTCCCTCACTCTTCTAAACTCTAACAAGTACAAGCCTAGTTTATTCAGCCTCTCCTCATAGTTCAACCCCCTCAGCTCCGGTATCAGCCTAGTAAACCTCCTCTGCACTCCCTCCAAGGCCAAAATATCCTTGCGTAAGTGCGGCGCCCAAAACTACACACAGTACTCCAGCTGTGGCCTCACCAATGCCCTATATAGCCGCAGCAAGACCTCCTACTTTTATATTCAATCCCCCTCGCTATGAAGGCCAGCATCCCATTCGCCTTCCTGACCACCTGCTGCACCTGCAGGCTGTGTTTTTGCGACTCATGCACAAGGACCCCGAGGTCCCTCTGCACCGTCGCATGCTGCAGTTTTTCGCCACGTAAGTAATAGTCCTTCCTACCATTATTCCTACCAAAGTGGACAACCTCACATTTGCCAACATTAAATTCCATTTGCCAGTTCCTGGCCCATTCGCCCAGCCTATCTAGATCCTTCTGCAGACTCTCCACACCCTCTGCGCAATTTGCCGTTCCACCAATCTTGGTGTCATCAGCAAATTTCGACACCATACACTCGGTTCCCTCCTCCAGATCATCTATATAAATGGTAAATAGCTAAGGCCCCAGCACCGACCCCTGGGGCACTCCACTAGTCACCAACCACCAATCCGAATAGCACCCATTGACCCCCACTCTCTGCCTCCTATTTGACAGCCAATCCTCTATCCACGCTAACACCCTACCCCCAACTCCATGCCCCCTGACCTTCTGCAATAACCTCTTGTGAGGCACCTTGTCAAACGCCTTCTGAAAATCAAGAAACACCACATCCACCGGCTCTCCTCTATCCACCGCCCTAGACACATCCTCATAGAACTCCAATAAATTCGTCAGACACGACTTCCCCTTAACGAAACCGTGCTGCGTCTGCTCTACCAAACAAATCTCCTCAAGATGCCTCGCTATTTTCTCCTTGATCACGGATTCTAACATTTTTCCTACAACAGACGTTAAACTAACCGGCCTATAATTCCCTGCCTTTTGCCTGCCACCCTTCTTAAACAACGGCGTAACATTAGCCGTTTTCCAATCTTCCGGCACTTCCCCGGAATCCAGCGACGTTTGGAAAATAATCACCAAGGCATTCACTATCACCTCCGCCATTTCTTTCAGAACCCTCGGATGCATTCCATCCGGTCCTGGGGACTTGTCCACAATCAGTCCCTCCAGTCTGTCGAGCACCGCCTCTCTAGTAACAATAATGTCATTCAGGCCCCCCACTCCTACCATCTTTCCATTGCTAACACCCGGCAAATTATTCACGTCCTCCTCCGTGAAGACTGAAACAAAAAAGTTATTCAGGGCCTCAGCCATTTCCCTATCCCCTACCACTAAGTCCCCCCTCTCATCCTCTAAGGGTCCAACGTTCACCCTAGCCAGCCTCTTCCTTTTTATGTATTTATAAAAACTCTTGCTATCTTTTTTATATTAAGCGCTAGCCCAGCTTCATAGTTTATCCTACCCTTCTTTATCAACTTCTTTGTCATTCTTTGTTGACATTTAAACCCCTCCCAATCCTCTTCTCGCCCACTACTCTTAGCTACTCTAAACGCATCCGCTTTTAATTTAACACTTTCCTTTACCTATCAGTATCTTTACCTATCAGTATCCTTTACCTATCCTTTATCTATCAGTTGATCTTTCGTTTCCCATCAAGTCTTCCACTTGGGTTGCGTGCTGATGAGATCATCAGCTCACAGTTAAATTCTGTTAAAATTGTGCCTAGGTAGCCTGTGTCTCTAGATTACTCATTCAGGAACATAGAAAAGTGTAACACAGTACAGGTCCTTTGGCCCTCGAATGTTGTGCCAAGCTATGTCCAAACCCAAGATCAAGCTATCCCACTCCCTATAACTCTGGAGTGCTCCATGTGCCTATCCAATAACCACTTGAAAGTTCCTCAACTGTCCGAATCCACTATCACAGCAGGCAGTGCATTCCACACCCCAACCACTCTCTGAGTAAAGAATCTACCTCGGACATCCGTCCTATATCTCCCACCATGAAACTTAAAGTTATGCCCCCTCGTAATAGCTACATCTACCCAAGGAAATAGTCTCTGACAATATACGTCAAAGAGTGTGATGGAATGCTCATCACTTGCCTGGATGGGTGCAGCTCCAACAACACTCAAGAAGTTTGATACCATCCAGGATAAAGCAGCCCGCTTGATTGGCACCACGTCTACAATAATCCACTCCCTCCACCACCGATGCTCAGTAGCAGCAGTGTGCACGATCTACAAGATGCACTGTAGCAATTCACCAAAGATCCTTAGACAGCACCTTCCAAACCCATGACCATATCCATCTAGAAGGACAAGGGCAGCAGATACATGGGAACCACCAACACCTGCAAGTTCCCCTCCAAGCCACTCACCATCCTGACTTGGAAATATATCGCTGTTCCTTCACAGTCGCTGGGTGAAAATCCTGGAATTCCCTTCCTGATGGCATTGTGGGTCAACCCACAGCACATGGGCTGCAGCGTTTCAAGAAGGCAGCCCACCACCACCTTCTCACGGGGAACTAAGGATGGGCAATAAATGCTGGCCAGGCGGCGATGCCCGTGTCCCACAAAATCAGTAAAGAAAACGCCACTCAGCCAGATTTTCCTTCAGTGTTTCATATTTGTCTGCTCCAGCCATGATAATGTTGCCACACTCAAAACAAGGAAAGTCAGTGACTCCCAGTAAATTATTACATTGACTTTTACCTTGATCAGCCATGAATCTAGCGCTGATAGGAGTCTTGCAGCTATGTTTTCGGAGTTGACGGAAACATTCATTAGCCAGCAATTTCCCCGACAGAATTATACGGCACTGTATCTTCTTAGGGCAGAAAGTGACAGCAACTTTGAAATTAATTTACTGCAAGATTCCTGAGCGAATACATTATGTGAAAACAAAATTGAGATGTTCTGCAGGTTACAATTCAGCTCATACAGCTTTTATTGTCACAGGAGACCTGGCTGACACCCGTGTAGATTTGGCAAGATTGGATTCCTCTCAGCGTGGCTCAGTTGGTAGCACCCTGGGTCAGAAGGCAGCAAGGATCTAGCATTTAGATAATGCCTTTCGTGACCCCAGGATGTCACAATGTGCCTTGGGGCCAATGAAATACTTTCTGAAAGCATAGCCGCAGTCACTAATGTAGGGAATTGTCAATTTAGACGCAGCAATCTGCCACAAACAGCGATGTGATTGAAATCAGGTAATGTGTTTTAGCGACGTGCTCGAGTGACAGATTATTGACCCTGGAGAACGTCCCTTCAAAATAGTGTCATGTGTCCACCTGATGTGTCTTCAGCTTGACATTTCTTCCTGAAAGACAGGGCCACAGTAGCACACCCTCACTGCTGCAGCTCAACGCCAGCCCAGATTACATGCTCAAATCTCTGGAAGGGGACTTGAACCCTTTGAGATGGGGCAGCCCACTGCCTGACAGCGCCAGGGACCTGGGTTCGATTCCCGGCTCACGTCACTGTCTGTGTGGAGTCTGCACATTCTCCCCGTGTCTGCTCGTTTGAAGAACGACCAATTAGTCGCACTCCAGGGCTCGTTCTGCACAGCCCTGCAAATGGGCAAGTTACCATTGAATCTGCTTCCGCCAACCACTTCGGATCACTAAAATATTCAATGGAAAAGATTCCTCAGTGCCATTGCGAGTTATCTTAAGTCCGTGGCCCCTGGTTGTCAATCCCTCTGCCAGTGGAAATAGTTGCTCCCTATCTACTCGATCAAAAATCCTCATAATCCTGAACAACTCGATTAAATCTCGCCTTAAGTTTGTCGGCTCTAAGGGAAAAGAGTCCAGGCTTTTATTCTTCAGGGTTTCCTCCGGGTGCTCCATTTCCTCCCATAGTCCGAAAATGTGCTGGTTAGGTGCATTGGCCACGCTAAATTCTCCCTCGGTGTACCCAAACAGGCACCGGAGTGTGGCAGCTAGGGGATTTTCACAGCAACTTAATTGCAACGTTAACATAAGCCTCCTTCTGACACGGATAAATAAACTTTCAACTAGAGCAGAAGTTAAGCACCTGATGTTCTGTTTCAGCCTTGGAGCTTCTGTGTATTTTTATGTATGTAGTTTGTACTGTGTGCAGCGCTGCGTGCTGCCTGCAGTTTTTGACGCGTGCTGTGTGTGCCGTGTAGAGTTAACAAAGGTGCGGAAGAGGGCTTCAGCAGCTGGCCAGCTGAGGCAGGAGGTGGGGGGGGGGAGGGTGCGAAGCCCCATTTTACATCATCAGCTTGGGAGTTGGAAAGGATGTTGTAGCGTTTAATCTCCTGCAACAGCTTGAACTGCAGATAGCCAGACCTCCGCAGCAGATTAAATAAACTCCCTCAACGTGTCCAGGGCTTTGCATACTTCCTTGGGATAATAGCAAGTCCTTTACCATTCTTCCTATTATTTTGCACACCTCTCTGAACAGGATTTCAGTCTGGATAATCCCCCTGGTGGTATGGTTCTTGTATTTGTGCCATGCTGCTTTGTCGATCTGCTCGAGCACTCCATGATATCAATACGTCTTCCACCGAAAATTCTGGTACTCTGATCAATATATGAATTTCTCGCTCAGATTAATAATGCCGTCTGTTCAGAATGTATGTAGCTTCCCAGCGGAGACTCCCTCCTTCCACTTATTCCCACTCTGATCATTCATTAATCATAGGTTCTGAAAACCCCTCTACACCTGGCTGGAACGGTGGGATTTAGCAAATACCCCAAGTAATTCTTGCTCATTTACTGGTTATCAGTACAAGTTTCTCGTATCTAATTTTAAAGTCTGACAAGCCTCATTAAGTTTGGAGGAAAGGCTCAAGCTACCAAACTTACATTGGAGATGAATGCGGAGGCACACGAGGCAGCTTTGGAATCGGGCAGTAGTAACAACCACTCTGAACTATCGAATGCATCTGGCGCAGAAAGAGGCCAATCAGCCCATCACTGCTGTGCTAGCTCTCTGAAAGAGCTAGCCCCGCCCCCTGCGTTTCTCTTGTGGCCCTGCGAATTTTATTTCATTTGGGTCATTATCAAATTTTCTTTTCAAAGCCATGGTTGAATGTGGCTCCAGATCTTAACCACTCTCTGTATGGAAAGAGTTTTTTAAAATTTATTTCACTGGCTGTGCCAGCATTTATTGTCCATCCCTAAGTGTCCTCCATTTCAGAGGTAAAGACAGCAGATTTCCTCCCCTAAAGAATATTAGTGAATCAGATTTTTTTTTAACAACAGTTGATAATGGTTTCATGGTTACCATTCGACTTTTAATTCCAGTTTTTTTTATTGAATTTTCAAATTTCGCTATCTGCTGTGGTAGAATTCGAACCCTGGTTTCCGAAACATTACCCTGGGCCTCGGAGTTACTAGTCCAGTGACAACATCACAGTTTTTATCACAAGCTGTATCACAGCTTGGGATGGCTCCTGCTCTGCCCAAGACTGCAAGGAACTACAAAAGGTCGTGGATGTAGCCTAATCCATCACGCAAACCATCCTCCCGTCCTTTGAATCTGTCTACATTTCCTGCTGCCTCAGCAAAGCAGCCAGCATAATTAAGGACTCCACGCAGCCCGGACATTCTCTCTTCCATCTTCTTCCATTGGGAAAAAGGTACAAAAGTCTGAGGTCACATACCAACTGACTCAAGGACAGCTTCTTCCCTGCTGCTGTCAGACTTTTGAATGGACCTACCTTGCATTAAGTTGATCTTTCTCTACACCCTAGCTATGACTGTAACACTACATTCTGTACCCTCTCCTTTCCTTCTCTATGAACGGTATGCTTTGTCTATATAGTGTGCAAGGAACAATACTTCTCGCTATATGTTAATAAATGTGACAATAGTAACTCAAATCAAATCAAATTAAATACTGCTACACAGCAACCTCCCCTGTTTGTGTCACATTGCCTTTGGTTCTGCTGCCGCTCACCCTCAATCAGTGTCCTCTGGTTTTTGACCCACTGAGCCAGAGTCATTGAGGTTTACAGCACAAAACAGGCCCTTCAGCCCAACCTGTCCATGCCACCCCTTTTTTGAACCCCTAAGCTTGTCCCAGTTGCCCGCATTTGGCCCGCGTCCCTCTATACCCATCTTACCTGTGTAACTGTCTAAATACTTTTAAAAAAATAAGATTGTACCCGTCTCTACTACTACCTCTGGCAGCTTGTTCCAGACACTCACCACCCTCTGTGTGAAACATTTGCCTCTCTGGACACTTGTGTATCTCTCCCCTCTCACCTTAAACCTATGCCCTCCAGTTTTAGACTCCCCTACCTTTGGGAAAAGATATTGACTATGTAGCTGATCTATGCCTCTCATTATTTTATGGACCTCTATAAGATCTCCCCTCAGCCTCCTACACCCCAGAGAAAAAAGTCCCAGTCTATCCAGCCTCTCCTTGTAATTCAAACCATCAAGTCCTGGTAGCATCTGAGTCAATGTTTTCTGAACTCTTTCTAGTTTAATAATATGCTTTCTGTCATAGGGTGACCAGAACTATACACAGTATTCCAAGTGTGACCTTACCAATGTCTTGTACAACTTCAACAAGACATTCCAACTCCTGTATTCAATGGGAACACTTTCTCCCTATCTACTCTGTCTCTGCCACCACATGATTTTGAATAACTATACAATGATGAAATGGAGAAGGTGAAATTCACTAGCCTTAAACAAGGTTAAAGATTTCACAGGTTGGTGAACATTGGGAAAAATTCCCTAAGAAAATGATCAATTGAAGATAATTTTGCATCTTCAAGAGGGAATTCAATTAATAATTGAGAAGGGAAGTGTTAGGAAGATACGAAGAGTGCTTGTGGTAGAGTGTTCATTTTCACATCGAGATTGAAGTCTATTAGATTTACTTCATCACCACCTGCTTCCTTGCTGCTGAATTATTCGACTGCTTCATAGAATCATAGAATCCCAACAGAAGGAGGCCATTTGGCCCATCGAGTGTATACCAACCACAATCCCACCCAAGGTTCTATTCCCGTAACCCCATGAATTTAGCCTGCCAATCCCCCTGACACTAGGGTCAATTTAACATGGCCAATGCACCTAACCCGCACATCTTTGGACTGTGGGAGGAAACCGGAGCACCCGGGGGAAACCCACGCAGACACAGGGAGAATGTGCAAACTCCACACAGACAGTGACCCGAGGCCAGAATTGAACCTGAGACCTTGGCGCTGTGAGGCAGCGGTATCGCGTCCAGTACTGAATGAGCAAAAATTTCCTCTCGCCATTGTTTAGGGATCCTGCTTCAAATTCCATTCCCTAGCTACCGACTCCCTCCCTCTCCTTGGCAGCAGTCTGGCCAGGATTCTCCGACCTCACCCACAGCTGGGATTTTCCAGAACCGCTGCAGTGAACAGAGATTTGGCTGAGCGCCGAATTTTCCCTTCTCTCTGGCAGCGGCAGCGGTGCATCGAGACTGGAGAATTCCAATTCTGAGTCTAAATCAGTGTATTAACAGTATTGTATTTGACGTGAGATGATTTTCCAATCTCATATTTGTGCCATCACTAAAGGCCACCTGATTAGCATCATCCAACTTCAACCCTGTTGAAACCCTAATTTTTGCCTTCATTATCATTATTTTAACACTTTCAAATGCAACAAGATTTGGACAATATCCAGGCTTGAGCTGACAAGTGGCAAATAACATTTGTGCCATACAAATGCCAGGCAATGACCATCACCAGTAAGAGACACTCTAACCACCGCCCCTTAGCTTTCAGTGGTATTACCATCACTGAATCCACCACTGTCAACATCCCTGGGGTTATCACTGACCAGGAACTCAACTGGATTCGCCATATAAACTCAGTGGCTACAAGAGCAGATCAGAGGCTAGGAATACTGCAGCAAGTAACTCACCTCCTGACTCTCCAGAACCTATCCAACATCTATAAGGCACAGGTCAGGAGTGTGATGGAATATTCTCCACTTGCCTGGATGGGTGCAGCTCCAACAACACTCAAGAAGTTTGACACCATCCAGGACAAAGCAGCCTGCTTGATTGACACCACATCTACAAACATTCAATCCCTCCATCACCGACGCTCATTAGCAGCAGTGTGTACCATCTACAAGATGCACTGCAGCAATTCACCAAAGATCCTGAGATAGCGCCTTCCAAACCCACCACCATTTCCAAGAAGGCCAAGGGCAGAAGATACATGGGAACACCGCCACCTACAAGTTACCCCCAAGCCATTCACCATCCTGACTTTGAAATATATCACCGTTCCTTCGCAGTTGCTGGGTCAAAATCCTGGAATTCCTTCCCTAATGGCATTGTGAGTCAACTCACAGAACATGGACTGCAGCAATTCAAGAAGGCAGCTTACCATCACTTTCTCAAGGGCAACTAGGGATGGGCAATAAATTCTGTCCTAGCCAGCGACATCCATGTCTCATGGATGAATAAAAAAAACTTTGTAATGAACACAAAATACTGCTCTGGTGAAGGATCATCTTTCCAGCATTTTCTGTTTTTGTTTTTCTAACACATTCCTGGTTGGTCTCCCACATTCTAGTTTCCTTATACTTGAAGTCATTTTGCTTCCCATATCTTAATTCGAAACAAGACCCATTCCCCTGTCATCCCTCTACTTACTGACCTCTTGCCCAAGCAACATCTTGACTTTAAAATTCTCATCCTTGTTTTCAAATTCCCCCCTTCGCTCCTCCCTAATTCTATTTCGCTCTAATCTCCCGTCACCCCGCAACTCTCCAAGATATCTGCAATCGTCTAATTCTGGCCTCTTGGACGTCCCCGATTTTAAATCGCTCCACCAGTGGTATCTGCGCCTTCAGCTGCCTCTTCCCCAGTACTCTGAAATTTCTTCCTAATTTCCTGCCATTCTGATCCCCCTATTTGAGGACAGATGTCAATGCATTTAAGGCATTTCAGAGGAGGTTTACTAGTTTGATACCTAGACTGAGTAAGTTGCCTTATGAAGAAAGACTGGACGTGTTTCCACTGGAGTTCAGAAGAGTCAGGGTTACTTGATTGAAGTTCATGAGATCCTAAACCCTCTCGATAAGTTTAAAAGTTAAAGTTTTAAAGTTCTCTTAGTAGTGCCACAAGTGGATTTACATTAACACTGTAATGAAGTTCCTGTGAAAATCCCCTAGTCGCCACACTCCGGCGCCTGTTCGGGTACACTGAGGGAGAATTTAGCTTGGCTAATGCACCTAACCAGCACGGCTTTTGGACTGTGGGAGGAAACCGGAGCACCCGGAGGAAACCCACGCAGACGCGGGGTGAATGTGCAAACTCCGCACAGCCACCCAAGCCAGGAATCAAACCCGGGTCCCTGGCACCGTGAGGCAGCACTGCTAGTCACTGTGTCACCGTGCTGTCCCGGGGGGAATATTTTCATTGAGTCCTCTGCGAGCCGGAATGATCTCGATTTGAGATGAAGGAGACAAACCCAATTGTTCTCCTTGGTTTGTGTGTTTCTTTTCTCTCTGCCCCATCGAGTAACTCAAAAGCACATTTCCTTTTCATGCTCAATTCATTTGCCACTGATTCACTGCTCCCATTCTCAAATTGCAAATTAATTGGGCTGCAGACTGCACCAAAGCCCATCTTCAAACATGCCCATATTATATGATTTAGCTGATGTATTACAATGGAGATCCATTCACATTAAAATGAGGCTTGGCACAAAGGCAACATTTCAGAGCATCGCAGAAGCTCTGTTTAATTAAGAAAGCTATTTTAAGTTGGTGAATACAGTTAAAGTACCAGTCATATCTGGGAATCTGCTTCATCGCCATAGATACCAGCGTACCTGGCCAATGAATTAAAACTACGGGAAATCTCAGTGGAATTCTGGTCGGGAATCAGCTACAACAACAACTTGCACATACATCACACCTTCAGCAGAGTAAAATGCCTCCAAAGCACAGGCATTAGAAAACTGCGTGCCATTAATAATGTAATAATGAAATTATAATCATGAACTGAAGTGTATGAAATCATGAGAGAATAGTAGAGAGACTGCGCATGAAGATCCTTACTCAGAATGTTCCGACACCATGTGGACTCCAGCGGTTCAAAAAGTCAGCTCACCACCTCCTTGTCAATCATAGAATCCCTACAATACAGGGGAAGGCCATTCGGCCCATCGAGCCTGCACCATCATCAATCCCACCCAGACCCGATCTCCATAACCCCATATATTTACCCTGCTACTCCCGCCATCACTAAGAGGCAATTTGCCATGGCCAATCAACCTACCCTGCATATCTTTGGACCGTAGGAGGAAATCGGAGTGCCCGGAGGAAACCCACGCAGACACGGGGAGAATGTCCAAACTCTGTACAGACAGTGACCCAAGCCAGGAATCAAACCCGGGTCCCTGATGCTCTGAGGCAACAGTGCTAACCACTGTGCCACCGTGCTGCCCTCAAGAGCAATTAGGGATGGTCAATAAAATGCTGGACCAGCCAGTGACACCCACATCCAATGAACAAATTCCCTTGATTGAGAGGTTCCGTAACCAAGGACTAGGAGAAGAGGGTAAGAGCTTGGAGGTTCAATGGGAATTCAAGGGGAAAAGGTCTCACCCTGAGTGTGGTGGGGATCTGGAGTTCATTGCTTGAAAGAGTGGGTGGGATAGGAACCTATCTCACACTTGAAAAGTACTTGGATGTGCAGCTGAATTGCTACAACTACAAGGCTTACATTTGAATAGCTTGAAGAGTGATATTAGGTAAGTTGGCTGCTTGTTGGTTGTCATAGAAATGATGGGCTGTATGGCCTCCTTTCAATATGCAAATTTCTATGATTCTGTCCGAACTCAACAAATGCTATCTAAGGGCAGCACGGTGGCACAGTGGTTAGCACTGTTGCCTCACAGCACCAGGGACCCAGGTTTGATTCCAGGCTTGGGTCAATGTTTGTGAGGATTCTGCATGTTCTCCCCGTGTCTGCATGGGTTTCCTTCGGGTGCTCCGGTTTCTTCCCAATGTGCTGGTTCGGTGCATTGGCCTTACTAAATTCTCCCTCAGTGTATGCGAACAGACACTGGAGTCTGGCAATTAGGTGATTTGCACAGTAACTTCATTGCAGTGTTATTGTAAGCCTCCTTTTGGCTGATAAATAAACTTGAAAAAAATATTTTATACAGTAAAAAGTATTTATTCTTCCACGCTACTCAGACAAAGCATACCATTCATAGAGAAGGAAAGGAGATGGTGCAGAATGTAGTGCTACAGTCATAACTAGGGTGTAGAGAAAGCTCAACTTAATACAAGGTAGATCCACTCAAAAGTCTGACAACAGCAGGGAAGAAGGGAAGGTACGTGCCTCAGACTTTTGTATCTTTTTCCTGATAGAAGAAGGTGGAAGACAGAATGTCCGGGGTACGTAGGGTCCTTAATTATGCTGGCTACTTTGCCGAGGCAGTGGGAAGTGTAGACAGATTCAATGGATGGGAGGCTGGTTTGTGTGATGGATTGGGCTACATTCACAACCCTTAGTAGCTTCTTGCAATCTTGGGCAGAGCAGGAGCCATACCAAGCTGTGATACAACCAGAAAGAATGCTTTCTATGGTGTATCTGTCAATGTTTGTGGGAGTCGTAGCTGACATGCCAAATTTTTTAATCTTCTGAGAAAATAGAGATGTTAGTGGACTTCCTTAACTATAGTGTTGGCATTTGGCGGGGGGTGGGAGGCAGGACAGGTCGTTGGTAATCTGGACCTGTAGGAACTTGAAGCTCTCGACCATTTCTACTTTGTCCCCACTGATATAGACAAGAGCATATTCTCCACTACCCTTGCTGAAGTTGATGACTATCTGCTTTGTTTCGTTGACATTGAAGGAGAGATTATTGTTCACCAGATTCTCGATCTCATTCCTGTCCTCTGTCTCGTCATTTTTTGAGATCCGACCCGCCACGGTCGTATCATCAGCAAACTTGAAAATTGAGTTGGAGGGGAATTTGGCCACACAGTCATAGGTGTATAAGGAGTATATTAGGGGGCTGAGGACATAGCCTTGTGGGGCACCGCTGTGGAGGAGGTGTTGTTGCCTATTCTTACTGATTGTGTCTCCATGGGTTTCCTCCGGGTGCTCCAGTGTCCTCCCACAATCCTAAAGGCGTGCTGGTTAGCTGTATCGGCCATGCCAAGTCCTCCCTCAGTGTACCCAAACAGGCGACTCAGGGATTTTCGTATTTACTTCATTGCAGTGTTAATATAGGCCGACTTGTGAGACTGATAAATAAATTCTAAAAACCCTGCTTCATCCAAACTGATCGATGCTTAAGTTCATAGTCACAGCAGCGTTGCTGTTGAGAAGGGTGGACCAGAAACTTTTAAACTTCAGGAAATGGAAATGAAGAACCTATGAAGCCCAAACCAGGAGATGGTGAAAACATATCAGGTAGCATCTGTGGAGAGAGCTGAGGAAATAACTTTTCAGTGGCCAAGGCATTGATTGTCAGTAATGAACATTTTCACATCATTAAAAGGCTACTTAAATTCTAATAACAAGACTCTTTTTCTGCACTGAGTTTAATGGGTGATTAATGGGCAAACACTCTGAGTTCCAGAAGGAAATGGGAAGACAAAGGTTCAGCCACCGTACTTTGTGAAGCAACTTTTGGATATATTCACACATCCCCCACCATTGTCTGCGTTTGCTCCACCCACAGACAACAATGAAAGCCATTAGCGTTGCTCAGCCCACTTTCTGGCCCATTAATTCTTTTTCTCTCTCTGCAGATGTTGCCTGACCAACTGAGTGCTTCCAACATTTTCTGGTTTCCATCTGAAGCATTGACTGAGGCAAATGTCTGGTCATCTTTAAAGGGAGCTTTTCTCATAGAATCGTAGAATTATACTGTGCAGAAGGAGGCCATTCAGCCCATCGAATCTGCAGCGACCACAATCCTACCCAGACTCTATCCCCATTACCTTCTCCACTATCATCCTCAACATTTACCCTACCCAGTCCCCCTGATACTAAGGGGCAATTTAGCACGTGTATGTCTCTATTCAACTGTGCTTTACTAAATTATTGATTGGTTTTGATTTGATTTAATTTGATTTGATCTATTATTGTCACCTACAGTGAAAAGTATTGTTTCTGGCGTACTATACAAAACATACCGTTCATAGAGAAGGAAACAAGAGAGTGCAGTATGAGAGAACTGTACTGTACAGTCTCTCATACAGTTATGAGACTGTAGCTAGTGTTACAGTCACAGCGAGGGTGGAGAGAAAGATCAACTTAATGCAAGGTAAGTCCATTCAAAAGCCTGACAGCAGCAGGGAAGAAGCTGTTCTTGACTCGCTTGGTAGGTGACCTCGGAATTTTTTATCTTTCTCCTGAAGGAAGAAGGTGGAAGAGAGAATGTCCGGGGTGCATGGGGTCCTTAATTATGCTGGCTGCTTTGCCGAGGCAGCAGGAAGTATAGAGTCAATGCATGGAAGGCTGGTTTGCATGATGAATTGGGCTACATTCACAACTTTTCGTCGTTCCTTGCGGTCTTGGCAGAGCAGGAGCATCTCAAGCTGTGATAAAACCAGAAGGAATGCTTTCTGTGGTGCATCTGTAAAAGTTGGTGAGAGTTGTAGCGGACATGCCAAATTTCCTTAGTCTTCTGAGAAAGTAGAAGCATTGGTGGGCTTTTTTAAGTATAGTGTCGGCATGGGGGGAACCAGGACAGCTTTTTGGTGATCTGGACACCTAAAAACTTGAAGCTCCCGACCCTTTCTACTTTGTCCCCATTGATGTAGACAGTGGCATATTCTCTTTTATGCTTCCTGAAGTCGTTTTGTTGACATTGAAGGAGAGATTATTGTTGCCACACCAATTCACCAGCTTCTCTATCTCATTCCTGTACTTTGTCTCGTCATTGTTTGAGATCTGGGACTGTGGCAACTTTACTCATTTTTTAACGAATGCTAAATATTGGCTCCCCATCCCACAAGACGTTAACATAGCTAATTTATTGTACTGTCCCTGGAGCTGCTTTATTTGTCTTGTGACTAACAGCCAAAACACTCCAACTTTCTTCCTTGATCTGTAATAAGTGAAAGCTTAGCTCCTTTCTTTCTACATTTTGAAAAGTTCAGGGATGCTGATTTCATCTTTTTCTGTCTATGATGTGTGGGAACCATTGTGGGAGCAAAATGTGTCAGCAGTCCCCAAGGTCGAACAGCAAGGAGTCCAACTTTGAAGGTCAGTGCAAGGTCTCGCCCAGAGAGGTCATGGTGAATGGAGTGGGCGGGTGGGCGAGGGCAGGGAGAGGTTGTTCTTGTTGGAGCAGAAAAGATGGAGGCCGTACCTGATTGAGGTGTTCAAAATTATGAGGGGCATGGACAGAGGGGATAAGGAGCAGCTGTTCCCCTGAGTTGAAGGGTCAACCACGAAGGGACACGGGTTAAAAGTGAGGGGTGGGAGGTTTAGGGGGGATTTGAGGAAAATCTTTTTTTACCCAGAGGGTTGTGATGGTCTGGAATGCGCTGTCGAGGAGGGTGGTGGAGGCTGGATGCCTCACATCCTTTAAAAAGTACCTGGCTAAGTATTTAGCACATCATAACATTCAAGGCTATGAGCCAATTGCTGGCAAGTGGGATTAGGTGGGCAGGTCAGGGCATTTCATGTGTCGGAGCAGACTTCATGGGCTGAATGGCCTCTTTTGCACTGCAGTATCCTGTGATTCTGAAAGGGTAAACGTGAGGAGGAGAAATTATCTTTTGTCAGGGAGCCAGCAATGACGTCTGACCAGAAGGCATTCCAAGACCCGCTGACAAGGATCAATAGGTTTTACTGGACACCTGGGCACATGGCATCGGCCTCCCCGGGGTAAAATGAATGGTGGAGGGAGGAAGCCTTGAGTTGGTTAACTTAAGGGCATTAATTGGCGTGTGGGTGAGTGGAGCGCGCGATACCTCCCCAGCTGCCGAGAAGGCACCTGGAAGGTTAGGATGGTTGGATAGACAGTGGCAGAATGCTGCTGCTATGGTGCCAAATTTTACAGTGCCTCCAGCTTACTCCCAGGGGAAGGTCAAATTCACATCCGTGCGTGCATCTGGCACACATGTCTCAGCAGAACATCCCAGTTTGATAATCAAAATTATATATATTTTTTAATCATTCATGAGACATGGGTGAAACTGACTGGGCCAGCATTTATTGCCCATCTCTAGTTGCCCTTGAAGAGCAGCTGAGACTCAGCTGCATTGCTGTGGCTCTGGAGTCACATGAGGGCCAGAGCAGGTAAGGATGACAGATTTCCTTCCCTACAGGACGTTGGTGAACCAGATGGGTTTTTCCGTTAATGGTTCCATGGCCATCAGTAGATTTTTAATTCCAGATTATTATTTTTTTTATTGAATTCTAATTCCACCATCTGTCGTGGTGGGGTTCGAGCTTGTGTCCCGAGAACATTAGTTGAGCTTCTGGATTAATAGTCCAGCGATAATGGCCATCATGCCCCTTAATATTGCTGGCTTTATTGATGATTTCCCCAAGGGGAAGGAAACACTTCCATGCTGCATTTAAAGATCCCATCGTGACCTGTGAAGGCAGACAGAACTCCCGCATTTCATAAAGTCCCAAAGCATGCCACAGCCAGTCAGGAAGTTTAGAAGTGCCATTCTTGTAATGTAGAGGCCTCCAGGTGCTAGTTTGAGTTTATTGAGCTGCCCAGTGCCAAGGAGAAAGGATGTTTCCTTTCACCGATGTTGATTGAGTCCTGTCCACCTTTCACCCTGGTGTTCACTGTCTGATATTGGCTCACACTCAAGCAACATCACAATCTAAAACTCCTCATTCGTTTTTTCAAATTCTGCTGTGACCTCACCCCTTCCACCCTTGTTATCTCCACCAACTCCCCCACCCTCCCAGTCATCTGATCGAATCTAATTCTGGCCTCTTGAGCATCCCTGATTTTAACTGCTCTCTCTTTGTCTTTGCAACCTCATCCAGTCCTAAAATCCCTCACCAACTCTGCAGTCCTCCAACTCTGGCCTTTGTGCGCAGCTGATTTCTCTAAACCCACCATTGGTGCCTATGTCTTCAGTTGCCTTGGACCCCAACCTCTGGACCTCCGTCCCTACACCAGTCTGTACCTCTGGCTTCCTTTAATCATAGATTCATAGAATCCCTACAGTGCACAAGAAGTCATTCAGCCCATCAAGTCCACGCTGACTCTGTGACAGAGTTAGGCCCAGGCCCTCTCCCCCACCCTATCCCCGTAACCCTATACACTTCCCAAGGCTAATCCATCTAAATTATACATCATGGGACGCTAAGGGGCAATCCATCTGGCATGCACATTTTTAGAGAAACCCATGCAGACACAGGGAGAACGTGGAAACTCCACACAGACAGTCACCCAAGGCCTGAATTGAATATAGAAACATAGGAATCCTACAATGCAGAAGGAGGCCATTCGGCCCATCGAGTCTGCACTGACACTGAGCACAATTCCACCCAGCCCCAATCCCCGTAACCCCACCTTTTTACATTGCTAGTCCCCCCTGACACTAAGGAGCAATGGCTAATCAACCTAACTCACACACATTTGGAGTGTGTGAGGAAACCGGAGCACCCGGAGGAAACCCACGCAGACGCCGGGAGAACGTGCAGACCGCACACAGACAGTGATCCAAGCGGGGAATCGAACCTGGGCCCTTGGTGCTGTGAGGCAGCAGTGCTAACCTCTGTGCACCATGCCGCTGCAAGGATGCTCCTTCAACTGACTTTTTTTTGACTAAGCCTTTGGCCATCTGCCCAGATATCTCATTACATGACTCATAACTAATTTTTCATTGCAAATACTCCTGAGAAGTAGCTCGGAAGCTTCATTGTGTGAAAAGTAGTGTATCAAAACAAGCTGCCGTTATTGCTGATTCATTTTGGTCAGGTCACCAAAACAACTCCACTGTTCTTCTTTCATTGTGTGGATCCTTTATGCCCCTCTGGGAGGGCAATCTGTTTATGCTAATGACAGCGCCTCCTGATGTTCCAGCGCTTCCCTGTTACTGCACTGTTGTCAGCCAAACCAAAGAACTCAAATACCTGGCTAGAATCATAGAATCCCTACAATGCAGAAGGAGACCGTTCGGCCCATCAATTCTGCACCAATCACAATCCCACCCTATTCCCATAACCTCACATATTTATCCTGGTAATCCCGCTGACAATGGGGTCAATTTGTCATGTCCCGCACATCTTTGGAGTGTGGGAGGAAACCGGAGGAAACCCATGCAGGCATGGGGAGAATGTGCAAAGTCCACACAAGCGGTTACCCAAGACTGGAATTGAACTCAGATGCCCAGTGGGATCCGGCACGTTAGCACAGTGGTTAGCACTGCTGCTTCATAGCTCCAGGGTTCTGGGTTCGATTCTCGGCTCGAGTCACTGTCTGTGTGGAGTTTGCACATTCTCCTCGTGTCTGCGTGGGTTTCCTCCGGGTACTCCAGTTTCCTCCCACAGTCCAAAGATGTGTGGGTTAAGTTGATTGGCCATGCTAAGAAATTGCCTCTTAGTGTCCAGGGTAGTGGAGGTTAGAGGGATTAGTGGGTATAATATGTAGGGGCATGGGGGTAGGGCCTGGGTGGGATTGTGTTCGGTGCAGACTCGATGGGCCAAAGGGCCTCTTTCTGCACTGTAGGGTTCTATGATTCTATGATTCAGTGCTGTGAGGCAGCAGTGCCAGCCACCATGCCGTGGAGTTGGATTCTATAGAATCTATAAGGATTCTATAGAATTGTAGAATCCTTATGGTGCTGCGGGAGGCCTTTCGGCCCATTGAGTCTATGCAGATGGCAATCCCACCCAGGCCCTATTCCTGTAATCCCATGCATTTACCCTGCAAATCCTAACCTAGCCAATCAACGTAACCTGCACATCTTTGGAGAGTGGGAGGAAAGTGGAGCATCCAGGGGAAATCCATGCAGATACAGGGAGAACATGTAAACTTGATGGGCCAATTGGGCCCCTGACACTATCAGGCAGCAGTGCTAACCACTGTGCCACAGTGCCATTCAGGGGTGAGCATGAAACTAAGCCAAGGCTAACACCTAAGTGCTAACTCTAGCTGAAGGAGCTGAACATTGTACAGATTTATTCAGGAATATCCGGTATTGCCCAATCTATCAAATCCAGGGAGCTTTTAATTACTTTACTAGAATATTATTATTGGGATTCCGACCTGTAATTAATGCACAATTTTCATCAAATATGAAGGGCTTTGATCAATATTTTTATCAAAATAATTATTAATATTTGATTGTAGCTTTCGTAAGGAGTAATGACATAGAAAGAAATGCCTCTTTTTAATATATTCTTTTAAATAACCTACTGCAAGTGACATTTTCATGCTATTTACATTATTATCTAATTATTCGAGTACACAAGTTGTACATTGCTTCCAGTAATTTGACAAATTGTTCCCTTGGAACTGAACATGTTCGATGATCAGACAAGAACATTGCTGTAAAAATACCAGGTTTGTTTCGAAAGTCAACACCTTAATATTTTATTTGAGAGTGTTATGGATAACGAGCACTCGATTCACTCTTACAGTCCATGATTTGCATGAACTCTCAATGTCTGATGTGACTCAGTGAAAACACTCACCTTCTAATCAGAAGCATCACCCCAGGGACTTCTGAGGAATTTTGATGTGGGTAACTCACCTCCTGCCTCCCCAAAGCCTGTCCACTATCTGCAAGGCACAGTTCAGGGGTGTGATGGAATACTCTCCACTTGCCTTGGTGGGTGCAGCTCCAACAACACTCAAGAAGTTTAGCACCATCCAGGACAAAACAGCCCACTTGATTGACAACGCACCCACAATCATCCACTCCCTCCACCACTGACATTCAGTAGCGGTAGCATGTGCCATCTATTTGATGCATGGGCAGCACAATGGTACACAGTGGTTAGCACTGCTGCCTCACAGCAGGGTTTTACAGCTAATCAATTCAACCTGTTTGGACTTCAAACTGGTGTTGTGGGATTTCCTTGTGTTTTACCTCAGTCCAACGCCGGCACCTCCACATCATCACAGCAGGGTCCCAGGCTCAAATCTGGCCTCGATCATTGTCTGCGTGGAGTTTGCACATTCTCTCCATGTCTGTGTGGGTTTCCTGTAGGTGCTCCAGTTCCTTCTCACAGTCTGAAATATGTGCTGGTTAGGTGCATTGTTCCAAACAGGTGCCAGACTATGGCGACTAGGAGAATTTCACAGAAACTTCATTGCAGTGTTAATGTAAGCCTTACTTGTGATTAATAAATTAACTTTAACTTTAGGAGGAATTTCTTCTGACAGAGGGTGGTGAATCAATGGAATTCTTTGCCACAGAAGGCTGTGGAGACCAGGTCATTGAGTGTATTTAAGATAGAGATAGATAGGTTCTTGATTGGTTAGGAGATCAAAGGTTACAGGGAAAAGGTCAAAGAATGGAGTTGAGAAACTTATTCATCATGATTGAATGGCAGAGCAGACTCCATGGGCTTAATGGCCTAATTCCACTCCTATATCTTATGGTCTTATGGATTGGCCATGCTAAATTTGTATTATAAATTAGGGAGATTAGTTGGTAAATGCTGGTGGTTGCACGGTAAGTCTGGGTAAAAGTTGGTGCAGGTTCTATAAAAAAATGAAGTGTAGCCGTTCCAGAATGCATCTCACACCACCTTCTCAAGGATAATCCAGGAAGGTCAATAGACCATGAGACCCACAGCTTGTGAAAAAATGTATTTAATGAACTCCAGAGATTTGACCACAAGTTTGAGGAAGTGCAGCACTGTCAGAGGTATGGTGAGATGTTAAACTGAGGCATATCTGCTCTCTCAGGTGGACATCATAGA
Source organism: Carcharhinus amblyrhynchos (assembly GCF_965287045.1). Classification (NCBI taxonomy): domain Eukaryota; kingdom Metazoa; phylum Chordata; class Chondrichthyes; order Carcharhiniformes; family Carcharhinidae; genus Carcharhinus; species Carcharhinus amblyrhynchos. The sequence goes on along the minus strand of NC_137328.1, from coordinate 118,408,380 downwards.
CCTTTAGCATTCTGAACAACAGCAAGAAACATCTCCCTGGTGTCCTGGCAAATCCTCCAAGACAATACTTGGGAGCAGCATGGTGGCACCTTGGTTGGCACTGCTGCTTCACAGCGCCAGGGACCAGGGTTCGATTCCCGCCTTGGGTCACCGTCTGTGTGGAGTCTGCATGTTCTCCCCGTGACTGCCTAGGTTTCCTCCAGTTGCTCCAGTTTCTTCCCCCAGTCTGAAAGACATGTGCGTTAGGTGCATTGGCCATGCTAAATTCTCCCTCAGTGTACCCGAACAGGCAGCGGAGTGCGGTGGCCAACATCATTCAAAAGAGATTATCTGATAATTATTACATTGTTCTTTGTTGGAGACAAATTGGCTGCTTAAGTTCCAACATTATGGGCCAGAATTCCCCAACCTCGCCCAGAGCTGGGATTATCCAGTCCTGCTGCAGTGAATGGAGATTTGGCAGAGCGCCGAGTTCTCTGTCCTCGCTGGGGTGTGAACGACCAGAGAATTCCACCCAACGTCGGTGACTAAATGTCAAGAAGTATTTCGTTGGCTGTATTGAGTTTTGCGATGCCTGGCGGCCATGAAGAAGCACTATGTGAACGCAAGTTCTTTTTCTCCATGATGTGAGGAGAAAGTCATTTTTTTTAAATGCAAATTGTTCCAAATTATGAACATAGAGAAATGATGAGCTGTTCCATCGAGCTTGAGGCTCAAAGCCTCAAAATGGTGGGCAAATTGGGCACCGCACTTCTGACATTACAACAATGGGCACGATCTTACCAGCTGATCATGCCGCACTCCCGCTGCAGCGATGCTGGAGAATTTGGTGCCCATCTCTATTCGCTGCAGCGGGATGGGAAAATTCCGTCAGCGTGAATGGTGGTAACATTCCAGCCAATGACGACTCTTCAGAAGCACTTCATTGGCTGTCAAGTAATTTTGGACACCCTGAGATCATGAAAAATGCTACATTACTATATTGACTTTTTTTTAATATTCATAGGCTTGGGTTTTCCAGCCCCACTCCGTAGTGAGTTTTCCTGCAGTAGAGGCTGCCACTGGCGAGATCTTCTGGTCCTGTCGAAGTTGATGGCCATTTACGTCGCTCATCGGCCGTACTGTCACGGAACCCACTGTGGGGGGGGGAAAAATCGCCTTTGGCGTAACGGAAAGATCCGGAAAGGGTGGGAAAATCTCGACAATAGTGTTGAAGAAAGTGAAAAAAAAATGCGCGCTTGTGTAGTGTCTTGAGAAACTGGGCAGTTCCAAATTCCTTCCTGTGTAAAGTGGTACCTAGAAGTAGGTGCAGGTCAACTTGTAAGTCTGCCAGGCAGGCTTTCCTCTCTGTCTTTCCTTGTTCACAGCTGGCATGGACATGGGTGTTGCTGGTTGGCCAGCATTTATTACCCATCCTTTATTGCCCTTGAACTGAGTGGTTTGCGAGGCCATTTCAGAGGGCAGTTGAGAGTCAACCATATTGCTCTGGCTCTTGAGTCACATGTAGGCCAGACCAGTTAAGGACAGCAGATTTCCTGCCCTAAAGCACATTAGTGAACCAGATGGGGTTTTTCCGACAATTGCTTCATGTCAACAGCGGATTATTAATTCCAGATTTATTTTGTTGAATTCAAATTCCACCATCCATCATGGTGGAATTCAAAACTAGTCCCCAGAACATTAGTTGAGTTTCTGGATGAATAGTCTGGTGATAATCCTTCTCGGCCATCGCCTCCCCCGTGTCTCAACACGACACAGCGAGTGCTTCAATGCATTGTGCTACCCCATTAAGCAACAGATTTTAAAATGTAACCTAAATTATTCTCCACCACTTGATATCTTGAAGGACTACTGATGAGAATGTAAGAACAGAAGAACGAGGAGCAGGTGTAGGCCATCTGGCCCCTCGAGCCTGCTCCGCCATTCAATAAGATCATGGGTCTTTTTGTGGACTCAGCTCCACTTACCCGCTCGCTCACCATAACCCTTAATTCCTTTACTGTTGAAAAACTTATCTTCCCATGTCTTATAACATTCAATGATGTAGCCTCAACTGCTTCACTGGGCAGAGAATTCTACACATTCGCCCCTTATGTGAAGAAGTTCCTCCTCAACTCAGTCCTAAATCTGCTCTCCCTCATTTTGAGGCTATGCCCCCTCATTCTGGTTTCACCCACCAGTGGAAACAACTTCCCTGCTTCTATCTTATCTATTCCCTTCATAATCTTATATGCTTCTATAAGAGTTTTCTTTCTCTTCAGATCAATTTTCTCCCCCTTCTCGCTGCAGTGTACTGGGATAGAGTCCCTCGGTTCCTCTGGAACCTCTCCCAAGGTGTCTACTGATCTGAGATCTAAGACAAATGGGTGTCAATGATTTAGTTTACATGAAGGAGATTATAGCCAAACCTGCTTGCCCTCTGCACATGTCTCCTTCTCAACAGAAGATACAAGGTAGCAATCAGGCATATAACAATCTCCTTCATAGGGCAATGTATAGTTCTGGTCACCCTGTTATAAAAAGGATGTTATTAAACTAGAAAGAGTACAGAAAAGATTTGCTAGGAAATTACTGGGACTTGATGGTTTGAGTTACAAGGAAAGGCTGGATAAACTGGGACTTTTTTTCCTGGAGCGTAGGAGGCTTAGGAATGATCTGATACAGGTCTATAAAGTAATAGGGAAACAGATCAGCTAGACAGTGAACATCTTTTCCCAAAGGTAGGGGAGCCTAAAACTAGAGGGCATAGGTTTAAGGTGAGAGGAGAGAGATACTAAAGGATCCAGAGGTGCAATTTTTTCACTCAAAGGGCAGTGAGTGTCTAGAATGAGCTGCCAGAGGTAGTAGTAGAGGCAGGTACAATTTTATCTTTTGAAAAGCATTTAGACAGTTACAAGGGTACGATGGATATGGAGGGATATGGGCCAAAGACGGGCAATTGGGACTAGCTTAGTGGTTATAAAAATAAAGGGCAGCATGGACAAGTTGGGCCAAAAGGCCTGTTTCCATGTTATAAACATCTGTGACTCTTTTGAGACCATTTACAGCACTTGTACTACTGCCTTATTAGCATCAAACCAATGCTTTTTTTTTAATGAATCGTTGAGTACTGGGTAACTCCACCATTAACTGCTGCCGAAGTGCTTTGTTTTTCACTGGAGTGCAGATAATGAGTCCTATTCAGTGCAGTGTTTGATATGTTGTTTGTGGAACTAGTAGCTACATCAAAACTCTTAAAACAAAAATCAGAAAATCACACAACACATAAGGCAGCCACCCAGCTTATCACTGCCAATGTCAACTCTCTGAAAGAGGTAGCTAATTAGTTCCAATGCTTTGCTGTCTCCCCACATCCTGAAGGAACCTGGACCATTATCTTCCACACGGATTTTGATACAGTCACCTGACATATCTTGAAAAGTGATAAATCATGATACAACGGGGACCACAGAACTGTGTGATACACTCTGCTGCACTTGGTTTGTTGAAACCATTCACATTGTTGTGTGTGCAGGCACACAATGTGTCACCTTTGGTAGTGATAGCAGTGATAAAGGAATGGGGGTCAGTTTAGCTCAGTCAACCGGAGAACTAGTTTGATGCAGAGCGACGTTAGCAGAATGGGTTCAATTCCTATACCGGCTGAGATTATTTATGAAGGCCCTCACCTCCCCCCCACCCCTTTCAACCTTTCCCTTCCCACCTTCTTCCATCAGGAAAAAGATATAAAAGTCTGAGGTCACATACCAACTGACTCAAGAGTAGTTTCCTCCTTGCTGCCATTGGACTTACGAATGGACCTACCTTATATTGAGTGTTGCTTTCTTTACATCCTAGTTATGACTGTAACGTTGCATTCTGCACCCTCTCCTTTCCTCCTCAATCAACATTATGCTTTATCTTTATAGTGTGCAAGAAACAATGCTTATTAGCCATATACATTTTTTTATTCATTTGTTGGACATGGGTGTTGCTGGCTGACCAGCATTTATTGCCCATCCCTTGTTGCCCGAGGGCAGTTGAGAATCAACCACATTGCTGTGGCTGTGGAGTCACATGTAGGCCAGACCGGGTAAGGACGGCAGATTTCCTTCACTAAAGGACATTACTGAGCCAAATGGGCCGACAATCGGCAATGGTTTGATTCTTAATTCCAAATATTTTTATTGAATTCTAGCTCTACCATCTGCCAATGGTGAGATTCGAACTCGGGCCCCCAGAACATTAGCTGAGTTTCTGGATTAATACTCCAGCAACAATACCATTAGGCCATCGCGCCTCCCACCTCCCCCATACATATGACAATAATAAATCAAATCAAATCATTTGAGGTGTGGTGATCCTCAGGTTAAATCACCACTCATCAGCTCTCCCACTCAAGGAAGAGAGCAGCCTATGGTTACCTGGGACTATGGTGACCTTGCCTTTTTAATGGATAATATTTACTGTAAAAGCCTTAGCACCTTTCATTGAAGGTCATTTACCAGAATCTGTGATCAGTCAAATGACCATCCAAAGAGGATGATGGTGACAATGATCAAACATACTATTTTCTGCGGGTTCCAAGTCTATCACAGAGGTCAGTGGGTTGAAAATCGGGGCTGGATAATTCATTTTTCCAGTGGTGTTGAGTTCACACAATGAGAGGCACAGTGATAAGTGTCAATCAGTATTGTGGGGGATGGGTACAGAATGTCCAGCAGGAATAGTGTAAACGGGCATGATGTCCTACCTAGGCCAGAGATTAGTATCTACAAGGCTGCTTGTCAGGTGGTGAAGAGCAGACTGAGCTATTTAGCTCTGCAAGGTAATAATGATGTGTTCAGCAAGCCAGAGACCTATGTTACATAACCCTGCATTCTCCACTTGGCCTCCAGCAAAGGATGTGTTTCCATCATTTGGAATGTGGCTGTGTTTCAAAGATATTTCAACAGTGACAAGTCAAAGGAAAGGTTGTGGGAGCTTTTGCCTTCGGAGACCATCAGTGATCTTAAGGTCAGCCTGCATTATTAAATGTAGATGGCCTTTGTATTGTTCTCTTTGAAGTTCGGCTGTGCCATCCACAGGTGGCCTTATGTGGCTCCTCAGATAATGAGGTGTGAGTTTCACTGAAACTGCAAGGTGGCATCTTTTGTTCAGAGGGTCACAGTTAAACATCGAACCAGCCATTGTGAGGAACTTGTTCAGTTTTAAAAGGGTAAGGTCTTCATGGAATCATAGAATCCTTACAGCGCAGAAGGAGGCCATTTGGCCCACTGAACATGTACCGACCACAATCCCACACAGCCCAATCCCCATAACCCTACATATTTACCTTGCTAATCCCTTGCCATTAAGGGGCAATTTATCATGGCCAATCCATCCATGGACTGTGGGAGGAAACTGGAGTGCTTGGAGGAACCCACGCAGATATGGGGAGAACGTGCAAACTTCATGCAGTTGCCAGAATTGAACCCGGATCCCTGGCGCTGTGAGGCAGCAGTGCCAACAAACCGCTGTGCCACCATTCCTCACAACATCTCTGCAAGTTTCCAGATTGTAGGGGATTTTTTATTTTTTTGAATTTACTTTAATCCATTCAGTATTCATTATTAATGGAGGAAACCCATGCGCACACAGGGAGAATGTACAAACTTCATGCAGAATCAAATCCAGGCCCCTGACGCTGTGAGGCAGCAGTGCTAACCACTGTGCCACCATTCCATTCCAACAACATGTAGGGCAAGATTTCCATAATCCCCACAGTACAGAAGGAATCCATTTATCCCATTGAATCTGCACATCCAGACCCTATCCCAGTAACCCTATGTATTTACTCTGCTAATCCCTAAGGGGCAATTGTCTCATTATTAATAAGACAAGGTACAGATGTTATTTGACTTAATTAAATGGTATCTCTCGTCTCTTGGAGCTGAATGGTCTACTACATTTCTTCCTACTTCAGTTCAGATTCCCTGCAGATTTCAGGGAAGTTGGTAAATCCTCGTATTTTTTAAAATTTCTTTGCACTCAGCCGTACCAACATGTTTGGAGATTACACATTCTCCCTGTATCTCTGGTTTCCTCCCACAGTCCAAAGATATGTGGGTTAGATTGATTGGCCATGCTAGTTGCCCCTTAGTGTCAGGGGGTTAGTAATGTAAATAAGTGAGGTTATGGGGACAGGGCCTGGGTGAGAGTGTGATCGGTGTAGACCCAATGGGCCAAATGGCCTCTTCTACGTTTCTATCCACAGTCCAAAGATGTGTGGGTTAGGTTGACTTGCGATGCTAAATTGCCCTGTAGTGTCAGAGGGATTAACGGGGTAAATACAGAGGTTTAACACGGATAGGGCCTGGGTGGGATTGTTGTCGGTGCAGGCTCCATGGACCAAATGGCCTGCTTCTGCACTGTCGGGATTCTATGAACAAAGACACTAGCATTCTTAATTGTGCTCTTTTGCATTCATTATTGCCTAATTACCTGACACTTAAGGGGATAATTGTGCATTAGCATTTGCCTGGCCATTACATCACCTGCACATTTTATTGAGTTCCTAATGATGCTGCTGTACCAAATAAACACTCAATCATCTGGGGCCACTATTACAGTGGCAATAACATTGGCAAACTGCGAACGAAATGCTACAATGTCAGCTTTAATATGCAGAAAGTCCAGCTCCTACTTTCCTAATGTCTCCGTGAAACCATGACTGTCAAATCCATCTTTCTGTAACAGTATTGTACTGCACTCTGTTTCCAACACGGAAACAGGACATTTGGTCTCAACACATTATTGTCCCTGTCAATGCTCCACCTGAACCTCCTTCTGCCCCCTTTCACCTAAACCTCTTACAGTAGGGGCAATGGCCTCATGGCATTATTGCTAGACTATTAATCCAGAAACTAAACTAATGGTGTGGGGACCCGGGTTCGAATCCTGCCATGGGAGATGATGGATTTTGAATTCAACAAACAATATCTGGAATTAAGAATCTACTGGTGATCATGGAACCGTTGTCATTTGTCAGAAAAAAAACCATCTGCTTCACCAATGTCTTTGAGGGAAGGAAATCTATTGACCTTGCCTGGGCTGGCCTACATGTGACTCCAGGGCCACAGCAGTGTGGTTGACACTCAACTGCCCCTAATGAATGCTGGCCAGCTGGATAGGCTGGGGTTGCTTTTTTAATTGCAGCATAGAAGGCTGAGGGGGAGACCTGACTGAGGTGAATAAAATCATGAGGGGCATGGCAGGAACCTTTGCCCTTAGCAGAGTCCAAAGATGTGCGGGTTTAGTTGATTGGCCATGCTAGAATTGCCCCTTAGTGTCCTGGGATGTGTAGGTTAGAGGGATTAGTGGGTAAATGTGTAGGGATATGGGGATAGGGCCTGAGTGGGATTGTGGTTGGTGCAGACTCGATGGGCCGAAGGGCCTGTTTCTGCACTGTAGGGTTCTATGATTAGAGGAATCAACAACCAGATCCAATGGACCAAAGGGCCTCTTCTGCACTATATGATTCTATAACCAGGGGGCATTGATTTAAGGTGAAGGGACAGGGGGTTTAGAGGAGATGTGAGGAAGAACTTTCTCACCCAGAGGGTGGTGGGAATCTGGAACTCAGTACTTGAAAGAGTGCTCAAGGTGGGAACCCTCACGGCATCTAAGAAACATTTAGATGAGCACTTTAAATGCCATCAGACACAGGGCTACAGACCAAGTGCTGCAAAATGGGAGTAGAATAGATAGGTGTTTGATGGCTGGATGGGCTGAAGGCATCTTTCTGTGCTGGACTCTGTGACTACGATCATTCATCAGGTTATGATCCGGAAATGTTAACTCCCTCCACAGATGTTGCCACATCTGCTGAGTAATTCTCACACGTTCCATCCTTATTTCAGATTTTCAGTCTTCACACTATTTTAATTTTGTAATGGCATCAACTTCTGTTGCTTTCTCCACCATCTGTTTCTCTCGTTTCCTCGAAAAGCATTGTTTCTCACCTCAGTTACCGCAGCCAGGAGTGAGTTCCACATGCTCACAGCTCTACGGGTGAGGAAGTTTCTCTCGAATTCGCGATTGGGTTTAGGAGTGACCGTAACCTCTGGTTCTGCTCTTCTCTGCAGCTGAAGACATCAGGATGAATGTTCCCCAGCCTGGCATGATGACGTGACTGGAGATGAGGGGCTGGAATCCTCTGATCTCGGCCGCGGCTGGGATTCTCCAGTCCCGCTGCGGTGAACAGAGACTTGGCTGAGTGCCAAATTCTCCGTTCTCAATGGCAGGGCGTTAAATTCTGGAGATTGCCAGCCAAGGGAAGTGGGAGGATGTGGAAGGGGCAGAGGGTGGAGGGGAGATTGGTGTTGGGTGGCTTCCCGATGTATTCCCAGCACTTGGAAGTTGATTGGCAGTGTGCTATTGGTAGGGCCCCAATTAGGGGTGATTTCCTAATTTTACTGAAATCGTGTCAGCAGCAAAGTGGCTCCCCCCTGCTCCCCTCCACCTCCCCCCACTGCTTACAGAGACTGAGCAGGCCTGCGACCTATCCCATTGACAGGGCCGTAAGCAGGGAAGACTGCATTCAGGACGAGATGATCCACCTGGAGAGGTTTGGGATGGCACGGTGGCACAGTGGTTAGCACTGTTGCCTCACAGTGCCAGGGACCCGGCTTGGGTCACTGTCTGTGTGGAGTTTGCATGTTCTCCCCATGTCTGCATGGGTTTCGTCTGGCTGCTCCGGTTTCCTCCCGCAGTCCAAAGTTTAGAGGTTATTTATTAGTGTTACAAGTAGGCTTACATTAACATTGCAATTAAGTTATTGTTAAAAGCCCCTCGTCACCACACTCTGGTGTCTGTGTGCAGGTTAGGCTGATTGGTCATACTAAATTGGTGGCATGATGACACAGTGGTTAGCACTGCTGCCTCACAGTGCCAGGGAGCCTGGTTCGATTCCCGGCTTGGGTCACTGTCTGTGTGGAGTCTGCACATTCTCCCCATGACTGCATGGGTTTCCTCTGGCTGTTCCGATTTCCTTCCACAGTCCAAAGATGTGCTGGTTAGGTACATTGGCCATGCTAAATTCTCCCTCAGTATATCCGAACAGGTGCCGGAATGTGGCAACAAGGGAACTTTCACAGTAACTTCATCGCAGTGTTAATGTAATAAATAAAGAAACTTTTATTTTTCTCCTCTGTTCCACAGAGTGCAACCCTTCCAAATGTGCCTCCACGTTGAGGTGCTCACATGGCCTCTGACCTGTCTCAGCCATCTTATCTGGTGGACCTGCTGAGGTTCCAGAACTGCCAGTCTTCTCATTGAACCAGGGGAAGCCTAACCACTGTCCCACCAGGTTAAAGAGGCTGCCTCCCAGAAGTCTGTGCCTCCAGACTCTCTGTTGACACATGTGGGCTCAGAATACCCATTGACCCCAACAAGGAACAAAGGACAAAGAACAGTACAGTGCTGAAAGAGGCTATGTGGCTCACCAAGTCTGCACCAACACATGATGCTTTTCATAGTGGGGGAGTCCAGAACCAGAGGTCAGAGTCTGAAAATTCAGGGCAGATCATTTAGGACGGAGGTGAGGAGACATTTCTTCACCCAAAGAGTGGCGAGCCTGTGGAATTCATTACCACAGGAAGTAGTTGATGCCGAAACATTGAATGTATTCAAGAGGCGGATAGATATAGCACTTGGGGCCAATGTGATTAAAGGCTATGAGGAGAAAGCAGGATTAGGCAATTGAGTTGGACCACCAGCCATGATCGTAATGACTGGCCAAATGGCCTCCTCCTGCTCCTATCTTTTATGTTTCTAAACTAAAGACCTTTTGCCTCTTTGTTTTGATTTGACTTGATTTATTGTTGTCACACCTTTGGACACAGCTAAAAGTATTGTTTTTGCACACTTACAGACAAAATATATTGTTCATCGAGTACATAGAGGAGAAGGAAAGAGGAGAGTGCAGAATTACAGCCAAAAATAGAGTGTAGAGAAAAATCAACTTAATATATGAAGAAAGAACAACGTAAATTACAGCACAGGAACACAGCCCTCCATGCCTGCACCGGCCATGCTACCCGACTTAACTAAAACCCCCTACCTTTCCGGGGACCATATCCCTCTATTCCCATCCTATTCATGTGCTTGTTAAGACACCCCTTAAAAGTTACTACTGTATCCGCTTCCACTACCTCCCCTGACAATGAGTTCCAGATACCCACCAGTCTGTGTGTGAACAATCTGCCTCGTACGCCTCTTTTAAACCTTGCCCCTCGCACCTTAAATCTATGCCCCCTACTAATTGACTCTTCCAGTGTGGGAAAAAATTTCTGACTATCCACTCAGTCCATGCCTCTCATAATCTTGTAGACTCCTATCAGATCTCCCCTCAACCTCTGTCGCTGCATTCCATTCAAAAGTCTGACGGCAGCAGGGAAGAAGCTGTTCTTGAGTCGGTTGGTATGTGATCTCAGACTTTTGTATCTTATTCTCGACAGAAGAAGTTGGAAGAGAGAATGTCCGGGGTGCATGGGGTCCTTAATTATGCTGGCTGCTTTGCTGAGGCAGCCGGAAGTGTAGACAGAGTCAATAGATGGGAAGTTGGTTTGCGCGATGGACTGGGCTACGTTCGCAACCCTTTGTAGTTTCTTGTAGTCTTGGTCAGAGCAGGAGCCATACCAAGCTGTGATACAACCAGAAAGAATGCTTTCTATGGTGCATCTGTAAAAATTGGTGAGATTCATAGCTGACACCCTAAATTTCTTTAGCTTCCCTGAGGAAGTAGGCGCATTGGTGGGGTTTCTTAACTATTGTGTCAGCATGGGGGGACCAGGACAGCTTGTTGGTGATCTGGACACTTAAAAACTAGAAGCTCTCAAACCCTTTCTACTTCATCCCCGTTAATGTATACAGGGGCATGTTCTCCACTGCGCTTCCACTACATGGTCCATATCCCTCTTTTCCCGGCTATTTGTCTATCTGTCGAGATGCCTCTTAAGTGTAGCTGTTGTATCTGCTTCTACCACCTCGTCTGGCAGCGCATTCCAGGCACTTGTCACCAGTAGGGGTTGACAAGGTCACGAGAAATGCAGCCCAATGTCTCCATGCCTTTCCAATCAAACACTTTCAAATCAAAGAACAAAGAAAATTACAGCACAGGAACAGGTCCTTTAGCCCCCCCCAAGCCTGCACTGACCATGCTGCCCAACTGAACTAAAACCCCCTACCCTTCTGGGGACCATTTTCCTCCATTCCCATCCTATTCATGCATTTGTCAAGACGCCTCTTAAAAGTCACTACCGTATCCGCTTCCACTACCTCCCCCAGCAATGAGTGCCAGGCACCCACCTTCTCTGTGTAAAATATCTGCCTCGTACATCTCCTTTAAACCTTACCCCCCACACCTTAAACCTGTGCCCCTTAGTAATTGACTCTTCCACCTTGGGAAAAAGTTTCTGACTATCCACTCTGTCCATGCACCTCATAATCTTCATTTTCAATGCGGGGCAATAAAACAACTCCCATAAAGTAGCTGAGGCCCAGAGTAAAAATAAACAAAACCCCATTTAAGCCATAGAAGTGGCAATAAAAGGATATTAAACAGACAGCCAGTGTCACAAAGAAACATGAAGACCAGCTGACAAAATGGCAGAGAACATGATTTAAAAAAAAAATTTCTTAAAGGTACTCTAGCGTCACATATGTGACATTAATAAATCAAGTCAAATCAAACCTTTAAGAAGATGGTCAGGTAATTGAGCACAGCTGAGGAAAAAAATGAAAAATGGAGAAAGACTTGGAATGGAAATAACATATTTTGGTGCCTTTAGTCTTAAAAACACCAGTCATATATCTTGAAATAGCTCAGAAACCAAGGGCAAGCAAGAAAGCAAAATATGCATCATAAACTGTAGCCAACACTGGAAGGGCTAAACATTCAGGGGAAAGTTCTGGCTATAATTCCTGAATATAAATGTTTCTTTAAGAAGACAAAGCGTCGCAATGTATTTTGTAGCAATAATAATAGATGCAAATAACTTACATCTCTTTTTAAATGTGAAACATTTCTTTGCTTCGATCAGAGTAAAACCCATGCACTACAGAAGGTGACAGGAGTGAAAAAGCAACTTCCTTTCTGTTTTGCATGACAATATTTTATTAATTCATGCAAATCTAACATCCAATGGGAGCATTTATTAATCTCCTTGTGGTGGTTACAGTACAAGCTATTTCTTTGGTTGCCAGTTTTTAATTGGAATCGCCTATTCTGCCATCTCTGGGGAAATCTCAGCAAGTCCTAACCAATTTGTAATACTCCCTACTTGCCCATGCAACAGGCAATCTGGGGCTCAGGGATAGCGAGCCACAGGACGTGTACTCATCTGAGTAATGACTGTTCCCAGAAACTTGACAACCCTCTTCCATCTCACTGAATTCAGTGGCCTGTCCTTCTGAATCTCAATTGTAAGGCTCACTGAGGAAGATGAGTATCGCGTGACCACTTATTGAGAATTATGGAGACCCTTCCTCAGAGCTTTAGAAGAGTAAGGAAACGGAAAAGAAAATTGGAACAGGAGTAGGCTTCTCAGCCCCTTGAGCTAGTTCCGCCATTCAATTTGAGAATGGTAGATCTGATCACATGATTGTGGTGTGATTTCAAGAAGAAGTTAGATGTACTGATTTGATTTGATTTATTATTGTCACATGTATTAGTATGCAGTAAAAAGTATTGTTTCTTGTATACTATAGAGAAGGAAAAGAGATAGTGCAGAACGTGGTGTTACAATCATAGCTGGGGTGTAGAGAAAGATCAACTTAATGTGAGCTAGGACCATTCAAAAGTCTGACAGCAGTAGGGAAGAAGCTATTCTTGAGTCGATTGGTATGTGATCTCGAACTTTTGTATCTTTTTCCTGATGGAAGAAGGTGGAAGAGAGAATGTTCAGGGTGCACGGGGCCTGTAATTATGCTGCTTTTTCTGAGGCAGCAGGAAGCGTAGACACATTCAATGGATGGGAGGTTGGTTTGCATGTAAAGGGATAAGGGATATGGGGGGGGAAGGAAGGATATTGAATTTGATGATCAGCCGTGATCAAAATGAATGGTGGAGCAGGCTCAAAGGGCTGAATGGCCTCATCCTGCTTCTGTTTTCTATTTCTATGTATCTATGATAAACTGAAAAGTTTTTAAAGTTTACTTATTAGTACACGTAGGTCTACATTCATATTGCAGTGAAGTTACTGTGAAAATCCCCTTGTCGCCACAATCCGGCGCCTATTCAGGTACGCTGAGGGAGAATTTAGCATGGCCAATTCACCTAACCAGCACCTAACCTAATCTTTGGACTGTGGGAGGAAACCGGAGCACCCGGAGGAAACCCAAGCAGACACGGGGAAGAATGTGCAAAATCCACGCAGACAGTAACCCAAGACGGGAATCGAACCCGGGTCCCTGTGAGGCAGCAGTGCTCACCACTGTGCCGTCGTGCCGCCCAACCTTGACCTCAGTGCTATTTTCCGGCCTGTTCTCCGTAACCCTTGGCTCCCTTATAGTTTTTAAAATCTGTCCATCTCAGCCATGAATACATTCAATGACTGCTCCACCCCCACACCTCTCTAGGAGTATAGGGTGTCAAACCTTCTGAGAGAAGAAATTCCTCCTCATCTCTGTTTTTGTCACCATTTTAAGGGCTGATTGATCTGCCCAGACCGTGTTAGGAGAAAGAAAAGAATGTGATTTGCACATATTGGGTGGGACTTTCTAGTCACGTTTGCCCCAAAACATGAAAAAATCCCGCCCAAGGAGGCGGACAGGATGGGACTATCCCCCACAGATTCAAACTAACATGTTTATTGAAAGAGATGCCGTTGGCACAGAGTAGAAAATGAAACTGAACCAGAGCTTTGAAACACCCCAATCACATCGCTACCAAATCACATGACCAGCTCTTAAAGCAATCATGCAACCACTTAAATCTCTAACAATGGTCAGTTACCTTCCTTGGCAAATGAGCTAGGTTGGATAGAGTGCCTTATAGAGCAGCTAAGGAGTGGAGATGGTCTTTGAAAATGTTCAGGTTAATGGCTTTGCTTCCTTTTGCCATTTATTTCACCGCATAAAGTATTATATTTCCGATATTAAGTTTGAGTGGGTCATAAATTTACTTGACTTGCCACTGTTTCTTCCAGTCCTGCACTATCAACCATTGGAAAATCACTCTTAGTAGACAGGTAATGAATAAATCTGCATCTATTCCTCACTATATTCACTTTCTATCATCCTGTCACACAGGTAATACTTGAATCATTAACAGAAACTGCATTTACTCTGGGAATCCAGAAATTACATATATCGAGGCATATTGCAGTATTGAAGTCAGCCATTCAGCTGATCGAGTCCATATTGGCTGTCTACATAGAAATCCAATCGACCTCAGTTCCATGCTCTATCCCTGCAGTTTTGTAGGATGTTTTCTTCAACTATCCCTTGGATTTTCTTTTGGGATCATTGAATGTCTTCTACACCCTCTCGTTGGCAGAGAATTCCAGATCATTACCACTGTAAAAGGGGTGGTACGGTGGCACAGCGGTTAGCACTGCTGCCTCAGAGCGCCGGAGGTCTGGGTCCGATTCCCGGCTTGGGTCACAGTCTGTGTGGAGTTTGCACATTCTCCCCATGTCTGCGTGGGTTTCCTCCGGGTGCTCCAGTGTCCTCCCACAATCTGAAAGATGTGCGAGTTAGGTGCATTGACCTGAACAGGCACTGGACTGTGACATCTAGGGGAATTTCACAATATCTTCACTGCAATGTTAATATAAGCCTTATTTGTGACTGATAAATAAACCTTAACTCGTAAATAAACTTTAAAAGGTCTTCCTCACATTCCCCCGCATCTCTTGTCCAAAATCTTAATTTAGTTTTAATTCATCCGTGGGACATGGGCATTGCTGGCTGGCCAGCATTTATTGCCCATCCCTAGTTGCCCTTGTCCAGAGGGCAGTTAAGAGTCAACCACATTGCTGTGACTCTGGAGTCACATGTCAGCCAGCACTAGTGAGCACAGCAGATCTTCTTCCCTCAAGGACTTTAGTGAACCAAATGGGTTTTTCCGACAATCGACAACAGCTTCATGGTCATAAATACTTTCTTAATTCCATTTTCTTTTATTGAATTCAAATTCCACCATCTGCTGTGGCAGGATTCGAACCCGGGTCCCCAGAACATCGGCTGAGTTTCTGGATTAGTTGTGTCGCGATAATACCACGAGGCCATCGCCTCCCCACAACCTGAACTCACACCCTCGCATTCAGAGCCGAGAGACACCAACTGAAGCAGCGGACCTCCACATGTGAAAAATATATCTCTCGGCCTTATGTTGTGTTGCTGTGCGTATTTCAAAGTTATATCAAAGCTGATGACTCAGCCCCAACTTCACTCTTCACGCTCTCGGCCGACACATTCCAGCCGCTTTAAGCTGCAGGAGTCCCTTCATTTTCTCTGTAGCTGGCAGGATTTGAAACAAGCACTGCAGTAATACTGGGAGGTCACTGCAGCAGCTGAACTTGTATAATTCAATAGGATTCTACTTCTGCTCCTGTAATAGGCTCCACAAGGCATTGTTGCCTGCGATGCTCATCATTTGATGTTCTGGAAACAGTTTCATCTCCTTGGGCCTGTCAGCTTGGGCTGTCAGTCTGTGGCAATCCCTGGATCAGAAAACTGTGTCTCTGAGCCCAACAGCAGAACCTGAGATCAGACTTGAAGCTGATAGAGGCTCGAGTGTGGCACTGGCATAATGGATCAACGGTGGAGGTATTTCTACAGCAAGGGGAGTATAAAAGGAGAGGTTTAAAGGAGACGTACGAGGCAAGTTTTTTACACAGAGGGTGGTGGGTGCCTGGAACTCGCTGCCGAGGGAGGTACAGTAAGTAGTCTCACAACACCAGGTTAAAGCCCGACAGGTTTATTTGCTAGCACAAGCTTTCGGAGCGTTGCCCCTTCATCAGGTGAGTGAAGAGTTTTATTCACAAGCAGAACATATATAGACACAAACTCAATTGCAAGATAATGGTTGGAATGCGAGTCTTAACAAGGAATCAAGTCTTTATAGGTGCAGACAATGTGAGCGGGGAGAGGGGTAAGCACAGGTTAAAGAGGTGTGAGTTGTCTCCATGGGGAGGTAGTGGAAGCAGATGCAATAGTGACGTTTAAGGGGCATCTTGACAAATGCATGAATAGGACGGGAATAGAGGGATACGATCCCTGGAAAGGTAGGGCATTTTAGTTCAGTCGGGCAACATGGTCAGTGCAGACTTGGAGGGCCGAAGGGCCTGTTCCTCTGCTGTAATTTTCTTTGTTCTTTGTTCTTTGGGGCGGCACGGTGGCACAGTGGGTTAGCGCCGCTGCCTCACAGCACCAGGGACCCAGATTCGATTCCCAGCTTGGGTCACTGCCTATGTGGAGTTTGCACGTTCCCCCTGTGTCTGCATGGGCTTCTTCCAGGAGCTCCGGTTTCCTCCCACAGTCCAAGAGATGTATTGGTTAGGTGCATTGGCCGTGCCAAATTCTCCCTCACTGTACCCGAACAGGCACTGGAATGTGGCCTGTTTTCACAGTGACTTCATTGCAGTGTTAATGTAAGCATACTTGTGACTAATAAATAAATAAACTTAAACTTACACCAAAGCTCTACTCTACTGGTTAAAGTGGAAGTTCAGGTTGCAATAGAAACATCTTTTATGAAGCGATGTGGGTTCAAGTGGGCTGAAATGCAATCTTCATCCAAACCCTTCTTATCACAATGCACAAGGGGGCAATTCGGCCCATCGAGTCTGCACTGGCTCTTTTTTAATTTTTAGTTTATTTATTAGTCGCAAGTAGGCTTGCATTAACACTGCAATTAAGTGACTGTGAAAATCCCCGAGTCGCCACACTCTGGCACCTGTTCGGGTAACATAAGAACATAAGAAATAGGATCAGGAGTAGGCCATCTAGCCCTTCGAGCCTGCCCCGCCATTCAATAAGATCATGGCTGATCTGTCGTGGCTCAGTTCCACCTTCCTGCCCTCTCCCCATAACCCTTAATCCCCTCTCTTATCAAAAACCCATCAACCCGCGTCTTAAAAATATTTAGCGAGGCAGCCTCCACCACTTCAACGGGCAGAGAATTCCAGAGATTCACCACCCTTTGAGTGAAGAAGTTCCTCCTCAACTCCGTTCTAAACCGCCCCCCCCTTTATCTTGAGGCTGTGCCCCCTAGTCCTACTGTCTTTTTTGAGCGGGAAGAGTCTCTCCACCTCTATCCTATCCATCCCATTCATCATCTTATATGTCTCAATGAGATCTCCCCTCATTCTTCTAAACTCCAACGAGTACAAGCCTAGTTTATTCAGCCTGTCCTCATAGCTCAACCCCCTCAACTCCGGTATCAGCCTAGTAAACCTCCTCTTCACTCCCTCCAAGGCCAAAATATCTTTGTGCAGGTGCAGCTCCCAAAACTGCACACAGTACTCCAGCTGCGGCCTCACCAATGCCCTATACAGCTGCAGCAAGACCTCCCTACTTTTATATTCTGAGGGACACTGAGGGAGAATTTAGCATGGCCAATGCACCTAACCAGCATGTCTTTCAGACTGTGGGAGGAAACTGCAGCATCCAGAGGAAACCCACGCAGACATGGGGAGAATGTGCAGACTCCACATAGACAGTGACCCAAGCTGGGAATTGAACCCGGGTCCCGGCATTGTGAGGCAGCAGTGTTAACCACTGTGCCACCGTGCCGCCCCTCCGATGGAGGCCCTTTCCTGTAACCCTACCTATTTACTCCACTTTCTTCTAATCTTTCACATCTTGGGACACTAAAGGCGCACTTAAACATGGCCAACTCCACCTAACCCGCACATCTTTGGACGGTGGGAGGAAACCCGCACAGATTTGGGCAGAATGTGCAAACTCCACAGGTTGATGCTTTGGGGACCTGGGTTCGAATCTCGCCACAGCAGATGTTGACATCTGAATTCAATAAAAATCTGTAATTAAAAGTCTAAAGGGAAACATAAAACAGTTGTGAGGAATACCACCCCCCCCCCCCACCACCACCCCCCCACCCCTCCCCCACCCCCGGTTCACGAATACCTTTTAAGGAAGGGATCTGCTGTCCAGACCCACGACAATGTGGTTGACTCTGAAATGGCCAAGCAAGGCAATTAGGGATGGGCAACAATGCCAGTGACGCCCACTCCCCGTGATCGAATAAAAAACAATAGAAAATACAACAACCAATTTCAGCACAGCAAATAGCACAGTGAATTGTCTGGCAATATCTAGATAATCCGTTTTATTGTGATGTTATTTGAGGGATTAAATATTTGCCAGGGAACTAGGGAAAAGCTCATCTTCATTCTATAAGGGATTGTTAATGTCCAATTGAAAGCACAGCCGTAGCGTCAGTTTAATCTCTCATCTAAAAGATCATAGAATCATAGAAATCCTACAGTACACGGAGAGGCCATTCGGCCCATCGAATATGCACCGATCACAATCCCACCCAGGTCCTACACCCATATCCCTACATATTTTACCCACTGATCCCTCTAACCTACGCATCTCAGGACAATAAGCGGCAATTTCTCAGCGTGGCCAATCAACCTAACCCGCACTTCTTTGGACTGTGGGAGGAAACCGGAGCACCCGGAGGAAACCCACCCATGACAGGCAGAATTTTCTAGAAGTTCACACCAGCGGGATTCCTCAGCCCACTGCAGTGAACCAGATTTGGCTGAGCGCCAAATTCTCCATCCTCGCTTGCAGCGGCGGCAGGGATTGAACTGCCGGAAAATTCCGGCAATGTCTCCAATAGCGCGGCACTCCCTCACATCGACACGGAACTCTCAGCCTTGATTTTTGTGCCCAAGGTGCAGAGTGAGGCTGGTATCCTCAACCTCCTGGGTCAGAGGTCGGAGTGCCACCAACTGATGGGATGCAGCACCATTATGCCTAACTCATAGCCGGGGACTGACAAAGAACACAGAACAGTACAGCACAGTAACAGGCCCTTTGGCCCTCCAAGCTGTAAGACCAACCACTTATATCCCTCTTTTCCCCGCCTGTCCATGTCTCTATCCAGAGTCTTAAATGTCGCTAACACATTTACCTCAACCACCTTGCCTGGCAGTGCATTCCAGGCCCCCACCAACCTCTGCGCAAAAATAACATCTCCCACACACCTCCACTGAACCTTCCCCCCCAAAACTTGAACTTGTGTCCCCTTGTGATTGTCATTTCTGCCCTGAGAAAAAGCCTCCAACTGTCCACTCCATCTATACCCCTCATAATTTTATAAACCTCTATCAGGTCGTCCCCTCAGCCTCCATCTTTCTCTATTCTCTACGAGGACGATCCCAGTTTACGCAATCTCTCCTCATAGCTAATACCTTCCATACCAGGCAACATCGTGGTAAATCTTTTCAGTACATCCCTCCAAAGCTTTGGCGGTGACATGAGGCATGAAGTGCTGTGGGGTGTTACGTCACATGAAGAGGTGTCATCTCAATGCAGGTTGAAGCTTTTCAGCCAGTCAAGGGAAGAAATGTTAGCCACATGTGTGTCTTGGGACGTGGGCAAAACAGCAGTAGAAAATACCATGGCTGCAACTTGACACTAACAGTGGAAAAGGCATAATTTACATACAGTGGCTGCTGCTCTACTGCAACCCTCTTCTCCAACCTGCTCCGAAGCAGGCAATATTTGAACAGTCGGTCATCCGCAATGTCACACAGTCAACATGGAGAATAAAAACGGCACTCAGCACTGCTGATTAATGACAGAGATTTGTGTAATTTAATTTCTGTCCCGTAATTCCTGCAAACCTTGGAAAGGTTCCGAATGCAGGAATGCTTCATAAAGAAGCAGCTGTTACCTCCAGCATGAATGCCCCTGAATAAAAAGTGTGCTTTTCTTACTTCCAAAATCATTAAAGGAAATAACTCAATTTTTGCAGAAAAAAAAACTCTCAAGGTTCAGTTGGGGGATTTTGGGCAGGCTTTTTGAAAGTGAATGCGAGGCAGTTTTAGAATGTTCTTCACGGAGAACAACATCATAAGGAACGAGAGATAGGGACAGGGGAGGCGCTATTGCAATGCGGGCAACGCAACAGTCAATTCATGCACAGCAAGCTCCCACAATCAACAGTGGGAAGAAGATAACCTGTTTCACTGATGCTGAATGAAGGTTAAATATCGGCCAAGGTGCCAGGGCGAGGTTGCCTGCTCTTCATAGAACCCCTACAGTGCAGAATGAGACCATCCAGCCTACCATGTCTTCACTGACCACAATCCCACCCAGTCTCTATTCCCGTAACCCCACCCCACATATTTATCTTAGCTAACCCCCAACCCCCCCGATACTAAGAGGCAATTTAGCATGGCCAATCAACCTAACCTGCACATCTTTGGAGGAAACTGGAGCACCCAGAGGAAACCCATACAGACACGGGGCGAATGTGCAAACTCCACGCAGATGGTGACCTGATGCCAGAGTTGAACCCGGGTCCCTGGTGCTGGGGGACAGCAGTGCTAACCACTGTGCCGCCGTGCTGCCCTTTGAAGTACACCTGATGGGGCAAATATTGGCCAGAATTCTCTGGCCGTTCATGACCCACTGCCAGCAAGAATGGAAAATTTGATACTCAGCCAAATCTCCATTCACTGCAGCAGGAGTGGAGAATCCCAGCTGCAGGCGAGGTCAGTCCAGGGCCTTAATTTATCATCTCATCCAAAAGGCAGTACATTCCAGACAAGAGAGTCAGTTTAGCTCAGTTGGTTAGATAGTTGGTTTGTGATGTGGGGAGATACAAACAGTGCAGGTTCAATTCTTGTACCGGCTGAGGTTATTTATGAAGGCCCTGCCTTCTCAAACTTACCCCTCACTTGAGGAGTGGTGACCCTTGGGTTAAACCACCGCCAGTCAGCTCTCCCTCTCAAAGAGGAGAGCAGCCTGCGGGACTATGGTGACTTCACCCTTACAATTCAGACATCACAGCACTCCCTCAAATTTTTCATTTGTCATCATAGATATGGGGCCAAAATCTCTGGAGTGAGTCTTGAACACAGGACCTTCTGATTCAGAGGAGAGAGTGCGACCCCAAGTGGGCCAATGGTCTGCAACATCACTATCTATTATGGAATGCCCTAAGCTTGTTGGGGAAAGCTCACCTCATTGGGCAGTTTCAGGCTGACCAGACCATGATCTGCTTGGAAAACTCAGTTGCTTACCTGTATCATGTGAGTTTGATTTGATTTGATTTATTGTTGTCACATGTATTAGCATACAGTGAAAAGTATTGTTTCTTGTGCACCACACAGTATACTGTTCATAGAGTACATAGGGGAGAAGGAAAGAAGAGAGTGCAGAATGTAGCGTTACAGTCATTGCTGGGATTTAGAGAAAGACTAACTTAATATGAGATGTGTCCATTCAAAAATCTGATGGCAACAGGTCGGTTGGTACATGACCTCAGACAGTTGTATCCAGTTCCTGATGGAAGAAGATGGAAGAGAGAATGTCCGGGGTGCGTTGGGTCCTTAATTATGCTGGCTGCTTTTCTGAGGCAGTGGGAAGTGTAGACAGAGTCAATGGATGGGAGGCTGTTTTGTGTGATGGACTGGGCTACGTTCACGACCATTTGTAATTTGTTCTGGACAGAATTTGTCAGAGGTGTTGCTTTGTTTATTGAGGTGTTGAACAATGTCACTGACAGCTCTCTCAGGTTACATACACTTCCTCTGAAAAAAACAACTAATCAAAGAAAACTTGGCATTTTTGTTTAAGAACACAATAAATAAGATCAGATAATCAATAAATAGGATCAGCTTTTCTGAGGCAGCGGGAAGTGTAGACAGGGTCAACGGATGGGAGGCTGGTTTGCTTGATGGACTAGGCGTCTTTCATAACCCTTTGTAGTCTCCATCAGGCCAGGAGCCATACCAAGCTGTGAAACAACCAGAAAGGGATGTTTTTCTATAATGCATCTATAAAAGATTTATTTGGAATGACGAGCTTTTGGAGCGCTGCTCCTTCACCAGTTGAGACCTGATGGTGGAGCAGTGCTCTGAAAGCTCGTGATTCTAAATAAACCTGTTGGACTTTAACCTGGTGTTGTGAGACCTGTTACTGTGCCCACTGCTGGCATCTCCACACCATGGAATCCGTAAAAGACTGGGGGAGTTACTTTATTCTCCATGGCAAATACGTTTCGGAAAATATGTCAGCCTGCGTCGCTTTGCCATGCGACAATGCGGAAATGCTCAAATTCGATTCACAATTGGTCATTTGGATCCTTATTTTAAATGTTCTTACCTGATGTATCAAAACAAATCTGCATCGGGTTTGGCCAACGATGGTAGATTGTCTTGTTATCAATGATCATGTTTATTAAATCAGCATCTGATGAAGAGTTGGGAAAAAGTGCCTTGGAAAAGCAGGTGACCAGGCAGTAATGCTCTTAGATAACAGTGCAGACAAAATTAAATGTGGTAAATCGTTGTAAAAATGTAAACCACTTATCGCTGGGGAAAGAAATTGCTGCTGAATAAATGCTTTAACACTATAATAAACTAGTTATGGTTTCAGGCATGTTTGAGAAATGAAAGCCCCATGTACGCACCATTTAAATATTGATAAGAATGACAATTATTGCTTGTGAGGTTGACAGCACAAGAGGCAAAGGTTGATTTGCTTCAATTATTATTCACTCCTGGAATGAAGACAGTTAAGGCTGGTGCTTTGCAAATGGGAAGTCTGACAAGAAAATCACAGTCGAAGCAGAATGTTACTCAGCAGGCTAGTTATACCCAGAAAAGTACCTTCTCTTTGCAGAGCTATGGAGACCTGTGCTACAGTTCATTCCGGACGCTGCCCCAGTTTAGAACTAGATGGACAGAATTTGATGCCTTTCCCCATTGCGGGTTTGGTGACAGGGGTCATTGCATCATTTGATTTGATTTTGATTTAATTTATTATTGTCACACGTATTAGTATACAGTGAAAAGTATTGTTTCTTGTACGTTTATACAGAGAAAGAACACAGAACAAAGAAAATTACAGCACAGGAACAGGCCCTTCGTTCCTCCAAGCCTGCACCAACCATACTGTCTGACTTAACTAAAACCCCTTATCCTTCCAGAGATAGAATCCCACTATTCCCATCCTATTCATGTATTTGTCCAGATGCCCCTTAAAACTCACTATCGTATCTGCTTCCACTACCTCCCCCAGTAGCAAGTTCCAGGCACCCATCACCCTCTGGATAAAAAACTTGCCTCATACATCTCCTTTAAACCTTGACCCTCGCACCTTAAATCTGTGCCCCCGGTAATTGACTCTTCCACCCTGGGAAAAAGCATCTGACAATCCACTCTGTCCATGCCCCTCATAATCTTGTAGAATTTATCAGGTCACCTCTCAACCTCTGTCGTTCCAATGAGAACAAACCAAATTTCATCAATTTCTCCTCACAGCCAATGCCTTCCATAGCAGGCAACATCCTCGCAAACCTTTTTTGTATCCTTTCCAAAGCCTCCACATCTTTCTGGTAACGTGGTGACCAGAATTGAACACTATATTCCAAATACAACCTAACTAAGGTTCTATAAAGCTGCAACATGACTTCCCAATTTTTAAACTCAATGCAATGGCCAATGAAGGCAAGCATGCTGTATGCCTTCTCGACTACCTTCCCTGCCTGCGTTGCTACATTCAGTGACTTGTATACTTGTACATCCAGATTCCTCTGCCTATCAGTACTCTTAAGGGTTCTGCCATTTACTGTGTATTTCCTATCTGTATTAGACCTTCCAAAATGCATTATCTCACATTTGTCTGAATGAAACTCCATCCGTCATCTCTGTGCCCAAGCATCCAACTGATCTATATCCTGCTGTATCCTCTGGTGGTTCTCATCGCTATCTGCAAATCCACCAACCTTTGTGTCATCCTCAAACTTACTAATCAAACCAGTTCCATTTTCCTCCAAATCATTTGTATATATTATAAACAGCAAAGGTCCCAGCACTGATCCCTGAGAAATGTCTCTTGTCACATCCCTCCATTCAGAAACTCACCCTTCCACAGCTACCCTCTGTCTTATATGGCCAAGATGTGGAGATGCCTCAGCCATTGGACTGGGGTAAACACATAAGAAGTCTCACAACCCCAGGTTAAAGTCCAACAGGTTTATTTGGTCGCAAAATCCACTAGCTTTCGGAGTGCTGCTCCTTCGTCAGGTATGTGGGTGTTCTTTTCACAAATAGGGCATACAAAGACACAAACTCAATTTGCAAAATAATGGTTGGAATGCACATTTTTACACGTAATCAGGTGTTAAAGGTGCAGACAATATGAGTAGAGAGAGAGTTAAGCACTGGTTAAAGAGATGTGTATTGTCTTCAGACAGGATAGTTAGAGAGATTTTGCAAGCCCAGGCAAGTTGTGGGGGTTACAGATAATGTGACATGAACCCAAGATCCCGGTTGAAACTGTCTGCATGTGTGTGGAACTTGGCTATCAGTCTCTGCTCTTTTTGGTGAATACTGACGCAAAGTACTGATTTAATCGCTTGCCCATTTCCTCTGGCTCCATGCATAGATTCCCTCCTCTGACCTTGAGTGGACCAATCCTCTCCTTGACTACCCTTATGTATGTATGAAAAGCCTTGGGATTTTCCTTAATCCTGCTGGCCAATGATTTTGTGACCCCATTTAGCCCTCCTTACTCCTCGCTTAAGTTTCTTTCTACTTTCCTTGTATTCCACACTTTCTTCATGTGTTCCCAGTCTCCTAGCCTTGACAAATGCTTCCTTTTTCTCTTAATCTAGGCTCACAACATCTCTCGTTATCCAAGGTTCCCAAAACTTGCCATACTAATCCTTCATCCTTACAGGAATGTGCCGGACCTGAATCCCTATCAACTTACATATGAAAGCTGATTTGCCCTCAAACATCTGCCCCCAATCTACATTCTTCAGTTCCTGTCCAAAAGGAAGCATACCATTCATAGAGAAGGAAAGGAGAGATTGCAGAATGTAATGTTACAGTCATAGCTAGGGTGTAGAGAAAGATCAACTTAATGCGAGGTAGGTCCATTCAAAGGTCTGATGGCAGCAGGGAAGAAGCTGTTCTTGAGTCAGTTGATACGTGACCTCAGACTTTTGTATCTTTTTCTAGATGGATGAACATGGAAGAGAGAATGTCCAGGGTGCGTGGGGTCCTTAATTGTGCTGGCTGCTTTGCTGAGGCAGCGGGAAGTGTAGACAGAATCAATGGCTGAAAGGCTGGTTCAGGTGGAAAGATGGCAGACAGAGTCTCTGAATGTAATCTTCAGATGGTGTTCCTGCTCTGCTGTCAATTCAGACTCTTAAGTTTAGTTTTAAGCTTATTTATTCGTGTCACAAGTAGGCTTACGTTAACACTGCAATAAAGTTATTGTGAAAATCCCCTAGTCACCACATTCTGGCACCTGTTTGGGTACACTGAGGGAGAATTTAGCATGGTCAATGCACCTAATTAGCACGTCTTTCGGACTGTGGGAGGAAACCAGAGCACCCGGAGGAAATACACACAGACATGGGGAGATCATGCAGACTCCACGCAGACTGTGACACAAGTCGACCCACGGTAGGTGATCGAGACTGCCCAAGAACGTTAATATTACTCACACAGAAATCCAAGAACATTCACTGTGCGCTGTGCCTGCGCTGGTCAGTCAACAGATACCCAATATCGTCCCACTTCCCTGCACTCGCCTGATAGCTCTGCAGCTGTTCAGGCAGACTAATTGCAGTTAAGAGTGTAAACAGCTCATTCAAGCTGCTTGAAAACTCGAATCGCCTGAAATCAGTTGAGAATTTAAATCGATGAACTGCGCAGAATAGCCATTGGGCTTAATACAGTTAAGTGGCTGTTTTTCCAATTCATGCCTGCAGTGATGGCACACAGTAATGATTAGCTCAGTAGCGGGGACCACTCGCGATTTCTGTGAACTGTGCGCACATTGTGGACCCTCCCCTGGAGTTATTAACAGGCCACCTCTGGGAGTAAACCAGACTGTGAGGTGGGCCCTCTTCCCTGAGGGACTGTGGGGACAGTTGCGTTCCACCGTAGCGTTTTACACCCTCATTCATTCAATGCTGATCCACAACTTTATTGAATTAACTTTTCACAACTTGCCACAAGGGAATTCAAACTCACAAGCGGTGAGCTGTTAGTCCAGCAAATGAAGCCTAAAGTTAAAGCTTTTAAAGTTTATTTATTAGTGTCACAAGTAGGCTTACATTAACACTGCAATGAAGTTACTGTGACAATCCCCTAGTCACCACACTCTGGCGCTTGTTCAGGTCAATGCACCTAACCAGCACGTCTTTCAGACAGTGGGAGGAAACTGGAGCACCTAGAGGAAACCCACGCAGACATGGGGAGAACGTGCTGACTCTACACAGACACGGGTGGCACAGTGATTAGCAGTGCTGCCTCACAGCATTAGGGACCTGGGTTCAATTCCCTGCCCCAGGCCACTGTCTGATTGGAATTTGCACATCCTCCACCTGTCTGTGTGGGTTTCCTCTGGGTGCTCCGGTTTCCTCCCACACCCCAAAGATGTGCGGGTTAGGCTGATTAGTCATGCTAACTTGATCCTCATGTCAGGGGGATTGGCAGGGTAAACAAGTGGGATGACAGGAATTGGGCCTGGCTTGGATTATTTTGGTGCAGACACGATGGACTGAATGGCCTCCATCTGCAGTGTAGGGATGCTACGGCGGTGACCCAAACCGGGAATCAAACCGGGTCTCTGGGGCTGTGAGGCAGCAGTGTTAACCACTGTGCCACCGTGCTGTCCAAGGCAAAGGCAGTGGGTTGAGTTTGAGAAGGAGCTGTCAGATAAGGCTATCGGTGAAGGTGAATGGGGAATTTGGCCCTTTGCTTTTACACCTGTTCTCATGGTCTTGTTGGAAGTTGATGTCCTGCAAAATGATGGTCTGGGATGAGCAGTGGGAATACTATTACTATGGGCTTGACCAGTAGTGTTCCAGGAGGGATTACTTCCTAAAATGACCTTCCTGTCCTTGAAAAGAACTCTTCTCCGCAAGATTTTTCAGTCCAACAGCAGCTCCACATCTAAGGGATTTCATTGGGTGTAAAATTCTTTGAGATATCCTGAAAGGTGTTGCATCAGTGCAAGTTCTCAGACCAACTGTTAAACTGAAGCTCTCTCAGTGAACACAAAAAGTGATTTGATTTGATCTATTATTTATTATTGTCACATGTACTGTGATACAGTGAAAGGTATCGTATTTTGTGTGCCATACAGACAAAACATACCATTCATAGAGCACATTCGGGAGAAGGAACGGATAAGGTGCAGAATGTGGTCAACAAAGAACAAAGACCATTACAGCACAGGAACACGCCCTTTGGCCCTCCATTGACCATGCTGCCCATCTGAACTAAAACCTCGTACCTTTCCGGGGACCATGTCCCTCTATTCCTATCCTACCCATGTCCAGATGCCCCTTAAAAGTCACCATCGTATCTGCTTCCACTACCTTCCCCTTGTGTTGCAGTCACAGCTAGGGTGAGGAGAAAGTCCAGCTTGATATAAGCTAGGTTCATTCAAAAATCTGATGGCAGCAGGGAAGAAGCTGTTCTTGAGTCGGTTGGTATGTAACGTCAGACTTTTGTATCTTTTTCCTTACGGGAGAAACAAAATAAATGCTGGAGAGCCAGCCCATGCACCACGAATGAATTAAAAAAATGAATATACATACAGGACGAGAAAAATCCATTGGGCCAATCTTAAAAATAAATATCCAGTGCATTAACCCCAACTTGCATTTGATGCACCAAACACTTTTCCATCCCTCTTAAAATTATTCATGGCATCAACCACGCACACTTCTTAGTCAAATCAAATACTTGCTCTTCATACTCATGAGCTAAATAGTTTCCCTGGCTTGGTACCTTATGCGTTATCACTACCTTTCCAAGCTAATACAATATTACAAACCAAAATTATTTACTGGCGCACAGATTATGCTCCAATCATTTATATATTATTCTTTCGTTAGAAAATTTCTTTAGTCAAAAGTCTTTAGTTTCAGAACTCTGATGGATGGCATGGTGGGACAACGGTTAGCTCTGCTGCCTACCAGCTCCAGGGATCCGGGTTCGATTCCCAACTTGGAGTCTGTGTGGAGTCTGCACATTCTCCCCGTGTCTGCGTGGGTTTCTTCCGGGTGCTCCGGTCCCCTCCCACAGTCCGAAAAACATGCTGGTTAGGTGCATTGGCCATGCGAATTTCTCCCTCAGTGTTCCCGAATAGGCGCCGGAGTGTGGCGACAAGATAATTTTCACAGTAACTTCACTGCAATGTTAGTGTCAGCCTTCCTTGTGACACTAATAAATAAACTTAGGCTTAAAAACTTTTTTCCCTTCTGGTCTTTTATTCCTCAATCTGTTTTTGACTCCGCAATCCGTGTTTCAAAATGTTGCAACTGTCTGTGAAATCAAACGAGTTTAGTGGAGGTGGTATCGTGCAGCATGCAATAACTTCTGTCATAAATATTTCAGATGGATAAAATTGACCAATTTATTAAATTATATTGTGTTGTGGTCTGATAAACCATATGGTGCGCAGTTCCAGTGTGTGGGCACATCATTAAAATTGATTTACAACTTTGTCCCAATTAATCAGCGGCCTTTTGCATTCTCTAGCCTCTCTTGTCACTTTCCATTCAAAACGTGGTGAATAATAATCTGGAGAATAAAGCTTAAGGGAAGAAAAAAGCTCTGTAAATCAGCTTTAAGAATTCAGTACCTGAATATTTGAAAGTACAATTTGACTATTCACCGGCAAAAAAAACGCTTATTTTTTTTTTAAAAATGTATTGACTTTCTGAACTACTGCTTGACATTAATTTGCTGTCAAGATGTACTCATTTTATGAAACTAGCTGGAAGCGTTGACTCAAAGCTTTCAGCCCTGCTCCTCTTTGTTGGATGCCGGGTGCAGAATGCATCTGCAGCTGTAAAATTATTTCAATTTGACTGCTTAATAAGGCATCAAAGTTACAGAAGCTGTCACACAAACAGAGATATGGGAACAAAGCCTCCACAGCCTTGTGATTTGCCTGCTAGTAAAAGTCATCTTGTTTAATGATAAAAATGTAGATGACGTTCTTTTCAATGCAAAACAGAATGAGAGGCCAGGGGAATGCTTATTTGCCATTAACCACATAGCCTCTCCTTAAAGGTAGATGTGCACTTGTTGATTGCATTGATGCATCATTGTCACGTACATTAGTTTACAGTGAAATGTAATGTTTCTTGCGTGCTGTACAGACAAAACACACCGTACATAGTTGCCATTAACCACATAGCTTCCCCTTGAAGTTAAATGTGCATTTGTTGATTGAATTGAATTGATTTATTATTGTCACATGTATTGTTTCTTGCGCGCTATACAGACAAAACATACCATTCATAGAGTACAGAGGGGAGAAGGAAAGGAGAGAGTGCAGAATATATAAAGGAGGTGATGGCCTAGTGGTATTATTGCTAGACTAGACTATCAGCTTTGAGAAAGGGTCATCTGGACTCGAAACGTCAGCTCTTTTCTCCCCTTACAGATGCTGCCAGACCTGCTGAGCTTTTCCAGCATTTTTTCTTTTGGTTTCAGAATTCCAGCATACGCAGTAATTTGCTTTTATTCACTGAAAACAGGGAATATTTTTGCCAATCAGGGACCAAAAAGGGGATTAATACATGGAGGCAGTGGCATGGCTGAGGTATGAAATGAATACTTTACCAAGTAAGAAGATGCTGCACAGGTCATGTAGAATGAAACTTGAAACCTTTAAAATTGGTAAGGAGGAGGTATTGGAAAAGATACCTGTATCTGAGGTTGATAAATTGCCAGGACTGAATGCAATCAATGCTTCCAAGGATACTGAGGGAAGCCAGAGTGGAAATTGTGCAAACACCAGCCGTCATTTTCCAATTTTCCTTAGACTTAAATATAATGCCAGAGGACTGAAGAATTGCAAATATTATGCGTGCGTGTGTTTATGCATGCGTGCTTGTGTTCATGAATGTGTGCATACGTGCACATGTTTTGCATGTGTGTGTGCATGTTTGCGTACGTGTGTTTGTGTTTGTGCGTGTGCACGTGTGTTTGCATGTTTGTGTGCATATGTGTGTGTGTCTGTGTGTGTGTATATGCATGTGTGTGTGTGCGCGTGTGTTTGCATGTTTGTGTGCATATGTGTGTGTGTGTATACATGTGTGTGTGTGCATGTATGCATGTGTTTGTGTGTATGTACGTGCACGCGACAGCTCCTGCAGCCAACTTGTGGGAAAAAACATCGTTCTTCACATCTCTTTGCACTCCCAGAACCTCCACTTTATATGTATATGTATATATAAAATATATATATATATCTCACCCATACATGTGCCATGGAGAGGTCACTTCAGTGATCCATTAGCATGCATCCAAGGACTAATCAATCTTTCAGGTGCTTTTCCCATAAGCTTGAATCTGTTTTCAGATGATAAACCCCTCAGCCATTGGAAACTTTGTATTTATTCTAAATCCTTCTGTCAAACCATCAATATTTCCAACAGATAATTTAGGACAAATCCCTTGTCCCACGGAGTGATTAGAATGTGAAAGTCTCCAGCATGAGTGTGAGGTGAATAGCATAGGTGCCAAAGAGAAGCTGAGTAAAGAATTGAATGATAAGCTGATAAGATTGGAGGAGGCTTCAGAGGAGCAAAGCTCCAGTATGGGCCAGTTGGACAGAACAGCCTATTTCCTCCAAATACAATATCCAGAATTTTACACCCCACCCCTCAAGAATGGACTGGCAGGTCGGGGTTGGGAGTAAGATCAAGAGGGATGGCAATGTTGCCCTGCCCAGCACCTACCAGCATCTACTGACAATTTACTCCTGATAGAGTTAGGTTGATTAAAGCCCTTAAGTGGTCAAACACTGGCAACTGTTAGCAAGAGACTGATGCCCATGGTGTACCACAGGTATATCGCATCATAGTGATATAGATGAGAATGTGGGAGGATGATAAGCAAGTTTGTGGATGACACAGAGCTTGGTAGGGTGAGGAAGAAGGTCTTAAGTAACAGTCATAGATAGGCCAGTTAGATGGATAGATCAGCGGTAGATGGAATTTAATCCTGAAAAGTATGAGGTGATGCACTTTGGAAGGAATAACAGGACAAGGGAGTATTTTAAAGTGTATTTATTAGTCACAAGTCGACTTACAGTAACACTGCACTGAAATTACTGTGAAAATCCCCGAGTCGCCACACTCCAGCACCTATTCAGGTACACTGAAGGAGAATTTAGCACGGCCAATGCATCTAATCAGCACGTCTTTGGACTGTGGGAGGAAACTGGAGCACTCAGAGGAAACCCACGCAGACAAGGGAGTCCCTGGCACTATGAGGCAACAGTGCTAACCACTGTGCCACTGTGCCATTAATGAATGCCAGGACACTTGGAAGCTCAGAGGAACAGAGGGACCTGGGGGTGCTTGTCCCCAGATCCCTGAAGCGCAGGGCACCTGAATAGGATAGTTAAGAAGGCATACGAGACACTTTCCTTTATCAGTTATGGCATAGAACATAAGAACATAAGAAATAGGAGCAGGAGTAGGCCAGGGCAAGGAGATAATGTTGGAGCTGTACAAAAGTTTAGTCTGGCCACAATTGGAGTACTGTGTGCATTCTTTGGTCACCTCACTGCAGGAAGGATGCGATTGCACTGGAGATGCTGCAGAGGAGATTCACCAGGATGTTGTCTGGGATGGAATATCTGAGCTATGAAGAAGGGCTGGGTTGGCTGAGGTTGTTTTGTGTAGAGCAGAGAAAGCTGAGGGGGAACTGAGTATGAGGGATACGGACAGGGTGAATCGCAAGCAGCTCTACCCCTTGGTTGCAGGGTCAATAACGAGGGGGCATCATTTTAAGATGAGGGGCAGGAGGTTTAGTGGGGATCTGAGGAAAGTATTTCTCACCCAGAGGGTGGTGGGAGTCTGCAATGCATCGCCTGGGAGGGTAATAGAGGCAGAAAGCTCATAACCTTTAAAAATAATGTGTTCTGAGCATTGAAATGTCAGAACGTGCAAGGCTATGGACCAAGTGCTGGAAAGTGGGAATAGTGTAGATTTAGGTAGTTCTGTTGGTGCAGGCTCAATGGGCTGAAAGGCCTCTTTTGCACTGCAAGATTCCATGATTCTATGACAGCTCTTGGAAGTGGGACATGCCCCCACATGGAGACAGAAGCCATGAAACAACTAATGATATGACAACCGTAATTACTGCTCACTTCTTCCCCGGCCACCTTCACTGAAAAAAACTCAACCCAATGTATTTTCTATGTATACGTTGACCCGATCAAGGTTCTGGGATTGGGAGGAATCCAGACTGGAGCATGCAGCCCCCTTTTGGCTTTTATGAGGGCAGGAGGGAGTTATGGGTGAGGTGCGGCTGACAGGTTGACCGATGACAACCTTTCCTCCCCACCTGAGTTGCAGCAGATTTCACCTGCCGTCTCAAACCTGCACCATCACAGAATCATAAAATCCTACAGTGCAGAAGGAAGCCATTCGACCCATCGGGTTTGCACCAATAACAATCCCACCCAGGTCCTATCTCTGTAAATCCATTCATTTATCTCAGCTAGTCCCCTGACATTAAGGGACAATTTTAGTACGGCCAATCCATCGAACCCACACATCTTTGAACTGTGCCACCCGAATTCATTAATGTTCTTACATAAGAACATAAGAAATAGGAGCAGGAGTAGGCCATCAAGCCCTTTCAGCTTGCCCCGCCATTCAATAAGATCATGGCTGATCTGAAGTAGATTAGTTCCACTTTCCCGCTTTCTTCCCATAACCCTTAATTCCCTTGTCTATCAGAAACCTATCAACCCGCGTCTTAAAAATATTGAGCGAGGCAGCTTCCACCACTTCAACGGGCAGAGAATTCCAGAGATTCACCACCCTTTGAGTGAAGAAGTTCCTCCTCAACTCCGCTCTAAACCACCCCTCCTTTATCCTGAGGTTGTGCCCCCCAGTCCTACTGTCCTTTCTGAGCGGGAAGGGCCTCTGCACCTCTATCCTATCCATCCCATTCATCATCTTATATGTCTCAATGAGATCTCCCCTCATTCTTCTAAACTCTAACGGGTACAAGCCTAGTTTATTCAGCCTCTCCTCATAGCTCAACCCCCTCAACTCCGGCATCAGCCTAGTAAACCTCCTCTGCACTCCCTCCAAGGCCAAAATATCCTTGCGTAAGTGCGGCGACCAAAACTGCACACAGTACTCCAGCTGCGGCCTCACCAGTGCCCTATACAACTGCAGCAAGACCTCCCTACTTTTATATTCAATCCCCCTCGCTATGAAGGCCAGCATCCCATTCGCCTTCCTGACCATCTGCTGCAGCTGCAGGCTGGGTTTTTGCGACTCATGCACAAGGACCCCGAGGTCCCTCTGCACCGTCGCCTGCTGCAGTTTTTCACCACGTAAGTAATAGTCCTTCCTACCATTCTTCCTACCAAAGTGGACCACCTCGCACTTGCCAACATTAAATTCCATTTGCCATTTCCTGGCCCATTCGCCCAGCCTATCTAGATCCTTCTGTAGACTCTCCACACCCTCCGCGCAATTTGCCTTTCCACCAATCTTGGTGTCATCAACAAATTTCGACACCCTACACTCGGTTCCCTCCTCCAGATCATCTATATAAATGGTAAATAGCTGAGGCCCCAGCACCGACCCCTGGGGCTCTCCACTAGTCACCAACCGCCAATCTGAATAGCACCCATTGACCCCCAGTCTCTGCCTCCTATTTGACAACCAATCCTCTATCCACACTAACACCCTACCCCCAACTCCATGCCCCCTGACCTTCTTTAATAACCTCTTGTGAAGTACCTTGTCAAACGCCTTCTGAAAATCAAGAACGACCACATCCACCGGCTCTCCTCTATCCACCGCCCTAGACACATCCTTCTTTAAGGAAGGAAATCTGCTGTCCTTACCTGGTCTAGCCTACTTGTGACTCCAGAGCCACAGCAATGTGGTTGACTCTCAATGACCCTCCTAGGGCATCTCGGGATGGGCAATAAATGTTGGCCAGCCAGCGATGTCCATATCCCATGAATGAATAGAAGTTTCCTCTCCTCTCCAGCGAGTCCGTATCACCCACAATCCCACCTTATTCCTGTAACCCCACATATTTACCCTGCTAATCCCCCTGATACTAGGGTCAATTTAGCATGGCCAACCTAACCCACACATCTTTGGACTGTGGGAGGAAACCAGTGTGCCTGGAGGAAACCCATGCAGACACGGGGAGAATGTGCAAACTCCACACAGACAGTGAACTGAGGTCGGAATTGAACCCAGGTCCCTGGTGTTGTGAGGCAGCAGTGCTAACCACTGTGCCACCGTGCTGTCTCGTCACCCGAGTAAGTAGTCTCACAACACCAGGTTAAATTCCAACAAGTTTATTTGGCAGCACGATCTTTTGGAGCGTTGCTTCTTCATCAGGTGAGTGCAGTCAACTGATGAAGGAGCGGCGCTCTGAAAGCTTATGCTGCCAAATAAACCTGTTGGACTTTAACCTGGTGTTGTGAGTCTATTTACTGTTCCTACCCCAGTCCAATGCCAGCAGCTCCAGATCGTAGCCCCCCCAACCCCACCATCTCAGCCTCTAAGTTCACTGAACCCAACCAAAATCCTCGACAAGGGTGAGGCTTGAACTCCCTTCTTATTCCAATGTCTCACGAGCCACCAGTACGAATCTGCTTCTGAAAGTTACCCCAGTCTCAAAAGCACATCAACGCTGCATCATTAATTTGTCTCATTGTACTTGTCAGCGAAAGAATGATGTGGGAATAAGATGGATTTGCAATGATTCCTCCTTCCTCTCCAAACTGCACAGACTGTGACCACGCAACTGACAGTTTCAAGAGTTTACATCAAAATATATCTGTGCAATTATCACAGAAAGCGTCAAGCCGAAATTCCTCAGGGATTAAGAAATTAATCGCACGGCGAATATTTTATCTTTTATCATTTAACTTTTAGCTAGTCAAAAGAGTGTGAAAAGATGCAGAGAACTCAGTTCTGTTTGATTGTGTGATATCTGTCGGAACAAACCGCCAACCTTTTCCTGATTAAAAATACCTGGAGATCTCTCCAGCGTTCAACAGTAGCAAGTCTGGAAATGATGAATAGAAATTATTCTCAATTGGGACAGGTGGTTTCAAGTCACCACGTTGTGGGAAACTGGAGCGTAAATCATTCATGCTTACATACAAAATTTCTCCCTTTACCATTTGTTAAGCAATGCACAATATGTTGTTTGTGCATGAATGGTATTTTAGTGTCAACAGTTTTATTAATGTCTTGCAAAAAAAGTTTTTTGTCAACCATGATCTAATTTAATTAGGGATTGCTGCACACAATTATACAAAGGCTTGGCTTTCCTGAGGTGGCTCTTGTGTTCCATTTTTGTTCATTGACTTACATGTCAATACAAAGCGACATCGAGTGCGCACTGAGCAGAAAGTAGCTTGGTGTTTCCAATGCCGGGTCACACTGGTGTAAGTCTCAGAGACACACAGTCAACATTCTCAATAACAGTGCAAAGAGTTTGCAGCACAGAAATAGGCCATTCGACTTCAACTGTTCTATGTCAGTATTAGTGCTATGCATGAACCTCTTCTCATCCCACTTCAACTAACACCATCAATGTTGGAGCCTGCAGAATCATTGTAGTACAACTCATTGCTCAATGCAGTATAGAGTATAGCTCAATGCATCACAATGCAATCAATGCAGCACAATGCAAAATAATGCAATGTAATGCTGTACAATGCAGCACAATGCAATGTAATGTAATACAATGCAGTACAATGCAGCTTAATGCAACTTAATGCAGTACAATGCAACTCAATGGGCTCAATGCAGTCTTTTGGATGAGACATGAATCTAAGCACCCTTCTACATTTCTGGTGGATGTAAAGGATCCCAAGGACCATCCAGGAGAGCTTCTTGAAACAGTATGTAGATAGTCAAACTAGGGAAGGGGCCAGACTTGGCCTGGTATT
This sequence comes from Carcharhinus amblyrhynchos, assembly GCF_965287045.1. Lineage (NCBI taxonomy): Eukaryota > Metazoa > Chordata > Chondrichthyes > Carcharhiniformes > Carcharhinidae > Carcharhinus > Carcharhinus amblyrhynchos. The sequence continues at coordinate 118,372,209 of NC_137328.1, read as the reverse complement.
GGGGAATGAGCCCAGCCAGGTGGTTGATGTTTCAGTAGGGGAGCAATTCGGGAACAGTGACCACAATTCAGTAACCTTTAAGGTACTGATGGATAAAGATAAGTGCAGTTCTCAAGTTAAGGTGCTGAATTGGGGGAAAGCTAATTACAACAATATTAGGCAGAAACTGAAGAATGTAGATCGGGGGCAGCTGTTTGAGGGCAAATCAACATCTGGCATGTGGGAGGCTTTCAAGTGTAAGTTGATAGGGATTCAGGACTGGCACATTCCTGTAAGGATGAAGGATAAGTATGGCAAGTTTTGAGAACCTTGGATAACGAGAGATATTGTGAGCCTAGTCAAAGGGAAAAAGGAAGCATCTATCAAAGTTAGGAGGCTGGGAACACACGGAGCAAGTGTGGAATACAAGAAAAATAGAAAGAAACTTAAACAAGGAGTATGAAGGGCTACAAGGGGTTATGAAAAAGCATTGGCCAACAGGATGGAGGAAAATCCCAAGGCTTTTTATACATATATAAAGAGCAAGAGGGTAGCCAGGGACAGGATTGGCCCACTCAAGGACAGGGGAGGGAATCTATGCGTGGAGCCAGAGGAAATGGGCGAGGTATTAAATGAGTACTTTGCATCAGTATTCACCAAAGAGAAGGATGATGAGCCTGGGAAAGGATGTGTAGATAATTTGAGTCATGTTGAAATCAAAGTGGAGGAGGCATTGTGGTTCTTGAGAAACGTTATGGTAGACAAGTCCCCAGGGCCTGATGGGATATACCCCAAAATATTGAGAGAGGCAAGGGAGGAAATTGCTGGGGCCTTGAGAAAAACCTTTGTAACCTCACTGGCTATAGGGAATGTCGCAGAGGATTGGAGAATAGCCAATGTTGTTCCTTTGTTTAAAAAAAGTAGCAAGAATAATCCAGGTAATTAGAGGCCGGTGAGCCTTACATCAGTGATAGGGAAATTATTGGAGAGGATTCTCTGAGACAGGATTTATTGGCAATAAGTGGACGTATTAGCGAGAGGCAACATGGTTTTGTGAAGGGGAGGTCGTGTCTTACGAACTTGATTGAGTTTTTTGAGGAAGTGAGGAAGATGATTGATGACGGTAAGGCTGTGGATGTTGTCTACATGGACTTCAGTAAGGCCTTTGACAAGGTCCCCCATGGCAGACTTGTGCAGAAGGTGATGTCGCATGGGATCAGAGGTGAACTGGCAAGGTGGATACAAAACCGGCTCGGTCAAAGAAGACAGTAGGTAGCAGTGAAAAGATTTCTGAATGGAGGGCTGTGACAAGTGACATTCCTCAGGGATCAGTGCTGGGATCTTTGCTGTTTGTAATATATATAAATGATTTGGAGGAAAATGGAACTGGTTTGATTAGTAAGTTTAAGGACAACACAAAGATTGGTGGATTTGCGGACAGCGATGAGGACCATCAGAGGATACAGCAGGATATAGATCAGTTGGAGACTTGGGCAGAGGGACGGCAGATGGCGTTTAATTCGGACAAATGTGAGGTAATGCATTTTGGAAGGTCTAATACAGGTAGGAAATATACAATAAATGGCAGAACCCTTATGAGTATTGATAGGCAAAGGGACCTGGGTGTACAGGTACACAGGTCACTGAAAATTTTAACGCAGGTGGAGAAGGTAGTCAAGAGGGCGTACAGCACGCTTACCTTCATTGGCCAGGGCACTGAGTTTAAAAATTGGCAAGTCATGTTGCAGCTTTATAGAACCTTAGTTTGGCTGAACTTGGAATATAGCGTTCAATTCTGTTGAAGAATGTTGAGACTATGGAGAGGGTACAGAAAAGATTTACCAGGATGTTGCCAGGTATGGAGGGCATTAGCTATGAGGAGAGGTTGGAGAAACTTGGTTTGTTCTCACTAGAATGATGGAGGTTGAGGGTTGACCTGATAGAAGTCCACAAGATTATGAGAGGCATGGACAGAGTGGATAGTCAGAAGCTTTTTCCCAGGGTGGAAGAGTCAATTACTAGGGGGCACAGGTTTAAGGTGCGAGGGGCAAGGTTTAAAGGAGATGTATGAGGCAGAATTTTTACATAGAGGGTGGTGGGTGCCTGGATTTTGCTGCTGGGAGAGGTAGTGACATTTGAGGAACATCTGGACATATACATAAATAGGACGGGATTGGAGAAATATGGTCCCTGGAAAGGTAGGGGGTTTTAGTTAAGTCAGGCAGCATGGTCGGTTCAGGCTTGGAGGGCCGAAGGGCCTGTTCCTGAGCTGTAATTTTCTTTGTTCCTTTTAAAGAGGAGGAGGGACATTCTCTGTCTCTGATATCCTCATGAATATCTATCTCTCAACTAACACTACTAAAACAGATGATCTTTTCTTGTGTACAGATTTATTCTGGGGGTGTGGGCATTGCTGGTTGGGCCAGCATTCATTGCCCATCTCCAGTTATCCTTGATCTGCGCGGCTTGTGAGAGGACATCTCCACAGCTGCTGTGATGGGATTTGAACTCGCGTCTCCAGAGGGCCTCACAATAACTAGCCCAGTAACATCACCAGTATGCTGCCATGCTCACGGCATTGTCATATCGTTGTTGTGGGATCTTACTGATCACAAATCTGCTGTCTGCTTTCCCCAAACTACACAGTAACTATCCTTCAGAAGTGCGTCATTGGCTGTAAAGTGATATGGGATGTCCCAGTGCTGTGAAAGGTGCTATATGAATGCAAATTTCTTCTTCTTTCTAGTTGTAGGTTTGTCGAACAAGCATGGCGGCACATTGGTGAGTGCTGCTGCCTCACAGCGCCAGGAACCTGGGTTCGATTCCTGGTTTGGGTCATTGTCTGTGTAGAGTTTGCACATTCTCCCAATGTCTGCTTGGGTTTCCTCCGGGTGCTGCAGTTTGAATCTAGAATTCCTACAGTACAGAAAGAAGCCATTTGGCCCATTGAGTCTGCACCGACTACAATCCCACCCAGGCCCTATCCCCGTATCCCTACATATTTACCCGCTAATCTCTGTCAGGACACTAAGGGCAATTTTAGCATGGCCAATCACCCTAACCCACACATCTTTGGACTGTGGGAGGAAACCAGAGCACCCAGAGGAAACACACGCCGACACGAGGAGAATGTGCAAACTCTTCCCACTGTTTCTTCCCACTGTCCAAAGATGTGCGGGTTAGGTAAATTGGCCATGCTAAATTGCCCCTTAGTGTCAGGGAGACTAGCTAGAGTAATTGCATGGGGTTATGGGGATAGGGCCTAGGTGAGATTGTGGTTAGTGCAGACTCAATGGGCTGAATGGCCTTCTTCTGCACTGTATAGAACATAGAACATAGAACATAGAACATTACAGCGCAGAACAGGCCCTTCGGCCCACGATGTTGCGCCGACCAGTTAAAAAACAATGACCCTCTAACCTAAACCAAACCCTTACCATCCATAAACCTATCCACGGATCTTTTAAACGCCCCCAAACTAGGCGCATTTACAACTGCAGCAGGCAGGGCATTCCAATCCCTCACCACCCTCTGGGTAAAGAACCTACCCCTGACATCCGTCCTATAACTACCCCCCCTTAATTTAAAGCTATGCCCCCTCATGCTAGCTTTCTCCATCCGAGGAAAAAAGCTATCACTGTCCACCCTATCTAAACCTCTAATCATCTTATATGTTTCAATAAGGTCCCCTCGTAGCCGCCTTCTTTCTAACGAAAACAACCTCAAATCCCTCAGTCTCTCCTCATAGGACCTCCCCTCCATACCAGGCAACATCCTGGTAAACCTCCTCTGCACCCTCTCCAAAGCCTCCACATCCTTCCTATAATGTGGGGACCAGAACTGCACACAATACTCCAAGTGCAGCCGCACCAGAGTTTTGTACAGTTGCAACCTGACGCTGCGGCTCCTAAATTCAATCCCCCTACCAATAAACGCCAAGACACCGTATGCCTTCCTAACAACCCTATCTACTTGATTCCCAACTTTCAGGGATCTATGTACACATACACCTAGATCCCTCTGTTCATCCACACTATTCAGAGTCCTACCGTTAGCCCTATACTCTACACATCCGTTATTCCTGCCAAAGTGAATTACCTCACACTTTTCCGCATTAAACTCCATCCTCCACCTCTCGGCCCAGCTCTGCAACTTGTCCAAGTCTCCCTGTAGACTAAGACACCCTTCCTCACTATCTACCACACCTCCGACTTTGGTGTCATCAGCAAATTTACTAATCCACCCAGCTATACCCTCATCCAGATCATTTATAAAATGGATCTGTGATCTCGATGAACAATTAGCTTGTTTCTTTGATATACTGGATGTATTCCTCTGTGGATGTTAGCCCCCGGGCAGGAAACATAATGGCCCGGTGAGTCCAGCATCAGTGCTAAAGCGGAAATCAGAGCTGGGCATCAGATATATCGCAATTCACCCGACCCGACCTGTCTCGCCCCACCGACCCTGATCAGGTGACTGTCCAGAGTGAGCAGGAACCAAATGGATACTCAGAACTGTCATCGCTGGGTTTCAGGCCAGATGTTCTGGCCTCCCAATTTGCAGCTGTCCCCCATCCCGCAAAACCGCCCACCCTCTCCCACCCCCACCAGTGGAAAATCCACCAGGTGAGACTGTAGTTCCTAACAAACCTTGACCTGGGGCCTTGGATTTTGAGCTGAGACAGGGCAGTATGTGCTGTGCCCATCTGCCCCTCTGCCAGGCTGCAGAGGGAGGGATAGAGAGTCCCCAAGAAACCTGGGGATTGGGTGAGCCAAGCCTGAGGAGAGGTAGACTCTCCCTGGGACAGGATCTCGAGGATGGACTGCCCCTTCCAGCCCTGGGAAAAGTGGAAATGAGTCTTATCGTGCTGGTTTCGAACAGTTTTCAATTCGAAATCTTCATTCTTGTTCCTGTACTGTGAAACCTTTGCAGTGGCCTGGTCACTTTAATATCCATGTCTCGGTGATACCGAGACACATAGTAAATCAGGAACTTGCCTTGCTGTCTCTCAGAAACCCCAGGTGTGAGAAAATCTCTTTGAAGTCCTCCCACTGTGAGGCAATGTCAGTTTCACGGGGGGGATTCCCCTTTGTAGCCTGAATAAGCAGCCTCTTGGCCATTTAGATTTGCTCTGATTGATAGCCACACAGCAGACCGGACAGTTCATTGCAGACAAGTATTGTCTTCTTGCGTGCTACACTGACAAAAATACCATTCATGGAGAAGGTGTAGCAAAGCTCCTGATGATCTAAGAATTTCAAGGGCTGGATTAAGATGAATGAGAGCAACTTGCAGACAAGTCTTTGAACACTGGTGTGTGTGTGTGTGTGTGTGTGTGTATATGTGTGTGTGTGTTTGCATATGCATGCATGTGTGTGTGTGTGTGCGGGAAACCTGGTTAACAGATGTTGGCTTCTGATACTCTGATGGTGTCCACTGAGATGACATAACACAACGTGCCTTAGATCAACAATTACCATTCTGCAATGCCAACAAGCAATCTTTATTTGGCACAATATTGCATTACAGCGGAAAAAAAATATGAAAATAATGTGTTTTAGGTTCATGCTGTGCTGATTTCATGAATTGTTTAATCGGTTTACAGTGGCATATATCACCAGTAATATCATTACAGTAATTGAATATTCAGGATTAAACTTAATTATAGTGTCGAGGTTATTTCGGAATTACCCGTTGCAGTGAAGGGGGCCTGTTGGTGTATGCGGCAATGATTATTCTGCATTCTGGCTTGAACTTGTGTCAAGACAATAAGAGTTTGCAGCAAAGATTTTTTTAGATAGTTGGGTGGGGTCAGGACAGGAGTAAGCCCTTCAGTCCCTCAAGGTTTTTAATTACGTTGTGATTCCTGACCTAAGCTAGCTCCAGTGGCCTCGAAAGCTGCAATCATCCCACCATTCAGAACCTGTTAAAGGAGAATGATGCAGATTTTTGTTACTCTTTTGGGTGAAAAAGTGTCTCTCTGTATGGCCATCACTGAATTTCTTTTTTAATTCGTTCACGGGACATGGGTGTCACTGGCTGGCCTTCCCTAGTTGCCCGAGGGCAGTTGATTTTTGATTTTGATTTTGATTTGATTTACTATTGTCACATGTATTAACATACAGTGAAAAGTATTGTTTCTTGCGCGCTATGCAGAAAAAGCACACCGTTCACAGAGAAGGAAAAGAGAGAATGCAGGATGTAGTGTTACAGTTATAGCTAGGGTGTAGAGAAAGATCAACTTAATGCAAGATAGGTCCATTCAAAAGTCTGACAGCAGCAGGGAAGAAGCTGTTCTTGAGTTAGTTGGCATGTGACCTCAGATTTTTTTATCTTTTTCCTGAAGGAAAGAGGTGGAAGAGAGGATGTCCAGAGTGCATGGAGTCCTTAATTATGCTGGCTGCTTTGCCAGGGCAGCAGGAAGTGTAGACAGAGCCAATGGATGGGAGGCTGGTTTGCGTGATGGATTGGGCTACATTCATGACCTTTTGTAGTTCTTGCAGTCTTGGGCAGAGCAGAAGCCATACCAAGCTGTGATACAACCAGAAAGAATGCTTTCTATGATGCATTTGTAAAAGTTGGAGAGAGTCGTAACTGACATGCCAAATTTCCTTTGTCTTCTGAGAAAATAGAGCCATCATCCCCATTGATATAGACAGGGGCATGTTCTCTTTATGCTTCCTGAAGTCGATGACAATCTCCTTCATTTTGTTGACATTGAGGGAGAGATTATTGTTGCTGTATCAGTTCACCAGACTCTCTATCTCATTCCTGTACTCTGTCTCATCATTGTTTGAGATCCGACACATTATGGTGGTGTAGTCAGCAAACTTGAAAACTGAACTGGAGGGGTATTTGGCCACACAGTCATAGGTGTAAAAGGAATATAGTCGGAGACTGAGAACACAACCTTGTGGAGCACCAGTGTTGAGGATGATCATGGAGGAGGTGTTGTTGCCTATCCTTCCTGATTGTGGCCTGTGAATTGGGATGTTCAGGATCCAGTCGCAGAAAGTGAAGCCAAGGCCCAGACCATAGAATTTGGAGATGAGTTTCGTGCAAATAATGGAATAATTCCTTTTCACTGTATATTAATACAATGTGACAATAATAAATCAAATCATCCATGAGGTGTAGGTACATGCACGGTGCTGTTAGAATGGGAGTTTCAGGAAGTTGACCCAGTGTCTGTGAAACAAAAGCGATATAGTTCCAAATCAGGATGGTGAGTGCCTTGGAGAGGAACTTGCTGGGTGTGGCGGTGTTCCCATGTATCTGCTGCCCTTGTCCTTCTATGCGGTAGGACCAAACTATAGGAATTGGAACAGGAGTAGGCCATTCGGTCCTTCGAACCAGCTCCATCGTTCAACATCACAGATCTTCTCCCTCAACGCCATGGTCTTGTGCTATTCCAATATTGTTTGATACCCTTAATGTGTAGAAATATATCTATCTCTGCATTGAATATAGTCAATAACTAAACCTCCACAGAGCTCTGGGGTAGACAATTCCAAAGTGTGAAGTGATTCTTCCTCATCTCATCCTCAATGGCCCCCCTCTTATTCTACAAAAACTGGTTACAGGGCAGGAGAAAGCGATTCTGCCCATTGTTCCTGCCCTGGATCTCTGTAAGGACCAATTCACTTAATGTCACTCCCTCACTTTCTCCCCTTAGCCCTGCACATTCTTCCTCTCCAGAACATAGGGTGGCTAGGTGGCGCAGTGATTAGCGCTGCTGTCTCACAGTGCCAGAAACCCAGGTTCAATTCTGGTCTCGGGTCACTGTCTGTGTGGAGTTTTTGCACAGTCTCCTCGTGTCTGCGTGGGTTTCCTCCGGGAACTCCGGCTTCCTCCCACAGTCCAAAAGATATGTGGGTTAAGTTGATTGGCCGTGCTAAATTGACCCTGGTGGCAGGGGATTGGCAGGTTAAATATGTGGGGTTACCGGAATAGGGCCTGGGTAGGATTGTGGTTGGTACAGACTCGATGGGCCGAATTGCCTTCTTCTGTAATGTAGTGATTCTATTCTATGATAATCCAATTCCCTCTTGAATGTCTCAATTGCACCTTATTTGCTTATAGATTTCCCTTCTGAAGCTTGAGTATTTGGCCTGGTACTCGGTTATATTCTTCAGCACTGCAGCAACTCACTAAAGCTCCTTCAACAGTACCTTCCAAACCCACAACTGCTACCGCCTAGAAGGGCAAGGGTAGCAGATACATGGCAACACTGCTACACCCAGCAAGCTCCCCTCCGAGGCATTCGCCACCCTGATTTGGAACTATATCACTGTTCCTTCACAGTCACTGGATCACATTCCTGAAACTCCCGTTCTAACAGCACCGTGGGTGTACCTGCATCTCATGGATGACAGAAGTTCAAGGAAGTGGTTCACCACCACCTTCTCAAGGGCAAATGGATGGGCCATAAATGCTGGCCTAGCCTTCAACATCTGTATCCCATAAAATTAAAACAAAGCACCCAACTTCCATCATGAACACACTTTATCTTCTTGTATTTGAACTATTTCTTGTTCAAAAGAAAGTACATTTCTTAGTTACAGTCCAGCCTGCCAATCTTCAGTTTCGATTTCTTTTCAAAGTTTATTTAATAGTGCCGCAGTAGGCTTACATTAACACTGCAATGAAGTTACTGTGAAATTCGGCAAGTTGACACTCTCCAGCACCTGTTCAGATACATGAGGAAAAATTTGGCATGGCCAAAGCACCTACCCAGCACATCTTTTAGACTGTGTGAGGAAAGTGGAGCACCAGGAGGAAACCCACACAGACATGGGGAAAATGTGCAAACTCCACACAGACAGTGGTCCAAGCCAGGAATCGAACCCAGGTCCCTGGCGCTGTGAGGCGGCAGTGCTAACCACTGTGCTGCCCTTGTTAATTTCCCCCAGTTAATTAATCTTACACTAGATTGCTCCTTGTCCTCTTCCATAGCCAACCTAAATCTTGTGATAATGTGATCAGGGGGCCTGGTAGTGCAGTGGTTAGCACTGCTGTCCCACAGTCCCATGGACCCAGGATCAATTCTGGCCCTGGCTCACTCTCCGTGTGGAGTTTGCACATTCTCCCCATGTCTGTGTGGGTTTCCTCACGGCGCTCCACTTTCCTCCCACAGTCTGAAAGACATGCTGGCTAAGTGCATTAACCTGAACAGGCACCAGAGTGTGGCAACTAGGGGAATTTCACAGTAACTTCATTGCAGTGTTAATGTAAGCTTTATGTGACTAATAATTTAACTTTAACATTGAAGAGACATCTTGACAGATACATCAATAGGCAGGGAATAGAGGGATACGGACTGCGTAGAGGCAAAAGGCAGAAGTTTGGTCTCACTGGAATGATGGAGGTTGAGAATGGCCTGATTGAGGTTTATAAGGTTATGAGTGGGATGGACAGAGTGGATAGTCAGATGTTCTTTGCTAGGGTAGAAAAATCAAGTACTAGGGGACATAGGTTTAAGGTGCATGGGGAAAAGTTTAGAGGAGATGTGCGAGGCAAGTTTTTTTACACAGAGGATGGTGAATGCCTGGAACACACTGCCTGGGCAGGTGGTGGGAACAGATACAATAGTGGCATTTAAGGGGCACTTAGACGAAATAGGATGGGAATGGAAGGGTAGGATCTGTTCCTGTGCTGTACTGTTCTTTGTTCTTTATTTTTTATTTGATCCATTTGGTCCACCCCATTCCCAACACCGAGTGCAGCAATGGCTCCTTCCTGGTTGGACTGGAAACATGCTGCCACACAGATGCTTCAGAGGAACATTTACCAGGAACAGAATTCACATACTCACTGGCAGGAATAATAAGTAATCTCATGCGCAGAGTTCCAGGCGATTCAAGCATATGCTTACAGAATAGACTGCCAAGGAAATGCTTGCCGACTTCCAATCGGTCACAAGGCAAATTGCACTACAGCAGCTGGGGGATTTTACATTCAATTAATTAATACATCAGGAATAAAATTGCTAGTCTCATTAATAATGATTTGGAAACTACTGGATTGTTGTAAAAAAGAAATCTTGTTCACTAATGTCCTTCAGGGGAGGAAATCAGCTATCCTTACAAAATTCCGCCTAAAACTCACTGTAGACCACTGCAATAGAGTTATTAGCTGCCCTCCAAAGTGGTCTGACAAGCATCCCAATTGTGTCAAACCACCACAGAAAAGTCTAGTGGGTGGCGCCATGGTTAGCACTGCTGCCTCACAGTGCCAGGGATCTGGGTTCGATTCCCAGCTTGGGTCACTCTCTGTGCAGAGTCTGCACGTTCTCCCCATATCTTCGTGGGTTTCCTCCAGGTGCTCCGGTTTCCTCCCATAGTCTGAAAGACAGAGTGTGGTAACTAGGAGATTTTCACAGTAGCTTCATTGCATTGTTAATGTAAACCTACTTGTGACACTAATAAATAAACTTTAAAGTACGATGTGTGGTTGCACTATGGCGCTGCTACAGGGCTAGTAATTGAGTGGTGTGGACCTTTGCTCCAGGGATATGAGTTAACATGTTGGGAATTTAAATTCAATCATTTAATAAATCTGGAATGAAATGTTCACTTTGGATAATCCGAAGGTGGTGAAGGTATTGAATATGGTCAAAGCTTTGAGGCCTGAAGACATGCCCCACTATTGGCACGAGACCTGGTAATGGGAGGATACAAATTTAAGGCAACTAACAAACGAACCATAGGGGAGATGAGAATTTATTTTCACCAGTCAGGGGTTGGATAAGGGGCAACTGTTCCCCTGAGTTGAAGGGTCAGTTATAAGGGGACACAAGTTAAAAGTGAGGGATGGGAGGTTTAGGGGGATCTGAGGAATAACCTTTTTACCCAAAGGGTGGTGATAGCCTGGAACGTGCTTCCTTGGAGGGTATTGGAGGGATGCCTCACATCCTTTAAAAAAATACCTGGATGAGTACTTGGCACGTCATAACTGTGAGCCAAGTGCTGACAAGTGGGATTAGATGGACAGGTCAGGGCCTTTCATGCGTTGGTGCAGATTTGATGGGCTGTAGTATTCTGTGGTTCAGCCAGGCGTTGTGATTTCCATCTGAATGGATGATAGAAATGAATTCAAACTGGTAGCTTTGCAAAAGGAATTGGATAAACACTTGGAGGAGGAATTTTCAGAATAATGGGGAAAGACCAGGAGAGTACTTGGATAACGCTTTCAAAGAGCTGGCAGAGAGAAGATGGGCTGAACATATCAATTCTATCAATAATTTACTGATTGTAGTGTTATTTTTGAGTTCCATTTAAGAAATATAAGTTAAGCCATGAGGCTGAAGACATATGAAATAGGAGCAAGAGTAGGCTATAGGACCCTTTGGACCTGCTCCACCATTCAGTTAAGTCATCCGAACGTGACCTCAATTTCTGTCTGTCCCCCATAACCTTGAACTCTTCATAGTTCGAGAACCTGTCTCGCTCAGCCTCAAATATAGGCTGAAATTTGATCGCCTTGCCCGCTGCGGGAATTGTAGCGAGTGAGACAGAAAACCTGGTGGACCATTCAAAGGTCAGTTGAGCTCGGGTGGAAATTTCCGCTGTTGGGGCATGCGAGGTCAGAGAATCCCTCCCATATATTCAATGAGTCAGACTCCATTGCTCTCTGGGTTAAGATTTCCAAAGATTCACTTAAAGATATTGCTATTTCATCGCTGCCTTTTGGATCTTTCATAAAATCTGTGTTTTCAACCATGTGTCATTACCTGTCCGATTTTCTACACATTTGGCTCAATCCCAGCATCTGCCTGATAATTTGGATGAGAATTTAGGAGGCATGGTTAATAAGTTTGCAGATGACACCAAGATTGGTGGCGTAGCGGACAGTGAAGAAAGTCATCTCTAATTGCAATGGGATCTTGCTCAATTGGGCCAGTGGGCTGATGAATGGCAGATGGAGTTTAATTTAGACAAATGCAAGGCGATGCATTTTGGTGGATTGAACCAGGGCAGGACTTACTCAGTTAATGGGAAGAGTTTCAGAACAAAGAGATCCAGAGTTACATTGTTCATAGCTCCTTGAAAGTGAAGTCACAGGTGGACAGAGTGGTGAAGAAGGCATTCAGCATGCTTGGTTTCATCAGTCAAAATATTGAGTACAGGACTTGGAACATCTTGTTGAAGTTGAACAAGACATTGGTAAGGCCACACTTGGAATACTGTGTGCAATGCTGGTCGTAGAGTCATAGAGGTTTTCAGCAGGGAAACAGGCCCTTCGGCCCAACTTGTCCATGCACCCTTTGTTTTTTAAACCCCTAAGCTAATCCCAATTGCCTGCATTTGGTCACCCTATTATAGAAAGAATATTATTGAACTAGGAAGAGTAAACTAGAAAAGATTTACTATGATGCTACCGGAACTTGATGGATTGAGTTATAAGGAGATGCTGAATAGACTGGGTCTTTTTTCTCTGGAGCATAGGAAACTGAGGGGTGATCTTATAGAGGTCTATAAAATAATGAGGGGCATAGACAAGGTAGATAGTCAATGTCTTTTTTCCAAAGATAGAGGAGTCTAAAACTCGAGGGCATAGATTTAAGGTGAGAGGGACAAAAGTGTCCAGAGGGGCAATGTTTTCACACAGAGGGTGGTGAGTGCCTGGGACAAGCTGCCAGAGGTAGTAGTGGAGGCAGGTACAATTTTGTCTTTTAAAAAGCATTTAGATAGTTGAGTGGGTAAGATGGGTTTAGAGGGATATGGGCCAAATGTGGGTAAATGGGATTAGCTTAGAGGTTTAAAAAAAAGACAGCATTGACAAGTTGCTCCAAAGGGCCTGTCTCTATGCTGTAAACCTCTATGACTCTAATTTGAGCATGCCTGTTTGTGATCCAATTGGAAGCACTCTGAATCAGAAGGTCATGGATTCAATCCCATTCCAGAGACTTAATCACAAAAATCCAGGCAGATTTGCTGTAGATCTGGAGTCACACGTAGGCCAGACCGGGTAAGGACAGCAGATTTCCTTTCCTAAAGGTCATTAGTGAACCAGATGGGTTTTTACGACAATTGGCAAAGGTTTCATGGTCACCGTTAGATTTTTAGGTGATCCAGGTGACCAGGCACTCAAGCTCCACTTCCACAGAGCTTGCCTAGTCAGTCTTGTGCTAGGATAAAGACGTGTTAATAAATGGTTCCAGTTAGTTTACTACCATTTACCTCGTGGTCTATTACTAGCCTCAATATCAGACCTCATGGCGTGGGTGGCACAGTGGTACGGTGGTTAGCACTGCTGCCTCACAGCACCGGGGTCAGTTCTCAACTTGGATCACTGTCTGTGCAGAGTCTACATGTCCTCCCCGTGTCTGCATGGGCTTCCTGCGGGTGCTCTGGTTTTCTCCCACAGTGTTGGTTAGGTGCATCGACCATGCTAATTTCTCCCTCAGTGTACCCAAACAGGCGTCGGAGTGTGGCGACTGGGGGATTTTCACAATAACATCACTGCAGTGTTAATGTAAGCCTTATTTGTGACACTAGTAAATAAACTTTAAACATAATCGCCCTTACTGTTCATCTCTTAAGATTTAGCTTCCTCTGTGCCATTTTTGGAACACTACTTGAAGCAAGGATATTAAATTCTTGCCTATACAATGTCCGTGTAGTTGCAATTCAGTTGAAGTGGGTTAATTGTGCTGGAACAATATGGGTCGGAATGTAATGTAATCCAGGGAGCTAAGGGCAGTTTACAAAGGAATCAAAACCTTCTTATCCCTCAGACTGTGTTCAACATCATTAGTGCTAGTGTTGCACCGTTGTCTGTAGTTCAGTGCCAGCTAAGATAAGGTACTGGCTGGAGTTTTCTTTGAGCGCTGGTTTCCTGATCAGAAAGCACCAAGGCGAATGTTGCTGATGCCAGCACGCAGAATGTGAACAGATAGAGTTCTTGGCAGTGCAGTGTGAGACTCGCAACATGTCACTGTGCTGGTTGAAAGCTCAGCTTGCAACTGTGTTCTATAAAATTATTCATTCCGCAGAACGTCGTTTAAAAACTCCATCCAAGAGCAAGTATCTCAGTTGTATAGCTGATTCAGATGAATAGCACTTGTCTGCGTGTGAGTCATAGAATTATACAGCACAGGAGGCCATTCAGCCCACCTTGCCTCTGCCAGCTCTCGGACTGGGTTATCTAGTTTATCTCACTTGTGGAATCATGGAACCCCCTACAGGACAGAAGGGGATCGTTCGGCCCATCAAGCCTGCACAAGACAACAGACCCTATCCCCGTGATTCCAATGTGAATGGCCTGCTCATCCCCCTGACACTAAGGGTCAAGTTGGCATGGCCAATCAATCTACCCCACACATGTTTAGACTGGGAAAAAACCAGAGCACCCGAAGGAAACCCACTTAGACACAGGGAGAACGTACAAACTCCACACAGACAGTGACCCAAGGCTGGATTTGAACCCAGATCCCTGGTGCTGTAGGGCAGCAGTGCTAACCACTGTGCCATCGCACCGTCCTTACCACCCGTGCCACTCCCCTTCACATTCCTCATGGCCCAGAATTTATCTGCACTTTTTAATTTGATTTGATTCACTTTGTCCGAATTTAGTTTGAGTTTGTCTATTTGGTTTGACCTTCAAAGAGGTTGATTTGATTTGATTTATTATTGTCACATGTATTGAGAAACCGTGAAAAGTATTGTTCCTTGCGTGATGTACAGACAAAGCGTACCATTCATAGCGTACACAGGGGAGAAGGAAAGGAGAGAGTGCAGAATGCAATGTTAAATTAGTTAGGGTGCAGAGAAAGGTCAGCTTATTGCGAGGGAGGTCCATTCAAAAGTCTGACGGCAGCAGAGAAAAAAACTGTTCTTGAGTCAGTCGGTACATGTCCTCAGACTGTTGTATCTTTTTTTTAAAAGGCAAAACCAAGTTCTGATTTGAATATCACAATTGAAGCTGATCTGTGACTTTTTCAGGTAATAACAGCAACTCGCTGTGGACAAAAAATGTTCTCTTCAGCTCTTCTCTGACTTTAATCTGTGCCCTCTGGTAACTGGAAGCAATTTCTCTTTACCTACTGCTTTGAAACTCCTCGTGATTTTGTAGACCTAACTTAAAACTCCCTTTAATCTTCCCTGCTCTGTGTGAGAATGTTGCAGGTTCTTGTCCCATAATCAGTGTTTGAGACCAGAATCTAAGCCAGTGGGGCGCAACCTATGGCTTGGGAGCCCACGTGGCTGATCTGGGTTCTGAGTGCGGCCCACAGGATATTGGTGTTGACCGTCACCCATGCGCGGGGTTGCCCCATTCCGCGGTTTCCATCCGTGTAACTTTTTTTTCCCGACCAGTATAACTGAAGTGATACGCGCGTAAAGAAACTTGCCATCTCCCCAGATGACCAAAGGCTACTCTCTCTATTGAACATAAGAACATAAGAACATAAGAAATAGGAGCAGGAGTAGGCCATCTAGCCCTTCGAGCCTGCCCTGTCATTCAATAAGATCATGGCTGATCTGTCGTGGTTCAGTTCCACATTCCCGCCCTCTCCCCATAACCCTTAATCCCCTCTCTCATCAAAAACCCATCAACCCGCGTCTTAAAAATATTGAGCGAGGCAGCCTCCACCACTTCAACGGGCAGAGAATTCCAGAGATTCACCACCCTTTGAGTGAAGAAGTTCCTCCTCAACTCCATTCTAAACCGCTCCCCCTTTATCTTGAGGCTGTGCCCCCTAGTCCTACTGTCCTTTCTGAGCGGGAAGAGTCTCTCCACCTCTATCCTATCCATCCCATTCATCATCTTATATGTCTCAATGAGATCTCCCCTCATTCTTCTAAACTCTAACGAGTACAAGCCTAGTTTATTCAGCCTCTCCTCATAGCTCAACCCCCTCAACTCTGGTATCAGCCTAGTAAACCTCCTCTGCACTCCCTCCAAGGCCAAAATATCCTTGCGTAAGTGCGGTGACCAAAACTGCACACAGTACTCCAGCTGCGGCCTCACCAATGCCCTATACAGCCGCAGCAAGACCTTCCTACTTTTATATTCAATCCCTCTCGCTATGAAGGCCAGCATCCCATTCGCCTTCCTGACCACCTGCTGCACCTGCAGGCTGGGTTTTTGCGACTCATGCACAAGGACCCCGAGGTCCCTCTGCACCGTCGCCTGCTGCAGTTTTTCACCACGTAAGTAATAGTCCTTCCTACCATTATTCCTACCAAAGTGGACCACCTCGCATTGAGAATGGGGAGAGTTGACTGGCGGTGATTTAAACTGAGGGACAGTACACCTCAGGCAAGGTGGGGCTTTCATGAGTAACCTAAGCCTACTTAGGTGGAGATTGAACCCATGCTGATTGGCATCACTGTACATTGGCCAACAAAGCATCCAGCCCACTGAGCTAAACCACATGCAAAGCAATGGCAAGTGAAGTGAGGTGTGTGCTGATTGCTCACAACATTGACTGTGAGAGCCATGCATCCAATCAAGCATAAAAATCTCTTTTGTTTTACCGCTTGAAGTTGATGACAGTTCTATTAATACATGAATGATTAAGCAATTTTTATAACTCATTGTGAAATATTTGGCATGTATTAAATGTATTCAATCTTATTAAAGGCTCATGGCTAGTGAACAAGCCCAATTTCAATCTTGCGGCACACTGAGATGATGGAGGGCCCTGCAGAATCCTTACAGTGCAGTAGGAGACCATTCAGCCCATCGAGCTTGCACTGACATCAATCCCATCCAGGTCCCATCTCTGTAATTTATCCTCCTAAACCCCCTGACACTAAGGGGCAATTTAGCACGGCCAATCAATCTAACTTGCACAGGGGTTGTGGGTAGAGAGATGGACTGGTGGTGTCGAGATGGCGGCGCGGGCTCGTTGGGCCGAAGGGCCTGCTTCCTGGGCTGATTTTTGTTCTTTGTTCTTTGTTCTATCTCTGGAGTGTGGGAGGAAACCGGAGCACCCAGAGGAAACCCATGCAGACACAGGGAGAATGTGCTAACTTCCCAAAGCAGTGAGTGACCTGAGGCTGAAATTGAACCCAGGTCCCTGGTGCATTGCTAAACACTGTGCCACCACATCACTGATCTAAGCTGGTAAACCAGCTGTCCCCTCGAAAGCTAGTGAGAATATTATCAAATAAATAGGTTGGACTAAAACCTGGTGTTGTCAGACTTTAAACCAGTACAATACAGTCCTTCAGTATTGAAGGAACCCTGATCTTTCAGAGGCACTAATAGAGTTTTTCCTGACATTCCCTTGGTTCTGGTGATCCAACATCTCTGCATGCAGCCTCAGGACATTCTTCCTTGCCCTCTCCTGTTCAACCAAGGCCCCATGAAGTTTAATTAATTTTACCAATGAAAAGAATGTGTAACAATTAATTGTCCGGAGCTCTCTGGGCAACGTTCCTCCAAACCTTGCACACTATAAAAACACACACACACACAACACTGCTGCCTTACAGGGCCAGGGACCTGGGTTCGATTCCCGGTTTGGGTCACTGTCTGTGTGGAGTTTGCATGTTCTCCCCATGTCTGTGTAGGTTTCCTCCGGGTGCTCCGGTTTCCTTCAACAGTCCAAAAGATGGGCTGGTTGGGTGCATTAGCTAAATTCTCCCTCAGTGTACCCGAACAGGCACCGGACTGTGGCAGCTAGGGAGATTTTCACAGTAACTTCATTGCGCTGTTGATGTAAGCCGACTTGTAACACGAATAAATAAACTTTAATAAAAAAGCACGCACGCACTTACACAAACGCACTCACACACACGCATGCATTCACACAATCCCACGCACGCACTCACACACACGCACTAACACACTCGCACGCGTTCACGCACACACACTCGCACAATCACACTCACGCACTCACACAGACACACTAACACACTCGCACGCATTCACACACACACACAATCGCACACACGCACTCACACACTCGCATGCATTCACACACACACACAATCGCACACACGCACTCACACACTCGCATGCATTCACACACACACACTTGCACAATTGCACGCACGCACTCACACACATGCACTCACACACTAGCACACACACACACACCTGCACACACACACATGCGCACACACACACGCATACACACATTAATTGGCCATTTATCTCGTCAGTGTCAGGGTGACACAGCTTGCACCTACAGGAGAGTCATTACACTTCAAAAGTATTTCGCTGCATGAAACACTTTGAGACATTCAACATGACAAAGTGGGATGTAAATTCTAATCTGTGTACTGCAAATGACAAGCCTTCCTTCATCTGAATGCTCAGAGCTTGTCTCAGCTCATATATATCGCCTATCTACTCATCTGCTTCTAATTAATTCCCCATGAGTTATTTTGAAATGACAGTTTACAGCCAGGAATAATGGAAAATAGACATGCAAAAAAAACATCGCTACTCACAAATGGATGTGTGACACAGAAACTTAATCGCTCCCTGATTCGCTGAGTGAAACCAATGTGTTACGAAGGCATGAAGGACCCCAGGATCACCAGTATGCTACCTGCTGGCTTATCAGCACGGTTGTGACATTTGCCCTCAGTCCCCTTATATTTTAAAGTTTTTTTTAATTAGTGTCACAAGTAGGCTTTCATTAACACTAAAACAAAGTTACTGTGAAAATCCACTACTCGCCACACTCCGGCACCCTTTTGGGTACACTGAAGGAGAATTTAGCATGGCCAATGCATCTAACCAGCACAGGGAGAACGCGCAAACTCCCCACAGGCAGTGACCCAAACTGGCAATCGAATCTGGGTCCCTGGCACCATGCGGCAGCAATGTTAACCACTGTGCCACCGTGCCAGTGTGTGTAATTCACACCCAGACTCATTCCTGGGTTGGAGGAATTGCCCTGTGGGAAGAGATTAAGGATATTGGGCCTTTATCTGAGGCAGTTGGCATGGTGACACAGTGGTTAGCACTGCCGCCTCACTGCACTAAGGACCCAGGTTCGATTCCCAGCTTGGGTCACTGTCTGTGTGGAGTTTGCATGTTCTACCCATGTCTGCATGGATTTTCTGCGGGTGCTCCAGTTTCCTCCCAAAGGAAACCCACACAGGCATGGGGAGGATGTGCAAATAGTCAGTGACCCAAGGTCGGAATTGAACCCAGGTCCCTGGCGCTGTGACGCAGCAGTGCTAACCACATTTAGAAGAGCGAGAGCTGATATCATTCAAACGTTCTTTGTTTTGTGATATGGCTTCCTTTTATCTCCAGTCTTGCATCGCTTGTGCCAATTGTAGAGGAAATACTCATTTTCAGCATACCAGAGCGCCACAGTGGTTAGCACTGTTGCCTCACAGCGCCAGAGACCCGGGTACAATTCTGGCCTTGGGTCACTGTCTGTGTGGAGTTTGCACATTCTCCCCGTGTCTGCATGGATTTCCTCCAGGTGCTCCGGTTTCCTCCAACACCCCAAAGATGCGCGGGTTAGGTTGATTGGCCATGCTAAATTAACCCTAGTGTCAGCAGGATTAGCAGGGTAAATATGTGGGGTGACAGGAATAGGGGCTTGGTGGGATTGTGGTCAGTGCAGACTCGATGGGCCGAATGGCCTCCTTCTGCACTGTAAATTCTATGATACAAAATTCTTGCAGGACTCGACAGGACAGGTGCTGGAAGGATGTTTTCCCTGCTTGGAGCGCCGCAGATCAGGGGCCCCATATAAAATAAGAGGTAAGCAATTTACAACTGAGATGAGGAGGAATTTCTTCACTCCGAGGTGGTGAATCTTTGGCGTTCTCAGACCCAGAGGAGTTGTGGAAGCTCAGTTGTTGAGCAGACAGAGATTAATAGATATTGAAAACATCAAGGATTCTGGGAATAGTGCTGGAAAATGATGTTGAATTAGAAGATAGACCATGTTCTCAATGAATGGCGAAGTGGGCTGAATGGCCTCGTCCTGCACCTATTTTTTGCGATCTGATGTGCCAGTCTTGGGTCAGTGACTTCTCTCCCTTAGCCAGAAAGTCAACAGTATCAGGATCCACCCCCTCCCCCACCCCCCACAGTACATAGAATCCATACAACCCCTACACTACAGAAGGAGGCCATTTGCCCATCGAGTCTGCACCAACAATCCAGACCCTATCCCCGAAATCCCATATATTTACCCAGCTAACCTACACATCCTGGGACACTAAGGGGCAATTTAGCATGGTCAATGCACCTAACCCACACATCTTTGGACTGAGGAAGGAAACTGGAGCGACTGGAGGAAAACCACACAGACACGGGGAAAACACGCAAACTCCACACAGACAGTGATCCAAGCCGGGAATCGAACCTGGCTCCCTGGAGCTGTGAGGCAGCAGTCTTAAATATCGTGCCACTGTGCTGCCTCCATAATCCAGGCTGCCTCTTCAGTGCAGTACTGAAGGAGTGCCTCACTGTCAGAGGTGCCATTTTCCAAATGTTTGAACCAGGGACCTGTCAGCTCTTTCAGAGTTTCCCTCAGCAGTATTTATATGAGAAAAAGGGGAATTATCCTTGGAACCTGGTCAGTATTTATTTATCATCCACAAACACAAATGGATGATCGAGAAACGCAGTGGTGTAGTGGTATTGCCATTGAACTGCTACTCCAGAGATCCAGGGTAATGCGTTCAAACCCAGGTTCAAATCCCACCATGGCAGATGGTGAAATTCAATAAAAATCTGGAATTAAAAAGTCCAATGATGGCCATATAACATTGTTATAAAAACCTGACGGTTTCTTAATCATCCATTTGTGTTTGTGGATGATAAGCAAATACTGACCAGGATTCCAAGGATAATTCCCCTTTTTCTCTTATAAATATCCTAACCCTTCATCTGCTGTCCTTCCTTAACTGGTCTGGCCTACATGTGATTCATAAGAACATAAGAACATAAGAAATAGGAGCAGGAGTAGGCCATCCAGCCCTTCGAGCCTGCCCCGCCATTCAATAAGATCATGGCTGATCTGTCGCTGCTCAGTTCCACTTTCCCGCCCTCTCCCCATAACCCTTAATCCCTTCTCCTATCAAAAAACCATCAACCCGCATCTTAAAAATATTTAGCGAGGCAGCCTCCACCACTTCAACGGGCAGAGAATTCCAGAGATTCACCACCCTTTGAGTGAAGAAGTTCCTCCTCAACTCCGTTCTAAACCGCCCCCCTTTTATCTTGAGGCTGTGTCCCCTAGTCCTACTGTCTTTTTTGAGCGGGAAGAGTCTCTCCACCTCTATCCTATCCATCCCATTCATCATCTTATACGTCTCAATGAGATCTCCCCTCATTCTTCTAAACTCTAATGAGTACAAGCCCAATTCCCTTCAAGATGCCTCGCAATTTCCTCCTTAATGACAGATTCTAACATTTTACCTACCACAGACGTTAAACTAACCGGCCTATAATTCCCCGCCTTTTGCCTGGCACCCTTCTTAAATTAAACTAAATTAAATTCCAGATTTACAGCAATGTGGTTGACTCTCAACTGCCCTTGGGCATCTAGGGATAGACAATAAATGTTGGTCCAGCCAGTCCCACGACAAGCCACTCCCTTGAAAGAACATTAGGGATGGACAATAAACACTGGCCCAGCCTGCGATGACCACATCTCATGAACGCATATAAAGGAAAAATTATCTTTGTTGTGTGTGTGTCTTGTTGTGTATCTAACATTACAAAAGTGACTATTATACTTCAAGAAAAAGATTTCATCATCTGTAAGGCACTTTGGGACTTGCTGATGTTGTGAAAAATGCCACAGAAATGCAAATTCCTTCTTTCATTCTACACTTTGTGTTCTGTGAACCTCCTCATTCCACAGTGACACTGAGCTCAGGCTAAGCAACACAAGATCCTCAACTCCCACAAACGATAAATCAACAAATCTGCAGTGTAGTGGTTATCACATACATGGAAGGGCATCGATTTGTAACTTGGCAGGAGCATTAATGGACGGCATAGTGGCACAGTATTTAGCAGCCCTGCCTCATAGCATCAGGGACCCAAGTTCAATTTGGTTCTTGGCTCACTATCTGTATGGGGATTGCACTTTCTCCCTGTGTCTGCTTGGGTTTCCTCCAAGTGCTCTGGTTCCCACCCACACTCCAAAGATGTGCAGGTTGGGTGGATTGGCCGAGTTAAATTGACCCTTCGTGTCAGGGGGATTGGCAGGGTAAATGTTAGGGGTTATGGGAATAGGGCCTGGGTAGAAATGTGGTTGATACGGACTTGATGGGCTGAATGGTCTCCTTCTGTGCTGTAGGGAATCTTTGATTCTGTGATTCAAACGTCAGCAAGCAGCCCTTATCTCCTTTAAGACGCAGGCATTTATTTTATTGTGTAAATAGTTCAAGGTCTCAATTAGTCAACACGAACAACCACTGAGGATCTCAATTAGCGCGCCTGGTGTGGAGAGATATTTCAAAGCACATCATGCACAAGAGGGTAAACAGTGACAACAACTTACATTTATTTAGTAACACCTTCAACAGAGTAAAATGTCCTGAGGCTCTTGAGCATTCCTGAACATACCTGGCAGTGAAGTACATTAGTAAATAACAGGACAGGTGATCCAAAGGTTGGTCAGAGAGATCAGTTCAAAGACGCATTTGAACAGCAGTGACGGGGAAGTTCGGGAGGAAATTCTAGAGCTTCTGGTCTTGTCAGCTGAAGTCTGAGATAGCTGGGAGGAAGAGAAAATAGAGGCCTTGGGCAGCGTGGGGACTGCAGATGCATGGTGGAAAATCTCAGTGTGAATCCTTTTCCCCTAAACATTTCCCCTCTGCTCCAATCCTTAAACTTTACCTCTTTAACCAAACTATTCATCATCTTCCTCATATCTCAACACGTGACTCACAGAATCATAAGAACATAAGAACATAAGAAATAGGAGCAGGAGTAGGCCATCTAGCCCTTCGAGCCTGCCCCGCCATTCAATAAGATCATGGCTGATCTGTCGTGTCTCAGTTCCACATTCCCGCTCTCTCCCCATAACCCTTAATCCCCTCGCTTATCAAAAACCTGTCAACCCGCGTCTTAAAAATGTTTAGCGAGGTAGCCTCCACCACTTCAACGGGCAGAGAATTCCAGAGATTCACCACCCTTTGAGTGAAGAAGTTCCTCCTCAACTCCGTTCTAAACCGCCCCCTCTTTATCTTGAGGCTGTGCCCCCCAGTCCTACTGTCCTTTCTGAGTGGGAAGAGCCTCTCCACCTCTATCCTATCCATCCCATTCATCATCTTATATGTCTCAATGAGATCTCCCCTCATTCTTCTAAACTCTAACGAGTACAAGCCTAGTTTATTCAGCCTCTCCTCATAGCTCAACCCCCTCAACTCTGGTATCAGCCTAGTAAACCTCCTCTGCACTCCCTCCAAGGCGAAAATATCCTTGCGTAAGTACGGCGCCCAAAACTGCACACAGTACTCCAGCTGCGGCCTCACCAGTGCCCTATACAACTGCAGCAAGACCTCCCTACTTTTATATTCAATCCCCCTCGCGATGAAGGCCAGCATCCCATTCGCCTTCCTGACCACCTGCTGCACCTGCAAGCTGGGTTTTTGCGACTCATGCACAAGGACCCCGAGGTCCCTCTGCACCGTCGCATGCTGCAGTTTTTCGCCATGTAAGTAATAGCCCTTCCCACCATTATTCATACCGTGCAGAAGAGGCCCTTCGGCCCATCGAGTCTGTACTGACACATGAGAACCACCTGACCTCACTTGGCCCAGAGCCTCGAATGTTACGATGTGCCAAGTGCTCATCCAGGTGCTTGTGAAAGAATGAAGGGGGATACACTGTGGATGCTGGAATCTGAAACAAAAACAGAAAATGGCGGAAAATCTCAGCACAGCCTGACAGCATCTGTGGAGGGAGAATAGAGCCAACATTGTGGGACTGGATGAACCTTCATCAGAGCTAAAGAAGGGTCAGTCTTTAAAAAGTCTCTTGCTGTCAGACTTTTTAAAGGATTTGAGGCATCCCGCCTTTACCACCCTCCCAGGCAGCTCATTCCAGATCGTCACCAACCTCTGGGTAAAAAAAGCTTTTCCTCACATTCTCCCCCACAACCTCCTGTCCCTCACCTGGAACCTATGTCCCCTCATGACTGACCCTTCAACTAAGGGGAACTGCTGCTCCATATTCACTCTGTCCATGCCCCTCATAATCTTGTACACCTCAATCAGGTCGCCCCTCATGTCAAAGTTTATTTCTGAGAGGCACCTTGGGATGTTAAAGGTGCGATAAATAACCAAGATATTGTTGTTGGTTCCTTAAAATGCACTGAAATGGAACGTATTATTATTTTTGAATTTTATATTAATTTTCTGCTTGGTAGCTGTAGATTCTTTGAGTATGCATTATCAGGTTAGAGTCTGTTCAAGGGCTGTGAACTTCTTATCATTGAGCATAAAGCCACATAAAAAAAGCTCCTTTCCTTTAATTTCTTTAAATTCATTCATGGGACATGGGCATACCAAGCTGGGATGACTACCATTCATTTCCCATTCCTCAGTGGCACAGTGATTAGCACTGCTGCCTCACAGCGCCAGGGACCCAGGTTCAACTGGGTCACTGTCTATGTGGAGTTTGCACATTCTCCCCGTGTCTGCGTGGGTGTCCTCCGGGTGCTCCAGTTTCCTCCCACAGTCCAAAGATGTGCAGGCTTGGTTGATTGGCTGTGCTAAATTGCTCCTTAGTGTCAAGGGAACTAGGAGGGTAAGTGCTTGGGGTTATGGGGATAGGGCCTGGGTGGGTGCAAGCTCGATGGTTCAAATGGCATCCTTCTGCGCTGTAGGGATTCTATGATACTATCAATTTCCCTTGAACCGAGTGACTTGTGAGGATATTTCAGAGGGCGCTACATTGCTGTGGATCTGGGGTCACATGTCGGCCTGTTAAGGGTGACAGATTCAAAACCATAAAATGCTGGAAAATCCCAGCAGGTCTGACAGCATCAGTGGAGAGGGAATAGAGACATTTTTTCCAGTCTGGATGACCCTTCATCAGAGCCAGAGCAAAGAAAATCAGAAAGGATTTATACTTTGGGGTGTGTGGGCCGGGGGTGGGGGGGGGCATCTCTGTAATAGAGAAAAGGGAATGTAAATGAGGATGAAAAAGGCTGAGCGAGATGCTAAAAATGTCCATTAAGTGGTCAGAATGTGTGAATGGCAGAGCAGAGGTACAGATGTTTAAGGCAAAAAACAAAGAAAATTACAGCTCAGGAACAGGCCCTTCGGCCCTCCAAGCCTGCACCGACCATGGTGCCCGACTTAACTAAAACTCCCTACCCTTCCAGGGACCATATCCCTCTATTCCCATCCTATTCATGTACTTGTCAAGACGCCCCTTAAAAGTCACTAATGTATCCGCTTCCACTAGCTCCCCTGGCAATGAGTTCTAGGCATCCACTACTCTCTGTGTAAAAAATCTGCTTCGTACATCTCCTTTAAACCTTGCCCCTCGCACCTTAAACCTGTGCCCCCTAGTAATTGACTCTTCCACCCTGGGAAAAAGCTTCTGACCATCCTGTCCGTGCCCCTCATAATCTTGTAGATTTCTATCAGGTCTCCCCTCAACCTCTGTTGTTCCAGTGAGAACAAACCAAGTTTCTCCAATCTCTCCTCACAGTTAATGCCTGAAAGGATGGGGGAAGGAGGGAGGAATGATTCCAATGCCAGAAGTGCAACTTTTAGTAGGAGATTAACTGGGTGAGAGCAATGAAAGGTAACAGTAAAGAGACACGGGAAGTGTTTGGAAGAATGCAAAGGAAGTCAATTAAGATGAACGCTGCTGTGAAGTGGAAGGTTAATATCCAGAGATGGCTGAATAGACAGAGGATGAAAGGCAAAGGACACAAAGACGATCTTAGACTATACCGGTAATTAGGAAAGGAAGGGAGTATGATTGAATGTGAAAGATAGATAGAGCAAAGAACAAAACGATTTAATGAAGAAGGTTGCTTACGAATGGATACTGAAAGTGGATGAGGCAAAGGGTCCAGCTACCTGTTACAGATCCTTAAAATAAACAAAAGAGAAAATGTGTGTGAGATAGCCACAATTTGGGTCATGGGATCACTGGCCTGAAATCCTACTAAACATTTCGGTGGGATTTCCCAGCCGTGCTCATCCCTAGACAGAAAATCCCAATCGAGGCCAACAGGGGCGAAATAGGAATGAGCGAGACCTTCGAGATTTTAGGTGTCTAGATCACCAACAACCCATCCTGGTCCCCCCATGCCGACACTATAGTTAAGAAAGCCCATCAACGCCTCTACTTTCTCAGAAGACGAAGGAAATTTGGCATGTCTGCTACGACTCTCACCAACATTTAAAGATGCACCGTAGAAAGCATACTTTCTGGTTGTATCACAGCTTGGTGTGGCTCCTGCTCTGCCCAAGACCACAAGGAACTACAAAAAAAGGTCATGAATGTAGCCCAATCCATCACGCAAACCAGCCTCCCATCCATTGACTCTGTCTACACTTCCCACTGCCTCGGAAAAGTAGCCAGCATAATTAAGGACCCCACGCAGCTCAGCTAATGTTCTGGGGATCTGGATACAAAGCCCACCATTGCAGATGGTGGAATTTTAATTCAATAAAAAGTATTTGGAATTCAAAATCCATTCATAACCATGAAACCCATTGTCCATTGTTAGAAAAACCCATCTCATGAATGTCCTTTAAGGAAGGAAATCCACCGCCGTTTCCTGGTCTGACCTACATGTGACTTCAGAGCCACAGCAATGTGGTTGACTCTCAACTACCCTCTGAAATGGCCTAGCAAGCCACTCACTTTCAAGGGCAATTAGGGATGGGCAATAAATGCTGGCTGGCCACCAATGATGTGGGTATGCCGGCGTTGGACTGGCGTAAACATAGTAAAAAGTCTGACAACACCAGGTTTTAGTCCAACCTATTTATTTGATAATATACTCACAAGCTTTCGGGTTAGCCCCTTCGTCAGGTCACCTGACGAAGGGGCTAACCCGAAAGCTTGTGAGTATATTATCAAATAAATAGGTTGGACTAAAACCTGGTGTTGTCAGACTTTTTACTGTGGCCACCAATGCCCATGTCCCATGAATGAATTAAAACATATGGTGAGAGATTGCTGAGCTTTGAGCTGCAGAGGGATCTGGGTGTTCTGATACATGGATGACCCAATGCTACAGTGCACGTACAACAAGTAATTCGGAAAGCAAATACAATGTTATCAATTATTGTCAGGGAAATTGAATACCAAATGCTTCATTCTACAGGGCCACTTTTGAAGTACTGTGTACAGTACTGGTCTCCAAGCAAGAATGCAAATGTATTGAAAGCAGTTCAGAGAAGGCTTACTGACTAATACCTGGAATGGGTGGGTTGTTTTTTTGAGGAAAGATTGGAGAAGGTAGGCTTGTATCTGCTGGAGTTTAGAAGGCGATTCGATTGGAGCATTTAAGATCCTGAGGGGGCTTGACTAGGTGATTGCAGAGAGGATGTTTCTTTTTGTGGGAGAATCCAGAACTAAGACTCCTTGTTTTAAAAATAAGAGGGGGGTCAACCATTTAAAGATGAGGTAAAATGTTTTCTCTCAGAGTCTTGTGAATCTCTGGAATTCTCTTCCTGAATAGGCAGTGGAAGCAGAGTCTTGGAATATTTCTAAGGCAGAGGTAGATGGATTCTTGGTAAGCAAGGGCATGAAAAGTTGTCAAGGGTAGGTAGCAAGAGTCAGATTTGAGCCTATCAGATCAGTCATGATGTTAGGCGGAGTAGGGTCAAGGGGCTGAATGGCCTTGTCCTGCTCCATGTTTGTATATATAGTTATCTTGTAAACCTTGCCTATAGCAATCAATAACGAATTCCAGTATATACTTCTTCGATAATTTGCCTAAACAAGTGCATGGCAGTCAGTATAGTACAAAGAGCAAAGAAAATTACAGCACAGGAACAGGCCCTTCAGCCCTCCAAGCCTGCACCAACCATGCTGTCCGACTGAACTAAAACTCCCTACCCTTCCGGGGACTATATCCCTCTATTCTCATCCTATTCATACATTTGTCAAAACTCCTGTTAAAAGTCACTGCCGTATCCGCATCACTACCTCCCCCGGCAATGAGTTCCAGGCACCCACTACTCCCTGTATAAAAAATCTGCCTCATACATCCCCTTTAAACCTTGCCCCTCGCACCTTAAACCTGTACCCCCCCCTAGTAATTGACTCTTCCACTCTGGGAAAAAGTTTCTGACTATCCACTGTGTCATGCCTTTCATAATCTTGTAGACTTCTATCAGGTCACCCCTTAACCTCCATTGTTCCAGTGAGAACAAAGCAGGTTTCTCCAACCTCTTCTCATAGCTAATGCCCTCCATAGCAGGCAATATTCTTTTCTGTACCCTCTCCAAAGCCTCCACATCCTTCTGGTTGTGTGGCAACCAGAATTGAACATTGTATTCCAAGTACGGCCTAACTAAGATTCTATAAAACTGCAACATGACTTGCCAATTTTTAAACTCAATGCCCCAGCTGATGAAGGCAAGCATGCCATATGCCTTCTTGACTACCTTCTCTACCTGCATTGCCACTTTCAGTGACCTGTGTACCTGTACACCCAGATCCCTTTGCCTCTCAATACTCTTAAGGGTTCTGCCATTTACTGTATATTTCCTATCTGTAGTCACATATGTTACAGGAATAGAATCAAGTTTTAAGTAAGTTTATTTATTAGTGTCAAAAGTAGGCTTTCATTAACACGACAATAAAAATCCACTGTGAAAATCCCCTAGTGGCCACATTCTGGTGCCTGTTTGAGTACATTGAGGGAGAACTTAGCATTCACCTAACCAGCACATTTTTCAGATTGTGGGAGCACCCGGAGGAAACCCACACAGACACGGGGAGAATGTGCAAACTCTACACAGATAGTGACCCAAGCCGGGAATCGAGCCTAAGTCCATGGCGTTATGAGGCAGCAATGCTAACCACTGTGACTGTATTGAACATAGTCATACACATGTTAAAGCAAGAGGCTTTTGAGCCTTCCTCTCTATCTTCCTAAGGAAGGCATGCATTGTGGTTGAGTGGTAGCGTTCTTGTTTTTGAGTGGGGAAGTTATGCATTCCAGGATTTAATCGACATATCAAAGCTGACACCTGGGTGAAGCATATGGTGAGGGGAGAACATGTGCTGTGCAATTCTCTGCTATGAGAGTAAACCAAGACTCTCTCTGACTCTTCAAAAAATCCAACTGGTCTTGAAGAAGGGCAAAGATTTCTTCCCATGCCCTGGCCAATCTTGGCTGCTCCAAATAACAGTCTACAAAAGTCAATGAAACTGTCAATTACATCATCACTATGAGCTGTGTGAAACTTGCTCATCTATGCTTCCTCACACTGATAGCACTTCCAACATAGATCATTGTGTCATATGTCTATTAACACCCCTTATGAAGGAAGTCAATGGCCTAGTGGTATTATTGCTGGAGTATTAATCCAGAAACTCAGCTAATGACTCGAGTTCAAATCCCGTCATGGTAGCTGGTGGAATTTGAACTCAATAAAAAATATCTGGGATTAAGAATCTACTGATGACCATGAAATCATTGTCGATTGTCGGGGAAAAAAAAACCTGGTTCACTGATGTCCTTTAGGGAAGGAAATCTGCCATCCTTACCTGGTCTGGCCTACATGTGACTGCAGACCCACAGCAATGTGGTTGACTCTCAACTGCCCTTGGGCGACTAGTGGCAGGCAATAAATTCTGGCCAGCCAGTGACACCTATGTCCCATGAATGAATGGAAAAAATCCTTACTTTGTGGGCACAATAAGAAGTCTCACAACCCAAGGTTAAAATCCAACAGGCATATTTGGAATCAGAAAGCTTGTGATTCCACATAAACCTGTTCGACTTTAACCTGGTGTCGTGGGACTTCTTACTGTGCCCACCCCAGTCCAATGTAGGCATCTCCACATCATACCGTACATTGTGAATTGAGTTGAAAGTTCATGAGCATGTGATATTATGTTATTAACATCAATCAGTGAAGTTATATATGCAAGTTCCATTTTCCTGGTGGGTCAAAGGGAAAAGCCTCTGAACAACTACAATGCTCCCTGCTCTGTTGGCACCACAATCGAGTGCACCAATGGAAGAAGTCCATGTGTTAAATCCATAGTTGCAGAATTGAGGATCAGCTGAACATTCATGAAAGGATGGGATTGTGAGGTCTTGTGGCATCATGGCTAGCACCCCTGTCTCTGAACCAGGAACACTGGCTTCAAGTCCGATTCCAGGAATTGTTGACCACTTGTTCATGATACGGTCAATCGGGTTGACAATCAACCTGATAATCCTTCCAACACACAAATGGTAGGCATTCAGAACAAGAGTCCTTGCTGGTTGATGTAAATAGAGAGTATTCCATCACACTTGTGTCTTGTAAATAACAAACAGGCCATGGGGAATCAGGAGGTAAATTACTCACTGCAGGAATCCTCATCTCTGACCTGGTCTTGTTGCCATGGCTTTAATATGGCTGATCCAGCTCATGGTAACCCCCCAAGGTGTTGATAGTGGGGGGACTCAGCAATGGTAATCCATTGAATGACAAGTTAGTTGTAATATTTGTGCTGAAGCGGTCTGTATACAAAAGCAGCATGGCATGGGCAAGTTTGGGCTTATAAGTGGCAAATAACGCTTGCACCACACAAATGCCACACAATGACCACCTTCTACAAGGGAGAATCTAACCACCTCCCCTTGACATTCCATGGCATTGCCATTGCTGAATCTCTGACCATTGACACCCTGGGCCCATTGACCAAAACTTAACTGCATCAACCCTATAAAAACTGGAACTATGAGAGCAAGTCAGAGAATTAGTGACTAATTCTTTATTAGAACCGTAGAAACCCTATAGCGCAGAAGGAGGTCATTTGGCCATTGAGTCTGCACTGACTCTGAAGGAGCCCTATCCCCATAACCCTGCACATTTATCATGGTTAGTTCAGCTAACCAATACATCCTTGGACACTAAGGGACAATTTATCATGGCCAACCCACCTAATTCACCTAACTTGCACATCCTTGGACTGTAGGAGGTGGACCATTTACATGATGCACTGCAACAACTCACCAGGATTCCTTTGACACCATCTTCCAAACATCTGCCATCTAGAAGGACAAGGCGAGCAGAACACATGGGAGTACCACCCCCTGTAAGATCCCCTCCAAGCCACACACGCCATCTTGACGTGGAACTGTGTCAGTGTTCCTTCACTGTCACTGGGTCAAAATCCTGGAACTCCCTCCCCAGCATCACTCTGGGGATACAATGTTGACAACAACCAGTCAAGAAGGCAGTTCATCACCACCTTAACTTCAGCTTGGTATGGCTCCTGCTCTGCCCAAGACTGCAAGAAATTACAAAAGGTCATGAATGTAGCCCAATCCATCAGGCAACCAGACTCCCATCCATTGACTCTGTCTACGCTTCCCGCTGCCTCAGCAAAGCAGCCAGCATAATTAAGGACCCAAACACCCCAGACATTCTCTCTCCCACCTTCTTCCATTGGGAAAAAGATACAAAAGTCTGAGGTCATGTACCAACCGACTCAAGAACAGCTTCTCCCCGGCTGCTGTCAGACTTTTGAATGGATTTATCTTGCATTAAGTTGATCTTTCTCTACACCCTAGCTTTGACTGTAATGCTACATTCTGCACTCTCTTCTTTCCTTCTCTATGAACAGTATGCTTTTTCGGTCTGGCAGCAAGAAACAATACTTTTCACTGTATGTTGTAATACATATGACAATAATAAATCAAATCAAAAATCAAAAGCAAGGGCAGATAGGAATGGGCAATAATTGCTGGCCTTGCCAGCGATGCCTACATCCCATGAATGAATGAAAAATATCTATACTTATACATCAGTGAGGAAAAGAGGAATTAGGAACAAGGGCAGGGAGAAAGACTTTGTTTAATCTGGCATCATGTTCAGCACAACAACATGGGCTGAAGGACCTGTTCCTCTGCTGGACTGTTCTATGTTCTTTGTCTTATCCATTCCAAAACCCAATTGATGAGGAACCACTTTTTACCAGCTTACTCCCATCACTTAGCTTTCATAGACTGACTCTGTCCTCAACACCATTGTGATCTTCCCTGCTCTCCGATGATTTTATTTGGCACTGTGAAGATTGATGTGGCGCAAAGCAGCAAATGCTACAGAGGCGAGGTAGGCAGCGCCTTTTCAGGGCAAGTTTAGTAATAACCCAAAGTCTTACAATTTGCATTTATATTAAAGCTGCGTCTCCATGAAGCAAAGGAAAGCACAGCTAGCCACCAGTATTCAAAACCTGAGCACTTAGCCATTGTCGACTACTTAATGCTTTATTGCAGCATTAAAGCATCTTCCAACTATAATGCCTCAATATATCATTTGAGACGTTTTATTGGAAAGCTTTCTTTGAAATTAGATTACGGTGGTAGATTTTTTCTTATTGTTCCTTTTTTCCCCAGTGCGCCGGCTTAATAGCAAGAGCAGACAACTTGGTCATTGTTCATTCTTTCACAACACAACTATTGGCATTAATTTCATAGAATCGTAGTGTTGTAGAAATGGTTGTAACACGGAAGGAAGACACTCAGCTCAATGTGTGTCCAGGCTCTCTGCAAGAGCAGTGAACCTAATCCCAGGCATCTGCCTGGGCGGCATGATGGCACAATGGTTAACACTGCAGCCACACAGTGCCAGGGACCCGGGTTTGATTCCCAGCGTGGGTCACTGTCTATGCAGAGTGTACACATTCTCCCCATGTCTGTGTGGGTTTCCTCCTGTTCTCCGGTTTCCTCCCACAGTCTAGAAGATGTGCTGGTTAAGTGCGTTGGCCATGCTAAATTTTCCCTCAGTGTAATCAAATAGGCACCAGAATAAGGTGACTTAGAGATTTTCACAGTAACTTCATTGCAGTGTTAATGTAAGCCTACTTGTGACACTAATAAGATAAATAAATATTTGCAGGTTAGGTGAATTGACCATGCTAAATTGCTCCTTGGTGTTCAAAGATGTGTAGGTTAGGTTAGTTTAAATTTAATTTATTCACGATGATTCCTGCAGTGGATGGGATCGGAAAATTTACCTCATGGTCTATCAAATATTAATTTTTAATTACCTGAATAAATTAATTTGCTCCCCTTAAGACCGATCGTAACTAAACTGTGGAATGCACAGTAATTAGCACTGCTGCCTCACAATGCCAGGGACCTGGGTTTGATTCCCGGCTTGGGTCACTGTCAGTATGGAGCGTGCATGTTCTCCCCATGTCTGCGTGGGTTTCCTCTGGTTTCCTCTCACAGTCCAAAAGATGTGCTAGTTAGGTGCATTGGTCATGTTAAATTTTCCCTCATTGTACCCAAACAGGTGCCAGAGTGTGTTGACTAGGCGATTTTCACAGTAACTTCATTGCAGTGTTAATGTAAGCCTATTTGTAACATTAATAAGTAAACTTTCAACTTTATTACTGACTAATTGAAATTGTCCATGATCACCATTTTACTTATTATAATAATTTTATGGATTCTCGGGGTCACTGGCTGGGTCAGTATTTATTGCCCGTCCCTAATTGCCCCTGGGAAGGTGATGGTGAGCCAAGCCGCCTTCTTGGGCTGCTGCTGTCCACGTGATGTAGATACACCCACAGGAAAGGAGTTGCAAGATTCTGACCAGCAGCCTGACTGAATGGTTCATTTTGTGCAGTTACTCAGAACAATGATCGCACAATTGTAATTCCTGACTTCTGCCCAAATTGATTCAGACAGTTTCACTTGCAGAAACTGTCTGCACCTAAGTATAATACTGGCCTAACAAAAGAATGCTACTGCAGCCTATCATTCTTCATTCCATCCTACTGCATCGAGTTC
Organism: Carcharhinus amblyrhynchos; assembly: GCF_965287045.1. NCBI lineage: Eukaryota > Metazoa > Chordata > Chondrichthyes > Carcharhiniformes > Carcharhinidae > Carcharhinus > Carcharhinus amblyrhynchos. The sequence goes on along the minus strand of NC_137328.1, from coordinate 118,338,338 downwards.
TTGTTCCGAGCAAACAGTGTATTTTTTTCCTACTCACCCATCAAATGGATATCGGGCAGTGCAGTGGCACACCGGTTAGCACTGCTGCCTCACAGCGCCTAGGACCTGGGTTGCACTCCCAATTTGGGTCACTGCCTGTGTGGAGATTGTACATTCTCCTCGTTTCTGCATGGGTTTTCTCCAGGTGCTCCTGTTTTCTCCCACCATCCAAAGATCTGCAGGTTAGGTGGATTGGCCATGCTAAATTGACCCTAGTGTCAGGGGGATTAACAGGGTAAATGCATGGAGTTATGGCGCCTGGGTGGGATTGTGGTTGGTGCATATTCGATGGGCCAAATGGCCTCCTTCAGCACGGTAGGATTATATGAATGTGGGTGGTGCTGGCAAAGCCAGCATTTATCACACATCATGAATTGTCCTTGAGAAGGAACTGCCATTTTGAATTGCTGCATCTATGAATACACCCATATTGTTGTTAAAAGGGGAGCTTCAAGAGTTGGATTCAGTGACAATGAAGGAATGGCAACATATTCCAAATCAGGATGGGGCATTACTTGGAGAGTGACATGTCCTAACAATGTTTGGGGTTGTGGGTTTCACATGGAAAGAAAATAATGTGGTTTGCACATGTAGATTCAAGCTAACACAGAACAGGTTTTATTGAAGAGCTGTTCTTTCTCTGCACAGAATACAGAACTGAAGACAGCCTATGCCAGACCCTAATGACATCACCATCAAATCGTGTGATCAGCTCTTAAAGCAACCTGCATTCTTTTTAAATGTATAACAGAGAAGAGGTTGCAAGTGGTGCAGTTCTCTTGTGTTTCCCATCCTTGTTTCTGGTGGTAGAGGTCACAGGTTTCTTTAAGTTTAAGTTTGTTTATTGTCACAGGTAGGCTTGCATTAACACCGCAAAGAAGTTACTGTGAAAATCTCCTAATTGCCACACTCCAATGCCTGTTCGGGTACACTGAGGGAGGATTTAACATGCTCAGGGCATCTAATGAGCATGCTGTGCTGTGACAATGGAGTCAGACACTTTAGGAACTTTCAAGTGGTTGTTGGATAGGCACATGGAGCACACTAGTATGATAGGGAGTGCGATAGCTTGATTTTGGGTTTGGACATAGCTCGGCACAACATCGAGGGCCTATGTTTTTATGTCTTTTGACTGTTGGAGGACGTGCAGACTGCGTACAGACGGTGCCCCAAGCCGGGAATCGAACCCGGAACCCTGGCACTGTGAGGCAGTAGTGCTAACCACTGGGCCACTGTGCCGCCCACAGGCTTGGAGGATTCTGTAGAAGAAGGTTGGTGAATTATTGCAGCGCATCTTGAAGATGGTATACACTGCTGCAACTTTGTGCTAATGATTGAAGGAATGAATGTGGGATTAACATTGGCAGGGGCACAATGAATCGAATAACCTCCCTCTGCGCTGTATTGTCTAATAGCCAGTTAATTGAATGTGTGTTGCTGTTACACACAGAGGGCAATTCTCCCTCCCAAGGTACTTCAGCTAAGCTGGTATAACACTGACAAGTTATCAAATAATTTACATTGAGGAAACAAGGAAAACCAAAATAAAAGTCAATAGTAACAGGTACCAATTTAATTATCTGCATATTAACCAAATACGTAAAATAGTGTCCGCACACAGTTGGGTTCCTGTTTATCTTAAAGTTTGACCAGCCAGTGACTTGGTTATGTTTGCAAGTTAAATTAATATTTCAAGGTACAAGTTGCCATCCAACACCATGAATTTCAACAGATAAGTAATCCAAACTCACACTATGTAAAGATGCTCATGCAAGTATTAGCTCAAAGACCATATAATGACTTCAGATAAGAACACAAAAATGTCTTCTATTATTAGAACACATTTATCAATGACTGTGTGAGCTATCTTGACAGGAACAATTTACATTTATTCCATAGAATCCTTACAGTGCTGAAGGAGGCCATTCAGCCCATTAAGCTTGCACTGATAACAATCCCATCCGTGCATTTACCCTGCTAGTCCGCCTGACACAAAGGGGCAATTTAGCACGGCCAATCCATTTAACCTGAACATCTTTGGTGTGGGGAAGGAAACCAGAGCCCCAGAGGCAACCCACGCAGACGCGGGGTGAAAGTACAAACTCCATACAGACAGTGACCCGAAGCTGGAATTGAACCCTGGTCCCTGGCGCTGTGAGGCATCAGTGCTAACCACTGTGCCACCGTGTTTGTAGGGCTATTAGAGCTAATAACAAAATGTTGAAATATATCTGTTCAGGGTAACAGAGTTGGAAATGGAAAAATGGATCCCTTATGGGCGGATTCAGGTGAAAGTAGAATGAAAAATAAGGAAATGGTAAATCTGTGAAGTGTATGATTTGCATCCATTTTCACAGCGGAGTAAGAGAACCAAACATCAGCAGTGTGAGGAAACTCAAGCATTTTAAGATAATTTAAGAAAAAAATTATAATGGAGCAAATAATGGATTTTAAAAATAGTTGAATCTCCAGGGACTGATTTATCCACATGGGAAATATAAAATATACAAATTGCTAAGGAAATTATAGATGCAATAGTCATGCTTTTCCAGAGCTCTCTAATTGCAGTCCTTTGGATTTATTCTTTCACAGGATGCCGGTATTGCTAGCTGGCCAGCATTTAGTGATGATGTGGAGATGCCGGTGTTGAACTGGGGTAAACACAGTAAGAAGTCTCACAACACCAGGTTAAAGTCCAACCAGCTGGACTTTAACCTGGTGTTGTGAGACTTCTTATGACATTTAGTACCCATTCCTAGTTACCCTTGGGAAAGATGGTGGTGAGCTGTCTCCTTGAACTGCTGCAGTCCATGTGGCATAGATACCCTCAAAGTTCATTAGGGAGGAAGTTCCAGGCTTTTGACTGAGCGACAGTGAAGGAATATATTTCCGTGACAGATGGTGTATGGATTGGAGGGTTTTTCTCTTATGTCTGTTGCCCTTCTCCTACTATAGAGGTCACATTTTGGAAGGTGCTTTCAAGGGAAACTTGACAAGTTTGTGCTGTGCATCTTGTACATGGTACACACTACTGCCGCAGTGTGCTGGTGGTGGAGCGAGTGAATGTTTAAAATGGTGGATGGGGTACCAGTCAAGCGGGGCTGCTTTGTCCTGGATGGTGTCAAGCTTCTTGAGTGTGGCTGGAGCTTCACTTATCCAGGCGAGTGGGGAGTATTCCATCACACTCCTGACTTCTGCCTTGCAGACAGGCTTTTCAAATGTCGTTCCATTGTTTAAAATGGAAGGAAAGTAAAACGAGGCTGTCCCTTTAAGATCAGCTGCGAGAAGGTTACCGGAAATGTGACATCAGAGTATCTATGCATTTGGATGAGTCAGAGCAGAGTTGCAGAAAGTCAACTTGGATATGCAAGGGATAAATCATCTCTGACTCATTTTGTTGAATGTTTTGAGGAGGTCACTAGCATATTGGGCAAATAAATGTCTATGTGGGCTTTCAAAGAAGTTCCGCACTGAAGATTATTAGTAAAAATGAAGACATATAAGATATTGATGTCACCATTATGCCCACTTCACATACCAAATGTAATCGCTATCAGGCATGAGGAACCTGTCCCATTGTAGAGGAAGCAGACCTGTTTAGCAAAGCAGTGATTTGGGTGCACTAATAGGGATTTTCTTAGCCTTAACTGTAGCATCATCATGGAGAGACCAAGACAGATTGCTGGTGATCTGAACACCTAAAAACTTGAAACTCTCGACCATCTCCAGTTCATCCCCACTAATGTAGACAGGACAATTTTAAGCAATTTAAGGAATAGGAGTTAAAAGGAGCTGAATTTCATTGTGGGCTTTAATCGTGACCAAACAGCATGTCCCGAACCTGCACTTATTGGTAAGCGGATTGGCTCGGAGATTTTATGGGAGGCAGCCTGTTTTAATTTACTCAGAGAGAACTTCACAGATTCATCACCCACTGAGAGAAGTCATTCCTCCTCATCTCTGTCTTACTCTGGGATTATGTCCTCTGGTCTTAGACTCTCCTACAAGGGGAAACAACCTCTTAGCATCGACCCTGTCAAGCCTCCTGAGAATCTGACTGATCTCAATAAGGCCACCTCTCATTCTTCTAAACTCCAGTGGGTACAGACTCAACCTACTCAACCTCTCCTCATAAGAAAACCCCTCCATACCCAGGATCGACCTAGTGAACCTTATCTGGATTGCCTCCAATGTCAGTGTATCTTTTGAATAGACTTTTGAATGGACCTATCTCACATTAAGTTGATCTTTCTCTACACCCTAGCTATGACTGTAACACTACATTCTGCACTCTCTCCTTTCCTTTTTTATGAACGGTATGCTTTGTCTGTATGGTGCACTAGAAACAATACTTTTCACTGTCTACTAACACATGCGACAATAATAAATCAAATCAAATCAAATCAAAATCAAATCTTTCCCTTCACAGATGAACCAGCTACACATCATCAATAAACAACAACAACTCATATTTGTATAGCACCTTTAAGGCAATGAAAAAGGTGCTTCTCATAATCATTATGACACTGAACCACATGGGGAGAATTAAAACAGGTGGCCAAAAGCTTGATCAATGAGGCAGGTTTTAAGAAATGTCGTTTAGGTGGATATTGAGATAGAGAGGTAGAGAGATGTCAGAGGAACTTCAGTTATTGTGGCCAAGGCAACCAAAAGCACGGCCACCAATGGTGGAGTGATTAGAACTGAGAATGCAGCCCCCTAGAGGCCAGAAGTAGAAGGGCGCAGGATATCTTGGCAGATTGTGGGGCTGGAGGCGAGAGGGAGGGTTGTGTCTGTTGGAAATGAGAATTATAACTTCAAGACATCACCTGGAGCCAAGGCAGCTCAACAAGTACAGGCTGCTTGTGGAACAGAACTCACTGTGAGTTTAACACAAGGGCAGCGGTGTTTGGGGTAACTTTAAACTGACAGAGGTCGAATGCTGGAGACCAACCAGCATTAAGCCAATCAAGCCTAGGAGGTAACAGGGGTGTGAAGGAGGGTGGAAGCAGCTAATTGCCTGAGTCAGTGTGAAATGGGAGGATGTTACAGAGAGAAAAGTGGAGCACCCGGAGGAAACCCACACAGACATGGGGAGAACATGCAAACTCCACGCAGACAGTGACCCAAGCTGGGAATTGAACCCGGGTCCCTGGCACTGTGAGGCAGCAGTGCTAGCTTCTGTGCCACCCTAAAACATGGAGATTTCATGCAAACTCCACACAGACAGTCACCCAAGTCTGAAATTAAACACAGGTCCCTGGCATTGTGATGCTGCAGTGCTAACCACTGTGCCACTGTGCCAAATTCATTTCCTCACTTCCTTTCAATGCTAACCTTAGCTGCTGGATCAGTATTCGCAGAGTGTCTAATACTCATTATCTTTCCCACTATCCAAAGTCCTTTACACTTGTTCATATTAAGTTTCATCTGCCAGTTCTCACACATTTACAGATCATTTCCAATTTCATGTTTGAGGGCCAGGCTGCCTCCTCTGATCCAACTATTGATTAACTTAATAAAAATACAAAGAGATCGAATCACAATTTATCCAGCTATGGGATAAATGCCTCCTGTGATAACAGGCGGGGAGCTTGTGCATCATATTACACAAGTAAATGTAATTTGCAATGGTAGAAAAAAAATTCACAAAAGAGGACAATTGCACTGAATGCTGATGATTGCGAGCCAGATATTAGAGAACAAGGAAGATGCTTTAAATTAGTTTGATATGGGCAGCCAACAAAATACAGATAATTAGGGACTGATTTGTGCTACCTTTTCAATTCTGTTTAACATTTAGAGTGATATTTAATACGTCTGCCTTGGGGCAATGATATGGGATTACATTTATTAAAGATGACACAGGGGGCAGATTTTTGTCTTCCACCTCAGAGTGCAAGTAGCGTGGTGACAAGATAGAAATTGCCGCCTGGTTCCTTCTGCCACCTTTTGACCCTGTTGCCATCTTAAAATAGCCCAGGAAATCGGCATCCAGAGCTAGTGTTGGACAGAGGGGCGAACGTCAACGGTCCGTGTCTATCAGAAGCCTATTGTGTGCACAGGACTCCAGAGGAATTTTATAGTTAATGTTGGTGACTCTCCTGTCATTTGTCATAGAGATATACAGCACAGAAAAGGGCTCTTCAGCCCATTGCGTCTGTGCTGGTTAAAGACAAACTACTCAACTATTCTAATCCCATTTTGGGGTGGCACGGCACCAGAACTTTGCCCTGGAACCAGAGCTAGTAGGAAAGCCAGTTTCTTTAGATGAGATTTCTCAATTGTCGTAGAAGAAACACCACAATACAGTGCCCAAGAAGGCCAGTTGGCCAATCACTTTTGCACCAATTCTTTGACAGAACATCCCACCCAGCTTCTATTCCCATAACCCTATGTATTTATCCCACTAACTCACACATTCTGGGACACTAAGGGGCAATTTAGCATGGCAAATCCACCTAACCAGTGCATCTTTGGAATGTGGGAGGAAACTGGATCACCCAGAGGAAACCCACGCAGACACTGGGAGAACATGCAAACTTCACACAGAAGGTGACTCATAGAGCCATAGAGTCATAGAGGTTTACAGCATGGAAACAGGCCCTTCGGCCCAACTTGTCCATGTCGCCCTCGTTCTTTTTTTAAAACCCCTAAGCTAATCCCAATTGCCCGCATTTGGCCAATATCCCTCTATACTCATCGTAACTATTTAAATGCTTTTAAAAGATAAAATTGTACCCCGCCTCTACTACTACCTCTGGCAGCTTGTTCCAGACACTCATCACCCTCTGTATGAGAAAATTGCCCCTCTGGACACTTTTGTATCTCTCCCCTCTCACCTTAAACCTGTGCTGTCTAGTTTTAGACTCCCCCACCTTTGGGAAAAGATATGACCTATCTACCTTGCCTACGCCCCTCATTATTTTATAGACCCCTATAAGGTCACCCCCTCAGCCTCCTATGCTCCAGTGACAAAAGTCCTGGCCTCTCCTGGTAACTCAAACCATCAAGTCCGAGTAGCATCCTAGACTCAAAGTTGGATTTGAATCTGGGCTCAAATTTAAAAAGTCCTTTCCAAAGGCATAACTCCTGCAATTAGGGAGCTTTGGAAAAGTATGGCTACTGCATCTGTAATTTCCTTAGCAATTTGCATATTTTATATTTCCTGTGTGGATAAATCAGTCCCTGGAGATTCGACTATTTTTAAAATCCATTATTTGCTCCATTATAATTTTTCCTTAATTTATCTTAAAATGCTTGAGTTTCCTCACACTGCTGATGTTTGGTTCTCTTACTCCACTGTGAGAATGGATGCAAACCGTACACTTCACAAATTTGCCATTTCCTTACTTTTCATTCTACTTTCACCTGAATTCATCCATAAGGGGCTCATTTTATTTATTTCCAACTCTGTTACCCTGAACAGATTTATTTCAAAATTGTGTTATTAGCTCTAATAGCCTGACAAGCACAGTGACACAGTGGTTAACACTGCTGCCTCACGGTGCCAGGGACCCGGGTTTGATTCCCGGTTGGGTCACTGCCTGTGTGGAGTTTGCACGTTCACCCTGTGCCTGCGTGAGTTTCCTTCGGTTGCTCTGGTTTCCTCCCACGCTCCAAAGATGTGTGGGTTAGGTTAATTGGCCATGCTAAATTGACAGTAGTTTTGGTGCGTTTAGCAGGGTATATATGTGGGGTCACAGGATAGGGTGGGATTATTGTCGGCACAGATGGGTCGAATGGCTTCATTCTGTACTGCAGGGATTCTATGATTCTAAATTTGTGGAGATTTACAAATCAAGGAAATAGAATTACAAAGTTCTCACAGTGCAGACACAAGCCTCTCGGTCCCTATGGCCCACAGCATGTTCATCCTCCACACAAATCCCCTTTTACTCACCTTCATCCCAGGAATCAGCCTGGTAATCATTTACTGTATTCCCTCTTTAGCAAGGACATTCTTCCTCAGATAAGGACACCAAAACTGCACACAGTATTCCAGATGTGGCTCCCCAAAGCCCTATAAAATTAGAATGTAAGAACATACCAACTAGAAGTAGGATTTGGCCACCTAGCCCCGTAAGCTTGCTCCGCCATTCAATTTTGGACAGACTTGAAAGGAACATGGCTGATTTTTTTGTGGACACAGCTCCACTTACCCGCCCGCTCACCACAATCCTTAATTCCTTTACTGTTCAAAAATTTATCTATCCTTGCCTTAAAAGCTTTCAATGAGATAGCCTCAACTGCTTCACTGGGCAGGGAATTCCACAGATTCCACAAAGGGTGGCACGGTAGCACAGTGGTTAGCACTGCTGCTTCACAGCTCCAGGGACCTGGGGTTCGATTCCCGGCTCAGGCCACTGTCTGTGTGGAGTTTGCACGTTCTCCTCATGTCTGTGTGGGTTTCCTCCGGGTACCCCGGTTTCCTCCCACAGTCCAAAGATGTGCAGGTTAGGTTGATTGGCTATGCTAAGAAATTGCCCCTTAGTGTCCAGGGATGCGTAGGTTAGAGGGATTAGTGAGTATAATATGTAGGGATATGGGGGTAGGGACTGGGTGGGATTGTGTTCAGTGCAGACTTGATGGGCCGAAGGGCCTCTTTCTGCACTGGAGGGTTCTATAATTCTATGGGGTTCGATGATAGATTCACGACCCTTTGGATGAAGAAGTTCCTCCTCAACTCAGTCCTAAATCTGCTCCCCCTTATTTTGAGGCTATGTCCCCTAATTCTAGTTTCACCCACCAGTGGAAACAACTTCCCTGCTTCTATCTTATCTATTCCCTTCATAATCTTATATGTTTCTATGAGATCTTCCCTCATTCTTCTGAATTCCAATAAGTGTACCCCCAGTTTACTCAGTCTATCCTCATAAGCCAACCCACTCAATTTCGGAATCAATCTACTGAATCTCCTCTGCACCCCCTCCAGTGCCAGTATATCCTTTCTCAAGTAAGGAGACCAAAACTGTACACAGTACTCCAGGTGTGGCCTCACCAGCACCTTATAAAGCTGCAACATAATCTCGCTGTTTTTAAACTCCATCCCTCTAGCAATGAAGGACAAAATTCCATTTGCTTTCTTAATTACCTGCTGCGCCTGTAAACCAACTCCTTGTGATTCCTGCAGAAGGACACCCAGTTGCAGTGAAGTGATCTGTACAATTGTCACTGATGGCCCCCTGTGAATGAATGAAAAAGGGAGAGAAGTGGGAGAACAGGTCAAAAGCCACAAATGGGTGGGAGTTTAAAGAATAACAGTCCTCCTGCAGTTGACTTGAAAGTCAATGTTAACATTGACATGACAGCAATGTAACATATTCTTTTTGTCAGTGTTTAATAGATTGAGTCTGGCTTGTACACCACGATGTTATAGTTTACATTCCCCAACCAGCAGGACCTAGCTGCCAGTGAATGTGTTTTCTGAGAATCAGAGAGCATGTCAGATAGCATAGGGTCTCATTATGTTCATGTTTGTGTACAGATCATGGATGAATTATTTAGTGTGTCATGTCAAATATTTCATCTCCAGTCTCCAGATCCACTAATCAAACTAATTGAGAGTGCTTGATTTTACAATTAAACAATATTGACAAATGTTTTTTTTTCAAATCTCCTAACTGAGGCGGCATGGTGCACAATAGTTATCACTGCTGTTTCACAGCTGTAGGGACCCTGGTTCAATTCTGGCCTCGGGTCACTGTGTGGACTTTGCATGTCCTCCCTGCCTCTGCGTCAATTCCTTCTAGGAACTCCGGTTTCCTCCCACACTCCAAAGATGTACAAGTTAGGTGGATTGGCCATGCTAAATTATTTCTCAGTGTCAGGGGGGACTAGCAGGGTAAACACATAGAGCTCGATTTTACCATTTTCATTCTAAGTGCTGAATCTGGGTGTAATTCAGATCTGACTTGGAAATCTGCTTTCAGGCACCCCCATATACACTCAGTCTGAAAAAAAAATCACAAGTCTGAATTGCGCTGTGGGCGGGAATTAGCTCACCCGAAACGATCGGAGCTCTGAGCTGTGCATGCGCAGTTAGAAAAAAATTTGAGAAAGTGCTTGAGATCGCCCCCGGGCCACAGAAAGCGGAGAAAGCAACCCGGGAGCAAAAAGCGGGAATGATGGCACCACTGACGTCACTGTCCCCCTTATCCACCCAACCCCAGCTACCCAGATCGACCGAGACCCCCTGCCCCCTTCCCCCCAACCGATCATCTGCAGAGTGGCAGTGGACTCCCCTGCAACACCCCCCCAACCCCCACCCACCAAAAATCCATCTGCCCACCCCCCCCCCAACCCCCACCCCACCAGAGATACATCTTACCTGCCTCCCTCCTCCAACCCCCTCCAAACCAGAGGCTTCACTCCCTCCCCTCCCAGAAAATGATCTGGCCTCCCTCCACTCCACTGCACTTCCCCTCCCCCCTCCTCCAGAGTACATCTGACCCACCTCCTCCTTTCTCCCCACCACCCACCCTGCCCAGAGAGTGATCTGGTCTATCTCTCCCTCCACCACCAACCAGACAACAATGTGCCCTCCAGTCCACCCCTCCCTCACCCCCCCCCCCCCACCCACCCACCAGACAACAATTGGGCCTCCCTCCTCCCTCACTAACCCCCCCCCCCCTCACCAGAGAATGATCTGCCCTCCCCCACTCCAAATCCCCCCCCCCGACCACCCCCTCCACCAACATCCCCCTCATCCCCCACCACCGATCTGAGACAGAGAGCCGTTGGAAGCTCTGAGCTCACCTCTTCAGCAGCTGAAGCACCCGAAGCAGACTCTTACTTAGCTTGTCCATTTTGGCCCAATTCCGGATTGGTGAACGTGATGGTAAAAGGGGGAAATGCTGATAAAGTTGGGCCGGCGGTTCATTAATTCAATTTAAATGCGTGCAATTAGATTTAAATTGCTGCCCGCGGTCGTTCCTGGGCCTCAGTAAAGTGACCGTCTGCGCGGACGCAGATGGCGGTAATAGCCTCACGCCCGACTTTAGCACATTTTCATGCCCGAAAACGGGCGCTACGCATTGGTAGAATTGCACCCATAGAGCCATAGAGGCTTACAGCATGGAAACAGGCCCTTTGACCCATACCACTCTTTTTTTTAAGCTAGCCCCAATTGCCCACATTTGGACCTTATCCCTCTAAACCCATGTAACTGTCTAAACACCTTTTAAAAGACAAAATTGTACCCGCCACTACTACTGCCTCTGGCAGCTCATTCCAAACGTTCACCTCCCTTTGTGTGAAAATAATTGCCCTTGTTTGTCTCTCCCCTCTCACCTTAAACCTATGCCCTCTAGTTTTAGACTCCCCTAGTTTCGGGAAAAGATGTTGACTATCTAGCTGATCTGTGCCCCTCATTATGTTATAGATCTCTATAAGATCACCCCTCAGCCTTCCACACTCCAGAGAAAAAAGTCCCAGTCTATCCAGCCTCTCCTTCTAACTTAAACATGTGCAGGTTAGGTTGATTGGTCATGCTAAATTGCGCCTCAGTGTCAGGGGGTCTAGCAGGGTAAATATTTGGGGTTACGGGGATAGGGCTTGGGTCGGATTGTGGTTGGTGGAGACTGAATGGGCTGAATGGCCTCCTTCTGCATTGTAGGGACTCTATGATTCTGTTTGGGGGAGGTTTCACCCCTAATTCACTCTTAGCAACCCAGAACGGAGGGAAAGTAAAAACTAGGAAATGAGTATACAGGTCCAAAATCTGACCTCATACTCCTTAGAATACTGGGAACTGTCTTTCTGTATCTGACTTGGGCACTCATCAAGTGGGATTTGCTGCCCCCCTGCACACCAGCCCCCACCACCACCACCACCACCCGCCACCTGTTTCTTAGCAGAGGCGGTGTCTCACCATTGGTTGCTGGCATGATCTTCCAGTCCTGCTGATGACTGTGGCGTTATGCGTGGCTTGTCCATCCTGCCGTTGGGGAGCCCACCACAGAGGGGGTCGCCTTGGGAAGGACCAGAAGATCTTGCCATTGGGAGGGGCTGGAAAATCCCACCTGTCGAGAGCAATTTTCCACTCCTGCCAAAGTCAATGGACTTTTGAGTGGCTCACTTCATTTTCCAGCCCCGCCTCCTCCATGACAGGGGCCAGCTCCTTGGCCAAAACTTTTCCATCCCGCCTAGCATGGGAATCATCGCGAGCGGGACTGAAAATTTAGCAGACAATTTTTTTTTATTCACTCAAGGGACATGTGTGACTGTCCATGCCTCGTTGCCAGAGGGCAGTTGAGAGTCAACCACATTGCTGTGGCTCTGGAGCCGCATGTAGGCCAGACCAGGTAAGGACGGCAGATTTCCTTCCCTAAAGAACATCAGTGAACCTGATGGGTTTTTCCGACAATCGACAACAGTTTCATGGTCATCAGTAGATTCTTAATTCCAGATATATTTTATTGAATTCAAATTCCACCATCTGCCGTGGCGGGATTCGAACCTGGGTTCCCAGAACATTAGCTAGGTTTCTGGATTAATGACCCAGTGATAATACCACTGAGCTGTTGCCTCCCCAGTTTAAGGTGTGTTGACCTCAGGTGGGAATTTTCAGCGCGTGCAGCTGGAAAATCTCGGCACTCGTCTTTCCCTGTTCCTGCCCATTCTCTCCACTCCACCTTTACCTCGAACTGGCACAGGGGAAGGAGAATTGGCTGCACCCAGCGAACCGTAATGACTTGGAATGACTTGGCTGAAAGGCTGGTGGAAGCTGACTCAACAGTAACTTTTAAGAGGAAATTGGCTCAATAACTAAAGTGGTGGGGGGGGGGGGAGAGCATTGACAGGAGCTGTGGGGCAAGAGCAGAGAAGTGGAAACCAACTGAATTGCTCTCGCCAAAAGCCACTTTTCTGAGCTGTACCATTCTCTGAATATGAAGGGAGGCAATGTGCTGGTCCCAACACAGGGCGACAAAGACCGTCTGCCCAGGCATTGACATCGCTCACATTGAAATGAACCAACAGGAATAAAATTGAAAAGCCTTGTGAGTAAGAAAAAAAAAGAGAGAATTGAGTGGCATTGACATTTCACTGTGAGTGCCAGCCAACAGCAACCAAGCGGAAATCTAGCTCGTGGCATTTCATTTACCAGTCAAAGAATTAAATGTGCCAAATTGATGGCTGAGTGGCAGTTCCATTTTCTGACTTGTTTTATTTCAACGCCTGCACTTTTATTTTCTCTGTATTGCTTTTTTTTTATGATGGCTATTTTATTCCAGTGGATTCCATCCTATTTGCAGGATAAGCTGCAGGGCAGTCAACACCAGGGCCTCTCCTGGTGGAGCAATAAAGTTGACACTGAGACCATAAGATGAATCAGCACAAGTAACCTCTTAAGGGCATCGCTGGCATGTGGCAGGTATGGTCTCTCTGCACGAACAACTGTGTGGAGAGCAGTGCCTGAAAGGATGGTGGAAGCAGATTTTCAAAAGCAAGTAGGATAAATAATTAAATGATTGTGGGAGAGCAGGGGAAAAAGTAAGATGGGGGGTGGAACTAATTGGATGTGTTTATTCATCATTTATTAATCACGAGTAAGGCTTACATTAACACTGCAATGAAGTTACTGTGCAATTCCCCTAGTCGCCACACTCCGGCACCTGTTTGGATCAATGCCTCTAACCAGCACATCATTCAGACTGTGGGAGGAAACTAGAGCACCCGGAGAGAGCCCACCTTTATCTTTATCTTTACCAAGGGACAGCACAGTGGAACAGTGGTTAGCACTGCTGCCTCACAGAGCTAGGGACCTGGGTTCAATTCCAGCCTCAGGTCTAAGTTTATTTATTAGTGTCACAAGTAGGCTTGCTTTAACACTGCAATGAAGGATACTGTGAAAATCCCCTAGTCGCCGCGCTCCTGTTTGGGTACACTGAAGGAGAATTTAGCATGGCCAATCAACCTAACCCATACGAGTTTCGGACTGCGGGAGGAAACCAGAGCATCCAGAGGAAACCCACGCAGACATGGGGAGAATGTGCAGATTCCGCACAGATAGTGAACCAAGCAGGAATTGAACCGGGGTCCTGGTGCTGGGAGGCAGCAGTGCTAACCACTGTGCCTCTGATTATTGGGTAATTAACACTGCTGCCAGTGGGAATTTTCTGTGTCCAACTTAGTGTTTCAGCCCCTTGAAAAATGTGGGTCGGCACATTCTGTCAAAATAGAGATTTCTAATGAAGGCGACCATAGTTTGATAAGAATGTACTTGAACTTGGATTTTAGAGACTTCAACAACCATAGGAATTTTTTTTTAACTTCCTGCAGGGAAGGGGCTAAATAGCCATTCGGAGAGAGGACTTGTCTGATGCTCCTGACATCATGGTGGGTACAGAACGCTTGATGATCTTGTTTTCTGCTCTCTAATATTATTGGGATGATTTCCATATCTCCCTCCATGCAGACAGACACAAATTAATTGTTTTGTCTCTCAGCTATTTCTTTATTCCCCATTATAAATTCTGCTGTCTCTACCCATAATGGATCCACATTTGTCTTTGCTAATCTTTGGAATCTATGGAAGATTTTACCGGTTTTTTTTGTGTTTCTTACCAGTTTTCCTCTCATTTTCTCTTTCCTGTTTCTTTATGAGATTCTTGGTTCTCCTTTGCTGAACTCGAAATGAACTCCCAATCCTCTGGATTGCCACTTCCTTTGGCCACATTATAAGCCTCTCCCACGTCCTGGGATGATGTGGAGGTGCCGGTGTTGGAATGGGGTGGGCACAGTAAGAAGTCTCACAAGACTTTTCGGGTAAGCGTTCGCCAAGGCGGCCTTCAAGACACACAACGACATAGAATCGTCGAGCAGAAGCTGATAGCCAAGGACAGCCTCAACCAGGATCTTGGGTTCATGTCACACTATCTGTAACCCCCACCATTTGGCTTGTGTTTGTAAAATCCTACTAACTGTCCTAACTTGAGACAATTCACAGCTCTATAACCTGTGATTATCCCTCTCTCCGCTCGCATTGTCTGTCCCTGTAAAGACTTGATTACCTGAAAAGACTCACATTCCAAGCATTATCTTGCAATTTTGTTTTTTTCTATAAATGCCGTGTTTGTAAACCTACTTCTCCACTCACCTGATGAAGGAGCAGCGCTCCAAAAGCTTGTGATTCCAAATAAACCTGTTGGATGTCCAAAGATGTGCAACTTAAGTAGCTTGGCCATATTAAATTGCCTCTCAGTGTCCTAAGGTGTGTAGGTTTGGGGAATTAGGAGGTAAAAATGTCAGGATACGGGGGTAGGGCCTGGCTCAGATGTTCTGTTGGACAGTCGGTACAGACTCAATGGGCCAAATGGCCTCCTTCTGCACTGTAGGAATCTATGATACAAATCAACCTGAATGTTCTCTCTTCTGGTGCCCTGTATTCTAGCACAAGCAATGGACAATGTTTGGGCGCAGGAAGTCTCGTTGTTACACCCCCTCTGCTTCATCCACCCCTGGGCCACTGGGTGCCCAGACCAACAGTGGGTCTACTTTCAACCAAACCCAATCCAGTCCATTCCAGATCTTGAAATGAGAGTGCCCGTGCTGACTGCGGACATGTGAAAATCCATGGAATCCATACAGGGCAGAAGGGGGCCATTCAGCCCATCAAGTCTGCAAAGACTCGACAAAGAGCATCTCACCCAGGCTATCCCCACCCCCACATTGCACCATTCCTGTAATCCCACGACTTTTACCACAGCTAATCCATCTAACCTATACATCTTTCGATACTAAGGGACAATTTAGCATGGTTAATCCATCGGGCATCTTTGGACATTAAGAAGTAACTTAGCATAGCCAATCCGCCTTGGTTCTCCAGCCTCTTACAAGTTTTGTTGCACAGAGATCCCGGCGAACAGGAGAAGCCGCGGTGCCCATGGTTTCTCTCCTTCGCCCTGGTGGGAATGTGAGTCGTGAGGAGGATACAAAGAGTCTTCAGGGGGATCTGGACAGGCTTGGTGGGTGGGATTTCTTTTAATTCCAAATCAATAACCTAAATCAATCAAACTCAGGGGCAAAGTAAGAAGCCACCAAAATGAAGGGAATCACCCAAAATCGAAAGACAAGGTGTAAAAGAAACTTAATGAAATGTCAAACCAAAGTTAGATTAAAAGGGTCAATAATACACCCTAGCCCTGCGGTGCCCAACGGGCATGGAAGGCCTTGATGGTGTCCATGGACTCTGCATGCTCCTTCTCCAGGGACATCCGGCAGCGAATGTAGCCCGGTGATTTGAATTGAATTGATTTATTATTGTTACATGTATTGGGACACAGTGAAAAGTGTCATTTCTTCCGCACCATACAGACAAAGCATACCATTTGTAGAGAGCACACAGGAGAGAAGGAAAGGAGAGGGTGCAGAATGTAGTGTTACAGTTACAGGGTTGCAGGGTGAGGAGAAAGATCAGCTTACTATGTGGTACATGGAATATAATGTGAATAGACGTGACGTTATCCATTTTGATAGTAAAAACAAAAAACATTTCTTAAATGGTGAGAGGTTGGGAAATGTGGATGTCCAAAGGATGTTGTTATTTGTGAAAACTAACATGCAGGTGCAATAAGGAGGGGAAAAGGTTTGTGGGCCTTTATTGCAAGAGGATTTGAGTACAGGAGTAAAAAGATCTTGCTGCAATTGTGTATGAGCATGGTGGGATCATACCTCGTTTTCCGAGGAAGCATATACTTATCATAGAGACAATTCAGCGGAGAGGCACTGGAATGGCAGCATTGTCTTACACAGAGAAATTGAGGAGACTATATTGTCTGAACATTAGAAATAAGAGAAGTGATCTAATTCAAATGTACAAATTCTTTCAGGGCTCGACAAGGCAGATTCAGCAAGGATGTTTCCCCTGATATGGCAGGATGAGGGATGGGGGTGGCACGGTTGTGCGCCAAACCGGAGGTATAGGGGCAAAAGTTTCCAGTCCCGCCAGCCACAGGAATTGGAGTGGGTGAGGGGTGGAGCATAGAAATTTCCATTGACTTCGGGCAAGATTTTAGGGTCTGGAACAAATGCCTGTGTAAAATCCTGCCCATAGTCTCATAATAAGATATCAGCTACTTAGAATTGGGATAATGGTATGGCACTGCTGCCTCACAGCACCAGGAACCCGGGTTCAATTCCGGCCTCGGGTCACTCTCTGTGTGGAGTTTGCATGTTCTCCTCATGTCTGCATGGGTTTCCTCCAGACACACCAGTTTCTTCCCTCTGTCCAAAGATTTTTTGGTTATGCGGATTGGCCATGCTAAATTGCCCCTTACTGCTCAAAGCTGTGTAGGTTAGGAGGATTAGCAAGATAAATATGTGGTAAGGTCCCGGTTAAATTGCTGTGCCGGAGAGTCAATGCAGATTTGAAGGGCTGAATGGCCTCCTTCTGCACTTTAGGGATTGGATGATTCTCTTCACTCAGAGGATGGTGAATCCTTGGTATTCTCTACCCCAGAAATTTGTGGAGGCTCAGTCATGTTCAAGACCGAGATGACTAGAGTTTTAGCTAGTAAAGATAATTAGGAATATTTGATTTCATTTGATTTGATTTATTATTGTCACATGTATTGATGTACAGAGAAAAGTATTGTTTCTTGTGTGCTATACAGATAAAGCATACCGTTCATAGAGAAGGACAGGAGAGAGCGCAGAATGTAGTGTTACAGTCATAGCTAGGGTATAGAGAAAGATCAATTTAATGTGAGGTAGATCCATTCAAAAGTCTGATGGGAAGAAGCAGTTCTTGAGTCAGTTGGCACATGTCCTCAGACTTCTGTATCTTTTTCCCAGTGGAAGAAGCTGGAAAAGAGAATGTCTGGGGTGCGTGGGATCCTTAATTACGCTGGCTGCTTTGCCGAGGCAGCGGGAAATGTAGACAGAGTCAATGGATGGAAGGTTTGGTTTGAGTGATGGACTGGACTTTGTTCACAAGCAGTCTTGGACAGAGCAGGAGCCATACCAAGCTGTGATGCAAGCAGAAAGAATACTTTCAATGGTGCATCTATAAAAGTTGGTCAGAGTCGTAATGGACATACCAAATTTCCACCGTCTTCTGAAGGGGCAGGAGGTTTAGAAGGAATGTGAGGAAACACCATTTTCTTTCTTAACAATATGACAGGAAAATGGCATCGAGTTAGAAGGTTAGCCATAACCTAGATGAAAGGTGGAGCAGACCTGAGGGGCTGAATGGCCTTCGCCTGTTGCAATTCCCTACATTCCTACCTTCTATGAAAAGAAAACTTTAAATGTAATATGACACAAAATGAAAACCGGAACTGTTCTTGAAAGTTGCCTCTCCAACATGCAAACTCAGCTTTAGGACTGGCAGATCCTCTGAGGTACAAATTAAACATATCCCTACAAGTGTTGGTGCAATTTCATTACTCAATCGTGTCACCTCTGCATGCATCATGTTTCTCTTTTCTCCCGGGAAACCAGCTGATGTGGTTTTCCTCTCTGGAGAAAGTGAGTTTATATCCGAACCTTTGATGTGGTTCACTGGGAATATGTCCTGTGGGTTTCATGTTAAATTAAAATACCTCAACAGCAAGCCAGACAGCAGTCCATGTGGCTCACAATTGCTCCGCCAAAAGTCTGGAAGGATTGAGTGTACTGCTGAAAGGAGAGGCATGTTGCAGAAGCTTGTTGACTGGCCACTCCTCCAGACAAACACAAGAATGCCAAATGTCAAACCAGCACAACAATTTATACTGCAGAGGGAGAGACTTTTGATGGTTGGCAAGGTAACTCTGATCGGCCAAGTTGTGATCATGTGAAATTTGGCATTCTTGTAATTGTCCTGATGAGTGCAAGATGAAAAACTTCCGCAGCATGTGATTCTTTTCAATAGTGCCCTTGTTTTGCTCTGGATGGCCGCTATTCAAGTTGTGTGCTGGCGAACACAATGAGAGTTAAGGATGATGGGACAAATTTTGACAGAAACAGTAACCCCAGTCATCAACAGCTTGGTGGGTTGGAAAGTCTGTTTCTGTGCCATCAATCCTGTATGGATATGCACAGACCCAGTGCTCAAATTCCACAGTACATCCAAGGTCAGCTGAGGTTGGCTGTCTTCTTAGAATCATAGATTGCAGAAGACGCCTTTCGGCCCATGAAGAATACACCAACACGTGTGAAACACCTCAACTCCCACCTAATCCTATTTACCAGCACAGCGTAGAATGTTACAGAATTATAGAATCCCTACAGTGCAAAAGGAGACCATTCAGCCCATCAACTTTACACTGACAACAATCCAACCGAGGCCCTATCCCCTGAATCTCACACATTTACCCTGCTAATCCCGCTAACCTACGCATCCCGGGACTCTAAGGGGCAACTTAGCATGGCTTAACCCGCACATCTTTGGACTGTGGAAGGAAACCGGAGCACTGGGAGGAAATGGGGAGAATGCACAAACTCCACACATACTGTGACCCAAGCCGGGAATCGAACCCAGGTCCCTAGAGCTGTGAGGCAGCAGTGCTAGCCACTGTGCCACCGTGCCGCTTCACGTGCCAAGTGCCCTTCCAGGTACTTTTTAAAGGATGTGTGGCAACTCGCCTCGATCACCCTCCAAGGCAGCGCATTACAGACCATCACCACCCTCCGGGTAAAATGGTGTTTCCTCACATTCCTTCTAAACCTCCTGCCCCTCACCTCGAACCTATGTGCCCTCTTGACAGACCCTTCAGCTAAGGGGAACAGCTGCACATTATCCACTCTGTCCATATCCCTCGTAATCCTCTACATCTCTGTCAGGTCGCCCCTCTCTTCACTGCTTCAATGAAAACAGCCCAGGCCTTTCCAACCTCCCTTCATAACTTAAATGTTCCACCCCAGGCAGCATCCTGGTGAGTATCTTCTGGCCAATAAGTCACAGGAGCAGAAGTGGGCCATTCGACCCATTGAGCTTGCACTGTCATTCAAAAGATCATGGCTGACCTGATGTGATAATCCTTAACCCCACTTCCTTGCCTTATCCCCGTAACCCTTACTGATTAAAAATCTGTCTATCAGGCATGGGAGTGTTGGCCCAAAGTGCTAAAACATTTCACCTTTCATCACAAAATTCCCAAGCAGTTTAGATTGCCATCAATTTGTGAATTTACCCATGGGAGTGACCATGTAAACACTAGGTGATGTCAGCACCTGAAGCACGTACCAACAATTCCACAAGGAATGCCAAGGGAAATATATTCCCCAGTACCTTCCAACAGAAATATCTTCTGAACTGAGGTGATTTCCTTGTCACTGTGTGTGAATAAATGCTGAAGCTACCTTAGTTTATCCCTGTATGGGTTGAATGACATTAATATTTTGGTTGCTAATTCATGAGGTAATAAGGTGAGTATACCTTCATCATGATGTGATGTTCCATAACAATGATAAGTGGTAGGAGTAATTAAGTGAGGCAACAGGTAGTGTCAGAAAAACACGGGAACAAAACCCAGGCTTTCAACTGTCGCGTGAATCCCAGCATGAGGTGACTTTCACTCCTCCTCACCCTTCATTGTCACAATATCTGCTTTTCTCTGTAAGCAGAGTAATTAAGTCAGGCTTATTTTTCACCACTCATTTATTCGGCAAGTTCTCTTCATGACTTTGTCACTTGCATGTTGAATCTGTGACTTGGCAAGAGGCCACAAATGGAATAATAGATTAACAGGGAGGAAGGAACGGAAGGTAGTGCCGATGGGGTGAGGTAAAGTAGGTGCAGAGAGAGGCTGCTTTGGAGAACGGAAGTTAACGTGGACCAGTTGAGCCAAGTGACTGTTTCTCCCTCTACATTGCGGCTTTGTGTAAATCAAAATGAAGACGGAATATCCTGGACAAACTCAGCTGGTCTGGCAGCATTTGTGGAGTGGGAAACAGAGTGAACATTTTGAGTCCAATATGACTCTTAGAGTCACGGGGTGGGATTTTGCGTTTGTGCTCGCCCTAATATCTTCTTCCCTGCTGCTGTCAGACTTCTGAATGGACCTACCTTGCATTAAGTTGATCTTTCTCTACGCCCTAGCTATGACTGTAACATGACATTCTGCACTCTCTCCTTTCCTTCTCTATGAACGGTGTGCTTTGTCTGTATAGCATCTAAGAAACAATACTTTTCACTGTACTTTACATGTGACAATAATAAATCAAATCAAATCAAAAAGATCAGAAAATCCCACCCAAAGACAATGCACCTATGATTCCTATGGAGGGCAGGATGGCAACATTCTGCCCATGGAGTTTGACAGCTTAAAAAGAGGCCTTTCGGCCCATCATGTCTGTGCCAGCTACCAGACACCTCTATTCAAATCCCATTTTCCAGCACTTGGTCCGCAGCCTTGTATATTTGCTTATTTATTTCTGTCACAAGTAGGTTCTGTAAGGAGAACAGTCCCAACTTCTCCAATCGAAACTTATAACTGAAGCTTCTCATCCCTGGAACCATCCTTGTAACCTCTTCTGCACAATGTTTTTAATGTTTATTTACTAGTGTCACAAGTAGGCTTACATTAGAACATAGAACATTACAGTGCAGTACAGGCCCTTCAGCCCTCAATGTTGCTCCAACCAGTAAACATTAACACTGCAATGAAGTTACTGTGAAAATCCCCTAGTCGCCACACTCCGGCACCTGTTCGGGTACACTGAAGGAGAATTTAGCATGGCCAATGCACCTAACCAGCACATCTTTCAGACTAAGAGGAGCACCCAGAGGAAACCCATGGAAACACACGGAGAACATGCAGACTCCGCACAGACTGTGACTCATCCGGGAATCGAACCTGGTTTCCTGGAGCCGTGAGGCAGCAGTGTTAACCACTGTGACACCGTGCTGCCCTTCTGTCTTTGGCATCACATTTACCACCTTATGTTATCGTTTGTCATAAATAATCAAACTTATCTCCTTGTTCCAGTGTGACACCATCCACTTTAATCTTTACTCTAGTTTCTTCTGACGTATTCCATCTGACCATCATGGATTACTGGCAGTAACATTGCTCTCTGTTCAAAGCCTCACAAGAGTTTCCAAGTGACCGTGACTTTTGAAGGGTCTCTATCACTGAGAGGGCATGTTGGGATATCATCAGATTGAGTTCCTGATTTTCCCAATATGTTCGCTCCAGGCGGCATGTCTCCCCGATGGGTGCACACATTCCAAAAACCTGCTCTACCCTCTAATTAGGATGTTCTTCAAGTGTGTATTTGTCATCCAATTTTGGGTTGGGTTTCAGCCAAAAGTAGCTGTTGAGGCTTTGCCAGGGCATGCTCTGGCATCAGATGATATTGCCTTTGTTCCTCTTGGCAAGTAAGTGGCATTGGCATGGTAACAGCTATTGCCCATACCCAAGGTGCGCTGAGTGGGTTAAAGTCATAAAGTATGGAGCTGGTGGATTCCTTTACCTCCCACAGATCAGTGAACCTATTAAATATTTGGAAAGAATGGGCAGTTTTTGTGATAATTTTCTGGTACCAGCTCTCAAATTACTAATAGCAATACTTAGCAGGATTGGATTCTAAACTCAGAACATCTGAACTGTTAGTTCAATACCATAACCACTGTGCCACCATATCTGTATTTGTATAGTAATGTACCGTAATGTATATGCAGTGTAATGTCCTGCCATGTATCTGCACTGTAATGTATTTGCAGTGTAATGTATTTGTATTTGTAATGTTTTGCAACTGTGTAAGCGCATGGTGAGATCCCTTCAACAACTGGTGTGGAAGCAAAGGGCTATCTTTGTAAATTTGATTTGATTTATTATTGTCACATATATTAGTATACAGTGAAAAATATTGTTTCTTGCACACTATGCAGACAAAGCATATCGTACATAGGGAAGGAAAGGACTGCAGAATGTAGAGTTACAGAATGTAGGGTGCAGAGAAAGATCAACTGAGTGCAAAGTAGGTCCATTCGAATGTCTGACGGCAGCTGGGAAGAAGCTCTTCTTGAGTCGGTTGGTACATGACCTCACACTTTTGTATCTTTTTCCCGATGGAAGAAGGTGGAAGAGAGTATGTCCGGTGTGCATGGGGTTTTTGATTGTGCTGGCTGCTTTTCTGAGGCAGCGGGAAGTGTAGACACAGTCAATGGATGGGAGGCTGGTTTGCATGATGGACTGTGCTACATTCACAACCTTTTGTAGTTTCTTGCGGACTTGGGGAGAGCAGGAGCCATACCAAGCTGTGATACAACCAGAAAGCTTGCTTTCTATGGTGCATCTGTAAAAGTTGGTGAGATTTGTCGCAGGGACTGGCTAGGGGAAATGAGTTGGGTTACAGGGATAGGGTCTGGGTGGGATTGTGGTTGGTGCAGATTCGATGGCCTGAATGGCCTCCTTCTTCACATGTATTTTATGATTCTTTCCTCATAAGCCAATTCCTTCATCCCAGAAATCAACCTGCTCTGAACTACTATGTGTCAGTGGTGGATGGAGTGAAAGTTTGGGGAAGGGATGCCAATCAAGTGAGCTGCTTTGTCCTGAATGGTGTGAAGTTCTTTAATTTGTTGGAGCTGCACTCATCCAGGCAAAGAGAGATGATTCCATCACACTCCTAACTTGTCCCTTGAAGATGGTGGTTAGGCTTTGGGAAGTCAGGAAGTGGGTTAGTCACAACAGAATACCTAGCCTTTGACCTGCTGATGTAGCCACACTATTTATATGGCTTGTCCAGTTGAGTTTCTGCTCAATGGTAACCCCCAGGATTACCATCACTGGGAGATGCAGTAATGGTAATGCCATTAAACGTCAAGGTGGTTAGATTCTCTCTTGATGGAGGTGGCTATTGTCTGGTACTTGTGTGGCACGAATGTTACTTGATGCTTGTCAGCCCAAGCCTCAACATTGTTGAGGTTTTTTGACATTTGAATATGGATTGCTTCAGTATCTGAGGAATTGTGAATGGTGTGAAACATTGTGGAATCATCGGCGAACATCCCCATTTCTGACTTTATGAGTTGCTAGATCTGTTTAAAGTCTATCCCATTTAGCATGGTGGTACTGCCAGACAACATGATGCAGGGTGACCTTAGTGTGAAGACGGGACTTCATCTCAAAGGACCGTGCAGTGGTCATTCTGCCTGACATTGTCATGGACAGATGCATCTGTGGCAGCAGATTGGTGAGGATTGATTTGATTTGGTGGATTGATTTGATTTATTATTGTCGCATGTATTAGTATCTAGTGAAAAGTATTGTTTCGTGCATGCTATACAGACAGAACATATCATTCATAGAGAAGGAAAGGAGACAGTGCAGAATGTAATGTTACAGTCATAGCTAGGGTATAGAGAAAAATCAACTTAATACAAAGTACATCCATTCAAAAATCTGATGACAGCAGAGAAGAAGCTGTTCTTGATTTGGTTGGTTCATGACCTCAGATTTTTTAATCTTTTTCCCAATGGAAGAAGATGGAAGAGAGAATGCCCGGGGTGCATGGGGTCCTTAATTATGCTGGCTACTTTTCCAAGGCAGCGGGAAATGTAGACAGAGTCAATGGTTGGGAGACTGATTTGCATAACGGACTGGGCTACATTCACGACCCAGGTATGGTTTTTCCCTCTTGCTGGTTTCTTTATCTCCTGCCACAGACCCAGTCTGATAGCTATGTCCTTTTGGAATCGACCAGCTTGGTCTGTGGTGGTGGTATTACTGAGTCATTCTTACTGATGGACAGAGTACACTCTGTACCCAAGTGATGTCCAGCGTGGAGGAGTACTGATTCATTAGCCAAGGGGATCAGTAGATGGTAATCAGCAGGCAGTTTCCCAGTCTGTTCATGTTATACTGATGACAGAGACAGTGAATTAAAGCTGGCAGATGGATCACATCATGAGCAGAACTGATTTATCAGCTGAAGGATGGCCATAAGTGGAAATCAGGTTTCCATGGCCATCTTTGACTTGAAGACTTGAGATTCATAGGATCTGGAGTTTATGTTAAAGGCCTTCCAAAAACAGCCTGTCTCGACTTCTCCCCCTGAGCTATTTGCCCTTTGATGCATTTGCCCTGGGATTGGAACAGAATATAACCAAAGAGATTAATGGATGAATATGGACCATGGCTGCCAAATATATTTAAAGTTCATTTATTCGTGTTAAAAGTAGGCTTACACTGCAATGAAGTTACTGTGAAAATCCCCTAGTTGTCACACTCCGATGCCTGTTCAGGTACAATGAGGGAGAATTGGGGTGACTGGTGGCACAGCAGTTAGCACTGCTACCTAACAGTGCCAGTTACCCGGGTTCGATTCCCAGCTTGGGTCACTATCTGTATGGAGTTTGCACATTTCTCCCCGTGTCTGCATGGGTTTCCTCCAGGCACTCTGGTTTCCTCGCACAGTCCGAAGATGTACAGATTAGGTGAATTGGCCATGCTAAATTCTTCCTCAGTGTACCCGAACAGGCGCCGGATTGCGGCAACAAGCGGATTTTCACGGTAACTTCATTGCAGTGTGAATGTAAATCTACTTGTCACTAATAAATAAACTTTTTTTAAAAAAATTAGCATGGCTAATGCACCTAACCAGCATGTCTTTCCCTGGTACCATGGCACTCTGCCACAGTGCCACCCACCAAAGCTGTGATGGGATTTGAACCCATGCCCTCAGGGGATGTAGCCTGGGTTTCTGGAGTGCTGGAACATTACCACAAGGGCACCAGATTTGATGAGCTTGGCATGAGATGCTTTTCTGATATGCATAGACGTGTGCAAGTAACTCAGAACTTGCACTCTGCAACCAAATTTGCAGCAAAAACAAAAAGGAAACACACCCCATTATCTCTCAAAAACAACATATCTTAAAAATTCAGCATCATAGACAACTCTCTGTGCTTTGAGAATTTGCTCAGATGGCATCACGTTCAACTAGGATGGTGTGTGTCACTGCACTGAAAAAGAGGGGAACTTTTGGCAGTGTGATCAGCAGCATATGAATGTGAGTACTCCCTCTTTCTACTTTGACTTCAAGTGTGACTTCTCTCTGAAGAGAAGCCTGTGAGAGCACGGGGATGTGTGACAAGTTCTGAGCACGGAGCCTGCAGTGTTGCAGAAGAGAAAGCAACACATGGATGACAAGTGTCGAATCCCAAATGCACCAGTGCTCAAGTTTATATTTCAGTCATTGAGGAGGATCTTGATTCTGTGTGAATGGGCTCTACAGTCGCAAGTTGGCAGCCTGATTTACATAGAACATAGAACATAATCAGTACAGCACAGTGATACAGGTTACTGAAAGTCGCAATGGAGGTAGAGAACATAGAACATAGAACATTACAGCATAGTACAGGCCCTTCAGCCCTCAAGAAGGTAGTCAAGAAGGCATATGGCATGTTTGCCTTCATCTGCTGGGGTATTGAGTTTAAAAATTGGCAAGACATGTTACAAATTTATAGAACCTTGGTTTGGCCGCACTCGGAATATAATGTTCAATTCTGGACCCACCAGAAGGATGTGGAGGCTTTGAAGAGGGCACAGAAAAGGTTTAATAGGATGTTGCCTAGTATGGAGGGCACTAGCTATGAGGAGAGGTTGGAGAAACCTGATTTGTTCTCAATGGAGGTTGAGGGGCGACCTGATAGAAGTTTACGCGATTATGAGAGGCATAGACAGAGTGGATAGTTAGAAGCTTTTTCCCAGGGTGGAAGAATCAGTTAGTAGGGGGCACAGGTTTAGAGTGCGAGGGGCAAGGTTTTAAGGAGATGTACAAGCCAAGTTTTTTTACACGGAGGGTGGTGAGTGCTGGAACTTGTTGCCGGGGAAAATAGTGGAAGCGGATATGATAGTGACTTTTAAGGGGTGCCTCGACAAATACATGAATAGAATGGGAATAGAGGGATATGGTCCCCAGAAGGGTAGAGGGTTTTAATTCAATTGGACAGCATAGTTGATGCAGGCTTGGAAGGCCAAAGGGCCTGTTCCTGTGCTGTAATTTTCTTTATTCTTTGTTCTGAACAGGCCCTTCAGCTCACAATGTTGTGCTGAACATGATGCCAAATTAAACTAATCCCTTCTGCCTGCCCTTGGTCCATATCCCACTATTCCTTGTATATTCATTTTTTTTTATTCATTCATGGGATGTGGGTGTCGCTGTGGGCCAGTATTTACTGCCCATCCCTAGTTGCCCTTGAGTAGGTGCTGGTGAGCTGCCTTCTTGCATTGCTGCAGTCCATGTGCTGTAGGTTGACCTACAATGCTAGTAGGGAGGGAATTCCAGGATTTTGACCCAGCAACTGCGAAGGAACGGCGATACATTTCCAAGTCAGGATGATGAGGGGCTTGAGGGGAACTTGCACATGGTGGAGTTCCCATGTATCAGTTGCCCTTGTTCTTGCTGATGGAAATGATCATGTGCTTATCTAAAAGGCCCTGAAATGTCCTGCCTGTATCTACCTGCAACCCCACCCTTGGCAGCGTGTTCTAGACTCTCTGTGTAAAAACACTGTCCCTCACACCTGCTTTGAACTTTCCCCCTCTTACATTAAGTGCATGGCCCCCTAGTATTAGGCATTTCAACTCTGAGAAAAAGATTCTGACTGTCAGCCCTATCTATACCCCTTATTATTTTATCGGCTTCTATTCAGCCTCTCCTCAGCCTCTGCCACCCCAGAGAAAACAATCCTAGTTTGTCCAGCCTCTCCTTATAGTTCATACTCTGTAATCCAGGCAGCATCCTGCTGCAGCAGGATAAGGGGTTTTATCCAACATCCTGCCAAACCTCTTCTGCCCTTTGTCCAAAGCCTCCACATCTTTCTTGTAATGTGGCAACCAGAATTGAATGCAATACTCTAATTGGGATCTAACCAAAGCTTTATAAAGCTACAACATGACATTGTGACTCTTGTACTCAGTGCCCTGACCAATAAAGGAAAGCATGCCATATGCTTTCTTTACCAGCCTATCTCCTTGCGTGGCTACTTTCCGGAAGCTATGGGAGTTCTCTCTGATTTTGACTTTCGAGAGAGACAAGCCATCACGATTGATCGTGTAAAGCAAATACTTAACTCATTGTCCAGAGTTTTTGTTCACTGAAGACCATAAGAAACAGGGGGAGGAGAAAGCCAGGGCCCCCCAACATACTCCATCATTCAATCAGATAGTAACTCTCCTGCCTTACACCAATGCTTTGATTTCCACGCTGTTAAAAATTTCTCATTCTCAGTCTTAGATATACCAAACACCCTCAACCCTCCAGAAAACAGAATTCCCAAGATTCACAACTAGTTGGAAACCATAGAATCCCTACAGTGTAGCAGGAGGCCACTCATCCCATCGAGTCTGCACCAACAAGAATCCCACCCAGGCTCTATTCCTGTAACCCCATACATTCACCCTGCTAATCCCTTCAACCTAGGCATCCCAGGACACAAATGGGCAATTTAGCATGGCCAATCCACCTAACCCACACATCTTTAGACTGTGGGAAAAAACCGTGCACCCGGAGGAAACCCTCGCAGGCACAGGGAGAATGTGCAAAAACTCCACACAGTGACCCAAGCCAGGAATCAAATCCAAAGGTCCCTGGAGCTGTGAGACAGCAGTGCTAAACGCTGTGTCACCGTGCTGTCCTATTTGAGGGAAGGAATTTCTCTTCATCTCAGACCCAGTTGGATGGTGCCTTATTTTATGTGTGTGTGTGTACGTGTGCAGAGGTACAAATAACTTCCGTTATGGGAGGTTTATGGAATGTGCTGAGTCTGAGAGCTGTCCGCCCTATTGTGGTGCTGAAAAAAATGAGCATGAACAAGAATGTGAAGGAGACACAAACAACAACGTAAGACAACAAGATAATACCAACTGGATTTGGGCAACATTTTGATTTGATTTGACTGATTATTGTCACATGTATTAACATACAGTGAGAAATATTGTTTCTTGCACGCAATACAGACAAAACATACCCTTCATAGAGAAGGAATGGAAAGAGTGCAGAATATAGTGTTACAGTCATGGTGTGTAAAGAAAGATCAACTTAATGTGAAATAGGTCCATTCAAAATCTGACAGCAGCAAGGAAGAAGCTGTTCCTGAGTCAGTTTGTACGTGTCCTCAGACTTTTGTATCTTTTTCCCGACAGGAGAAAGTGGAAGAGATGTGCTTGGGATCTTTAATTATGCTGGCTGGTTTTCCAAGGTAGTGGGAAGTGGAGACAGAGTCAATGGATGGGAGACAGATTTGCATGATGGATTGGGCTACATTCACAACTTTTGTAGTCCCTTGCGGTCTTAGGCAGAGGAGTAGCCATACCAAGCTGCAATTCAACCAGCAAGAAGGCTTTCTATGGTGCACCTGTAAAAGTTGGTGAAAGTCGTAGCTGACATACCAAATTTCCTTAGTCTTCTGAGAAATTGGAGTGTTGGCGGGCTTTTTTAACTATAGTGTCGGCATGGGGGGACCAGGACAGGTTGTTGGTGACCTGGACACCTAAAAACTCGAAGCTTTTGATCATTTCTACTTCGTTCCCATTGATGTAGACAGGAGCATGTTCTCCACTATGCTTCCTGAAGTCGTTGACAATCTCCGTCATTTTGTTGACATTGAGGAAGAGGTTATTGTTGTCGCACCAGTTCACCTGATTCTCTAACTCATTCCTGTACTGTGTCACGCTGCTGACCCTGACAATTTCTGAAATTATGTGCAGTGCATTCCTGAGGAACTCAGAGTGAGTGAGCACAGAGTGAATGAGAGTGAAACTGTGAGCACAGACTAATGGACAAAAGTTAATGCATTTGTACAAGCAGAAACTGGAACACACAGTCTGAGTGAGTGCACAGGAGGTAGCATTGTAGCACAGGGGTTAGCACTGCTGCCTCATAGCGCCAGGGACCCAGGTTTGATTCAGTCCGTGGGTGACTGTGCGGAGTTTGCACACTTCCCCGTGTCTGTGTATGGGTTTCCTGCAGGTTCTCCATTCCCTCCCACATTCTCCAAAGATGAGCAGGTTTGGTGGGTTGGCCTTGATAACTTGCCCGTAGTGTCTAAAGATGTGTAGGTGAATTGGCTATGGTTATGAGGAGAGGGTGGACCTGGGTAAGATGCTTTTTTGGTGAGTCAGTGCAAACTCTATGGGCTGAATGGCCTCATTCTGCACAGTAGGGATTCTATGTATGAATCATAGATTACAAAGAAAATATGGAACACCAGCTGAATAAGCATAGCTGAAGTTCACAGGTTTTGTGAGAATTAAACTAAGCAATCATGGATTTATTGAATATAGACTGAGTAAATGCAGACTTCAAAGCACAACCAAGGTTGGGGTGTACTATTGGAGCACAGCTGTAATGGACACAGCACAAACTGAATGCATTCTGACTCAGAGAGCAAGTAATTCTCTGCTAGAGAGTAGAATAGAAAGAGGTAAAGGGAATACGGATGGATCACAATAATACTGAAAAACACAGATTGTGCTGAACAGAAGAGGTTGAGCAAGCAAAAACTGACATAAGGCAGATTCAGCAAACACAGACAGAGATATATGCCAGAATTTATCCACCTTGCCCGCCTGAAACTCATTAGATCCCGCCTAAGGCCAACAGAGTTTGACGTTCTGCCAGCCTTGCCCACCTCGATTCCAGGGCGGGTGTGGCAATAAAATTCCGACAATAGGGCAGAATCTTCGAAGTACCATCAGTCAGGGGTGACATGGTAGCACAGAGGTTAGCATTGCTGCCTCACAGCGCCAGGGATCCGCTCTCGCTCATCCCAAAATCGTAAAATCCTACCCGAGGTCGATGGACCTTACCATGGTCCGCCCTTCGCCTGCTCTGATTCCCGTGGCAGACAGAGCAGTAAAATTCAGGCCTCAGTCTGAATACCGATGCCGTGGCCACAGTCTGCATTAGCACAGACTGAATGTGAACAGCATGGGTGAACAAGAGCAGAATGGATAGTGCTGGACGTGTTAGTACAAACTTAAAGAGAAAATGAGATTGAAGAGTAAAGACTCAGTGAATATTTATGGAGCACAACAGACTGATGTAGGAAAATAGAAACAGTGAATTAAATTGGAATAAGGCAAGTGTCCCTTTAGCTCCAGTCACACAGAGCGCGAAGAGAAATCTTGAACATCTTATTCTACAGCCAAGTTTATTTATTAGGTACAGATAGACTGACATTAACACTGCAATGATGTCACTGTGAAAATCCCTGAGAAGCCACACTCTGGCACCTGTTCAGGTACACTGAGGGAGAATTTAACATGGCCAATCCACCTAACGTACATATCAATGGACTGTGGGAGGAAAATGGAGCATCCGGAGGAAACTCACACAGGCACAGGGAGAACATGCAGACTCCACACAGACAGTGACCCAAGCTGGGAATCAAGCCGGGGTCCTTGGTTCGGCGAGGCAGCTGTGCTGACCACTGTGCCACCATGTCGTTCCTACACCACTGCGCGAGTTTCAGTGGTAAAGAGCTAGGCGCAACCATAATGAACTGTTTCATCAATGACCTCCCTATGATCATATGGTGAGGATCACCAAGGGTTTCAGTGTTCAGCCTTGTCCATAGCTCCTCAAGCAGCACGTGTCCACCATGCAACAAGGTCCAAAGGCGGGTCTCGATCATGCCATACAAAGGTGGGGAAATAACAATCTCCACCAAAAGACAGTCTCATCATTCTGATCTGAAATTTGATCATCGCTGACCATACCATTCCCTGCAACCTTGTGATTATCACTGGGAAAGAAATGAATTATACTGTTCATATTGTGTTTCGTGTTTTAAGAACAACTGAGAGACTCGTATTATGTGGCAGATAGCTCATCTGTTGAGACTCAAAATCCTGCCTATTATTGGCTATTAAAAATTTCCAGGATCTGATGACACCCCTGCAAATTTCTTAGATGGGTGTAGCTCCAACAACAATCAAGGTGCTGCATCTTCCCAGATAATACGATACGTTTGATCTACCATCAGTCATGGGTGGCACAGTGGCACAGTTGTTAGTATTGCTGCCTCACAGTGTCAGGGACCCAGGTTTGACTCCTGGCTTGGGTCACGGTCTGTGCGGTGTGTGCATGGCTTTTCTCCGGATGCTCCGTTTTCGTCCCACAGTCGGAAAGATGTTAGGTGCATTGACCATGCTAAATTCCCCCTCAGTGTACCCGAACAGGCACCGGAGTGTGGTGACTAGAGGATTTTCAGTGTAATTTCATTGCAGTGTTAATGTGAGCCTATGTGTGACTGAATAAGGAATAATTAAGGATTAAGGTGCCTTCAGGCTGCACTGGGTGAATGAAAGGTAAAAGGGATGATTAATTGCAGTGCTTTCTGACAGTCAGTCACCTATCATTGATTAGTTCAATAGAAACTTGACTGGCATTGTTCAACTTTCACCCTGAAATTGAAATAAAATCAGGGTTCAGAGTCTGCCCCAGCCCAATGAAATTTTGCTACACCCACTTCAAAGCAAGAATGTTCATTTCCACAGGAAAGGGAATCACAGTTGCACACACTGTTCCAAGTGTGATCTCACCAAAGCACTGTACAATTGTGGCAAGACTTTCTAATCTTACACTGCAACTCTTTTCCAGTAAAGGCGAACATATAGATTGCATTCCCAATTGCTTGCTGAACTGTCTGTTAGCGTTCCGCAATTTTTGTACAAGGACATCAGAATCACTCTGTATCCCAACACTTCCTCATCCCTCATCTTTGAAGAAATATTCTGCTTTTCCATTCTCCTTACCAACATGGATAATTTCATGCTTCCATGTTGTGTCACGTTTTTGGGCTATTATGGGAAATCAAGTGACTCAGTTATGACTGATTAAAGGGTGACAGGAGATACAACAGGCCCAATTTTCTAAATATGGTTTGAATGTATAGAATGCATATCAGAAACTCATAGATGCAGTTCCCAGCATTTTCCATCCGTAACAGAGAAAGATTCAATATGCAATAAACCTAAAGTTACAATCTTTTGGGTACTACTGCTCTAACTAGAAGAGATTCATGAGGAGCCTTCATCCAGTTGTCTAGATCATGAAAACTCCCCTTTTTCTGCATGGTTTAACAGAGACAAACAGTACTTCATAAGTAAAGCTAATTTTCCATGCATTAACAATGACACAACATGTACCCTTATCTCACAATTTGCCCACAGTCCTTGGACTGCAAGGAGGCTTTTGATTGAGTCCGGTGGCATGGCTCTTTTAAAGCTCTGTACAGCTCTGAGCCTTGTAATTTAATTCACTTCCTGATGACTTTTGTGACCAAGATGATGGATGGGATATTCCACCCCCCTCACTCATTTCCTCCTTCCCTCACCCTACCCAGTGTGGTATGTCTTACAGTGGAGGAAGTGACCCGCCGTTGGCCAGCAGTGAGATCTTCTGGTTTCACTGCTGTCAATGAAGTTTCCCGTAGTCCAGCGATGGCGGGGAGGGACCACTGGCTGGACTGGAAAATCCCACTCATGGGATTGGACAGAAAATTCACCCAAAAGCTTTTTTATACAGCCCATCGAGATGTCTTCCTTCAATCCTGCCTTCTTGTACATCCCGTTTGCTTTCACCTTTTGTTGGCAGCCATGCATTCAATGCATAGATCCCAAGCTCTGGAATTCCTTGCCTAAATCTCTCTAACTCCCTTTCCTCTTGTAAGACACCCTTTTAAACTCACCTCTTTGATCAAGCATTTGGCTACCTGTCCCAAGATTACCCAATTTGATTTGATTCATTATTGTCACGTATTGGTATATAGTGAAAAATATTGTTTCTTGTGCGCTATACGGACAAAGCATACTGTTCATAGAGAAGGAAAGGAGACAATGCAGGATGTAGTGTTACAGTCATAGCTAGGGTGTAGAGAAACATCAACTTGGTGCAAGGTAGGTTCACGCAAAAGTCTGACGGCAGCAGGGAAGAAGTTGTTCTTGAGTCGGTTGGTATGTTACCTCAGGCTTTTATGGGGATCAGTGTCAATTTATTTTCTGATAATGCTCTTGTGAAATACCTTGAGATGTTTGACTATATTAAAGGTGTTATATACAAAGCAAATGGTTGTTTGTATAGATTAAAAAACAATGAAAACTTTCCTCCATACAAGTTTTGGATCTGTCCTGCATCAAATTAGAGAGCGATTGGGCCACACAAGATAAATGCTACACAATGATTAATCCCCTATCAATATGCAATTACGTTAATGCAGCTCAAGTACATTGAATAGTCAATAATTAAAGGAAATTGAGGGAATGAAATCAGCCACAGGGCAAAGAATGTTAATTGTGTTATTCTACCATGCAAAACCAAGCAAAGATGCAATAGAACTGTTTCATCTCTATCAAATGAGTATTCACTTAATGTGGCATTGAACTGTCTACTTAGATTATGCATTCATATTCTGGACAAGATCTTTAAATTTATAGCCATCTGTCTTGATTTTAATTTTGATTTGATTTATTATTGTCACATGTATTAGCTTACAGTGAAAAGTATTGTTTCCTGTATGCCGTACAGACAAAGCATACTGTTCACAGAGAAGGAAAGGCGAGCGTGCAGAATGCAGTGTCACAATCATAGCCAGGGTGTAGAGAAACATCAATTTAGTGCGAGTAGGTCCATTCAAAAGTCTGATGGCAGCAGGGAAGAAGCTGTTCTTGAGGCAGTTGGTATGTGACCTCAGACTTTTGTATCTTTTTTCCCAATGGAAGAAGGTGGAAGAGAGAATGTCTGGGGTTTGTGGGGTCATTAATTTATGTTGGCTGCTTTTCCGAGGCAGCAGGAAGTGTAGACAGGGACAATGGATTGGAGGCTGGTTTGCATGATGGAGTGGGCTACATTCATAACCTTTTGTAGTTTCTTGCGGTCTTGGGCAGAGCAGGAGCCACACCAAGCTGTGATACAACCACAAAACATTCTTTCTACGGTGGATCTGTAAAGATTGGTGAGAGTCGTAACTGAGATCCCAAATTTCCTTTGTCTTCTGAGAAAGTAGAAGCATTGGTGGACTTTCTTAACTATAGTGTCGGCATTGGGGGACCAGGACAGGTTGTTGGTGATCTGGACACCTAAAAACTTGAAGCTTTCAACCATTTCTACTTCATCCCCATCAATCCTGTTAAGGTAGCAATTCAGACTCACTGAAACTCAACGGTGACTTTGTATTTGATCTTGGGATGCAGGCTTAGCTGGCAAGGCTGACGTTAATCCTACATCTCCAGTAAGTGGCTGTTTGTCTGTTCATTGGTATCATCTTCCTCCCAGAAGGTTGACTGCCAAGGATTTCCACCTCCTTGGGGGCATGATGACCTAGTGGCATTATCGCCAGATTATCTAATCCAGAAATTCAGCTAATGTTCTGGAGCTGCCGGGTTCAAATCCCGCCATGGCTAACTGTTGAAATTTGAATTCAGTAAAAATATCTGGAATTAAGAATCTACTGATGACCATGATATAGATATAGAGTCTTCTTCAAAAATGGAAGAAGAATAGGTAGATATTTGTCTTCATAGTTGTCTTGGGGGGGCAATGGCATAGTGATATTCTCGCTGAACTAGTAATCCAGAAGTCAAGCAAAAACCCAGTCTGCAGGTGCAGCAGGTGATCAAGAAGGCTAATGGGATGCTGGCCTTTATAGCGAGGGGGATTGAATATAAAAGTAGGGAGGTCTTGCTGCAACTGTACAGGGCACTGGTGAGGCCGCAGCTGGAGTACTGTGTGCAGTTTTTGGTCGCCGCTCTTGCGGAAGGATATATTGGCCTTGGAGGGAGTGCAGAGGAGGTTCACTAGGCTGATACCGGAGATGAGGGGGTGGGACTATGAACAGAGACTAAATAGACTAGGTCTGTACTCGTTGGAGTTTAGAAGGATGGGGGGGGGGCAGATCTTATAGAGACGTATAAGATAATGAAGGGGATGGATAGGGTAGAGGTAGAGAGATTCTTCTTGCTTGGAAAGGATAGCAGGACTCGAGGGCACAGCCTCAAGGTAAGCAGGGGGCAGTTTAGATCAGAGTTGAGGAGGAACTTCTTCACTCAAAGGGTGGTGAATCTCTGGAATTCTCTGCCCATTGAAGTGGTGGAGGCTACCTTGCTAGATATATTTAAGTCACGGGTAGATAGGTTTTTGACAGACAAGGGAATTAAGGGTTATGGGGAGAAAGTGGAACCGATCCATTTCAGATCAGCCATGATCTTATTGAATGGTGGGGCAGGCTCGAGGGGCTAGATGGCCTACTCCTGCTCCAATTTCTTATGTTCTTATGAAACCATTGTTAATTGTTGGGAAAAGCCCGTCTGATTCACCAATGTCTTTTAGGGAAGGAAATCTGCTGTCCTTATCTGGTCTGGCCTACATGTGACTCCAGAGCCACAGCAATGTGGTTAATTCTCAACCGTCCTTCAAGCAAGGGGAACTGGGGATGGGTAATAAATGCAGGCCAGCCAGCGACGCCCATGTCTCCCAAATGAATTTTAAAAAAACCTCTGTTTGGCCTGTGTTGCCCTCACGCGTTCTGTAAAATCGCATCCAATCCATTAAGAACATAAGAACATAAGAAATAGGAGCAGGAGTAGGCCATCTAGCCCTTCGAGCCTGCCCCGCCATTCAATAAGATCATGGCTGATCTGTTGTGGCTCAGTTCCACTTTCCCGCCCTCTCCCCATAACCCTTAATCCCCTCTCTTATCAAGAACCCATCAACCCGCTTCTTAAAAATATTTAGCGAGGCAGCCTCCACCACTTCAACGGGCAGAGAATTCCAGAGATTCACCACCCTTTGAGTGAAGAAGTTCCTCCTCAACTCTGTTCTAAACCGCCTCCCCTTTATCTTGAGGCTGTGCCCCCTAGTCCTACTGTCTTTTTTGAGCGGGAAGAGTCTCTCCACCTCTATCCTATCCATCCCATTCATCATCTTATACGTCTCAATGAGATCTCCCCTCATTCTTCTAAACTCTAACGAGTACAAGCCTAGTTTATTCAGCCTCTCCTCATAGCTCAATCCCCTCAACTCCGGTATCAGCCTAGTAAAACCTCCTCTGCACTCCCTCCAGGGCCAAAATATCCTTGCGCAGGTGCGGCGCCCAAAACTGCACACAGTACTCCAGCTGCGGCCTCACCAATGCCCTATACAGCTGCAGCAAGCTGTTATCCATTTTCTCCTCTGCTTCCTGCTCCTAAGTCTTCCGTCAATCTTTCTTTCCATTCAGTAAAGACCTTTGTCTATCATCTTCTATAATGATGTGACCAAAGTATGGTACTTTTCCTCACTTTGATACTTTGCAGAATCTACTGATGACCACGAAACCATTGTCGATTGCCAGAAAAAACCCATCTGGTTCAGTAATGTCCTTTAAGGAAGGAACTCTGCCGTCCTTACCCGGTCTGGCCTACATGTGATTCCAGAGCCACGGCAATGCAATTGACTCTCAACTGCCCTCCGAGGGCATCTAGGAATGGGCAATAAATGCTGGCCCAGGCAGCGATGTCTATGAATGAATAGAGAAAAAAAGTTTCCTCTCTTCT
Source organism: Carcharhinus amblyrhynchos (assembly GCF_965287045.1). NCBI lineage: Eukaryota > Metazoa > Chordata > Chondrichthyes > Carcharhiniformes > Carcharhinidae > Carcharhinus > Carcharhinus amblyrhynchos. Next base: position 118,300,827 of record NC_137328.1, on the reverse strand, counting down.
CCTCTCCAGCCATTTCCAGCATTTCCTCTTTAGTTTTCCTATCTGTGGAGGATATGTGGACTGTTCTCCTATATCAGAATAAGAGTTGATGGGTGTTATTCCCTAAACCTGTTATAGAAACAATATTCTGAACTGACCAGTGCAGCAACAAGATAATACATTGTCACACACGTTCACATGTTGTTTGCATGGTTGCGTGTTAACGTATGATCTCCTGAGGTGTGACTGTGAAATCCTGCAGGAGCTCCTTTTGAATTCATTTCCTACCTCCTTGCATGGTAATTTATGTCAAAATGCAAGGATTGTTGTCGCTGTCACCGTCACAGTACTTTGACAGAAGTAATTGTGGATCGAGACAAAAGGCACTTGTTAAGTATTTCATTCAAGAAGTGAAACAATGCAAAGAATTAGCAAGAAGCCATTGCCATTTGTCATGTCTTTCTTGCTTGCTGCAACACATGTACAAAGGAATTGTCTAACACTCTGTTATAACACTAACCAAACCTGGCACCTATCCACCATCTCTTTTGAAAAGAAATGTTCCTGTTTGATGTCACATGCTGCAAAGTTTTATGATAAGGTTTGACTTTATTTCACGACAATGTTTCCGATTTTAATTACACTGGAAATCAAATGAAAAAGAAAACAAGTCAAAGTAACGCTGTGAATTTGAAAAAACTAATGAACATATGGAATCGTAGAATCCCAACACTGCAGAAGGAGGCCATTCAGCCCATCAAGTCTTCATTGACTCTCCGGCAGAACATCTTATCCAGGCCCACTCCCCAGGGGCACAGTGGTCAGCACTGCTGCCAGTCCAACGCTGGCATCTCCACATCATGCCTCACAGTGCCAGGGACTGGGTTCAATTCCCCACTTGGGTCACTGCCTGTGTGAAGTTTGCACATTCTCCCCATATCTGCGTGGGTTTCCTCCAGGTGCTCCAGTTTCCTCCTACAGTCTGAAAGACGTGCTGGTTAGGTGCCAGAGTATGGCGACTAGAGGAATTTCACAGTAATTTCATTGTAGTGTTAATATAAGCCTTATTTGTGACTAATAAATACTCTTTAACTTTAAACCCCCAAGCATTTATCCATTAATCCCCCTAACCTACACATCTTGGAACACTGAGGGGCAATTTAGCAGGGCCAATCTACCTAACCTGCACATGGAGAGCATTCCATCAGAACATAGGATAGCAGCCTTTTTGGCTCTGTTACGAGCAAGGGGGAGAAGGAAGTCTATCTGTGAATGGGACTCACTACAGGTCAGTAACAAACTACTGGGCCAAGCACTAAAAAAAAAAGCTGTCCCTTTAAGGATCCGTGGTTAAATTGCTCAATATCTATCGAGGATTTAGAGCAAGTGCAGAAAAGGTTTCCCAGGATGTTGCCTGGTATTAGCTATAGGAGAGACTGAATAAACTGGGATTGTTCTCCCTGGAAAGACGGAGACTGAGTAGCGACCTATTTTAAGTTTATAAAATTATGAGGGGCATAGATAGGACAAGCAGTTAGAAGCTTTTTTCCCAAGGCAGAAATGACAATTACAAGGGGGGACAAGCTCAAGGTAAGGGGGGAAAGGTTCAGTGGAGATGTGCGGGGGGAGTTTTTCACTCAGAGGGTGGTGGGTACCTGGAATGCACTGCCAAGTGAGGTGGTTGAGGCAGATACATTAGCCACATTTAAGACTTACCTGGATAGACACATGGATAGGTGGGGAATAGAGGGATACAGGCGGTTGGTCAAGATAGGGCAACATGATCGGTGCAGACTTGGAAGGTCGAAGGGTCTGTTCCTGTGCTCTATTGTTCTTTGTTAGAACTGAGTGGAGAGGGCATGAGGCATGGATGAGCCGCTGTACAGCAGCTTACAATGAGTTAACCTGGGAATGGAACCACTTTGCCAGTCTGTGGAATGAATTAAAGTCTCGAGTTGTAGCCTGAGCACTCAGGAAATTATTGGTGGCGAAGTACAGCAGATGCTGAAAACCTGAAATATGAAAAAAACAAGCATGCCACAAAACAACTCAGCTGGTCAGGCCACACCTGCAGAGAGGGAAACAGAGGTAATGAAGGAGCAATTTTAACTGAACATGGACATCAGCAGACAGACAATATCGGGTGCGACAGCAGCTGTGCACCTCGCCTGATTTTACTCAACATTGGAGCCAGTGGAGAATCACCTTGGTCAGGATGTAAAATCCACATAATCCCATGGATTTTTCGCCTGGCATGTTAGAGTCAAAATTACCCCGATATAATGTTGATACCTGATATACCACAAAATGACTTGAATTAATATAGTGCCTTTGACATAGCAAAGGAGTGTCAGCAGGTATTACTCGCAACAGATCAAAGAAGGATGTATTTGGATAGGTGATCAAAAGCTTGCGCAGAGATCAGGATTAAGGGATATGTTCGAAGCAGGCAGCACGGTGCACTGTGGTTAGCCCTGCTGCCTCACAGCGCCAGGGACCCAGGTTTGATTCCTGGTTTAGGTGACTCTGTGGAGTTTACATGCAGTGGGGACTGTGTTAGTCCCCCTAACACTAATGGGTAAGTTAGCATGACCGATCCACCTTTATATGGCAACTTTCTATGACCAATCCACCTAACCTGCATATCTTTGGATTGTGGGAAGAAACCGGATCACCCGAAGGAAATCCATGCAGACACCGGGAAAGCATGCAAACTCCGCACAGATGGTGACCCAAGCCAGGAATCAAACCTAGGCCCCTGGCGTTGTGAGGCAGCAGTGCTAACCACTGTGCCACCTTGCCACGATGTGGGTATGCCGGCGTTGGACTGGCGTAAACACCTGACGAAGGGACTAACCCCGAAAGCTTGTGCGTTTACTATCAAATAAATCGGTTGGATTAAAACCTGGTGTTGTCAGACTTTTTACCTTGCCACCCCAACAGAGCCAAAATAATTATTATCCCACTTCCAACAAATGTAATCAGTTGCCACAATTGACTTTGCCTGGATTTTACTCTGTTGGCTCTATCGTTGAGTCAAACCTGAGGTAAAATGCTGTTAGCATAAAAATTCCATTTCATTAAGTCTGATCTCCCTCAGGAGCACTAACATGGAGTCCGTAACCGGCCTCATTAGATGTTACACACTGTACGATTATGTATATAGTCATTTGACCAAAACAACTGCACAAGGTCATTTGGCCTTATTATCCTTTGATTAGATTGAAAGGTGTGCAGGAACTCAATCCCTTTCCTAATGGTTCTGGGTTGTAACTGCGAGGCTGATGTAATGTGCCCAGTATCCGGTTCCTCCTCTGCACTGTCTCGTTGATCACCGGGAAAGGTCCATTTTATTTTTAACTGATTCCGCAAGACTGGCTGTAATTTTCGTTTGATGGTCCAATCAATTTGTGCCCCCAAAGCGCAAAGAGGATGGTGCGAAAAAGTGCCTGCCGAATTTGGAAGACCTTTCCGCCATTGTCGCAGAGGAGTGTTGAGTAGCAGAGGGTGAGGGGGAAGGGGGAGGGTGGGGAGGTGGGGGTGTGTGTGGGGGGTGGGGGGGAAGTCATGGGAGAGGGAGTGGGGGGTTGGGTGGGGGGGGGGGTGGGAGGGTGATGGGTTTCAAAATTGGTGAGCCTGTGGAATTCATTACCACAGGAAGCTGTTGATATCAAAACATTGAATGTATTCAAGAGGCAGTTGGGTATAGCACTTGGACTGAATGGGATCGAAGGTTATGGGGAGAAAGCAGGATTAAGCTATTGAGTTGGACGATCAGCCATGATCGTGATGAATGGTGGAGCAGCTCAAAGGGCCAAATGGCCTCCTCCTGCTCCTATCTTCTATGTTTCTATGTTAAAATTGCAGATCCGCGGTTCACGTTGGCAGCTGTTCATGTAAAGAAGCAGCTACACCAACACCCATGTGACTTTGGTGAGGTCAGTGCCTAAAACCCAAAGTTAAAAGCAGGTCTGAACCTTGTGGATATTTTATTTTGGTGAGCAGGGTACATTTTCAGTAAGGGAACATCTTCTTTAGATATGGCCTTCGGGCACCTTTGGGAGAAGTGGGAAGAGTTAAGTAAAATCTTTGGCAGAGTTAAGGTATCCTTTTGGGAGAGGCAGTGTACCCTTTTGGAGAGTCCATGTGTTGTATCTATATTAAATATATTATGTTGAAATTTGAGGTGCGGACTGCCTCTTTAGACCTCTGGTCTATTAGATCTGCCACTGTGAAACCCTGTTGGGCAGTCTTAGACCTGACTGTGAATGGATATGGCCTTCGACTCATCAATCAACAGTTCCGACACGCCACAGTGAAAACCGCACTGACCTCCTCAGAAGACAAACACGGGACATGGTGGACAGAGTACCCTTCATCATCCAGTACTTCCCCGGAGCGGAGAAGCTATGACATCTTCTTCGGAGTCTTCAAAATGTCATTGATGAAGATGAACATCTCGCCAAGGCCATCCCCACACCCCTACATCTTGCCTTCAAACAACCGCACAACCTTAAATAGACCATTGTCCGGACAAACTACCCAGCCTTCAGGAGAACAGTGACCACAACACCACACAACCCTGCCACAGCGACCTCTGCAAGACATTGCCAGATCATCGACATGGATGCCATCATCTCACGTGGGAACACCATCCACCAGGTACATGGTACATACTCTTGCAACTCGGCCAATGTTATCTACCTGATACGCTGCAGGAAAGGGTGTCCCAAGGCATGGTACATTGGGGAGACCATGCAGACACTACGACAACGGATGAATGAACATCGCTCGACAATCACCAGGCAAGACTGTTCCCTTCCTGTTGGTGAGCACTTCAGCGGTCACGGGCATTCGGCCTCTGATCTTCGGGTAAACATTCTCCAAGGCAGCCTTCACAACATATGACAGCGTAGAGTCGCTGAGCAGAAACTGATAGCCAAGTTCCGCACACATGAGGACGGCCTCAACTGGGATCTTGGGTTCATGTCACGTTACCTGCAACCCCCATGACTTGCCTGAGCTTGCAACATCTCACTTAGTGTCCTGTCTGAAGACAATACACATTTATAAATGGAGATTCACAAGGATGTTGCCTGGATTGGGAGGCATGCCTTATGAAGATAGGTTGAGGGAGCTACGGCTCTTCTCCCTGGAGAGACGAAGGTTGAGAGGCGACCTGATAGAGGCGTATAAAATGTTGAGAGGGATAGATAGGATGGATTCTCAAAGGCTATTTCCCAGGGCTGAAATGGTCGCTACGAGAGGACACAGGTTTAAGGTGCCGGGGAGCAAGTACAGAGGAGATGTTAGGGGTAAGTTTTTCACTCAGAGGGTGGTGAGTGAGTGGAATCGGCTGCCATTGGTGGTGGTAGAGGCGAACTCGCTGAGGTCTTTTAAAAGACTTCTGGATGAGTACATGGGATTTAATGGGATTGGGAGTTATAGCTAGTTCTATGGCCTGGTAGGTATAGATACGATTGGTGCAACTTGTGGGCCGAAGGGCCTGTTTGTGCTGTAGCGTTCTATGTTCTATCTTTTTAATCTATGCTTAATGCTATCTCCACTCCCATTGTCTGCACCTTTAAGAATTCATTAGCTGTAAAGACTCGCATTCTAATCAGTATTCTGTAAACTGCTTGTGCCTTTATATGCTCTGTGTGTGACCAGAACTCTCCGCTCACCTTACGAAGGGGCAAACCCCAAAAGCTAGTGGATTTACTATCAAATAAACTTGTTGGACTTTAACCTGGTGTTGTGAGATTTCGTACTGGGAAAAGCTAGAAGCAGAGGGCACAACCTCAGGCTAAAGGGGCAACCCTTCAAAACAGAAATGAGGAGAAATTCCTTCAACCAGAGAGTGGTGAATCTGTGGAACTCTTTGCCGCAGAAGGCTGAATGGCGGAGCAGGACTTGATGGGCTGAGTGGCCTAAGTCTGCCTTTATGTCTTATGGTCTTATGGAGAGATGCTATAATTCTATGACTTTCTGGGTGTCTTTTTCTTTGACCATGTTTGGGGAGTTGAAGAAATGCCTGATACTGTGCACCCAACCTGAAGGCATTATTTTTCATTCATTCGTGGGACATGAGGATCACTTTGCCAGCCAGCATTTATTGCCCATCCCTACATCCAGATCACGAGCTCCCTTTAATGGAGTTTTGCCACTCTGTTTGCATTTGAAAGCATTTCCTGGACGCACATTGGAGCAGAATTTCCTGAAAACCCTCCACGTAGCGACGGCGCAGCTCTGGCATTCTCGCATCCCCGTGGTGCCAGGAAATTGCTTCAAATTCTGGTGTAAGAGACTGCTATCCGTACATCCCCCAGGCAGTCATTTGCTGGGAGCTTTGCACTGCTCCTCAAGAGACGCCCGGTGCAAAAGTAAAACAGCTAATTGTCATAGCTCCATTCCCCATCAAAATCGATGGTGAGATCAAGTTTGCTTAATTAAAGCCTTGGTGAGTGTCCTAGCCACTTCGACCTTTATAAATTGGCGCTGGAGGGGCAGCAATCAATAAAGTATTCAATAGCTTAGCAGGTTTCCTGAGGTTTAAACCAGTTCCAGGAACTTCAGTTAAATCGTAATCCTCAGTTGGGTAATAAAGTAAGTGGTTTGACAGTCAGGCATGTTCTGATGGTTCCTCAACTATCGATAATTTGTGGAGTGCAACCAGCAAAAAAAAGTGCGGAAATATCTAAAGATTAAAAGCCGGGTAATGTGGTGCCAGTATTTAAAACTGGAAACACATCAGACAAAGTGATCTGCATGTATTTTATTTGATCTGATTTATTATTGTCGCAACACCAGGTTAAAGTCCAACAGGTTTATTTGCTGGCATGAGCTTTTGGAAGTTTGCTCCTTCATTAGGTGAGTGAAGACTTGATTACTTGTTCAGACTCACATTCTTGGAATTGAGCTGGTGTCTACGTATGCCATGTTTGCGAACCAAACTCTTCACTCACCTGATGAAGGGGCAAAGCTCCGAAAGCTCATGCTGCCAAATAAACCTGTTGTACTTTAACCTGAGACTGCTTACTGTGCCCACCCCAGTCCAACACCAGCAACCCCACATGAGTTATTATTGTTATATGTATTGGGATACAGTGAAAAGCATTGTTTCTCGCACCCAGTACAAATAAAACATACCCTTCATAGAGAAGGAAAGGAGAGGGGGCAGAATGTACTGTTACAGCCATAGCAAGGATGTGGAGAAGGATCAACTTAATATAAAGTAGGTTCATTCACAAGTTTTTAAGTTTATTTATTAGTGTCGCAAGTAGGGTTACCTTAACACTGCAATGAAGTTACTGTGAAAATCCCCTAGTCGCCACATTCCGGTACCTGTTTGGGTACACTGAGGGAGAATTTAAGTGGCCAGTGCACTTAACCAGCGTGTCCATTGAACCGTGGGAGGAAACCGGAGCACCCGGAGGAAACTCAAGCAGACACGGGGAGAACGTGCAGAATCCACATAGACAGTGACCCAAGCCAGGAATTGAATCTGGGTTCCGGACTCTGAGCAACAGTGCTAACAACTGTGTCACTGCGCCACTGCAAAAAGTGATGGCAGCAGGAGAGAGATTGTTCTTGTGTCAGTTGATACATGATCTCAGACTTTTGAATCTTCTTCCTAACAGAAGAAGGAGGAAGGGAGTGTGTCTGGGGTGCGTGGTGTCCTTAGTTTTGCTGGCTGCTTTTCTGAGGCAGCGGAAAGTGTCGACAGAGTCAATGGATGGAAGGCTGGTTTGCGTGATGGATTGGGCTACGTTCACAACCCTTTGTAGTTTCTTGTGGTCTAGGTCAGAGCGGGAGCCTTACCAAGCTGTGATACATCTGGAAAGTATGCTTTCTATGGTGCATATGTAAAAATATATACAGTGCCTTTCATACCGCAGGATGCTACATGGAAGCTTTATTTAACACAATTGGACAAGATTGAAAACTGGCTTGGTTGTACAAGTAGGTTATAATTCGCATCTTAAAAAATGAAAATCTTCAAAGGGGTCTCAGTTAGCTCAATTGGCTGGATGGCTGGATGCCAACAGCGCGGGTTCAATTCCTGTAGCGGCTGATGTCATTCATGAAGACCCCACCTTCTCAACCTCACCTCAGGTGTGGTGAACCCCCAGGTTAAATCACCACCAGTCAACTCTTTCTCATCGCGGTGAGTGGCCTAGAAGAATGAGGGGAGATCTCATTGAGACGTATAAGATGATGAATGGGATGGATAGGATAGAGGTGGAAAGACTCTTCCCGCTCAAAAAAGACAGTAGGACTAGGGGGCACAGCCTCAAGATAAAAGGGGGGCGGTTTAGAACGGAGTTGAGGAGGAACTTCTTCACTCAAAGGGTGGTGAATCTCTGGAATTCTCTGCCCGTTGAAGTGGTGGAGGCTGCCTCGCTAAATATTTTTAAGACGCAGGTTGATGGGTTTTTGATAAGCGAGGGGATTAAGGGTTATGGGGAGAGGGCGGGAATGTGGAACTGAGCCACGACAGATCAGCCATGATCTTATTGAATGGCGGGGCAGGCTTGAAGGGCTAGATGGCCTACTCCTGCTCCTATTTCTTATGTTCTTATTTCTTATTTCTTATCTAGGACCATGGTAAATTTACCTTACCTTTTCAAAGATGAGAGGACAGATTGGAAAGATGGAAAGGTTTCTGGAAGGAAGGAAACCACTGAAAATCAAAGCCTCACCTCTGTTTATAATATCATTAATAAATTTTCAAATTATCTACACAACAACGTAGTAAATACAGTCATATATGAACACATGAATTCGAAGCAGTGGGCCACTCGAGCCTGCTGTGCCATTCAACAAGATCATGGCTGATCTGATTGTAACCTCAGTATTAGCCGACTGCCAATAACTTTTCACCTCCTCATTGATCAAGAATCTATCTAGCTCAGCGTTAAAAATATTCAAAGACTCTTCTTCCACTGCCTTTTGAGGAAGAGGATTTCAGAGAATCATAGAATTCCTACAGTGCAAAAGGAGGCCATTCAGCCCAATAAGTCTGTACCAACAATAATCCTACCCAGCAACCCCACACATTCACCCCGCCAATCCCTCCAACCTACACATTTAGCATGGCCAATGCATCTAACCTGCACATCTTTGGACTGTGGAAGGAAACCGGAGCATCCGAAGGAAACCCATACAGACATGGGGAGAACCAGCAGACTCTGCACAGCCAGGAATTGGACCCAGGTCCTTGGAGCTGTGAGGCACCAGTGCTTACCCTTGTGTCAACATGCCACCCACTCACAACCCTCTGAGAGAAAGTAAATTCCCTTAATCTCCATCTTAAATGAGTGACGCCTTACACAGTGACCCCTGGTTATAGATTCTCTGATGAGATGAAACATCCTGTCCACACCCACTCTGTCAATACCTCTCAGGATCAAGTCACCTTTCACCCTTCTAAACTCCAGCGTATACAAACCTAAACTCTCCAACCTTTCCTTATTAGATAACTCCACCCTTCCCTGGTATTAGTCAGTGTGGATTCAGAGACGAACACCCTGCAGATATTTAAGACACACTCGATGCCGCAATGGAAATGCTTCTGGATTAATTTGAATGGAAACAAAGCATGAGGCAAATAACTATCAGCTATAATCATATTCCAGTCTTATAACTAGCATGATCTGGCCTTGCAGCCACCATTCCCAATAGGAATCATTGTTATTGTCTGAGTTAATCCATCAGTGAACAGTTTGGACTGGAACGCAGGCATATTTCCGGAGGAGGAAGCAGAAATTGGAGGCCAAGTCATCTTCTGTCCCCAGCATGCTACACATTGGGTCACATTATGGAAGCACAGTCAAGGTGAACTAATGTAACAATTAGGGAATCATAGAATCCCTACAGTGCAGAAGGAGACCATTTGACCCATCGAGCCTACACCAATAACAATTCCACTCATGCCATAGCCCTATAATCCCTGCTAATCCCCTTGACACTAATGGACAATTTAGTATGGCCAATCCATCTAACCCGCACATCTTTGGGCTGAAGAAGGAAACCGGAACACCCAGAGGAAGCCCACACAGACACAGGGAGAACATGCAAACTCCACACAGACAGTCATCCAGGGCTGGGATCGAACCCAGGTCCCTGGCACTGTGAGGCAGCAGTGCTAACCACTGTCCCATCGTGCTGATGACCTAGTGGTATTATTGCTAGACTATTAATCCAGAAACTCAGCTCACGTTCTAGAGACCTGGGTTCAAATCCCGACATGGCAGACAATGGAATTTGAATTCAATAAACAATATCTGGAATTAAGAATCTACTGATGACCATGAAACCGTTGTCGAGTGTCCGAAAAACCCATCTGGTTCACTAACGTTCTTTAAGGGAAGGAAATTTGCCGTCCTTGCCTGGTCTGGCCTACAAGTGACTCCAGAGCCACAGCAATGCGGTTGACTCTCAACTGCCCTCAGGCAACTAGGGATGGGCAATAAATGCTGGCCCCAGCAATGCCCACGTCCAACTAATGAATAAAAAAATGTAACTACTGCACTTCTTTCTGGATTCATTCAATGCACTGGCTCAAACTTAATTTATTTTTTGCCAAAATCTGCATTCACTTTGGTAAGTCGAAATGTTCAGATTCACAGTAAGATTTATGGAATTATATTTCATAGTGACATGGTTAAATATATCTAGAAAATAAACGTTTGTATGTTTAAATAGCTTCTTTAGCAGCTTTAACCATAGTCTTACTCAAAAGCCTGGGCTTGAAGTTAATAATCTTTAGTTTTATGGAATTTACAGCTAAGTTGATGCCTGCAGTCGCTGAGATGACATATTGTGGGAACATAACAGTATGGAGAATTTGTCATATTACATTGGCACAATCCTCCAATCTTTCCTCAGTCTATTCAATGGTTACAGCATAGAAATTGGATATTTGGCTATCATGCATTCTGCAACTTATCAATTCCATTCCTCCCAGATTTTCCCCATAACCCCACATTTTTTTTCCATTCTGATAATTATCCAATTCCCCTTTGAAATCCAAAATTCCATCTATCTCCAACACAGTTTCAGATAGTGCATTTGAGACCTGAGTCGCTCTTTGTACAGTTTTGTGGTTCTTTCTGGTTGCCATTGCTTCTTTCGCCAATCACCTTAAATCAACATCCTCTGATCCTTGCCCTGTGTGCTAATGGGAACTGTTTTACCCAGTCGACTCTGTCCAGAACCCTCGCCATTCTGAACACCTCAATCAGATCTCTTCTCAACCATCTCTTATGACTGTGTGGCCAATTTCTGCTCCAACTCCATTTTCAACTTTGTTGATGACACCAGTGCAGTGGGTCGGATCTCAAACAATGGCGAGACAGAGTACAGGAAAGAGATAGAGAATCTGGTGAACTGGTGTGGCGACAATAATCTCTCCCTCAATGTTAATAAAATGAAGGAGATAGTCATCGAACTCAGGAAGCAGAGTGGAAGACATACCCCTGTCTACATCAACAATGATGAAGTGGAAATGGTCAAGAGCTTCAAGTTTCTAGGTGTCCAGATCATGAACAATCTGTCCTGCTCCCTCCATGCTGATGCTATACTTAAGAAAACCCACCAATGCGTCTTTTTTCTCAGGAGACTAAGGAGATTTGGCATGTCCACTACAACGCTCACCAATTTTTGCACCATAGAAAGCATCCTTCCTGGATGTATCACAGCTTGGTACTGCTCCTGCTCTGACCAAGACCACAAAAATTAGAAAGAGTCGTGAATGTAGCCCAATCCATCATGCAAACCAGTCTGTCATCTGAATACCTAGGAAAAGCAGCCAGCATAATTAAGAACACCACGTACTCCTGACATTCTCTCTATTTCCCCATCTTCGTCAATTGGGGAAAAGATACAAAAGTCCAACTACATGTACCAACCAACTCAAGAACAACATCTTCCCTGCTGCCATCAGACATTTGAATGGATCTGCCATTTATTAAGCTGATCTTTCTCTTTACCCCATCTGTGGCTACAACACTATATTCTGCACCCTCTTCTTTCCTTCTCCCCTAAGCACTCTATTATTGGCAGGCTTTGCCTGTATAGCACCCAAGTAACAATACCTTTCACTGTATCCCAATGCATGTGAGAATAATAAATCAAACCATTTTTTCTCTGAGGAGTACAATCGCCAATCTATCCACAACACTGAAATTCCTCATCGCTGCTCCCATTCCCCTTTGTTTTCCTCTTTCCGGAGGGTTTCAAAACAAGTTGTATCCATGCGTTTTTGGTAGCTTTTGCAGGAATTATTTCCTGCATTTTTTGTTTCACTTCAGTAACTGTTGGACACATGGGACAGAGGAAGACTGTTAGCCAGATGAAGTGTGCCTTATGTTTGCACAGAGTTTAGAAACAACCACTGCTCACATTTGTTTGTACAGTTATAATGAGTGTGGATAACACTAATTATTTTTTAAGGAACTTATCAAAAAGACTTTTGCTGTCTATCAAAACGTCTTTCTAAATTCTTTCACTGGAGACCTGCACCTCATCATACCATCTCCATCACCCAGCTCCCGCATACTTAATATAGTGTGACCTCTGAACCCTGATGAACAACCCAACTGACATTCCCCAGTGATAAAAAGCAAAATTTAACAGTGGTAATGTGTGTAAGTCTGCATTGAAAGTAGGAAATGCTAAAAATAGTGGCTGCAGGAAAAGGTGCCTGCAGTGGGAGAACAGGTGAGTGCTTTGGGTAGGATTTTCCGACAATTCCTGACATGGTCAGGCATTGATGGAGACAGAGAACAACTTGTCCTGCATGGTGGAGGACATACCCCTGTCTACATGGACGAGGATGAAGTGGAAATAGAATCCTACAGTGCAGAAGGAGGCCATTCGGCCCATCGAGTCTGCACCAATCACAATCCCACAAAGGCTCCATCCCCATTTACCCTAGCTAGTCCCCCTGACACGAAGGGGCAATTTAGCATGGCCAATCCACTTGACCCATACATGTTTGGAAATGGTCAAGGGCTTCAGGTCTCTAGGTATCCAGATCACCGACAACCTTCCTGCTCCCTCCATGATGACACTATAGTTAAGAAAGTCCTCCACTTTCTCAGGAGGCGAAGAATATTTGGTACGTCTGCTACGGTTCTCACCAATTTTTATAGATACACCATAGAAAGCACCCTTTCTGGATGTATTGCAGCTTGGTATGGCTCCTTCTCTGACTAAGATAGAAAGAAACTACAAAGGATTGTGAACATAATGCAGTCCATCCCACAAACCAGCCTCCCATCATTATGGTTCAGGTTAGAAACTCCAAAGTGTTTTTTGAAGCCCACCTGGATCATAAGTTTTGCATTTTGAATTTGACTAGGATAAGCATGAGATGTTTCACTTCAGGGGTGATTCAAAACACCCACTCGGATGTTTATTTAAACAAAGTTTATTTAAGAATATGGTTAACATGTACAGTAAGAAAATTAGCAAGAATTTTTGTTGATTACAAACAAGAAACAAAGCAATCACTATAATGTATAACCCTTAACCAATATATATATTTGGTTCCTGGCTTGAGTCATTTTCTGTGTGGAGTTTGCACATCCTCCTTGTGTCTGCATGGGTTTCCTCTGAGTGCTCCGGTTTCCTCCCACAGTCCAAAGATGTGCGGATCAGGTTGATTGGCCAAGCTAAAATTGCCCCTTAGTGTTCTAAGATGTGTAGGTTAGAGGGATTAGCAGATAAACATGTTGGGATAAGAGAGTAGAGCCTGGGTGGGATTGTGGTCGGTGCAGACTTGATGGGCCAAATGGCCTCTTTCTGTACTGTAGGGTTTCTATGATTCTATAATATCGGATGTTCCAATCAAAACCAATATCAAATGAACAAAACCCTTTACCCAGATTTTTCACTGCACAGGCTAAAGCTCACGTGGTACTGGAATCCTGTTCCTGGGTTGCATGCTGATTTCAAATGACCTTGAAAACTCAGAGCAGCTTGTCATCAGATCAGCTCCTCAAAACACAATTCCTTACTGCAGCATGGCAACAAGACTTTCTTTCAACTAACTGGTAAAAATTTCAAAGCAAAACAGAGAGAAAGAAACTTAAGTTGACCTGCCCACAGTTTTTTATTCCTCCTTCCAGGAATGATATCACGCAAGGCTGTGAACATGATTTAAAAAAAACTCTGAAAATTATACTAAAATCATGCTATCCATTGACTCTGTCTACACTTTCCACTGCTTCAGCAAAGTAGCCAGCATAATTAAGGACCCCACGCACCGTGGGCATTCTCTCTTTCAACTCCTTCCGTCGGGATAAAGATACAAAAGTCTGACGTCACATACCAACCGTATCAAGTACAGCTTCTTCCCTGCTGCCATCAGACCTTTGAATGGACCCACCTCAAATTAAGTTGATCTTTCTCTACACCTTAACTATGACTGTAACACCACATTCTGCATTCTCTCCTTTCCTTCTTTATGAACAGTATGCTTTTTCTATACTGAGCGCAAGAAACAATACTTTTCATTGTATCCCAATACATGCGACCATAATAAATCAAATTAATTCAAAATCTGCTGTCTGAGCACAAAAGAATCTTGTATACATTTCCATAGAACCATACAGTCCCTACAGTGCAGTCAGAGGCCATTCAGTCCATCGAGACTGCACTGACTATCCAAATTAGCATCCCACCCATGATCCCTCTGCCCTATCCCCATGCAGTTAGCATGGTCAATCTTGCACATCTTCAGATTGTGGGAGGAAACCGAAGCACCCAGAGAAAACCCATGCAGACACTGGGAGCATGTGCCAACTCCACTTAGACAGTCGCCTGAGGCTGGAGTCAAACCCAGGTCCCTGGTGCTGTGAGGCAGCAGTGCTAACCACCGCGCCACCATGCAGCCCAAGCCTCCATTACTTCCCAATGCTCTTTGCAATCGATGAACATTTGAAAGGTGAAGGGAAAGAAGGGACAATGCTGGAAGCACTCTTCAGCTCAGGCAGCGCCTGTGCAAAGAGCTAATGTCTTCGGTCAATGGCTTTGTATCAGAGAGTTAACACACTTTTTTTTGGAAGCGGTCACATGGCCAGGAAAAAGGGGTCTTGTGGCGGGGGGAGGATTGTGAATGAGATGGCGGCGGGGGAGAGGGTGCGGAGGGAAGAGGGTATGGGCAAGGAAGAAGTGCAAGGTCAGCAATACAGTGGAGACTGAATAAATGACAGTAGAGATGATTAGGCAAGGCTGAATGATATCGTAATGGAACAAGCAAAGAGGTTAGGAAAGCAAATTGAAAGGTTAACAGCAGAATCATTAACAGCACGTGCTGTCTGAGAAAGTGAGATTGATGGACATGATCTGATGTCATTGAACTAAACGTTGAGGCTGGAAGGTCTCAGCAGTACGGTGGCACAATGGTTAACACTGCTGCCTCAAAGCACCAGGGTCCCAGGTTCCATTCTGGTCTTGGGTGTCTGTCTGTGTGGAGTTTGCACAGTAAAAAGTCTGACAACACCAGGTTTTAGTCCAACCGATTTATCTGATAGTAAACTCACAAGCTTTCGAGGGGGGTTCCCTCTTCGTCAGGTAAATGGAGAGTTCTGGCCTCGGACAGAGCATATAAAGCACAGACAGTTTAGAGATTACTGATTAGAATGTTGCACATTAGAGTGTGCACATTCTCCCTGTGTCTGTGTGGGTTTCCTTCGGGTGCCCCGGTTTCCTCCCACACTCTAAACATACGTAGGTTAGGTGGATTGGCCATGCTAACTTGCTCCCTTGTTTCAGGGGGATTAGCTAGGACATAAGAACATAACATAAGAAATAGGAGCAGGAGTAGGCCATCTAGCCCTTCGAGCCTGCCCTGCCATTCAATAAGATCATGGCTGATCTGTTGCTGCTCAGTTCCACTTTCCCGCCCTCTCCCCATAACCCTTAATCCCCTCGCTTATCAAAAACCCATCAACCTGCGTCTTAAAAATATTTAGCGAGGCAGCCTCCACCACTTCAGCGGGCAGAGAATTCCAGAGATTCACCACCCTTTGAGTGAAGAAGTTCCTCCTCAACTCCGTTCTAAACCGCCCCCCTTTTATCTTGAGGCTGTGCCCCCTAGTCCTACTGTCTTTTTTAAATACTTTGGGTTACGGGAATAGGGCCTGGGTGGGAGCGGTCAGCGCAGGCTCGATCAGCCCAATGTCCTCCTTCTGCAGAGAGTCTATGACTCTTTTATGATGACCAACTGTTGAGGCCGGAAGATCTCAGTCGCACAGTGGTTAGCACTGCTGCCTTAGAGCACCAGAGATCCGGGTTCAATTCCCAGCCTTGGGTGACTGTATGGGGTTTGTACGTTTTCCCAGTGTCTGCATGGGTTTCCTTTCGGTGCTCCAGTTTCCTCCCACACTGCAAAGGTGTGCTGGTTAGGTTGATTGGCCACGCTAAATTACCATGCTAACTCCTTAGTGTCAGGGGATTAGCAAGATGAATACATGGGGTTACCGGGATGGGGTCTGGGGTGGGATGGTTGTCAGTGTAAACTCGAAGGGCCATATGGCCTCTTTCTGTACTGCAGGGTTTCTACGATTCTTCTATGATGAACTAAATATTGAGACTGAAAGGCTGTGAAGTGCCAACTAAAAGGTATTCTTCAGAAGCTGTCTGATCTCCTCTGTGCTCGCAGCGTTTTCTGTTTTTATTTCAGATACCGAGCATTCTCAGTAAATTGCTTTTGAAGTGTAGCTGATGTTGTAATGTAGGGAAAGTGATCTTGAAAAGCACATTTAAAGTAACAAAACTTCCCGAGACGGTGCACAGGAACTTTATCAAACAGTTCCTGACACCCGACCGTATGAGATGAAATTGGGACAGGTGAGATAGGATTCAAGACATGTCTTAAAGGAAAACAGGGAGAGGTGGGTGAAGAGAGTGAGCGCTCGGATTTGAGAGGCCTGTAGCGATAGGGTTAAAGGGAGTATGAGAGTTGGGAGAGCTATGACCTGGGGGGAAGGCTGCCAATGGCCACAGGGGACTCCAACTGATTACTTCCTCTTCTTCTTCTGAAAGCAGCTCATCCAGTAAATGCTGCCTTGCTAACTGTCTGGCATGGACCTCCCCTGGTCCTGGGTAAAATAGTAATGGGGGCAGTTAGATCATAGAACATAGAACATTACAGCGCAGTACAGGCACTTCGGCCCTCGATGTTGCGCCGACCAGTGGAACCAATCTAATGACCCTCTACCAAAACTATTCCAATGTTATCTATATGTCTATCCACTGACCATTTGAATGCCCTTAAAGTTGGCTAGTCCACTACTGCTGCAGGCAGCACATTCCACGCCCTTACTACCCTCTGAGTAAAGATTGCTGCGCTGTGGTGGACGTTTATTAGACAACTCAGTACCTCAGTAGGCCCAAGGGCAGGCTAGTTCCTCGTCCACCATACATAAAATGAGAGGCAGGATTGGAGGTGTGTGCGGGAAGGCAATGGGAAGACCACACTCTTTATTTCTTGAGGTTTTGAAACAGGTGGTGGCCTGGTGGTACTTTCACTAGACTATTAATCCAGAAACTCAGCTAATGCTTTGGGGACCCGGGTTCAAATCCACGTCACAGTGGGATTTGAATTCAATCAAAACATCTATAATTAAGCATTTAGTGATGACCATGAAACCATTGTCGATTGTCGGAAAAACCCATTTGGTTCACTAATGCCCTTTAGGGAGGGCAATCTGCCATCCTTACCCGGTCTGGCCTACATGTGATCCAGAGCCACAGCAATGTGGTTGACTCTCAACTGGCCCCTGAAATACCTAGCAAGTTTAAGTTTATTTTATTAGTGTCATAAATAGGTGTACATTAACACTGCCATGAAGTTACTGTGAAAATCCCCTAGTTGCCACACTCTAGGGCCTGCTCGGGTACACTGCTGGAGAATTTAGCGTGGTCAGTGCATTTAACCAGCACGTCGTTCAGACTGTGGGAGGAAATCGGAGCAGCCAGAGGAAGCCCACCCAGACACGGGGAGAATGTGCAGACTCCACACAGATAGTGATCCAAGCCAGGAATCGAACCCGGGTCCCTGGCACTGTGAGGCAGCACTGTGCCATAGCAAGACACTCAGATCAAGAGCAACTAGGGATGGACAATAAATGCTGGCCAGGCAGCGATGCCCATGTCCCATGAACGAATTTTAAAAAACCCAGTTAGAAACATTAAGAAGTTGATGTGTGGGTAGAATGTCAGCAAGCAATTCCTGAACTTCTCTGACATTGACACAAACCCTCAGAGCAACAACTGCTAATACGACCTGTCCAGAATTTTTAGTGTCTTCCACACAATTACAGCTGAAAAAACCCTCTGTACAAATTGCTGATGGCAGGAACCTTAGATAACGGTTAGCGGTGATGTTTCACAGGAACACTCAAATGCTGTGGAGATCATTGTCTTTGTTATAAAAGCAGAAGCTATCTGTGCCTTTTTTTTAGCCTTTAACTGTTTACCTGACTCACAACGTAGATAGTAAGGACTATGGAAAGTGTGGAATTTTTTTTATTCATTAATGGGACAGGAGCATCAATGGCTGGCCAGTGTTGATTGCCCATTCCCTGTTGCCCTTGGAGGGCAGTGGAGAGTAAACCACACTGCTGTGACTCTGGGGACACGTGTAGGCCAGACCAGGTAAGGATGGCAGATTCCCTTCCCTAAAGTATATCAGTGAACAAGTTGGGGTTTTCTGGCCATTGATCATGGTCCTTAGTAGATTTTTAATTCCAGATTTTTTTAATTGAATTCCACCATCTGCTGGGGCGGGATTTGAACCTGGGTCCCCAGATACATTAACTGAGTTTCTGGGTTAATAGTCTAACAATCACCCACTAAAATCTGAAACAGATAAGGCAGCAACATGTTTGCACGAGACTGATTTATTGGTCCAAATATTCTGCTAAACCAAAGCAAGAATAGACAAGAGATGGAACTTAATGATAATAATAAATTGCCTGTTAACCATTGTAACCAACAGAGCCATTAGTCTGGTTGGAAATTTGACTCGCCAGTAGACTGCATTACACAATCATAGTTCAACCACTCCTAATTCTGATATTCTTACTTGGGTTCATAAGCATTTAATAACATGTAATGGAAAAGGGCTCAGATGATCACAATGGGAAGGGAGGATTAGGGCTAATGTAAAATTCTCAGTTAGGTCATCTGTTACGCCAGCTGTTTCCCAGAAATACAAAATAATCACACCTTTGTGGAGTATTTAAGTGGTTGCATGGTTGCTTTAAGAGCTGATCACATGATTTGACGGTGATGTCATTAGGGTGTTGCAGAGGCTGCTGTTTTACTTTCAGTTTGTAACTCTGTACAGGCGAAAGCTCTTAGAATAAAACTGTTGTAGTCAGAAGTTGAAAGTAAAGTTTATTTATTAGTCACAAATAAGGTTTACATTAACACTGCAATGAAGCTACTGTGAAATTCCCCTCAGTTAGTTGGCAAATCACCATCTTTTCATTTTAATAAAACCCACAACCCCTTAAATAGTTAGGACATTACAGCTGTTTGGATTTTAGGTTGACACAGGGGTCAAAGGTTAAGGGGAGAGTTGAGCTGAGGCTGGAGTCAGATCAGCCATGATCTTATTGAATGGCAGAGCAGACGCAACGGGCCTACTAGACTATGGCTGCTTCAACTTGTGTTCAGACTCAATGCTGGAGCTGTCATCGAGTGTATCCCTTGTTGCTCTCTGTGTGGCTGGCGGACTGAAACATTGTTGTTTGGCACCTGAGAGCATTGCAGTGTAAACGTGGCATGCTGGATGTACATTCACGTATGAATTAGTTCCTAACATTTCACGGATTTTCGCAGAGTCTTCCTGAATCTGTGACCCTTTAAGGATCGTGGCTGAGGCCTTGTTCTAGTATTCCTATCCTTGTTCCTGGCATCCCCCAATTTTCACCAGCATAGGATAAGGGTGAGGGCATGGGCCCACACCCTGCACTCCTGACCTGGTCAACTCCAGAGCAGGGATGGGCATCTCCTAGTTCCCCCATGATTTTTACGGAGTTGGGTCAGCTTTGCAAGGAGTCATGGCTCACTGCCTGTCAGAGACATCGTAAACCATAGTCTAGATGAAGAAGCTTTTTGAAAGCAAGGTTCAAAAGCTCTTATCCATTTCCCCTTTGCCAACCAATATCCCTTCATTCAAACTTATGGCCCCTCTTGGTGACTAGTGGAGTGCCCCAAGGGTCGGTGCTGGGGCCTCAGCTATTTACCATTTATATAGATGATCTGGAGGAGGGAACCGAGTGTAGAGTGTCGAAATTTGCTGATGACACCAAGATTGGTGGAACGGCAAATTGTGCGGAGGGTGTGGAGAGTCTGCAGAAGGATCTAGATAGGCTGGGCGAATGGGCCAGGAACTGGCAAATGGAATTTAATGTTGGCAAATGTGAGGTTGTCCACTTTGGTAGGAATAATGGTAGGAAGGACTATTACTTACGTGGCGAAAAACTGCAGCAGGCGACGGTGCAGAGGGACCTCGGGGTCCTTGTGCATGAGTCGCAAAAACCCAGCTTGCAGGTGCAGCAGGTGGTCAGGAAGGCGAATGGGATGCTGGCCTTCATAGCGAGGGGGATTGAATATAAAAGTAGGGAGGTCATGCTGCAGCTGTATAGGGCACTGGTGAGGCCGCAGTTGGAGTACTGTGTGCAGTTTTGGTCGCCGCACCTACGCAAGGATATTTTGGACTTGGAGAGAGTGCAGAGGAGGTTTACTAGGCTGATGCCAGAGTTGAGGGGGTTGAACTATGAGGAGAGGCTGAATAAGAACATAAGAACATAAGAACATAAGAAATAGGAGCAGGAGTAGGCCATCTAGCCCTTCGAGCCTGCCCCGCCATTCAATAAGATCATGGCTGACCTGTCGTGGCTCAGTTCCACTTTCCCACCCTCTCCCCATAACCCTTAATCCCCTCTCTTATCAAAAACCCATCAACCCGCTTCTTAAAAATATTTAGCGAGGCAGCCTCCACCACTTCAACGGGCAGAGAATTCCAGAGATTCACCACCCTTTGAGTGAAGAAGTTCCTCCTCAACTCCGTTCTGAACCGCCCCCCCTTTATCTTGAGGCTGTGCCCTCTAGTCCTACTGTCCTTTCTGAGCGGGAAGAGCCTCTCCACCTCTATCCTATCCATCCTATTCATCATCTTATACGTCTCAATGAGATCTCCCCTCATTCTTCTAAACTCTAACGAGTACAAGCCTAGTTTATTCAGCCTCTCCTCGTACTCGTTAGAGTTTAGAAGAATGAGGGGAGATCTCATTGAGACTTATAAGATGTTGAATGGGATGGATAGGATAGAGGTGGAGAGGCTCTTCCCGCTCAGAAACGACAGTAGGACTAGGGGGCACAGCCTCAAGATAAAGGGGGGGCGGTTTAGAACGGAGTTGAGGAGGAACTTCTTCACTCAAAGGGTGGTGAATCTCTGGAATTCTCTGCCCGTTGAAATGGTGGAGGCTGCCTCGCTAAATATTTTTAAAACGCGGGTTGATAGGTTTTTGATAAGCGAGGGGATTAAGGGTTATGGGGAGAGGGCGGGAATGTGGAACTGAGCCACGACAGATCAGCCATGATCTTATTGAATGGCGGGGCTGGCTCGAGGGGCTAGATGGCCTACTCCTGCTCCTATTTCTTATCTTCTTATGTTCTCCTACTCTCCTTGTCAACTGTCATAGCTGGCCCTTTAAGGGGTGTACATCAAGAGGGTCATGTGACCTGATTACCCAATGGGGAATGAGTACTGGGATCTCAGTGGAGAGTACTGGCTTTTGCAGCTGGATTCGCCCCAGAGCTGGGAGTGTGAATATTATGAAGGTATTCTGTATGTTGGGTTGACTGAAAGGGATGGGGTGGAGGCTTGAGTGAAGCACAGACGATAGCATGGAGAAGTTTGTCAAAATGGCCTGTTTCTGTGCAGTAGTTCCTATTTATTTCGAGTCAACCTGTTTCAGATATATTATGATCTTAGAGTCAGTTGTGATAAAAGGAGACAAAGGTATATTTAGATTGTTAAAGCCCTCAGTATATGTGAGCATGTCCCTGACATGGAACATAAACAAAGACTTGATATGGCATTAAGATTATTATGGACTCTAATATATGAGGTATTTAATTACTTGTGGATGCCTTAAGGTGCAGGTACTATACTTTCTTAGACACTTTGAAAGCACATGTTAGAGACTGAATGATTGCTTCTATACTGTCAAGAAAATGAGATAATTAATCGTTTTAATTCTGGTTGAAGTCAATATAAACACTTTACGTAGAATTCCATATTTAGAGAGTAGAAATAGAACATTCAACTCAACTGCTTTATGTCCTCAGAAACCTCCACTTACCCAACCTCACCTCATGCTACCTTATTTTTATTACTTTCTCCCTCTGGAATTCCCTTATGTATTTCTATGTCCTTTCATTCAATGACTCACTGTGACAGGGTGGTCCACATTCTCACCACTATTGGCTACATTTGACATAGGCCAGTTTAGCTCCATCTGCCCAAGGAGAGAGCGCCACTCCTCCACCCAATTATTGGTTGTTTCCCACCCGCCGCCATATTGCTGTGGGGGATTTGATGGGGAGCCGAGGTATTTGCCTGTGTCGGAACCTCCATACAAAATGGGTCCTGTGATGTGCAGAGGAATCTGATACATTCTAATTGGAACGGTGCTGTGGATAGTCGACTGGATGGAACATGGCTTGCAGAGTGGAAGAGGTCTGGGAATGGGTGCTCTTGTTAGGGCTAGGATGTGAGGGAGCACTCTACTCTGCTCCTTAAGAATAATGCTGTCACTTTGGGCTCTCAATCCATCTCTCCAAAACCCCTCTTCCACCACCTGTGCCCCCCACCCATGCCCCACCCCCCACATACCACCTTTGCCCCCCATCTACCACCTGTGCCATCCTCCGCTCTCCACCCTGTCTTTCAATTCTTTTCCTCCCATCATCCAATATTTCTGTAGGTGTGAATGACATCCACACCATCCAATAAAGTTTCTTTAGTTATTAGTGTCACAAGTAGGCTTACATTAACTCTGCAATGAATTTATTGTGAAAATCCCCCAGTCGCCACTTTCTGGCGCCTGTTCAGGTTCACTGAGTGAGAATTTAGCACAGCCAATGCACCTAATGTGCACATCTTTTGGACCGCGAGAGGAAACCAGAGCACCTGGAGGGAACCCATACAGACACGGGGAGAATGTGCAGACTCAGCAAAGACAGTGACCCAAGTTGGAATCGAACCCAAGTCCCTGAGAAGCAGCAGTGCTAACCACCGAGCCACCCCATGGTGCATGGTTGGAAGGTGTCATCTTCATCTCTCCTTGACATTCGAAGGGTCACCTTCCAGCAACGTCTCGGAAATAGCAATGAGATAAGTTTATTTTATTAGTGTCACAAATAGGCTTACGTTAACGTTGCAATGAAGTTACTGTGAAAATCCCTGAGTCACCACACTCCTGTTTGGGTACCCTGAGAGAGAATTTAGCATAGCCAATGCACCTAATCAGCATGTAACTAGATAATAAACTGTAGTGATGGTGGTGGAGAGATGAATGTTGGTTCGGGCATGCTTGCTCATCTTCAGAAGCCTGCCTTGGAATCTTTAAAATATGCTGGAGAGGGCGGATGCAGCCTAGCTCCCTGAGCACCACACCAGCAAATTGCCTTTGATTTTGAGCAGCACTAATTCAATAGATACAAGCAAAGTCATGGATTATCTTCCAAATAGTGCATGATATTCACTCTTAACTGCTATCCATATTGTCCCACGTTTAATCACTCAATTTAATGTGTTTCCTTTAAACTGCACCATTAAATCATATTTTAAATGTGCCTCAATTACACACATAGGCATACAAAGTGGTCAACAAGTGATGCAAAATTATTGTTCTCCTTGAGGTAGTTAATTTAGCCTACAATTATCTGGCAATTTTCTACTTGAGTACTAATATCTTACAAACGAAAGTAATTCAAATTGCAAAATGAAGCAGAGCGATATCAGCAAAAAACACGTTTAACACCCTGGAGCTAATTTTTATCACATATGTTATAGGTAGCTTGATCTAAAGATTTTTGAAACGCCGCTTCTGTCAGGGAAGGGATGGCTTAGTGGTATCGTTGCCAAATTACTAATCCAAAAGCTCAGCGAATGTTCTGGGGACCAGGGTTCAAATCCCATCGTAGCAGATGGTGGAATCTGAATTCAATGAAAAATATCTGGAATTAAGAATCCACTGATGGATTTAGTGTGATCAAAAGTAGTCAGCACAGCTTTGTCAAGGGCAGGTCGTGCTTTACGAGCCTAGTTGAGTTCTTTGAAAATGTGACTAAACATATCGATGAAGGAAGAGCGGTGGATGTGGTTTGTATGGACTTCAGCAAGGCGTTTGATAAGGTCCCCCATGCAAGTCTTCTTGAGAAGATGAGAGGGTATGGGATCCAAGGGGCTTTGGCCTTGTGGATCCAGAACTGGCTTGCCTGCAGAAGGCAGAGAGTGGTTGTGGATAGGATGCAAGACTGGGCACAGAAGTGGCAGATGGACTTCAACACGGATAAATGTGTAGTGGTCCATTTTGGCAGGTCCAATGGGATGAAGGAATATAATATCAAGGGTAGGACTCTTAGCAGTGTAGGGGATCAGAAGGACCTTGGGGTCTGGGTCCATAGGACGCTTAAATCGGCCTCGCAGGTGGAGGATGTGGTCAAGAAGGCGTACGGTGTACTAGCCTTCATTAATTGAGGGATTGAGTTTAGGAGTCGGGAGATAATGCTGCAACTTTATAAGACCCTTGTCAGACCCCACTTGGAGTACTGTGCACAGTTCTTGTCGCTTCACTACAAGAAGGATGTGGAAGCTATTGAGAGGGTGCAGAGGAGATTTACAAGGATGTTGCCTGGATTGGGAGGCATGCCTTATGAGAATAGGTTGAGGGAGCTAGGTCTTTTCTCCCTGGAGAGACTAAGGATGAGAGGCAACCTGATAGAGGTTTATAAAATGTTGAGAGCAATAGATAGGGTGGATTCTCGGAGGCTATTTCCCAGGGCTGAAATGGTCGCTATGACAGGACACAGGTTTAAGGTGCTGGGGAGTAGGTATAGAGGAGATGTGAGGGGTAAGTTTTTCACTGAGGGTGGTGGGTGAGTGGAATTGGCCGCCGTCGGTGGTGGTGGAGGCGAGCTCGTCAGGGTCTTTTAAGAGAGTTCTGGATGAGTATATGGGATTTAATAGGATTGAGGGTTATAGAGAGGCCTGGTAGGTAGGGATATGATCGGCGCAACTTGTGGGCTGAAGTGCTTGTTTGTGCTGTAGTGTTCTATGTTCTGTATTCTGATGACCATGAAACCGTTGTCGATTATTGAAAACACCTATCTGTTCTTGAGGGAAGGAAATCTGCCGCCCTTACCTGGTCTGGCCTACATGTAATGTCAGAACCACAGCAATGTGGTTGACATTCAACTGCCTTCCAGGGCAGCTAGGGGTGGACAATAAATGCTGGCCAGCCAGCGGCACCCATGTTCCGTGAATGAGAAAAAACAAGGTCTGTCTTGAAGTCGATTTGAATTCAGAATAGGAACTGACTTTAATGAGGACTGCGTAAATATGTTTGTGAATGGTGTATTTTGCTTTGATTGCTGCTTGGTATTATTTGCACTATTTTTCCAGGTGCCTCTGAGTTTGCCCATTTGTCCCATTCAAGATCCCACGCTTGTGTATGTGACCGAGCATAAAACGGGGCAAATTCAACCTGGCAAGTTAATGCCTCACCAGTCAACTCTCACTCATCAGCATAGTGATGGAAGGTGTTGTTGTTATCAAGGGAACTTACTCATTAATGACCTGTTCACTGGCACTCAATTTGGATTCCACGAGGGCCACTCAACTCCTGACTACAGTCATGGGTAAACACAAACATAAGAGCTGAACTCCAGAGTGTAGGAGAGGGTGACTGCCCTTGACATCTTCGCAGTAGTTGCCCAAACATGGTATCTAGTCACCCTAGCAAAATTGGAGTCACTGGGAATCTGGGAGGAAAGTATCCATTGGTTGGACTCACAGCTGGCACAAAGGAAGATGCTTTTGGCTGTTGGAAGTCAATCATCTCAGTTCTAGGATATCACTGCAGGAGTTCCTCAGGGTCGTGACCTAGGCCTAATCATCTTCAGTTGCTTTGTCAATGACCTTCATCCCATCATTAGATTAGAAGTGAAGGTGTCCACTGATGATTTTACAATGCTCACTGCTGTTTGCAACTCCTCACGCACTGAAGCAGTCAATGTCCAAATACAGAAAGACCAGGACAACCAGGCTTGGGCTGATAGGTGGTGAGGAACATTGATTGGACCATAAATGTTCAGCAGCGAAATTAGGAACTAGCTCAACACACAAAAGAGAGATGAAGTTTGCAACTTCCTCCTGTGTAAATGGAAATTCTATGATTTCCAGTATGAACCCTGTCAACCCCTCCAAGAATCTCACATGATTAAATACGCTGACCCCTCATTTATTGAAACTCCAGTGAGCATTGTGCCAAATTTCTCAACCTTTCCTCATAAAACAACAGCTTCAAGCCAGGAATCTGAACCTTCTCTTAACTGTCCCAGGAACTCCTGTTCCGGGGTTCCTGTGCCCTGGGATTTGTAGATCATCGAGCCACATCCCGTGTGACTTGAAAAGAAATGTTGAGTAAATTCTCCCTTCAGTGCTGCCTCTTTTCTCTGGAGCTCAGTCAAGCAACATGGATTTGGGCTTCAGAACTAATTCAATTAGTTGCTAAATCAAATATAGCTTAAAGCATGAGCAAGTAAATGAGACTGGGGCAATATGGAAGTACAAAGCCAATTGTGTCATACACTCTGTGTCTCGCCATTATAACTTCAATCAAGGATGTTTAGACAACTCAAGACTTCAGTAGCCTTCAGACTGTACAATCCGTGAGAATTCTTTGACGGTTATAGTTCTGACTAGAGGCTTGAGCTTTGTTGACATTAACTTCATCCATGTATGACATTGTGAAAATCTAAAAAAATGATTTTACCCAAACCATCATATTGTAAGAAATATATTTTGGTAAGGGCATTTTAAATACTCCTGGATTGGAATTATCTTTTCATTTCTAACCATTGTACATTCAGTAATAGGCAGTTCCTCACATTCTCTTCACATTATGCAACTTGAAATTGGATCGGCATGGTGGCACAGTGGTTAGTGCTGCTGCCTCACAGTGCCAGGGACCCGGGTTCAATTCTTGGCTTCGGTCACTGTCTGTGCGGAGTTTGCATGTTCTCCCTGTGTCTGCATCTCTGATTTCCTCCCATAGCCCAAAGGTATGCAGGTTAGGTGGTTTGGCAATGCTAAATTGCCCCTTAGGGGGATTAGCTAGGGTAAATGCATGGGGTTGGGGTGATAGGATGGGATTATGGTCAGTGCAGACTTGATGGGCTGAATGGCCTCTTTCTGCACTGCAAGGATTCTACGATGGAAAGTAAATTTGACTGTTATATTTAGCTCACGTACTTGCATAGAGTCAAAAGGTGCAATCTTACCTGCCATCTCACTGCAGCGAAGTCAGAGAATTTAGCACCCAGCCAAATCTCCATTCACTGCAGTAGGATGGGAAAAAAGGTGCTGAACATTGAATTTTACAACACAGGAAGAGGCCCTCTGGCCCATCGTGTCCATGCCAACCCACCGAATGAATGGCAGGACAGTAGGAAGTTCTTTGGAACAAAGGGACCTTGGCATGTGTGCCCATAGATCTCTGAAGGCGGAAGGATATGTTAGTAGGGTGGTGAAAAAGGCATATAGAATACTTGTCTTTCTCGATCGAGGCATAGATTACAAAAGCAAAGAGGTCACGTTGGAATTGTATAGAACTTTGGTGAGGCTGCAGCTGGAGTATTGTGTCCCGTTCTGGTCGCCACATTATAGGAAGGATGTGATTGTACTGGAGGGGCTGCAGAGGAGATTCACCAGGATGCTGCCTGGGGTGGAACATTTAAGTTACGAAGAGAGGTTGCGTCGGCTTGCGTTGTTTTTGTTGGAGCAGAGAAGACTGAGGGGCCACCTGATCGAGGTGTAGAAGATTATGAGGGTCATGGATAGGGGGCAGCTGTTCCTCTTAGTTGAAGGGTCAGTTACGCGGGGACATAAGTTAAAGGTGAGGAGTTGACGGTTTAGGGGGGATTTGAGGAAAAGCGTTTTTACTGGGAGCTTGGTGGTGGTCTGGAATGTGTTGCCTGGGAGGGTGGTGGAGGCGGGATGCCTCACATTCTTTAAAATGGATGAATAAATGGCACGTCATAACATTCAGGACTCTGGGCCAAGTGCTGGCAGATGGGAAAAAGTGGGAGTTCAGGTCTTTCTAATATATCAGTGCAGACTTGATGGGCTGAAGGGCCTCTTCTGCACTGCAGTACTCTGTAATTCTAATTTAGTTCCATTTTCCAGCACTTGATCCATAATCTTGAATAGATGATGTTTCAAGTGTTCATCTAAATGTTTCTTAAATATTCTGAGTGTTCCCACCTCCCCCAGTCTTTCAGGCAGCGAGTTCCAGATTCCCATCACCCTCTGAGTGAAAACATTTTCCCTCACATCGCCTCTAACTCTTCTCCCCCTCTTCTCCCCTCATGCAAACCAATCTCCCATTCATTGATTCTGTCTTCGCTTCCTGCTGCCTCCGAAAAGCAGCCAGCATAATTAAGGAGCCCAGGCACCCGGACATTCTCTCTTCCACTTTCTTCTGTCAGGAAAAAGATACAAAAGTCTGAGGTCACGTACTAATCAACTGAAGGACAGTTTCATCCCTGCTGCCGCCAGACTTTTGAATGGACCCACCTTAAGTTCATCTTTCTCCACACCCTAGCTATGACTGTAACACTACATTCTGCAACCTCTCGTTTCCTTCTGTATGAATGGTATACTTTGTCTGTATAGCACACAAAAAACAATATTTTTCACTGTATAGAAACACAGAAACATAGAACAGTACAGCACAGTACAGGCCCTTCGGCCCTCAATGTTGTGCCGAGCTATGTCCAATCCCAAGATCAAGCTGTACCACTCCCTATCATTCTGGTGTGCTCCATGTGCCTATCCAATAACCACTTGAAAGTTCCTAAAGTGTTAATACATTTGACAATAATAAATCAAATCTAAACTCTTTCCCTAATGGATTTGTATTCTTGCCTTTTTTTACTATTTGGGGAACATATTGAACATTATAATAAAAACAACAAAAGGCAAAGATAGGGTAGAATGATGAACAAGGATGAGAATTTTAAAATGAAGTCATTGCTTAACCAGGATTGGTCAGGGAGTACAGGTGTGATGGATAAACGCAACGTCTGGTCCCAGGAAGGACAAGGGCAGCTGAATTTTTTTTGAGTTTATAAAGAGCAGGATGGGGGAGGCTGGTCTGGAGTTTATTGGAATGTCAAGATGAGAAGTAACAAAGGTTTGGATGAGGGTTTCAGCAGCAACTGAGTGAATCACAGAATCATACCGTGCAGAAGAGGCCCTTCAGCCCACTGAGTCTACACTGATACAGGCCAACTGACCTCCCACCTCATCCAGTTAACCAGCACGTGGCCTGTAGCCTTGAATGTTACAGTACACCACGTGGCCATCCAGGTACTTTTTTAAAGGATTTGTGACAAGTGGAGGCAGAGTTTAAGTTGGGTGAAGTTATGGAGCTGGAAATAGGTGTCTTGGTGATGCTGCAGATTGGTTGGTTGGAACCTCATCTCAGAATTAAATATAATACCACAGTCATGAATAGTGTGGTCCTGACTTGAACATTTTCCATTGAGAAGAATGGAATCCAAGGCTGAGGAACGGAATTTGTCACAGAGTCCAAAGATAATGTTTTCCCATTTAACTCTGAAGTGTTTGTTATGAGTCGGCTCATCATTAATCTTGAGCATACTATGTCAAACTTTTTTTTTCATTCGTTCGTGGGACATGGACGTCACTGGCTGGCAGCATTTATTGCCGATCCCTCATTGCCCGAGGGCAGTTGAGAGTCAACCACATTGCTGTGGCTCTGGAGTCACGTGTAGGCCAGACCAGGTAAGTATGGCAGATTTCCTTCCCTAAAGGCCATTAATGAACCAGATGGGTTTTCTTTGACAACCGACAATGGTTTCGTGGTGATTAGTAGATTGTTAATTCCAGGTTTTTTTTATTGAATTCAAATTTCACCATCTGCCGTGGTGGGATTCGAACCCAGGCCTCCAGGTCGTTAGCTGGGTTTCTGGATTCATAGTCTAGTGATAATACCACTCAGCCATTGCCTTCACTCTTCATGAAATGTGAAAGCATATATTTCTGTTCATAAGAAATTGGAGTGCAGAGTGCCTTTGTTATCTCTCATCTTGACTTTCCAATGCACTCTAGACGAACCTTGCCTATTCTGCTGCTCTTGAGCTGTGGCAGTCAAAGAGACTGGGGAGTAGAACAGTGGCCAATTAAATATCATCCATTTTGCAACATCATCCAACATGAATTTATGCCCCAGGTTTTCTCCTGAATTTTTTTCTCCTGCTCTGTGATAGCTAACACAAGGCTCCCGTTGGGATTGCTTTCAGTGAGATTGCCAATTTAGTGGCAAATTAGAGAATTTCTGTAATCAAAATGGATGTGCACCCACTTGGAAATTGAATTAGCTTGTTTAAGTTCTTCTTGTGACTTACAGCTGAAAGTGAGAGATGAGTATGCAAGGTCTCTGCACTAACTAGTTGCTTCCCAGTTCAACACAGGTATACTTTCTCATTACAAGCTTTATCATGTCTAATTAATGAGGTAATAAGACTTTGTTTTTTCAGGCGTTTGAGGGGTAAGTTAGGTGACACAATGCACAGGGGCCCAGGTTCAATTCTGGCCTCAGGTCACTGTCTATATGGAGTCTGCGTGTTCTCCCCGTGTCTGAGTGGGTTTTCCTCTGGGTGCTCCGGTTTGCTCTCTCACTCCACAAAGATGTGCAGGTTAGGTGGATTGGCCATGCTAAATTGCCCCTTAGTCTCTGGGGCATTGGCAAGGTAAATAATTGAGGTTATAGGGTTAGGGCCTGGTTGGGATTGTGGTCAGTGCAGTGCAATGGGCTGAATGACCTCCTTCTGCCATGTTGGGACCCTTTGATTCTCAGTCCTTTTGAAATGATTGAATGAAAAGTGCTATATGGCCTCATAAGGAGCAATCTAAAAGGGAACCTTCGGATAGAAAGAAGGAAAGAATTTGTATTCATATAGCGCCTTTCACGACCCCAGGAAGCCTCAAAATGGTTCAAAGCCAATGAAATACACTGCTTGGTAATTGTAGCGCCTTTGGTTCTGAATCCAGAACCAAATCTAGGCTATAATTCCAGCCCGACATTGACAAAGTACTGCACTGTCGGACACACATCTTCAGACCAATCGTTAGACAGAGATCCCATCTGTCCTTTCAGATCCAGAGAAAGGGTAGCGTCTTTCTTCTTATATTTATCCCTTAACCAAAGTGTTTAACTTGTTACTATGGGCACAGTGGTTAACACTGCTGCCCCACGGCGCCAGGGACCCAGGTTCAATGCCCAGCTTGGATCATTGTCTGTGCGGAGTCGGCACGTTCTCCCAGTGTCTGCGTGGGTTTCCTCCGGCTGCTCTGATTTCCTCCCACAGTCTGACAGACGTGCTGATTAGGCGCATTGGCCAGGGCAAAGCCTCCCTCTGTATACCCAAACAGGTGCCGGAGAGTGGCAGCTAGGGGATTTTCACAGCAACTTCATTGCAGTGTTAATGTAAGCCTACTTGTGACACTAATGAATAAACTTATAATATTGCTGTTCGTGGGAGCTTCCTGATTGCAAATCCATAGAATCATAGATTCCCTACAGTGCAGAAGGAGGCCATTTGGTCAGTTGAGTCTGTATTGACCACAATCTCATCAATCGAGTCTGCATCGAGCACAATCTAGGCCCTATCCCCATAACTCCCTGCATTTACTCTAGCTAGTTCCCCTAATACTAAGCGACAATTTAGCATGGCCAATCCACCTAACCAGCACATCTTTAGACTGTGGGAGGAAACCCACGCAGACACGGGGAGAACGTGCAAACTCCGCGCAGACAGTGACCCAAGCTGGGAATCGAACCCGGGTCCCTGGCGCTGTGAGGCAGCAATGCTCACCACTGTGCCACCCCATTGGTTGTTGTGTTTCCTCTTTAGAAGTACTTCATTGGCTGTAGATTGCTTTGGGGTGTCCTGAGGTCATGAAACAGGACATATAACTGCTTTATAATGTTTATTTTGTGTTTTTAGTCTGCACATTTTGTTTTACCTGTTTCATAAGGTTATGGAGATAAATTCAGCGTTATCTATAAATTGAGGAGGGATGTCACTACATTGGAGGCAGTTCAGAGGAGGTTCCAGAGCTGAGAGATTTTTGTTATGAAGAGAGACTTTAGACCTATACACTCTAGAGTTTAAAAGAATGAGGCAAAATCTAATTGAGGTATAGAGAATGTTGAAGGGGATTGATGGGGTGCACATAGAGAGGATGTTTCCTCTTGTGGGGCAATCTAGAACAAAAGGTCATTGTTTTAAATCTGCCACCCCTTATGCTAAAACTGAGATAAGGAGAAATTACTTCTCTCAAAATGTCGTGAATGTCTGGAACTCATGACCCCAGAGTGCGGTGAATGCCGGAACATTGATTAATCTTAAGGAGGAGGGGGACAGATTCTTAATTAGTAGCGGGTTGAAGGGTTATGGAGAATGGGCAGAGAAGTGCAGTGGAGACCATAAGAAATAGGAAGAGGAGTAGGCCATTCAGCCCATTGAGCTTGCTCTGGGGATCATGGCTGAGCCAACATTCCTCACATGCCTTTTCCCAGTAATCAAAACTGCCCACAATACTCCAGATGTGGTCTTATCAGTATCTTGTACGATTTTCTTACTCTTATACTCCAAAACCTTTAAAATAAAGGCCAACATTCCATTCACCACCTTGATTCCCTGCTGCATCTGTGCGCTAGCTAGTGCATGTTTCGTGCACAAGTTCCCCCAGATCCCTTTGTGTTGCCGATTTCCGCAGTTTTTCTCCATTTACATAATACTCTGTTCTTTTGTTTCCACCTTCCAAAATGAACAAGTTCACATTTTCCCACATTATATTCCATTTGCCAATGTTTTGCCCACTTACTTAACCTATTAATATCTCTGTGTAACCTGTTAGTATCTCTCTTGCAACTTCTCTTTCCACCTATTTTTGCATTGCCTGCCTGTTTGGCTTCAGTACGTTTGCTTCCTTCCTCTAAGTCATTAATATACATTGTAAATAGTTGCATCTCAGAACTGATTCCTGTGGAGCCCCACTGGTTATATGTTGCCAACATGAAAAAGAACCCCTTCTCCCACTCAGTGTTTCCTGCCCATTAGCCAATTCTCTATCCATGCCAATATAATACCACCAGCACCAGGGGCTCTTATTAATCAGCCATGTTTGTATTGAATGACGGAGCAGGCTTGAGGGGCTCCTTGTTCTTGTGTTCCCATGTTCTTAATTAATAATGTTTTCAATTGCCACAGTTCTACTTCTGGCGGATGTGGCAGGTTTTTAATATGAAGGGATATGTTTTGCATTCAAACTTGCCTGGGAAAGGGAACAAATTAGTTCAGTGAGATTCAAGGCCAATGCATTTACTGTTTGCAAAGTGAGTGGTTTTGACAGAAATATCCTCATTGATCATAACTGCGTAGTTACAGCAGGATGAACAAGGTGAGCAGTCAGTTTAGATTTCATGACTTCACGTGGACTTGTTCCACGTGGAGGTGACTTCCCAAGGAGAGAGTTGAAGGAGATAGTGCTGCCTCACTCACAACGGAAATAGTTTCTTTTGTGAAAAAAAGGCAATTGAAAGATGATGAGTGAGAGCCGAGGAAAATGGACTGGAACTGTACTTCAGGTATGAGATGGGTGGCCAAGGGTACAATATGGCATCTGGCACATTTGCAGCCATCAAACCTGGGAAGCGAGTCTCCCGTTGTGTTGGATTATCCTGTCCGTTCTCCCACCTCCATGCCAGCGAGCTCAGAAGCTACCTTATCATAACATATGGGCGGCACGCTTGTAAACATTGCTGCCTCATAGTGCCAGGGACTCAAGTTCGGTTCCCAGCTTGGATCACTGTTTGTGTGGAGTCTAAATGTTCTCCCTGTGTCTAGGTCGGTTTCCTCTGGATGCTCCGGTATCCTTCCAAAGATGTGCAGTTTAGATGGATCGGACATGTTAAGATGACCCTTAGTGTCCCAGAATGTGTAGGTTAGGTGGATTGGCCATGCTAAATTGGCCCTTAGTATATCATAATGTGTAGGTTAGGTGGATTGGCCATGCCAAATTGCCCATTAGTGTCCCAGGATGTGTCAGCTAGGTGGATTGGCCATGCTAAATGTATGAGATTATGGGGATGCTGGAGCAGCTGGAGGGAATTACAGAGATAGGAAGGACAAGGTCACGGAGGGTTTTGAAAACAGGGATAGCAATTTAAATTTCAGCTTTGGACTGTGGGAGGATACTGGAGCATGCAGACACGGGGGGAATGTGTAAACTCCACATAGACAGTGATCCAAGCTGGGAATCGAAGCCGGGTCCCTGACACTTTGAGGCAGCCGTGCTAATCACTGTGACACCATGCCACAAGTTTCGTATATTTTAAGCTTTCGAATCCAATCTCAGCGTTGCAATGATTTATAATTTGAACAGGATATTCCTACTGAATTCTATACTTCGATTGATTGTCTGCCACTCCTCATTGACTAATACTGGCTCCTGACTAAGCAACAACTGGAATTTAAATTTTTATACCTTTTTTCAAAACTCTCCATGGCCTCACCCTTCCTATGTTTGTAGTTGTATCCAGTTACTCTGCCTTCCAAGATACCTGTGCACCTCATTCTTTTGATTTGATTTGATTTATTATTGTCACATGTATTAGTACACAGTGAAAAGTATTGTTTCTTGCGCATTATACAGACAAAGCATACCATTCATAGAGAAGGAAAGGAGAGAGTGCAGACTGTTGTGTTGCAGTCAAAGGGTGTAGAGAAAGATCAACTTAATGTAAGGTAGGTCCATTCAAAAGCCTGATGGCAGCAGGGAAGAAGCTGTTCTTGAATCGGTGGGTATGTGACCTCAGACTTTTGTATCTTTCTCCCGATGGAAGAAGGCGGAAGAGAGTATGCGTGGGATTCTTGATTATGCTGGCTGCTTTTACAAGGCAGCGGGAAGTATAGACAAAGTCAGTGGACGGGAGGTTGGTTTGCATCATGGACTGGGCTTCATTCATGACCCTTTGTAGTTTCTTGCGGTCTTTGACCCAGCAGGAGCCATACCAAGCTGTGATACAACTGAAATATTGCTTTCTATGGTGCATCTGTAAAAGTTCGTGAGAGTCATAGTTGACGTGCCAGATTTCCTTAGTCTCCTGAGAAAGTAGAGGTGAGCATTCTCTATTTTAATTACTCCAAGACTGGGGAATGCACTTTCAGTTGCCTAGACCCTAAGATCCAAAACTTTGTTCCTATTCCTCTCGGCTACAGGGTAGACTGTTCAGGACAGCAATGAGGAGAAATTTTCTCACCCAGAAAGTGGTCAGTTTGTGGAGTTCACTCCCACAAAAAATTGTTGAGGCCAAAACATTGAATGTTTTCAAGAAGCAGTTAGACAGCACTTGACGCAAAGTGGATCAAAGGAAATGGGGGGGAAGGTGGGATCAGACTGTTAAATTGGATGATCAGCCATGATCATAATGAATGGCAGAACAAGCTCAAAGGGCCAAATGGCCTCTTCCTGCTCCTATTTCCGATGTTTCAATATAATACCTCACTTTCATCCTTCAAGGCAGTCTTTAGAACAAATCGCTTTACTCAGGCCCTTGATCATCAGGCTAACATCTCCTTGTGCAGTTCATTTTTTTAAATGCCTCTGTGAAATGCCTCATGATGTTTTATTATGTTATTATTTTGTTATACTCATTGGAGCTGTGAAGAGTGAGAGGGGATCTCACAGAAATTTATAAAAGTCTAATAGGATTAGATTCAGAAAGAATGTTCCCAGTGGTGGGGGAGTTCAGAACTAGGGTCATAGTTTGAGGATAAGGAGTCAACCCTTTAGAATTGGGGTGAGGAGAAATTTCTTCACGCAGTGAATGTGTGGAATTCACTCCCACAGAATGTAGTTGAAGCCGAAACGTTGTCTGATTTCAAGATACAATTACATGTGGCTCTTGGGGCTAAAGAGATGAAGGGATATGATGGGGAAGTGGGGATCAGGATGTTGAATTTGCATTTGAGATGAAGGGAATTGAAGTAATGGGGGGGAGGCAGGATCAGGCTATTGAATTGGATGATCAGCCATGATCAGAATAAATGGTGGAGCAGTCTGGAAAGACCTCCTCCTCCTTCTAGTTTCTATTATATAAATGCTCGTTAAGTGTAAATTGTTGTTGCCCAGTCCATAAGTGTCACACTTACTTCTTATCATCGCATTTTCTCCATCACTCTCTCTCCCTCACATCTTGCAGACAGCATGCCATCACGGATGGGCGGCACGATAGCGCAGTGGTTAGCACTGCTGCTTCACAGCTCCAGGGATCTGGATTCGATTCCCGGCTCGGGTCACTGCCTGTGTGGAGTTTGCACCTTCTCCTTGTGTCTGTGTGGGTTTCCTCCGGGTACTCAGGTTTCCTCCCACAGTCCAAAGATGTGTGGGTTAGGTTAATTGGCCATGCTTAAAAATTGCCCCTTAGTGTCCTGAGATGCGTAGGTTAGAGGGATTAGTGGGTAAATATGCAGGGATATGGGGGTGGGTCCTGGGTGGGATTGTGGTCAATTCAGACTTGATGGGCCGAATGGCCTCTCTCTGCACTGCAGGGTTTCTATGATTTCTATGCTGACTGTTGTAGAAACCACCCATACTCCAACCCACAGTGCGCAGAGCCAAAGGGGTATTTCCACCATAAGAAACAGGACAAAACTTCTCTATCGAGAAGTGAGTATAAAGCTATACACAAGGTGCACATCTCACTAGCTAAAGCTGAACTCCTTTCTCCAGCCAGCAAAGTAAACACGCAATAAATATTGTAAATCACGCTGTCACTCCCAGTTAATTAAGATTCAGTGTGGATGTCTCGAGATGACCTCTCAGATGTTGGAAGCAGAACTATCAACAACTGCTTCCACAGCTGCACGCACCACACAACACTTCCAGCAAATTGACTGTCAACTGTTGCAAAAAAAAAAGGCAGTCTGTTTTACTTTTAATGATTTATTATTTTCTGTGATGGTGTTGCAAATAGTGGGTCCTAACAAGCAAAACGTAATCTTTTCTGCTTTATTTATACGTGCTCCCTTTGACTAAGGTATCTGTGTAATTAAGCTAATGTGAAAATCGGATCTGTCCAAAAGGATTAGCGATAGAATCCTAACGATTTCCAAGTTAAGATGAGAACAAAACACGAAGGTCACAATTAAATGAAACAAAGCAAATTGATCGCTGTCCGCGGTCCTGGAGGAGACGGGCACTGTTCGAGTGACAGGAAAGGTGAAGGCACGAGGGCCCTGAGAAACCCAGGGTGAAAGAGCCTGTTTAAAAACCCTGGCTCAAAGTGCACAGAAAACAAACCTTGGACAATAAGAAGCCACTTTAATAAACCATGAGCTTAAACTGCAGGTTTGAACCAAATATTGCTGGGTGTCTTGGGAAAGAAAGATGAATTGAAAGGAAGAGAGGAGGGAGGGAGGAAGAAAGGAAAGAAAGAGAGAGGGAAGGATGGTGGGTGGAAGGAGAGGGAGGGAGGGAAAGCAGGAAGGAAGCAAGGAAGGGAAGGGGGGGGGAGGGAAGGACGATCGGTGGAAGGAGGGAGAGGGAGGGAGGCAGGAAGGATTTGATTTGATTTATTATTGTCACACTTGCTGGGATACAGTGAAAATTATTGTTTCTTGAGTGCTTTACAGAAAAAAAACATACCGTTCATAGGGAAGGAAAAGAGAGGATGCCGAATGTAGGGAAAAAGGAAGGGAGGGCAGACGGAAGGAAAGAAGGAATGAGGGAGGGAGGGAGGAAGGGCAGATGGAAGGAATGAGGGAGGGAGGCAGGGCTGAGATATGGAGCAGGTTGGACAACATCGAGAAGCGGAAACCTGGGACCTGAGTTTGCAGGCTGCATGCTAAATTGGGGGCGGTGGTGGGGAGTGGGTGGGGGGGGGATGGTGCTGCTTGGCTCCTTTCACTCCCGCCAACACACACATTCTCCTGGAAGAAAAATTGGCTAGTAGCAGATACCCTCAATGCCAGCCCACCCTGTAGCTATCACACATCATGGGCAAGCTCTCAGAAGCTGCAAGCCACACAGATTGGCCAACAACCCCAACAGTCCCAGCATGCCAATATCTCATTAGTAGGCACTGGCAGCAGTCCCAATCTCGGAGTGAGATAAGTCCAAGGAATTTGGTGGAGAGGGTTTGAGGGGTGGTGTAGATGGTGGGTTTTTTGATTTGAATTTGATTTATTATTGTCACGTGTATTGGGATAGAGTGAAAAGTATTGTTTCTTGTGCGCTAATCAGACAAAGCATACCATTCATAGAGAAGGAAAGGACAGAGTGCAGACTGTAGTGCGACAGTCATAGCTAGGATGTAGAGAAAGACCAACTTAATGCAAGGTAGGTCTTTTGGAGACCAAATGGGTAGGAAAAAATGGGGGATACTTTCTTGAGGGTGTGCTGTCCACCCCGCCCCATCCCCCAATGATTACTGAGTATCCCTGGTAAATAGTGCCCCCATTCCTTCCTGTCCTCTTATAAAACTGTCAACAAAACTGTCTGTCCAGTTCTGCCTGACTGCCCACATCAAACGTACTGCGGCAAGAGCAGCATATTATTATTTCTTCACATGCTCAATTGATTGAAATATGGTGGGTGGGTTGCCAATTTCAGTGCCCACCCAACCACCACAGGGAGAGGCTGTGGATGGACGAGGTAGTGGAGTGGGCATCTGTCCTATTGGCAGGGGCGTGTAACACCCAGCACAGCATTTCAGGTCAAACTTTGATCAAAATGGGAAAGATTAGAAGTGTAGTAGATTTTGAACCGAGGATGGGTGGGAAAAGGACAAAGGCAAGTCCCGTGAGAAGGGTGGCGGGCAGGAGAGATTGAATGAGAGGAGAATTAGTCTTCTGGGGCCAAGGGAAAAGGTTATGGGGCAAGAAAAGAAAAGTAGAAACAAAAGGATGTACCTGGAGCAGGTGCACAAGTACAAGTGAAAATAAGAGAAGAACCCAAACATGTAAGGAGAAGGAAACAGTTCGGGAGACAGTTTACAGCCTGAAATTATTGAGCTCAGTATTGGTTGTATCTGGGTGGTTTTAAAGATAACAAAAAAGGTAGAAAAATTAAATTGTCAAGAGGAGTCTGCAAAGCAATATTGGCAGGTAAAGTAAGTGAATAAATATTTGCCAGATGGAATATAATGTGGATATGTGAACTTGTTTTTTCATTTGTTCAGGAGATACAGGCATTATTTTCTAGGCCAGCATTTGCTGCCCATCCCTAATTGCCCTTCATAGAATCCCTATAGTGTGGAAGGAGGCCATTCTGCCCATCGGGTCTGTACCGACCACAATCCCACCCAGACCCTATACTCATAACCCAATCCATTTACCTTAGCTAGTCCCCGACACCAAGGGGCAATTTAGCATGGCTAATCCACCTAACCCGCACATCTTTGGACTGTGGGAGGAAACCAGAGCACTCGAAGGAAACCCGTGCAGATACAGGGAGAACATGCAAACTCTGCACAGGCAGTGACCCAAGGCCAGAATTGAATCCACGGGCGCTGTGAGGCAGCAATGCTAACCACTGTGCCACCATGCTGCCCAAATCTTGAGTGACTTACCAGGCCATTTTGAGAGTCAACCATGTTGCTGTGGATCTGGGTGGCAGATTTCCTTCCCTGAAGGGCATTACTCAACCAAATGGGTTTTTACAGCAATTGGCAATGGTTTCATCCAGATTTTCATTAAACTCAAATTTCACCTTTTGCCATGGTGGGATTCGAACCTGGGTCCCCAGAGCATGACCCTAGGTCTCTGGATTACTAACTAATGACAATACCGCTGAGCCACCACTTATGCTTTTCATTTTGGCAGGAAGAATCAAAAAGCAATGTACTATTTAAGTGGAGGAAGATTGCAGAACTTGGTTGTACAGACGGATCCTGGTTATATAAATCATAAAATGTTAGTATGCAGATGCAGCAAGGGATTAGGAAGGCAAATAGAATGTTTTGTGTTTATCACAAGGACAATAGAATATAAATGTAATATACTTATGGCATAAAATTGAGGCAGTTTTATTGCATCTGTACGTGTCTTTGGTGAGACCACATCTAAAATATTGTGTGCAGTTTTAGTCCCCTTATTTAGGAAAATATGTCAGTGTTTTAGGAGCAGTTCTGAGAAGGTTTATTGGACTCATACTTGGGATGGAGGGATTTGTCTTCTGAAGGAAGGTTGAACAGGTTAACTCTATGCACGTTGGAGTTTCGAAGAGTGTGAGATGCTCTTATTGAAATGTATAAGATCCTGGTGGGTGGCACAGTGGTTAGCACTGCTGCCTCACTGTGCCAGGAACCTGGGTTTGATTCCCAGCTTGGGTCACTGTCTTTGCGGAGTTTTGCACATTCTCCCAGTGTCTGCGTGAGATTCCACCGGGTGCTCCGGTTTCCTCCCACAGTCTAAAGATGTGCAGGTTAGGTGGATTGGCCATGCTAAATTGTCCCTTTGTGTCAGGGGGACTAGTTAGGGTAAGTGCATGGGGTTACGGGAATAGGGCCTGTAGTCGGTGTAGATTCGATGGGCCGAATGGCCTCCTTCTGCACTGTAGGATTCTATGATACTGAGGAGATTTGACAGGGTCAAGACCAGGAATATGTTTCCACATGCGAGGGAGACTAAAACTAGGGGCCATAGGTGGAAAGTAGAAGGTCTCCCTTTCAAGACAGAGATGAGGATAAATGTTTTCTCCCAGTGAATGGTTGGTGTGTGGAATCCTCTTCGCCAGAAAATAGCAGAGTCTGGATCTTTAAATTTATTTAAGTCGGAATTAAACATGTTTTGGGCAAGGGAATCAAAGATAATGGGTACAGTGAGAAGTCTCTCAACACCAAGTTAAAGTCCGACAGGTTTATTTGGAATCGCAACGATTCGGAGCGCCGCTCCTTCATCAGGAGAGTTACTGTGTCCACCCCAGTCCAACACCCGCATCTCCACATCAAGGATAATGGGGGTAGACGGGAAACTGGAGCTGAGACCACATTCAGATTGGCCATTAACTTATTGAATGGCAGAGCAGGTTCGAAGGGCGGCACAGTGGCATAGTGATTAGCACTGCTGCCTCACAGCGCCAGGGATTCGGATTCAGTTCCGACCCTGGGTGACAGTCTATGTGGAACTTGTGCATTCCCCCCATGTCTGCGTGGGTTTCCTCCGGGTGGTCCAGTTTCCTCCCACAGTCCAAAGATGTGCAGGCTAGGTGGATTGGCCATGCTAAATTGACCCTTGTGTCAGGCGGGTTACGGGGATAGGACCTTGATGGGAAAATGTTGCTGGTGTAGCCCTGATGGGCTGAATGGCCTCCTTCTGCTCTGCACGGATTCTATGAAATGGCCCCCTCCTGCACTGATACTCCTAAAGCACCTAACAGAAAGATGAGGTGCTCATAGAATCATAGAACCCTGCAGTGCAGAAAGAGGCCCTTCGGCCCATCAAGTCTGCACCGACCACAATCCCACTCAGGCCCTACTTCCATATCCTTACATATATTTTACCTGCTAACCTATGCATCTTAGGACACTAAGGGACAATTTTAACATGGTCAATCGACCTAACCCGCACATCTTTGGACTGTGGGAGGAAACCGGAGCACCTGGAGGAAACCCACGCAGACACGAGGAGAATGTGCAAACTCCATACAGACAGTGACCCGAGCCGGGAATCGAACCCAGGTCCCTGGAGCTGTGAAGCAGCAGTGCTGGCCACTGTGCTACCGTGCCGCCCATACCGTGCTGCTCCTCATGCTTTCATCAAGGGTCACTGGAATAGGGCAGTGAGCCAAGGACGTTTCTTTCGGCTTGAAAGCAATGCAGAAGATTAAAATACAGGAGGTCACCGTAACCCGGGGCCACGCTCGTAGACTGAATGAAGCTAGCTCCACAAAGCAGGCACCTAATCAAGCTTCGTCCTCCCCAACATAGTGAAGACTGCACTGTGAGCAGTGAATACAATACCACTCTTCAAAAAAAAATCCTTTCAATCCACATCCTGTCATTTCCACCACAATTGGAATAAAAATCTCATTACAGTGAATAACATTCCATTATCTAAAAAGCACGCCAGCGCACAATCCGCAGCAACAGACTAGTAATGAATTGCGCTCAGATATTTGCTTTCCTAGCCCCAGAAGATCCCAAAGTGCCTTCCATCCAACGAAACATTTCTGAAGGGTGCATATTTGGTATAAAGTTGAAAAATGTAGCAACCACTTTGTATGCACCAGTAGCAATGGGATAATTGATCAGATGATCTGTGTTGATGGGATGTTTGAGAGATGCATGTAACTCAAAAACTCGAGGGAGAACCCTCTCGGTTCTTTTCTCCATGTGGACATGAGGGCTGGAATGTTCCCCCCCAAAAAATGCAAGTATCACACTGATATGGCCAGATAGCAACTGAGCCAGGTTTTGGGAGAGTGGTGAGCTGCATGTCAGTTCTGGGAGGACAGGGTCTAAGTGCATCAGCTGCAAAGCAATGGGGTGCTGCTTCAGAAGGGCATCCCGATCTCACACTGCACCTCTCTGCCCGCACAGACATCTGGATGTCCCCCATTACCTGCAGCATGTTTCCCCACCCCCTCCCCAACGTGGGCATCGGGGCTTTGGGGCCCTTCTAATGGGTACCCCTTCATACTCCACACAGAAACCCGATGCCTTCATGCCTTCCCTTCATGCACGACCCCCCCCCATCTTCACAATCCCCATTTACAATCCCACCTTGCCTCCCCATCATAGCCTCACACGCACTGAAGCCCAATCCAATTAGCAGTGCTGGGCACTGCCAGACAG
The DNA here is from genome assembly GCF_965287045.1 of Carcharhinus amblyrhynchos. Taxonomy (NCBI): domain Eukaryota; kingdom Metazoa; phylum Chordata; class Chondrichthyes; order Carcharhiniformes; family Carcharhinidae; genus Carcharhinus; species Carcharhinus amblyrhynchos. The sequence continues at coordinate 118,257,643 of NC_137328.1, read as the reverse complement.
GGACTGCCCAGCCATATCTACAATCACCTGACATGGCCATTGTGCCTGATCTCTGCTCATAGAGGAGCCCCGATCTTCCAGTGATGAGTGAGTGGGCAGCCCCTCTGCAGGCAAGGGTTTCCCATGTCTGCCAGGTTCGCATTGTTGGTGGGGGGAGGGAGCTTTAACTTTATTTTGAGATAAGGATGCCCAAGTCTGTGAACCCTGGCTTTGCCAGTCTGTGCCTGTGTGATCCTGGCCAGAACGTTGAAATTACACACACTTGATTAGCTGGGTAAAGGTAGCTGTGAAGCTAGTGAGTTTAAACAGTTTTTCTCTCCTGACCCAACACTGCAATTTTGGGAAAATTCCGCTCCTAATTTCCCGCCTTATTCTCATAATCCTTAATTCCCTCACTACCTTTTGTCGGGTAACATTGGAATTGCAGCTGGAATTTTCTATCTGAGTTCAGGGTCCCAGTTATCCCCGGCTCTTGCTTTGATCACCCAGATTCTTTGGGACATTGGTGCGTCATCCTGGGGCAGCTATTTTTAGTGTGCGCCTTCCCTCTGTTTCGTCCCCATCCAAAATTGAAAATCCAGCCTCACGTGGATGCAGACAGTCTGACTAAACTTGTTGAAATTTCATTGTGAACACATAACGTTAATCCATCTATTCTGTAAAGCCTATCTGAAAGTCCGCAGCGGAAAGCATGCAGACTGAGATATCAGTCCAAACACCGAGAAACCGAATAGATACCTGAGGATGATCCGAAGGTGTGTGCTATAATTATGTGGACTAAGTGAAAGGCAGCCCGGTGGCACAGTGGTTAGCACTGCTGCCTCACAGCGCCAGGGATCTGGGTTCAATTCCCAGCTTGAGTCACTGTTTACACTTTCCTCCCGTGTCTGCGTGTGTTTCCCCCAGATGCTCTGGTTTCCTCTCACGTCCTTTCCCAACGTATCACAACTTGGTATGGCTCCTGCTCTGCCCAAGACCGCAAGAGGGCCGTGAAAAAAGCCCAGTCCATCACATAAACCTATCTCCTATTCATTGACTCTGTCTACACTTCCTGCTGCCTCGGCAAAGCAGCCAACATAATTAAGGACGCCACGCACCCTGGACATTCTCTCTTCCACCTTCTTCCATCGGGAAAAAGATATAAAAGTCTGAGGTCACGTACCAACCAACTCAAGAACAGCTTCTTCCCTGCTGCTGTCAGGCTTTTGAATGGCCCTAGCTTGTGTTAAGTTGATCTTTCTATACACCCTAGCTATGACTGTAACAGTGCATTCTGCACTCTCTCCTTTCCTTCACTATGAACGGTATACTGTGTCTGTATGGCATGCGAGATACAATACTTTTCATTGTATACCAATACATGTGACAAAAATAACATCAAATCATATCAGTCTGAAAGACATGCTGGTCTAAAGACATTATGGGCCGCACAGTGGTTAGCACTACTGCTTCACAGCTCCAGGGTTCGATACCCGACTCGGGTCACTGTCTGTGTGCACATTCTCCTCGTGTCTGCGTGGGTTTCCTCCGGGTACTCCGGTTTCCTCCCACAGTCCAAAGATGTGCGGGTTAGGTTGATTGGCCATGCTAAAATTGCCCCTTAATGCCCTGAGTTGCTTAGGTTAGAGGGATTAGCGGGTAAAACATGTAGGGATATTGGGGGGGATAGGGCCTGGGTGGGATTGTGGTCGGTGCAGACTCGATGGGCCGAAGGACCTCCTTCTGCACTGTAGGGTTCTACGATTCTGGTAAGTTGCACTGGCCGTGCTAAATTCTCCCTCAGTGTGCCCGAACAGGTGCCCGAGTGGCGATTCAGGGATTTTCACAGTGACTCCATTGCGGTGTTAATGTAATGTAAGCCTACTCGTGACCAATAAATAAACTTTAAAAATAAACTTTCGAGGCTGCGTTCACTGCCACTTCTGATCAGCGCTGGATTGGTGCTACAATACAGAGGTTCTCATCCTCAAGGGGCTGGCTGTAAATGGGACTTAGAAGTTAATTCCACCCAGATAAAAAAGGTTAAAAGGAGACGATCTGACAGAAGTGTTCAAATAAGTGGAAGAATGTGCAACAGTAAATGAGTGGAGGATTACTTTCCCTGATTGGTGAATTGGCAGCAATGGAATATCAGCTTTAGATTAGTAGAAAAGCATAAAGGGGAAGGTTAGAAGGATTTTCTTCTCATGAAAGAGGCTTATTACAATATGCACTGCATTACCATAAGTAGCCATTGAAGCCAGATCAGTCACAGAATTAAAGAAGAAATTCCACAAACACTTGAGGAAGAATCATTTTAAGAGCATATGGAAAGATACGTAGTTTGATCACCAAGAATATAAGTCGGAACAGGAGCGGACCACTGAGCCCACTCCGCCATTCAATACCATCGTTTCTGACCTTGGGTTTCACTTTCCTGCCCACTCCCCATATTTCCTGAGAGACCAAGGCTGGAACTTTACGACCTTGCTCAGGTGAGGCCAACGGAGAATTCTGTCCGGTCCAAACACCGAGAAACCGATTCTGGAGCGGGCGTGACGGTAAAATTCCAGCCCAAAAATCTGCCTATCGTGCCCGTAAATTTATTCAACGATGGAGCATTCACAATCATTCTGGGGTAGGGAATTCCAAAGATTCACAACCCTTTGAGTGAAGTGTTTTCTCTTCATCTCAGTCTTAAATGAAGATCCCCTTACCCTGAGACTGCTTTATTTCTGTGATTGCTTAATGCAAACTTACCAATGCCATTCAGGATTGATAACATAATCCCAAATTCGGGTTATTTGAAGATGTGTGTACCTATATGCATAGAAAAACAAAATAGGAGCAGAAGTAGTCAGGTACAGTATTGCTCAAGAGACATATTTACTATAAGGATGCGACAGCTATTGTTAACATGAAAGCACAGCTGCAACTCCCTTATGTTACAAGCTGTTAGTAAACAGAAAACAACTTGGCACAAGGGGTGGAATTTTCCCCAAAAAAACTATGCCCATGAATCTCCCAAATTGAAATTGAATGTCCACACTAGTGGGAAACCTGGAGGGACTTCCATTCTGGTATCTGAGGAATTGTACAAAATCATAGCTAGTCCGTAATCCCTGCAGCCCCCTCTTTTCAAACCCTAGGGTGTAAGCCATCTGGTCCCAGGGATTTATTGTATTTTAGTCCCTTGAGTTCCTCTAATACTTTTTTTCCTGCTGCTATTAAATTCCTTAATTTCATCACTCCTTTTAGCCCCAACTTTACTGTCAACGTTTGTGTCTTCCACTGTGAAGATAAGCACAAAGTACTTGTTCAATGCCTCTGTCATTTCCTCATTCCCATGCTAATTTCTCTTGCCTCTGCTTCTACAGGCCCAAATTTTATTCCAGCTACTCTTCCCCTTTCTATACACTTATAAACACTTTTACAATCTGTGTTTATATTTTTCACTAGTTTTTCCCTTTGTTAATCATGTTTCTGGTTGCCCTTCTTTGGTTTCTAAAATACTTCCAAACCTCACACATGCTACTAATTTTTTTTGAAATTTGCAACCCCCCCCCTCTTTTAATTAACACTATGCTTAACTTCCTGAGTGAGCCACAGATATGCCCTTCACCCTGAATTTTTATTTTTCAATGGAATGCATTTTTGTTGAACATTTTGAATTGTTTCTTTAAATGTTTCCTACTGTTCATTTACTGCCATATCATTTAGTCCATTTCCCCAATGAGCCGTAGCCAGTTTTCCCAACATACCTATGCATTTGGCTTTGTTTGAGTCTAAGATTTGTTTACAATTGGAATATATCGCTTTCAAATTTAGTATGGAGTTCTGTGATATTATGATCACTATTTCTCAATGAACCCTGCTTCATTGCACAATATTAAACCTAAGATAGCTTCATCACAAGTCAGTTCCACAATATATCGCTCAAGAAACTGTTACAAAAACCTTCTATAACCCCATCTTCTGGATCACTCTTGCCAATTTGTTCATTACAGTCCATACAAGACCATAAGACACAGGAGCAGAATTAGTCCACTCAGCTCATCGAGTCTGCTCTGCCATTCAATCATGGCTAATTTTTTCTTATCCCCATTCTCCTGCCTTTTCCCCATAACTCCTGATCCCCTTATTAACAAAAAACCTATCAATCTCTGACTTAAAGACACTCAATGACCTGGCCTCCATAGCCTTCTACGGCAAAGAGCTCCACAGAGTCATCACCCTCTGGCTGAAGAAATTCCTCCTCGTCTCTGTTTCAAAGGATCATTCTTTAGGCTGAGGTTGTGCCCTCTGGTTCTAGATTTTCCTACTGGTGGAAACATCCTCTCCTTGTCCACTCTATAGTACCCTGTAAGTTTCAGTAAGTATCCTGCAAGTAGGCTGTAAGTTTCAATAAGATACCCCCTCATCCTTCTAAATTCCAATGAGTACAGACCCAGAGTCTTCAACGACAAGCTCTTTATTCCAGGGATCGTTCTTGTGAACCTTCTCTGGACCCTTTCCAATGCCAGCACATCCTTCCTTAGATACGGGGCCCAAAACTGCTCACAGTACTCCAAATGGGATCTGATCAGAGCCTTACACAGCCTCGGAAGTACATCCCTGCTGTTGTATTTTAGCCCTCTCCATACGAATGCTAACATTGCGTTTGCCTATGAAGATTAATGTTTACTACAATTATTACAATGCATTTTGTACAGGGGCCAATCGTTTCTTGTTTAATGCTTTGCCCAATAATATGAAGACAGCACTAGGCATGACAGAATTAAATTGCTCTGCGTGTCATTTTCAGTGATTCCATAATAAGGTTTGATAAGTAGGATGACATTGTTTCTAATGCTTGGAGTCTCAATGACCAAAGTATCAGACTCAATGATAACTGTCAAAATAAAATTGGAAATGCCCTTGAAGGAGCAACAAATGGGCCAGGCCTTTGGGGAACAAGAAAGGGGTTTGAGACTAATTGGATAGTTCTTACAAGGAGGCAGCATCGGTTTGTTGGGCTGAATGGCCTCCTCCGGTGCTCTATTTTTCCCCATAACCATTATCGTGCTGGCAGAGTATGGTAGGAGAAGGAACGGTTCGGATCTATCAATCAAAACATTTTTTTTTATTTTCTTATCTCATCTAATGCCTGTTTTTGTGTAACTGCCTCTTGAGAACACGGCTGAGAAATGAGATTATCATTATTCCGCTTTTACGTGGAGAGTTACGGGCATCAGACATTTCAACTCCGATATCCTGCTGGTTTGATGAATTCAAAAACTACCTCGACAATCTCCCAGCAATCCACCTTCACTATAGCTCCCAGTATCCCTTCCTGCATCTCCCAACCTTGCGCTACCGCAGTGAAGCGGTTTGTGCCACGTCTTTTTCTGTTGATGCCTTTTGCAACATTCTGGAACTTGGTGACAAGGGCAGCTGATTTAGCAAAGTTCAATGTTAAGGCGGTAAGGCGATGGACAATAGCGAATCAGCACCCTGGTTGTACTCACCTGACTTCCTTAATCTTTGGGGCCGTAAAAAGAAATATAGACCATGATTCTCCCAGAAGCACTGAATTGGCAGGAAAACTGTTCTAGATCCCGACTATTCGGCTTCTCACCGGAATCTCCACACTCTGTGCAATGCAGAGGTCTCAATCATGAATCTCATTAAGAACCCAGAGGGGTGGGGCCTATTCGCACCGCAGTCTGACGGTCTTGGAACTCTGCACACGCGTAGCGTCAGATTCCCCATTTGCTGGCCAGCCTAGGACCCCCCCCAACAGTGCTGCCCCGCCAGCACCCCCCCCCCCGCCGTGACCCAACTGTGGCCCCCATGACCATTCCTGGGCCAGCCCTGACCCCCCCAACCCCCCCCCCCCCCCCCGAACGCCCTGATGTCCAGCCCCACCCTCCAGCCTGCCCCAATCGCTGCGCTCCCTCCATCCCAAACTAAACGCCACACAGAGTGGCAGCAGGACCTCCCCCCCCCCACCCCTCCCCGCCACCTCACCGATTGCCCCTCAGCCATGCCCGCAATAGGCCCTGCTGCCCCCTTGGGCCTGGGCACTTTTCCTCTTGGACAGTGCCAGGGGGCACAGGCTGGCACTGCCAGGGTGCCCATGCCCAGGGGTCACTGCCACCCCACTGCCTGACCCCCCCCCCCCTCCCCCGGGGGGCTCCAATTGCACCCCTCCCCCCCCCCCCCCCCCTTATTCCGGTGGGGTCTCCCGCTAGTTCCCCAAACGTGGGGAGCTACTCTGAACCCCTGGCGGTGTAGGAGATTCAATTGGGGCTGGTAAGTCCCCAATAATTACATTTAAAAGACGTTTAAAACATTAAAACCAGATTCAAATGACTCACCTGCTTTCCTGCCATTTCCAGTGTAGTCTGGCCAGTGACTGTTCGCTGGCTCTGGGAGATGCGCAAGTGCAAATCTCAGAGCAAGGCCGGTGATGCGCATCCCCCACACCGATCCGCCAGAAAAGTTACGGGTCGTGATGGGAGAATCGCGGCCATATTTTCATACCTTAGAATTGGTGATTTCATCTTTCAGTTTGCCTATCTAGAGGAAAGGATAATCAGCATGACCTATGAACAGACATACGCAGGAGCAGAAGCAGCTAATTTGGCCCTTTGACCACCCATTAAGATTATGGGTGATCTGTTTGTGTTCCTAGTTCCACACGTCTATCTGTCCCTGATTACCTTTGACTTCCTTGCTTAGCAAGGATCTTATTTGCCTCCATGTTAAAAAAAATTCAATGGGTTAGCGCTGCTGCCTCACAGCGCCAAGGATCTGGGTTTGATTCCTGGCTTGGGGTCACTGTCCGTGTGGAGTCTGCACATTCTCCCCATGTCTGTGTGGGTTTCCTCCAGGTGCTCCAGTTACCCCCCCACAGCCCAAAGTTGAGAGGCCATGCTAAATCACCCCTTAGTGTAAAGGGGAACTCGCAGGGTGAATACATGGGGTTACAGGGATAGGGCCTAGCTGGGTTTGTTGTCGGTGCAGGCTTGATGGGCCGAATGGCCTCCTGCACTATAGCGATTCTATGATATGATTCTATGATTCATTGATTCCCCCTCCACCATTCCAACTGCCTTGTGAGGACAGACAACCCTGTTGCCTTCAACATAAATATTGAACAGAAGGCCTATGCATATTCATGAAATAACATTTAATTATGGTCTAATGTTGGAGGCTGTTTTTATTTCGGATGGCGTATTAAACTGAAGTTCCACTTAACTACTCATCTGGATGTAAAGCATCTCAGTAGACCATAACTATTTGCCCTTGAGATCTGTACACAGAAAGGTGCCATAAACAGCAATGAGATAAAGCCTTGAGAATCTGTTTCGCTGATATTGATTGAGGGTTAAATAGTGGATGAACTTCCTTGCCTTCCTCCTGAATAGTGCCTTGGGAAGTTTTACATCCACCTGAATTAGACGGGACTTCAGTTAAATGTGCCATCCAAAAACAAAACGACCTCCAACAGTGCAGCACTCCCTCATTAGCACATGGGGAGTGTAAGTGAATGGGTTCAACTCTTATAGATCTTACAGATGTCTCTAATTTATCTCTCGACCTCTCCATGGTGCTAAAGGATAGTTCCACCAGTCTGAGTTAACAAGCGTGTACTCCATAATTTGCAACAAACCATTGGTTTTGATTTCAGATCCTCTGGGGGAAAGTGATGATTTAATCTTTGATCTGGTTAGAAGTGCAACGGAATAAACACATAACCACGAATTGTAACCACTGATATGGTGTATTTCAGAGATTCCCATTCGGTCCCAATGATGAACGTTCCTACGGTTGGACAGATGGGCTGAAAAGGAAAGACTGGCACAACTATGAAAGCATTCAGGAAGACCAGATGCGTTCAGGTACGGGGAGCGACTGATCTTTTCTTTTGAAACTTAGTGATTGTGGTCTGTGAGTGTCCTCCCACTGTGAGTGCGGGTTTCCTCCCACACTCCAAAGATGTGCGTGTTAGGTTGATTGGCCATGATAGATTGCCCCTTGGTGTCAGGGGGAGCTAGCAGGATAAATTTATGGGGGTAGGGATTGGGTGAGGCTGGTGTCGGTGCAGGTGCAGTGGGCTGAATGGCCACTTTCTGCGCTGAATGGATTCTGTGATTCTAACTGGTGTCTCCCTTTCCGAGCTGGGTTTCTGGAATCCCATTTAAATATGTCCATCGAGCACCACTATTCTTCACTGTGGCTCAGTGCAGAGGCCCTGAAAAAGGCAAAGGCCACCTGAGTGAAGTGCTGCACTCATATTCCCCATCCTTGACACCTTATCCTCTGAGCGACAATGACCTTCACTGCCTGCTGTAGAATTGTGGGGGTGACGTTGCCACGGCTTGTCTGCGCGGCGAGATTTAACATCAGGGCTCAGGTATCCAGGAGGCTCTGGTGGTTCTATAATAAACCTACCAGGTTGCACTCTGCGATAATTGCCATTAGAAGCACAGCTTTGTATCAACTCACCTCTTTGTGCTTCCAGAGAAAGGCAGCCTCTCAAGCACTCACAGTAATTATTAACCTCTCCAGCAATGTGCCACGTGGAGCATGTAAGGTCACAACAGATGGCAGAACATGACAAGAAAGATGGCAGGTGATACATACACACTAGGCAGCTTGAAGAGCTTCCAATTTTTAGACAACCCTATTAACGTCTCCGATTTTTTTTTAGTTCTGTAAGGGTGAGGCTGCTTTTATTTGCCAGTCTTTACAGTACATGCAGATTCCGTTCACCAAGGAGCGCCCGATTTTTAATGGATGAAAGGATTCCATTTGGGCTCGCGGTGTTAATTTAATGCGGCGTGAACTGAGCCACGTTCAGTGAACCGGGTGACAGCGCTGTGCGTTAGACCCTGCCGTGTGGGACCAGCCATTGCGCAGGTCACCGACCTGAACTCGAGACTGAAACTGCTCCTCAAACCCGATTGCAAAGCCTCCACAGTATCTGTCACTTTACCCGCCTCCAATCTTGCACCATAACGTGGGGTTCGGGGGATAGGGCCTGGGTGGGATTGTTGTCGGTGTTGGCTCGATGGGCCGAAGGCCCTCCTTCTGCATTGTAGGGATTCCATGATTCCTGTTTGGGCTGCTGTCAAACCTTTTTTTCTTAAATTCATTCATGGGACATGGGCGTCGCTGGCTGGCCAGCATTTATTGCCCACCCCAAGTTGCCCTTGAGAAGGTGGTGATGAGCTGCCTTCTTGAATCGCTGCAGTCCACGTACTGTAGGTTGACTCACAATGCTGTTAGCGAGGAAATTCCAGGATTCCAGCGACTGTGAAGGAACGGTGATATCTTTCCAAGCCAGGATGGTGGGTGGCTTGGAGCGGACCTTGCTTGTGGTGTTGTTCCCATATACCTGCTGCCCTTGTCCTTCTGGATGGAGCTGGTGGTGGGTTTGGAAGGTGCTGTCTAAGGTTCTTTGGTGAATTGCTGCAGTGCATCTTGTAGATGGTAAACACTGCTGCTACTGAACGTCAGTAGGATTGAAAGTTTGTAGAAAGGATGGCAATCAAGTGGGTTGCTTTGTCCTGGATGGCGTCAAGCTTTTTGAGTGTTGTTGGAGCTGCACCCATCCAGGCAAGTGGGGAGTATTCCACTTGGCCCTTCGGCCCAAATTTCCCATGCCGCCCTTTTTATTTAACCCTAAGTTAATCCCAATTGCCCGCATTTGGCCCATATCCCTCTATACCTGTCTTACCCGTGTAACTGTCTAAACACTTTTTAAAAGGCAATATTGTATCTGTCTCTACTACTGCCTCTGGCAGCTTGTCCCAGACACTCACCATCCTCTGAGTGAAAAAGTTGCCCCTCTGGACCCTTTTGTATCTTGTGCCTTGTAGGATGCTGCAAGCTAATTTTTTTGTTATTCATTCGTGGGACATGGGCAACGCTGGCTGGCCCAGCGTTTTTTGCCCAGAGTGGATTGGGCAAACCAAATTTAAATGGAATCCAATTCATTGTCCCCACAAGATAGAGGGGGAAAGGGGAGGGGTTACCGTGAAGCTCCTCATGCCTCTGCTCTTGCTCCCCGTCAAGATCACCCTTGGCTTAAACTGCTCCAAACAGTGGGAGCGTGTGGTGATTTCTCCTTTCAGGGTAACACTGCAGAAGATGGTCACCTGTCCTGCGGGACCAATTGGGATCGAGAGTGGGTTATCGCCTCAGGGGGCAGAGCCTGCTCTTAGGCAGAAGATGGTCTGAAGATATGTCAGGAATGGGGGAGCCGAGGAGGTGGAATCTGTGAGTGTGTATCATTACAGAGCACGAATGGGATTTTTCCAACTCTGCCACAGCCCTTTCATTTCACCAAATTGCAACGGCCTTTGCCTGTCACAGAAGCAAGGAAGCCTTGAAAGTGCCGTAGATGAGACGGGAGAGATGCAAAAAGGGTCCAGAGGGGCAACTTTTTCACTCAGAGGGTGGCGAGTGTCTGGAACAAGCCGCCAGAGGCGGTAGTAGAGATAGGTACAATATTTTAAGAAGTGTTTAGACAGTTACACGGGTAAGATGGGTATAGAGGGATGTGGGCCAAATGCGGGCAATTGGGATTAACATAAGAAATAGGAGCAGGAGTAGGCCATCTAGCCCTTCGAGCCTGCCCCGCCATTCAATAAGATCATGGCTGACCCGTCGTGGCTCAGTTCCACATTCCCGCCGTCTCCCCATAACCCTTAATCCCTTCGCTTATCAAAAACCCATCAACCCGTGTCTTAAAAATATTTAGTGAGGTAGCCTCCACCACCTCAATGGGCAGAGAACTCCAGAGATTCACCACCCTTTGAGTGAAGAAGTTCCTCCTCAACTCCGTTCTAAACCTCCCCCCCTTTATCTTGAGGCTGTGCCCCCTAGTCCTACTGTCTTTTTGAGCGGGAAGAGTCTCTCCACCTCTATCCTATCCATCCCATTCATCATCATATATGTCTCAATGAGATCTCCCCTCATTCTTCTAAACTCTAACGAGTACAAGCCTAGTTTATTCAGCCTCTCCTCATAGCTCAACCCCCTCAACTCCGGGTTAAACAAAAAGGGTGGCGTGGGAAGTTTGGGCCGAAGGGCCTGTTTCTATGCTGTAAACATCTATGACTCATAGGGGCACATATAACACAATCATTCTCTGCATGGGGAAACTTAGGCTGTAGTCTCCTCTTCAATATGTTTTGTGATCATTTTGTGTTTGTGCCTCCAGTTGCTTTCCCACAAACTAGTGGAAGAAATCTATCCCTGTTCACTTCGCTATAACCATTCTGAATCTTGGAATCTTCTGTCAGGCCCATCCATTCCTTTCTCACCTGGAATCATAGGGTGGATTCTCCATTCTTTCATCACAGCTTCCCTGGTAAACATCCACCTGAATCCACACTGGGTAATGGTGCGGGAGGTGCTGAGGAAGGCATGAGTTTCCCATTATACGATATGTCGTGTATTTATTTGCCCTGACAGTTTTTTTCTGAAGATGTTAAAGCAATGGACAAGTTGAAATCACAGTTCCTCACTGTAATAACTCGGTGGAGGTGAAAGCCCCATCACCAAGTTACTTTATTTACACCATACATCTGTACGCAGCAACTTCCAGTCGCTCCCTGCTGAATGCAGGCTGGGAGCCTGACATACCTGCTTTAAATCGGGAGCCTGAGGCTCCCTGATCTAACCATCAATTAGGAATCATCAGGAACTTCATACTGTAGCAAGCCAACCTCATTAGCCTGGCTGAATTCATCTCACACTCACTTAACTAAAACAAAGGACAAAGAAAGGTATAGCACAGGAACAGGCCCTTCAGCCCGCCAAGCCTATGCCAATCACGATGCCCTAACTAAACTAAAAAAGAAACCTTCTGCCCTTACTCAGTCCGTATCTATTCCCTCCTATTCATGTACCCGTCCAAATGTCTCCTAAATGTTGCTAATGTGCCTGCTTCCACCACCTCCTCTGGCAGCACATTCCAGGCACCCATGAAAACAGTGGTTAGCACTGCTGCCTCACAGAGCCAAGGACCCAGGTTCGATTCCCAGCTTGGGTCACTGTCTGTGTGAAGTCTGCACATTCTCCCCGTGTCTGCATGGGTTTCCTCTGGGTGCTCCAGTTTCCTCCCACAGTCTGAAGGACATGCTGGTTAGGTGCCTTGACCCGAACAGGCACCAGAGTATGGCGACTAGGGGAATTTCACGGTAACTTCACTGCAGTGTTAATGTACGTCTTGTGACAAATAAAAAAAGTAAACTTTTAAAACTTGAAACTTTTAATACTTTAAAAACCCTTTAGAACATAGAAAAACTACAGCACAAACAGACCCATTGGCCCACAAGTTGCACCGATGATATCCATACCTACTAGGCTTACCTATAACCCTCAATCCTATTAAGTCCCATGTACTCATCCAGAAGTCTCTTAAAAGACCCTATCGAATCCGCCTCCACCACCACCGACAGCAGCCGATTCCACTCCCCCATCACCCTCTGAGTGAAAAACTTACCCCTGACATCTCCTCTGTGCCTACCCCCCCCCCCCAGCACCTTAAACCCATGTCCCCTCATAGCAACTATTTCAGCCCTGGGACAAAGCCTCTGAGAATGGAGTGTATGGAAGACTTCCCCTACACATCTCCCCTTAAACTTTCCCCGTTGAACTTGCCCCCCACCTTGTAACTGACACTTCCACCCTGGGGGAAAAAAACTTCTGACTATCCACCCGGTCTATGCCCATCACAATTTTGTAGACGTCTCTCAGGTGCCCCCTTAGCCTCCGTCTAGTAAAGTATCATTTTCTGTGCCGGACGTGGAAATGTTTGGTATTTTTTTTCTCCCGCGTAACAGATCCCTTCAATGGTGTAATCAACATGTTTAACACGTAGTGCATTAAAGCTGAATCCATGATATTTATTAACAGTTCTGACAGTGGTAGCTAAACTGTCACAGCTAAATAATTCTGCACATTAATCACAAAGACAATATTATTACTTTGGTAGTTTGCGGAAGTGCCTGCACTAAATTGGTTAGTAACCTAGGGGGGACTTTCACTATTCAAAGTTCATTATGAATGGAGTTTCGATTGTGGCTTACATTGCACCTTGAGGTAATTTCCATCTTGTGAAAACTAATGCTATATATCACCTGGGAGACTTAATGGATCAGATCTCAGCATGGCACTGACCTAAGAGTGAAAGAACCAGAGGAGGAGGTCAACGTGACACAGCCGGGTCTCAGGTTCGAATCGCGTCATGGCAATTGGCGGAATTTGGTTTCAGTAAAAAATAGCTGCAGTGAGAATCCACTGCTGACCAGGAAACCATTGTCGATTGTTGGAAAAACTCATCTGGTTCGCTAATGTCCTTTAGGGAAGGAAACCTGCCATCCTTAGCTGCTCTGGCCTACATGTGACTCCAGAGCCACAGCAATGTGGTTGACTCTCAACTGTCCTCCAAGGGCAACTAGGAATGGGCAATAAATACTGGCCCAGCCAGTGACAGTCATGTCCCACGATTGAATGGAAAAGGACACTGCAACCCAAATGCTTCCACATTAGGAATGATAAAGACCACTCATGCACAGCTAAAACCTTATTTGTCAAAAGATATCTTAGAAGCACACTCCTTCTACATCACCTTCATTTATTGTGCCCATTATCCTCCTTGGTCTGAACTCCCAAGTCACAACAAGCAGCAATAACAATCATGCAAGCGAGCTTAATTACCAAAGGAATGTGAGAAATATCAGCACAAGTAGACCATTTGGCCCTCAAGTGCTTTCTTTTCATGTCTAACCTTTTACCTCAACTCCAATTTTCCACATTAATTCCCTTAGTGTTCCAAAATCTGCCAGTCTCTGCCTCAAGTAAGTTCAGTGACTGAGGGTAGAGAATTCCAAAAATCTTCTGAGAGAATAAATTTCTCCTCGTCTCAGTCCCCTTATTCTGAGGCAGCGACATCAGGTGGAATTTAATCCAGGCCTGGACCTTGATGTTCGGGATGCCAGAGCTGGCATGAAGGGGCCAATTGAGAGTGACTAATAAATAATTACATTGTTTTGGGACCCCTTTTCACTGTTCCTGCTTCTGCAGCAGTCTGGTGCCTCTGATGCCGGCAGCGACATCCCAGTTTAAGTTTGTTTATTAGTGTCACAAATAGGCTTTCATTAACACTTCAATGGAGTGGGTATGAAAATCCTCTAGTTGCCTCACGCCAGTACCTGTTCGAATACTCTGAGGGAGATGAGCCTGGGAAAGATTGTGTAGCTAGTTTGTGTCATGTTGGATGATCAGTCTGGGAAAGGATGTGTAGATAGTTTGAGTCATGTTGAGATCAAAAAGGAGGAGGTAAAGGGGTTCTTGAGAAACATTAATTTGTTAAGTCCCTAGAGCCTGATGGGATATATCCCAGAATACTGAGAGAGGCAAGGGAGGAAATTGCTGGGGCCTTGAGAGAAATCCTTGTATCTTTACTGGCTACAGGGGACGTCCTGGAGGATTGGAGAATACCCAATGTTGTTCCTTTGTTTAAGAAGGGTAGCAAGAATAATTCAGGTAATTATAGGCCGGTGAGCCTTACATCAGGAAAATTATTGGAGAGGATTCTTCGAGACAGGATTTATTCCCACTTGGAAATAAGTGTATGTATTAGTGAGAGGCAACATGGTTTTGTGAAGGGAAGGTCATGTCCCACGAAATTGATCAAATTTTTCAAGGAAGTGATGAAGATGATTGATGAGGGTTGGGCAGTGAATGTTGTCTACATGGACTTCAGTAAGGCCTTTGACAAGGTGTCCTCATGACAGATTGGTGCAGAAGGTGAAGTTGCATGAGATCAGAGGTGAGCTGGCAAGGTAGATACAAAACTGGCTCGGTCCAAAAAGACAGAGGGTAGCAGTGGAAGGGTGTGTTTCTGAATGGAGGGCTGTAACAAGCGGTGTTCCTCAGGGATCAGTTCTGGGACCTTTGCTGTTTGCAATATATATATAAATGATTTGGAGGAAAATGTAACTGGATTGATTAGTAAGTTTGCGGGCACCACAAAGGTTGGTGGATTTGCAGATAATGATGAGGAACATCAGAATATACAGCAGGATATGGATCAGTTGGAGACTTGGGTGGAGAGATGGCAGATGGAGTTTAATCCAGACAAGTATGAGGTAATGCATTTTGGAAGGTCTAATACAGATAGGAAATATACAGTAAATGGCAGAACCCTTAAGTGTATTGATAGGCAAAGGGATCTGAGTGTACAGGTACGCAGGTCACTGAAAGTGGCAATGCAGGTGGAGAAGGTAGTCAAGAAGGCATACGGCATGCTTGCCTTCATCAGCCAGGGCATTGTGTTTAAAAATTGGCAAGTCATGTTGCAGCTTTGTAAAACCTTAGTTAGTCTGCACTTGGAATATCGTGTTCAATCTGGTCGCCACATTACCAGAAAGATGTGGAGGCTTTGGAGAAGATACAGAAAAGATTTACCAGGATGTTGCCTGGCATGGAGGGCATTAGCTGTGAGGAGAGGTTGGAGAAACTTGGTTTGTTCTCACTGGAGCGATGGAGGTTGAAGGGAGACCTGATAGAAGTCTACAAGATTATGAGAGGCACGGACATAGTGGATAGTCAGAAGCTTTTTCCCAGGATGGAGGAGTCAATTACTAGGGGGCATTGGCTTAAGGTGGAAGGGGCAATATTTAAAGGAGATCTACGAGGCAGTTTTTTTTTTACACAGAGAGTAGTGGGTGCCTGGAACTCGTTGCTGGGGGAGGTAGTGGAAGCGGATATGGTAGTGACTTTTAAGGGGTGTCTTGACAAGTACGTGAATGAAATGGGAATAGAGAGATATGGTCCCTGGAAGGGTAGGGGGTTTTAGTTAAGTCAGGCAGCATGGTCGGTGCAGGCTTGGAGGGCTGAAGGGCCTGTTCCTGCGCTGTAATTTTCTTTGTTCTTTGAGAATTTAGCATGGCCAATAGACCTAACCAGCACACCCAAGGCAGAGCTCCCTCCAATACTCATGTGTTCATCAGGTTTTTGATCCCCTGGATTTGATTTGAACCCTTATGGTCAACCTGCAGCTAAAGCATCAATATATACCCCTGAGACAGTGCAGGCACCTCCTCTCCCTCAAATCTTTGCCCCTCTGCCTGTAACTTTACAAATTCCTTCTGTCTTCATGTGGCTTCAAAAATGGCTGACCTTCCAGCTCGGAGAGACACTTCACTTCATCACCGCCAACGTTCAGTGGTCAGAGATCTGATGTCCCATGATTCCCCTCACCGGTGGTGTAGTGGTTAGCACTGCTGCCTCAGAGCACTAGGGACCCAGGTTCAATTCCCATCTTGGATCACCGTCTGTGCGGAGTCTGCACGTTTTTGTCATTAATCCTCCAACCTACACGTCATGGGCCACTAAGGGGCAATTTCACAGTAATTTCATTGCAATGTTAATGTAAGCCTACTTGTGACGCTAATAAATAAACTTTAAAAGAAGTTTATAAACTTTAAAGCTCAATGCCATTTGTGCAAATGATTCTTAACTGCCTGCTTCACCGTCTCAATTGGTGTCCCACCACATTCGTGACTGACCTCCTGGGGGCTGTTTAATTCTTCCATTGGTTTCCGCCTTCGGGATTCCAATACAGGATCCCATCCCACCCTTCCCCACCCCCCGCCCCCATAACTGCAAAGAATCCCTCTTTGGTGGGCTTGCCAGGGATTAAACTATGACCACTTCCTGGCAAATGCTGCAGAAAGAACTTGCAGAATTCAACAGAAAGAAAATGAAAAGAAGGACTTGCATTCCTATAGCACGGTCACCCCGAATCAAACCCGGCTCCCTGGCACTGTGAGGAAACAGTGCTAACCACCCACCTTTCCTCCCACCCTCACTTCATGGTGACAGCCTTCATTTTGTTGACATTGAGTTTAGGAGATGGCTGGCCCCTCATTCTCCCTGATCTAAACCCACCCATATGTCACCCGGGGCTACGGGGAACCAAGGATTGATCACCCAGTTGCCATGAGGAACGATTGTTGTAAGGAATTCCTCTATTGGTGGCCAGATTCTCTTAGAAACGTAAGAAACCTTAAATTAATTTCACAAAGGCAACATCTTTGCATGTAAGGTGTATACAAATTTATTTTTAAACGTTAAAGACGTACAGGACAAATAAAACTTTAACGTTGGCAGTGGGAGGCCTTTGGATCATCAAGCAGCTCTGAGTGCTAAAAACCCCTCTGAAGATCTGAGGCACTGAGCTAAAATTCATTACAATTATATCTTTCTGATATGTAACAGGTTTATTTAGTAGCACAAGCTTTTGGAGCACTGCCCTTTCATTAGGTGAGTGCAGGATTGGGGTTACAAACAGGGCATACATAGACACAAACTCAATTACAAGATAATGGTTGGAATCCGAATCTTAACAGGTAATCAAGTCTTTAAGCTGCAGACAATGTGAGTGGAGACAGGGTTAAGTACAGGTTAAAGAGATGTGTATTGTCTCAAGCCAGGACAGTTAGTGAGATTTTGCAAGTCGTGGTGGTTACAGATAGTGTGACATGAACCCAAGATCCCGGTTGGGGCTGTCCCCATGTGTACGGAACTGTGTGTGAACTAAATCCTGTGCTCACCTGACAAAGGGGCAGTGTTCTGAAAGCTTGTACTACAAAATAAACCTGTTGGACTTTAACCTGGTACTGTGAGACTTCTTATCGTGCCTACCCCGGTCCAACGCCAGTATCTCCACATCTGATATCTATGGCACTTCTAATTAGACTCAATCTCATTTCACGTTAATATTGTCAGTCCAATACATGACAAACACCTCAGTCAATTGTGAATCACTGTTTGACTTAATGATCTTTCAGTCTTTGCCCCAAAAACTGGATATCTGGCCCTCCTCTGGCATGGGTAAATTCATGATGTGGGTATGCCGGCGTTGGACTGGCGTAAACACAGTAAAAAGTCTGACAACACCAGGTTTTAGTCCAACCGATTTATTTGATAATATACTCACAAGCTTTCGGGGTTAGCCCCTTCGTCAGGTGAATGGAGAGTTCTGGCCTCAGACAGAGCATATAAAGCACAGACAGTTTAGAGATTACTGATTAGAATGTGAATCCTTACACCTAACCTGCTGTTCAAGACCTGAAGTGGCTGATAATGTGAGTGGAAGGAGTACTGATCACAGTTTAAAGAGATGTGTATTGTCTCCAGACAGTATAGTGAGTGAGGTTTTGCAAACCCAGGCAAGTCACGGGGGTTATAGATAGTGCGACATGAACCCAAGATCCCTGTTGAGACCGTCCTTATATGTGCGGAACTTGGCTATCAGTCTCTGTTCAGCGACTCTGCGTTGTCGTGTGTCGTGAAGGCCGCCTTGGAGAATGCTTACCCGAAGGTCAGAGGCTGAATGCCCGTGACCACTGAAGTGTTCGCCAACAGGAAGGGAACAGTCTTGCCTGGTGACTGTCGAGCGATGTTCATTCATCCGTTGTCGTAGCGTCTGCATGGTCTCCCCAATGTACCATGCTTCGGGACATCCTTTCTTGCAACGTATCAGGTAGACAATGTTGGCCGAGTTGCAAGAGTATTTACCATGTACCTGGTGGATGGTATTCTCACGTGTGATGATGGTATCCATGTCGATGATCCGGCATGTCTTGCAGAGGTTGCTGTGGCAGGGTTGTGTGATATTGTGGTCACTGTTCTCCTGAAGGCTGGGTAGTTTGCTGCGAACAATGGTCTGTTTGAGGTTGTGTGGTTGTCTGAAAGCAAGAAGTGGGGGTGTGGGGATAGCCCTGGCGAGATGTTCGTCTTCATCAATGATATGTTGAAGACTCCGGAGAAGATGTCGTAGCTTCTCCGCTCCGGGGAAGTACTGGACGACGAAGGGTACTCTGTCCACTGTGTCCCGTGTTTGCCTTCTGAGGAGATTGGTGCGGTTTTTCGCTGTGGCGCATCGGAACTGCCGATCTATGAGTCGAGCACCATATCCTGTTCTTATGAGGGCATCTTTCAGGGTCTGGAGGTGTCTGTCACGATCCTCCTCATCTGAGAAAATCCTGTGTATACGGAGGGCTTGTCCATAGGGAATGGCTTCTTTAACATGTTTAGGGTGGAAACTGGAGAAGTGGAGCATTGTGAGATTGTCTGTGGGCTTGCGGTACAGTGAGGTGCTGAGGTGACCGTCCTTAATGGAGATGCGTGTGTCCAAGAATGCAACTGATTCTGGGGAATAGTCCATGGTGAATCTGATGGTGGGGTGGAATTTGTTGATATCATCATATAGTTGTTTCAGTGATTGTTCACCATGAGGCCAAAGGAAGAAAATGTCATCGATGTATCTAGTGTACAGCATCGGTTGAAGATTCTGTGCAGTGAAGAAGTCTTGTTCGAACCTGTGCATGAAGATGTTGGCATATTGAGGTATGGTGCTCGACTCATAGATCGGCAGTTCCGATGCGCCACAGCGAAAAACCGCACTGATCTCCTCAGAAGGCAAACACAGGACACAGTGGACAGAGTACCCTTCGTCGTCCAGTACTTCCCCGGAGCGGAGAAGCTACGACATCTTCTCCGGAGTCTTCAACATATCATTGATGAAGACGAACATCTTGCCAGGGCTATCCCCACACCCCCACTTCTTGCTTTCAGACAACCACACAACCTCAAACAGACCATTGTTCGCAGCAAACTACCCAGCCTTCAGGAGAACAGTGACCACAATACCACACAACCCTGCCACAGCAACCTCTGCAAGACATGCCGGATCATCGACATGGATACCATCATCACACGTGAGAATACCGTCCACCAGGTACATGGTAAATACTCTTGCAACTCGGCCAACATTGTCTACCTGATACGTTGCAAGAAAGGATGTCCCGAAGCATGGTACATTGGGGAGACCATGCAGACGCTACGACAACGGATGAATGAACATCGCTCGACAGTCACCAGGCAAGACTGTTCCCTTCCTGTTGGCGAACACTTCAGTGGTCACGGGCATTCAGCCTCTGACCTTCGGGTAAGCATTCTCCAAGGCGGCCTTCACGACACACGACAGCGCAGAGTTGCTGAACAGAGACTGATAGCCAAGTTCTGCACATATGAGGACGGTCTCAACAGGGATCTTGGGTTCATGTCGCACTATCTGTAACCCCCGTGACTTGCCTGGGTTTGCAAAACCTCACTCACTATACTGTCTGGAGACAATACACATCTCTTTAAACTGTGATCAGTGCTCCTTCCACTCACATTATCAGCCACTTCAGGTCTTGAACAGCAGGTTAGGTGTAAGGATTCGCATTTTAATCAGTAATCTCTAAACTGTCTGTGCTTTATATGCTCTGTCTGAGGCCAGAACTCTCCATTCACCTGACGAAGGGGCTAACCCCGAAAGCTTGTGAGTATATTATCAAATAAATCGGTTGGACTAAAACCTGGTGTTGTCAGACTTTTTAATGGGTAAATTCCTCATTGCTATGTTTCTAAAGACGCTTTTATTCAACTACCTTTCCCACCAGTATTATGCCAAAACAATAGAAAGCAACACCTCTTGGGTCCAAAGAGTTGATACTTTCCATGTCTTGACGATGAGTCTTTGCATTTTTAATATCAAATCTTTCATTAAATATTATAACATCTGTTCTGAATGTTAATATCCCTTTTTTTTTCCTGCTGATCGAATTATTTCCATTTCTGAATTTCTTCAACTCAGCAATATTACACATTGGCTGTAAAGCTTATACATTTTTCATATTAATGCATTATTATTATTGTAAATACTTTTACTAATATATTAAAATCATCTTTCATTTTCTTTTAATAATGTTTAGCATTCACATATGAGTAAACCAGCACCGTGACCTGGTGGTAAGGTGTAAAGTTAGTTTAACTCTTTCCTTCCCATCTACTACTAAACCTGCCTAAGACTGCCTGTTGATACAGAATCCCTTTCCTCAACGATGAAAGTTAGTTTTCATTTTTCATTGTCCAAAGGGAAACAATGGTCTTTTAGGACCTGATGCTGGGTGTTTGCGGGTAAATTTAGGAATCCTAACACAACCTCTTGAGTGGGGTGTGGGGAGAATGTCCTGTTGGAGTGAAAGTCCTCAGGGGATCATTTATCGCGTGAGTCCACGCTCTAAATATGTGCTTTGAATGCCCCCCTCCTCATCCCGCACCTGTTCTCCCTCCCCTCCCACCTCAACAACCCACCCCCAACTCCAAAGATGTGCAGGTTAGGTAGATTGGCCACGCTGAATTGACCTTCAGTGTTAGGGGACTATCAGGGTAAATATGGGGATAGCCCAAGGGTCATCTGGCTTGAAACGCTGGCTCTATTCTCTCCCAGTAAGAAGTCTCACAACACCAGGTTATGAAGTCCAACAGGTTTATTTGGTAGTAAATGCCACTAGCTTTCGGAACACTGTTCCTTCGTCAGGTGAGTGGAGAGTTCAGAACTCTCTACTCACCTGACGAAGAACAGCATTTCAAGTGGTGTTTACTACCAAATAAACCTGTTGGACTTTAACCTGGTGTTATGAGACTTCTTACTGTGTTTATCCCAGTCCAATGCCGGCAACTCCACATCTATTCTCTCTCTACAGATGCCGTCAGACCTGCTGAGATTTTCCCGCATTTTCTGTTTTTGTTTCAGGTTCCAGCATCCGCAGTATTTTGCTTTTATCTTGGGGCCTGGGTGGAATTGTTGTTAGTGCATTTTTGATGGGCTGAATGGTGTCCTTCTGCACTGTAGGGATTCTATGATCCTCCTCAAACTATGACCCTTAGTTCTGGACTCCCCTACCATCAGGAACATTCTTTCTGAATCGACCCTCTAACTTTGTTAGAATTTTATAAGTTTCGACGAGATCCCTTTTCACTCTTCTAAACTGGAATGACTATAATCCTAACCAACTTCGTCTCTCCTCATACGACAGACCTGCCATCCCAGGAATCAGCCTGGTAAACCTTTGCTGTATTCCCTCTATAGCAAGGACATCCTTCCTCAGATAAGGACACCAAAACTGTAGACAATACTCTAGGTTGGCCTCACCAATGCCTTATTCAATTGCATAAAACATCCCTGCTGCTGTACTCTAATTCTCTTGAGGTAGGTTTATAATTTTTTGAAATTTCTATGGTAGCATGCTGTTCTGCTTCATAGTGTTGCAAATTTAGTAACTTAAAGAAGTAAAGTCTGGAAAGAATGGGCTGTATTTTAAGGCCTTGCTTATCCCAAAACCATAAAATTCCACCTGAGGTCAATGGACCTTTCCATGATCGGCCTCTCTCCCGCTCCAATTCCCATGGCGATGGGACGGGAAAACTCCAGCCAATATCTTTTGGTCAGAATCTTGTATCTTTAACTCCTGGACTCTCAAAGTGGACTTCGCATCATGGCCTCAGTTTTAAAGGGTGAGGGACGGATACAGTGAGCCTGGATGTAAGTGGCTTAACCTGGGGAAGGTCTGGGATCTTGAAGTCACTGGTTTCTTAATGGCTGGACCTTAAACTTTCTCAGAATTTTACCCAATCCCCAACAGACCCACTAACAGTTGAGTTGTGGGGTGGGCAAATGGGTGGGGGGCATGTGGAAGTGGGGAGGATGGGACATGAGTGTCCAAGTGTGTATGAATTTGAGGATTAGATAAAACATGGTAGTCTGAACACATAATGTAAGGTATAGAAACAAATTACTGCGGATGCTGGAACCTGAAACCAAGAGTTTCAGATACCAGGGTAACCTAGTCCACACCTACACCAAACCCAGCATCTCTCCTGTGACCCATTGCACCTTCCCATGCAATCCCAGAAGGTGTAACGCTTAACCCTTTACCTCGTCTGTGCTCACCATCCAAGGCCCAAAACATTCATTCCAGGTTAAGCGGCGATTCACTTGCACCTCTTTCAATTTGGCGAATTGCATTCGTTGCTCCCAATGTGGTCTCTCTCTATCAGAGAGAACAAGCGTAGACTGAGTGATCACTTTGCTGAGCACCTTTTGGCCTGTGCGCAGTGAGGACTCTGACCTCCCGGTCACTTGCCATTTTAACACAATATCCTGCTCCCATGTCCACGTGTCTGTCCTTGGCCTGCTGCAATGTTCCAGTGAAGCTCAACGCAAACTGGAGGAACAGCATCCCGTCTTCCGGGTCGGCACTTTACAGTCTTCCGGTCTCTATATAGATGATCTGGAGGAGGGAACCGAGTGCAGGGTGTCGAAATTTGCTGATGACACCAAGATTGGGGGAAAGGCAAATTGTGCGGAGGGTGTGGAGAGTCTACAGAAGGATCTAGATAGGCTGGGCGAATGGGCCAGGAAATGGCAAATGGAATTTAATGTTGGCAAGTGTGAGGTGGTCCACTTTGGTAGGAAGAATGGTAGGAAGGACTATTACTTACGTGGCGAAAAACTGCAGCAGGCGACGGTGCAGAGGGACCTCGGGGTCCTTGTGCATGAGTCGCAAAAACCCAGCTTGCAGGTGCAGCAGGTGGTCAGGAAGGCGAATGGGATGCTGGCCTTCATAGCAAGGGGGATTGAATATAAAAGTAGGGAGGTCTTGCTGCAGCTGTATAGGGCATTGGTGAGGCCGCAGCTGGAGTACTGTGTGCAGTTTTGGGCGCCGCACCTGCGCAAGGATATTTTGGCCCTGGAGGGAGTGCAGAGGAGGTTTACTAGGCTGATACCGGAGTTGAGGGGATTGAGCTATGAGGAGAGGCTGAATAAACTAGGCTTGTACTCGTTGGAGTTTAGAAGAATGAGGGGAGATCTCATTGAGACGTATAAGATGATGAATGGGATGGATAGGATAGAGGTGGAGAGACTCTTCCCGCTCAAAAAAGACAGTAGGACTAGGGGGCACAGCCTCAAGATAAAGGGGGGGCGGTTTAGAACGGAGTTGAGGAGGAACTTCTTCACTCAAAGGGTGGTGAATCTCTGGAATTCTCTGCCCGTTGAAGTGGTGGAGGCTGCCTCGCTAAATATTTTTAAGACGCGGGTTGATGGGTTTTTGATAAGAGAGGGGATTAAGGGTTATGGGGAGAGGGCGGGAAAGTGGAACTGAGCCACGACAGATCAGCCATGATCTTATTGAATGGCGGGGCAGGCTCGAAGGGCTGGATGGCCTACTCCTGCTCCTATTTCTTATGTTCTTATGTTCTTAACATCCAATTCAACAACTTCAGGTGATTTGCTTTCCCTACCTCGGCCCTCTTTGCTTTCATTCTATTTTATTAAATTGATTAGATTTGAGATTGCTTTGTTTCGCCGCCAGGGAAGTTCAACTTTATTGAGCCTGTGGATTGTCTGTGCCGAGGCAAAGGTCAGTGGGCGAGGGGGTGGGGTAAATGTGGAGAACAGCAGCAGATCACATCAGGAGTAACCAGTGGAGCTTGGATCAGAGATGGGAGCAGACTGATTTACTGCATGGGTGATAAAGCACAGGGATACACTACCATTAGTCAAGCTAATGGACAGTGAGGCTTTTAAAAAACACGGCGAGACAGCGGAGAACTGGATAGACGTCTCACCGTTGGGAAACATGATTTATGTGCTGGATTTCACAGAAAGCAACTGAAACAGAGACAGAGAGAGACTGCAGAGTCATTCATCACTGAGGACTATAGATTAGCGCAAAGCTGTAAGAATGGACGTGATCTGCAGCAGATGGAATCTTTCAATTGAATTAAAACAGTTTTCCATTGGAAAGAATCATAGAATTCCTACAGTAAGAAGGCCATTCGGCCCATCGAGTCTATACCAACCACAATCCGACCCAGGCCCTATTCCCGTAACCCCAGACGTTTACTCTGCTAATCCCCCTGACACTGGGGTCAATTTAGCACGGCCAATCAACCCAACCTGCACATCTCTGGAATGTGGGAGGAAGCTGGAGCACCCCGAGGAAACCCACGCAGACTCGGGGAGAATGTGCAAACTCCACACAGGCAGTGACCCAAGGCCGGAATTGAACCCAGGTCCCTGGCGCTGTGAGGCAGCAGTGCTGACCATTGTGCCGCCGTGCCAGCCATGAGAATTGGAAGATGATGTGGGTTTGGTGGAGAGTGGACAGGGCTCTGCCGACTACTGATATCACGTCACCAATGCTAAAGTCTCACTTGTGTGACAAGCCACAGTATGTAATCAGATGGGGTACTATGTTGGCACGATAGTTAGCACTGCTGCCTCATAGTGCCAGGGACCCACTTGCGTGGCTCGGGTGACTGTGCAAAGTCTGCATGTTCTCCCCATGTCTGCGTGGGTTTCCTCTGGGTGCCCAGGTTTTCTCTGGGTGCCCCAGTTTCGTCCCACAGTCTGAAAGATGTGCTGGTTAGGGTGCAGGCTAAATTCTCCCTCAGTGTAACCAAACATGAGTGTGGGGACGAGGGGATTTTCACGATAACGTCATTGCAGTGTCAATGTAAACCTAGTTGTGATACTAATAAATAAACTTAAAACTTAAATAAGCTTAAAACGTAAAACTTTACTCCGGTTTCCTTCCACAACCTAAAGAGGTGTAGGGTGGCTGGATTAGCCATGATAAATACTTAGGGCTGTAGGGATTGGTGGAGGGGAGTGCTTGGGTAGGATGCTCTTTTGAAGAGTTAATGAGCAATTGATGCAACTGCTGCTATTCAACCAGCAGTGGCTGGAAGGTTCAGCATGCAGGAAGTACAGCAAGCAGATCCTGGCATGTTTGCTTGTAGGCTATCGGGGTGAGTCCCATGTTCAAGGGCACTCACTGGATGATCAAGCAGGGTAGGGGGTGCCCTCTGAAAGACTTTACCCATTTTAGTTAGAAGTTAATGCTCTCAGCATTGACTGGTTTGGTGGTGGGAGGATGTATTCCAGAACTTGCCCCTAGCCAGCTACAATGCCGACACCCAACAATACGGAAAGTTGCCCAGGTATGTCCGATACACAAGAAACAGAACAAATCCAACCCAACCAATGACCGTCCAGTCGATCTACCCTCGCTCATCAGTAAAGTATTGGAAGGGGTCATCAACAGTGCAATAAAGCAACGTCTGCTCAGCATTGACCTGCTCACCGGGGCACAGTTTGGGTTTTGCCAGGGTCACTCAGCTCCTGACCTCATTACAACCTTGATTCAAACATAGACTGAATGCCAGAGGTGAG
The DNA here is from genome assembly GCF_965287045.1 of Carcharhinus amblyrhynchos. NCBI lineage: Eukaryota > Metazoa > Chordata > Chondrichthyes > Carcharhiniformes > Carcharhinidae > Carcharhinus > Carcharhinus amblyrhynchos. The sequence goes on along the minus strand of NC_137328.1, from coordinate 118,231,524 downwards.
GTGAGAGTGACATCAAAGCAGCATTTGACCAAGTATAGCATCAAGGAGCCCCAGCAAAACCGGAGTAAATGGAAATCTGGACTAAAGTCCTTCACTGGTTGGAGTCATACCTGGCACAAAGGAAGATGGTTGTGGTTTTTGGAGGTCAATCATCTTGATTCTAGGATATAACTGCAGGAATTCCTCAGGATAGTGTCCTCCACTCTATCATCTACTTCATCAATGACCGACCTTCCATCATAAGGTCAGAATTCGGGATGTTGGGGATGTAGCATGTGATAAATTACAACATGCTACTGTGCAGAGGGACCTGGGGGTCCTTGTGCATGAATCGCAAAAAGTCAGTTTGCAGGTAATCAAGAAGGTAAATGGAATGTTGGCCTTTATCGCAAAGAGGATGGAATCTAAAAGCGGGGAGGTCTTGCTGCAATTGTACAGAATACTGGTGAGGCCACAACTGGAGTACTGTGTGCAGTTTTGGTCCCCTTATTTGCGAAAGGATATATTGGCCTTGGAGGTGGTGCAGCGAAGGTTCACCAGGCTGATACCGGAGATAAGGGGGTTGGTTTATGAGGAAAGATTGAGTAGATTGGGCCTGTACTCGTTGGAGTTTAGAAAAATGAAAAATTTAAGACCAAGGCTGGCACTATAAAACACTTTGGAGTTTCAGATCTGAGCCATAACAGCACTGTGAGGCAGCAGTGCTAACCACTGTGTTCTCTGTGCTGCCGGGAAGGCAAGAGGACAGCTGACAGCCATTCTCCTGCCCTTGCTGCTGGCCACATCTCTCTGCCCTTCTGTCGAAGCACCATCCCACAAAGCTTCCCTTGTCATCGCTCACCGGTAAGATAGACAGCCTCAGATGGGTGTAGTACCCTCAACAGCCACTGCCATCCCAGTTGCGCTGCTGACGTCCGATCAACATTATTTGAGTAGATAGACTGGTCACGGTCCATCATGCATCATGGCATTTTCCAAAATGGCAACCAGGACTGTACCTCCATTGGAACATACAATACACTTTGAAACAATTCAAGATTGAAAAGTAAGAACAAAAAACACCTTAACGTCAAGATTAGAAGGTGATACAATACATGCACTGGGGAGGCGATGTGTGAGTTGTATTACCGCTAGATTATTAATCCAGAAACTCAGCTATAATGTTCTGGGGACCCATGTTTGAATCCCACCATGGCAAATGGTGGAATTTGAATTCAATAAAAAATATCTGGAATTAAGAATCTACAGGTGCTGATGAAACCATTGTCAATTGTCAAAAACCCATCTGGTTCACTAATGTCCTGGAGAGAAAGAAATCTGCCATCCTTACTCAGTCTGGGCTACATGTGACTCCAGATCCACGGTGATGTAGTTGACTATTAAAATGACCTCTGAACAAGGGCAACAAGGGATGGGCAATAAATGCTGGCCAGTCAGCGACACCCATGACCCACAAATGAACAAAAGAGAGGGGCAACGATCTCAACTCTTGGCTGATTCATCAAATGTACAAACCTGGGGTCTTGGGTAAGGCACTCCATGGTTGTAGGGAATATTGATGCTATAACAGACAAAACCAGGATAATGCAGGATAAACTCAGTAAGTCTGGCAGTATCTGCAGAGAGAGAAAATAGCATTGATGCTTCGCGCCCTTATGACTCTTCCTGTTTTGACTTGTGCTTCTGCTGTTGTGTTTCGCAATGTCGTGCGCTGATTATATCACTAAAGTAGGGGCACTGTAGCACAGGGGTTAGCACTGTTGCTCACAGCACCAGGGACCCACGTTCGATTCCCAGCTTGGGTGACTGTGTGTGTGGAGTTTACACATTCTCCTTATGTGGATTTCCTCCGGATGCTCCGGTTATGCTCCCACAGGCCAAAGATGTGTAGGTTAGGTTGATTGGCCGTGCTAAATTCTCCCTTAGTGTCAGGGGGATTAGCTAGGGTAAATGCATGGGGTTATGGGGATAGAGCCTGGGTGGGGTTGTGGTCAGTGCAGACACAATGGGCTGAATGGCTTCCTTTTGCTCTGCAGGGATTCTGTTCTTCTATTCTAAATAAAACCACCTCATGAAATAATTTTTTAGCTTGTTGGTGCTTTTTTTTCCACCTCACAGATTTCTTTGTGCTCACAAGAGATCGATTGGGGTCCTTCTTGACTATTAGCTTATTTGACAAGGTTAAATATTAAAGACTGTTTATCAGCCTCTTCAAATGCTTCATATAACCCGTGCCCTCTCTCACAATAACCAGCGGCTAACACGAAATCAATTTATTTATGGTCTGTTCTCCAAGAGGTTAGGAATGAGTCAAATGTGAGAGGTATACTGAGATCGAGATAAGTACTGTGTTGTATATATAAACATTGTATTTCAAATACAGCTATATCTCCAGAATGTCTAGAATCTTCAATCCCTTATTTATTATCAATGTCCGAGATTTTGTATTCGGTTTACAGAATATTCAAGGAACAGTACAGCAGAGGAACAGGCCTTTTGGCCCTCCAAGCCCATGCTGATCGCGTTGTCCTAACCAAACCAACTGCTGGTATCCCTTTATTCCCTCTCTGTTCACGTGTCTGTCCAGAGAAGTCTAAAATGTCACTAACTTATTTGCCTCAACCACCTTACTTGGCAGTGCATTCCAGGCCCCCCATCACCTTCAGTGTAAAAAAACTTGCCCCACACATCTCCACTGAACCTTCCCCCCCTTACCTTGAACTTGTGCCCCCTTGGAAAAAGCGTCCAACTGTTCACCCGATCTATACCTCTCGTAATTTTATAAACTTCTATCAGGTCGCCCCTCAGCCTCTGTCTTTCCAGGGAAAACAATCCCAGTTTATTCAATCTCTCCTCATAGCTAATACTCTCCATACCAGGCAACATCATGGTAAACCTTTTCCCTACATCCCTCCAAAGCTTCCACATCTTTCTGGTATTCCCAGACAGTTTTTTTGTGTTCATTCATGGAACATGGGATGGCACAGTGGTTAGTCCTGCTGCCTCACAGTGATAGAGACTTACTGATTTGACTTTGATTTATTTTTATCACGTGTATTAGTATACATTGAAAAGTATTGTTTCTCGCACGCTATGCAGACAAAGCATACCATTCATAGAGAAGGAAAGGAGAGAGTGTAGAATGTAGTGTTACAATCATAGCTCGGGGTGTAGAGAAAGATCAACTTAGTGCAAGGTAAGTCCATTCAAAAGTCTGATAGCAGCAGGGAAGAAACTGTTCTTTGAGTCGGTTGGTACGTGACCTCAGATCTTTGTATCATGTTCCCGACAGGGGAAAGTGGAAGAGAGAATGTCTGGGGTGCATGATGTCTTTGGCTATGCTGGCTACTTTGACGAGGCAGCAGGAAGTGTAGACAGAGTCAATGGCTGCGAGGCTGGTTTGCTTGATGGACTGGGCTACATTCACGACCTTTTGTAGTTTTGTACACCCGGGTTCAATTCCTGCCTCAGGTCATTGTTTGTGTGGAGTTTGCACATTCTCCTCATGTCTGTGTGGGTTTCCTCTGGGTGCTCCAGTTTCCTCCCACAGTCCAAAGATGTGCGGGTTAAGTTGATTGGCCATGCTCACCATAGCCCTTAATTCCTTTACTGTTCAAAAATCTATCTATCCCTGCCTTAAAAACATTCAATGAGGTGGCCTCAACTGTTTCACTGGGCAGGGAATTCCACACATTCACAACCCTTTGGATGAAGAAGTTCCTCCTCAACTCAGTCCTAAATCGGCTTCCCCTTATTTTGAAGCTATGCCGCCTAGTTAAAGTTTCACCTGCCAGTGGAAACAACTTTGCTGCTTCTATTTTATCTATTCTCTTCATAATCTTATTTGTTTCTATAAGGTCTCCCCTCATTCTTCTGAATTCCAATGAGTATAGCCCCAATCTACTCAGTGTCTCCTCATAAGCCAAGCCTCCCGACTCTGGAATCAACCTAGTGAATCTCCTCTGTACCCCCTCCAGTGCCAGTATATCCTTTCTCAAGTGAGGAGACCAAAACTGTACACAGTACTCCAGGTGTGGCCTCATCAGTACCTTATACAGCTGCAAAAAAAACCTCGCTGTTTTTAAACTCCATCCCTCTAGCAATGAAGGACAAAATTTCATTTGCCTTCTTAATTACCTGCTGCGCCTGTAAACCAACTCCTTGTGATTCCTGCACAAGGACACCCAGGTCCCTCTGCACTGCAGCATGCTGCAATTTTTTTTATCATTTAAATAGTAGTCCATTTTGCTGTTATTTCTACCAAAATGGATGACCTCACATTTACCAACATTGTACTCCATTTGCCAGACCTACAGTGCAGGAAGAAGCTATTCAGACCTTCGAGTCTGCACTAACCACAATCCCTCCCAGGCCCTGTCCCCATAATCCCATACATTTACCCTAGTTAGTCCCCCGACACTAAAGGGACAATTTAGCACGAGCCAATCCATCAAACCCACACATCTTTGGATTGTGGGAGGAAACCGGAGCATCCGGAGGAAACCCACGCAGACACGGGAAGAATGTGCAGACAGTGACCCAAGCTGGGAATTGAACCCAGGTCCCTGGTGCTGCGAGGCAGCAGTGCTAACCATTGTGCTGCCCGTATGCAGGTGGTATACTGGGTTATCTGTCGATCCGATAAGTCAAAATGGTATTCTCTCTGCGTCCCTGTGTTCCACAGTTAATTCTGACAGATTGAATCCCGTAGAAGCTTGCGGATTTCACCTGGTGTTTCGAAGGAATTAGCGTGACAGATTGAATGTTCAGATCACTCCTTCTGCATGCCGATGTACAGTCTGTGCTTGCTTATATTCTTGACATTTTAGTATATAGATAAATCAGAATTCAGGTGCCACAGACAAGACCAAGAAAATAAATTGAGCCAAGGAGAAATTTGGAGGTTCCTGTGAATAATAATGTCACCCAATGCTCAACATGAGTCTGGGCCGAATACTTCCCAAAGTACTTTTGAACAATAAAGTAGTTTTGAAGTATAGTTGTTGTTTTACTGTCTGCAATTGGCAATGAATATGTTGATGTGCATTAAATTTGATTTATCTTTTACTGCCCTCCTCACTAATACCCATTGGACCCATGTTCTTCAGTGCACTAAAATCCTTGTCTTCATACAAGGATTCATACAAAAACACCCTTTGTGGGGCGGCATGGTAGCACAGTGGTTAGCACTGCCGCTGCGCAGCTCCAGGGTCCTGGGTTCGATTCCCAGCTCAGGTCATTGTTTGCGTGGAGTTTGCACATTCGCCTTGTGTCTGCGTGAGTTTCCTCCGGGTACTCTGGTTTCCTCCCACAGGCCAAAGATATGCAGGTTAGGTTGATTGGCCATGCTAAGAAATTGCCCCTTAGTGTCTAGGGATGCGTTGGTTAGAGGGATTAATGGGTAAAATATATAGGGATATGGGGGTAGGGTCTGGGTGGGATTGTGTTCAGTGCAGACTTGATGGGCCGAAGAGCCTCTTTCTGCACTGTAGGGTTCTATATCCCAGTCTCTCTGAAATCTCCCCCAGCCTTAATAACGTTCCCATATGTTCCATTCCTCTGAGATTGGCCTTACTCGGAATCCTGCTTCCTTCACCCATTTTTTTTCCTCCTGATCTTAGCCAAAAACTCTGGGCAAAGAAAGATTTGCATTGCTCAGCCTCATGAGGACATAAAGTGAAGTGTGGTTAGAACATAGAACATAGAACACTACAGCACAAACAGGCCCTTCGGCCCACGAGTTGCGCCGATCACATCAACACCTATCTATAACCCCCAATCCCATAAAACCCCATATGGCACTGCTGCTTCCCAGCATAGATCATGTGATAGCCTCGCCACACTACCCCAGTCAGTCTTGCTGAGCGAATGTTCCACAATAAGCGGCATGGTGTCACAATGGTGAGCGCTGCTGTCTCACAGCGCCGGGGACCCGGGTTCAATTCCAGCTTGGGTCACTGTCTGTGTGGAGTTTGCACATTCTCCCTATGTCTGCGTGTGTGGTTTCCTTTCACTCTCTAAAGATGTGCGGGTTAGATGGATTGGCTATGCTAAAATGCTAAGTGTCAGGGGGGCCAACTAGGGTAATTGCATGGGGTTATGGGGATAGGACCTAGGTGAATTGTGGTTGGTGCAGACTTGGTGGCTGAGTGGGCACTGTACTTCTGCACTGTAAGATTCTCTGATACAGTGGCTGGCACTGTACCATCTTACCTGCCATGGAATCGGAATGGGTGAGGGTCCAACAATGGAAATCTCCGTTGACCTCGGGCGGGAATTTCTATCTTGCCTGAGCAGGGCTGTAAAATCCCGCTTAGTGTGTTTCTTTTCAGAAATATTGGTTGATTGATAAAAGTGTAAGAGCATAAGATATAGCAGCCAAATTAGGCTATCCAGCCTATCAAGTTTGCTCCACCATTCAATCATGGCTGATAAGTTTCTCAACCTCATTCTCCTGCTTTTCCTGGTAACCTTTTGAACCCCTTACCAATCAAGCACCGATCTATCTCGTTCTTAAATGAGCTGGCCTCCACAGCCTTCTGTGGCAATGAATTCCACAGGTTCACCACCCTCTGGCTGAAGAAGTTCCTCCTCATCTCAGTTCTAAAGGCTCGTCCTTTTGTTGTGAGGCTGTGCCCTTGGATCCCGGTCTCTCCCACTAATGGAAAAATTCTCCCCCTGTTCAGTCTGCCGGCCTTTCTGTATTCTGTAAGTTTCAATCAGATCCCCCACCACCACCACCCCCCCCAACCCCCCCACCCATCCTTCTAATCTCCAGCGAGTCCTCAAACCTTCCACATACGTCAAATATTGGCTAGTGCAAAAATGAGAAAGGGCCTCAATTTATATAGCGCTTTGCATGACTATTGGATGTCTCAAGATACTTCAGCCAATTTTGTGTAGTCATGGTGTAATGTAGGAAACATAGCAGCCAATATGTACACAGAACACTCCCTGGAAGAGCAGTGTGATGGCAACCAAATAATCTGTTCCCTGTGATGTTGATTGAGAGATAAATGTTGGCCATGACACCAGGGACAACTGTTCTGCTCTGCTTTGAAATACGCCATGGGATAGATTATATCCAGCCAAGTCAGCAGAAAAGGCCTTGGTTTCATGTCTCACACAGTAAACAGCACCGCCAGCAGTGTAGCATCCTCTGAATGGAACCCACAGACTTGGGATTCAGAGGTAAGCCATAACCAACACCAGTGAACACTTCTTCTTAGAAATTCCAGCTTGGGATCTTGCACAGCATCTGACAGAGCGGACAGGGGCCTCAGTTCAATATCACAACCAAACAGTGGCACCTTTGACAGTGCAGCACTACCTCATTACTGCAGTGAAGGGTCATCCCGAGCTTTTGTGCTCAAGTCTCCAGTGAGGGACTTTAACCCTGCCCAGGGCCGTACCTGCCCAAGCGTGAAATTGCATCTGGGTTTGGGCAGGCAGGTTCAAAGAATAAAGAACAAAGAAAATACTTACAGCACAGGGGAACAGGTCCGCCAAGCCTGCTGCCGGACTTAACTAAAACCCCCTACCCTTCCAGGGACCATATCCTTCCATTCCCATTCTGTTCATGTATTTGTCAAAATGCCCCTTAAAAGTCACTACCGTATCAGCTTCCACTACCTCCACTGGCAGCGAGTTTCAGGCACCCACTACCCTCTGTGTAAAAAAAAAATCTGCCTCGTTACATCTCCTTTAAACCTTGCCCCTCACACCTTAAACCTGTGTCCCCTAGTAATTGACTCTTCCACCCTGGGAAAAAGCTTCTGACTATCCACTCTGTCCATGCCTCTCATAACCTTGTAGACTTCTATCAGGTCTCCCCTCAGCCTCTGTCATTCCAGTGAGAACAAACCAAGTTTCTACAACCTCTCCTCATAGCTAATGCCCTCCATACCAGGCAACATCCTGGTAAATCTTTTCTGTACCCTCTCCAAAGCCTCCACGTCCTTCTGCTAGTGTGGTGACCAGAATTGAACACTATATTCTAAGTGCGGCTTAACTAAGGTACTGTAAAGCTGCAAGTTCCCAGGGGGAAAACCTTGTGTCGTTATTAGTTGAACAGAAAAGTTCTCCCCAGTGTCCTGACCAATACTTATCACTCAATCAACATAACAAAAACAGATTATCCAGTCATTATCACATAGGGGCAGCACAGTGGTTAGCACTGCTGCCTCACAGTGCAAAGGACCCGGGTTCGTTTCCCGATTTGGGTCACTGTCTGTGTGGAGCCTGCACGTTCTCCCTGTATCTGTGTCGATTTCCTCCGAGTGCTCCGGTTTCCTCCCACAGTCCAAAAGAGGTGCTGGTTGGGTGAAAGCAAATTATTGCAGATGCTGGAATCTGAAACCCAAAGAGAAAATGCTGGAAAATCTCAGCAGGTCAGGCAGTATCTGTAAGCAGAGAAAAGAGCTGACGTTTTGAGACCAGACGACCCTTTGTCAAAGCTATAAGGTGCTGGTTGGATGCGTTGACCATGCTAAATTCTCCCTCAGTGTACCCGAACAAGCGTCGGAATGTGGTGACAACTGGCTTTTCATAGTAATTTAATTGCAGTGTTAACGTCAGCCAACTTGTGACACCAATAAATAAACTTAAACTGATGTTTGTGGGATCTTGCTGTGTGCAAATTGGCTTTTACATCCCTGAAATGACAAATAGAGATTGCATTTCAGAAACCACCTGATTGGCTGTGAAACCGTTATGTCCTGGAGTTGTAAAGATAAATATGTATCTTTTTACATAAATCTTTGATTCAATGAAACATGACTGGGTTTATTGTTTGGCTCAGTCATGAGAGGAAATTAGAATTCAGATTTGGAGCTGAGATTTTTATCCTTTTAGATTTGAATGAAAGGGAATAGTGTAGATATTTGTCAAAGTTTAGTTTAATGCCATGAAATAGGATTGCCATACCTACAGGACTGACCTTGAATGGCCAGGACTTTAAGGTTGGATGGCACAGTGGTTAGCACTGCTGCCTGGGACCTGGGTTCAATTCCCGGCTTGGGTGACTGTCCCCAGTGTATGCCTGTTCTCCCTGTGTCTGTGTGGGTTTTCTCTGGTTTCATAGAATCATAGCATCCCTATAGTGCAGAAGAAGACCATTCAGCCCATTGAGCCTGCATCAACAACAATCGCACCCAGGCCCTATCCCTGTAACCCCCAGGTAACCCCCTAACTTTAAGGGGCAATTTACTATGGCCAATCCACCTAACCTGCGCATCTTTGGAGTGTGGGAGGAAACTGAAACGCCCGGAGGAAACCCACGCAGACACGGGGAGAATTTGCACAGTCACCCGAGGCCAGAATTGGACCTGGGTCTCTGGTGCTGTGAGACAGCAGTGCTAACTGTTGTGCCACCGTGCCTTCCTCCCACAGTCTAAAAGACATCAGGTGAGATGGATTGGCTATGCTAAATCGCCCCTTTGTATCAGGGAAGATTAGCAGGGTAAATACATGGGGTTATGGGAATAGCTGACATTGTTGCCGATGCAGGCTCGATAGGCCGAATGGTTTCCTTCTGCACTGGAGGAATTCTGTGATTCTCTGTTTCATCCCAGGGACCCAGGGATGGAGCTGTTTGACTGGGTGACACAATCTGTGGAGAGTTGGCAATCCTGGCCTGGAAGGATTGTGCCTTGGAAAATTATGACACCCCTTTGTCACCCATCTCTTTAAATGCATTTGCAGTCGCCTGCACTGATATCTCCTAACATGGCTTGATGTGGAATTCTCTTTTGCTCCGGTGTCGTGCCTTGGAAAATTGTGCGATGTTACAGAAATATAGAAGGTAGGAGCAGGAGGAGGCCGTTTGGCCCTTCAAGCCTGCTCCACCATTCATTATGATCATGGCTGATCATCCAACTCAATAGCTTGATCTTGCTTTTTCCCCATAACCTTTGATCCTGTTTGCCCCAAGTGATCTCATTTGCTATATAAATGCAAGTTGTTGTTTGTTTGCCATTGTAGCCTGGGGCTGCAGTCAGGAGCCTCAGTGTTGGCAGCATTGCAAGGAAGAAAGTTAGGACTTTGAGGATTCATCCCCACCCTCACCTTCTAACTCCTCTCCACACACCTCCATGTTCCCCTCCCCCACCCTCATTCCCCCTGCCACTGTTGATTTTTCTAATTTATTTTTGCGGGATGGGTATCGTTGGCTGGCCAGCATTTATTGCCCATCCCTGGTTGCCCTTGGAGGGCAGTTGAGAGTCAACCACATTGCTGTGGCTCTGGAGTCATCGAAAACATAGAACAGCACAGCACAGTACAGGCCCTTTGGCCCTCAATGTTGTGCCAAGCTTTGTCGGAAACCAAGATCAAGCTATCCCACTCCCTATCATTCTGGTGTGGTCCATGTGCCTATCCACTAACCGTTTGAAAGTTCCTAAAGTGTCCGACTCCACTATCACAGCAGGCAGTCCATTCCACACCCTAACCACTCTCTGAGTAAAGAATCTACCTCGGACATCTCCCCTATATCTCCCACCAAGAACCTTATAGTTATGCCCCTTAGTAACAGCTACTTCCACCAACTCACATACATAAGAAATATAAGAAATAGGAGCAGGAGTAGGCCATCTAGCCCTTCGAGCCTGCCCCGACATACAGGCCAGACTAGTTAAGGATGGCAGATTTCCTTCTCTAAAGAACATTAGTGAACTCGATGGGTTTTTCCAACAATTGACAATGGTTTCATGGTCGTCAGTAGATTCTTAATTCCAGGTATTTTTTGTTGAATTCAAATTCCACCACCTGCCGTGGCGGGATTCGAACCCCGGGTCCATCAATCTATTAACATGTTCCAGCGCCCAGAGGGCCCCAAAGATCTCAGGTCAGGAAACCACTTGTCAAGAGCAGACTGGTGATCTCGATCTTTGTTGCAGGAAAGGGTGAACATGGCAAGCCTTATCCGCTGGCAGAAGAGGACCAGTCCGATTCCGCGTACCGGGAAAATGGTTTCAATATTTACGTCAGCAACAGCATTGCCTTGGACCGTTCGCTGCCCGACATCCGGCATCCAAAGTAAGTGTCAAACCTGAAACCTCCACAGCTGCTTAACATCCCAGCCACTGGCTGATTCTTTTTGTTTGCCTGTTATTCAAAATACTAAATAGGTGGCACAGTGGGTGGCACTGCTGCCTCACAGTGCCAGGGACCTGGAGTCAATTCCAGCCTTGGACCACTGTCTGTGTGGAGTTACGTTCTCCCCATGTCTGTCTGGGTTTCCTCCAGGTGCTCCGGTTTCCTCCCACAGTTCAAAAATGTGAGGGTGAGGTTGATTGCCATGCTAAATTGACCATAGTGTCAGAGCATTAGCAGTGTAAATATGTGGGACTACGGGAATAGGACCTGGGTGGGATTGTGGTCAGTGCAGACTCGATGGGCCGAATGGCCTCCTTGCACTGTAGGGATTCTGCGAAAGTGAAGGAGACATTGTAGTTCTTTCCTAATGTTAAAGTATTTAATTTGAGTTTGGATCAGTAAGCGGTAACTTTTCAGGCAGGGTGTTCCAGCGAGAACGACGCCACATAAAGAACTGATCAGATTCCCCGTCTTCAGGGGTGGGAGGGAAATAGAGTTCCTTTTTTTCCCAAAAAATATACTTTATTGATAAGAAATCTGTGAGAACATTGCAGCATGGTGGCATAGTGGTTAGCACTGCTGCCTCACAGCATAGGGACCCGGGTTCAATTTCACCCTTGTGTCACTGTCTGTGCTTGCACATTCTCCACGTGTCTGTGTGGGTTTCCTCCGGGTGCTCTGGGTTCCTCCCACAGTCCAGAGACGTGCAGGTTGGGTTGATTGACCAGGCTACATTGGCCCGTGGTTTCGAGGGGATTAGCAGGGTAAACGTGTGGTGTTGCGGGGATGGTATTTGCATGCGATTGTTGTCGGTGCAGGCTCGATGGGCCGAATGGCCCCCTTCTGCACTGTCGGGATTCTATAAAACAATCCAGGATGGCCATCACACAAGAAGCAATAATATTCAGGTTCTTTACATGCATCAAGTAACGCTCCAAGATGCTTCAATATAGTTAAGGAAATGTTTTGGATATTTTACAATGGTCTCTCGGGTAAAAGATTCCAGGACAGCAAGTTGAAGAAGGCCAAGGGAGTTTTGACAATTGTCCCAGACAATGTTCGTTCCTCATGCAAAAACAGAAAGCACTGGAAAATCACTGCAGGTCTGGCAGCATCTGCGCAGGCAGAATGTTTCGTGTCTGAATGATCCAGGATGTTGTCAGAGCTGCTGAGGTTTTCCAGCATTTTCTGTTTTTGTTTCATACGCCGGCGTCCGCGGTATTTTGCTTTTATCGTAATGGTTACTCCGCAATTTACATCATGAAAACTGGTGATCTGGTCATTCTCACGTGGAGTTATAGAGGTTTACAGCATGGAAAGAGGCCCTTCAGCCCTTTTTTATTAACCACTAAGTTAGTCCCAGTTGCCCGCATTTGGCCCATAATTGCCTGCACTTGGCCCACAATTGCCTGCGTTTGGCCCATAATGGCCAAGTGTGGGATCTTTCTGTATACATGTTGGCTGCTGAGTTTCCTGCAGCACAACAGTGTTGACACTTGAAAATGTACTTAATTGGCTAGAAATTTTGACACGTCCTCAGATTGTGAAAGCCACGCTGCAGAAGTCTGACTTTCCCTTTCTTTCATATTGATTAAAAATTGAATTTTACCATAGCGCCCTGTTTTGTTAGACTGCCAGGAAACCATAGTCTTTCTTTTGCGGTGACTTCCACTCCGACCCCCCCTGTAGTGCTATTGTGACACGGGACCAGGCTGTCAATCCCAGCAGTTTATGTATCAGGTTTTTTTTGTACCTGCCAGAGAGAGGATCAAGTCTCTGTACAACTGACTGGAAAAGCAGTCAGGGTAAAGAATCATTTTCATTGTTGTGTGTCTCACACACACAAGCATCACTCGGTAACGGGCTTGTGGTGTTGGTGAGAGGTAGTGTCTTCTTGTAGGTGGAAACAATTGACTTTAGGCCAGGGACGTGCAGCGAAGATTGACTTCAATTTCACTGAAAAGGTGCGGGAGAGATCGGTTCACGGCTTCTGTCTTCCTGTGAAACGGTCAGCGGTCGGGATCAAATGTCGTAATGCAGAATTGTTCACTCCCCTTCTCAACATCCTGCATGTCCTGTCTGCATTATCCTTGGTGCTTCCGCTGACAAAATGCTCGTCCTCTCCGCTTTGCCTCTGCAACACTTTTATTCGTGTGGGATCGTGGACTCAGAAGGCAGCTGTGCAGCCCATCCACACTGTGCTAGCTCTTAGAAAGAGCTCCCTAATTAGTCACCTCATGGGACTGAACTTGAGCTGTTGAAAAAGGAGACATGTCGAAGTTTTTCCTCTCGGACTCATCAGGACACTTTGCAAGAATGCCAATTTGGGGGAAAACAACAATTTAAACACTAGATAGAAGAAAATTACTGTAGGTTCTGGAATCTGAAACCAAAAGAGAAAATGCTGGAAAATCTCGAGGCCAGATGACGTTTAGTCAAAGGGTCAGCTCTTTTCTCTCCTTACAGATGCTGCCAGACCTGCTGAGATTTTCCAGCGTTTTCTCATTTGGTAATAATTTGAACAGTTGGCCAGTGGATCAACATTGACTAATCAGAGCCCGCTTTCGAACAACCAGCACTCTCTTCCCACCAAGTATAAATCGTTGCTCTGCCATTCATTTTGATCATGGCTGATCATTGAATTCAGTATCCTGTTTCCCTGCTTCCCCCCCCATATCTCTTAATCTCTTTAGCCCCGGAGGTACGTCTAATTTCTTTTTTGAAATCAGGCAGTGTTTTTGCCTCAACTACTTTCTGTGGTGGCGAATTCCACACATTTACCACTCTCTAAGTCAGACTAACCAAAATTTCCATGTGTGGGGCAATTTCTCAGTTTTGTTCCCACTCACCGGGGACAGGTGACCAAATTTTGGAAAGATAAGGCATTGGAAATATCTAATCAAAACCACAAAAATTGTGGGGTCAATCTTATTGGCTCGCCACGCCGGTCGATTGGGCTCGAGCCTGGTTTCTTGCTTCTTGCTATCTTACCGGCTCCAATTTGCCAACATAAGTGTGCGCAAAGCTGATTTTAATATTCACTGGCAATTTAAATGTTATTGGTGAGCCTGGGACGGAATTGTTCCGGGCTCACTTGTCTTAGCAGCCTCAACAACCACTGGGGACCAGACATGATGGCCTGGTCACTGGGATCAAAAGCAATTGAGACCCCCTTGGGCACAGCCTCTTTGACAGTGCCAAACTGGCACTGACAGTCTGGCGCCCTGCGACTGCCAACCAGACACTGGGCAGTGCCAAGGGGCAGGGCCTAAAGGTGAGGAAGCACGTGGGGGTTGTGCACTCTACATTTGGGAATCACTGGGGCGGGGCTCTGGTCAGATGGAGGGGGGTGAACAGGGGCAATGATTAGCCGGGGTGGGAATTGGGGGTAACAATCTTCCAATGCACTGTGTACACTTTGCAGTAGGAGATCAAGGCACAAGTGCAATAGTGCCTCCAGCAGTCAGCAGCTGGCTTTTCGGCAAGAATGGGCTTTGTCCATTCCCCCTAGTGGCAAGAATCACACTTTGCCTCGTTGTTTTCTGAAACTGTCATAAGATTTGATTTTTCTCTCACCGGAAAAGCTGGTCTGAAACCCTTCCATTTTCACACTCGTCGGGCATTTCAGATTTTTTTAGTAAGATTGCCCCTATGGTTTTTTTTATGAACACACTTCAACTGATCATCCAACTCAATAGCCTGATTTCGCCTTTCCCCCATCCCTTTTGATCCCCTTCTCCCCAGGTGCTATATCTACTGGCTTAATTCAACAGTTACCTTGCATGTAATCAAGAGAGCCCCACCACCTTTGTTTTGATTAGGTTGTGGGCGGGCACTGTTTTGAGTTAAATATTAATACTTGAAATGAAGAACTTTGACATCAATAGAATGAAGAACCCAGCAGTTAAGTTCCCAGAAGAAGACATAATGTCAGAACCTCACTCAGTGAACAAGGAGCAATGAAAGAACAGTGAAAAGTACTCTGGAGTTAGGAGGTCGGTCACTTGCTGCAGGATTCCTGGCCTTTGACCTACTGTTGTAGCCACAATATTGATTTGGCTAGTCCAGTTCGGTTTCTGGTCAATGGTAAGCCCCAGTATATTGGCAGTGGGGGATTGAGTGATGGTACTGCCTTTGAATGTCAAGTATATGAGGGAGAAAGCAATAAAATAATATGCAGACGGTGCAGAGGGACCTCGGGGTCCTTGTGCATGAGTCGCAAAAACCCAGCTTGCAGGTGCAGCAGGTGGTCAGGAAGGCGAATGGGATGCTGGCCTTCATAACGAGGGGGATTGAATATAAAAGTAGGGAGGTCTTGCTGCAGCTGTATAGGGCATTGGTGAGGCCGCAGCTGGAGTACTGTGTGCAGTTTTGGGCGCCGCACCTGCACAAAGATATTTTGGCCTTGGAGGGAGTGCAGAGGAGGTTTACTAGGCTGATACCGGAGTTGAGGGGGTTGAGCTATGAGGAGAGGCTGAGTGAACTGGGCTTGTACTCGTTAGAGTTTAGATGAATGAGGGGAGATCTCATTGAGACGTATAAGATGATGAATGGGATGGATAGGATAGAGGTGGAGAGACTCTTCCCGCTCAAAAAAGACAGTAGGACTAGGGGGCACAGCCTCAAGATAAAAGAGGGGCGGTTTAGAACGGAGTTGAGGAGGAACTTCTTCACTCAAAGGGTGGTGAATCTCTGGAATTCTCTGCCCGTTGAAGTGGTGGAGGCTGCCTCGCTAAATATTTTTAAGACGTGGGTTGATGGGTTTTTGATAAGAGAGGGGATTAAGGGTTATGGGGAGAAAGCGGGAAAGTGGAACTGAGCCACGACAGATCAGCCATGATCTTATTGAATGGCGGGGCAGGCTCGAAGGGCTAGATGGCCTACTCCTGCTCCTATTTCTTATGTTCTTATGTTCAGATGGGATGAGATTTAAAAAATAGGTAGGAAATGGCTGGAGCAGTAAATAAACACCAGCTTGACCATCTGTATTGAGTTTTGTCCTGTAACTTCAATGTAACCTTGCATATTGCATTATTCAACTGGGAGCCTGGAACATGCCCTAATCCCTGTCCCATGTAAAGTTTTGATGTGGAGATGCCGGCGTTGAACTGGGGTAAACACAGTAAGAAGTCTCATAACACCAGGGTTAAAGCCCAACAGGTTTATTTGGCAGTAAAAGCCACTAGCTTTTGGAGTGTTGGCTGCTCCTTTGTCAGCTGAGACTCACCTGATGAAGGAGCAGCACTCCAAAAGCTAGCGGCTTTTGCTGCCAAATAAACCTGCTGGACTTTAACCTAGTGTTGTGAGACTTCTTGCCATATAGTTTTACAGCCTCTTTCTCTCTCGTTCCAGCATAAAATCACAGAAATCGTACACTGCAGAAGGAGGCCACTTGGCCCATCAACAATCCCATCCAGGCCCTATCACAGTATCCACACGTATTTACTCTGCTGATCTCCCTGCTACTAAGGGTGGAATTTTCCTGTCCCACCTGCCATGGCAATCGTATCCGGTGGGACAGGACCGCACAAAGACCCATTGATCTCGGGCGGGATTTTCCATTCTTGGGGTGAGTGTGGCCAGAAAATGACGCCCTGAGGGTCAATTTAGCATGGCCAACCCACCTAACCGGCACATCTTTTGGACTGGGGGAGGAAACCGGAGCGCCCAGAGAAAACCCACTCGGACACAGGGAGAATGTGCAAACTCTACACAGGTGGTGATCCAAGGCCGGAATCGAACCCAGGCCCCTGGCGCTCTGAGGCAACAGTGTTAACCATTGTGCCCCTATGTCAGCCCTCTCCCTTTCTTATTCTCTCTGTTCTCGCAGCCTTCTGTATTGTGAGACGCTGGCTTGTACCTTGTTGGCCAATGGTTTCACAGAATCCCCACAGGGGAAAGAGGCCATTTGGCCCATTGAGTTTTCACCAATCACAATCCCTCCCTGGCCTTAACCCCATAACCCCACTTATTTACCCTGCCAACCCTCTGATACTATGGGACAATTTAGTATGGCCATAGCCGCACATTTTTGGAGTGTAGGAGGACACCGGAGCACCCGGAGGAAACCCATGCAGACATGGGAAGAATGTACAAGCTCCACATAGACAGTGACCCAAGCCGGGAATTGAACCCGGGTTCCCTGGTGCTGTGAGGCAGCAGTGCTAGCCACTGCGCCACCATGCTGCCCAGTGTTAAACATCGCCTGGTGTGGCTCAAGAGCCAGACTCTTGCCTTGGCAATGCAGGCCACGGATCATGCTGCTGAGGATAGTGGGTTGAGAAAGGTGCAGGATTCACTCTCTTCTCAGCTTGCTCAGCCTCCTGTTTCTCCTTGACTCTTCCCACCCATTCCACCCCCCCCTCCGAACAGAGACCCCGACCGCTGGCAGCTGCCTGTGCCGCCGTTCGTGTCTTTTACAATGCCCGCGTGTTGGCATCCTAATTCTCATGCCATTCCTGATTTCATTCCTACAGCTGGCGATAATGAAATAATAATGTCAAAGTTGTGCATCGGATTTCAGCGTGGAGCCAGCATTCCGGCTAATAATTCATCACCTCCTGACTGTGAAGCTTTAGAAAAAGTCCCTGTTTTCCTTCGCTCGGGCTCTCTCGCTCTCACTCAGGGCTAATTTTACCAAGCTGTCAAAAGCTGCAGCAAAATTACTGGTTATCACTGCTTTATCGAGCCAGAATGACAAGGCTATATTAGAGTGAGAATAGTGTCTGACTGAAACCAGGGCTGTAAATTGAATACGTTGACACCCGCGGACAATTACTATGTAAATTGTTACTCAGAATCGCGGCGTTGGTATTTTCTAAGGCTGCAGTTGTCACTTCTCTGATGATAAGTGGCCATTGTGTTCCGAGCAACAGAAGAGCTGAGGAAGGTCTCGGTGGAGGCGCCACTGAACAGGGATAAAGTAAAGTTTATTTATTAGTGTCACAAGTCGGCTGACATTAACGCCGCAATGAAGTTACTGTGAAAATCCCCTACTTCGGCACCTATTCGGCTACACTGAGGGAGAACTTAGCGTAGCTAATCTACCTAACCAACGGCAAGAAAGCGAAGAGTGCCTCTTTACCCCAAATGGTGTTATATTATAATTGTGGAAACTCTTTTAATTTGTGAATCAGCTCTCCAGCAATTCTCCTTCTGAATTAGGGCCTCAGAATGTGCTCGCTGGCTTTCTACGACCTGTTTTATCAGGTATCAACATTCTTTTCGGACTCAGAAGGTGTTCACGTTTATCTCCCTGCTCTCGGCAGACAGATTCTGTTGCTTTCTATGCCTTTGTAACCTTTGTGGGATCTTTAAACTGGACACATTTATCTTCATGGCAAGAGCTTTCAGGCCAGCATCTTATATTTCTCCCTTTATGCTCCATTCCACCATGTGGATACTGTTAAGGAGCTAGCACGCCACTCCCACACGTGACCTATGGAATCATAGGATTCCTACAGTGCAGAAGGAGGCCATTCAGCCCATCGAGCCTGCACCAACAACAGTCCCCCCCAGGCCCTATCCCCATAACCCCACATATTTACCCTGCTAATCCTCCTAACACTAAAAGACAATTTAGCATGGCCAATCAACCTGACCCGCACATCTTTGAACTGTGGGAGGGAACTGGAGCACCCAGAGGAAACCCATGCAGACATGGGGAGAATGTGCAAACTCCACACAGGCAGTGACCCAAGGCTGGGATTGAACTCGAGTCCCTGGCGCTATGAGGCAGCAGTGCTAAACACTGCGCCACCAATTCTTGCCTTTATCACTCTCATCTCTACTTAAATCACTTCTACATCCTGGTTTCCTGGTCGTCTCCCCGATTAAAGTTTATTTACTGGTGTCACAAGTAGGCTTACGTTAACACTGCAATGACGTTACTGTGAAAATCCACGAGTTGCCACACTCCGGTGCCTGTTCGGGTACACTGAGGCAGAATTTAGCACGGCCAATGCACCTAACCAGCACGTCTTTCATAATGTGTGAGGAAACTGGAGCACCCGGAGGAAACCCACACAGACATGGGGAGAACGTGCAGGTTCCACACAGCCAGTGACCCAAGACGGAAGTCGAACCCAGGTTCCCGGTGCTGTGAGGCAGCAGTGCTAACCACTGTGCCACCGGGGACTCAAACTTGAATGGAACTGAGTCTAAAAGGATTAAGTAACAAGGTCAAGCTACGTAGGCGAGTCTTTTCATCCCTCGAGTGTGGAAAATTAAGAGGTCATTCTATTGAAGTATTGTACCTTATTAAATGATCTGAAAGGGAGGAACTATTTCCTCTGATGTGGCGAGTCCAGATCAAGAGCAACATAGCCTTGAAATGAGAACTCAGCTGTTCAGAGGTGATGTCAAGAGCACTTGGACATACAAAGGGAAGCAGAAACCTGGAAATAACTCTCCCAAAAAGAAGCCATAAGGAACTGTAGGCGTTCAATTGAAAATATCAAAACGGAGCTTGATAGATTTTTTTTTCTTCAGAATCACAGAACCAAGGCGGAAAGATTAGAGTTAAGATACAGATCAGCTGTGTTCTAATTGAATGCTGAAACAGATTCAAGCAGCTGAATACCTTCATCCTGTTCCTGCGAATGTTATTCGCAGTAATAGATAGTAAATGAATGTTCAGCAAGTTCAAAATCCTTCGGCGGAGCCAGCTCTGTGAGACAATTTATTATTGAAATCTGCGCCAACTGGACGTCTCTCCTGATGGCTCACCCTCTACGTGGTGACGTTGAAATGACTGACGTTTCAAGGGAGGTGCTGGTGCAGTGGGATTGTTGCTGGACCAGAGATCCACAGTCATTCTCTGGGGACCTGGGTTCGAATCCCGTAAAAATCTGGAGTTAAAAGTGTGAGGATTCTGGATCCAAGGTATGTCATGGGTGGCACAGCGGGTTAGCACTGCTGCCTCACAGTGCCAGGGACCCAGGTTCGATTCCGCCCTTGGTTGTCCACCTCTGCGGAGTTCACACATTCTCCGTGTGTCTGCGTGGGTTTCCTCCTGATGCTCTGTTTTCGTGCCAAACTCCAAAGCTGTGCAGGTTAGGTGGATTGACCGTGATAAATTGCCCCTTAGTGTCCAAAGCTGTGTAGGCTAGGGAAATTGGCAATGTTAAATTGCCCCTCCGTGCCCAAAGATGTGTAAGTTAGGGGGATGAAATGTCGGGGGTGTGGCAATGTTACAGGGATGGGGAGAGGGCCTGGACAAGATGCTCTGTCAGAGAGTCAGTGCAGACCCAATGGGCCAAATGGCCTTCTTCTGCACTGTGGGAATTCTATGGCGTTCCACCAAGTTGTTTGGCTAAGCATTAAAAGTGTTTGGGAAGCACAAGATTGGGTTGTCCCGATGTCCAGAACTATTACAGAGATTAAAGAGCTCATTCCAATAACTTAAAAATGGTCCTTAAAACGTACAACTTTCTAGTCATTCACCTTAACGTCTCTGTATATTGCTCAGTATCAAATGTTGTTGATAGTGCCCCTATGAGATGCCCTGGGACATTTCACCACCTTATAGGTGCCATATAAATGTGAGTTGTTATTTTGAACTGTAGCGAAATGCGATGGCCAAACTGCGCCAATGGCAATGTAATGATGATCAGAAATGTTGGTTTCTAGACAAGGAGAACTCAAATATTCTATTTTCAAATGTTGCCAGGGGATGTTTTGGACACCATTTTACTGGCCGTTCGTGCCATGCTCCCACTACAGCAAAGTCGGGGAATTTGGCACCCAGCCAAACCTCTGTTCACAGCAACAGGATGGGTAAATCTCACCAGCGTCAATGGAGCTAATATTCCAGCCTTTACCGGTGGCACCGTGGTTAGCACTGCTGCCTCACAGCGGCAGGGAGCCGGCTTCGATTCTGGGCTTGGGTCACTGTCTGTGCGGAGTCTGCACATTCTCCCCGTGTCTGCGTGGGTTACACGGGTAGCTGTGGGAGGAAACTGAGTGCTCTGGTTTTCTCCCACAGTCTGAAAGATGTACTGGTTGGGTGCTAAATTCTCCCTCAGTGTTACCCGAACAGGCACCGGCGTGTGGCGACTGGGGTATTTTCGCAGTAACTTCATTGCAGTGTTAATGTAAGCCTCCTGGTGACACTAATGAATAAACTTTAAACTTGGTGTTCCCCCGAAAGAGCGGACTATAACATCTCAACTCAAACTTGCCATTTCCGATAGTGCAGCTCTCCCTCAGCACTGCACACAAATGTCATTCTGGATTCTGTAATCAGGAACAGAATTTTCCAAATTTTCTTACCAAGTTATTTGGTCAGAGGAACAACTTTTGTGTTCTGGTTCCATGCACGCTGGAAATATGCTTCTTGGGCCAGTTTACCGGAAGGCAAACAATCAACTGGGTGCCTCTCGGGTCGCGGGCCAGTTTGGGATTGCAGGCAGGTACTGTCTGTGTGGAGTTTGCATGTTCTTCCTGTGTTTGTGTGGGTTTCCTCCAGTTTCCCCCCCACAGTCTGAATGACGTGCTGGTTAGATGCATTGGCCACACTAAATTCTACCTCAGTGTACCCAAACAGGCACTGGAATGTGGCGACTGTGGGATTTTCATAGTAACATCATTGCTAATATGTTAGGGTAAGCCTACATGTGACACTAATAAATAAAGAAACAGATTTAGTTAGCTATGATAAATGTGTGGAGTTACAGAGATTGGGCAAAGAGAGAGAGCCTGGCAAGATGAAGTAGACTCAATGGGTCGAATGGCCTCCTGCACTGTAATGATTCTATGGTTCTAAGTGGGAACATTTTGCCCTTCCAGTCTGCAATCTTTCTCTCCAATTTTCTTTGCTCCTGCCCCAACCTCCCCCTCACACCCCCACACCCCACCTACCTTCACCCCACAACACCCCACCACACACCCCTGCTATTCCTAAACCCCAAATGCCACCTCAATGATCCTGATAAACCTCCCCCAAATCTCTGGGGTGTGATTGATAATCCAGACACCTCACCCCAACAGAGACGGGTGATTAAAAAGCCTTGCTCGTTGAATTTCTTATCCCAGATAGTGCCTGCTTAGCTCAGGACTCAAATTATTCTGGCTTTAGTGTGTTGGCATAGCTGGTATAAAATGTGGGTGATACATGAACTATTTTGCAAGGTAATGTGTTGATAACTGAGTATACTTAATTGGTAACACCAGTCCTGTCAGAATGACCTTTTCTTTATTTTAATGGTCTACTTTGATTCTATCACCCAACTCTACCGTCTTGCTTGCCATGGAATCAGAGTGAGCGAGGAGAGGCAAAGGAAATATCCGTTGGGTGGGAATTTTCAGTCTCGCTCAAGCGAGGCATTTAAATCCAGTACCTATGTGTCTGAGTCCATTGTGTAAATCTTTAACTTGTTCTACGTTCACACAGAAATTCCGCTTTTCAAAAACGGGATGCAAAGTTAACCAATTTTCAAAGCAGTGTTTCTCATTAAAATGTCACACAAAAGTCCACAAGTCACAGTAACACAGTGGTTAGCACTGCCGTCTCGCAGCGCCTGGGACCCAGGTTCGATTCCCGGCTTGGGTCACTGTCTGCGTGGAGTCTGCATGTTCTTCCTGTGTCTGCGTGGGTTTCCTCCGGATGCTTCAGTTTCCTCTCTCAGTCCGAAAGATACGCAGGTTGGATGGTTTGGCCATGCTAAATTGCCCCTTAGTGTCCAAAGACGTATAGGCTCGGAGGATTAAGCGGGGTAAATATGTTGGGTTATGGGGATCGGACCTGGGTGGGATGCTCCGGTCAGAAGGTCGATGGGCTGAATGGCTTCGTTCTGCACTGTAGGGAGTCAATGATTTAGTCCTGAGGACATGGTTGTCCGATCAACCTAATTCCTCAAACAAGCTGACGATCATGTGCTGTAGCTTTCCCACCAGAAAAGCTGTGCACAGTGGGTAGCACTGCCACCTCACAGCATCAAGGACCTGGGTTCGATTCCCAGCTTGGGTCACTGTGTGGAGTTTGCACATTCTCCTCGTGTCTCCATGTGTTTCCTCTGGGTGCTCCGGTTTCCTCCCACAGTCCAAAGATGTACGGGTTAGGCTGATTGGCCGTGCTAAAATTGTCCCTTAGTGTCCTGAGATGCGTAGGTTAGAAGGATTAGCAGGTAAAATATGTAGGGATATGGGGCAGGGCCTGGGTGGGATTGTGGTCGATACAGACTCAATGGGCTGAAGGGCCTTTTTCTGCACTGTAGGGTTCTATGATTCACCGCACACGTGTCACTCATTCTTCTGAAGGAATCCTCCAAGTTTATCATTGCCCTTTAAAATCCCTTGCCCTGATGTCTTCCTATTCAACACTATGATCAGCAAACCCATTCAGCAAGACTGCGAGACTGTCAATCACACTTATTATGCGTACAGCATTCTGAATTTCACTGAATGCTGTGAAGCAAGTACTTGGGATGTGGTTGGCATGGGTAAGGCAGTATTTATTATCCGGCCTTTAGTTCCATAATGTCAGTAAGTGCCAGTCATCTCATTTAGAATTGGAGTCACATATGGACCAGACCTCACATGGAGACATGTTTCCATTCCTGAGGGATGGATGTTACTTTAGTTAGAGTGGAGTGGTGGCACAGTGGTTAGCACTGTTGTCTCACAGTGCCAGGGACCTGAGTTCGATTCTCAGCTTGGATCACTGTCGGTGTGGGTTTCCTCCGGATGCTCCGGTTTCCCCCCCCACCATCCAAAGATGTGTGGCTTATGTTGATTAGCCACGGTATATTGCCCCTTAGTGTCAGGGGGAACTAAGAACATAAGAACATAAGAAATAGGAGCAGGAGTAGGCCATCCAGCCCTTCGAGCCTGCCCCGCCATTCAATAAGATCATGGCTGATCTGTCGCTGCTCAGTTCCACTTTCCCGCCCTCTCCCCATAACCATTAATCCCCTCTCTTATCAAAAACCCATCAACCTAGCTAGGGTAAATGCAAGGCATTATGGGGATAGGGCCTGAGTGGGGTTGTGATCGGTGCAGACTCGATGGGCTGAATGGTCTCCTTCTGCACTGTAGGGTTCTATAATTCAATGATTCTAGGATTTGATTTATTATTGTCACATGCATTGGGATACAGTGAAAAGTATTGTTTCTTGTGCGCTATACAGACAAAATATGCCGTTCATAGAGTACATAAAGAAGGAGGAAAGGATAGGGTGAAGAATGTAGTGTTGCAGTCGTAGCTAGGGTATAGAGAAAGATCAGCTGAATATATTTTAGGTCCATTCAAAAGTCTGATGGCAGCAGTGAAGAAGCTGTTCTTGAGTCAGTTGATACATATTTTCAGAATTTTGTACTTTTTTCTTGGCGGGTGAAGCTAAAAGAGAATGTCTGCTGTGCTGGTTAATGAATCTGTTCCTTTTTTAAGCCATATTTGTTATAAAGAAAACAACTGCAATAATGTATTAATTCTGAATTGAATATTAAAGCTGGTCCAACAAACCAAAACCTTTCATAGACAAAAACTTTTCACAGCTTAACACAACATTGACTGAAATCTCATTTGACTGGAATTGAGTCTTTTAAAAGCCTGCACTTTCCTTCCGGAAGGCAAAACATTGCCTTGAGATAACCAGCAGAATTTCCAAATAGCACCGAGAGAGAGAGAGACTTCAGCTTGATGCCCCTGCTAAAACTAAAAATTCAACTGCAGCCTCACAACTCTCAAAACTGAAACACTTTAAACTCACTGGAAAGAAAAAAAAACTGCCCAAAAACACATGATCTTTTCTACTAACAATGCAGGATCGTAAAACTAATCCCAGAGTAAATGTAAAGAACCCCCATTGAAGGAGCAATAAAGGGACTCACCCATAGTCAGTCCGGCGACTATAGTGACATCGCTGAAGCTACGAGCTGTAATTACGTTTTTTAAAAAAAACTTTCTTAAAGGGACGCTAATGTTACACCAGACACACCTCCCATTGTCACATCCAGAATGTTGCTGTACCTCTGTGAACCTGAACTAAGTTCCAACATTACCCCTGGTTTACAAACCCTTACCCGGCCTTGCCCTGTCAATCTTCTGGCCTAACACCCTCCAAGATATTTGCACTCCTCAAAAGCTGAGCTCTTTTGCATTACGTTTCACTATATTGCATTACAATAATAAATTAAATCAATTCAATTAAAAAAAAATTACTAATCTTAATCATTTCATAATCGTTGGCTGTGCTTTTGGTTGCCTAGGCCCAAAGCTCTGGAATTCCTACGCTAACCCACTCTGCCTCTATACTTCACTTTCCTCCTTTAATGGGGCCACATGGGGCAACAGTGGTTGGCACTGCTGCCTCACAGTGCCAGGGACCTGGGTGCAATTCAATTGGTGAAGTGCGGAGGCTGCACATTCTCCCTGTGTCTGCATGGGTTTCCTCCAGGTGCTCTGGTTTCTCCCCGCAGTCCAAAGACAGCTTCGGATGTGCAGGTTAGGTGGATTGGTCATGATAAATTGGCCCTTAGTGTCCCTAGATGTGTGAGTGATGCGTGATTAGCGGGGTAAATATGTGGGATTATGGGGATAGTATTTGGGTAAGGTGCACTATCACAGAGTCAGAGCAGACCCAATGGGCCAAATGGCCACCTTCTGCACTGTCTGGATTCTGTCTTTTTCCTGCTGCCTCGGAAAAGCAGCCAGCATAATCAAGGACCCCGAACATACTCTCTTCCACCTTCTTTGGGAAGAAGATATAAAAGATGCAGAGGTGAGTCTTACTTCTGTTGTGGGCAAGGTTTTAGAAAGAATTATTAGAGATAGGATTTATAGTTATTTGGAGAGTAATGAATTGATTAGAGACAGTCAGCATGGTTTTATAGCAGGTAGGTCGTGCCTTACTAACCTTATTGAGTTCTTTGAGAAAGTGACCAAAGAGGTGGATAGGGGTAAGGCAGTAGATGTGGTATATATGGATTTTAGTAAGGCGTTTGATAAGGTTCACCATGGTGGGCTTCTGCAGAAAATGCAGATGTATGGGATTGGGGGTAATCTAGGTACTTGGATCAGGAATTGGCTGGCAGATAGGAGACAGAGGGTGGTGGTTGATGGTGAATATTCGTCATGGAGTTCGGTTACGAGCGGTGTGCCTCAGGGATCTGTTTTGGGGCCACTGCTGTTTGTAATTTTTATTAATGATCTGGATGAGGGTATAGTTGGGTGGATTAGTAAGTTTGCTGATGACACCAAAGTCGGTGGTGTGGTAGATTGTGAGGAAGGGTGTCATAGTTTGCAGGGTGACTTAGACAGGTTGCAGAGCTAGGCCGCGAGGTGGCGGATGGAGTTTAATGCGGAGAAGTGTGAGGTAATTCATTTCGGTAGGAGTAACAGATGTGTTCAGTATAGGGCTAACGGGAGGACTTTGAATAGTGTGGAGGAGCAGAGGGATCTAGGTGTATGTGTACATAGATCCCTGAAGGTTGGGAATCAAGTAGATAAGGTAGTTAAGAAGGCATACGGTGTCTTGGCGTTTATTGGTAGGGGGATTGAATTTAGGAGTCGCAGCGTCATGTTGCAACTGTACACAACTCTGTTGCGGCCGCACTTGGAGTACTCTGTGCAGTTCTGGTCCCCACATTACAGGAAGGACGTTGAGGCTTTGGAGAGGGTGCAGAGGAGGTTTACCAGGATGTTGCCTGGTATGGAGGGGAGGTCATATGAGGAGAGACTGAGGGATTTGGGGTTGTTTTCGCTGGAAAGAAGGAGGCTAAGAGGGGATCTTATTGAAACATATAAGATGATTAGAGGTTTAGATAGGGTGGATAGTGATAGCCTTTTTCCTCAGATGGAGAATGCTAGCACGAGGGGGCATGGCTTTAAATTAAGGGGTGGTAGTTATAGGACGGATGTCAGGGGTAGGTTCTTTACCCAGAGGGTGGTGAGGGATTGGAATGCCCTGCCTGCTGCGGTTGTAAATGCGCCTAGTTTGGGGGCGTTTAAAAGATCTATGGATAGGTTTATGGACGAAAAGGGATTGGTTTAGATTAGTGGGTCAGTGTTTTTTTTAGAAAAAACTGGTCGGCGCAACATCGTGGGCCGAAGGGCCTGTTCTGCGCTGTAATGTTCTATGTTCTATGTTCTATGTCCCCCAGGGATCTGTTCTAGGATCCTTGCTGTTTGTCATTTTCATAAATGACCTGCATGAGGAAGTGGAGGGATGAGTTAGTAAGTTCGCCGACGATATGAAGGTTGGTGGTGTTGTGGATAGTCTGGAGGGATGTCAGAAGTAGCAGCGTGACATAGATAGGATGCAAGACTGGGTGGAGAAGTGGCAGATGGACTTCAACGTGGATAAATGTGTAGTGGTCCATTTTGGCAGGACCAACAGCATGCAGGAGTACAATATCAAGGGTAGGAGTCTTAGCTGGGTTGAAGAGCAGAAGGATCTTGGGGTCCGGGTCCATAGGACTCTTAAATCAGCCTCGCAGGTGGAGGATGTGGTCAAGAAGGCGTATGGTGTACTGGCCTTCGTTAATCGATGGATTGAGTTTCGGAGTCGGGAGGTAATGCTGCAACTTTATAAGACCCTTGTCAGACCCCACTTGGAGTACTGTGCGCAGTTCTGGTCGCCTCACTACAGGAAGGATGTGGAAGCTATTGAGAGGGTGCAGAGGAGATTTACAAGGATGTTGCCTGGATTGGGAGGTATGCCTTATGAGGATAGGTTGAGGGAGCTAGGTCTCTTCTCCCTGGAGAGACGAAGGTTGAGAGGCAACCTGATAGAGGTTTATAAAATGTCGAGAGGAATAGATAGGGTGGATTCTCGGAGGCTATTTCCCAGGGCTGAAATGGTTGCTACGAGAGGACACAGGTTTAAGGTGCTGGGGAGCAGGTACAGAGGAGATATCAGGGCTAAGTTTTTCACTCAGAGGGTGGCGAGTGAGTGGAATCGGCTGCCATCGGTGGTGGTAGAGGCGAACTCACTGGGTTTTTTAAAAGACTTCTGGATGAGTACATGGGATCTAATGGCATTGGAAGTTACAGATAGTTCTATGGCTTAGTAGGTATAGATGTGATCGGCGCAACTTGTGGGCCGAAGGGCTTGTTTGTGCTGTAGTGTTCTATGTTCTATGTCATGTACCAACCAACTCAAGAGCAGCTTCTTTCCAGTTGCCATCAAACTTTTGAATGGACCTACCTTATATTAAGTTGATCTTTCTCTACACCCTAGCTAAGACTGTAACACTACATTCTGCGCTCTCTCCTTTCCAAAGAACGGTATGTTTTGTAGCGTGTAAGAAGTAATACTTTTCACTGTATGGTAATACATGTGACAATAATAAATCAAATCAAAATCAAGTCAACTGCCCTATTATCTCTGTATGTGGCTCAGTGAAAAATGTTCTTTGCTAATGTTAATATGGAAGGCCTGGGGATACTTTGGGCGCAATTTTCTGGCCACGCTAAAACCAAGACTGGAAAATCCCACCCGAGATCAAAGAACAATGAATGGAGAAAATTACAGCACAGGAACAGGCCCTTCGGCCCTCTAAGCCTGCACTGACCATGCTGCCTGGCTGAATTAAAACTCCCTATTCTCCCACGGACCATATCCCTCTATTCCCATCCTATTCGTGTATTTGTCAAGACACCCATTAAAAGTCACTATCGTATCTGCTTCCGCTACTTTCTCCAACAGCGAGTTCCAGGCACCCACCACCCTCTGTGTAAAAAAAAAAGGAGTACATCTCCTTTAAACCTTGTTCCTCGTGTCTTAAACCTATTCCCCTCGTAATTTACTCTTCCGCCCTGGGAAAAAGCTTCTGACTATCCGCTGTCTACATGCCTCTCAACCTCCATCGTTCCAATGAGAGCCAACCAAGTTTCTCCAACCTCTCCTTGTACCGAATGCTCTCCATACCAGCAAAGTAAAAGTTCATTTATTAGTCACAAGTAAGGCTTACATTAACACTGCAATGAAGTTACTGTGAAATTCCCCTAGTTGCCACAGTCCGATGCCTGTTTGGGTCAGTTAGCACGTCTTTCAGAATGTGAGAGGAAACCGGAGCACCCGGAGGAAACCCACGCAGACACGGAGAACGTGCAGACTCTACATAAACAGTGACCCAAGCCGGGAATCGAACCCAGATCCCTGGCGCTGTGAGGCAGTGGCGCTAACCAGAGTGTCAGCGTGCTGCCCACCAGGCAACATCCTGGTAAATCTTCACTGTCAGTGGACCTTTGCATGGTCCATGTCCCACCCACTATGATTCCACTCTTTACTTTGTTATGGGCGCTATATAAATGCGTGTTGACATTGCTTCTGAGCTGAAGAGCGCACCTTTGATGCATTGGAAGCCATTGTCTGACGCAGTTCTCGTCGGAGGGAGGAAGTAGTGACGATGATACCCAAGACACAATGCAGTCGCCTTTTTGCCTCGAGCCCTATTAGCCCAACGACAAGCACTGATTATCTAAACTGCGTTTGTCCCTGTCGCAGTTGTTTCTTCTGATTAATCTCCAATCCCTTTCTGATTGCAAGCGTCCTGCTTGGTATTGACCCGTTTGTGAAATCACATGTATTTATTCATAACAGATTTCATCTTCTCCCATTTTGGAGCAAAATTGAAAGGAGAAGCCAAATCAAACTAGCTGTGTCTGCAGTGAAGAGATTAGTCAGGACTTATGAACATCTTGAAACTCAAGATGATGTGATTTTTGCCCAGCAACCTTTTACTGATTGTAGCAATTGTGGTATCTCATTGCTGTAATGCAGAACACAATCACATCTCGCCGCCCCAAGTATCAGAACGTTTTACTTTGCAGAAGTTTTCCCCGGGCTGGTACAGTGGTACATTGTGCTAGTCGCTCTTTTCCCTTTCAGCTGCCCCACCTCAAGACTGAGTGGTCCGACAAAGACACTCCACTTATCTGTCTCAACAACAGCACATCCCCAGGCCCCTATGTTAGAATATTTGTGTGCATCCTTAAGACCATAAGACGTAGGAGCAAAATTAGCTCCCAAAATACTTTACAGACAATGAAGTACTCTCTGAATTCTTACCACTGTTGCAATGTAAGCATTGTATAAGTTGATTGATGTCTCACTAAGAGGATTGCGAGACATGTATGTTTAAACATAAGCAATTCATTGTTAACTCATAACTATGTATGTATCCCAGATACTGCCATGCCTGGATGTCATAAAGAACAAAGAAAATGACAGCACAGGAACAGGCCTTTCAGCCCTCCAAGCCTGCACTGACCATGCTGCCTGACTGAACTAAATCCCCCGACCCTTCCAGGAACCATACCCCTCTATTCCCATCCTATTTGTGACGGCCCTTAAAAGTCACTATCATATCTGCTTCCACTACCTCCTCCGGTAGCGAGTACCAGGCACCCACCAAATAAAAAGCTTGCCCTCGTACACCTCCTTTAAATCTTGCCCCTCACATCTTAACCCTGTGCCGCCTAGCAATTGACTCTTCCACCCTGAGAAAAAGCTTCTGATTATCCATTCTGTCCATGTCCCTCATAACCTTGTAGACTTCTAGTTGGTCGCTCCTCAAAGTAAGGGATCTTCCATTAGAGATGGAAATGAGGAGGAATTTCTTCTCTCAGAAGGCAATCAGTTTTTGGATACAAGAGAGTCAAGGGTTAAAGGGGGAAAGGCAGAGAAGTTGGATAAAGGCCACAATCTGAGCAGCCGTGGACTTATTGAATGGTTGAGCTGGGTCAATGGGCCAAATAGCCTGTGCCTGCTCCTATTTTTTAGGATTTTATGAAAGCTCGCTGTACTCAAACATATGAGAGACCTAGCCTTGTGTGGAGAGGGTTGAGTGGTCTGTGAGCAGAGTGGAAAGATTGAAATAATCAAAGGACTTCAGCTTAATGACCTCTGGCCCATTCAGCCAAGGGGGAATTGAAGTTCTGCATTTTACAACATCCTACTTGGCAAGTGAGGATTGTGAGTGAAGTGCTTGAGAAAATAGTGCAAGAGTTCAGCTATCAGCCAGTGCCTTAATACGGTAATCATGTGGAAACTCAGGGGAAATTGTTCACTTATTTAAGGTTGCTGTACGGACAAGTCTCTGCAGTTTACAATCTGATCCAGGGACATGTACCAATGTGCCATTAATATTTGGCTTGAAGCTAAATGCTGTCATTTCAAACAAACTGTTTAAACCATGCTGGGTTCTGCACAAGGTCTAAATCTACCTCAAGCTCCAACCAATATAAAACAGCACGAGCAGCAAGACTGAGGTGCATGCCTGCAGTCAGGATGTGGGACCCTCACACTCTGGGCACTCGAATGCAATGCAAGAGACGACCAGTGAGTTGACTGAAACTTCAGGAGGATGGCTAAACAGTACATTGAGAATTAGAAACTAGAAGCAGAAGTAGGCCATTTGGCCCTTTCAGCCTGCTCCGCCATTCATTTTGATCATGGCTGATCATCAAATTCAATATCCTGATCCCCTCCCTACCCCCTTCCTCCCATATCTCTTGATCCTTTTAGCCCCAAGAGCTATATCTAATTTCTTCTTGAAATCAAACAACATTTTGGCCTCAACTACTTTCTGTGGCAGTGAATTCCACACACTCACCAACCTCTGGGTGAAGAAATTTCTTCTCACTTCAGTCCCCTTATTTTCAAACTGTAATCCCGAGTTCTGGACTCCTCCACCATCAGGAACATTCTTTCTGAATCTACCCTGTCGAACCCTGTTAGAATTTTATAAGTCTCTATGTGATCCCTTTTCACTCTTCCAAACTCGTGAATAGAATCCTAATTGACTTAATCTCTCCTTATATGACAGACCTGCCATCCCAGGAATCAGCCTGGTAAACCTTTGCTATGAGGAGAGGCTGAATAAACTGGGCTTGTACTCGTTAGAGTTTAGAAGAATGAGGGGAGATCTCATTGAGACGTATAAGATGATGAATGGGATGGATAGGATAGAGGTGGAGAGACTCTTCCCGCTCAAAAAAGACAGTAGGACTAGGGGGCACAGCCTCAAGATAAAAGGGGGGCGGTTTAGAACGGAGTTGAGGAGGAACTTCTTCACTCAAAGGGTGGTGAATCTCTGGAATTCTCTGCCCGTTGAAGTGGTGGAGGCTGCCTCGCTAAATATTTTTAAGACGCGGGTTGATGGGTTTTTTGATAAGAGAGGGGATTAAGGGTTATGGGGAGAAAGCGGGAAAGTGGAACTGAGCAGCGACAGATCAGCCATGATCTTATTGAATGGCGGGGCAGGCTCGAAGGGCTAGATGGCCTACTCCTGCTCCTATTTCTTATGTTCTTATGTTCTTATGTACTCCCTCTGTAACAAGGACATCCTTCCTCAGATAATGACACCAAGACTGCACACAATACTCCAGGTGTGGCTTCAACAACACCTTATGCAATAGCAGCAAAACATCCCTCTTCCTATATTCAAATCCTCTTGTTGTGAAGGGCAAAATACCATTTGCCTTCTTTACTGCCTGCTGTAACTGTGTGCTTACTTTCAGCAACTGATGCATGGGGAGTCCAATGTCTCTTTGAGTATCCACCCCTCTCAATTTACACCTATTCAAGTAATAATTTGTCTTCCTGATACTGCTACCAGCATGGACGACCTCACATTTATCCACATTATGCTGCATCTAACAAGCTGATGCGCAAACCTTCAGCCTGTCCAAATCACACTGAAACATCCCTGCATCATCCTCCCAGCTCACTGACTGTTGTCAATTGTAATACAATTGATTACACATTTCATTGTGACATAAAGTTCTGATAGCAAATTTTTTTTGTTTGTTTTTATTCCAATTCAATCAAATCAAGTCCAATTCAGACAACAAGTTGAGACATTTCTGATCTGAGCTGACAAGACAGGGCTCTCACCTCCTGTCTTGGGCTTGATCTACATGATCCAAGTTGATTGAAGTAGGTGTTGCAGCTCCTTCAAGGCTTGATCTCATTTGCATCTTAGCCAAAAGGCCAAGATGCTGTTTTTAAAAATTGCTTCAAATGAAGCTAAAATATAACATAATGACTTCAACCAAGCACAGCATGTTGATACTACACTGAGCCAAAACGACCAAGGAGCGATTGACAGCAGAATGTTCGAGTTTGGAATTGGACTGTTTGGCTAGAAATGGCTTGCATGATGAATTTGGGCATTTTGCTCATGTCTTGTTCATGCCACCTTTTGTTCCTTGTTTACTTCATACTCCATTTGGGAGCCAGTCTCCATTCATATCAAGATCCAGGCCACAGCTGGTCCTATATTGTATCATAGTGCTCATGTCATTGGTTCAATGATCTAGAGGCCAGAGTTAAGAAAGCAGTGAATGAATGTGAGTGCAGGTTGGCACAGTGGTTAGCACTGCTGCCTCACAGTGCCAAGGGCCTGTGTTCAATTCCAGCCTCGGGTCACAGTCTGTGTAGAGTTTCTCTGTGTGTCTGCGTGAGTTTCCTCCGGGTGCTCCGGTTTCTTCCCACAGTCCAAAGATGTGCGGGTTAGACTGATTGGCCATGCTAAATTGCTTCTTAATGTCAGGGATTAGCAGGAGGTTATGGAAATAGGGCCTGGGTGAGGCTATGTTTGGTGCAGACTTGATGGGCCGAATGGCCTCCTTCTGCAATGTAGGAATTCTATGATTCTATGAAGTCCCACCATGGGTAATTTGAGAATCTGAATTCTGTTGAAAATAAATGTGGGAATAAAAAATTGGTGTTACTAAATGTGACCGTGAGACTCTCTGGATGAAGTTGGAGAATTGTAGAGCAGATGTAAACCTACCTGGCACAAAAATATGTTGGGTATTAATGGCAGCATGGTAGCACAGTGGTTAGCACTGCTGCTTCACAGTGCCAGGGGCCTGGGTTCAATTCTCAGTTTGAGTTGCTGTCTTGTGTGGAGTTTGCACATTCTCCCCTGTGTCTCTGTCTCTGTGTTGTCTTCCTCTGGGTACTCCAGTCTTCTCCCATAGTCTGAAAGATGTGCTGGTTAGGTGCATTGACCCGAATAGACACCGGATTGTGGCAACTACGGGAATTTCACAGTAGCTTTATTGCAATGTTAATGTGAGCCTTACTTGTGACGAATAAATAAACTTTTTTAACATGCAATGAAGTTGGTTTCCTCCCACAGTCCAAAAGACGTGCTGGTTAGATGCATTAGCCATGCTAAATTCTCCCTCAGTGTGCCCGAACAGGCGCCGGAGTGTGGCAACTAGAGGATTTCTCCAGTAACATCAATGCCTCAAAGCAAAATACTGTGACTGCTGGAATCTGAAACAAAAACAGAACGTACTGGAAAATCTCAGCAGGTCTGACGGCATCTGTGGGGAGAGAATAGAGCCAATTTCAATGCTCGTGACAGCTCTGACAAAGGGTCATCTAGACTCGAAACTGAACAAAGAACAGTACAGAACAGGAACAGGCCCTTTGGCCCACTAAGCCTGCGTCAATCACATTGTCCTATCAGACCAGCCGCCTGGATCCCTCTATTCCCTACATGTTCATGTACCTATCCAGTTAACTCTTAAATGTCGCTGATGTATCTGCCTCAACCACCTCACCTGGCAGTACATTCCAGGCCCCCACCACCCTTTGTATAAAAAACTTCCACCACACACCTCCACTGAACCTTCCCCCCCCCTTACCTTGAACTTGTGCCCCCTTGTAATTATCATTGGTGCCCTGGGAAAAAACTTCCAACTGTTCAACTTATCTGTGCCCCTCATAATTTCATAAACTCCGATCAGGTCGCCCCTCAGACTCCATCTTTCCAGGGAGAACAATCCCAGTTTGTTCAATCTCGCCTCACAGCTGATGCCCTCCATACCAGGCAACATCCTGGTAAATCTTGTCTGTACTCCCTCCAAAGCCTCCACATCCTTCTGGTAGTGTGGTGACCAAAATTGGACACAGTATTCCAAATGTGGCCCAATCAACGTTTTATAAAACTGTAACATAATTTGCCAACCTATACACAATGCCCCATCCGATGAAGGCAAGCATGCCACGTGTCTTCTTCACCACCTTTTAAGGATCTATTGGACCGCTGGCTCTATTCTCTCCCCACAGATGCTGTCAGACCTGCTGAGATTTCCTAGCGTTTTCTGTTAATGTAAGCTTACTTGCACCACAAGTAAATAAATAAACTTTTCGGTTAGCTTTCTCCCCATTTGACTCTCTTTTTTTCCCTCAGCAGTTTTGTCACTTCCTGGACGGAGCATGTCGGGAGGAGGGAATGAGAGAGAAAGCAAGTGTTTGGTACTGAAACCATGTTGAATGTTGGGTAGTATTGATGGGTCAGTTGGTGCTCCCCACAGGCCAGCTCCAGATGTTCTCAGTGAATGAGATGACCCTCACCCCTCTGGCCCTCACACTGACCTTTCTTGTCTCTTTCCAGCTGCAAGCATAAAATGTATCTGGAGAAGTTGCCCAACACCAGCATCATCATCCCTTTCCACAACGAGGGCTGGTCGTCGCTCCTGCGGACTGTGCACAGTGTCGTCAGCCGCTCGCCGGACCAACTGGTCGCGGAGATCATTCTCGTGGACGACTTCAGCGACCGAGGTAAGCGAGAAAGCTAGAGCGCCAGCAGTGAACGGCGGCTGTCCCGTACCCCCCCCGCTACCCCCCTCTCCCCTCCTCCCCCGACATGTCTACTGAACTTGTTGTATCCTTACGCGTTTGGTCTCCTTGCTTCCAGTGCTTCATTGGCACACCTCTTCGACTTGTACCGCCTGCTGTGTATTTTAATGTGGCCTCGTGATGGAGGCAATTCTTTTGAAGAGTCCACTGATGTGGTGGGAAATGTTGTCCTGGGCTGGCTTTGCAGACTTTCCAGGTAATGTCAGCTGCGATGTAAAGAGAAAATACCCCAGAACTTTGCATCAACACGGTTAAGGACACATTCAGGTCGCACTAGTTAACCCAGCAGAGGTTGCACCCATCCTGACCACAGAATACCTTAGCAAATGGCATCTCTGCATGGTGACTAATATCTTGACAATGTATGTATATGTATTAAAGCCTATTTCTGTATCTCTTTCTCTCTCAACCCTAACAGTGCCAAAGTCAGCCTTTTATCTGTTTCTGTAGCTGATTATTCCTGGAATATGTTGCAACTCTGTCATCAGTAACTTATTGCTTGAGGGGCACCACTCCACATCAAGCAAAGCCGCACTCACATTCATGCAAACTTAGGGGGCAATTTGGCATGGAGGACCAGAACACATTCCCAATGATTGGTTTTCTTATTTTTCCATATTTTCACAACTTTGACATCTGTCGTCTGCTATAATGGAAAAAGAAGCATTGTTGCAATTGTATCGGGTGTTGGTGAGACCACATCTGGAGTATTGTGTCCAGTTTTGGTCTCTTTATTTGAGGAAGGATGTGGTGGCATTGGAGGTGGTTTATGGGAGATTCGTCACATTGATTCTGGGGGTGAAGGTGTTGACATGAGGGGAAGGTAAACAGTTTGGGCTTGTACTCGCTGGAGTTTAGAAGGATGAGAGGGAATCTGATAGAGGTATGTAAAATTTGTAGACCAAATGTTTCCTCTTACGGGGCAATGTAGAACAAGAGAACACAGGTATAGGTTGATTGGCGGTAGATTTAATACTGAAATGAGGAGGAACTACTTCTTGCAGAGGATGGTAAATTTGTGGAACTCACTGTCCCATAGCACACTGAAGCCTGACTTGTTGAATGGTTTCAGGAAGGAGATAGATATATTTCTAATAAAAGAAATGGGTTAAAGGGAAATGGGGAAGAGATGGGGAGGTGGATTTGAGACCAGGGAGAGATCAGCCATGATCTGATTGAATGGCGGAGCAGGCTCGAAGGGCTGAATTTGCCAACTTCTGCTCCTAATTCTAATGTTCCTCTGAACTCGCCCTGGTCGAGAAGGACAGCTATCTGAAGTCCCAAGTGTTGTTCTTATTCAGGTAGCACCGCAGGACTCCAAAGTTGTGAATGGAGACAAAGGCGATGCAATTTGTAGAAGAGCTGTGATGAGCCAAAGGTTTGCGAGAGGTTTTTTTCCCCCTTTTTTGGCAAAAATGCCGGGGATCAGTTGGGAAGCAGGGAATTGAGTGTACGGAAAGCAGGATTTTTCAGAGCAACAGCTAATCAACTATTGTATCTTATCTCACTCCTGCTTCATCTGTGATTTTAAAATGAGTTGAGTTTTTACCTTTATACTTTAGGCCTGATTGGTGGCACCGATAACTGATTTCCCCTCCTTTTGGATCGCGGGGGGAGGGTGTCTTGGTTTCTATTGGCGAGCCAACTCCATTTTTTATACAGAGCCACGTTGAAAGCCGATGTGGAGGATTGGCTTCCCACCTTCACATTCCTGAGGCAGCCCCTCCGTGAGTGCGCTTGGTTTGAGTAAGAGACACCAGCTTGCCTTTAATATACCCAGTGGAGGGGGAGCCAAGTCTTCCTTCAGCAACCATACTCACATTGTACAAAAACACCTGTGGGGTTACAACATATTTTCCTTCCTTCAAATGTCTCAACCAGATTTATGGTCACACCCAACTGCAAGTTTGAAGCTGACTCGTCCGTTTCTTCCCGTTGGCCTCGAGCAGGATTTTACAAACTCGCCCAGGCAAGGCTGTAAAATCTTGTCCAGTCATAGGAATCTACAGCATGGAAACAGGCCCTTCTGCCCAACTTGTCCATGCCGCCCAGTTTTGACCATCAAGCTAGTCCCAATTGCCCGCATTTGGTCCATATCTCTCCATACCCATCCGACCCATGTAACAGCTTTTTAAAAGACAAAATTGTACCCAGCCTCTACTACTGCCTCTGGCAGCTCGTTCTGGACACTCACCACCCTCGGTGTGAAAAAAATTTCCCCTCTGGACACTTCTTCATTTATTGGCGACAATTTGAAAGTTGCAAGTGTGATTTTTTTTTTCCCCGACGATCTATTAAATTTAAGCTGGCTTGTTCGGAGATGGTGTCAGGAAGTGTTTCTTCATGAGAGGGGTAGTGGAAATCTGCAGCTCTCAGCCACAGAAAACTGCTGAGGCTGGCAGCGGGTGGAAGTAGTGGGGCCAATTAGCACAAGCACGAGGCAGCCTCATGCAAGCTGTGCCCAACATGCCCTCTGAGTCTATCTTTTACTGTTATCTTCTTTGTTCTACGACTTTAAAACTGTACTCTAACTCTTTTTACACTATATACACTGTAGGTTCTTTACTCAGAGGGTAGTAAGGGCGTGGAATGCCCTGCCTGCAGCAGTTGTGGACTCGCCAACTTTAAGGGCGTTCAAATGGTCAGTGGATAGGCATATGGACAACATTGGAATAGTTTAGGTTAGAGGGTCGTTAGATTGGTTCCACTGGTCGGCACAACATCGAGGGCCAAAGGGCCTGTACTGCGCTGTTATGTTCTATATATTTTGAACCCCCCCCCCCCCTTTTCGTTCTCCGCTATGTACTCGATGAACAGTATGCATAAGTCGCAAGAAACAATACTTCTCACTGTATCCCAGTACAGGTGACAGTAATAAGTCAAATCAGTTGAACATTTCAACAACTAAGACTTGCTTCTGTGAGATAAAGGTCTGAAGGGATACAGGATCAAATTGGGTTAATGGGGTCAGAGAGTCAGAGAGCTTTACAGCATGGAAACAGGCCCTTCAGCCCAACTTTTATCAACTATTAAACTAGGCCCAATTGCCCGTATTTGGCTCATATCCCTTTATACACATCTTACACATGCAACTGACTAAATGCTTTTTAAAAGACATAATTATGGATAGAGTTAAGGTACAAATCAGCTCAAGGGGCTGAATAGCCTCCTCCTGTTCTGAACCTTTGCACCCAAGAGATAATTTAATTTTGACAACCAAGTGAAAAGTTGTACATCTAGAAGGTGTGAGCTCAGCTGCTGGGGCTTGTAACATTGTTTTCGATTTGATTTGATTTATCATTGTCATATGTATTAGTAAACAATGGAAAGTATTGTTTCTTGCACACTATACAGACAACGTATACCATCTATAGAGAAGGAAAGGAGAGACTGCAGAATGTAGTGTTACAGTCATAGCTAGGTTGTAGAGAAATATCAACTTAATGCAAGGTAGGTCCATTCAAAAGTCTGACAGCAACAGGGAACAAGTTGTTCTTGAGTTGTTTGGTACATGTTCTCAGACTTGGTATCTTTTCCCTGATGGAAGAAGGTGGAACAGAGCATGCATTACAGAATTATTGATCACGCATTTTTTGGGGAAAACAACATATAATAGCTACAGGAGCCAGCTGTAAAGGAACAATGCTTTATTGCACAAAATAAAATAAAGCCTGCGGTGAACACAAACAGGTCCCAATCAGGACAATGGAATAATGGACCCGCTCAGGGGCTTGCTTTATACAGGGCTCAGTAGACATGCTCCCCCTGGAGAGCTAATTACCAATCCCCAGGGAGCTCATATTCAACGAGTCCTGCAGAAAGGTCAATCCGTGATTCCCCGTGCAAGTCCCACGAGGAATCACAGAATGGATGTACGGCGCCGAGAAAACGGATGAGGAAATGAGAGACACAAGGTAGCAACTGCTTGGGGCCTATTCACACTGTGAAAATCAGAGTGGATCATGGGGTAAATAGTTAGGATCTGTGTAAGGCGTTGCTGCTTAAATCCATATGATCACGGCGTCAGAGGTTGAAGTCCCGCCAGCAGATTGTTAAAGCTGATTCACAAATATAAACATCAAAAGCATGATGTTCCTCATTTGGAAGAAAGCATTATGCTGCCATAAAAAGTGCACCAGTCATTCAAAGGAACACTGCTTCAATTTTCCAGTTAATTAGTTTTGTCCAGACAAGGGATTTGCAGGAGTTGCTTTTTGACCTGGAGATAATGCAATCGAATTTTATGTGCAACTGAGGAAATTTCTCATTTATAGATGGCTTTAGTGCTCATGGAACCTTCAACAAGATTCTTTTGTCTTCTCACAGATATCATATAATCCCTACAGTGCTAAAGGAGACCATTCGGCCCATCAAGTCTGCACCGACAACAATCCCACCCAGACCCTGTTCCCACATATTTACCTTACTATTCCCCCTAACCTAACCATCCTGGGATATAGGGCCAATTTAGCATGTCCAGTTAACCTAACCTGCATATCTTTAGAGTGTGGGAGGAAACCGGAGCACCCAGAGGAAACCCACACAGACACGGGGAGAATGTGCAAACTCCACACAGTGACCCAAGCCAGGAATCAAACGCAGGCCCTTGGAGCTGTGAGGCAGCAGAGATAACCACTTTGCCACCATGCCGCCCTCTCCACCATCTGAAGGGAAAGGGGTGTTGATTCCATCTATGTTTTTTTTCTATCTCTGCCACTTTATCACTGCTGGCTCTTCCACTACGATGATTCTGATGAGCATCCCTGTAGGCCGTTTGCTGTGTTAGTGAAAATGCACCACGTCGAGCCTCTTTGCACTGACCTGTTGTGGTTCTGAGCTTCCTGCCACATTAAAAGTTAATACGAGCTCAATTGTCCACTTGCAAGCCATTGCAGTGAAGACTCAAAGGATTTGTGTGCTGCCAACCTGATCTAGAAATCCAGGTTTACAACTCAAGCCGAACTTGTCCAATGGAAGAAAAGGAACAAAAGTATGGAAAAATTTTCAAACATGTCTTTTGTTCTAAGATCATGTAACAAGATTTCTTTGGACCATCACTGTATAGAGCACATGTGTAGAGCACTCTTACTAACCTGTAGGTGGTGATCTCTTTAATATCCTCAAGGCCCACAACCCTCTGAGACACCCGCGCTCCTCTAACTCTTGGGCATTCCTGATTGTCATTTCTTTAACACTGGTGTCTGTAGTTTCAGCTGCCTTTGAGTCCCAAACTCCGGAATTCCATCCCTAAGCCTCTCTGCCTCTCTAAGTCACTCTTAAGACTTAAAACTTCCCTTATAAACCTCCCTGTTCCAACAAGCTTTGGGTCATATCCCTAACCTCGTCTTCTGTGATTCGGTGTCAGGTTGTGCTTTTAGTGCTCTGGTGAAACCCCTTAGGGATGGATGTTTTACCGTGATAACAAATATATCTCAGTATAAGTTGCGACCCCCTGGAATACTGGGACTTTATATGACATCACGGTAGGGAAGTGGGGAGAAGAGGGAGAAACATGATGTCACCGAGCACAAGTGACTTAGACACTCTCTGTCTTGGATCCAGGAAAGAAATTCTCCGTACAAACCTTGTGTAATTGAATGTCCGGCCTCCTCAGGGTAGCAATGCCACAAAATGCCGGGACTAGAAAAGTATAACTTGGATAGGATAGGTTGGGTTTTTTTCCCCTTGGAACAAAGAAGGCTGAGGGGTGAGTTGATTGCGGTGTACAAAATTACGAGGGGAAGAGATAAAATGGGCAGGATAAAATTGTTTCTGTTAGCGGAGAATTCTAGAACCAGGGGACGTGGATTCAAGTGGTAGAAGGTGTAGAGGGGAAATGAGGAAAAACTTTATTATGCAGAAGGCAATGGGTGTCCCGAATTCGCTGTCCGAGTTGGCAGTGGAGGCAGAGTCCCTAAACCCTTTCGAAAAGTTACCTGGATCTGAACTGTTGACAATCAGATGATCTTTCCTAGAATAGAGAAGTCAAGTACTAGGGGACAAAGGTTTAAGGTACGTGGGGAAACGTTTAGAGAAGATGTGCGAGGCAAGTTTTTTTACACAGTGGGTGGTGAATGTTTGGAATGCGCTGCCTGGGGAGGTGGTGGGAGCAGATACAATAGCAGCATTTAAGGGGAAACGAGATGAATACATGAATAGGATGGGAATAGAAGGATAGAGACTCTGTAAGGGCATACGGTTTTAGTTTAGGCGGGCATCATGATCGGCACAGACTTGGAGGGCCGAAGGGCCTGTTCCTGTGCTGTACTGTCCTTAGTTGTTAAGTGCTGTAAGCCACAGGGCTACGGGCTGAATGCAGGAAGGTGGGGTCAAAAACAGCACCTGGGTGTCCTTGGGCTGGCATGGGCAAGCTGGGCCGAATGGTCTCCTTCTGTGCTGTAACTTTTCTCCGGTTCCATGGTTCTAAGTTAATTCAAAGGCAGATGTTTTTGGGCTCCATAATGGATGAATTCATTGAATGAAACTGCAGCTACACTGAGGCAATCAACCCTTTATGCAGGATGTCAAATAAGGCCAGAAGAATGATATTGAAAAGCTGAACGTAATTGAAAATGCTCCATCCTGAGGTTGATAAAAGGGATCAGTTAGCGATAGATTGATTAATCGTGATGCTTGAAGGCACTCCTCTCTCTAACACCATCTCAGAAACTAAAGGGAGAGAAAGGTGGATGTCCTTAGGAACATAATCGCTTGTTAATTTGTAAAGGCACTCAGCTCGTTAACACGG
The DNA here is from genome assembly GCF_965287045.1 of Carcharhinus amblyrhynchos. Lineage (NCBI taxonomy): Eukaryota > Metazoa > Chordata > Chondrichthyes > Carcharhiniformes > Carcharhinidae > Carcharhinus > Carcharhinus amblyrhynchos. The sequence goes on along the minus strand of NC_137328.1, from coordinate 118,189,077 downwards.
AGAAGCCTTTGTTTGGTAGAGTAAAACAACGCAACAGTATTAATTAGAGTTAAAAAAAAAGTTGGAAATAGGGCACACAACAATATGTGGCCTCAGTGTATAATTTCACAGGTCACCTCCCCAATACTTATTCTGGGATGGTGCTGGATAATACATGTTATATTTCGTGGGGTTCCTGTTTATTAACCAAAGGGAAAGATAATTGAAAAAGCTGAGAACAAGTTCATCTGGAGGCTATGACTTCAAATGATTTCAAATTAATTTGAAAATCCTAATTAAAGCTATGTTCTTGCTAAATATGTAATTAGTAGCAGAGTAATACAGCACAGATGGAGTCTATTCTTCCCATTCAGTCTGTGCAGGCTTTTTTAAAAGGGTAATCTTTAGCCCACACCCCGTTTTACCCCATTTCCCTGCAGCTTTTCTCCTTTGAGTATTTACTCAGAAGTCTTTCAAAGGCTACCGTTGCACCTGTTTCAACCATCCCATCAAACGGTGAAATTTTAGAGATGGGTTATATAAAAAAAATTCTTGTGGCATAGAATCATAGAAACCCTACAGTGCAGAAGAGGCCATTTACTGCATCAAGCCTGTACTCTGAGTGTCTTACTCAAGCCCTCTGCTCCCACCCTATTGCCATAACTCCACACATTTACCATGGCTAATCCCATCTAACCTACACATCTTGGGATACGAAGGGGCGATTTAGCATAGCCAATCCACCTCACCCGTCCATCTTTGGAGCATGGGAGGAAACCGGAGTGCCCAGAGGAAACCCACACAGACACAGGGAGAACATATAGACTGCACGCAGACAGTCGTCCAAGACCGGAATCGAACCCCGGTCCTTGGCACTGTGAGGCATATGGTTCTTTTGCCAATCACCTTAAATCTCTGCCATCTCATTATTATTCCTTCTGCCACTAGAAGCAGTTTCTCTTTATTTTGCAATGTCTAAATCCTCCTTTACACTCACACTTCTCATGGCCTAGAATGTAAATGGGCTGAAGAGAGCAGAAACATACCACCTGATGCCCCACTCCAAAACATTCTGCTCTGCTTTTTTAACGCTTTACGTATTTTGTCTTCCTGGGGAACAGCAAGGGCACATAATTTTAACTGAAATGTGCTCTAACCAGGCATCTCACAGCACCCCTGGTTAGTTATTTTCCCGCATCAAATAATGTTTGTCCTGTAACGTGTTGGAAATGCAAGCTGATAGCAATGTAACAAGGCAACGGACCATCAGAGACCTTGGCAAATGATGGAACCACAATCTAGCTCCTTGGCCATTGATATTTAAGCATTAAGAACCAAGCAGGAGATTGTTGGAGAAAGGAAGTGTGGAAAAGGAAGAAAAAAATTGAATTAAAAGAGAGAAAGTGAGACAGAAAGGAAAAGTAAGAAAAAGATGTAATTTAACATTTCACACTCTCCCACATTCCAAAGATCGTAGAATCATAGAAATCATAGAAAGCCTACAGTGCAGAAGGAGGCCATTCAGCCCATCGAGCCTGCACCAACCACAATCCCGCCCAGGCTCTACCCCTATATCCCTACACATTTACCCATTAATCCCTCTAACCTACACATCTCAGAACACCAATTTTAGCATGGCCAATCGCACAGCTTGGGACTGTGGGAGGAAACCGGAGCACCTGGAGGAAACACACACAGACATGAGAATGTGCAAACTCCACACAAACAGTGACCCAAGTCAGGAATTGAACCCAGGTCCCTGGTGCTGTGAAGCAGCAGTGCTAACCACTGTGCTACTGTGCCACCCCAAAGATGTGCAAGTTAGGTTGATTGGCCATGCTAAGTTATGTCAGGGGAATGAAGTTTAAGTTCATTTATTATTGTCACCTGTAGGCTGACATTAACATTGCAATGAATGAAGTTATTGTGAAAAGCCCCTAGTCGCCACATTCTGGCGCCTGTTCAGGTACACTGAGGGAGAATTTAGCATGGCCAGTGCGCTTAACCAGCGCGTCTTTCGGACTGTGGGAGGTAACTGGAGCACCCGGAGGAAATCCACTCAGACACAGGAGAACGTGCAAACTCCACACAGACAGTGACCCAAACCAGGAATCAAACCTGGTTTCCTGGCGTTGTGAGGCAGCAGTGCTAGCCACTGTGCCACTGCGCTGCGTGGCAAATAGGTGGGGTCAAGGTGATAGTGTCTGGGTGAGATTGCTGTTGGTGCAGGCTTGATGGACTGAATGGCCTCCTTCTGCACTGTAGGGATTCTATGATTCTATAATCTTTAAATCTCTAATGATAATTCACTACCTGAAGGGATAAGACTCCACACTGTCTGGGACAGCAAGGTTGAGTGGCAATCATTAACAATTATTACTTTGCTTTCAGTGTTAATTATTAGACAACTTTCTTTGATGAGTGTAATGGAAACTTTATATTCAAATGCATCAATTTCATAAAACTCATGGGCAGGCTAGCAGTGGGATGCCATGTGGCGAATCTAACAGTTGTGCGTTTTGTCGAGAAACATGTGATAATTCATGATTCACTCTTCCTTGTCACAAGTTCCTGGATATGTCACTGCAATGCATTGTTAAGACACCATTCTATTCCACATAGTACCAGGGTGGCACACCGTTGGAACAATGTTTCCGAACAGCCGGCTGCTCTCTCAGGTGGAGATAAGAGGGCCGATGCCACAGTTTTTGGAGAAGAGCAGGGCAGTTCTCCTCAGCGTCCCAGCCTATATTATACTCTGCAATCACTTAAACAGATTATCCAGTTGTTATAACACTACATTTGCAGAAGCTTGCTGTGCACAAATTGGCTCCCTCGTTGGGAGGCACGTTGGCACAGTGGTTAACACTGCTGTCTCACGGTGCCAGGGACCTGGCTTCAATTCCAGCCTTGGGACACTGTCTGTGTGGAGTTTGCACATTCTCCCCGTGTCTGCGTGGGTTTCCTCCGGGTGCCCCAGTTTCCTCCCACAGTCCAAAGATGTGCAGGTTAGGTGGATTAGCTGTTGTAGATGCACTGTGTTATGGGGATAGGGTGGAAGGGAAAGCCTTGATGGGATGATCTTTCAGAGAGTCAGGGCAGATTTGATGGGCCGGATGGCATTTTGCTGCACTGTAGGGATTCTATGATTTCCAACATTATGAGATGGAGATGCCGGTGTTGGACTGGGGTTGATAAAATAAGAAGTCTGATAACACTGGTTTGATTAGTAAGCTTGCAGATGGCTCAAAGGTTAGTGGATTTGCGGATAGAGATGAGGACCATCAGAGGATACAGCAGGATGTAGATCAGTTGGAGGCTTGGGCAGAGAGATGGACGATGGAGTTTAATCCAGTCATTAGCAGAACCTTTGAGTATTGATAGGCAGAGGGATCTGAGTATACAGGTACACAGGTCACTGAAAGTGGCAACACAGAGGGAGAAAGTAGTCAAGAAAGCATGCGGCATGCTTGCCTTCATCAGCCGGGGCATTGAGTTTAAAAATTGGCAAGTCATGTTACAGCTTTATAGAACATTAGTCAGGTTGCATTTGTAATATAGTGTTCAATTCTGGTCACCACACTACCAGAAAGATGTGGAGGCTTTGGAGAGGGTATAGAAAAGATTTACCAGGTTCTTCCTGGCATGGAGGGCATTAGCTATGAGGAGTGGTTGGAGAAACTTGGTTTGTTCTCACTGGAACAACGGAGATTGATAGGGGACCTGATAGAAGTCTATAAGATCATGAGGGACATGGACAGAGTGGATAGTCAGAAGCTTTTTCCCAGGGTGGAAGAGTCAATTACTAGGGAGCATAGGTTTAAGATGCAAGGGGTAAGGTTTAAAGGAGATGTATGAGGCAGATTTATTACTAAGAGAGTATTGGGTGCCTGGAACTCATTGACAGGGGACGTAGTGGAAACGGATACAGTAGTGACTTTTAAGGGGCGTCTTGACAAGTACATGAATAGGATGGGAATAGAAGGATATGGTCCCTGGAAGGGTAGGGGGTTTTAGTTAAGTCAGGCAGCATGATTGGTGCTGTGCTGTAATTTTCTTCATTCTTTCTTCTTTTGTTCTAATACCAGGTTAAAGTCCAACAGGTTTATTTGAAATCACAGGCTTTCAGAGTGCTTTGTCACCTGATGTTGGAGCATCACTGCAAAAGCTCGTGACTCCAAATATTCCTGTTGGGTCTTAAGCTGGCGTTGTGAGATGTCTTTCTGTTCCAACATTCTAACAGTGACAATATTTTAAAACGCTACTTCAATGAGTGCAAAGCACTTTGGGACATCCTGAGATTGTGGTAATCACTATATAAATGCAATTGCATTTTTAAAAACTTTTATCTGGTTGAAAGTCAGCCCTAAAGATAAGAGAAAGCGAACATCATTCATTGGTCAGAACATTGAATACAGGAGCTGGGACATCTTGTTGAAGTCGCACAAGGCATTGGCCAGGTCACACTTGGAATACTGTGTGCAATTCTAGTCACCCTATTATAGAAAGGATATTATTAAACTAGAAAGAGTGCAGAAAAGATTTACTAGGATGTTACTGGGACTGAATGGTTTGAGTTATAAAGAGAGGCTGGATAGACTGGGATGTTTTTCTCTGGAGTGTAGAAGGCTGAGAGGTGATCTTATAGAGGTCTATAAAATAACAAGGGGCACAGTTCAGCTAGATAGTCAACATCTTTTCCCAAAGGTAGGGGAGTCTAAAACTAGAGGGCATAGATTTAAGGTGAGAGTGGAGAGATACAAAAGTGTCCAGAGGGGCAATTCTTTCACATAAGTGTGGTGAATGTCTGGAACAAGCTGCCAGAGGTAGTAATAGACGTGGGTACAATTTTGTCTTTCACAAAGCATTTAGGCAGTTACATGGGTACAATGATTTGTTCTCACTGGAACAACGGAGGTTGAGGGGTGATCTGGTAGAAGTCTACAAGATTATGAGAGGTATGGACAGAGTGGATAGCCAGAAGCTTTTTCCCGGGGTGGCAGAATCAATTACTAGGGGGCATAGGTTTAAGATGCAAGGGGTAAGGTTTAAAGGAGATGTAGGAGGCAGATTTATTACTAAGACAGTAGTGGGTGCCTGGAACTCGTTGACAGGGGAAGTAGTGGAAGCGGATGCGGTAGTGACTTTTAAGGGGCATCTTGACAAGTACATGAATAGGATGGGAACAGAAGGATATGGTCCCTGGAAGGGTAGGGGGATATGGGCCAAATGCAGGCAATTGGGACTAGCTTTGGGGTTTACAGAAAAGGGCGATATAGGCAAGTTGGGCTGAAGGGCCTGTTCCCATGCTATAAACCTCTATGACTTTATGACTATCACTGTGGTGCTACCAGACCATCACTGTGCATCGATGCGTATTTCAGATCAGATGTTTCAACGTGCAATGCGGGTGCTTGTGGAGAAGTTGTTTCTAATGGAATTACAATGTAGCCATGCCAGTGGGACGGGGAGGAAAAAACCCTGAAATTAGACTGAGCAAATAAAAGCGGCACAGTGGTGAATAAGAATTTTAATAAGAGATAATTCAAATATATCAAACAAAATCTAGCACAGCTGGTGCCACAGTCCAGTGAACAGTAGTCTACACTCAGGTGGCATGGCAACCCAGAACCTGACGCAATCGCTTCATACTCCTGGGCCTACTCCCTGCGGTGCTTAAAGAGCGATTTAAATGAACCTTAAAGAATTGTTCTTTCAGCTCTCCTTCATCGTGACATTTAAGAGGCAGCACCAGCCTTGGAAAGTAATGGTGTTGCACAGTACATTTATTAAGTGTGCTGTAGTGCCGTAAAGGTTGCTTCCCAGGACGCCATTCCTCAGTCAGAGGCCGCCCATTCTTTGCCCTGCAGGACAAGTTGACTTCTTTTTTTCAAACGGTTATTTGCGCTGACAAGAGCTCCTTAAAGATTCCTGCCTTCTGAAAGCGGCTCTCAACATTATCAATTCAAGTAGAAGAATCGTGCAGCTATCATCCTAATTGGTGTCTGAAACAGGATTTGCGGCGTTGCTTCTGGAGAATGGGTTTTTCTTCTCACTGATTCTTTGGGGACTGGCTCAGATGTTTGTTCCCTCTTTTTTTCAGGCACCCAACAGGCGTCTAAGACCATCTTATGACTGGGCACCTCTTATCCTGCTTTTCTCAGTATGATGGGTGGTACACATACTGGCGCAGAGTGTGTGCATTCACAATATTGAGACAGGCAGAGATAGAAATGGGACGTAGGCTTGAAACTGGCACTCAGTCTTTCACAAATGCAAACATGAGGCTCGTCACTTGTTCCAGAGCCTCTTCGAAGCATTCAGCAGCTCCGGAAAAATTCACGGCAAAAAAATATTCTGAGGAGCACGGCATATAATATATAAACCATAGAAAATAGGAGCAATAATAGGCATTCAGCTCAAGGTCGGCACGGTGGCACAGTGGTCAACACTGCTGCCTCATAGTGTCAGGAACCTGGCAATTTTGGTCTCTTTATCCAAGGAAGGGTGTCCTTGCTCTAGAGGGGTGCAGAGAAGCTTTACCATGCTGATTCCAGGGATGGAGAGACATAAGAACATAAGAAATAGGAGCAGGAGCAGGAGTAGGCCATCTAGCTCTTCGAGCCTGCCCCGCCATTCAATAAGATCATGGCTGATCTGTCGTGGCTCAGTTCCACATTCCCGCCCTCTCCCCATAACCCTTAATCCCCTCGCTTATCAAAAACCCATCAACCCGTGTCTTAAAAATATTTAGCGAGGCAGCCTCCACCACTTCAACGGGCAGAGAATTCCAGAGATTCACCACCCTTTGAGTGAAGAAGTTCCTCCTCAACTCCATTCTAAACCGCCCCCCCTTTATCTTGAGGCTGTGCCCCCTAGTCCTACTGTCCTTTCTGAGCGGGAAGAGTCTCTCCACCTCTATCCTATCCATCCCATTCACCATCTTATACGTCTCAATGAGATCTCCCCTCATTCTTCTAAACTCTAACGAGTTCAAGCCTAGTTTATTCAGCCTCTCCTCATAGCTCAACCCCCTCAACTCCAGCATCAGCTTAGTAAACCTCCTCTGCACTCCCTCCAAGGCCAAAATATCCTTGCGTAAGTGCGGCGACCAAAACTGCACACAGTACTCCAGCTACGGCCTCACCAATGCCCTATACAGCCGCAGCAAGACCTCCCTACTTTTATATTCAATCCCCCTCGCTATGAAGGCCAGCATCCCATTAGCCTTCCTGACCACCTGCTGCACCTGCAGGCTGGGTTTTTGCGACTCATGCACAAGGACCCCGAGGTCCGTCTGCACCGTCGCCTGCTGCAGTTTTTTGCCACGTAAGTAATAATCCTTCCTACCATTATTCCTACCAAAGTGGACCACTGATGTATAAGGAGAGATTGAGTCAGTTGGGATTATATTCACTGGAGTTCAGAGGAATGAGTGGGGAATCTCATAGAAACCGATAAATTTCTAACAGGAATGGAGAGGGTAGATGCAAGAAAGGTGTTCTCGATGGTGGGGGTGTCCAGAACCAGGGATCACACTCTTGTTTCCTTCTCTATGAACGGTATGTTTTATCTGTATAGCGCGCAAGAAACAATACTTTCTCTTAATACTTGTGACAATAATAAATAAAATCAAATTAAATCACAGTCCAAGGATAACGGGTAAATGTAGAACATAGAAAATAGAAGCAGGAGTAGGCCATTCAGCCCTTCGAGCCTGCTCCACCATTCATTTCGGTCACGGCTGATTATCAAATTCCATATCCTGATCCCTCCCCGCTGGCTTTTATTCCCAGCTTGGGTCACTGCCTATGTGCAGTTTGCGCATTCTCCCCATGTTTGCGTGGGTTTCCGCCGGGTGCTCCGGAGGAAAGATATACAGATTAGATGAATTGCCCCTATTAAAATTGCCCCTTAGTGGAGGGGGACTAGCTAGGGTAAATGCATGGGGTTATACGGATAGGGCCTAGGTGAGATTGTGATCAATGCATACTCGATGGGCCAAATAGCCTCTTCTGCACTGTAAATCAGCAGATTATCTTTCCTGAAGGACATTAGTGAACCAGGTAGGTTTTCCAGTGATTGACAATGGTTTCATAGTCATCAGTAAATTCTTAATTCCAGATTTTTTAATTGGATTCAAATTTCACTGTTTGCCGTGGTGGGATTCGAACCGGGGTCCCCCAGAACATTAGCTGAGTTTCTGAATTAATAGCCTAGCAATGATACCACTGGGCTGTCCCCTTTCCTATAGCCTGATCCCTTTTCCACCTCCCCCAGTATCCTTTAATCTCCCATCGCACGAGAGCTATATGAAAACATACAGGACAGGACTTTCCGACTTTGCTTGCTCCGAAACTGGAAAATCCTGCCTGAGGTCAACTGACCTTTCCATGGTCCACCCCTCACCGGCTCCAATCCCCCGGAAGGTGGGACGGTAAAATTCCGGCCGCAATGTTTTGGCCTCCCGTGCGTTCTGTGATACCGAATTTCACAGCCTTACCACTCTCTGGTTGAAGATATTTCCCCCCATCTCAGTCCTAAAAGTCCAGAGGGTGGTGAATGTGTGGAATGCACTACCACAGAATGTAGTTGAGGCTAAAATGTTTTGTGATTTGAAGAAGAAATTATATATTACTCTTGGGGCTAAAGGGATCAGGAGATGGGGGGGAGGAGATGGGGGGGGGGGAGGGATCAGGATCAGGATATGGAATTTGATAATCAGCCGTGACCAAAATGAATGGCGGAGGAGGCTCAAAGGGCTAAATGGCCTACTCCTGCTTCTATTTTCTATGTTTCTATATTTACCCCTTATCCTTGCATTGTGATTTGATTTGGTTAGGTTTATTATTTTCACATGTATTAACATACAGTGAAAAGTATTGTTTCTTGCGCGCTTATACAGACAAAACACACTCTTCATAGAGAAGGAAATAAGAGAGTATTCCCTGGTTCTGGGTGCCCCTACTATCAGGAACATCCTTCTTGCATCTACCCTCTCCATTCCTGTTAGAAATTTATAGGTTTCTATGAGATTCCCCTCTCATTCTTCTGAACTCCAGCGAATATAATGCGAACCGACTCAATCTCTCATACACCAGTCTCTCCATCCCAGGAATCAGCATGGTAAACCTTCTCTGCACTCCTCTAGAGCAAGGACACCCTTCATCACATAAAGAGACCAAATTTGCATACAGTATTCCAGGTGTGGCCTCACCAAGGCCCTGTATAATTGCAGCAAGTCATCCCTGCTCCTGTACTCGAACCCCCTTATTATGATGTTCCATTAGCCTTCTTTACTACCTGTGGGACCTGCATGTTTATGTATATATATAATATATATACATATGGCTTACCTGCATGGTCATTTTTTAAAACTGCTGGAGCCAAGAGGCACTCTCTTGAGCCTAATTTGTCCACAGAAGTGTCAAACACTGTTGGGTTTGTGATTGTAACCAACCCACCTGATCAATCACCTCCCCCACGCTACCTCCCCCTCCCCCCACTATATTTTGCCTACGCCCCCCTCCATATCCCAGAACATATCTGCAGTCTCAAATTCTGAAATTGATCTTACCAGTGAGCTTCTGGAATCTACAGCATGCCAGCCTCGCATAAGTGAGGTCTGTGACCCTGGCATTGGGTGCCTACCTGTTTCTGAGTTACTTCCTGAGCCCAGCTCACTCTGATAGGCTGGTACAAATCATAGGAAGCTTGGTGTTGGGGTGATAGAGAGAACTCATCATTGACTCCCATGCCTGGCACCACAGCAAGGAGTTGGCCATTATTAGGAAGGCCCCAGCAGTGCTAGCTCTCCCCCAGTTGGACCAATAATGTATCTAAGTGGCTACCTGCTGTTGCCTAAGGAAGGCCATCTCTAATGCACCCAGCTGGCCTCTAGCAAGATTCCTCAGAGGTGGAAATGCGTGGGTTTCCTCCTGGTGTTCTGGTTTCCTCCCACAGTCCAAAGATGTGCAAGTTAGGGGGATTAACCCTCCTAAATTTCACTCAGAGGATGGTGAGTGAGTGGAATCGGCTGCCGTCGGTGGTGATAGAGGCGAACTCGCTGGGGTCTTTTAAAAGGCTTCTGGATGAGTACATGGGAATTAATGGCATTGGGAGTTATAGATAGTTCTATGGCCTGGTAGGTATGGATATGATTGGCGCAACTTGTGGGCCAAAGGGCCTGTTTGTGCTGTAGTGTTATATGTTCTAAATTGTGTCGCAAGATGTTAGCGGGGATTAGCTTGGTACGTATGTGGGGTTATGGGGATAGGTCCTGGGTGAGATGCCCTGTCAAAGAGTTGATGCAGACTTGACAGGCTTAATTTTTTTTTTTGTTCATTCATAGGATATGGGCATCGTTGGCTGGGCCAGCATTTGTTGCCCATCCCTAATTGCCTCTTGAGCTGATTGTCTCTCTGGGCCATTTCAGAAGACAGTTAAGAGTCGACTGCATTGCTGTGGGTCTGGAGTCACAAATAGGCCAGATGAGGGCAACAGATTTCCTTCCCTAAAGAACATTGATGAACCAGATGGGTTTTTCCAACAATTGACAATGGTTTCATCGTCATCAGAGGATTCTTAATTCCAGATTGTCGTTGAAATCAAATTCTACCATCTGCCTGGTGGGATTTGAACCTGGGTCCCCAGCGCGTTAGCTGAGTTTCTGGATTAATAGTCGGGCGATAATATCACTAAACCATCACTTCACCCAAAAGGCCTCCTTCTGCACTGTAGGGATTCTACAATTCCCCACTTTTCTGAAGAGCTCCCATTGAATGCCGCTCCCTGTTGCATTTACGGCTCCTCACTTCTCATGCAGCTCAAACATTCTGTTTCTTCTGTCCCTGTTTTAGTTGCATCAGCGTCACTGCCTTGCATCCCGCCAATATCAACGTGGGTAATGTTAGCTCAGATGTAGACATGCCGGCGTTGGACTGGGGTAAACACAGTAAAAAGTCTGACAACACCAGGTTTTAGTCCAACCGATTTATTTGATAGTAAACTCACAAGTTTTCGAGGGTTGTGAGTTTACTATCACATAAATCGGTTGGACTAAAACCTGGCGTTGTCAGACTTTTTACAATGTTAGCTAAACCAGGCATGACCTGCCGAGATGGTAGCCCTGATAATGAAAACGTTTAAATGGAAATAATCTGAATCGAATAGTCTAATTTCCTGCCTTCAGACAGGGAGGGGGAAAAAAACATCTGTGGTTCTTTTGGGTGCTAAATCTGGGGCTGTGGGACTGGAAGGTTTTCTTACCCGCGACGGCTGGAGAGATCACAGAATTGTATACGTTGCAGTGCCACAGATCCGCGTTGTTCCTTTTCTTCCTTGGAGTTAATTAGAACGAGGTCTTCCTGTGCTATTAATAAAGTCACCTTCGCAAGAGTGTGACGTATCACAGCAAGTGGAAGAGCTGGTAACATCCTCACCTTTAAGACGATAATTTTCAATTCAAGCGCAGTGGAAGACAGTTTCATCCACCATTAAAGCCGCGTTATGCAGTGGCCTGTCAAAATTGTGCATTAAATTGCATGTATTTATGCCACAAATTCTGCATTTCAGAATCTAATTGGATCCTGGTGCCTGCTTGAGGTGAGCTTTCGGGACAGTTAATTTGACAGGTTTTCTACATTTGATGGCATTTTATAGCTAATAGTGACCAATTTTAATGGTTTCATTGTGCGTCTGAATGTCATTATTATGCTCCGGCCTGGTTTTTCATTTTAATATGCATCCAGTGGCATTAGAGTTATTAGTGCTACTGAAGAAGGTTAATCATGGTATGACAATGTAACAGGTATCGAAACACACCACTGAGTCACGCCGCACATCAAGTCATCACTCCTGATTTATTTCTGTCGCTGTGCAACGCACTTGCCAAGGGGTCCTTATTAAAGTGGGAAGACTCCTCCGTCAAGCAACCGTAATTGTCAACGTCGCATTCATTTTCAGGAATGCCTGCTCTGCGAGTCAGCTAATTGAGCCATCGTAACAACCCGGAGAACTAAAGCAACTTCAGACGCGCTTACAATTAATGGCCGCTCAATTCAAACACGTTACAGCATCGGAGTTGATTCCAAGGGAGGGGTGGTTCGATGGAGCAGCCAATGTGCCAAAGAATTTGCTCCCCGTTTTTGACCTTGGTCTTTGACCCTGTATAGCAACTCAAAGGTTTGCCATGCTCTTGCTTCCTGTATGCGATGGCTGGTCCTAAAAGGTGCGGTGAATGAAAAAATATATCCTCCTGTTGTTGTTGAAGTTTTCTGATGGGGCCTTTTCGTTTGCTGATTCGAAATGGCCGCCTATCAAATTAGCAGTTTTGGCAAGAGTTTATCAGCGGTCAAGTTCACGGGGCGTGAATTGGGCTGCCTGAACTGCAGGAATCCAACCAATCGTGTCACACCTGAAAACATAACCTAGCACTCGTACTTAAAGTTGATTCATTATTGTCACAATTAGGCTTACATCAACACTACACTGCTGTGAAAATCCCCTGGTTGCCACACTCTGGCACCTGTTCAGGTACACTGATGGAGAATTTAGCATGGCCAATGCTCCAAACCAGCGTGTTTTTCAAACTGCGCGAGGAAACTGTAGCGGCCAGAGGAAACCCACGCAGATACGGGGAGAATGTGCAGACTTTGCACAGACAGTGACCCAAACTGGGAATTGAACCCGGGTCTCTGGCGCTGTGAGGCAGCAGTGCTAACCACTGTGCCACCATACCAGTAGCCCATTTAGAGCAGCTCTACACTGCCTTTATTATTGCATCGGTTCCAACTCTTAACAGTAAGCCCGCCTTCTTTCTGTATTGGTTTGGTTCTAAGATTACTCTGTGGTAATACTGCTGGAGTGGGTGCCTCTCTCATTCTCAAGCTAATAATCCAATTAATTCAACTCCTCGAATTTGCAGATATATCAGTTAGAAGCAATAAACATTTTTGTTACTCATAATCCACAAATTAACATAGGCCAGGTCAACTTTTATAGACCAGTTCTAATTGCCCTCAGGAAGATGGTGGTCTTTGTTATCCGATTGTAAACTTAAAGCTCTTCCCAAATGCTTATCTTAGTACATCAAACCAAAGAACAGGAATTGATTTGAATTCGCTGATGGGAAATATTTTGCTTTACTCAATACTTTAGGTATCAATTCTCTTACAAACTTGGTTTCAATACTTTAACCCATTTAACTGTAACCCTCTCTAACGAATTCTAACCTTTTAGCTGAAAACAAATACCACCCAGTTTTGAGCGAACGAACCTGGTCTGCCCTCCAGTGTAGATTTTCCCTCATGGTATCTTTGTCTTCTCTGATGATGTTCTCCAGGGCATATTTTGCCATGGTCATTCTTGAGTTTTCACTGAAGGCAGAGACTCAAACATCTATTTTTACCCGAAAACTTCTCACATTCTTCCTGAGGGCCTCCATCACTCAATATTCTGAGCATAATCTTCAGCCGATAAGATACGCTTTAGAACTCTTAGGTTCTTCATTCTCCTTAAGTGCCATCTATTCCATCTTCTTATTTCCATAGAGAAAACTGTCTCTTCAAAGCATCTTGCTATCTTTGCTGTAGCTTCTTTGTTTTATGCATATAACAGCCTCTCTGTCTCTCTCTCTCTCCAGGATCTATGCATCGGTAAGTCTCGCAGCAATGAGGTCAACTGAACCATTCCTTGTGTCTAGATGTTAAAGTTTTGTACCTTACCCAATAAGTTTTGACCTGGGCCCCTGTCCCTTGGCAATCTGATCACATGGAATAGTCAAACAACGAACACAAAGCTACATTAGACCATAAGATATACAAAGAACAAAGAACAACCCAGCATGGGAAACAGGCCCTTCGGCCCAATGAGCCTGCGCCGCCACATCACCCTACACCTATTCTACCCTGCGTGTCTACGAATGGACCCCTAACAGCCAGATTCAGGGGAGAATAGTGTCAATTCGGTAAACCAATCAGCCTAAGACCACATCTTTGGGGCGTGGGAGGAAACCGGAGTGCCCGGAGGAAACCCACGCAACCACAGGGAGAATGCGCAAACTCCCACAGACACAGGCCCAAATCCATGTATCTGCACAGCTAGCAGTGCTAGTCACCGAGCTGTTGTGGCGCCCGTCTACCGGTCCAGGATCAAGCACACACACCGACACGAAGTACTAGGCCACTCCCGGAACCTCCAAGAGCAGCCCACGCACAACCCACCGTGTGCATGCCCCTCGTTTGACAACGAGGTGGACCTCCACCTGCGGAATAAAAAGACAAAAACGTTAACTTACAAGTCTGCATTTCTGGTGTCTCCCGAGGTTCTGACCTTATTTAATAGCCCCTACTATAACCCTCCATCCTCATTTCACTCATGTGTCTGTCTAACTGAACCTTAAACGAGTCCAACGTTCCTGCCTCCACCACCCTACTCGGTAGCGCGTTCCATACCCCCACAACTCTCTGCGTAAAGAACCTTCCTCTCACATCCAAATTATACCTCTCCCCCCTCACCCTTAAATCATGACCTCTCGTATTTGTACCCAGTCTAGGGAGCAGTCTCTCACTATTGACTCTATCTATTCCCTTCATTATCTTATATACCTCTATCATGTACCCCCTCAATCTCCGTCTTTCCAAGGAGAAAAGTCCCAGTTTCTCCAACCTTTCCTCGTAACCCAGCCCCTCCATGCCAGGCAACATCCTGGTAAACTTCCTCTGCACCCTCTCCAGAGACTCCACGTCCTTCCGGTAGTAAGGTGACCAGAACTGGACGCAGTACTCCAAATGCGGTCTAACCAACGTTCTGTACAACTGAAGCATTAGACGGCAGCTTTTATATAGGAGCAGAATAAGGCCATTCATAGAATCCCTACAGTGCAGAAGGAGACCATTTGGCCCATTGAGTCTGCACCGGCAACAGTCCCACCCAAGCCCTATCCCTGTAACCCCATGTAGTTATCCTGCTAATCTTCCGACACTAAGGGCCAATTTAGCATGGCCAATCAACCTAACCTGCACATCTTTGGAATGTGGGAGGAAACCGGAATATCCAGATGAAACTCATGCATACATAGGGAGAATGTGCAAACTCCGCACAGTGACCCGAGGCCGGAATCAAACTTGGGTCCCTGGCGCTGTGAGGCAGCAGTGTTAACCACTGTGCCACCATGTTGCCCCAATTTTATATCACCGATTCAGCCCATCGAGTCCACTCTGCCATTCAATCATGGCTGATACATTTCTCAACCTCATTCTCCCACCTTTCCCCCATAACCTTGAACCCCTTACCAATCAAGAAGCTATCTATCTCTGCCTTAGATACATTCAATGACCCGGCCTTTCTGTGGCAATGAATTCTACAGATTTACCATCCTCTGGCTGAGGAAATTCCTCATCTGGGTTCTAAAAGGGTTGTCTCTTTATTCTGAGGCCATGCCCTCAGATTCTAATCCCACTAATGAAAGGATCTTTTCAACATCCACTCTATCTAGGTCTTCCAGTATACTGTAAGTCTCACTGGTTTTCATTGCTTGCCTCTGGGCCCACAATTCAATTTTAGCT
The DNA here is from genome assembly GCF_965287045.1 of Carcharhinus amblyrhynchos. NCBI lineage: Eukaryota > Metazoa > Chordata > Chondrichthyes > Carcharhiniformes > Carcharhinidae > Carcharhinus > Carcharhinus amblyrhynchos. Next base: position 118,173,532 of record NC_137328.1, on the reverse strand, counting down.
TGAATTAAACAAGCCTCATGGTTGTATCAATGTATTGTAGGTACACTCACAGTGTTAGGGAGGGACTTGCAGCTTTTTGATCTAACTACAGTGAAGGAATGGCATAACATAGAAACATAGAAGATAGGAGCAGGAGGAGGCCATTCATACCTTCAAGCCTGCTCTGCCATTCATCACGATCATGGCTGATCGTCCAACTCAATAGCCTAATCCTGTTTTTTCCCCATGACCTTTGATCCCATTCACCCCAAGTGCTATATTCCGCCACCTCTTGAATACACTCAATGTTTTGGCATCAACTACTTCCTATGGGAATGAATTCCACAGGCTCACCATTCTTTGGGTGAAGAAATGTCTCCTCACCTCCGTCCTAAATGGCCTACCCTAAATCCTCAGACTGTGACCCCTGTTTCTGGACTCTCCCACCATTGGGAACATCCTCCCTGCATCTACCCTATCTAGTCCTGTTAGAATTTTACACATACTGGTAAAATGGGATCCACCACAACCTCATTTGTCTGAACTCCAGCAAAAACAATTCTAACCTAGCCAATCACTCCTCATGCATCTGTCCCGCTATCCCTGAAATGAGCCTGATAAAATTTGAAGGGGAACTCTGCCAGTGACGATATTCCCATGCATTTTCTAGCCCTGACCTTTTAGGTTGTCAAGCTTGTGGGTTTGGGAAAGTGCTGTTGAAGGAGGCTGGATAAGTTGCTACAGTGCCTCCCATACATTTTGAATGTTAGAGTCACACAAACTAAGTGGTGTTCAGAAGTATGATTGGTGATGTTGCTGCAATATTCCTTCATTGTAAAGATCCAATGAATTAACCAAACAGCCTCAATTATTGGATTCCAGAAGTATGATTCATATCTTATGTCACCAAATCAATTCTGACACAAATAAAAGATTGAAAGACTGTTCTACATTAAATGTTGTAACTGATGAAGGAGCATTCGGAGGGATATTTGAAACATTTCATGCTAACACTTCGATAATTACATTTTTTTTCTCTATGATAACCAATGATCTTTCTTAGTTTTGACACAAATCGAAGATGTTTTTCTGTATACCTGCACTTGCCCCAAAGAGCTGTAATATATCAATGACCAGAACAAAAGCAAACACATAATCAGATAAAGAAGATCCTCACCAGAATCTTTAGCTCAGATACATTGCAACTCAGTGACAATATATTTTCATTCCCCCTCAAAACAGTTCACACAATTCAATTTAAAATCAAATTGGATAATAATGAAGTATCAATATTTGTTTTTATCCTTCTTTAAACTCTGAATAAATTGGGCCACTATTTTTATCAAAATAAGAAGCAATCTCATTGAAACGTGCTATTTTCCGAAGGAGCGTGATGGGATAGGTGCTAAAGGATTCTCTCCGCTGATCTGGGAATCCAAAACACGGGGGTACAGTGAGGACCGGGATGTGGAGAAATTACTTCAGTTTCGGCCTCTTTTTCTGGGGAAGGATGTTCTTACTCTCGAGGGAGTGCAACAAAGATTTACCAGGCTGATTCCGAGGAAGGCGGGACTGATGTATGAGAAGAGATTGACTGGGTTACGTTTGTTTTTGCTGGAGTTCAGACGAATGAGGGAGGTAGCGGGGAGGAATCTCACAGAGACTTATAAAATTCTAACAGGACTAGACAGGGTAGATGCAGGGAGGATGTTCCCAATGATGGGGGAGTCCAGAACCAGGGCTCACAGTCTGAGGATACAGGGGAGACCATTTAGGATGGAGATGAGGAGACATTTCTTCATCCAAAGAGTGGTGAGTCTGTGGAATTCATTACCACAGGAAGTAGTTGATGTCAAACCATTGAATGTCATCAAGAGGCGGCAAGATATAGCACTTGGGGTGAATGGGATCAAAGGCTTTGGGGATTAGGCTATTGAGTTGGATGATCAGCCATGAACGTGATGAATAGCGGAGTAGGCTCGAGGGGCCGAATGGCCTCTTGCGGCTTCTCCCCTCATTCTTCTAAACTCTAACGAGTACAAGCCTAGTTTATTCAGCCTCTCCTCATAGCTCAACCCCCTCAACTCCGGTATCAGCCTAGTAAACATCCTCTGCACTCCCTCCAAGGCCAAAATATCTTTGCGCAGGTGCGGCGCCCAAAACTGCACACAGTACTCCAGCTGCGGCCTCACCAATGCCCTATACAGCTGCAGCAAGACCTCCCTACTTTTATATTCAATCCCCCTCGCGATGAAGGCCAGCATCCCATTCGCCTTCCTGACCACCTGCTGCACCTGCAAGCTGGGTTTTTGCGACTCATGCACAAGGACACTGAGGTCCCTCTGCACCGTCGCCTGCTGCAGTTTTTCGCCCCATAAGTAATAGTCCTTCCTACCATTCTTCCTACCAAAGTGGACCACCTCACACTTGCCAACATTAAATTCCATTTGCCATTTCCTGGCCCATTCGCCCAGCCTATCTAGATCCTTCTGCGTGTACTCGTTAGAGTTTAGAAGAATGAGGGGAGATTTCATTGAGACGTATAAGATGATGAATGGGATGGATAGGATAGAGGTGGAAAGACTCTTCCCGCTCAAAAAAGACAGTAGGACTAGGGGGCACAGCCTCAAGATAAAAGGGGGGCGGTTTAGAACGGAGTTGAGGAGGAACTTCTTCACTCAAAGGGTGGTGAATCTCTGGAATTCTCTGCCCGTTGAAGTGGTGGAGGCTGCCTCGCTAAATATTTTTAAGACGCGGGTTGATGGGTTTTTGATAAGAGAGGGGATTAAGGGTTATGGGGAGAGGGCGGGAAAGTGGAACTGAGCAGCGACAGATCAGCCATGATCTTATTGAATGGCGGGGCAGGCTCGAAGGGCTAGATGGCCTACTCCTGCTCCTATTTCTTATGTTCTTATGTTCTATCTTCTATGTTTCTATGTCTATGTTTCACTCAAAAGGGTTGTCACTCTTTGAAATTCTCAACCCCAAGGCCAGACTTTTACCCTCTCTCCAGGCCTAAATTTTTGGCCCCTTACCCTGACACTGTACTCCCATGTTTTGGATTCCCCAATCAGCAGAACATATCCCTTAGCACCTATCCCATCACACTCCTTCGGAATATAGTATGCTTCAATGAGATTGCTTCTGATTTTGATAAATATAGGCCCAATATACTCAGAGTTAAAAGAAGGATACTTTAATATCCTCCAGCGGGTAGCACAAGGATGTGGGGCATCAAATTACACAGACGGAACTCCCTCCAGGTTCCCGCGTGTCCCAATCTCAAAGTGATTTTACACTGGGGTGGGAAGAGCTTTGCATGGGAAACCCATCCTTGCCCCAGTTAAGGCCCTTAAGTGGCCATTTAAGGGCCATTTCCCACCCAGCCTCAAATCTTAGCCTAGAGGGTGGATGGTACCTCAGCAGGGAGAGACCAGGAAATTAAGAGAGTAAGACCTCAGTGGGAAGGGTGAAAGAAGGGCACCTTCCTGAGAACCTGCCATTTGATTGGGGTAGCCTCCCTTTAAGATCCAGTGACCTCTGAACCCCACATCATTTTGATTTGATTTGATTTATTATTGTCACATGTATTAATATACAGTGAAAATATTATTTCATGCTATATAGACAAAGCATATCATAGAGAAGGAAAGGAGAGGGTGCAGAATGTAGTGTTGCAGACGTAGCTAGGGCGTAGAGAAAGATCTACTTAGTGCGAGGTTGGTCATAGAATCCCTACAGTATGAAAGGAGGCCATTCAGCCCATCAAGTCTGTTCTGACCACAGTCTCATCCAGACCCTATTCCCGTAACCCTCATTTATTGTGCTAACTTCCTGACGGTAAGAGTCAATTTAGCATGGCCAGTCACCTAACATGCACACCTTTGGGTTGTGGGAGAAAACCGGAGCACCCAGAGTCACGGGAAGAATGTGTAAATGCCATACAGACAGTGACCTGAGGCTGGAATTGAACCCGGGTTCCTAGAGCTGTGAGGCAGCAGTGCTGACTACTGTGCCACCATGCCACCCCAAAAGTTTGATGGCAGTAGGGAAGAAGCTGCTCTTGTGTTGGTTGGTACATAACTTCAGACTTATTCCCGAAAGAAGGAGGAAGAGTGTATGTCCGGGGAGGGTGCAGTCCTTAATTATGCTGGCTGCTTTGCCATGGCAGCGGGAAGTGTGGACAGAGTCAGTGGATGGGAGGTTAGTTTGCATGATGGACTGGGCTTTGTTCACGACCCTTCGTAGTTCCTTGCAGTCTTGGGCAGAGCAAGAGCCACACCAAGTTGTGATATGATCAGAAAGATGCTTTTTCTGGTGCATCTGTAAAAGTTGGTGAGAGTTGTAGCAGAGATGCCAAATTTCCTTAGCCTTCTGAGAAAATAATGGCATTGGTGGACTTTCTTAACTGTAGTTAAGAAAGCCCACTGCTTTAAGCCCCTGTCCCGCCCTTTCCCCGGCCTTGGGAACATTGATTTCCCCCCTCGTGAACCCAAACCCTTCCCTACCCTCCCCCTCCAGATCCCAAACATTTACCTTTTCTCAGGTCCGTGCATAGGACAATTGGTGCAATGCCTCTTCTGGCCACTGTGACACTGTTCCTGGAGGACCGGAGAGCTGCTGGCCAGTTGACTCTATAAGATGGGGCTTCTCCTGGAATGGGCGTAAAAAAACCAATAAATGCTTGTTGGAGCATAAAATGGCAGTGAAACTGTTGGAGTTGGCAGGAATGCTGACTCGTCCATTATTAACTACATTTTAAGGCTGAGATAAACAGATTTTTGATGTCTCAGAGAGTCTAAGGATATAGAGAGAGGAACTGAAGCCACGATCAGCCACATGCTCAGGCCAAATGGCCTATGCCAGTCGTGATGGAGGGTCTTTATTAGATATTGCTGTGTCCTTACTATTCATTTGTAGGACAAGGGCATCGCTGGCTGGCCAGCATTTATTGCCAATGTCTAGTTGCCCTTGGCTAGACCTTTCAGAGGACAGTTGAGAGTCAACCACATTGCTGTGAGTGACATGTAGGCCTGACCAGGAAAGGACAGCAGATTTCCTTCCCTAAAGGACAATCCCAAACTTTGAATATTTCAGTTTCTCTGGCATTCCTAACCTTTCAGGGAAGAAATGTTCAATTTCTGCTCCCTTGCTGGCTGAAAAATACATCCCAATTTCACTCCTAATTTTCAGATTGTGATTTCCTATTCTGGATTCTTTTAATGAATAAAAAAGCTTTCTCTGTGCCTGCTCCACCAAACCCCTTTACTTTTTTAAAGTCCTCGAAGATAAAATACTCTTTAAGTGTGTTGATTTTCCCTTAAGATTTTCCCTTGCTTCCTTCAAGCTCTTTATGGAGGTCTCAGGTTTCTACTCAAACCTATTTGTCTCTCTGCTTATCACAGATTAAATCATTCTTTGATTACTCCCCGTCCCGATCCTCTCTTACTAACTTTGCCACAGTTCCAAATCACTTGTTAAATATTTCAAGGCACTCTTCCCCATTCTCAGCCTTGAGTCATGCCTTCATTAACTGCAGCTTTACTGGTCTTCAAGGTCTAGTAACTTCAATGTGAATCTTCTCTTCATCAAAATGCAAGTATCCATTAATATCACAGCAGCCCTATAGTTGGGCTCTTGTTACTTTGTTTTATATCCTTCCTTCCTGTCTTGGACTCTGATTTTTCATCCATTAAAGTTTATTTATTAGTCACAAGTAAGGCTTACATTAACACTGCAATGACGATACTGTGAAAGTCTCTATTTGCCACAGTTCGGGTCCATAGAACATTACAGCGCAGTACACGCCCTTCGGTCCTCGATGTTGCGCCGACCAGTGGAACCAATCTAATGACCCTCTAATCTCAACTATTCCAATGTTATCCATATGCCTATCCACTGACCATTTGAACACCCTTAAAGTTGGCAAGTCCACTACTGCTGCAGGCAGGGTATTCCACACCCTTACTACCCTCTGAGTAAAGAACCTACCTCTGACATCCGTCCTATATTTATCACCCGCTCAATTTAAAGCTATGTCCCCTCGTGTTAGCCATCACTATCCGAGGAGAAAAGCTCTCACTGTCCACCCTATCTAACCCTCTGATCATCTTGTATGCCTCAATTAGGTCACCTCTTAACCTTCTTCTCTCTAACAAAAACATCTTAACCTTCTTCTCTCTCACAAAAATGTTAGAGAAAAAATGAAAATACATCTAATCAGCATGTCTTTCGGACTGAGGGAGGAAACCAGAGCACCCGAAGGAAACCCACACAGGGAGAAAGTGCAAGCCCCACACAGGCAGTGACCCAAGCCAGGAATTGAGCCCAGGTCCCTGGCTGTGAGGCAGCAGTGTCACCATGTGTCACCATGCCACCCCAAGGTAGGGACATTAACAATCCAAATGATTTCATGGTCATCACTGGATATTTAGTGATTTTTATTGAAATCAAATTCAGTGGGCGGGGGGTGGGAACAGATTCAAACCCAAGTCCTCAGAACATTACTGGAGGTTTTTGGGCTACCAATCCAGTGATAATACCATTACACCACCACCTCCACTTAAATCACTCATATCTCGCATAGAAATCAAGTTCAAATCTTAACCTAAGCAATTCCCAAATTAAGCAAACGGATTGGATTACATTTCACTGTGTCCAATTTTTTTCCTCTTTAATTCTCATGAGATGCGGACAACACTGGCAAGGGCACAATTGTTGCCCACCTCTAACTGCCATTGAACTAAATGGTTTGCCAGGCTGTTAGAACATTCTAACATGATTACATGGGGTAGATTCAGAAAGAATGTCCCCAGTGGTGGAGGAAACCAGAACTAAGGGTCATAGTTTGAGGATAAGAGGTAAACCTTTTAGAACTGAGATGAGGAGAAATTTCTTCATCCGAAGATTAACAAAGAACAAAGAAAATTACAGTATAGAAACAGGCCCTTCGGTCCTCCAAGCTTGCGTCGACCACGCTGCCCAACTTAACTAAAACCCCTGACCCTTCCAGGGACCATATCCCTCTATTCCCATCCCATTCATGTATTTGTCAAGATGCCCATTAAAAGTCACTACCGTATCCACTTCTACTGCCTCCCCCGGCAACGAGTTCCAGGCACCCTCTACTCTGTAAAAAATCTGCCTTGTACATCTCCTTTAAACCTTGCCCCTCGCACCTTAAATCTGTGCCCCCTAGTAATTGACTCTTCCACCCTGGGAAAACGCTTCTGACTATCCATTCCGTCCGTGCCTCTCATAATCTTGTAGATTTCTATCAGGTCGCCCCTCAAGCTCCGTCGTTCCAGTGAGAACAAACCAAGTTTCTCCAACCTCTCCTTATAACTAATGCCCTCCATACCAGGCAACATCCTGGTAAATCTCTTCTGTATCCTCTCCAAAGCCTCCACATCCTTCTGGTAGTGTGGTGACAAGAATTGAACGCTATATTCCAAGTGCAGCCTAACTAAGGTTCTATAAAGCTGCAAAATGACTTGCCAATTTTTAAACTCAATGCCCTGGCCAATGAAGGCAAGCATGCTGTATGCCTTCCTGACTACCTTCTCCACCTGCGTTGCCCTTTTCAGTGACCTGTGTACCTGTGAACTAGATCCCTTTACCTATCAATATTCTTAAAGGTTCTGCCATTTACTGTATATTTCCTATCTTTAAGTTAGACCTTTAAGCTAAAGTTTATTTATTTGTGTCACAAGTGAGGCTTACCTTAACACTGCAATGAAGTTATTGTGAAATTTCCCGAGTTGCCACACAATGGCACATGCTCAGATCAATGCAGCTAACCAGCATGTCTTTCGGACTGTGGGAGGAAATCGGAGCACCTGGAGGAAACCCACGCAGACACGGGGAGAATGTGCAAACTCCACGCAGACAGTGACCCAAGCCGGGAATCAAACCTGGGTCCCTGGAGCTGATGAATGTGTGAAATTCACTACCACAGAAAGCAGTTATCTGATTTCAAAACGTTGTCTGATTTCAAAAAAGAAATTAGATATAGCTCTTGGAGCTTGAAGGATCAAGAGATATGGGGGAAGGGGGGATCATGATATTAAATTTGTTGATCAAAATGAATGCTGGTGCAGGCTTGAAGGGCTGAATGGCCTAATCCTGCTTCTAGTTTCTATGTTTCAGAAGGCAGCTAAGAACCAGATTGCCATCTTAAGTCTGATGTAAGCCAGGCACGGATGGCAAATTCTCTTCTCGGAAGGACATTAGGGAAAACCAGATGGGTCTTTACAATAATCAATGAAAGTTGTCACAGTTATTGTTACTGAGGTCAGTGTCATATTCCAGATTTATCAATTGAAGTTACATTCCACTAGCTGCCATGAGCATTAACCTGAGCCTCTCCGGATGACTTGGCCAGTGGAAGCACCATCTTTCCCAAAATCCCAAGTTTAGCTTTGGTCCCATTGAACTTTTCCACAAAATGCCAATATTTGTTCTTTCACTGATTGTATTTGAAGGGGTTAGAATCAGACATTGCCGACAGTGCAAAGGAGGCCTTTTGGCCCATTGAACCTACACTGACAACAATCCGAGCCAGACCCTATCCCCATAATCTCACACTTGTCCCCGATACTAAGGGGCAATTCAGCATGGCCAATCAATATATCCCGCACATCTTTGGACGGTGGGAAGAAACCGGAGGAAACCCACACACACATGTGGAGAATGTGCAAACACCACACAGATAATAACCCGAGGCTGGCATTGAACCGGGTCCCTGGTGCTGTGAGGCAGCAGTGCTAACCGCTGTTCCACTGTGCCGCCCTAAGGTTAGGGTCATGGGAGAGAGTGTGGTTGTCTCTTAATGTGTTTACTTGCCTCTCAGCAAAATTAAATGTCTCCTCGTGGATAAAGAGTGTCTCAATCATTATGAAAGTATGGGACAGTCTAGGTGGAACAGCCAGCCTATCCCAGCTTGATACTGCGTACGTGCAGAAGGCACTAGTACAGATTCAAGGTTGTATATGGGGCCTTGCTATACACAAGTTGGCTATCCTGTTTTGCCTTTTTAGCAACGAAGATGACACTTTAATTTATCTGTTGCCTGATACTTTACAATGCCCTGAGGTCATGGAATATTCTATACAAAAGCAATCTTTCTTTCTGAAGATAACAGAGAGGGAAGCGTGGTACAAGAATGAAAAGTGTTTCTTCAGTACCGTCAAGGGCCATCAGTTCTAAAAGGAAAAAACAAAGTGTTTTTCGCCACATTAGAATTTGTCAAATTATTGTGAACATGCATTTGAATATACAAATTGGGAGCAGGGATAGGCCACACGGCGCCTCGAGCCTGCTCTGCCATTCAATAAGCTCATGGCTGATCTGATTATAACCTCAGCTACACATTTCTGCCTATCCCCAATGATCTCCTACCACCAACCCCCACCCCGCTTCTTAATCAAGAATCCATCTGGCTCTGCCTTAAATATAGTCAAATACCAGAATTTTACCACCTCGCCCGTCCAAGGCTCCTGAGATCCCGCGTGAGGCCAACGGGGAATGCCATTCTGTGAGCCTCACCCACCCTGGTTACTGGATGGATGTGCCGGTGGGTGTGACTCTATAACAGCAATTTATTTATATAGCACCTTGAACATAATGAGTCCCCTGAAGACACTTCATCGGGGCATTACAAAATCAGGTGTACCATTGAGTGACATAAGGAGATAGTCAAAAAAATGATCAAAAGCTTTTCGAAATGTTAGTTTTTCAGAAGCATCATAAAGAGGTGGTTAGAGAGATGGCGAGGTTTAGAAGGGGAACTCCAGAGCTTGCAGCCTGACCAGTTGAATGAGCCACCTCCATTAAGGTTGGAGATTGGACAAGAGGCTAGAATAGATCTTGTCCCCCCCTCTCCAGAGTTGAACCTACAACTTTCTGGCATAGAGGATGGAGAGTGCTGCTGCCACTGACTCATGACCACCAACTTGTCCATTCACAGCATGCCTCTAAGCAGAGGTCACTGGGGAAAACGGTCAGATGTAAGAACTCAGGCTCGTTTATTGTCTTATCTCTCCTGAGCTCACTGCCACCAAATTTACAGTAAGAGGTCTCACAACACCAGGTTAAAGTCCAACAGGTTTATTTGGAATCATGAGCTTTCGGAGTTCCTACGTCAGATGGTGTTGTGAGACTTCTTACTGTGCCCACCCCAATCCAACACTGCACGTCATGGCTACCAATTTTACAGGCAGTCTGTTTGACAGGTTTCACTGTGTCTGCTTAACGAATTACACAGATAGAGATAAGCAGCAATGCTTGCTTTGTAGAACCAAACTTAAGTATTTCTGGAAAGAGAGATTCACTGTTGAGGTTTTTCATTTTGCGTTCATCAGGGCAAACACACAAGTATGCAAAATTTCAAACGGCCACAATTTACACCATAGCAGAGAAAGGCAGCTGATTGGTTGGTAAGTTGACTCTGGTTAAGGTGTTGCCGTGGAGAAAGCAGCGGGGAACCAGAAGTTCCGCAAACATCCAAGTAATTCAAAAGTGGAAAAGGAACGTGAAACAGAAACAAAAAAATGCTGGAGAAACTCAGCAGGTCTGACAGCATCTGTGGAAGCCATGATGTGGAGATGCCAGCGTTGGACTGGGATGGGCACAGTAAGGAATCTCACAACACCAGGTTAAAGTCCAACAGGTTTATTGGGAATCACAAGCTTTCGGAATGCTGCTCTTTCATTACCTGATGGAGGAGCAGCACTCTGAAACCTTGTGATTCTAAATAAACCTGTTGGATTTTAACCTGATGTTGTGAGACTTCTTACAGCATCTGTGGAGAGAGAATAGAACTGGAGAGATCAGAAAGTGTGAATGGAAGGACAAAGGTACAGATTCAAAAATGGTGCAAGATTTGAATGCTATCTTTTTGATTGCAGAGAATGGGTCCTTGCAAATGAAAGTGTGTCACCTCTAGCCAGCATGACTGAGCCACATGATGAGGGTGACGGATTATTTTAAATCAGTTGCTCATGTAGCTCACTCAGGATTGTTCAGCAACTGCTGCCCAAGCCCAGAACCATATCTAACAGTGGATATTTTGCTTTTGGTTTTGCAAAGGCGAGCTGGTGCAAGACTGAGTAGACTGGGGCTATACTCATTGGAATGAGGGGAGATCTTATAGAAACATATAAAATTATGAAGGGAATAGACAAGATAGAAGCAGGGAAGTTGTTTCCACTGGCGGGTGAAATTAGAACTAGGGAGCACAGCGTCAAAATAAGTAAAAGCAGATTTAGGACTGAGTTAAGGAGGAACTTCTTCACACAAAGGGTTGTGAATCTGTGGAATTCCCTGCCCAGTGAAGCAGTTGAGGCTACCTCATTGAATGTGCTCAAGGCAAGGATAGATACATTTTTGAACAGTAAAGGAATTAAGGGTTATGGTGAGCGGGCGGATAAGTGGAGCTGAGTCCACAAAAAGATCGGCCATGATCTTATTGAATGGCGGAGCAGGCTCGAGGGGCCAGATGGCCTACTCCTGCTCCTAGTTCTTATATTCAATCCCTACTCAGAAAAGTAGCAATGGGGAGGCGAGATAATAAGATGATGAATGGGATGGATAGGATAGAGGTGAAAAGACTCTTCCCGCTCAAAAAAGACAGTAGGACTAGGGGGCACAGCCTCAAGATAAAGGGGGGGCGGTTTAGAACGGAGTTGAGGAGGAACTTCTTCACTCAAAGGGTGGTGAATCTCTGGAATTCTCTGCCCGTTGAAGTGGTGGAGGCTGCCTCGCTAAATATTTTTAAGACGCGGGTTGATGGGTTTTTGATAGGAGAGGGGATTAAGGGGTATGGGGAGAGGGCGGGAAAGTGGAACTGAGCCACGACAGATCAGCCATGATCTTATTGAATGGCGGGGCAGGCTCGAAGGGCTGGATGGCCTACTCCTGCTCCTATTTCTTATGTTCTTATGTTCTTATGAGATGAATCACAAAAGTGAATTAAAGAGAGGAAGCTGAATAATAATAGTGGGGGGGTGGAGGGGGGGGGGATGTGAGGGGAGGTTGTACTAACAGGGTGAGGTGTATTAAGGACAATCATTTAGAGCCTAAACAGCAGGACTGAATGGTCTTGCTACTGTTGCTTAATCTGTGTAATTGCATGGAACCAAAGGCTCCAATTGTTTGCGCCATCGACCTTAGCCAGCCATTAGAAATTGATTTCTGTTTAATTAATGACTGTGCTTTCAGCCTGCAAATGTAGTTAGTTTGTTCTGATTTGTTTTTTTTCTGTGGCCACCACAGCAGAATTCTGTCTCCGAGTAGAATTTGCACGGATATTATCCGTGACATTTGGTGCGAGTGCCTACGCTCTTGCCCCGGCAAGTTCCCCGGCAAGAGCAGATCCAAATTTAGTCTGCCTCCTTCCGTTTCAGATCTCATTTAAATTAGCCGGGGGAAATATTTCCCTTTCGCCTTTTCTTGCAATCAGAGTGGTGTTTCAGCTGGAATTAAGGTCTATATAATGGAATCTGAATGATCCTCCTGAATAATGAATTTCTTTCTCTCGTCGCAGAGCCTTGACATCTGCACAGGCCTCCCCTGCCTGTGCAAATTCAGAAAGCTGCGCTCGCACGCATTGTTATTCCACGCTGAAGTGGGGGAAGTGGAAGGACGCGTTCAATAAGGGGTAAAATGAAAAGCTTGTTCTACTTATGAAACAGGATACAAAAATAAACCTCAGAAGGGGGCGAGAGGTTCCTTGTCGACTGCATCTTCCTTTGTCCTTGGAGAGTTCGCTTCAGTTGCCCTACATAGATGCCATTTGAAGTGACAACATTAATCTTGTTCTCCATTTGCCAGAAGTCAAAAATATTAAAAATCATAAGTGTAACTTTGACATACATATTTTATGGGACAGCGGGTTTGTCATTCCGCAAAGCTCCTTCAGCAGAAGGTATCGGAAAGAATTTTTTTAATGCCCCGTTGTGCAGGATAACAGCAGCACACGTTTGAAATCGTGGCGTGATGCAGAGAGGTGACCAAAGGAAATCCGTGGCAAGCTTGGTCAAAGGGGTTTTCAAAGAAGGGGAGTGAAAGATGTGCAGTCTAAGTGGATTGGGCATGCTAAGTTGCCCCTCAGTGTCCCAAGATGTGTAGGTTAGGGGGGGGATTGGCAGGTAGATGCTTGGGATTACGGGGAACAGGTTTAGGCGGGATTGCCCCTTAGTGTCGAGGGATTACGGGGAGTTACAATGATACGGCCTGGGTGGGATTGTTGTTGATGCAGACTCAATGGGCCGAATGGCCTCCTCAGCACTGTGGGGATTATTCTATGGATCCTATTCTACTCAACAAGGAAGCTTATAGGCAAAGTCGCTAGATAGCATCATCATTGGAGAGGTGGGGATGGCTGGATGAAGAGCGGTGAGCTGCATACAGTATCAATGTCAATGGAACAGAGTAGATTGGAATGTCTGTAAGGTTGGAGAAGATTGAAGGTAAAAGGATATGAAGATTTTGCCACACTGAGGAACATTAAGCCAACAACTGTTATTAAGAAGAGTGAATTTATTCATTCCAGGAGCATGGGCATCGCTGGTTGGCCAGCATTTATTGCCCATCCCTGTTTGCCGGAGGGTACTTCAGTGTCAACCATGTTGCTGTGGCTCTGGAGTCACATATAGGCCAGACTGGGTAAAGATGACAGATTTCCTTCCCTAAGGGACATTAATGAACCAGATGGGTTTTTCCAACAATTGACATGGTCTCAATTCCAGACTTTTCCTTGAATTCAAATTCCACCATCCGCCGTGGTGGGATTCGAACCCGGGAACCCAGAACATGAGCTGACTTTCTGGATTAATAGACTACCAGCACCTCCCCATCCCCATGAATACAGTTTAGTGCAGCTCAGCTTACTGATGGTTGTGTTTCGTGGGTAAACTGGCATTTAAAAAGTGTAACCAACCACATGGCGAGATGCAGAGAGTTCAGAAATCCATGTGCTACCTGTTCAAACCAGAATGCAAGGTTTAATTCCCGAGTGAACAGCTTGTTTGGATATTGGGATGACTTTCCCAATTGCTGAAGGTGTGAGTCCCCTGCAAACCTCTGCTGGCCAAAACCGACAGAACTAGGTGGGATCATGTTGAGTTTCCAATCATTACGCCACTCTGCAAGGGTTTAACCCAACCTCGGCACATGAGCCTCCCTCCCCAGGGCAGTTAAAATGTTGTCCTTTGTGCCTGATGAAAGATAGCTATTGTTAAACTGGTAAGTCAGCAGCTCCTTCACATGGAATAACTTTGTAGTTTTCCAATCCAAAGATGCAGGGTGGAATTTTCTCATCCTGCCCACCACGGGAATCACAGTGGTCGGGACACAGACCAGGAAAAGGTCCGTTAACGTTAGATGGGATTTTCCAGCCTTGGGACAAGTGCAGTTGGATAATCCTGCCCACAAGTCCTGAACATAATGCTTTGGAAAATCACGACAACCTTATCCGCAATTTCCTCCGCCGATTTTTGACAATGATTCTGGGTTGGAAGCTGTAAGCCTCTGGAGGGTTGGTTCACTTTAATTTTCTATTATTTCGTGCCTTACCTTATTTATTTATTATATAACTCCAGGAATTAGCTGTAAAGGACCAGTGCTTCATTGCACAAAATAAAGCAAAATCACAAGCCTGTGGTGAGCACAAACGAATCCCAACTGGGACAACACATACCGGACCCACTCTGAGGTCTGCTTTATACAGGGCTCAGTAGGTAAGTTAATTACCAATCCCCAGGGAGCTCATCCTCAACGCATCTCACAGGGAGGTCAATTAGTGATTTCCCAAGAAAGTTCTGGGGGTTATCACACCCACCCCGGATATTCTCTCTTCCACCTTCTTCCATCGGGAAAAAGATACAAAAATCTGAGGTCAAACAACTCAACAACAGCTTCTTCCCTGCTGCCATCAGACTTTTGAATGGATTTATCTCGTGTTAAGTTGATCTTTCTCTACACCCTAGTTGTTACTGTAACACTACATTCTGCACTCTTTTCTTTCTCTGAGAACGGTACGCTTTGTCTGTACCGTGCGCAAGAAGCAACACTTTTCATTGTATACTAATACGTGTGACAACAATAAATCAAATCAAAACAAGAATTAATAAGGAACCTTTGAGATGGGCAAAATACTGTTGCTGAAATATTGTAAGCAAGCTCATCTGTTCATGGTCCAATTCAGATTTGTGGACATAAAACTGTTGACCTTGTAGAGGGTAAGTTTGAATCTTATCCACTCACCGAACACGATAACCCACTAACTGTAAAATGAGCAGTGTCGGTGTGGACAAAGGCATCGTTTACACTTTTGCGGCCACTTTGTCAAAAGTAACTAAGGAACTAAATTATGATGCTAGCATCCTCCACAGCACTGCATCTATAACTAGAGTTATACAAATAAGAAGGAAGTTGTGTGGTTCTGAAACTGAATTAACTTTCTCTGTTAATGATCCCTCTCACCGTAGTTTTGGTTGCTGGCTTCCAGTTTTCAGCACTAATGACCGGGAGACAACCATATCCATTCTCGTCAATGTTGGGATGATAGATCTTTGTTTTGAAAGTAATTTTAGGCGGTTACATAGAAACTGGAAGCAGGAGTAGGCCATCTGGCTCTTCACGCCTGCTCCACTATTCATTTTGATCATGGCTGATCATCAGATTTTATATTCTGATCCCCCTTCCCCCCATATCCCTTGATCTGGTTAGCCCCAAGAGCTATGTCTAATTTCTCCTTGAAATCAGACAACATTTTGGCCTTAACTACACTCGATGGTAGTGAATTCCACACATTCACCACCCTCTGGGTGAAGAAATTTCTCCTCACCTCAGTTCGAAAAGGTTTACCCCTTATCCTCAAACTATGACCCCTAGTTCGGGACTCCCCCAGCATTGGGAACATTCTTTCTGAATCTACCCTGTCTAACTCTGA
The DNA here is from genome assembly GCF_965287045.1 of Carcharhinus amblyrhynchos. NCBI lineage: Eukaryota > Metazoa > Chordata > Chondrichthyes > Carcharhiniformes > Carcharhinidae > Carcharhinus > Carcharhinus amblyrhynchos. Next base: position 118,157,601 of record NC_137328.1, on the reverse strand, counting down.
TAGAATTTATAAGTTTCTCTGAGATCCTCACTCACTCTTCTAAACGCGAGTGAATATAATCCTAACTAACTTAGTCTCTCCTCATATAACAGACCTGCCATCCCAGGAATCAGACTGGTAAACCTTCGCTGTGCTCCCTCTGTAGCAAGGACAACCTTCCTCAGATTTGGACACCAGAACTGCACACAATATTCCAAGTGTGGCCTCACCAACACCCTACACAACTGCAACAAAACATGCTTATCCCTGTATTCAAATCCTTTCACTACAAAGGCCAACATACCATTTGCCTTCTGTACTGCCTGCTGTACTTGCACACTTTTCAGTGACTGATGCACGGGGACATCAAGGTTTGAAAGGATATTCTGATAGAGAGCTTATTTCAATTCTGGAAGCCGCTTTGTCATATGGAGGGTTATCCTAAAAAGGAGAAAAGGATTTTTATAAGATTAGCAAAATCATTGAAAAATGGCACAAAGACAGTACAGCTAGAATTCTACTGCCCACCAATGGAATCAGAGCGGCTGAGGAGCAGACAGTGAGAAGGTCCATGGACCTCAGGGGGGATTTTCCAGTACCGGGGTGAGGGAGGCCATAAAATCCCACCCATTATCCACGATATATATCCAGCCTTTACAACAGCAGATCCAAACTGAAGACCTGATATAGACTTTACAAAGGAAGATTGTTCTACAGCCTTTTTTATTACCAGCATGTTCATGATTCATTCCAGTCTAACAATTTTTAATACTCTTATTAATATCCTTTAAATACGACTGTTCTATAGCTGCAAAGTAACTTATTTTATTGTACAACGAACCATCACATCATTCAAGGATATGGGATGTGTTGGAAAATGAGACTAGTGCAAATTTAGTGGTGCCTATTATCAATGCAGTTGTGTTGGCCTCGTGGTATTATCGCTGGGCTGTTAATCCAGAAATTCAGCGAACGTTCTGTGAACCTGGGTTCAAATCCCACCATGGCAGATGGTGAAATTTGAATTCAATAAAAAATATAAGAATCTACTGATGACCATGAGACCATTGTTAATTATCAGGAAAACTTATCTGGTTCATTAATGTTCTTGAGTGAATGAAATTTGCCGTTCTTACCTGGTCTGGCCTACTTGTGACCCCAGAATCTCAGCAATGTGGTTGACTCTCAACTGCTCTCCAAGAGTAACTAGGGGTGGGCAATAAATGCTGGCCAGCAAGTGAGGTCCAAGTCCCATCAATGAATTAAAAAAATGTCTCAATGGGCAGAAGGGCCTTTCCTGTGCTGTGTGACTCGATGACTATAACTACACTTACATTACATCTACTAGGTTCCCCTTCCCCCTTGACTTATTCCTAAGTTTCCTACAGATATTTTGTCGTCTTCTTCCATGGTGAAAATAGATAATAGTGCTAATGTAACAAGTCTGCCTTATTATCCATTACATCTATTCTTTATTCATTTGCCATGAATTTTACGTCCCTTGTAGCTTAATGTTGATGTTCCCTTTTTGGCACCACTTGCTTCCTTTAAGTTCCTCTCTTGCTTTTTATACCCCTCTGAGTCTGCTGCATTTTCACCTATGATGTGGAGATGCCGGCGTTGGACTGGGGTAAACACAGTAAGAAGTCTCACTGTACCAGGTTAAAGTCCAACCAGTTTATTTGATAGCAAATGTTGAGAGGTGTAGATCGGGTGGATTCTTGGAGGCTATTTCCCAGGGCTGAAATGGTTGCTACGAGAGGACACAGGTTTAAGGTGCTGGGAAGCAAGTACAGAGGAGATGTTAGGGGTAAGTTTTTCACTCAGACGGTGGTGAGTGAGTGGAATCGGCTGCTGTCAGTGGTGGTAGAGGCGAACTCGCTGGGGTCTTTTAAAAGACTTCTGGATGAGTATATGGGATCTAATGGCATTGGGAGTTACAGATAGTTCTATGGCTTGGTAGGTATAGATGTGATCGGTGCAACTTGTGGGCCGAAGGGCCTGATTGTGCTGTAGCGTTCAGTGTTCTATGTTCTATGTAAACCCACTAGCTTTCGGGGTTTGCCCCTTCGTCAGATGAGTGACGAAGGGGCAAACCCCGAAAGCTTGTGGGTTCACTATCAAATGAACTTGTTGGACTTTAACCTGGTGTTGTGAGACTTCTTACTGCATTTTCACCTATCCATGTATTTGTCATGGCTTTTTATCCAGCCTTTATTTCCTCCTTTGTTTCTTATTCTCAGTTATTCTGCTTCTCCCAGCCTTTGTGAAAATTAATATCTTCCATTACCACCACGTTGCTTCTTTTTAATTCATGATTTCCTGATTTCTTCATTCACCCATCCTTGGTCTTCTGTGTTCCTGTCCGGAGGTCGATAGACAACTCCCGGGAGTCTTGTGTCCTTTGCTGTTCCTTAGCTCTACCGAGGCTGGTCCCACTATCTAATTGCTTATCATAAAATTCGTATCTTCTATTGCAGTAATTGTCAATTAGCTTTCTATGACAGCAATCATTTACTTTTATATAGTGCCCGTAACTTGCTCTGAATGTTAGAGTCCCTACAGTGTAGAAGGAGGCCATTCGGCCCATCGTGCCTGCACAGTCTCTCTGACACAGCATCTCACCCAGGCCCTATCCCTATAACCCAATGTGTTTACCCTGCTAACCTACTGAGGAACACTAAGGCAATTTATCATGGCCAATCCACCTCATCTACATATCTTTGGACTACAGAAGGAAACTGGAGCATCCAGAGGAAACCCACATAGACATGAGGAGAATGTGCAAAAACCACACACAGTCACCCAAGGCTGGAATCGAAACCATGTCCCTAGTGCTGTGGGGCCGCAGTGCAATCCACTGTGCTAACTGCTGTGCCACCATACTACCCCCGGGGACCAAGACACATCAGGAGTTTTAGTTCAGGTCACCGATAGCTTTGTCAATGAGCTAGATTTAATACAGCCAAAGAGTCATAGAAGTTTACAGCATGGAAAAGTTTAGCAGAAGGGTATGAGGTGGATGGGATTTGAGTCTTCACTCTGTTGTGTCTTAGGGAGTGATATTTCATCCATGACTTAATGTTAGATAGCTCAGACCAGGACCAATCTCAGGCTTGAGAGCAGAGAGAGACAGGTATAGCTGATTGGCGGAGATGCGTACTGGCAAGTGGTTAGCACTGCTGTCTCACAGCGCAAGAACCCGGGTTCAGTTCCGGCCTCGAGTCAAGGTTTATCTAGAGTTTGCACATTCTTCCCGTGTCTGCATGGGTTTCCTCTGGCTGCTCCCACAGTCCAAAGATGTGTGGATTAGGTTGATTTTGCCATGCTAAATTAACCCTAATTCAGGGGGATTAGCAGAGTAAATGTGTGGGGTTCCGGGAATAGGACTTGGGTGGGATTGTGATCAGTGCAGACTCAATAGGTCCCCCTCGCCTTCCCATTCCCTTCAGTCCAACATGTCCATGCCAACCAATTTTTACCACTAAGCTAGTCCCAATTGCCTGCATTTGGCCCATATCCCTCTATACCAATCTTACCCATTTAACTGGCTAAATGGTTTTTAAAAGACAAAATTGTACCCACCTCTACTACTACCTCTAGCACCTTGTTCCAAACACTCACCACCCACTCTGTGAAGAACTTGCCCCTCTGGACCCTTTTATATCTCTCCCCTTTCACTGTAAACCTATGCCCTGTAGTTTAAGGCTCCCCTAAGTTTGGGAAAAGATATGCCCCTCATTTTATAGACCTCTTTCAGATCACCCCTAAGCCTCTTACATTCCAGGGAAAAACGTCGCAGTCTATCCAGCCTCTCCTCATAACCCAAACCATCAAGTCCTGGTAGCATCCTAGTAAATCTTTTCTGCACTCCTTCCAGTTTAATAATACCCTTTCTATAATAGGGTGAGCAGAGCTGTACACAGTATTCCAAGTGTTTTAAGGAGCATCTTAAAGCAGAAAAGAGAGGCAGAGAGGTTTAAGGAGGGAATTACAGAGCTTAGGACCTAGACAGCTGAAGGTGTGGCCACCGAGGTTGGAAATTCAAAATCAGGTACGCTCATGAGGTTTGAATTGGACGAATCCACAATTGCATTTATTGAAGAGGATTGTGATGAGATTACATAGATAGGGAAAGGGGAGGCAATGAAAAGACTTGAAAACAAGGATGAGAAGTCTCTCAGTAATGCTGCCCCACCAGCTCTTCTCCCGATTTTCTTATTCTTTCTGACGATAGATAATCCGGAATGTTGGGTTCCGAATCTCACTGATGTTTTAATCAGGTCTTTACAATAACTGCTGGGTATGCATTTCCAACTCACTTCTTGTGTGTCTTATGCTACATGCATTCACACTTAGAAATCATAGAATCTTAGAAACCCTGCAGTACAGAAAGAGGCCATTCGGCCCATCAAGTCAGCATCGACCACAATCCCACCCAGGGCCTACCTCCATATCCCTACATATTTACCCACTAATCCCCTCTAACCTATGCATCTCAGGACACCAAGGGCAATGTTTTTTTAGCATGGCCAATCAACCTGACCTGCACATCTTTGGACTTATCTGGGTAACTGTTCCCATCTTGCCTAAATGTCAATCAATCTATTCTCCCCTCTTTTTGATTTAGTGCTGATTTTTCCCATCTCAACCCCCAAACTATATTCATTCTTTCCTTTGTATCTTTGACCCTTTTCCATGAGGAGATACATGCCCTTGGTGGGTTGAACAGGAGACCATGATTCTGGGTGAACTGTTTCAGTTTAACTTTGTGGCCAGGGAATCGGGAGAAATCAACTAAAGGAATGTGAAGTTAGCAGTAGGGCATGAAATGGATGGGATTTGGGTCTACGCTCTGCTGTGTTTTAGGAAGTGGTATTACATCATGTTAGATAGCTCAGACCAGGGCCAGTCTAGGGCTTGAGGGCAGAGAGAGACAGATATAACTGAGTGGCAGAGCGGCATAGTGGTACAGTTGTTAGCATTGCTTCCTCACAGTGCCAGGAACCCTGGTTCAATTCCGGCCTCGAGTCAATGTCTGTGTGGAGTTTGCACATTCTCCTCATGTCTGTGTGAGTTTCCTCCGGGTGCTCCGATTTCCTCCCACAGTCCAAAGATGTGTGGATTAGATTGATTCTCTTTCTGTTGGGGAACTTCAGTGGTCACAGACATTTGGCCTCCAACTTTGGGTAAGCGTTCTCCAAGGCGGCCTTCACGACACATGACAATGCAGAGTCACTGAGCAGAGACTGATAGCCAAGTTCTGCACACATGAGGACAGCCTTTACCGGGACCTGGGGTTCATGTCACACTATCTGTAACCCCCGTGACTTGCCTGGACTTGCAAAATCTCACTAACTGTCCTGTCTGGAGACAATACACGTCTCTTTAACCTGTGCTTAATGCTCTCTCCACTCACGTTGTCTGTACCTTTAAGACTTGATTACCTGTAAAGACTCGCATTCCAACCATTATTTTGTAAATTGAGCTTGTGTCTTTATATGCCCCATTTGTGAACAGAACTCCCACTTACCTGACGAAGGAGCAGTGCTCCGAAAGCTAGTGGCCTTTGCTACCAAATAAATCTGTTGGATTTAACCTGGTGTTGTGAGACTTCTTACTTAGATTGGCCATGGTAAATTGACCCAAGTGTCAGAGAGGTTAGCAGGGTAAATATGTGGGGTTGTGGGAATAAGGCCTGGGTGGGATTGCGATCAGTGCAGACTCAATGGGTCGAATGGCCTCATTTTGTACTGTGGTGATTCTATGATTCATCAGTAAAGACATGAGCTTCTTCTTGAAGAGGTATTGCTGAGGAGGATGCGAGTGCCAAACCATGAGCTTGTTGTTGAAAGAGGAACTTTAGCTGAAAATGTATTAGCTGGGTTCTGACAAACAGGACTGGAACAACGCCAGGAAGTCCCGCTAAGTAGTTTTTTTCAGGTTTGTGTTGAAGGAGCTTCAAAGGACAAATGTTTTGAAATAAATATTCTTTGAACACAACTTTATTCAGGTGCCATGTTTCAAAATGTACAGTTTGTGTCCTCAGAAACAGTTGAAATCATTGTTGATGCTGATAATGCAGAATTGGGGCAGCAAGGTGGCACAGTGGTTAACACTGCTGTCTCACAGTGCCATGGGCCTGGCTGCAATTCTGGCTTTGGGTGACTATCCGTGGGAAGTTTGCACGTTCTCCCGGTGTCTGCGTGGGTTTCCTTCGGGTGCTCCAGTTTCCTCCCACGTTCCAAAGATGGGCGGGTTAGTTGGATTGACCATACTAAGTTGCCTCTTAGGGCAATCCACCCAAGGTCAACAGACCTTTGCATGGTCCATGTCCCATCTGCTACGATTCCCGTGGCGCGTGGAACATAAAAATTCCGCCCTTTGTGTCAGGGGAACTAGCAGGGTAAAAATACACAAGGTTACGGGGATAAGACCTGGGTGAGATTGTTGTTGATGAAGGCTTGATGGGCTGAATGGCCTCCTTCCTACAGAAGGGATTCTATGATTCTATAAATGTTGTGAATTAGTAGCCCACTTGAATTAACTACCCTACTATGGACTAAAGGATAGGACAGGGCGGTGTCACATAAATGTTCAATAATTACTTGAAACAGAGGCCTTTGAGGAGGGATTGGAGACAAGAGAATTTCCTTTTTCTTGTTCCCAGCTCAGATGAGCGCCCTGGTCAGTATCATCCTATGGAAAGTCAAAGGGACTGCACTCACTGCATTTTCTACAGCCTTTTTCAGAAGTGACATTGCCATAGTGCTGGAAACTGTATGTCCTCACTCTCTCAATAACTGTTTCTATAAATCTTAAACCCGTTTTTCTTTGAGGTATTGCCAAGGACTCTTTTACATTCACTGATATGGCAGACAGGGTCTAAGTTTAATATCACACCTGAAGGATGGCACTTGACAGTGTCGCACTCCCTCAGTGTTGCACTGAGGTGTTATGTTAACATCCTGGAGCAGGATTTGAACCCACAGCTTTCTGACTCAGCGGTAAGAGTGATGCCAGCTGAACACATTCAATAGTAACTTTCAAAACAGAATTGGGTATATATTTAAAAAGGCAAGATTATGGGGAAAGAGTGGGGATGGCGCAGAGGGGATGGAACTAACTGAATAGCACAAAGGGGCAGCACGGACACTGAGCCAAATGGTTTCTATCATTGCTGTAAGATTCAATGACAAAGCTATCATAGAAATATAGAGAAGAGCAGGAGTAGGCCATTTGGCCCTTCCAGCCTGCCCCGCCATGCATTTTAATCATGGCTGATCATCCAGCTCAGTGGAATGAGCCCGCCTTGCCACAGTTGGTAGTGACATAACACTCAGGCTGGGATTTTCCAGCCCCATCATGGCGGGACCATTGTCAGGAGATTCGGAGCCCAGACATTAACTTCCAGTGGGATCAGCTGATCCCAACAGTGTGCGGGATTCTCCAGCCCTTCCCACTCGTGGGTCCTTCTGGTCGCTTTGAAAGCGTTCCGCACCCCCAACCCCCCCTCTCCCCCATACATCCCTCTTCCCCCCCCCGCTGTGGGTTCCCTGGCTAACAGGATGGGTGAAAATACCATTGACCTCAGCAGGACTGGAAAATCCCACTGACGTCAATGACAAGTTGCCATAGCCATGGGAAAATATGTTGTGGGCAGGACTGGAAAATCTTCCGGGCAGAACTTTCCTGTCTCGCCACCACAGGAATTGTAGGGGGGGGGGCACGGGATGGAAAATTTGGCGGATCTGGTTGACCTTGAGCAGGAATCTCCAGCCTTGGGGCGTGCGCGGCTGGAAAATCCTGCCCTCTGCTTCTGTTCTTTGGAGGATCTTGCCAAAGAGGTCATTGTTGGGGGATCGTATATGGAATAAAGCAATGGATAAAATCAGTTTACTGGAGATATGATTAAAACCTAACGATGTGAAACTCTCATGTATTGAGTGTTCAGCTGGCTGGAAGGCACATCATAATTAAATTGGAAAAAATAGTTTGTCTCGTTAGTAAGAGAGATTTTTGAGATTCCGCCCTCGATGAAGCCAGATCTGGTCCATTCAGCTGCAATACCAGAGCACAAGAAAGGATAATGAATAATTAAGGATTATTGTAGACTTCTGTGCCAAATGAAAGAAGATCACCAAGGCAATAATTAGAATTGCTGGATCCAATCAATATTCAAGGTGCGCAACTCAAAATATGGAGAGAAATTCATACAACTAACACGTTGCTGCTTTTTGGATGTTATAAATATCTGGGTTAGAAACATAGAAATTAGAAGCAGGAGAAGGCCATTTGGCCCTTCGAGCCTGCTCTGCCATTCGTCTTGATCACGGCTGATCATCAAACTCAATATCGTGACTCCCCCCTTCTCCCATACCTCTTGGTTACTTTAGCTCCAAGAGCTATATCTAATTCCTCTTGAGATCAGACAACATTTTGGCCTCAATTATATGCGGTGGGAGTGAATGCCACACGTTAACCATCCTCTGCGTGAAGACATATATCCTCACCTCAGTTCTAAAAGGTTTACCCCTTATGTTCAAACTATGACCCCTAGTTCTGAACACCCCCACCATTGGGAACATTCTTACCAAATCTGTCCTGTCTAACCCTGTTAGAATTTTATAAGTGAGATCCTTCCTCACTCTTCTAAACTCCCATGAATATAATCCTAACCACCTTATATGACAGACCTGCCATCCCAGGAATCAGCCCAGTAAACCTTCACTGTACTCCTTCCATAGCAAGGACATCCTTCCTCCGATGAAAGGTTATCTGCTAGATAATGATCTACGTTAACAGGGAACCTAGGATCATGGGTCACCTGGAGATTGAGAATACTTATCTTTTTCATTTGCTCATTAATCATGGTATCAAAGAATCCCTACAGAGCAGAAGGAGGCCATTCGAGCCAGCATCAAAAACAATCCCAATCAGGCCCTATCCCTGTAACCCCATGTATTTACCCTAGCCAGTCTCCCTGACACAAAGGGGCAATTTAGCATGGCTAATCCAAATAACCCGCACATCTTTGGACTGTGGGAAGAAACCGGAGCACCTGAAGGAGAGAGAAGGTGCAAATGTTATGCTCAAGGCCGGAATTGAACCCAGGTTCCTAGCATTGCGAAGCAGCAGTGCTAACCAGTGTACTACTGTGCTGCCCCAAAATAGCACACCTCGCCTGCCAACTCTGGACAATTTCTCACCGCCCTGTCAGGGTACTGAACCCCCTGTCTCGGACTGATAACCACTGTACCATCGGGGATGTGAGCATCACTGACAAGGCCAGCATTCATTTCCCATCCCTAGTTGCCCTTGAGATGGTAGTGGCGAGCAGCCTGCTTTAACCCACTGCACTCTGACTGGTGCAGCCACAGTGCTGTGCGAAAGGGAGATCCAGTCCAAACTTTTACCCCACCTCGCAGAATGGAATTCCTCAACAACCTCGGGTGGGATTTTGCAAGCCTCACTCGAACGAGGGCCTAAAATCCTGGCACCAGAGTTTTGACTCATCAGTGATGGAGGTGCAGCGGCGAGTTTCCACGTAAGGATGACGTGGGACTCGGAGGCAAACCCACACCCTTAAAGGGGCAGTACACAGCCCAAAACCCAACGTACGTCTGAAGGTGCGCGGGTTAGCTGGGTTGGACATGCTAAATTGCCCTTTAGTGTCAGGGGATTAGCCAGGGTAAATGTAAAGGGAATAGGGCCTGGGTGGGATTGTAATCGGTGCAGACTCAATGGGCTGAATGGCCTCCTTCTGCACGCTAGAATTCTATGAACTATAAAAAATACATGCACATATATAACAGGTGGCCTGGAATTTCCTGTCACAAGCCAGCGTGCCAGTTCTCCCTTTTCCACCACTGCGGGAACATAAGAAATAAGAAATAGGAGCAGGAGTAGGCCATCTAGCCCTTCGAGCCTGCCCCGCCATTCAATAAGATCATGGCTGATCTGTCGTAGCTCAGTTCCACTTTCCCGCCCTCTCCCCATAACCCTTAATCCCCTCTCTTATCAAGAACCCATCAACCCGCTTCTTAAAAATATTTAGCGAGGCAGCCTCCACCACTTCAACGGGCAGAGAATTCCAGAGATTCACCACCCTTTGAGTGAAGAAGTTCCTCCTCAACTCCGTTCTAAACCGCCTCCCCTTTATCTTGAGGCTGTGCCCCCTAGTCCTACTGTCTTTTTTGAGCGGGAAGAGTCTCTCCACCTCTATCCTATCCATCCCATGCATCATCTTATACGTCTCAATGAGATCTCCCCTCATTCTTCTAAACTCTAACGAGTACAAGCCTAGTTTATTCAGCCTCTCCTCATAGCTCAATCCCCTCAACTCCAAAATCGGAGATCATGTCCCAACCAACTCAAGAACAGCTTCTTCCTTGCTGCTGTCAGACTTTCGAATGGACCCACCTTGCATTAAGTTGATCTTTCTCGACACCCTAGCTATGACTGCAACACTACATTCTGCACTCTCTCCTTACCTTCTCTTTGAACGGAATTCTTTGTCTAGCAAGAAACAATACTTTTCACTGTACATTAATACACATGACAATAATAAATAAAATCAAGGTTCCCTGGTACCCTCCGGACTCCTGGCTGCTTTCACTGCTGGACACCCTCCCCACTGAATGACCCGTGCATCTTCCTTCCGGCCATCAAGTGGCCACTCCGATAAACATCACAACCTGTGATTATTCCCAAGTGCAACTGGGGGTCGGGACTCACATTGAATCCCTATTGTCAAAGTCCTGATCCCAAGAGGAAAATCCATTCCTTGACTTTCAGTAAAGGGAAATGCTGAAAGTGTAACTAAGGGTGAAAAGTGAGGAATAGAAAAAATAAATGGCACTGGGGGAAATGAGAAATGATTTGGACACCAGCAAAGTGGATGAAAGTATTGAAATCCCATTTTTTGGCATTTGAATGAACTTCCACTGTCCAAATAAAACCTCTGTTTAAACAGCAGGCAGTCAGATTTTGTATGAATATCTAAACAGATTAACATCAATTCCAATTTTCCCATGAATTCACATGAACTCTGATCTCCAGTTATTTTTAAATTCATTCATGGGACATGGGCATCACCGGCTGGCTAGCGTTTATTGCCCATCCCTTCGTGCCCGAGGGCAGTTGTGAGTCAACCACATTGCTGCGGCTCTGGAATCACATGCAGGCCAGACCAGTTAAGGACAGCAGATTTCCTTCCCTAAAAGACATTAGTGAACCAGATGGGTTTTTTGCAACAATCAACAGTGGTTTTCATGGTCATCAGTAGAATCATAATTTCAGGTATTTTTATTGAATTCAAATTCCACCATCTGCCGTGGCGGGATTTGAACCCAGGTCCCCAGAACATTATAGCTGAGTTTCTGAATTAATAGTCTAGTGATAATACCACTAAGCCATCACCTTCCCATTAAAGAACAAGTGATGGCGAAGCAGGATCTGAGGTTGAGGTAGAAATATTATATAGAAATGGCAACAAACAGGCCCAACCAATCCACGTCAATGCTTCTTCTCTATATGGTTAGTATCTTCCAGATAGGATTTTCCAAACCCTTGCAATGTATATTCACCAATGGCCACCAGTAGGATCTTCCAGGCCTGCTGATGTCTATAGGGCTTTGAGTGGGCTTGCCCATCCTTTCACAGAGGGTTGTCTTCAGCAGGACTGGAAGATCCAACTGGTTTTGATTTGATTTGATTTAATATTGTCACATGTATTAATACACAGTGAAAAGTATTGTTTCTTGCACACTATACAGACAAAACATACCGTTCATAGAGAAGGAAACGAGAAAGTGCAGAATGTAATGCTACAGTCAGAGCTAGGGTGTAGAGAAAGACCAACTTACTGCAAGGTAAGTCCATTCAAAAGTCTGACAGCAGCAGGGAAGAAGCTGTTCTTGAGTCGGTTGCTACGTGACCTCAGAATTTTCTTTTTCCCGAAGGAAGAAGATGGAAGAGAGAATGTCTGGGCTGTGTGGGGTCCTTAATTATGTTGGCTGCTTTGCCGAGGCAGCAGGAAGTGTAGACAGAGTCAATGGATGGGAGGCTGGCTTGCTTGATGGACTGGGCTACATTCATGACCTTTTGTAATTCCTTGCAGTCTTAGACAGAGCAGGAGCCATACAAGCTGTGATACAACCAGAAAGAATGCCTTCTAAGGCGCACCTGTAAAAATTGATGAGAGTCGTAGCTGAAATGGCAAATTTCCTTAGTCTCCTAAGAAAGTAGAGGCGTTGCTGGGCTTTCTTAACTATACTGTCAGCATGGAGGGACCAGGACATGTTGGTGATACGGACACCTGAAAACTTGAAGCTCTTGATCCTTTCTACTTAATCCCCATTGATATAGACAGGGGCATGTTGTCCTTTATGCTTCCTGAAGTCGATGACAATCTCTTTCATTTTGTTGACATTGAGGGAGAGATTATTGTTGATGCAACCAGTTCACCAGATTCTCTATCTCATTCCTGTACTCTGTTTCATCATTGTTTGAGATCTGACCCACTACGGTGGTATCATCAACAAAATTGAAAAGCGAATTGGAGGGGAATTTGGCCACACAGTCGTAGGTGTGTAAGGAGTATAGTAGGAGGCTGAGAACACAGCCTTGTGGGGCAATGGTGATGAGGATGATCATGGAGGAGGTGTTGTTGCCTATCCTGACTGATTGTGGTCTGTGAGTTAGGAAGTTCAGGATCCAGTCACAGAGGGAGGTGCCAAGAGTTTGGAGATGGGTTTTGTGGGAATAATAGTGTTGAAGGCTGGGCTGTTGTCAATAAATAGGAGTCTAACTTAGGTGTCCTTGTTGTCTGGGAAGGGCCAGAAAATCCCACTCTTTGTGTTGGTCTCGTTCCCATTTCCTATCGAGTCCAACTTTTCTCCAACCACAGATCTCACCCGACCCATTCTTAATTGCTGACACAAAAATAGAAAATGCTTGAGAGAGAACAGCCCAATGTTTTTGAAGAGTCATCCAGACCTAAACACCAGCCCTATTCTCTTTCCACAGACCTGCTGAGATTTTCCAGTTCTTTCTGTTTTCGTTTCAGACCTGCAGTCATTTGCTTTTATCTTAGTTGCTGACAACTGTCTTTGCTTCAGTCGCTGGAAAGCACATCACTCATTCTCTCAACCCTCTGTGTGAAAAGATATTCTCCTGGTCAGCATCCTAATCTCCTACATTTAACCTTACATCTGCAACTGTGATAGACCTCCAGTTTCCTCCCACAGTCCGTACACCGTGCGGGTTAGGTGCATTGGACATGCTAAATTTTCCCTCAATGTATTCGAACGGGCACTGGAGTGGGGCGACTAAAGGATTTTCACAATAACTTCAATGCAGTGTTAATGTAAGCCTACTTGTGACAAATAAATAAACTTTACTTGACCTGAGACGTAAATCGGACAATAGTGAAATTTAGTTGAGCATTTAAACACTCTAAGTAAGATCTAGAAACTTACGTCAACCTGCTGTGAAACTGCAAACTCATCCCAGCCACTGTTCCCCCAGGAACAGATTTCGCGCTGACATCTAACCAATAGAGTTGGACCTGGGAGGACACTAGTGAATAGTTTTCCATGATATTTAAAGCTTACTGTATTTTATGTATTTACTTGTCGTAGTATAAATAACTTAGCATGTTATTTTATATCTCCACTTTCTTTGCTTCCTTCAGTTATGTTTAAAAATTCCATTATACAATTTCATCTAATTTTCAAATTAAATTAGTTTCCATTCCCATGTTTAAGGTGGAGAATAATTAAACAGAAGCAGACATGAAAAGAACTTAATTTATTCCATTACAATCACTTCTTTACTTAAATCCATTGCATTACTTATATTCCCAACAGTGCCTGTATTATAATACGATCTCTATATTACGTACTCCTCTTGATAAAGGAGCATATTGTACAGGAGTCCCTTTTGAGAGGATTGTGTCACTTTGGTTCACTTGTTGGCATTCTTATCTCTGTAAGAAGTCTCACAATACCAGGTTAAAGTCCAACAGATTTATTTGGCATCATGAGCTTTCAGGGCACTGCTTCTTCATCAGGTGAGTGGAGAGTTGGGCTCACAAACAGGGCATATATAGACACAGACTCAATTGCAAGCTAATAGTTGGAATGTGAGTCTTTACAGGTAATCAAGTCTTTACAGGTACAGTGTGAGTGGAGAGAGGGATAATCACAGGTTAAAGTGATGTGAATTGTCTCAAGCCAGGGCAGTTGGTAGGGTTTTGCAAGCCCAGGCCAAATGATGGGGGATACATGTGATGTAACATGAACCCAAGATCTTGGTTGAGGCCATCCTCACACGTGTGGAACTTGGCGATTAGTTTCTGCTCGGCGATTCTGCATTGTCATGTGGTTTGGAGAATGCTTACCGAAAGATCGGAGGCTGAATGCCCTTGGCTGTTGAAGTGTCTCTGACTGGAAGGGAACACTCCTGCCTGGTGATTGTCGAGCAGTATCCATTCTTCCATTGTCGTAGCATCTGCATGGTCTCGCCGATGTTCCACGCCTCAGGACATCCTTTCCTGCAGTGTATCAGATAGATAATGTTGGCCAAGACACGTGAGTATGTACCGTGTACCTGGTGGATGGTGTTTTCACGTGAGCTGGTGTTATCCGTGTCGATGATCCGGCACATCTTGCAGAGGTTGCAGTGGCAGGGTTGTGTGGGGTCCTGGTCACTGAAGGCTGGGTAGTTTGTCCAGACAATGGTCTATTTAAGGTTGTGCGGTTGCTTGAGGGCAAGTAGTGGGAGTGTGGGGATGGCCTTGGCGAGATGTTCGGCTTTATCAATGAGACGTTGAAAGCTCCGAAAAGCTCAGAGACAATTTATCTGATTGACAACACAAAATCACAGAGCAGAAAACATCTTCTTCGGAGCCTTCAACATGTCGTGGAAGGCTCAGGGTCCCAGAGATATGAGGACAGGAAACCTAAGCAGCAACCATCTCCTGGTCGAGAGATTGATCTGAAGTCCTGTCCGCCGTCTCATGTTGCTCTCAGGTAGACCGGGTGGCGCTGTGACACTGCTGCCTTCCAGTGCCAAGGACTCAGGTTCAATTCCGATCTAGGGTGAATGTCTGTGTGGAGTCTGCCTATCCAAAGATATGCAGGTTAGATGGATTGGACATGGTAAATTGACCCTTAGGTCCCCAAGATGTATAGGTTAGGGGGGATTAACAAGGTTAATATGTGGGGTAAGGCCTGGGTAAGATGGTCTGTCGGAAAGTCAGTGCAGGCTCAATGGGCTGAATGGCTTCCTTCTGCACTGTAGGGATTCTATAAAAGAACAACAAAGAACAAAGAAAACTACAGCACAGGAACAGGCCCTTCGGCCCTCCACACCTGCACCAACCATGCTGCCTGAAAGAACTAAAACCCTCTACTCTTCCAGGGATCATATCCCTCTATTCCCATCCTATTCCTGTATTGTCCAGACGCCCCTTAAAAGTCACTACCGTATCTACTTCCACTACCTCCCTCGGCAACGAGTTCCAAGCACCCACTACTCTCTCTGTAAAGAATCTGCCTTGTACATCTCCTTTAAACCTTGCCCCTCGTATCTTAAACCTGTGCCCCCTTCTGTTGTACCTTATTTGAAGAGGAGCTGGTGACTTCTCCCGGTGTCCTGCCAATTACTTATCACCCAATTAACATCAGGAAAACAAATTATCTGCCCATTATTCCATTTCTGTACAAGCTTTCAGTGCACAGCATGGCTGCAGAGCTTCCAACTTTGACTATATTCCCTGTTGCCATCAGACGTTTAAATGGATCTACCTTTTATTAAATTCTTTCTCTACACCCTAACTGTGACTGCAATACTATATACTGTACTCTCTCCTTTCCTTCTCCAGTATGTTTTGTCTACAGAGTGCCCAAAAAACAATATTTTTTACTGTATCCCTATACATGTGACAATAAATCAAATCAAATCATAAAAACAATTCCCCATTAGTTGTAAAGTGCTTTGGCATGTCTTGAGGTTGTGACAGGATAGAAATGATGTGCTCTATTGGCCCAGACTGATTCCAGCGAATGTCCAGACATCAGTTCAATTATATGCTTCTTGAACGTTGCTGAAAAAAGGATCATGTTGCTGAAGTTTTTCATCTTGCACTCATCAGGACAAATACAAGAGTGCCAAATTTCAAACAATCACAGCAATTTATACCAGAGGGGTGCTGATAGGTTGGCAAGTCGACTCTAATTGGCTGAGGCATTGCCATGGAGATATTAAAGTGAAACTATAGGCTCCCCAAGCTCCAAGATACAAACTGTTCCAAGGGTTCAGAATTAAATAGGATAAGTAAAAGTGTAGGATTATAAAATGCTTGAATTAACTTTATTGAACTATGTTTCAAAATCACGGCATGAGTAGCACACTGACAGCCGATAAATGGGCAAGTAGGATCATACCTGCCTAAAACTTACAATATGATTTATTCCAGTCCAATTGTCTCCTCATTTTATCAATGCCTCACACAATCCCATTTTGCGTTTTATTTTTAAACTACAGGATAACTAGTCTAAAAGTAGTGAAGTGTTGCTGCTACTGTGCAAGGCCGCAAATAGAATATTGTATACACTTTTAGTTCCCTTACTTGAAGAGGGATGTAGTGGCATTAGAGGCAATTCAGAGGAGGTTCAATAGATTGATTCCAAATGTGAGATGTTCATCTTATGAAGAGAGATTGAGCAGTTCATGCCTATACTCTCTGGAGTGTAGAAGAATGAAAGGAGATCTAATTGAGGTATATAAGGTGATAAATAGTATTGACAGGATAACCGTGGAGAGGATGTTTCCTCTCAAAGTGTATTTATTACTGTCACAGGTAGGCTTACATTAACACTGCAGTGAAGTTATTGTGAAAATCCCCTAGTCACCACACTCTGGTGCCTGTCCGGGTACACTGAGGGAGAATTTAGTACGGCCAATGCACCTAACCAGCACATCTTTCACACTTCTGGAGCAGAAATGTGGATACGAGGAGAGCGTACAGACTCCAAACAGTGCCCCAAGCTTGGAATTGAACCCGAGTCCCCGGCATCTGTGAGACAGCAGTGCGAACCACTGTGCCGCCCTCTTGTGGGGCAATCTAGAACAAGAGGCCGTAGTTTTAGGATAAGGGAGAGCAGATTTAAAACAGAGACAAGGAGAAATTAGTTGTCTCAAAGGGTTGTAAACCTGTGGAATTCGCCAACCCAAAAGTGCGGTGGATGCCGGGACATTGAGTAAATTTGGGGAGGAGACAGACAGATTTTTAATTAGTGATGGATTGAACGGTTCTGGGGAATGGGCAGGAAAGTGGAGTTGAGGCCAAGATGAGATCAGCTACGATCGCTAAATACCTCGCTAAATATATTTAAGTCACGGTTAGATAGATTTCTGACAGACAGGGGAATTAAGGGTTACGGGGAGAAAGCGGGAAAGTGGAACTGATCCACTTCAGATCAGCCATGATCTTATTGAATGGCGGGGCAGGCTCGAGGGGCTAGATGGCCTACTCCTGCTCCTATTTCTTATGTTCTTATGATCATATTGAATGGTGGAGCAGGCTCGAGGAGTAGGCTGAATTGCTTACTCCTACTCATAGTTCTTATGCTTATTGATCCAGTTCCATGTCTTACTTTAAGTAATGGGATCAAAGGTTTACACATCCTGTTTTCCAGACAATACCGCAAAGCTAAATCTTCCACGTAGCTCCCAAGCCTGGCTCCTCAATCTCTTTTTCTCTTTACCTTAACCCAAAGAAAAAGAAGTGGGCTCTTTGAACCAAGCTTACTGCCTTCGACTCAACTGAGAGACTAAAAGTTGCACGCATCCCTGAATGGCACAGATAATAAACATCAGCCACCCAGGGGAAAACAAATAACTTTTGACGTAGTGGCTGATATCTGGGCGTACAACAAGGAAGTATTATTAATGGTGACCTTTCCTATACTTCTCTGTATATGTGTTCAAAACCTGTGGCAGCCAGGAATTGGCTATTCCCTGCACAGTCATCTCTGATTTGATGTAATTTATTATTGTCACATGTTTTAGGATACAGTGAAAAGTATTGTTTCTTGCGCGCCGCACAAAGCATACCGTTCATAGAGAAGGAAAGGAGAGAGAGTTACAGTAATCGCTAGGGTGTTGAATAGGCAAAGGTGATAGCACCCCCTCATGGGCAGAGTCTCTGTAAACTGTTTCAAAATGCCTTTTTTTGATTGCTGCAAGATCCCCAAACATTCCACAAGTGGAATTTTGCTGGCCTGCCCGTCATGGGATTCGGAGCGGGCAAGTAGCAGACTATGGGAAGTTCTGTTGATCTCCGGCGGGATTTTACAGTTTCCAATGCATATGTTAGATAAGCACGATCCAAGATAGTGTGATCTTCAATTTCAAGGGTCCTCACTCTCCTGATGACAACTGTGATTGTGCAATATCAGAAGAAGTTTGAAGATGTCCTCAGTGAGGTCCATCCTGTGAGTGTCTGGATAATCATAGATATTGGTACAATTTGACCCCTTGTAACTGTAGGTTGTTAATTGTTTTATTGCCTATATCCTGTCTGAAGATTGAAGCGGCTTGATCACATTTTCCTGACGATATTTTTGCTCCTTTAACACTTGTATTCCCATAAAGAACAAGCCAGAAAATTGGCCAATTGGGCTCAACCCCATTCTGTTTTATGTACATTTGGCTAGTGCATAACCAATATAGATATAGTCACAATATGTATCAGGGTGAAACGATGGTAGAGTGGTTTGCATTGCTGCCTCACAGCACCAGGGACCTAGGTTCAATTCCCGGCTTGGGTCAGTGCCTGTGCGGAGCCTCCGCTCTCTCCTCGTGTCTGGATGGGTTTTCTCCGGGTGCTCCAGTTTCCTCCCACAGTGCGAAAGACATGCTGGTTGGGTGCATTGGTCATGCTAAATTCTCTTTCAGTGTACCCGAACAGGTGCCGGAGTGTGGCAACAAGGGGGTTTTCACAATAACTTCATTGCAGTGTTGATGTAAGCCTACTTGTGATACCAATAAATAAATGATGAAACAAAAATGAATCAGATAAATTATAGAACATAGAATATTACAGCGCAGTACATGCCCTTCGGCCCTCGATGTTGCGCCGACCAATGGAACCAATCTAATGACCCTTTCAGTCCATATTACACAGGTAATTCAAAAAAGGATGCAAGGCTGGGACAAATTTATTTTCTTTCTTGGAGAAAAGGTGTTTTTTTTTGTTCATTTGTGGGACATGGGCATCGCTGGCTGGCCAATATTTATTGCCCATCCCTAATTACCAGAAGGCAGTTGAGAGTCAACCAAATTGTTGTGTCTCTGGAGTTGCATATCGGTCAGACCAGGTAAGGATGGCAAATGTCCTTCCCTGAAGGACATTAGTGAACCAGAAGGGATTTTCTGACAATCAACAATGATTTCATGGTCATCAGTAGGTTCTTAACTCCAGATGCTTTTTTTTCATTGAACTGAAATTCTCCTATCTGCCATGGTGGGAGTCAAACCCAGGTCCTCAGAATATTAACTGAGTTTCTGGATTAATAATCTAGCGATATACCTCTAGGCCATTGGCTCTTGTGTATATATTTATTGTGGGTCATAAGAACATAAGAACATAAGAAATAGGAGCAGGAGTAGGCCATCTAGCCCTTCGAGCCTGCCCCGCCATTCAATAAGATCATGGCTGATCTGTCGTGGCTCAGTTCCACTTTCCCGCCCTCTCCCCATAACCCTTAATCCCCTCTCTTATCAAGAACCCATCAACCTGCTTCTTAAAAATATTTAGCGAGGCAGCCTCCACCACTTCAACGGGCAGAGAATTCCAGAGATTCACCACCCTTTGAGTGAAGAAGTTCCTCCTCAACTCCGTTCTAAACCGCCTCCCCTTTATCTTGAGGCTGTGCCCCCTAGTCCTACTGTCTTTTTTGAGCGGGAAGAGTCTCTCCACCTCTATCCTATCCATCCCATTCATCATCTTATACGTCTCAATGAGATCTCCCCTCATTCTTCTAAACTCTAACGAGTACAAGCCTAGTTTATTCAGCCTCTCCTCATAGCTCAATCCCCTCAACTCCGGTATCAGCCTAGTAAACCTCCTTTGCACTCCCTCCAGGGCCAAAATATCCTTGCGTAAGTACGGCGCCCAAAACTGCACACAGTACTCCAGCTGCGGCCTCACCAATGCCCTATACAGCTGCAGCAAGACCTCCCTACTTTTATATTCAATCCCCCTCGCTATGAAGGCCAGCATCCCATTCGCCTTCCTGACCACCTGCTGCACCTGCAAGCTGGGTTTTTGCGACTCATGCACAAGGACCCCGAGGTCCCTCTGCACCGTCGCCTGCTGCAGTTTTTCGCCACGTAAGTAATAGTCCTTCCTACCATTCTTCCTACCAAAGTGGACCACCTGGACTCAAAGCACCTCCTTAGCTGGGAATGAAGAAAATAACTATTGTTAGATCCAGACCACCAACAGTGCTGGCTGACTTATGAGGATGAGCCAATATTATTAAAAATAATTAGATTTAGCCGATGCCCTTTTTAAATGTAAATATTCTCCTGCTCATCTTTATATCAATAACACTCTGCTTTGCCTCATGCTCAATGTTTCTATGGCAGCAGTGAGAGGAAACTGGAAATGGTAGTATAGTGGCTGTGAGCTATGCATTCCAATCATAGAATCAGACTCACTACAGTGCAGAAGGAGCCCGCATTGACCCAGGCCCTATTCCCACAACCCCACACATTGACCTTGCTAATCCTCCTGACACTAAGGGCAATTTAGCATGGCCAATCCACCTAACTGCATATCTTTGGACTGTGGAAGGGAAGAGAGCACCTGGAGGAAACCTACACGTGGGAGAATGTGCAAACTTCACACAGACAGTGACCCAAGGCCGGAATTGAACCCGGGTCCGTGATGCTGTGAGGCAGCAGTGTTAACCACTGTGCCACCATGCTACCCAATACTGATAGTGGAATTTAACTTTAGTTAACTAAATAACCGTGGAATAACAAGCTAGTATTGTTACTTTGATTTGATTTTATTATTATCACATCTATTGGGGTACAGTAAAAAAAGTATTGTTTCTTGAATGCTACAAACAAAACATACCATTCATAGAGTATACTCGGGAGAAGGAAAGAATAGGGTGCAGAATATAGTGTTGCAGTTACAGATAGGATGTAGAGAAAGATCAGCTTAATATCTGATAGGACCATTCAAAAGCCTGATGGCAGTAGGAAAGAATTGTTCTTGAGTCAGTTGATATGTGATCTCAGGCTTTAGTATCTTTTTCCTGATGAAAGAGGGTGAAAAAGAGTATGTCGGTGGTGTGTGGGGTCCTTGATAATGTGGGCTGCTTTCCCAAGGCAGCGGGAAATGTAGACGGAGTCAGTGGATGGGAGGCTGGTTTGTGTGATGGACTGGGCGACGTTCACCATCCTTTGTAGTTTCTTGTAGTTTGGAGCCATACAAGTTGTGTTACATCCGAAAAGGACGCTTTCTGTGGTGAATCTGTACAAAATGGTAACTTAGTAACTGTCAGATCATCATAAAATCTCACCTGCTACTTGTCTTTCCTTTAGGGACGGCACTCTGCTGTTCTTACCCCTTCTGACCACCATGTGACTCCAGACTAATGTGATTGACTATTACCTGTTGTCTGAAATGGCTGAACAAGCCAGTCAGTTGTCAAAATGGTAGCTCAAGAAGGTAGAAGGTAACTAAATGGAGATGAGGAGACATTTCTTCACCCAAAGAGTGCTGAGCTGTGGAATGCATTACCACAGGAAGTAGTTGATGCCAAAACATTGAGGCGGTGAATGAGTTCAAAGATTATGGGGAGAAAGCACGATTAGGCTATCGAGTTGGACGATCGTGAAGAATGGCAGAGCAAGCTCAAAGGGCCAAATGGCCTTCTCTTGCTCCTATCTTCTATGTTTCATTGCAGCCTTGAATTAATTTTTAAAAAACTCTTCACTGAACATTACCTCTCAAAATGAGCAATTCCTTTGAACGTACCCATCCACCTTTGTAAGGGGGTGGGATGCCAGACTACACCCAATATCACTTCCAGCAGAATATTCCAACCATGTTTGTCAGTTGGTGGGCATTGAATCTCTGAATAACTTCCCATGAACACCAGCTCCATGTCTGCTGCTTAAACCTGCCTCTCGTGTTCAAGTCTAAAAATACAAACAACAATCCCGCTGTAAACATGCAATTTGACGTGTGCATGTTTTTAAATTTGTGGGGCTTGGGCATCACTGGCATTTATTGCCCATCCCTAGTTGCCCAAGATCTGTTGAGAGTCAACCACATTACTGTGGCTCTGGAGTTGTATGTAGGACCAGGTAAGGACAGCAGATTTCCTTCCCTAAAGGACATTAGTGAATCAGATGGGTTTTTCCAACAATCAATAATAAGAACATAAGAACATAAGAAATAGGAGCAGGAGTAGGCCATCTAGCCCTTCGAGCCTGCCCCGCCATTCAATAAGATCATGGCTGATCTGTCGTAGCTCAGTTCCACATTCCCGCCCTCTCCCCATAACCCTTAATCCCCTCTCTTATCAAAAACCCATCAACCCGCGTCTTAAAAATATTTAGCGAGGTAGCCTCCACCACTTCAACGGGCAGAGAATTCCAGAGATTCACCACCCTTTGAGTGAAGAAGTTCCTCCTCAACTCCGTTCTAAACCGCTCCCCCTTTATCTTGAGGCTGTGCCCCCTAGTCCTACTATCCTTTCTGAGCAGGAAGAGTCTCTCCACCTCTATCCTATCCATCCCATTCATCATCTTATACGTCTCAATGAGATCTCCCCTCATTCTTCTAAACTCTAACGAGTACAAGCCCAGTTTATTCAGCCTCTCCTCATAGCTCAACCCCCTCAACCTCCTCTGCACTCCCTCCAAGGCCAAAATATCTTTGCGCAGGTGCGGCGCCCAAAACTGCACACAGTACTCCAGCTGCGGCCTCACCAATGCCCTATACAGCTGCAGCAAGACCTCCCTACTTTTATATTCAATCCCCCTCGGTATGAAGGCCAGCATCCCATTCGCCTTCCTGACCACCTGCTGCACCTGCAAGCTGGGTTTTTGCGACTCATGCACAAGGACCCCGAGATCCCTCTGCACCGTCGCCTGCTGCAGTTTTTTGCCCCGTAAGTAATAGTCCTTCCTACCATTCTTCCTACCAAAGTGGACCAGCTCACACTTGCCAACATTAAATTCCATTTGCCATTTCCTGGCCCATTTGCCCAGCCTATCTAGATCCTTCTGCAGACTCTCCACACCCTCCGTTCGTGGTCATCAGTAGATTGTTAATTCCAGATTTTTTTATTGAATTCAGATTTCACCATCTGCCGTGGCGAGCTTCGAATTCAGTTCCCCAAAACATTTGTTGAGTTTCTGGATTAATAGTCCAGCGATAATATCACCAGGCCATCACCTGCTTCTGTAAGTCAGGAGCTCTGATTACCTGTTTTAAAGTTCAAGAGATTCATTATAGATGTTGTCAGGGTCCTGGCCCAGAATCCCAAGTTACATTAAGAGGCCAGACTACATTCCAACAATTTTTTCCATTTTTGTATAAATGTGAGGGAAGGATACACCCAGGAATGATTCTACTGACGGATTAAGGATCTTTTATGATAAAACAAACTTTATTTAATAACTTGATTTAAATACAACACTAACAAATGAAGCAGCTTACCATTCAACCATATTTAATTTTGAAAGGAAGCAATTTTATTTTCAAGCTTATGGCTGTTTCAGTTCCAAATAAGCAATGTTCCTCTAATGTTAAGGAGGGGAAAGAAAAATAAAGAAAGACAACAAAGAAATAAAAGGTAGAGAATGATAAAAAGGTAAACAAAATAGAATTTAAACAAAGGGGGCCAGGTGGGGAGAGCAAATCACCTGAAGTTGTTGAATTGGATGTTGAGACCAGAAGACTGTAAAGTGCCTTGCTGGAAGATGGGATGCTGTTCCTCCAGTTTGCGTTGAGCTTCACTGGAACATTGCAGCAGGCCAAGGACAGGCATATGGACATGGGAGCAGGATATTGTGTTAAAATGGCAAGCAACCAGAAGGTCAGAGTCCTGACTGTGCACAGACCGAAGGTACTCAGCAAAACTATCACCCAGTTTATGCTTTGTCTCTCTGATAGAGAGGGAGCAGCGAATGCAATACACTAAATTGAAAGAGGTGCAAGTGAAACACTGCTTAACCTGGAATAAATGATTTGGGCCTTGGATGGTGAGCATAGAAGAGGTAAAGGAGCAGGTATTACACCTTCTGTGATTGCATGGGAAGGTGCCATGAGTGAGGGGAGATGTGGCATATAGTGGAGGAGTGGACTAGGTTATCCCAGAGAGAACGGTCTCTGTGGAATGCTGACAGAGGGAGTGAAGGAAAGATATGTTTGGTGGTGGCATCACACTGGAGTTGACAAAAATGGCAGAGATTATGCTTTGCATGCGGAGGCTGGCGGGGTGAAATGTGAGAACAAGGGGGACTCTATCCTTGTTCTGGGAGGGAGGGGAGAGGGTGAGAGTTGTGGCGTGGGAGATGAACGGCATGCTGTTGAGTGCCCTGTCGATGGGAATCGACTGTTGAGGAAAAAGGAGCACATATTAGAAGCACCACTTTGGAAATTAGCATCATCGGAACAAATGCAATGGAGGCAAAGGAGCTGGAAGAAAGGGATGGAGTCCTTACAGGATGTAGGGTGTGAAGAGCTGTAGTCCAGATAGCTGTTGGAGTTAGTGGGCTTGTAATGGATATTGGTAGATAGTCTATTGCCAGAAATGGAGATAGAAAGTTCAAGGAAGGGAAGGGAAGTGTCTGAGATGGACCAAGTGAAGGCAATGGAGGGGTGGAAACTGAATTTTTTTTTACTGTTCTCTACCATTTATTTCTTTATTGTTTCTCTTCATTTTTCTTCTCCCCCACCACACTCTTTCCCCCGACTGTACAAAACTCTGGTGTGGCCGCACTTGGAGTATTGCGTACAGTTCTGGTCGCCGCATTATAAGAAAGATGTGGAGGCATTGGAAAGGGTGCAGAGGAGGTTTACCAGGATGTTGCCTGGTATGGTGGGAAGGTCTTATGAGGAAAGGCTGAGGGACTTGAGGTTATTTTCATTGGAGAGAAGAAGGTTAAGAGGTCACCTAATTGAGGCATACAAGATGATGAGAGGGTTAGATAGGATGGACAGTGAAGGCCCTTTTACTCGGATGGTGATGGCTAACACGAGGGGACATAGCTTTAAATTAAGGGGTGGTAATTATAGGATGGATGTCAGAGGTAGGTTCTTCACTCAGAGGGTAGTAAGGGTGTGGAATGCCCTGCCTGCAGCAGTTGTGGACTCGCCAACTTTAAGGGCATTCAAATGGTCAGTGGATAGGCATATGGACAACATTGGAATAGTTTAGGTTAGAGGTCATTAGATTGGTTCCACTGGTCGGCGCAACATTGAGGGCCGAAGGGCCTGTACTGCGCTGTAATGTTCTATGTTCTACTTCATCCCCCTTCCCTTTCCTTTTCTCTCCCCACTTCCCCTTTTCTACATTCCACCTCTGTCCCATTTTTCCATCCCGCCCCCAACATCTTCATCTGTCACAGTTCACAGCTTTTCTCCGTGTTGTCTTTTCCCCTGATTTCTGTGGTTCTACGATTTATTTTTCATTCCCTTCCCCCTGCAGTATAAATACCTCCCACTTTCTCTGCCTTTTAGCTTTGACAAAGGGTCATCTGGACTCGAAACATCAGCCCGTTTCTCTCCTTACAGATGCTGCCAGGCCTGCTGAGATTTTCCAGCATCTCCTCTTCTGTTAAGTTTTGATTTGATTTTAATGTAATTTGAATGTGACTATCGGTCCCGGGACTGAACTCCCTAGGCCCGACAGCACCTACCCCTCCACTCCAGTACAATTTCACTCCGGCGGCATTTAGAATAGCCCCCCACGTTTGGATTGCGACCTTTGCATTGCAGCGAGCGTGGGAGATGCGAGTCTGAACTCCCACTGAAAGAAACAATCGTGATTTGTACCATCTTTCCCACCAGTTCAGCACTCTTTTGGCAGAATCGCCCCATATATATTTATATTAATTGCACTTGCATCATCACAGTATTTATCGACTCAACAAAGGCATCAGATCCACACAGATCCCATGAGGAACTGGAGAAAGACCAGGAATGTTGTGTCCAAATATTGACAGTGTTGTCACACCACATGGTGTCATGGAATAATCGTGTTCTGAGACTGAGCTAGCTGGAGAATTAATTTTCAGGCCTTCCAAAGAAGGCAGCTGGCTGAAGGCCACTTGACACCTTTAATGGGAAACTGGGTGGCCATCTGCTGAGAGGAGAACTGCGATATCAACTGTTGGGAGGCCCTTTTCCTCAAGGGAGCCCTGCGTCAGAGCCTAGTCCTTGAAGCTAGCTTGGGGAAAATGTCAAACTAAGCAAAATACTGCGGATGGTGTTATCTGAAACGGGAACAGAGAATGCTGGGAAATCTCGCCAGGTCTGACAGCGTCTGTGGAGAGATTGCAGAGTTAGTGTTTGGCTCCTCATCAGAGCTAGTGAGCTGGAGGATCCGTTAGATATTAAACCGTAGCTGGGAGGGATTGGAACAAGATGTGGCAACTTTAAGAACAAAAGACAGATGGCCTAGTGTGGGGGGAGGGGTGAGGGAGGATTACGCATTGAGACATTAAATGCATTTTGAATAGATTTACCTTGCATTAAGTGGATCTTTCTTTTCATCCTAGCTATGACTGTAACACTACATTCCGCACCCTCTCCTTTCCTTCTCTATGGAAGGTATGCTTTGTCTATACAGCAGCAAGAAAGAATACTCATCATTCTATTCCAATGCATGTGACAATAATAAATCAAATTAGATCAAATCAACACTTCACCAACATCTTCCAAACATGCAATCTGTGCCACCGTGGGCGGCACGGTGGCATTGAGCGCACTGCTACCTCACAGCACCAAGGACCTGGGTTCGATCCCTGGCTTGGGTCACTGTCTGGGCAGAGAATGCACATTACCCCCCCCCCCCCCCCCCCCCCCCCATATCTGCATGGGCTTCACCCAGGTACTCCGGTTTCCTCCCACAGTCAAAGATGTGCGGGTTAAGAAGATTGACCATGCTACATTGACTTAGTGTCAGGGAGATTAGCAGGGTGAATACATGGGGTTACGGGAGTCGAGTCTGGATGGGTTTGTGGTTGGTGCAAAGTTGATGGACCAAATGGCTTTCTTCCGCACCGGAAGGATTCAATGATAGGATTAATAATTGAGGGTTTATGTAGCACTGTAACACCGCGCTAGGTTTTGCAACATCTCCCACTTACTGTATATTAAGATACAAAGACCAGCAGAACAGTGGTTTATTGAATAAATGTGGTGGAAACATTCTGAATGAATATTTTTGACCTGCAGTGTTACTTAGCAGACACCTGTGAGTTGAAAATTGCAAGGACTAATTAAAGTAATTAGTCTGTACTGCAGCAAATTAAAAAGGTGCACAAGCACTTGTTTCTGTCATTATGATTAAAAAGCATTACTACAAGTGCCCTTGGTTCCCTCTGTCTTTTCAATAATTCACAGTCTGGTATATACACACACACACACATATATATATAACATACCCATAAATATATATTGTGAATAGATATGCCTTTGATTGATGCAGTGAGATGCAGAATAATGTGTGTTGAAATGCACATTGCGCATGTTGATTACCTTTCGAGGAGCTTTCAGACTGCATTATTGTTAGCCTGTCTTTGCCTGTTCCTCTACGATCTTCCTGTGGAGTGACCTATGCGAGACGCTCGCACAATGTGCATATCACCTGCCATCAGCCAATTCCACCTCTGAAAACAAAACATTGATGTTAACTCCCATGTGTCAGATGACAAATGTAAGAGGAACTCGCTGCACGTTGTCCGTCATCCAACCTTCAAGGGTGCCCCCCCCACGTTGCCAAATGGCCATCCACACAATGCAATGTGACAAGGTCATGGAATGGGTTTGTGCACAATACACTCCTATCTACTCGCAATGTAGTCCTAATATAGATTTCCAGTATCCGCACCACTTTTGTTCTGTCCTAGTATGTCCTCTCAAATCTGCAGAGACAGTGAAAAGGGTATTTAAATGGACACTAACTTTGAACTGGTAGTTGTTCCCAAGTCCTAGTCAGCAAATGCCCTTCGCCGCCAATCTAAATCACTGCAATTCTGAGCAGGTAACCCACTATGCAATCATTCTAGTGCAGAAGAGTAGAGTTCTATCATGTCGACACTATCATTAGGAAAGCCCACCGATGCCTCTACTTTCTCAGGAGGCTAAAGAAATTTGGCATGTCAGTTATGACTATCACCAATATTTGCACATGCACCATAGAAAGCATTCTTTCTGGTTGTGTCGCAGCTTGGTATGGCTCCTGCTCTGCCCAAGACTGCAAAGAACTACAAAGGATTGTGAATGGAGCTCAATCCATCACGCATACCCAGCAGAGAGCTCACATTCTGTTGATCCTTCTCTACACCCAAGCTATGACTAAAACATTACATTCTGCACTCTCTCCTTTCCTTCTCTATGCTTTGTCTGTTTAGCACGCAAGAAACAATGCTTTTCACGGTATACTAATACATGCGGCAATAATAAATCAAACCAGATCAAAATCCATTGACGATACTTCCCGCTGCCTCAGAATAGCAACCAGCATATTTAAGGATCCCACTTATTGTCACATGTATTAGTATACAGTGAAAAGTATTGTTTCATGTGCGCTATACAGACAAAGCCTACCATACATACATAGAAAAGGAACGGAGAGAATGTAACGTGTAATGTTATGGTCATAGGTAGGGTGTAGAGAAAGATCAACTTAATATAAGGTAGAACTATTCAGAATTCTGATGGCAGCAGGGAAGAAGCTGTTCTTGAGTCGGAGGGGAGGGGGGAAGGGAGGAGGGGGAGGGGGTGAGGGGGAGGGGGTGGGATGAGGGGGGAGGGGAGGGGGCAAGGGGGAAAAGGAGGGGTGGGGGGAAGGGAGGGGAGTGGGGTGGGGGGTGAGGGGAGGGGGTTGAGGGGGGAAGGGAGGAGAGTGGGATGAGGGGGAGGGGAGGGGGTGAGAGAGGGAGGGAGGTGTAAGGGGGAAGGGGAGGGGAGGGGAGGTGAAGGGGGTGGTGCGGGAGGGGAGGGGGGTAGAGGAGGACATTCTCTCTTCCACCTTCTTCCATCGGGTAAAAGATGTAAAAGTCTGAGATCACATACCAACCAACTCAAGAACTGCTTCTTCCCTGCTGTCATCAGATTTCCGAATAGTTCTACCGTGTATTAAGTTGATCTATCTCCTGCTATGACTGTAACATTACACTCTACACCCTCTTCTTTCCTTTGCTATGTACGTACGTTCTGCTTTGGCTGTATCGTGCACTTGTCTGTATACTAATACAAGTGACAATAATAAATCAAAAGCACAAAAATCAGAGTCATGATCAATTTTCATCATCAATGTTTTCTCCTCAGCTAAAACAATCCAAACACATGGCTCGCTCCTTGTTAAGGGTTGTTGTCATTTCTGCCTGCACAAAGTGGCCACACTTCACAGGAATTCATTCCATGTAAAATGATTGGATATTATTCCCCTTAAAGAAACTGGGATTCACCCTTCTAGCAAAATCTCAGATAAAGCAAGATGCCAGTGGAAACCAGAAAAACGTATGGATTTTCATCCCCGTGAACGCGTCACTCCCGGGACAGGATTTTCCAGCCCCTCCCGTTAGTGGGAATTTCCGGTCCCGCAAAAAAAGTAGCTCCGCCGGGCAGGATGGATGAATCACACAGAATGCCATAGACATCGGAGGGGTGAAAAATCCCATGGAGGGCCAGTAGCGAGTCACCTCTGCTCCTGGATGAAAGACCACAGGGGGGTTAAGGTTCGGGTTGGCTGGGGGAGGGGGATGGAAAATCATACCCCTGTTGCTATTTTAAAGGGAAGGGGAGATCACCTTGTTGTCCTTATCCTCAAACTGTGTCACTAATAAAAGCTGCAAATTATTACACTGATAGAACCTTGCAGGGTGGCAATTGACTGCTAAAATTAGCACATTAAGCATTATAAATTCAATTATTACTTTCTAGATTTTTTCACAGAATCATACAATCCCTACAGTGCAGAAGGAGGCTATTCAGCCCATTGAGCTGTACTAACAACAATCCCACCCAAGCCCTATTCCCACATTTACCCCACTAAACCCTCCAACATATGCGTCCTGAGACACTAAGGAGCAATTTAGCATGGCCAATGCACCTAACCCGCACATCTTTGGACTGTGGACTGAAACCGGAGGAAACTCTCGCAGATGTGGGGAGAACCCGCAAACTCCACACGGACAGTGACCCAAGCCAGCAACTGAACCCAGATCCCTGGAGGTGTGAGGCAGCAGTGCTAATCACTGTGCCAACGTGCGGCCCCCGTGTTCTTGATAGAACATTTAGCCAGGTATGGATAAGGGGACTGGGAGAGGCTGTTGAAACAAAATCAAGAGGTAAACATTTCAAAGTGAGACCAGTGCAATGTCTGAAGGTGGCCATCAGGAGCAACATTTTACACTGAAAGATGCTGGGTTCAGTCGTGCTAAAATGAACACCTCCATCTGAAGCTGATTTTTAAATGAAGTTCGGACTCATTGTTGGATTAAAAGAGTTTTTGATCAATAGTACAATTTGTTCCATGCTGTTAGTAGCTTCAAAGATCCATTCCCTTCACCAACTGTGTGTGCCACCTACAGGATAAAAGGCAATAACTCACCAACGGGCAGGCGTTGGCCTGGCGATATCGTTGTTAGACCATTCATCCAGAAGCTCATCTGGGACTTGGGTTCAAATCCCGCCATGGCACGTGGTGCAATTTGAATTCAATGAAATATGCCTGGAATTAAGAAAATATGGATGACCATGAAACCACTGTCGATTGTCGGAAAAAAAAATCTGGTTCATTCATTTCCTTTTAAGAAGGAAATCTGCTGTCCTTACGTGGTCTGGCCTACATGTGACCCCAGAGCCACGGCAATGTGGTTGACTCTCAACTGCCCTCAGGCAATGAGGGATGGCAATAAAGCTTCTTATTAATTTATTAAATAGGCTTACATTAACGTTGCAATGAAGTTAGCGTGAAAAAGAGGTTTTGTCTGATGCTGACCTCTGAAGGCCATGATGTGGAATTGGACTGGGGTAGGCACAGTAAGTAGTCTCACAACACCAGGTTAAAGTCCAACAGATTTATTGGGTAGCACGAGCTTTCAGACTGCTGCTCCTTCATCAGGTAAGTGAGACTCACCTGATGAAGGAGCAGAACTCTGAAAGCTCGTGCTACAAAATAAACCTATTGGACTTTCACCTGGTGTTGTGAGACTACTTACTGCACCACTGAAGGAGCAAGGGTATCAGGCGCTTGGGAACACAACCACCTTGAAGTTCCCTTCCAAGTCACAAATCCTTATCTCTTTGTCAACAAGGGGGTTACAACCTTTGAACTCCTATATCAAACAGCACTGTAGGATCACCATGACCGTACAGACTGCAGCAGGACAAGAAGGCAGCTCACCACCACCTTCATAAGGGCAATTAGGGATGGGCAACAACCGCTGTCCTCCCAAATGATGCCCACATTCTGAAAACAAGTTAACACAAAATCACACAATGCAATTTTACTCAAGTGTGGATCTTATATACAGATAAACTAATCTTCAGAAGCAGCTAACAGTTCAATAACATAAACAATTGTTTCCAAGCATCTCAGCAGAACAGTCGTTCACACTGCTGCCTAACCACACCACGGGCCCAAGTTCGATTCCAGCCTTGGTCACTGTCTGTGTAGAGTTTGCACTTTTTTCCCATGTCTGCGTGGGTTTCCTTCGGGTGCTCCGGTTTCCTCCCACAGCCCAAAGATATGCAGGTTAGGTTGATTGGCCATGCTAAATTGACTCTAGTGTCAGGGGGATTAGCAAGGTAAATGAGTGAGGCTATAGGAATAGGGCCTGGGTGGGATTGTGATTGGTACAGACCCGATGGGCCAAATGGCCTCCTTCTGTTTTGTAGGGATTCTATGAACTTAACAATAAGTAACACCTCGATAGAACACGTAAATCTCATCGCTCGGTGAAAAAGTACCTGGGAATTAGATTAACTGCTGCATTTTGGGAGGAAGGTGAGTTATGGGATGGAAAGGAAAAAATAATGTGTCGCTCTATTCAGCCCTGCTGACCTTTACATATATGCTGCCATGGCAACTCAGATAATCAGGGATGTTTCCCTCTGGTCATTTTCTATGGAGACATCGCAAACAAGAGCTAAAAGGTTTCCCTTGTTCAGTGTTCCGAATGAACATTCAAAAAGATCCGAAGCAATTCCTCATGGATTCTTCAAAAAGCCAGCTCCACAAAAACATTACAAAAGAAACTCGATTGATATATTAGATTTTTAGGAACTTGGAAGATATGTTTACATTTATGACCCTTGGCATTTCCATGCTGAGGCGATGGCCTGGTGGTATTATTGCTGGATTATTAATCCAGGAGCTCAGCTAATGTTTTGGGGACCTGGGGGTTCGAATCCCGCCATGACAGATGGTAGAATTTGAATTCAATAAAAAATATCTGGAATTAAGAATCGACTGATGATCATGAAAACATTGTCAATTGTCGGGAAAAACTCATCTGGTTCACTAATGCCCTTTAGGGAAGGAAATCTGCTGTCCTTACCTGGGCTGGCCTACATGTGACTCCAGAGACACAGCAATATGGTTGACTCTCAACTGCCCTCCAAGGGCAACTAAGGATGGGCAATAAATGCTGGCCAACCAGTGGTGCCTATGTCTGATGAATGAGTTAGAAATGCAATAAGTTAGGAAGCGTCACATTTTGCACAGTTCGTTCCCATAAATCTGATAATGACAAAATTTGGTGATTTGGCTGTGTTTTGGCTAAAGTCGCCGGGTGGACCTCCACCTGCTTTTCTTTGAATAAATCAGGTTAGCATTGCTGCCTCCCAGCATCAGGGACCCAGGTTCAACTCTGGCCTTGGGTGACTTTCTGTGTGGAGTTTGCACGTTCTCCCCGTATCTGCATGGGTTTCCTCCCACAGTGGATTGGCCATGCTCAATTGTCCCCTTAGTGTCCATAGATGTGTAATTTAGGTGGACTAGTCCTGGTAAATCTGTGGGATCATGATGTGGAGATGCCGGCGTTGGACTGGAGTAAACACAGTAAGACATCTCAGAACACCAGGTTAAAGTCCAATAGGTTTATTTGGTAGCAAACACCACTAGCTTTCAGGGCTTTGACCCTTCGTCAGGTGAGTGGGGAGTTCTGATCACAAACAGGGCATTTAAAGGCACACACTCAGTTTACAGAATTAAAATGTGTGGGGTTACAGAGAAAGACTGGGCCTGGATAGGATGCTCATTCGGAGAGTTGGTGCTGACCACAATGGGCCGAATGGCCTCTTCCTGCACTGTAGGGATTCTATGAACCTATGATCTTTGACATCCTGCCCAGAGAGCAGACAAAGTTTAGAATCATAGAACCCTACAGTGCAGAAAGAGGCCCTTCGGCCTATCAAGTCTACACCTAATACAATCCCACCCATGCCCTACCCCCATATCCATACATATATTATACCCTCTAACCTACGCTTCCCTGGACACTGAGGGGCAATTTCTTAGCATGGCCAATCAACCTAACCCACACATCTTTGGACTGTGGAAGGAAACTGGAGCACCCGGAGGAAACCCACGCAGACACAAGGAGAATGTGCAAACTCCACACAGACAGTGAGCCGCACTGGGAATCGAACCCAGGACCCTGGAGCAGTGAAGCAGCAGCGCTAACCACTGTGCTACTGTGCCGCCTGTTTAATTATCTGAGAGACAGTTTTAACACTGATGAAGATGTTGTTTGAATACTGATAGAACTTTTTTTTTACATGCCCGTCATTATCACAAATCGCGGGCATGATCTCCCGACTCTTCACGCTGCAGAATCTTCTCATCTCGCCAATGGCGCACCCCCACTATGGGTTTCCCGCCAGTGTGGGCTGGAATCACTGGGAAATCCCATTGTCTGTGGTGGGACCAGAAGACCCCACAGCCAGCCAACATTGAGCCACCTCCCGCCACCAAGTAAAATGCCATAGGGAAGCCAGAGAATGCTGGCATATATTTGAGAAACTGTGGGCAGGCTTTACCGTGCAGCCTGCACATGTTTTGTAACACTGGGATTGTAACACTAGTTCCACCATTCAAAAGGCTTTCCAGTTGAATTAGTCTCTCAGTGCCGGGCAAAGTGAGCTGTCAGTGGGACCAGAAGATCCTTCCAACATGACTGGTTAGTAAGATCCAGTCTAGAATTCCATACTCCTAATTCCTAAGGGGTAGGAGGCCGGTTGGACCATTTTCCTTATTGTAGTTCTGAATAACATCAGTGACACAGGTTCAATTCCCATTCTGGCTGAGGTAGATTTGTGATCTGCCTTCTAAACTCTCCCTGAGAATAGAATGCAATGGCAAATCATCAGGGACAAAAACTGCCAAGAAAACCTGCGTCAAGTCTTTCTAGGGCACCAGCACTGAGAGGTAGATTTTATGAACTAGAAGGTGATGGGGCAAAACTTTGTACAACAAGAATGCAATGCAAGAATTAATTGTGATAGCGCAGCAGCTGCTGAGGCAGTATGATGGCACAGTGGTTAGCACTATTGCCTCCCAGCGTCAGGGACCCGGGTTCAATTCTGGCCTCCGATCACTGTGTGGGTTTCCTCCGAGTGCTCCGGTTTCCTCCCACACTCTAAGGATGTGCAGGTTAAGTGGATTGGCCCTGCCAAATTTCTCCTTTGTGTCTAAAGATATGTAGCTTAGGTGGATTGGCCGTGCTGAATTACTGCTTAATGTCCAAAGGTGTGCAGGTTAACTGGATTGGCCATGGTAAATTACTGCTTAGTGTCCAAACGTGCAGATTAGGTGGATTGGCCATGCTAAATTGCCCTTTCGTCGCCAGGTGGATTGGCCGCACTAAATTGTCCCTTTGTGTCCAAAGGTGGGCAGGTTAGATGGATTAGCCATGCTAAATACATAGGGTTACAGAAAAAGATGCTCTTTTGGAGACTCGGGGCAGGCTTGATGGGCCAAATAGCCTCCTTCCGCATTGTAGGGATCCTGTAAATTCTATGTTGTAAAGCGGGAAAGCGCAGCAGCTAAGAAGATCCCGCAAATAGCAAATGAGACACCGAGCGGATTGTCTGTTTTGGTTTGAGGTAAGAGACCTGGCTCGAACGCACAGAGGCAATTATAGCGCTGTTCTCTGAAAAAGCACCATGCGTCCGTTTACACAAGTGATTTGAAAATGTCACTCCGATATCACTTCTTTTAACCTGAGAGGCTCCTGTTTTTAACTAAAATGATCTCTTTGGGTTTTTTTTTGTTTTCAATGAAAAAAGCGCCCGTTAATGAATCATTGAACGGTGGCTGACTCATTCGGGACCAGTGAACCAACTGAAACCTGTCACTGCTCCTGGGGTGTGAATCATTTCACGTCCGTGCATTTGTCAAGACCGTTCGGGAAGTTTTATAGGCAAGATCATATTACACAATGCAATCTAATTGCAAATAGGAATTGTCAAAAAATTGATTTTTCTTTTATATGTTGTGTGTCCCTTGTATAAATGGATTTCAGATAGTTGCTGTTTCGTTGCAAATTCTTTTGTCAGCCCATGCCGTGAGTTAGGTCACTGGTGACACTTTAGCGATGGTATTCTAATTGCTGATATATGCTCTGATGGATGGGCCTTGATGTTTAATGTTTGAGGCTATGATTTTCAGAGGCAGCGTCTCGAGGGAGCTATAGAGGAGATTTAGAAAAATAGCTATGGGATTGAAATATCAAATTCCTGTTCCTACTCTCTGGTCTACTTTCCTCCACTTCCTAATCAATTCCAAGCCTTTTTTATTGTTTTTTTTATTCCCCTGCCCCATTTCGCAAAGAAATATCTCTTTGTATCAGCAATTTCGCATGTAAAGTGGCAACTTGCGCATTCGCGCCTGATGTATTGCAGTGGAAGTTTATATTTTCCTCGAGTTTTCAGACGAGGACTAAATTGGCTGTTTTGTACGCAGTAATAAGCAACTACAACTTTTATTTATTTGCACTGCTAGCATATTAAAACGTCCCAAGATGCTTCGGAGGAGAGCTACAAGACAATATATGTCACCCAGCCACGGAAGGAAGTATTAGTTCAGGTGACCAAATATGTGCCCCAAGATGTAGGTTTTCATAGAATCCCGACAGTACAGAAAGGGGCCATTCAGCCCATTGAGTCTGCACCGACCCTCTGAGGAAATATCTTCCCTGGGCCGTATCCCCATGACCTCACGTCTTTACCCCACTAATCCATAAGACCATAAGATATTGGAGCGGAATTAGGCCATTAAGCCCATGGAATCTGCTCTACCATTCTGTCATGGCCATTAAATTTCTCAACCCCATTCTCCCACTTATTCACCGTAATCTTTGATCCTTTTTCCAATCTAGAACCTATCCATCTCCGTCTAAATGAACGCAAAGTTCTGGCCTCCACAGCCTTCTGTGGCAATGAATTCCATGGTCTGATCACCGTCTGGCTGAAGAAATACATCCTCATCTCAGTTCTAAACGGATGTTCCTTTATTCTGAGGCTGTGCGCTCAGATCCTAGTCTCTCCGACAAATGCAAACTACTTCCCCACATCCATTCTATCCAGGTCTTTCATTCGTCTGTAAGTTTCAACGAGATCCCTCCTCATCCTTCTAAATCCCCCACCTATACAGAAGGGGCAATTTAGCATAGCCAATCCATCTAATCTGCATATCCACCTATCACAGTGGTTAGCACTGCTGGCTCACTGTGTCAGAGACCCGGGTTTGATTCCCACCTTGGACCACTATCTTGTGCACATGCAAAGCGTTTGATAAGGTCCCCCATGCAAGACTTATTGAGAAGGTGAGAGGGCATGGGATCCAAGGGGCTTTGGCCTTGTGGATCCAGAACTGGCTTGCCTGCAGAAGAACATAAACATAAGAAATAGGAGCAGGAGTAGGCCATCTAGCCCTTCGAGCCTGCCCCGCCATTCAATAAGATCATGGCTGATCTGTCATGACTCAGTTCCACTTTCCCGCCCTCTCCCTATAACCCTTAATCCCCTCTCTTATCAAAAACCCATCAACCCGCGTCTTAAAAATATTTAGCGAGGCAGCCTCCACCACTTCAACGGGCAGAGAATTCCAGAGATTCACCACCCTTTGAGTGAAGAAGTTCCTCCTCAACTCTGTTCTAAACCGCCCCCCCCTTTATCTTGAGGCTGTGCCCCCTAGTCCTACTGTCTTTTCTGAGCGGGAAGAGTCTCTCCACCTCTATCCTATCCATCCCATTCATCATCTTATACGTCTCAATGAGATCTCCCCTCATTCTTCTAAACTCTAACGAGTACAAGCCTAGTTTATTCAGCCTCTCCTCATAGCTCAACCCCCTCAACTCCGGCATCAGCCTAGTAAACCTCCTCTGCACTCCCTCCAAGGCCAAAATATCTTTGCGCAGGTGCAGCGCCCAGAACTGCACACGGTACTCCAGCTGCGGCCTCACCAATGCCCTATACAGCTGCAGCAAGACCTCCCTACTTTTATATTCAATCCCCCTCGCGATGAAGGCCAGCATCCCATTCGCCTTCCTGACCACCTGCAGGCTGGGTTTTTGCGACTCATGCACAAGGACCCCGAGGTCCCTCTGCACCGTCGCCTGCTGCAGTTTTTCGCCACATAAGTAATAGTCCTTCCTACCATTCTTCCTACCAAAGTGGACCACCTCACACTTGCCAACATTAAATTCCATTTGCCATTTCCTGGCCCATTCGCCCAGCCTATCTAGATCCTTCTGCAGACTCTCCACACCCTCCGCACAATTTGCCTTTCCCCCAATCTTGGTGTCATCAGCAAATTTCGACACCCCTACACTTGGTTCCCTCCTCCAGATCATCTATATAAATGGTAAAAAGCTGAGGCCCCAGCACCGACCCCTGGAGCACTCCACTAGTCACCATCCGCCAATCTGAATAGCACCCGTTGACCCCCACTCTCTGCCTCCTATTTGACAACCAATCCTCTATCCACGCTAACACCCTACCCCCAACTCCATGTCCCTCGACCTTCTGCAATAACCTCTTGTGAGGTACTTTGTCAAACGCCTTCTGAAAATCCAGAAAGACCACATCCACCGGCTCTCCTCTATCCACTGCCCTAGACACATCCTCATAGAACTCCAGTAAATTTGTCAGACACGACTTCCCTTTAATGAAGGCAGAGAGTGGTTGTGAATGGGTCTTTTTCTGCATGGAGGTTGGTCACCAGTGGAGTGCCCCAGGGATCTGTTCTAGGACCCTTGCTGTTTGTCATTTTCATAAATGACCTAGATGAGGAAGTGGAGGGATGGGTTAGTAAGTTCGCTGATGACATGAAGGTCGGTGGCGTTGTGGATGGTCTGGAAGGATGTCAGAAGTTGCAGCAGGACATAAATAGGATGCAGGACTGGACGGAGAAGTGGCAGATGGACTTCAACGCGGATAAATGTGTAGTCGTCCATTTTGGCAGAACCAATGGGATGAACGAGTACACTATCAAGGGCAGGAGTCTTAGTAGTGTTGAAGAGCAGAAGGATCTTGGGGTCCGGGTCCACAGGACTCTTAAATCGGCCTCGCAGGTGGAGGATGTGGTCAAGAAGGCGTATGGTATACTGGCCTTCATTAATCGAGGGATTGAGTTTAGGAATCGGGAGGTAATGCTGCAACTTTATAAGACCCTTGTCAGGCCTCATTTGGAGTACTGTGCGCAGTTCTGGTCGCCTCGCTATTGAAAGGGTACAGAGGAGATTTACAAGGATGTTGCCTGGACTGGGAGGCATGCCTTATGAAGTAAG
Organism: Carcharhinus amblyrhynchos; assembly: GCF_965287045.1. Taxonomy (NCBI): domain Eukaryota; kingdom Metazoa; phylum Chordata; class Chondrichthyes; order Carcharhiniformes; family Carcharhinidae; genus Carcharhinus; species Carcharhinus amblyrhynchos. Next base: position 118,118,553 of record NC_137328.1, on the reverse strand, counting down.
GTTGAGTGAGCTGGGACTCTTTTCCCTGGAGAGACGAAGGTTGAGAGGCGACCTAATAGAAGTTTATAAAATGTTGAGAGGAATAGATAGGGTGGATTCTCAGAGGCTATTTCCCCGGGTTGAAATGGTCGCTACAAGAGGACACAGATTTAAGGTGCGGGGAGGCAAGTTCAGAAGTGATGTTAGGGGTAAGTTTTTCACTCAGAGGGTGATGAGTGAATGGAATCGGCTGCCGTCAGTGGTGGTGGAGGCAAACTCGCTGGGGTCTTTTAAAAGACTTCTGGATGAGTATATGTGATTTAATGGGATTGGGGGTTATAGATAGGTCTATGGATTGGTAGGTGTTGATGTGATCGGCGCAACTCGTGGGCTGAAGGGCCTGTTTGTGCTGTAGTGCTCTATGTTCTATGTCTGCGAGGGTTTTCTTTAGGTGCTCCGGTTTTCTCCCACATTCTGAAAGACATGCTGGTTAGCTACGTTGATCAGGCTAAATTCTCCCTCAGTGTACCCAAACAGGCACTGGAGTGTAGCGACTAGGGGATTTTCACAGGAATTTCATTGCAATGTTAATGTAAGTCTACCTGTGACACTAATAAACAAAATTTAAAATCTTTAAACTTTAAAAACTTCTTGGGACACAGAGGGGCAATTTAGCATGGCCAGTCCACCTAACCTGCACGTCTTTGGACCTCGAGCAGTTTCTTAAAGGATATAGAGAGGCAGAAAAATGTAAGGAGAGAACTCCATAGCGTTTTCAGTGGCAGAAGTATTAAACTCAATGATATTCAAGAGACCAGAATTAGAGGAGTGCAGATATCTCAAAGGCTTGTGGGGTTGGAGGAGATTGCAGAGCTTGGGAGAGGTAAGGCCACAGAAATTTGAAAACAAGGCAAGTAAGGAAGTATTAGCTCAGGTGCCCAAATATTTGCTCCAAGGTGTGAGTTTTCATAGAATTCCAACAGTGTGGAGTTTGCACATTCTCCTCGTGTCTGCATGGGTTTCCCTCGGGTACTCCAGTTTCCTCCCACAGTCCAAAGATGTGGGGGTTAGGTTGATTGGCTATGCTAAGAAATTGCCCCTTAGTGTCCAGGGATGTGTAGGTTAGAGGGATTAGTGGGTATAATATGTAGGGATATGGGGGTAGGGCCTGTGTGGGATTGTGTTCGGTGCAGACTCGATGGGCCAAAGGGCCTCTTTCTGCACTGTAGAGTTCTATGATCCTATGATCTATGATTCTAGTGCAGAAGGAGGCTATTTGGTGCATCGAGTCTGCACCAACCCTCTGAGAGGATATCTTAACCAAGCCCTATCCCCAGGACCCCTCGTGTTTACCCCACTAATCCATTAGACGCTGACATATTGGAGCAGAATTAGGCCATTTGGCCCATTAAATCTGCTCTGCCATTCAATCATGGCTGTTATTTTTCTCAACCCCATTCTTTCAGCTATTCCCCATAACCTTTGAGCCCTGTACCTTCTCTATGAACGGTATGCTTTGTTGACATAGCATGCAAGAAACAGTACTTTTCACTGTATGCTAATACATGTGACAATAATAAATCAAATCAAATCAAAAAAAAGGAGAATTTTAAGTCGAGGTGTTGGTTGACCAGGGGCCAGTGAGGAGATGCGAGCACAGGGGCGATGGCTGAACAGAACGTGGTGTGAGTGAAATTATGGGCAGCAGAACTTTGGAGGACATCACATTTACAGAGGGCAGAATGTGACCAGGCAGGAGGGCATTGGAAATAGTCAGACCTACTAGTAATGAAAAGGCACGATCGAGGGTTACATCAGTTGGTGAGCTGAGGTAGGGGCAAAGTCAGTTGATATTATGGAGGTGAAAATCAATGGCCTTAGTGATGGTGCAAAATTGACATTGGAACTCCATCTCGAGTTGGAACAGATTGGCTTAATCTCAGACTGTTGCCGGATAGCGGAGATGGAGTTGGTGTCTCAGAAACATAATTTGTAACAGGGGTCTGTAATAAGAGGGAGAAGTCCCTTCACCAAAATCCCTTTATTTACAATTCCAAAGCAATGCACAGAGTGCTGTCTGGAGTCCGCAGTCTACCTCCGGGAGTGCCAGAGGAACTGACACTCACAGTTAAATACATGGAAAAAATTCCCCGATTAGTCCATCAATTGACTCCATCATCAGGAGTTCCTATTCCAATAGGCCAAAGTCAATGGCCTGATTGAAATCACTACAGGATCAAAAACAATGGATTCAGTCTTCCCAATTATAAATTAGAGGACATTTTTGCTCCCCCAGTATCAAATGGCGGGTGATTCAGCAGCAGTGGAGTTCAGGAGAGGTTGAGCTGGGTGTTGTTAGCATAATGCGAAAAACTAGTACTGTGCTTTCAGATAATGCATTCAAGGGACAACATGTAGATGTTAAATATTTGAAGCTCTGAACCTATTAACTTCTCTGAAGTGCTGCATGTACGATTAATTATTTTGAAGAGTGTTCAGTCACAGGGGCTGCACCTCAAGAGGACCATGTTGGCTTTGGCACATTTCAGCTTGATCAGAAAGATACTGGGGTGAAAAGGATTCCGTTCGGAGAACAGGCTACAGAGACTAGGGTTATTCTCCAATTTGTAGAGAAGATTAAGGGGTCAGCTAATGGAGTTGTTTAAGATGATGAAAGGATTTGACAGGGGTAAATAGAAACTCCTTCCGCTGATGACGGAGTCCAGAACCAAGGAGAATAAGATTAAAGCAGCTCTTTCAGAGGTGATGTCAGGAGACACTCCATCACATGAAGGAAATAGTAGAAATCTGGAACACTCTCCCACAAATTGAACATTTTGAAACAAAGATTGATAGATTCTTTTAGGCAAGGGTACCAAAGGATAAACTAAGGTGGATAGATGAAGTTAAGATATAGATCAGCTACAATTTAATGGTACAGTGTTGGTTATATAGGGCAAGCAAGCTAAAGACCTTGACTATTGAAGTTGCAGCGTCTGCAGTCTTGGGCAGAGCAGGAGCCATACAAAGCTGTGAAACAACCAGAAAGAATGCTTTCTACGGTGCATCTGTAAAAGTAGGTGAGAGTTGTAGCGGACATGCCGAATTTCCTTAGCCTCCTGAGTGTGGAGGATGAGTTTCTGGAATACGTTTTTGAGAGCAGTGTGTCGAGGAACCAACCAGAGAACTGGCAATTTTAGGTCCAGTATCATGTAATGGAGAGGGGCTAACTAATGCTCTTGCTTTAAAATAACCTTTAGGGACGTGACCACAATATTGCTGAACTCTTATGTTTGAAAGTGAGGTGGTTCAATGTGAAAAGCCAGGGTGTTAAGTTTGAACAAAGGAAATTATGAAGGCATTATTTTCTGAGCTGGATTGGGGGAATACATTAAACGGTGTGCCCATACATATGCAGTGGATAGTCTTCAAAGAACTATTATATGGTTTACAGCAATTATACATTCCTTCAAGGCACAAAAACTCAAAAAGGGAAGTCAGTCAACCGTGACTAACGAAGGATGTGAAGGATTGCATACGATTAAAAGAAAAGGCTGATAAAATTGCCAAATGTAGCAATAAACCTGAGGATGGGGAGGTTTTTAGGAAAGAAAAGGAGAATATGAATGCAATCTGGCAAAAAGCAGAAAAATTGACTGCGCAAGCTGCAATGGATCTGTAAAAAGGAAGCATTTGGCTAAAACAAATGTGGGTCCATCACCGGCAGAGTCAGGAGAATTTATAACGGGGAATAGGGAAATGGCAGAGAAGCTCAATGATAATTTTGTATCTGTTTTCACTGAGGAAGATACAGAAAATCTCCCAGAATTACACATCCAAGGGACAAGGGAGAATGAGGAATTGAAGGAAATTTGTAATGGTGAGAGGGCTGTATTGGAGAAATTAATGGGACTGAAGGCTGATAAGTCCCTGGGACTGATGACTAACATCCCAGAGCGCCTTACATCGGTCGTAGGGAAAATGCTAGGATGTATTACAAAGGAAGTGATAAATGGACATTTGGATAACAATGATCTAAATTGGCATGGTCCACATGAATTTATACAAAGAACAGCACAGAAAGAGGCCCTTTGGATCTCCAAGCCTGCGCTGATCATGATGCCCGTCTAAATTAAAACCGTATGCAATTACGAAGTCTTCGTATCCTTCCATTCCCATTCCATTCTTGTATTCGTCTAGTTGCCCCTTAAATGCTGCTATCGTATCTGCTCCCATCACCTCCCTGGGCAGCGCATTCCAGACGTTCACCATCGTCTGTATAAAAAAACTTGCCCCCCACATCCCCTCTAAACTCTTCCTGTAGGAAAGAGCATCTGACTATCCACTCTGTCCATGCCACTCACAATCTTGTACACCTCTATCAGGTCACCCCTCGACCTCTGTCGTTCCAGTGAGAACAAACCGAGTGCATCCAACTCTCTCATTTGAATGAGAAATCACGTGACAAATCTGTTTTTTGTAGATGTTACTAACAGAATTGACAAAAAGGAGCTGGTGGGTGTTGTATATATGGATTTTCAGAAAGCTTTTGATAAAGTCCCCTGGTTGGTTCACAAAATTAAAGCACATGGAGGTAATATACTGGCATAGGTCAAGGATTGGTTAACAGGCAGAAAATAGAGAGTAGGAATAAATGGGTCATTCTTTGACAAGGGATCATCTGGACTCGAAGCGTCAGCTCTTTTCTCTCCTTACACAGACTGCCAGACCTGTTGAAATTTTCTGTTTTGGTTTATGAGGCTTTGGGGTTCCACAAGAGTCAGTACTTGGGGCCCCAGCTGTTTTCAATATATAGCAATGATGTTGGGACCAAATATAGTGTTTCCAAATTCAGGGATGACATAAAGCTAGGTGGGAATATCTCTCGTGAGGAAGACGCCAAGTTGTTTCAAGAGAATTTGGATAGACTTAGTAAGGCGGCAAGAACATGACAGACAGAATATTAGGGGAAAAACATGAGGCTATCCACTTTGGTAGGAGGAACGGATGTGCAGACTATTCCCTAAAGTGGTAAGAAATTCAAAAGTATAAATGTACAAAAGAACCTGGGTGTTCTCACCAAAAGTTACTGAAGGCGAACATGCAGACGCAGTAAGCTATTGGGAAGGCTAATGATATGTCGATCTTTATCACAAGAGGATTTAACTTTAGGAGTAGGAAAGTCTTGCTTCAATTGTATTGGAGTTTGGTTAGACTGCATTGGGTCTTTTGGTCCCCTTACCTCAGAAAGGATGTTGTTGCCATAGAGATTGCAACAAAAATTCAGCAGACATGTTCCGGGAATGACGGGACTGTCTTACGGAGAGAGACCAGGGAAATTGGGTCTACGTTCTCTAGGGTTTTGAAGAGTGAGAGGTGATCTCATTGGAACCTGCAAAATATAAATTGAATAGACAGCATAGATGCAGGTAAGATGTTTTACCTGGCTGGGGAGTCAGAACCAGGGGGTGCAATCCCAAAACAAGTGGGAAGTCACTTGGGACCGAGGTGAGGAGAAACATTTTTACTCCAAGGGTGGCACAATGCTTAGCAATGCTACCTCATAATGCCAGAGACCTGGGTTCAAATCCGGTCTCGGTTAATTGTCAATGTGTAGTTTGCACTTTCTTCCCGTGTCTGCATGGACTTCCTCCAGATGCTCTGGTTTCCTCCCACAGTCCAAAGACATGTGGGTTAGATAGATTGGCCATGTTAAATTGACCCTAGTGTCAGGGGATTAGCAGGATAAGTGGGGAATATGGCATGGATGAGATGCGGTCAGTATAGACTCGATGGGCTGACTGGCCTCCTTCTGGATTGTAGGGATGCTATGATTCTATTCTATGATTGATTTCATAGAAACCCTGCAGTGCAGAAAGAGGCCATTTGGCCCATCGAGTCTGCACTGACCACAATCCCACCCAGGCCCTACCCCATACCCCGGCACGTTTACCCACAAATCCGTCAAACCTACGCATGTCAGGACACTAAGGGGCAATTTTAGCACAGCCAATCAACCTAACCCGCACATCTTTGGACTGTAGGAGGAAACTAGAGCACCCGGAGGAAACCCACGCAGACATGGGGAGAATGTGCAAACTCCACACAGACAGTGACCCAAGCTGAGAATCGAACCCAGGTCTCTGGAGTTGTGAGGCAGCAGTGCTAACCACTGTGCTACCGTGCCACCCCAACTGAATTGTGAATCTGTGGAATTCTCTATCCCAGAAGGATGTGAAAGCTCAGTCATTGAGTGTGGTTATAATAGAGATTGATAGATGTATAAATGACAGAAAGGGATGTGTGGACAATGTGGCAAAAAAGGGATTGGAGTGAGTGATCAGTCATGATCATATTGAATGGCGGAGCAGGCTCGATGGGCTGAATGGCCTACTCCTGCTCCGATGTTCTTTTGTCAGTAACTGGAGGGTTAATTGTTTAGATGAGAATGCAAAGGCGGGATTTTACAGCCTCGCTCGTCCCAAAATCGTAAAATCCCACCCGAGGTCAATGGACATTTCCATGATCCGTCCCTCACCCGCTCTGATTCCCGTGGCAGGCGGGATGGTAAAATTCCGGCCGTATTCCCATGAAATGTTGTCGCCCCTTGTCTTCTTCAATGAGGGAGATCATTGCTGGGGAATTGATAATTGTCCATTTTGGGCAAGGAGGGTTGAATTTTACAGGCCATCATGGAGAGGGTAGTGCTGGAAGATGCGGTGAGTCACTCAAAAGTCTATTGACCCCGGCAGGTGTGGAAAACCCCACTGGCAGTAAATTCAGTCCTAGGTGTGAGTGGCACTGGTGATCCCAGATCTGAGCTGGAATTTTCAGGCTGTTCCCTCAGCAGGATTTTCCAGTCCCGCCGATGGCGATGCCATAGCTTCCCCAGTGCCGGGGAGCTGTATAACACAGGGAACCCTGTTGATCGATGTGGGACCAGATGATCCTGCTTCCAGTCAATGGCAGGCTGCCTCCACAGAAAAATGTGGAAAATCCTGCCCCAAGTGTAGCATTTTGCAATAACTCCAGCCCTTTGAAACATCGGTTTCATTTTCTTTTACTTTCACACAAAACTATTTAGATGGCTTGACTGGCGGCACAGTGATTAGCACCGCTGCCTCACAGCGCCAGGGATGCAGGTTCGATTCCTGGCTTGGGTCACTGTCCATGTGGAGTTTGCACATTCTCCCCGTGTCTGTGTGGGCTTCCTCCGGGTGCTCAGGTTTCCTCCCACAGTCTGAAAGACATGCTGGTTAGATGCTAAATTCTTCCTCAGTGTATGCAAACAGGCACCGGAGTGTGGTGACTAAGGGATTTTCGTAGCAACTTCATTGCAGTGTGAATGTAAGGCCACTTGTGACTAATAAGTAAACTTTAAACGTTTCACCAATGCGCTACCCAGTTCATCTGCATTTTGAGCTCCTGTTAAGGCAGGAAGATTTTCTGTGAGCCCTATGTGACAAAACTGTAAAGACATTCTCACATCACTTTTCCACTCATGAAGGCTAATCTCTCGAACCATCGTTCCCAGCTCTGATGATGATGTTCTGCTGCCAGTACAGGGTTTACTATCAAATGAACTGGTTGGACTTTAACCTGGTGTTATGAGACTTCTTAGAGTACAGGTGGCTGACGGTCTTGACTTAAAGCTTATTTATTAGTGACACAAGTTGGCTTACATTAACACTGCAATGAAGTTATTGTGAAAATCCCCTAGTCGCCACACTCTGGGAGAACTTAGCACGGCCAATGCACCTAACCAGCACGTCTTTTTGGACAGTGGGAGGAAACCAGAGCACCTGGAGGAAACCCACACAGACACGGGGTGAATGTGCGAATTCTGCACAGACAGTGACCCGAGCCGGGAATCGAACCCGGGCCCCTGCCGCTGTGAGGCAGCAGTGCTAACCACTGTGCCAACATGTCCGCAAGCCTCCAAAAATACCTCTAAGTCTGTGAATACTGGAGAAAAGCCATTGCGACATTTGAAACAAAGCATGTGTGAGTTCCTCATTTCCTTTAGAAATTTGTCAGTTATGAAGATATTGGCAGTGGAATAAAATGGAAAGCTGACAGTCAGTAATTACCTCACGGGGTAATTAAAGCCACTTTGCTTCCGAATTGGTTGAGAAATGGCGTGAGTGCAGTTGTTGGTGGAGCGCCCATTGGTTGAAATGTTGAAATGTGGGGGTGTCCAGAACCAGAGATCACAGTCTAAGGATTAGGGGGAAACATGGAAACTGGGAGCAGGAGTAGGCCATTTGGCCCTTCAAGCCTGCTCCCCTATTCATTATGATCATGGCTGATCATTAAAATCAGTGTTTTGATTCTGCCTCCCCCATCCCCCGTATCCTTAGCCCCTAATTTCTTCTCAAAACCATAAGACTGACAACACCAGGTTTAAGTCCCACCCATTTATTTGATAGTAAACTTGCAAGCTTTCAAATAAATCTTTCAAATAAACCGGTTGGACTTAAACCTGGTGTTGTCAGACTACTTACTGTGTTTACGCAAGGATATTTTGGCCTTGGAGGGAGTGCAGAGGAGGTTTACTAGGCTGATGCCGGAGTTGAGGGGGTTGAGCTAGGAGGAGAGGCTGAATAAACTAGGCTTGTACTCGTTAGAGTTTAGAAGAATGAGGGGAGATCTCATTGAGACGTATAAGATGATGAATGGGATGGATAGGATAGAGGTGGAGAGACTCTTCCCGCTCAGAAAGGACAGTAGGACTAGGGGGCACAGCCTCAAGATAAAGGGGGGGGGTGGTTTAGAATGGAGTTGAGGAGGAACTTCTTCACTCAAAGGGTGGTGAATCTCTGGAATTCTCTGCCCGTTGAAGTGGTGGAGGCTGCCTCGCTAAATATTTTTAAGACGCGGGTTGATGGGTTTTTGATAAGAGAGGGGATTAAGGGTTATGGGGAGAGGGCGGGAATGTGGAACTGAGCCACGACAGATCAGCCATGATCTTATTGAATGGCGGGGCAGGCTCAAAGGGCTAGATGGCCTACTCCTGCTCCTATTTCTTATGTTCTTACCCCAGTCCAGTGTTGGCCTCTCCACATCATCACTTCTCAAAACCACCAGGGGTATGTCCGATTAGGTTTTTCCACTCTGGCAGGGGGTGCAAGGGAAAAGGATGGAACTTGTGGTCACGCCACAGACTCCCCACCCTCCAATCCCTCCGCCCCAGGCGAAGTCACATGAGCTGTCAAGGCTGAGATGTGATTCTCGTTGAGAAACAGGACACCCGTGGATCCACCCCAGCAAGCAGTCACTCCGCATTTTTTTTTGTAAGGGTGGGAGGAAAATTGTGAGGCAAGAATTCTTAGCAGTAGATCTTCACAGGAAAAAAGAAGTGATGAGAAACCGTGCACGCCTTTGTACAGTCAGAGGTCTTCGACGAAGCCCATTATCCCCAGAATAAAACATTTTGGCCAGATGCAGGCAAATGAAGCTGTCACCTTTCACCCTATTTTGTCAAGTGAAGAATCGCATCGTAAATGTCATGTGGGGGAAAAAAACTTTTCCTCACAACACGTGGTTGGGATCCGGAATACAGTGTGGAGGAGGCAGGCTCAATTGAAGCATTTAAGAGGAATTAAATGACTGTTTGAGTAGAAACAATGTGCAGGGGTACAGGGATAAGACAGGAGAATGGTACCAAGCCAAGATGCTCGTTTGGAGGTCCAGTGCAGGCTTGATGGGCTGAATGATGGGATGGCAGAGTGGTTAGCATGCTGCCTCATAGTGCCTGGGACCTAGGTTCGATTCCAGGCTTGGATCACTGGCTGTGTGGACTTTGCACGTTCTCTCCGTGTCCGTGTTGTTTTCCCCTGCATGCTCCGGTTTCCTCCCACAGTCCAAAGATTAGGTTGATTGGCCATAATAAATTGTCGCTTTGTGTCCCGGGATGGGTCGGTTAGAAGGATTAGCGGGGTAAATGTGTGGGGTTGTGGGGATAAGGCTTGCAGTGGGATTGTTGTCAGTGCAAACTCAATGGGCCAAATGTCCTCCTCCTGCGATGTTATGATTCTGTGATCAGTCATAACAATGTCAAAGTATCTATTCTCTTCCCCTAATTGATATTCTTATTTGTTGTAGTGAAGTTTTAAGTTGTGTGAAAAAGCGTCATTACTTGAAAGGCCAGCTTTGGGGGACCGCATTCCAACACCATTAAGGTTGCAGTTATACTGCCACCTTCATGTCAATTAAGTGAGGGTGAGTTTTGCCACCAAACATGGCAACTGGTTCAGCCGGTGATCAGGAAATACCTCTCAGCAAGGAGTGTCCCAACATTCAGAGTTCCAGTGGGCATGTTGCTGGTTTTAAGTGAATCAACTAATCATAGAAACATAGAAACTATGAGCATGAGGAGGCCATTTGGCCCTTCGAGCCTGCTCCGCCATTCATGGCTAACCATCTATCTCAATGTCACATTCCCACTTCCTCCCCCTAGGGTGGCACAGTGGTTAGCCCTGCTGCCTCACAGCACCAGGGATATTTTTATACATATTTTCATACTGACAAATTTCTAAAGAAAATGAGAAACTCACACATGCTTTGTTTGAAATATCGCAATGGCTTTTTTCCAACATTCACAGACTTAGAAGTATTTTTGGAGGCTTGCGGACATGTTAGCATAGTGGTTAGCACTACTGCCTCGCAGCACCAGAGAATTGAGTTTGATTCCTGGCTTGGGTCACTGTCCGTGTGGAATCTGCACATTCTCCCAGTGTCTGCATGGGTTTCCTCCGGGTGTTCCAGTTTCCTCCCACAGTCCAAAGACATGCTGGTTAGGTGCATTGGCCATGCTAAATTCTCCCTCAGCGTACCCGTACAGGCACAGGAGTGTGGTTTTTCACAGTAACTTCATTGCAGTATTAATGAAAGCCTGCTTGTGACACTAATAAATAAATTTTAAACTTAAACTTACCTCTTAATGCCATTAAAATCTAAAAAAAAGCTATCTCTTTCCTGAATGCATTCAGTGAGTTGGCCTCCAGAACCTTCTGTGGCAGAGGATTCCACAGGTTCAACACCCATAGAGTGAAGACATTTATCCTCATTTCAGTGTTAAATGATCTACCCCGTATCCTGAGACTGTATCCTCTGATTCTAGACTCCCCGTCCAGGGAAAACATCCTCTCTGCATGTTGTCTTTTAGAATTTTATATGAATCAGATCTCCTCTCCTCCTTCCAAACACTAGTGAACACAGGCCCAGTTGCTCCAATCTCACCTTATAGGATAGAACATGGAACATTACAGCGCAGTACAGGCCCTTCGGCCCTCGATGTTGCGCCGACTAATGGAACCAATCTAATGACCCTCTAACCTGAACTATTCCGACAACCCAGGTCTCAGCCTAATGATTCTCCGCTGCGCTCTCTCTATGGCAAGTATATCTTTTCTTTGGTAGGGAGACTAAACCTGTTCACAGTTCTTCAAGGAGGAGTCTCACCAAGGCTCTATATAACTACAATAAGACATCCCTACTTCTGAACTCAAATCCTCTTGCAATGAAGGCCAACATACCGTTTGTCTTCCTAATTACTTGCTGCACCTGTCTCTCTACTTGAATCGACTGGTGATCATTAATGCACTCAGCGAAAAAGTCAACAGGGGCTGCTAGTCAGCTCTGATTCACTACTTTATTATTCCCAGACTTGGCTTCTTCAGTGCTCTTTTTGCTGGCCTCCTATGTTCCAGCCTCAGTAAACCTGAGCTCTCCTGAACTCCCTGTTTTCAAAGCCCTGCATGCCCTTGCCCCTTCTTATTCACGAAGCCCCCTCTAACCCTGCAACACTCCAAGAATGTTGCACTCCTCCAGTTCTGGGTAGACTGGGGTTGTTCTCCCTGGAAAGACGGAGAAAGAGGGGGGAACCTAATAGAGGTGTACAAAATTATGAAGGGTATAGATAGGGTGAACAGTGGGAAGCTTTTTCCCAGGTCAGAGGTGACGAACACAAGGGGGTCACAGGCTCAAGGTGAGAGGGGTGAGGTATAACTCCGAGATCAGAGGGATGTTTTTTACACAGAGGGTGGTGGGGGGCCTGGAATGCACTGCCAAGTAGGGTGGTGGAGGCAGACACTCTGGGATTGTTTAAGACTTACCTGGATAGTCACATGAGCAGACTGGGAATGGAGGGATACAAACGAATGGTCTAGTTGGACCAATGTCCGGCACAGGCTTGGCGGGCCGAAGGGCCTGTTTCCTGTGCCGTACTGTTCTTTGTTCTGACCTCTTGCGCATTCATTACTGACAGCCTTGCTTTTAGCTGCCTAGGCCCGAAACTCCAAATTTTAACCAACAAACCTTTCTTTCCGTCTCTCTCCTCTTTAAGTTCAATATTTCCTTCGGGGTTCATTGTCAAATGCTCCTCTGAAGCTTCTTGGGCAAGTCTACAACATTAAAGATGCAAAATAAATGCAAGGTTTACTGTTACTAGGATAAGATGTTCTTGTTACCAGAATAAGAAGCAGCAGAAGTGGAACCGGAAAGCAATATTGGAACCAAGCATAGTAATTATCGAGCAGGAACATGTCTGAAGCACAGGAAGTCCTGAATGTACAAGATTAGCAACAGGGAACATTTGCTACTTGAATTTAAGATCTGCTGCTTTGGCAGATTGTCTCTATTTTGTTTGTACTTTCCTATATTTTCACATTCCTTTATTCTCTTTACACATTTTTTTGTTTGCCGTAGCTCAGCCAGTAATCCCCTTGCTTCCAGTTCAAAAGGGTATGTGTCAAGGCTTGAGCACATAATCAAGGTTGACACTACGCTAAGGGGGGCTGCACTCCCTGAGGTGTGGCCTTTCGGATGGAGCATTTAGCTGACACACCAGCTGTCCGGTCAGACGGACTTAAGAAAATCCTACGGCGCTAATTCAGAGAATAGCGGAGATTTTCCACCAGCGTCCTGATCAATATTTGTCCCGTAAATAATATCCCTGAAAACAGATAATCCAGTCATTGTAGAACCATAGAAAAGTTGCCGCACAAAAGGACGCCATTCAGCCCATCTTGTCCATGCCAGCCCAAAGGCACCCAGGTGCCCTTCTAATCCCACCTTCCTGCACCCAGCCCAGAGCCCTGTAGCTCACAGCTTTTAAAGCTTTTTTTCAGTAATCACAAGCAAGGCTTACATTAACACTGCAATGAAGTTACTGTGAAATTCCCCTGGCCACCACACTATGGTGCCTGTTTGGGTCAATGCACCTAACCAGCACGTCTTTCAGACTGTGGGAGGAAACAGGAGTGCCCAGAGGAAACCCATACGGGGAGAACGTGCAAACTCCAGACAGACAGTGATCCAAGCTGGGAATCGAACCTGGGTCCCGAGCACAGTGAGGCAGTAATGCTAACTTCTGTGCCACCCAATTTAGGGTGAAGATCCACGTATTGTTTACAAGAGCTTAGTGTCTCTGCCTCCCCCACCAACTCTAATAGCGAATTCCAGACACCCACCACCCTCGTGTCTCCTTTACACCTTCTGCCACTTATCTTGAATCTATGTCCCCTGCTTCCAGAATTCTCCACCAAGGGAAACAATTTTATCCTGTCCACTCTATCTCCTCCCCTCATAATTTTCTACACCTCATCATGTCACCCTTCATCCTTCTTTAGTGCTATTTTTGCCTGGAGTCTGTTAACTCCCCATTTCCTACATTATGGTGGCACAGTGGCATCGTGATTAGCATTGCTGCCTCACAGCGCCAGCGATCCAAGTTCGATTCCCGGCTTGGGTCACTGTCTGTGAGGAATCTGCACGTTCTCCCCATGTTTACGTGGGTTTCTTCCGGGTGCTCCAGTTTCCTCCCACAGTCTGAAAGACGTGCTGGTTAGATGCATTGACCATGCTGAATTCTCCCTGAACAGGCGCCGGAGTGTGACTAGTTGGACATTTTCACAGTATCTTCATTGCAGTGTTGATGTAAGCCTAGTCGTGACACAAAGAAACAAAGTTTATGACAATGATTGAAGAATTTGCCAGTCCCGACAAGTTTATCCTGTTGTTCGTCCCCCAGTTTTAAGCACTCCACAATTGCCAGCCATGCCTTCGGCTGTCTATGAAGAACCCTGAACTCAGGAATACCCTCCCCAGACCTCTCAAGCCTCTCTCTCCTGCCCAAGCACCTTAAACCCTACCTCTTTTTGATGGCTTGTTGCAATATGTTGGAATATTTGCCTGATAGTTCTCCATTCGAGCACTCTGGGACGGTACACTTTGTTTCAGATGCTGCTTAACTGTGAGATTTTTCTATTTTGGGGAAATTTGGAATTTGGAAATCTGTGTATGCTGTGGGGAAAATGGGTATTGGCGCAGTCCATCTGGGCACGCGTGCTGTCAATTTGTATCTGCCCCCTTGCTGGGGTCTGGACTGCTGAGTGCGCTCTTTCTCTTGGAGAAACATTTATTCCTTTCCCACAAGTGCTATTGATTTTTTTTGTGCTGACAAACAGACGCACAAAGACACCACTTCATAACTCACATCAGAATCAGATCTTACAGCAAGAACCACGGAGCCCCGGGAAGCAAATGCGGTGGGATGGAAGCAGCGATCGATAATCAGAGCAGATATCAAAAGAGGCTTTTTGTTGGCTCGAGGTAGAAATTGCTGGGCAGCCGCGCATCAGCAGTAATCCCTAAAACCACAATTAATGAATGTTTGTGGCAGCTTTAACTGCCTGTTTTATCCTCATCTGATGCTATGTTATAGCAGAGAAAACTGTTCCAGCCAGTGAGGATCTAGTTTTCTCCCTGTTCGCATCTCGCTCGCTTTTCCTGCTCCAGCAGTTGTTTGTTGAATTCTCCATCTGCTCCCCCTCCATCCCTGCCCAATCCTCATTTCTCCATTTCGTTGGAAATCATGGAATCTCCATAGCGCACAAGGAGGCCATTTGGCCCATCGAACCTGTGCCAGCAACTATCCCCCAAGCCCTTTCGCATCATTTCATATATTTACCCTGCTAAATTTATCATGGCCAATCCGCCCAACCTGCACGTCTTTGGAGTGTGGGAAGAAACCCACGCAAACACGGGACAACGCCATGCAGTCACCCAAGGCAGGAATCGAACTCAGGTCCCTGGAGCTGTGAGGCAGCAGTGCTAACCACTGTGCTGACCTCAGGACTGAGTTTAACGCTATGGTTTTGGATCAAGCCTGGAGACTTGGTTCTACTTTGGGTTGAGGTTAGATCAGTTTTCCATTCTAATCTGAGAGTAATCCCAGTATAGTGATACAGTTACTGGACTAGTAATCCAGAGGCCAAGGCTCTGAGAACAAGGGTTCAAATCCCACTACAGCTGCTGGTGGAACTTAAATTCAATTAATAAAAATCTGGGAGATAAAGATGGTCTCAGTAATGGTGACCATGACAACTATCATCAACTGTTGTTTAGAAAAACATGTGGTTTTGGCAAAGTGGATGTGGAGAGGATGTTGCCTCTTGTTGGAAGCAAGAAGGTGACTGTTTAAGAGTAAGTGGTTGCTCATTTCAGATAGAAACTAGGAGAATTTTGTCTCTGAGGGTTGCAAGTCTCTGGAACTCTCTTCCTCAAAAGGCAGTGGAAGCAGAATCTTTGAATATTGTTAAGGCAAAGCTGGATAGATTCTTGATAAAAAGGCCGGGGGGGGGAGGTGGTGAAAGGTTATTGGGAGCAGACAGGAATATGGGGTTGGAATCTGTACAGTGCAGAAGAGGCCATTTGGCCCATTGGGTCTGCATCATCTCTCTCACAGGGTATCTTGCATACATATCCCACACATTGACCATAGCTAATCCATCTAAACGACACATCTTTGGGCACTAAGGGGCAATTTAACATGACAAATCCACCAAACATGCAAATCTTACGAGTGTGGGAGGAAGCTGGAGCCCTCAGAGGAAACCCATGAAGACATGGGGAGAACGTGCAAATTCCACAGAGACAGTCACCCCAGGCCAGATTTGAACCTTGTTCCTGGTGCTATGAGGCAGCAGCGCTAACCACTGTGCCATCCATCAGATCAGCTATGATCTTATTGAATGACCGGCAGGCTCGAGGGATCGAGTGGCTTACTGCTCCGAATTCATATGTCAATATGTATGCTTGTTTAGTTCACTAATGCCCTTTTAGGAAGGAAATCTGCCATCCTTACTCGGTCTGGCCTACATGTGACTCCAAACCCACAGCAATGCGACTGATTTTTAACTACCCTCTGAAGTGGCCTAATTCATGGGATTGGCAATTAGTGATGGGCAACAAATTGTGGCCTTGCCAACAACACCCCATGAAAGGATAATGAACTCTGAGAGCAAATTAATTATTACTTGGAAGAGCATGGGTTAATAAAAGACAGCTAACACGGATCTGTTAAAGGCAAATCTTATCTGACAAGTGTGATTGATTTCTTTGATATAATAACAGAGATGGTTGACAGCAGTTTTTTAGTTGATGTATCTGTGGACTTTCAAAAAAAAACCACATGGTAGACTCGCTAATAAAATTGAATCCCACGGGATTAAAGGGGCAGTGGTAGCATAGATACAAAATCAGCTTCGAGCCAGAAAGCAGAGGACAGTGATAAATAATTGTTTAACAGACTGGAGGGAAATGGTGGCACAGTGGTTATCACTGTTGCCTCACGGCACCAGGGACCCGGGTTCAGTTCCCGGCTTGGCTCACTGTCTGTGCGGAGTCTGCACATTCGCCCCGTGTCTCCGGGTGCTCTGGTTTCCTCCCACAGTCCAAAAGAAGTGATGGTTAGGTGCATTGGCCATGCTGAATTCTCCCACAGTGTACCCGAACAGGCACTGGAGTGGGGATTTTCACAATAACTTCATTGCAGTGTTAAAGTTTATTCATTTGTCACAAGTACTCCAAACAAGTAGGTTTGTATTAATACTGCAATGAGGTTGCTGTGAAAATCCCCTAGTCACCACAATGTGGCGCTTGTTCAGGTACACAGAGGGAGAATTTAGCATGGCCAATGCACCTAACCAGCACATCTTTCGGACTGTGGGAGGAAACTGGAGCACCCGGAGGAAACCCACACAGACATGGGGAGAATATGGAGACTCCAGACAGACAGTGACCCAAGCTGGGAATCGAAGCAAGGTCCCTGGGGCTGTGAGGCAGCAGTGCTAACCACTGTGCCACCATGCTAATATAAGCATACTTGTGACACTAATAAACTTTAAGTCTACAGCAGTGATCTGCCTGATTTAGGACCATTACTCTCTGATACGTATCGGACTTGAATAAAGGGACCATAATTTCAAAGACAGCTGGTGCAAATCTTGGAAATGTAATAAGCAGTGAGGAGGACAGTAGCAGAATTAAGGATATAGACAATCTGGCAAAGTGGGAAGACATATGGCAGGTTAAATTTAATGCAGAGAAATATGACGTGATGCATTTTGCGAGGAAAGAATGAGAGACCATAAATGGAATGGAGCAATTTTAGAGAAGGTGCAGGAACAGAACGACTTGGGCGGTTACAAACAGATTCTTGAAGGTGACAGGACAAGGTAATAAAGCTATTAAAAATGCACCGAGGATCCTTGAACCTATAAGTAGAAGCATGACAGGATGGCACAGTGGTTAGCACTGCTGCCCCACAGGGCCAGGAACCCCAGGTTCAATTCTGGTCTCAGTTCACTGTCTGGGTGGAGTTTACACGTTCTCCCTGTGTCTACCTGAGTTTCCTCCAGGTGTTCCATTTCCTCTCTCACTCCAAAAAATGCGTGGGTTAGGTTGATTGGTCATAGTAAATTGCCCTTTAATGTCGGGGGATTAGTGGGGTAAATGTGTCGGGTAACAGTAACAGGACCTGGCTGGGATTGTGGTCAGCACAGACTCAATGGGCCGAATGGCCGCCTTCTCTGCTGTAAGGATTCCAGATTCTATGAACATATAAAATGCTAGGCATTTTGTTTTCATTCTTGGTAAGTGGCATCAGTGGCGAGGTCAGCATTTACTGCCCTTCCCGAATTGCCCTCGAGAAGGTGATGGTGAGCTACTTTCTTGAACGCTGCTAACCATGTGGTGCAGTTACACCCACTGTTAGGGAGGAAATCCCAGGATTTTGATCCAGAGACAGAACAGGAAGGGGATAAAGCGGGAAATCTTGTGGAGGTCCCAGGGTCTGCCTGAAGAAGTGGTGGCAATTTTCCTTATCCGGTCTGGCCTACATGTGACTCCAGAGGCACGACAATGTGGTTGACTCTCAACTGCCCTCCGGCAACTAGGGAAAGGCAATAAATACTGGCCAAACAGCGACGCCCATGTCCCATGAATGAATTTTTTTTAAAAATCTGCTCCTGTTCCTTACACCTTTTTCTATAATATAGAACAAACGTATCACCCAAAGTATAGTTAGTTATAGTCAGGCAGAGGAGGGTTACCAGACTGATTCCTGGGATGGCAGGACAATTTTAAAGTTTGTTTATTGGTGTCGCAAGTAGGCATACATTAACACCGCAATGAAGTTACTGTGAAAATGTCCTAGTCACCACATTCTACCACATGTTTAGACAGTGAGAGCCTTTTTTCCTCGGATGGCGATGGCTAACACGAGGGGACATAGCTTTAAATTGAGGGGTGATAATTATAGGATGGATGTCTGAGGTAGGTTCTTTACTCAGAGGCTAGTAAGGGCGTGGAATGCCCTGCCTGCAGCAGTTGTGGACTCGCCAACTTTAAGGGCATTCAAATGGTCAGTGGATAGGCATATGGATAACATTGGAATAGTTTAGGTTAGAGGGTCATTAGATTGGTTCCACTGGTCGGCGCAACATCGAGGGCCAAAGGGCCTGTACTGCGCTGTAATGTTCTATGTTCAGGTACACTGAGGGAGAATTTAGCACGGCCAATGCAATCAACCAGTACGTCTTTCGCACTATACGAGGAAACAGAACACCCAGAGAAAACTCATGTAGGCACTGTGAGAAAGTGCAGACTTCTCACAGACAGTGACCCAAACCTGGAATCGAACCTAGGTCCCTGGCGCAGTGAGGCAGCAGTTCTAACCACTGTGCCACCCCACATGGCACCATGACTCTGCCCACTACTTTCTATGGATAGTGAATTCTACAGAATTATCTCTGTTTCCTCTCATAGATGCTGCCAACCTGCTTAGTTATTCTGGCATTCTCTGTTCTTATTTTAAAGTTTAAAGCTTATTTATCAGTGTCACAAGTAGGCTGAGATTAACACTGCAACTAAGTTACTGTGAAAATCCCCTAATTACCACGCTCTAGCACCTTGTTCGCATGCACTGAGGGAGAATTTAGCACAGCCAATGCATCTAACCAGCACGTCTTTCAGACTATGAGAGGGAACCAGAGCACCCAGAGGAAACCCATGCAGACATGGGGAGAATGTGCAAACTCCACGCAGACAGTGACCCAAGCCAGGAATCGGAATCGGATCCAGCTCCCTGGTGCTGTGAGGCAGCAGTGCTAACCATTGTGCCGCTGTGCTGCCCCTATCCTCAGATCTGATGAGAGGTCACAGACCTGAAATGCTTAATCTGTTCCTCTCCACAGATGCTGCAAGACCTCATGGGTTTTCCCAGCATTTTCTGTTTGTATTTAAGATTTGTAGGGTCTGAAGTGTTTCACTGTGGCTGAAATGCTTATTTGGCGCTGTCTTGACTGTCCACCGATGAGATCAAACTCCCAGCCTGGGGAATTTTAGGCTAAAACTGGTGTTTTAGCGTTGAACAATGTCGCAACTTGTTTATTCTTCTGCCTTACTGAACCAGGTTTTCACTATACTTGTTAAAGTTTATTCATTAGTGTCACAAGGAAGCTTACAATGACACTGCAATGAAGTTACTGTGAAAATCCCCTAGTCACCACACTCTGGCGTCTGTTCGGGTACACTGAGACAATTCAGCATGGCAAATCCACCAAACCAGAACTTCTTTCAGACTGTGGGAGGAAACCAGAGCACTCGGAGGAAACCCACGCAGACACGGGGAGAACATGTAGACTCCGCATAGAGAGCGACCACAGCCAGGAATCCCTGGCGGGTCCCAGCTAACCATTGTGCCACCACTGACTAATGTATGAGGAGAGATTGAGTTAGAATTATATTCACTGGAGCTCAAAAGAATGAGGGGTGTTCTCACAGAAATCTATAATATTTCGACATGATTAGAACTGGGTCATTCCCAGAACAGCGTTCCCAATGATCTCCAGACCAGGGTTCACAGTCTGAGGATACAGAATAGACTGTTTAGGACAGAGACGAGAAGAAATTTCTTCACCCAGAGACTGGTCAGCCTGTAGAATTGGCTATCACAGAAAACAGTTGAGGCCAAAATAATCAGTTAGTACTTGGAGCGAAGGGGATCACGGGGCGAGGGGTGGAAGGAGGGTTCAGGCCATTGAGTTGGATGATCAGCAATGATCGTAATGAATAGCAGAGCAGGCTTACGGGGCTGAATGGCCTCCTCCTGCTCCTATTTTATGTTAAATATATTTCTTAAATGGAAGGCGAGTGACATTAGAGCATCGGAGCATAGAAACAGGAAGAGGCCAGTAAACCCTTCAAGCCATCATCGATTAGATCATGGCTGAACTGTATCTCAACTCCAGTTATCTGTCTTAGCTTCCCGCAATTCCCTCAGCTAAGAAAAACCCCAGCAGACTCAAACTTATGAGGTTCAATGATTTCAGCATTTCAGTGATAAGATAGAACATAACGTAAGAAATAGGAGCAGGAGTAGGCCATCTAGCCCCTCAAGCCTGCCCCGCCATTCAATAAGATCATGGCTGATCTGAAGTGGACCAGTTCCACTGACCCACCTGCTCCCCATAACCCTTAATTCCCTTATCGATCAGAAATCTATCTACCCGTGACTTCAACGAGGTAGCCTCCACCACTTCAATGGGCAAAGAATTCCAGAGATTCACCACCCTCTGAGAGAAGAAGTTCCTCCTCAACTCTGTTCTAAACTGACTCCCCCTTATTTTGAGGCTGTGCCCTCTAGTCCTGGTTTCCTTTCTAAGCGGAAAGAATCTCTCTACCTCTACCCTATCTAGCCCCCTTCATTATCTTATATGTCTCTATAAGATCACCCCTCAGCCTTCTGAACTCCAGAGGTGCACGTATCCCCAACTAATTCCTCTATTTTAAGACAGCAAAGAGCTGATGAATACCAGAATGGGGACTGAGGGTTGTAAAGATAAATTATCGTCGCCATCAAATGCTTGATGCAGCCAAGAAACTGTGAAGAAAAGAATCAGACAATGGTGGATGATAAGCATTACAGTGTTAGAGCAATATCCTGGGGGCTTTCCTTTCTGGTAGAGTAGAATAATATTGTAGGGGTGGCACAGTGGTGAGCACTGCTGCCTTACACCGCCAGGGACCCGAATTCAATTCCTGGCGCGGGCCACTGTCTGTGTGGATTTTGTACATTCTCCCCGTGTCTGTGCGGGTTTCCCCCAGGAGCTCTGGTTTCCTCCCACGCTCCAAAGATGTGCGGGGTTAGGTCCACCGACCGTGCTAAATTGTCCCTTGGTGTCAGGGGGCTAGCAGGCTAAATAAGTAGGGTTATGGGGGTAGGACCTGGGTGAGATTAAAAGCAAATTACTGCGGATGCTTGAGTCTCAAATCAAAAGAGAAATGGCTGGAAAATCTCCAAAAATCTGGCAGCGTCTGTAAGGAGAGAAAACAGCCAACATTTCGAGTCCGAATGACCTGGACTCGAAACGTCAGCTCTTTTTTCTTCTTACAGGTGCTGCCAGGCCTGCGTGGGATTGTTATCGGTGCAGAGTTGATGGGCCGAATGGTCTCCTTCAGCACGGAAGGGATTCTATGATTCTGCTTAAGCGAGGAGTTAGAAGTTGGGTCATCGGAACAAAAGGAGCTGGGAGATTCTCTTGAAAGTCACATTTACAGTGGATTTGGGAAGGGAAAATTGGGCCCCAAATCTGAAATAGAAGGGGGCAATTCAACAAATTTATGCTGCCTTATGCGCCAGGAGCGTTTGACAGATATTTGGGAATGTAAGTTGATGAAACTATGGCTTTGGTGCCCTGTTTTCCCATTTCCTTTCGCATCCTGGAACATCAAGTAAAAAGCGTAGATTTATGAGCTGTGTAAAAGACACCAGACTGTGACTGTGTCTGATTGGGGTTTTATACGAGCATTTATCTCTGTGAGATTTATAACTCCTGCGCACAGATGCTGGGGCATTCGCAGTTAGCTCTCGCAATTTTTGCTTTATGAACTGATTTGTTATTGATGAAGAATGCACAGCGTATTTCCCCTTCTGTCCCCGGGACAGCCGCGCAGTTGGTCTGCTGTTAACGTTGTTGCAAATATTAATATCGATATCAGAAACTAGCACGCTTGCCACATTCAGCGTCAGTTCCTCTATTCATCTGCTTTGAGAGGCAGTATCTGTGCACTGCTGTACCAAAATACAGGCTATCTCCACACCTTGTACAATCTGTACAAGTCTACATGCCTCACCCGCTGCTGTACACTCATATACATATATGCATATACATTATAAATTGGGGGTCAGTTTCGCTGAGGGGAGGCGATAGCCTAGTGGTATTATCACTGGACCGTTAATCCAGAAACTCAGCTAATGTCTCAGAGACCCGGGTTCAAATCCCACCACGATAGGTGGTGGAATTTGAATTCAATAAAAAAAAATCTGAAATTAAGAATTCACCATGAAACCATTGTCAATTGTCAAGAAATCCCATCTGCTTCTCTCGTGTCCCGAAGCGAAGAAAATCTGCCATCCTTAGCTGGTCTGGCCTACATGTGACCCCAGAGCCACAGCAATGTGGTCGACTATCAAATGCCCTCCAGGGGCAACTAAGGATGTGCAATAAATGATGGCCAGCCAGCGACACCCATGTCCTATGAATGAATATAAAAAAAAGTTAGCTGGACAGTTGGTTAGGAGGTAGTCTGATGCCAACAACACAGGTTCAATAGCTGTCATCTGAAGATTTTCAAATGCCCATTTCTTTAAAGGTTACAGAAACAGGCTTCAGCTTTCAGTGCAAGTTCCAAAAAAATGTTCCCCTGGGAGTTTTGATTGACTGGGATAGGTTAGAAAAAAAGTTGACATCTACTTTGGCAGGTCTAACAAAGCTCTTTCATGACATTTTCCTGGGGCCTTTAATAATGACAGTGAACGCTTGACTGAGTTTCAAAAGGTAAAATTTTCTTGTCAAGGTTTGCTGAATTCATAGTTTGGCACCTTAAAGAGTCTATTAAAGGATTCTCTGTCTCTGATGTACTTTCTGAATAGATGTCTGTTTCTACAAGACATTAAGCACTTGTGGAGATTAAGTGGCTCTGTGCAAGATTTTTTTTCCAATATCAAGTGTGGCCAAGTGAGAATTGTATTAGATTGTTTGAATATTTCTTTTCATCTCCAGTTGTCTCCTGAGGTCTGCCCATGGTGAGTAGTTATGAAGATGGCATTGAGGGTATACGGAGCAACTCAGGCAACATACCTTATTAGCCAACATCCAGCTCTTAAACTTAGGTGTACAGGGCACGATTTCAAAATTTGCAGATGCTATAAAACCTGCAAGTATTGTGAACTCTGAGGAGGATAGGAATAGTGATAGATTATAAGAGGCCATAGGCTGATGGAATGAGCAGAAAAATATGAAGTGCTACATTTTTGGTAGGAAGATCAAGGAAGGGCAATATAAAATGAAGGGAGGTGTATGTGCATAACTTATTGAAGGTAGCAAGACAATTGAGAAAGTGATTAAAACAGTGCCTGAACCCTGGATTTTATAAAGAGGCGGAAAGTACCGCGGAATTCTCCAATCTCACCTGCAGCTGGGATTCTCCAGTCCTGCTGCAGCAAATGAAGATATGGCTGAGTGTCAAATTCTCAGACTTGAACACAATGGCTGCAATTCTGCATTCCCACTTGCTACCACTAGGAGCAGAAGCTGTTGTCCGACCCGCACTCACTCCGATTCCGTGACGGCGAGGTGGTAGAGCTCTGGCCATTTTTATTCAGTGAGTGGTTAACAGCTGGAATGCACTGCTTGAGAGGATGATGGAGGTTGAATCAATCAAGGCTTTCAAAAAGGGATTGGATGTACCCCCTCGAAGAATAAAATAATTCAGAGTTTTGGGGAAAAATGCAGTGGAGTGAGCCAGGTTGAGCTGCTCTTGCAGAGGGCAGGGATGAACTTGATGGGCTGAATGGCCTCTCTTGGTTTGCTTTACAATTCTTTGGTTCAGTAACAATATGGGAGAGTGTGAAGTGATCCATTCTGAATGAGAAGAGATAAATATAAACTCAGTGGTATAATTTTACAAGGGTTTCAGAAAGACACAAATATTTAAAGGTGTTTGGATAAGTTGATGAGGCTCTTTAAAAAGCAGAAGGCACAATTGACATAAAAAAAAATCCAGAGATGAAATGAGGAGGACTTTTCCTTATATTCAGCGGGAATACGAGAGGCATAGATAGGGTGGATTGTCAGAGGCTTTTTCCCAGTGTGGAAGGGGCGACTACAAGAGGGCACAGGTTGAGAGGGGGTAAGTTTAGAGGAGATGTGCAGGGAAGGTTTCTCACACAGAGGGTGATGGGTGCCTGGAACACACTGCCAGCGGAGCTGGTGGAAGCAGGCACGTTAGCAACGTTCAAGATAGGCACCTGAATGGGAGGCGAACAGAAGGATAGAAACCGTGTATCGGCACAGGCTTGGTGGGCCAAAATGCCTGTTCCTCTGCTGCATTGTTCTTAATTCTTTGGTTGTTCTGATCTGAAAGGGTGAGAGAAACAGATTCAATAGTAACTTACAACAATGAATCGGATAAAAACTACAGAGGGAGAGACGTGTCGGGCTATGGTGGGAAGAGCGTGAGGGCAATGGATCTAATTTGATCGCTCTTTTAAAGAGCCAGCATAGACACAATGGTATGAATAGCCTCCTCCTTTGCTCAAAAGCAGCCAGAGCTCTAGGCTAGCTGCACATCACAATCAGAGTCCAATTCATAAGGATTCACTGACAAGAAATGTGACTTTGACTGGAATGTGCGAGAGCCCAAATACTGTAACATTATTAGGACCAACAGATTAATGCCACATGAGACTCTGCCTTCCCCTTAACGTATCCTTCTATTCATTTCGCACGCATATTTATCTAGCTCCCCCCTGAATGCAGCTTCCCCTGAGTGCGCCGGTTAAACTCTATGCTGCAGGTGTGATCTTATGGGAAATAAAACATTCTAAGTGTCAAGCGAGCAGAAAACAGGGACAGTTATGGTGCCAGGGTGCCTGGTGGGCAGTGCCAGGGTGCCTGATGGGTGCCCAGTGGGGGCAGTGCCAGAGTACCCAGTGGGCAAGATCCAGGGTGCCCCCATGGGCACTGCTTAGCCATGCCCTTGACCACTGGGGGCTTCAATGACCTCTGATCGATCCACCCACCCCACCCCACTCCCTTGGCAAGGCCTGATCTCTGCTGATAGAGACCATCTGTGATTCCCACTGGTGTGAGGACTGATCAGTGAGGAGGTACAACATGTGAGGCCGAATGATGCCACTTGGGACTCATTAATGATATGCTCAGCATGTCAGTAATATTTAGATTGGCTTTGTGTCCTTTCTGGGCGTCAATGCCAATAATATTTGAATCATCGATCGTCACAGGTGAGGTGCCTGAAGATTGGAGAGTGGCAAATGTTGTGCCTTTGTTTGAAAAGGGCTGTGGGGAAAAGCCTGGGCACTACAGGCCAGTGAGTTTCACATCTGTGGTGGGTAAGTTGTTGGAAGGTATTTTGAGACAGTAAGAAGTCTCTCAGCATCAGTTTAAAGTCCAGCAGGTTTATTTGGTAGCAAAAGCCAGTGGCTTTCGGAGCACTGCTCCTTTGTCAGGTACGGCTGACTTACCTGATGAAGGAGCAGTGCTCCAGAAGTGATTTTTGCTACCAAATAAACCTGCTGGACTTTATCCTGGTGTTGTGAGACTTCTTACTGTGTTTACCCCAGCCCACTGCCGGCATCTCCACATCATGGTATTTTGAGAGAAAAGATCTGCAGGCATTTAAAGATGCAAGGACTGATTTAAGGACAGTCAGCATGGCTTTGTGAATGGAAAATCATGTCTCGCGAATTTGATTGAGTTTCCTTTTTGAAGGGGTAACCAAGAAGGTGGATGAGGGCAGTGCAGTTGATGTTGTCTACATGGACTTTAGCAAGGCCTTTGACAAGATACCACATGGTAGGTTGTTGCATAAGGTCAAATCTCACAGGATCCAGGGGTGAGGTGTCTAAATGGATACAAAATTGGCTTCTTGCCAGAGGATGATTGTAGAAGGTTGTTTTTCAAATTGGAGGCCAATGACCTGCAGTGTGCCTCAGGGATCAGTACTGGGCCCACTGTTATTTGTCATTTATATTAATGATTTGGATGAGAATATAGGGGCCATGGTTGGTAAATTTGCAGATGACACCAAGATTGGTGGCATAGTGGACAGTGAGGAAGGTTATCCCAGATTGCAACAGGATCTTGATCAATTGGGCCAGTGGGCTGATGAATGGCAGATGGAGTTTAATTTAGATAAATGCAAGGTGATACACTTTGGTAGATTGAACCAGGGCAGGACTTACTCAGTTAATGGTAGGATGCTGGGGAGAGTTACAGAACAAAGAAATCTAGGGGTACATGTTCATAGCTCATTGTAAGTGGAGTCATAGGTGGACAAAGTGGTGAAGAAGGCATTCAGCATGCTTGGTTTCATCGGTCAGAACATTGAATACAAGAGTCTTGTCGAAGTTGCACAAGATATTGATAAGGCCACACTTGGAATACTGTGTACAGTTCTGGTCACCATATTATCGAAAGGATATTATTAAACTAGAAAGATTGACTAGTATGCTACCCAGACTTGATGGTTTGAGTTATAAGGAGAGGCTGAATAGACCGGGACTTTTTTCTCTGGAGCGTAGAAGGCTGACGGGTGACTTTATAGAGGTCTATAAAATAATGAGGGACACATATCAGCTAGATAGTCAATATCTTTTCCCAAACGTAGGGGAGTCTAAAACTAGAGGGCATAGGTTTAAGGTGAGAGGGCAGAGATATAAAAGTGTCCAGAGGGGCAATTTTTTCACACAGAGGGTGGCGAGTGTCTGGAACAAGCTGCCAGAGGTGGTAGTAGAGGCACGTACAATTTTTGTCTTTTAAAAAGCATTTAGACAGTTACACAGGTAAGATGGCTATAGAAGGATATGAGTCAAATGCGGGCAACTGGGATTAGCTTAGGGATTTAAAAAAAAGGGCGGCATGGACAAGTTGGGCCGAAGGGCCTGTTTCCATGCTGTAAACCTCTATGACTCTAACTGCGTGCGGCGAGAAATGTGATTTTTCGTTCCGCCTGCAAACTTGCTGGCTTAACGCACCAATCGACTGGCGTGGCGAGCTGGTAAGATCGCACCCTGGGATTCAGACACTGTGCGATGTGAAGGAGCATCGGAAAGGCTCCTCAAGCAGCACTGAAATACTGTCAGTGTTTCCACCATCAGTAATCAGCGAGCCACTGCACATTTTCTGGATGGCCTTGCTCGAGGAGAAAGGTGGCTGACTCACTTTGTCTCCAGACAATTCTTGCTAAGGGTCTGGCTTGACACATCAATATGCAGCTCATTAATGAGGCAGTGGGAAAATTGGTTTCTAAGAGGCTGTTTTATCACCCGCTCCATTTCTCGTGGCATGTTGTGTTTCCAGCCTGATCGGTGGTTTTACACAACAGCCTCCTCGGAACACGGCTAACTCGAAGGAGGTGCCTGCCACAGGGGCTCGGCAAACTGTCACCAAACGCACAAGCAATGGGAAAGGAAGTTAGGCAGCGTCCCCATTTACAAATAGATCTGGTCTCAAATGAGTTGTGAATTAACGGAGTCATGCCCCCAGAGAGATTTAAAGGGGCAATGCGATTCTCTTGATGGGTTAACACGTTTATCCAATTGCTGACCGTGTCACATAACACTGAAGGTCACGCACCCATTTTCGCCAGGTGTGCTTCTCAACGGGTATTGGGTCAGCTGATGCCAATGACAGCCAAATAAAGATGAGTGATAATAGAAAGATCATAGCAAGGGCCTCAATTTCAACATGGGTGGAAAATGATTGATGTGCCAATACTCTACTTTCAAACTCCTCAGTACTGCACTCCCGCCATGCCTACAATTTCCTCCAATCCTCCAGGATGGGATGGTGGCATAGTGCAGCACTGCCAGGGGCCCAGGTTCAATTTCCGGCTTGGGTCACTATCTGTTTGGAGACTGCTTGTTCTCCCCGTGTCTGCGTGAGGTTCTTCCGTGTGCTGCGGTTTCTCCCTACAGTCTGAAAGACGCGCTGGTTAGGTGCATTGACCCAAACAGGCACCAGAATGCGGAGACTCGGAGATTTTCACAGTAACTTCATTGCAGTGTTAATGTAAACCTACTTGTTTGGAGTGCCGAGTGGATGATCCATCTCGGCTTCCTCCAGTGGTCCCCAGCATCAGAGTTGCCAGTCTCCAGCCAATTTGATTCACTCCACATGATATCAAGAAACAATTGGAGGCACTGGATACTACAAATGCAGTGGGCCCTGATTAATATTCTAACAATAGTACTGAAGACTTGTACTCTAGAACTTGCAGCTCCTCTAGCCAAGCTCTTCCAGTGCAGTTACAGCACTGGCATCTACCCGATTAATTATCCAGGTATATCCTGTACACAAAAAGGACAAATCCAATGCCCCATCAATCTACCCTAGATCATCAGTAAAGTGATGGAAGGGGTCATCAACTCCGCTATCAGCTCAGCAATAACCTGCTCAGTGAAGCCCAGTTTGGTTTCGCCAGGGTCACTCAGCTCCTGACCTCATTACAGCCTTGGTTCAAACATGGACAAAAGAGCTGAATTCCAGAGGTGAGGTGAGAGTGACTGCCCTTGACATCGAGGCCGCATTTGATCGAGTGGCATCAAATAGCCCTAGTGAAACTGGAATCAATGGGTATCGGGGGAAAACTCTCTACTGGTTGGAGGCATACCTGGTACATAGGAAGATGGTTCTGGTTGTGGAGGGTCAGTCATCTCAGCTCCAGGACGTTTCTGCAGGAGTTCCTCAGGGTAGGGCCCTAGGCCCAACAATCTTTTCAGCTGCTTCATCAATGACCTAACCTCCATCACAATGTCAAAAGTGGGAATGTTCAGCGATGATTGCGCAATGTTCAGCACCGTTTGCGACTCCTCAGATACTGAAGCAGTCCATGTTCAAATTCAACAAGATTTGGGCTGACAAGTGGCAAGTAATATTCACGCCATGCAAATGACAGGCGATGACCATCACCAATAAGAGACGGTCTAACCACTGCCTCATAACATTCAATAGTGTAACCATCACTGAATCCCCCACTGTCAACATCCTTGGGGTTACCATTGACCAGAAACTCAACTGGACTCACCATACGAGCACAGTGGCTACAAAAGAAGCTCGGCGGCTATGAATACTGACTGAGATATTGCAGAGCTCTGGGTGAGTCCTCTCCACTGCCAGAAAAGACATGGCTGGGGATGGGATTAATGGAAAATCCTGCAGAGTCCCTGCCTATTTTTAAGGCAGAGGCAGATAGATTCTTGATAAACTCCCACCCCCTTGTTAATCGGGGGCAAGCACAAAATGTGGAGTTGAAGTTGGAATCAGATCCACCATGTTCTTATTGAAGAAGGCACAAGGGACTGAGTGGCCTAGTCTTGCTGCTAATTCCATTTTTTGTAAGTCCATATATGTTATTCCTGTCCCATACCAATACGGTTGACTTTTCAGTGCCCTCGGAAGTGGCCTGGCAAGCCATTTCTACAAACCTATGCATCAAAAGCAGGAGTAGGCCTCCGGATCCCTCGAACTTTCTCCATCATTCAGTAAGAGCATGACTGATCTGATTGTAAGTGGAACCCCACATTTCTGTCTACCCCCCTATCACCCTGCATGTTAACCAAAGAATCTAGCATTCCTGGCACAGTGGTTAGCACTGCTGCCTCACAGCCCCAGGGACCTGGGTTTGACTCCCAGCTTGGGTGACTATCTGTGTGAAGTCTGCATGCTCTCCCAGTGTCTGTGTGGGTTTCCTGCAGATAGTCCGGTTTCCTCCCACAGTCCAAGGACATGCTGGTTAGGTGCATTGGCTGTGCTAAATTCTCTCTCTCTCTCAGTGTAGCCGAACAGGCGCCAGAGTGTGGTGACACGGGGATTTTCACAGTAACTTTATTACCATGTTAATCTAAGCCTATTTGTGACACTAAAAAATAAACTTTAAAATAT
The DNA here is from genome assembly GCF_965287045.1 of Carcharhinus amblyrhynchos. Taxonomy (NCBI): domain Eukaryota; kingdom Metazoa; phylum Chordata; class Chondrichthyes; order Carcharhiniformes; family Carcharhinidae; genus Carcharhinus; species Carcharhinus amblyrhynchos. The sequence continues at coordinate 118,088,263 of NC_137328.1, read as the reverse complement.
TACAAGACTCTACTTCCACTGCCTTGAGTAAGAGGGTGGCATAATGGTTAGAATTACTGCCTCACAATTCCAGGGACCCAGGTTCGATTCCCGCCTTGGGTCACTGTCTGCGTGGAGTGTTCTCCCCGCGTCTGTGTGTGTTTCCTCTGGGGTGCTCCGGTTTCCTCCCACACTCCAAAGATGTGCAGGTCAGGTGGATTGGCCATGCTAAATTGCCCCTTGATGTCCCAAGATATGTCGGGCAGGGAGATTCGCTGTGACTGGGTAAGATACATTGCCATAGAGTTGGTGCAAACATGGTGGGGTGAATGGTCTTCTCCTGCACTGTTGGGATTCTGTGATTCTATGATTAAGAAGTGAATTTCAGAGACCAGACCGTGCAAGAATAGCAAGTCTCTATCAATAAAGGAGCAGGAAACTCAATCAGTTGGGTTTTTATGACAACCCACCAATTTCACAGTCACTTTTATTGATATCGGCTTTTTTATTAGCCGGTGTATTAATCCTCAAGCTGCCACACTGGGAACATTAATTCTCTGGATAATAAATCCAGACTTCTGCATGGCTACCAATCCAGCCACGAAAGCATGATGCCCTGGAATGATGCATTCAAACTGGTGAAATGGCACTTGTGCTAAATTGCATAGTGATTTGATTAAATAGTTAAATTCGAATGTCGCAAATCTATTTCTGGCTGGGCTCCAGCAGAGCCTTGTGCAAAAAACAGCTTGCAAAGCCCAGAATTTACTTTGTACGTGTTTATTATTTTTTTCTCCTTTTTTTTTCCCCCTCACCCCACTGCACAAAGCAAACTTAAATCAAGGCAGCCGAGCTGATGGGGAAAGCTGTAAAAAATGGCAATTAGAACTATTGAAACTATTCGCATAATTTATTGACGTCCAGGGATTAATTTGGGCCTGTTAGCCAAAAGTGTTTCACTTCATCAAACACAGACAGGTTTGGCCAAGTAATAAGTCAGAGTCGCTCAGGGGCTGTGGGGTGGAGGTGGAGGGGAGGGGAGTGTGGAGAGAGAAAGAGGAAGGATTTCTGTAACACTGGGAGGTGGCTCAGACCCCGATTTGAGAAATGTGCCCACTATCAAGTTCATTCTGTTCAATCAGTGTAAAGACTGACCTCTCCAGCAGGCGACGTCAACTTCATTTAGAAATTATAACTGAGCGCTAATAGATAGCAGATTGTGTGGCACTTAAAGGAATTATAGCGCACAGACATTCCTTTAATTCTCAGGAGGCCATCATTTTGGGCCTTGATGTCTTGGGATTTAACAGTCTGGAAACTCAGGACACTTGTCCAAAACATCTCTCCCTGCTATTTTGGCAGAGATCATGGGCTGGCACTTTTAAATAAAACAGAAACAGGGTGACATGGTAGTTAGCACTGATACCTCGCAGCACCAGGATCCCGAGTTCGATTTCCAGCTTGGGTCACTCTTCGTGTAGAATCTGCACAGTCCCCCCGTGCCTGTGTGGGTTTTTTTTTTTGCAGGTGCTCTGGTTTCCTCCCACAGTCTGAGATACGTGCTGGTTAGGTGCACTGGCCATGCTAAATTCTCCCCCATGTGGTCGAACAAGTGCCAGACTGTGGCGATTAGGGGAATTTCACAGTAATTTCATTGCAATATTAATGTAAGCCTTACTTGTGACGAATAAATAAACTTTAATTCATGTGCTGGTTAGGTGCGTTGACCATACTAAATTCTCCCTCAGTGTGCCCAAACAGGCCCTGGAGCGTGGCGACTCGGGGATTTTCACAGTAACTTCATTGCAATGTTAATGTAAACCTACTTGTGACACTAATAAATACTCTTTAAGAGGAAACATCCTCTCCATGGCTATCTTGTCAATTCTGTTTATCATCTTATATACCTCAATTAGATCTCCTTCCGTTCTTCTACACGCCATAGAGTATAGGCATGAACTGCTCAGTCTCTCTTCATAAGATGAACATCTCATATCTGGAATCAATCTACTGAATCTCCTCTGAATTGTCTCTAATGCCACTACATCTCCCTTCAAATAAGGGGACTCCGGTGCCTATTTGGGTACACTGAGGGAGAATTTAGCATGGCCAATGCACCAAACCAGCACGTCTTTCGGACTGTGGGAGGAAACAGGAGCACCTGGAGGAAACCCACGCTGACACGCAGAGAATGTGCAGACTCTGCACAGATAGTGACCCAAGTTAGGAATTGAACCCAGGTCCCTGGCATTGTCAAGCAGTAGTGCTAACCACTGTGCCATCCAATAAAGGTTGCTTTTATCTGTGACATTGCAGGATTGCTGCATCAGTGAAGCAGTAATCATCCGATGCAATTACTTCCCATTGTTCTAACTGAGCTTTTCTATGTATTTTTGCAAGCATTATTGAAACAGTAAGATGCATGTCTGCTGGCTCTTTACCAAAGCACTTATCTTAAGAGATAACGGTTATCTTCAACTTCAACTCATCAACTATTTATCTAAAATCCTGGTGGTTAAATGCTGAAGGTATAAGTCTATGCTGTGCTGTGTCTATAAGTAATAACTTATTCATGCAAGTCAGACTCAAGTGCGTTTCGGAATTTGTAATGTGCTGTACAAACAGAGAATTCCACAATGAGTTAATTAGTTAATAAATCAACTAAGAAAATGCAGTATAAACAAGCTCCCATTCCTGCAAGGAAAATGACATGCCAATGTGTACACCTTGCAGCCAGGAAGTGGTGGGGTTAGGTTTCTGTGCTGTCTTCTTAAAGAAAGGAAGAAGAGGGCTAATGTTTATCTTACACAGCCTCAGGACACCTCAGAGTGCTTTATAATCCACTAAGGTTCTTCCAACGTGCAGTCATTTTGTAGCGTTGGATTTTCTTACTGAAATGACATCAGTGAACCAGATGGGTTTTAATGACAGGGAATCATTGAATCCTACAGTGCAGGAAGAGGCCATTCAACCCATCAAATCTGCACCGACCGTAGTCCCACCCAGGCCCTATCTCCATAGCCCCATGCATTTACCCGAGCTAGCCCCCTGACACCAAGGGGCAATCGAGCATGGCCAATCCACCAAACCTGCACATCTGTGGGAGGAAACGGTAGCACCCAGAGAAAATCCATGCAGACACGGGGAGAACATGCAGACTCCGCACATACAGTGACCCAAATTGAGAATCAAAACCAGGTCCCTGGCGCTGTGAGAAAGCAGTGCTAACCACTGTGCCACTACACCACCCGATGACAATGATTTTATGGCCATCGTTAAGACTTTTAATTCAAGTTTTTTTTAATTGAATGGAAATTTCACCATCTGACCTTGGTGAGATTTGAAGAGATTATGCCATCACCTCCCCTTCGGATGGCATCAGCTGAGATTTGCCTTTTCTTAAACCCTGGAGTTGGAATGAATCTGAGAGGCAAACAGGCTATTCATAGAGACATGGCTGATAGTGTAATGCAGGGAAGCTTGACTGCAAATCACTTTCCTTTTCTCTTGTCTTTCTCTTACAACTAACTCATAGTGGAATGAATCATTGGCTGGAATTTTCTAACCTTTTGTGAAAGGACGGGAATCCAGATGGAAGTTTACAAAATGACGAGGAGACGTGGATAGAACGGACAGTCGGAGCTTTTTTCCCAGGGTAGAAATGCCAATTATATGGGTTCGGAGGTTGAAGGTAAAAGGGGAAAAGATTAAAGGAGATGTGAGAGACAAGTTTATTAATACAGAGGATGGTAAGTGTCTGGAATGCGCTGCCAGAGGAGGTGGTAGACGCAGATAGAATAACAATGTTTGAGAGGCATCTTGACAAATACATGGATAAGTAGAGAATAGAGGGATATAGACTGCGTAGAGGCAAAAGATCTTTAGTTTAGAAAGGCCTCATGTATCTGTGCAGGGCCAGTTTCTGTGCTGGACTGTCCTTTGTTCTATGTAAGTATCTAGAAATGCAATTTTTTTAAGAATTCACCTTTTAAAGTTCTGTGCCTCTCTTTACTCCTCGGTGAAGCTGAACACAGACCTACCAACAATAGCTTCTCAAGGGCAATAAATTCTTCACAAGTAGGCAATTATTTAATTTATAGACAAGCATTTATTTAACACGTCAAGATTTTAAGGACTAAATTAGTGCATAACAACAATCATCAAGCATCTCTACAGTGCTCCTTATGTGTGGAGAGATACATCAAAACATTTTACAGTTTAATGAACAAAGAACAAACAGTAGCAACAAGGTACTTTCACTTCGCACCTTTAACATTTCCAGAGACAGGGGAGGCAATAGCCGAGTGGTATTAATGCTAGACGTTAATCCAGAAAACCCAACTAATATTTCGGGGCGTCCAGGTTCGAATCCCACCATGGCAGTTGGTGGTGGTTTGTCTGTTCATTGGTATCATCTTCCTCCCAGAAGGTTGACTGCCAAGGTTCTCCACCTCCTTGGGCAGGCGGTGGCCTAGTGGCATTATCGCTGGATTATTAATCCAGAAACTCAGCTAATGTCCTGGGGACCTGGGTTCGAATCCTGCCATGGCAGCTGTTGGAATTTGAATTCAATAAAAAAAATCTCTGGGATGACTGTGAAACCATTGTCGATTGTCAGAAAAACCCATCTGGTTTACTAATGTCCTTTGGGGGAGGAAATCTGCCATCCTTACCTGATCTGGCCTACATGTGACTCCAGAGCCACCATTGACTCTCAACTATCCTCCAAGAGGCAACTAACTATGTACAGTAAACGCCAGCCAGTTAGTGATGCCAATGTCCCATGAATGAATAAAAAATAATAATCAAATAAACTTGACACTGAGACACATGAGGAAATTTTGAGACTGAAGCTTGGTCAAAGAGGTAGATTTTAAGGAGAGCCTTAAGGTTGGAGAGGCTTAAGAAGAGAATTCCAAAGCCTAGGGCCCAGGTTAATTGAAAGCACTGCCAATGGTGGAGATCAGAAAATCATAGGATCTACAGTGCAGAAGGAAGACATTTGGCCCATCAATGCTGCATGGACAACAATCCCACCCACGTCCTGTTCTATCCTTGAAACCCCACATATTTACCCTACTAATCTCCCTGACATTAAGGGGCAATTTATCCTGGTTAATTAACCTAACCAGCACATCTTTGGACTGTGGGAGGAATCCAGTGCACCTGCAGGAAACCCATGCAGGCACGGGGAGAATGTGCAAACTCCACACAGACAGTCACGCAAGGGTGGAATTGAACCCAGGTCTCTGGCACTGAGAGGCAGCAGTGCTAACCACTCTGCCACTGTGTCACCCCAAATCCAGAGTGTTCAAGCAGTCCAGATGTGAATTTAAAGCTGAGGTGTGTAGAAATTTCTCCTCGCAAAGTTTGGTGAATCTCTGGAATTCTCGATCCGAAAAGCTAGCAGAGGCTGGATTGTTGGAAGTATTTAAAGTGGATAAATTTTTGATAGATTGGGGAACAGAGGGGCTATGGGGAAATGGCACAGAAAAGGAGTTGAGGCCGGCAGAGATCAGCTATGGTCAGGGCAGGCTTAAAGGGCCTGGCGGCGTCCTCCTGCTTCTATTTGTAGAGGAGCATAAGTATCTCAGCAGGTTGTAAAATGGGGGAAATTACAGAGAAAGGGTGGGGAAAGGCCGTGGCAGGATTGGTAAACACAGTGGCTAGCACTGCTTCCTCACAGCATCAGGGACCTGGGTTTGATTCCCAGCTGTCTGCGCGGAGTCTGCACATTCTCCCCGTGTCTGCGTGGTTTTCCTCTGGATTCCCCTGTTTCTTCCCACACTCTGAAAGACATGCTGATTGGGGTGCATTGATCATGCTAAGTTCTCATTCAGAGTACCCGAACAGGCGCCAGAGTGTGGCGACTAGGGGATTTTCACAGTAACTACATTGCAGCGTTAATGCAAGCCGACTTGCGACGCCATTAAAGAAACTTAAGAAACAAGCACAGTGATTTCTAACACTGAGCTGGTACGTACAATGCAACAATTTTCTCCCTTTGACTTCCTCATTAACCTCGTCTTCCAATCCTCTTCTCAACAAGACTGGCAACACCCTGCACCATTGCTCCTTTGATCTCTCCTCTGGGGTGTATCTGTCTCTTTTAAACAGTTGTAAACCGCTCAGTTTAGCCTGTAGACGAGGGAAGAAAGTTCCCTGCCTCTGACAGGCTGTTAAGGGCCACTTGCCGAATAACTTCTGGCACCCTTAATCCATCTCCTGGCAGATATTAGCTGGCAGCATCAAACTGGCCTGGATTTTGCTCGAAGAAGTCCGGGGGCTAGACTCTGAAGCACGTCTGCAGTCACTTTCTTTCTCCCACCAAAATTACTCCTTCTGGCCATTGCAAAATCATCATTTTGACAATGACCTTCTGGACAAATTGCTCTCGACTGTAACGTATTAATTTTAATCCTCTTAGGTAATTGTCATCTTCCGCTCAGGTGGTCTATAATCATTTTCATGTGCCTATTTACGGGAATACAGCATAAAGTGATCACTTCACCGGGGGATTAATTGGTCCAGGGAAGCAGAAGTTTCTAGATGTGACAGACAAGGGCAGCATGGTGGCACAGTGGTTAGCACTGCTGCCTCACAACAGCAATTCGATCCCCGTTTTGGGTCACTGTCTGTGCCGGGGTTTGCACATTCTCCCCGTGTCTGCGTGGGTTTCCTCCGGGTGAATCGTAGAATGTCTCCAGTGCAGAAGGAGGCCGTTCAGCCCATCGAATCCGCACCGACCACAATCCCACCCAGACGCTTTTCCCGTAACCCCACATATTTACCCTGCCAATCCCTCAAATACTAGGCTCAATTTAGCGTGGCCAATCAACCTAACTCACACATCTTTGGACTGTGGGAGGAAACCAGAGCACCCGGAGGAAACGCATGCAGGGCCGAGGCCGAAATTGAAACCGGGTCCCTGGTGCTTTGAGGCAGCAGTGCTAATCACTGTGCCACCATGTTGCCCAAACTGGGTGCTCCGGTTTGCTCCCATAGTCTGAAAGATGTGCTGGTTAAGTGCATTGGCCATGCTAAATTCTCCGTCAGTGTACCCAAGCAAGTGCTGGAGTGTGGCGACTAGGGGAATTTCACAGTAACTTCATTGCAGTGTTAACGTAAGCCTGCTTGTGACACTAATGAATAAACTTAAACAACCAAATCCTTTTCTCTGGCTTCGTCTTGGCGATTGCTCCTTTCAAATCCAATCACAGTCCTCACATGCAGTTATCTCCCACGCCTCCCATTCAATTCAATACAAGGTTGCCAAGGTGCTGATCAACTGTCACAGGCTTGAGGGAGAAATCACCCCATGTAATTCAAATGCGAACAATGTTTCGCCATAAGTTCAATTGTACAAAGAACAAATCATAGAAATCATAGAAACCCCACAGTACAGAAATAGACCATTCAGCCCAACGAGTCTGCACCGACCACAATCCCACTCAGGCCCTACCCCCATGTCCGTACATATTTTACTCACTAATCCTCTAACCTATGCATCTACGGTCAATTTAGCATGCCAATCAACCTAACCTGCACATCTTTGGACTGTGGAATGAAACCAGAGCGCCTGGAGGAAACCCACGCAGACGCGAGGAGAATGTGCAAACTCCACACAGACAGTGACCCACACCGGGAATTGAACCCAGGTCCCTGGAGCTGTGAAGCAGCAGTGCTAAGCACTGTGCTACCATGTGAAAAGAACAATACAGCACAGGAACAGGCCCTTTGGCCCTCTAAGTATGCACCGATCATGTGTTCTGAACTAAACCATCCGTTTGTATCCCTCTATTCCCAGTCTGCACATGAGGCTATCTAGATAAGTCTTAAATGACCCTTGCATGTCTGCCTCAACCACCTTGCTTGGTAGTGCATTCCAGACCCCCACCATCCTCTGTGTAATATACGTCCCCCCACATACCTGTATTGAACCTCGCTCCCTCACCCTTACCTTGAACTTGTGACCCCTTGTGTTTGTCATTTCCGAGCTGGGGAGAAGCTTCCGACTGTTCATCCTATCTATGCCCTTAAACCAGTCGTGTACCTATGACTGTCGGCATCTCATAGAAACCCTACAGTGCAGAAAGAGGCCCTTCGGCCCATCGAGTCTGCACCGAACACAGTCCCACCCAGGCCCTACCCCCATTTCCCTACATATTATACCCACTAATCCCTCTAACCTACGCATCCCTGGACACTAAGGGGCAATTTCTTAGCAGGGCCAATCAACCTAACCCGCACATCTTTGGACTGTGGGAGGAAACCAGAGTACCTGGAGGAAACCCACGCAGACACGAGGAGAATGTGCAAACTCCACACAGGCAGTGACCTGAGCCGGGGAACGAACCCAGGACCCTGGAGCTGTGAAGCAGCAGTGCTAACCACTGCGCTACCATGCCACCCTCTTTGACTTGGATTGTCAGCTGTTTAAATCCAAGCTGCCACAGAAACAGCTCTGGGCACATTTGAAGCAGCTTGGATCATTCAAATCTGGGCAAGTCAGTTTGGAGCTTTCAGGGTTAGATCAGTACGAGGAAGGGAGTCAATGTGAATACGTAATATTGATATGAAAGAACTGAGATTTAGCCCAGAGACTGCAGACATATGTTACGCCCCTTTTCCAGGAACGAGTTAGCATGGCTTCCACTGTGAATGCATCAGTCAGTGTTATTTACAGAGTTCAATAGACTCACTAGTTCAAAACCTGAAATGAAGGTGTGATGTTATGTGATGTTCTCCATTAGCGATGGAAGAACATTTCTGTGGTGATACAGGATGTATCCAGTGGAGAAATAAATTACCAGGCAGCTTTTTTTCTCTCTCTCCGCATAATCCTGGACTTGTGAGTGAAAGCTTACTTATATACCGGATACTCCCAGGGTCCTAGAGAGAGTTGGGATTAAGCTGTGGGAATAATTGGACGTACACAAGAACTTTCCACTCCACTCCCCCCTCTCTCCCTACCCCTTCCCCCCGCCGTTGACCTGTGGCACAATCTTCTGATCCCGCTGATGTCGACAGGGTTTTGCATGCCTGGTGCCGCTGGGGAGCGCATGCAGAGGGTTGCCATCGGCAGAGCTGGAAGACCCCGCCAGCAGGGAGGGTCAAAGAATTTTGGCTACGGTTTGGGCGAAGGGAGGATGATGAGATAACCACATTATTGGTGTGCTTCAGGTGGGCTTTCTTGCCAGTATTTTGTTGTTTAGTGCATGTAGTAGAGTCATTACGTCACAGAAGGGTGCCATTCGGCCCATTGAGTTCATACCATCACTTTGTAGAGCAATCCAATCGGGAGGCAGCACATTGGCACAGTGGTTAGCAGTGCTGCCTCACAATGTCAGAAACCTGGGTTCGATTCCCAGCTTGGGTCACCATCTGTGTGGAATCTGCACATTCTCCCCGTGTCTGTGTGGGTTTGCTCCAGTTTCCTCCCATGGTCCGAACGACGTGCTGGTCAGGTGCATTAGCCATGCTAAATTCTCCCTTGGTGTGCCTGAACGGGCGCCAAAGTGTGGTGAATAGGGGACTTCCACAGTAACTTCATTGCAGTGTTAACGTAAGTCTACTTGTGACACTAAGAAATGAACTTTAAACTTTACTATTCCTTCCCGAGCCCATGTCTGCAAGTATTCAAGTCAAGATAGTCCTCAATTTTTGTCAGACCTGTCACAATTTGATTTGTTTGCCCCAGACACCATACCCTCAGAGGGTGTTAGGAACCATGGACTTCTATTGGCTTGATCTAGGATTATACCTGGCAAAGGGAATTTACTTTTCCGTCTTGCAATATGGCTGACCAGGAAAGTCTCCCCCTTTTACCACCTACCGTCAGGCATAGGGGAAGGATTTGCAGGCTGATAATCAACCTGTTTAGCCACATGACAAATGCATCTTTTGCAGCTGTCAAGCCCTGAAGTATAACTTGAATCTGGTGGCTCTGGCCCAGAGGAATAAAGTTTAAAGTTGAAAGTTTATTTCCGAGTGTCACAAGTAGGCTTACATTAACACCGCAATGAAGCTACTGTGAAAATCGCCTAGTTGCCACACTCCACCACCTGTTTGGTTACACTGAGGGAGAATTTAGCATGGCCAATGAACCTAACCATCATCTCTTTCAGACTGGAGAAATCCAGAGCACCCAGAGGAAACCCACACAGACATGGAAAGAACATGCACAGACAGTGACCCTAGCTGGGAATTGAACCCTGGTCCTTGGTACTGTGAGGCAACAGTGCTAACCACTGTGCCACCGTGCTGCCTCTATTCCACCAAACCTGCACATCTTTGGACACTAAGGAGCAATTAAGCACCCCCTCCCCGATAACCTTTGATGGTGTGGCAAGCCACCCCATTCAAAAACAATAAGGGAAGGGCAACAAATGCTGGCCTTGCCAATGACACCCACATTCCATGAAAGAATACATGTTTTAAAAATGCTAACCTTTGAATAGTGGAAAATATATATCTTGTAAGGAGGCCATTCACACCATCATGCCTGTGCTAGCTCTTTGAAAGACCCTTCCAATCAATTTGACTGTACCCACCCCCCAAATCTTTCCATATAGCCTTGTAAATTTCTTATGTCGAGATACAATTCTCTTATGAAAGTTACCATTGAAGCTGCTTCCTCCCCCTTTTTTAGGCAACGTATAACACTTACTCTCCCCCAGGCTTTTTCCCCAATTAACTCAAATTTGTGCTCTCTGGTTACTGTGTCTCCTGCCAGTGGAAACATTTCCACCTCAGTGACATTTCCTCTCAGAACAATCTCCCAGCTTCACTGGTCTCTGCTAAAACAGATTCATGTTGAACTATAGAATCCCGATAGTGCAGAAGGAGACCGGAAACTTAAATAAGACCTTTTGAAAAATTGAGCCACAGTAAACGTGAGGTTGTGAGGTTATGAGGATCGGGTGGAGAGGACGGCCCTGGGTCAGAATCTCTTTCGGAGAGCCAGGAAAAGACTCAGTGGGCCGAATGGCCGCCTCCTACGCTCCTCATTGAAGCAGGGTTGTTCCTCTGATTTGATGGCTTATGGTAGGGTGAAGGATATGCCAGGCATGGAGTTGCAGAGTTTGACTCTGCTGCTGTTGATGGCCCATGCCACCTCATGGATGTCCAGCTCCCGCCTGCAAGATCTGTTCTGAGTCTACCCTATTCAGCAGTGGCAGTGCCACACAACACAATGCCTTCAGCACCAAGGTAGGACTCCATGAGGGCTGGGTGGCAGCATACGCAAGATGCGCTTCTCACCTTCTGCAACAAGACTGAAGCCTCCAGCTGCAGTGTGTTAGAACAAAGAACAGAGAAAATTACAGCACAGGAACAGGCCCTTCGGTCCTCCAAGCCTGCACCGACCGTGCTGCCCAACTGAACTAAAACCCCCTACTTCTGGGGACCGTATCCTTCTATTCCCATCCTATTCATATACTTGTCAAGACGCCCCTTAAAAGTCACTAACGTATCTGCTTCCACTACCTCCCCCAGCAACAAATTTTGAGCACCCACCACTCTCTGTGTAAAAAAATCTGCCTCGTACATCTGCTCCTTGCACCTTAAACCTGTGCCCCCTAGTGTTGACTCTTCCACCTCGGGAAAAAGCAGTGTTGTTCAGAATGTGTTACCCCGCGTAATCTTCAGGCTCCTTTTACAGTGTAATCGTAGAATCCTGACAGTACAGTACATTCGGCCCATCGAATCTGTACCAACCACAATCCCACCCAGGTCCTATACCCGTAACTCTGCACATTTACCCTGCTAATCCCCCTGACATTCGGGTCAATTTAGCATGGCTAATCAACCTAACCCGCACATTTTTGGACTGTGGGAGAAACCAGAGCATCCGGAGGAAACCCAAGCAGACACGGGGAGAATGTACAGATTCCACACAGACAGTTACCTGCGGCTGGAATTGAACCCGGGTCACCGGCGCTGTGCGGCAGCAATGCTAACCACTGTGCTGCCTGAGTGTCTTTATGCAGTCGTGGCTGTAAAACCCAGGGCGAGCAGCCAGTTTTAACCAAAGCCCCTCAGAGTAAGCAGTACTCAGCATAACGCCAACAACGGTGAGGGTGGCTGGAGCACCTTTATTTGGAACACAGAGGGAGACGAAAGAGATCCAATTGTCTGCAGATTTTTTACAAATTAGCATAAGATTTGTTTTTGGCTTCATTCAGTGGCAGGATTGTTCCCCATTGTCTCTATCACCCCTCGTGTTCTAACGCTAAATAGAAATCTAATTTGTTGATTTCAAGGGCTGTGAATTACATTCCTTCTTTGCCCAGAGGATCTCATGAAATTTTTTACCAATCACTGTGATTTTAATGATTAGGTGAATTAGCATACTAAATTCCTTTTGGCAGATTACGGAGCTGCGAATGCCAGCCATGATTTAGCAGTGGTTTTAATTAGTATGTTAACGGCGGAGACAGTAAAGCTATTAAAGTCTCCAAACAGGCAGCAGTGTTGTTGGAAGGGGATACGCAGGGCATATTTTACAACTGTGGAAAATTTTAAACCAATATGCTCCTCTAGCTGACATTTGGCTGTGTTCAGAAATAGACTAATGTTCATTCAGCACCTTTCAAGACTTCAGGATGTGCCAACGCCAGTATGAAGTATTTATGAAGTTCTCCCCCCACAGTCCAGAGGGGTGCACAGGGTTAGGTGGATTGGTCATAGTAAATTGCCCCTTAGTATCAGGGGGACAAGCAGGGTAAATAAGTAGGGTGATGGGGATAGGGACTGGGTGGGATTGTGGCTGGTATAGACGCAATGGGCCAAATGGCTGCCTTCTGCCCTGTGGGGATTCGATGTTTGTTTTTTCACAGGATCCTACAGTGCAGAAGAAGCCCTTCAATCCATCGAGTCTGCACTGATTGTTTCTGCTGGAGTTCAGACAAATGAGGGGGTTCTCATGGAGATTTACAAAATTCTAATAGGACTAGACAGGGTAGATGCGGGGAGGTTGTTGAGAGTGTCCAGAATCAGGGGTCACAGTCTGAGGATACAGGGTGGACCATTTACATAAGAACATAAGAACATAAGAAATAGGAGCAGGAGTAAGCCATCTAGCCCTTCGAGCCTGCCCCACCATTCAATAAGATCATGGCTGATCTGTCGTGGCTCAGTTCCACTTTCCCGCCCTCTCCCCATAACCCTTAATCCCCTCTCTTATCAAAAACCCATCAACCGGCATCTTAAAAATATTTAGCGAGGCAGCCTCCACCACTTCAACGGGCAGAGAATTCCAGAGATTCACCACCCTTTGAGTGAAGAAGTTCCTCCTCAACTCCATTCTAAACCGCCCCCCCTTTATCTTAAGGCTGTGCCCCCTAGTCCTACTGTCTTTTTTGAGCAGGAAGAGTCTCTCCACCTCTATCCTATCCATCCCATTCATCATCTTATACGTCTCAATGAGATCTCCCCTCATTCTTCTAAACTCTAACGAGTACAAGCCTAGTTTATTCAGCCTCTCCTCGTAGCTCAACCCCCTCAACTCCGGTATCAGCCTAGTAAACCTCCTCTGCACTCCCTCCAAGGCCAAAATATCTTTGCGCAGGTGCGGCGCCCAAAACTGCATATAGTACTCCAGCTGCGGCCTCACCAATGCCCTATACAGCTGCAGCAAGACCTCCCTACTTTTATATTCAATCCCCCTCGCTATGAAGGCCAGCATCCCATTCGCCTTTCTGATCACCTGCAAGCTGGGTTTATGCGACTCATGCACAAGGATCCCGAGGTCCCTCTGCACCGTCGCCTGGAGACGTTTCTTCACCCAAAGAGCGGTGAGCCTGTGGAATTCATTACCACAGGAAGTAGTAGATGCCAAAACATTGAATGTATTCAAGAGGTGATTAGATATAGCACTTTGGGTGAATGGGATCAAATGGTATGGGGAGAAAGCAGGATTAGGTTATTGAGTTGGACGATCAGCCATGATTGTGATGAATGGATAGCAAACTCAATGGGCTGAATGGCTTCCTCCTGCTCTTCTACGTTTCTATGTTAATATGTGGCACCTTGTCAAAAGCCATGTGAAAGCCTAAATAAACCACATCCACCAGATCTCCTTGGTTAACCCTACCATTTACATCTTCAGAGAATTTCGGTGGATTTGTCAAGCATGATTTCCCTTTCGTAAAACCATGTTGACTTTGTCTAATTATGCCACTGCTTTCCAAATGCTATGCTACAGTTGTTACGGTGTAGACTGTGTGAAAGTGCGGTGAAAGCAGACTCCGTAGTGATTTTCCACAGAGAATTGGATATTTATTTGAAGATGAATACATTTGCAAGGTTTTTGGAAGAGAACTGGTGAGTGAGACCAACTCAGTGGCCCCTTGAAAGAGCAGATATTGAATTTGATTTGATTTATCATTGTCACATGTATTGGGATACAGTGAGAAGTAGTATTTCTTGAACACTACACAGACAAAACATACCATTCATAGAGTACATGGGAAGGAGAAAAGGAGAGGGTGCAGAATGTAGTGTTACAGTCGCAACGAGGGTGTCAAGAAAGCCACAGGTGCCCGCTGTATGAAATATCATGTAGATGCTTTTCATTTGATTTTATTTATTATTGTCACACGTATTGGGAGAAAGTGAAAAATATTGTTTCTTGCTCGCTAGACAGACAAAGTGTACTGTTCATAGAGAAGGAAAGAAGAGAGTGCAGAATGTAATGTTACGGTCATAGTTAGAGATTAGAAAAAGATCAACTTAACGCGAGGTAGGTCCATTCAAAAGTCTGTTGGCAGCAGGGAAGAAGTTATTCTTGAATCAGTTGGCACGTGTCCTCAGACTTTTGTACCTTTTCCTGATAGAAGAAGATGGAAAGAGTTTATTTATTAGTCACAAGTTAGACTTACACCAACGCTGCAATGAAGTTATTGTGAAATTCCGCTAGTCGCAAGGCTTTGGAGTCTGTTCGGGTCAAAGCACCTAACCAGCACATCTTTCAGACTGTGGGAGGAAACCAGAGCACCCAGAGGAAACCCACAAAGACATGGGGAGAACATGCAGACTCCACACAGACAGTGACCCAAGCCGGGAATCGAACCCGGGTCCCTGGGGCTGTGTGAGACGGCAGTACTAACGACTGTGGAAGAAAGTATGCCTGGGCTGTTTGGGGGTGGGGGGGGGCAGTGGGGGTGGATCCTTGCTTATGCTGGCTGCCTTACCTGATATGGACATTATGGGCCAAGTGGCTTCTTTCTATGCTATCCAATTTCACGATTCTAGCTGGGAGGTTGAGGGGTGAGTATCAGGATCGAGGCAGAAAAAGCATCTGTCTTCAATGTAACACTCTCTCCACTGCTAATTGAATCTTAATGTCAATGAACTACTAAATGAGTACAACCTGTAAAGGTACAACGGATAAAATAGTGCTATTAAAAAGTTACATTTAAAATGAGTCCTCTCCCAGGTAGCACTTTGCAATTGTTCAAAGCATCAAATCAATAGTGTCTAGCTTGAAAATCGTTTTCACTTTCCCTGATTCACCTGATTGCCTCATGGTAATGTATTCCGGCTAAATAAATTACCTCGCAGCTGATGTTTATGAACTATTGGTGGCAAAGGAAATACCGCAGAGAAATTAGGCACTATTAGGCGTTCCGCTTTGCCTGTCCGTGTGCCCTCACAGTTAAAGTCTCTCGGCTGATCCCTTCAAATTGCGATGCTTATGATTAAATCCACCTCGACCTTAAAAAATATATAAAAATCAATAGCTCAGAGGCAAATCTCAGTGGAGTTTGACATGCTGCCAGTGATCCTTCCCCTCACCGCCCCTTTACAGCCAGTCCTATTTTATTCCAGACAATGATTACTTGAGTCGGCTGGAGATAGACAGAATGACATTAGGCATCAGGGCACAGGATTATCCAGCCGCTCGGCAGACTCAGCGCACTCACGTCACTGATGATATTAATGTATAAGATGTGTAAATGTGACATTTCCTTTGCTATGAATTACTTGTCACTGCAGGTCCGAGCACAGACTCATTTCTGTTAGCGATGTACTTAATGTCTAATACCTGAGAAAATTGTGGTTTAATCTGCTCGATTTGTCCAATAGATTGGAATAGCGCTAAAAGGCATCCTCTTTGGAAGGATGGATAAATTCTCTGGTGGTCTTTCACAGGCTGTGGGTGTTTGCTGTTCTGTCAGTGGGGAAAATAATTCAGAAAAGTGGCACATTTTTCCTTTCATCTATTGAGGATTTGTTCAGACGTCTGCATATGCTTGTCCTGCCTCCCGTGGCGATGCTCCAGTGCAGGCCTAAGAACGAGAGAAAGTCAAGTTGCGTTGCACATAAACTGTGCTGAAGCCAAGCCGTGTCCCTCATTTCTCATCTGTATGCAACATGTAGCATTTCAGTGCATTTGCTGCCCATTTCCTTCTAAGTGGTAGCATTCGCAGGGTTGGTAGGTGCTGCCTTTTGCCAATCGCCTTAAATCTGTACCCTTTGGCTAACATCTACTGGCAGTGGAGCCCCCTTATTTACAAGATTGTTTTCATCTTTTGAATAACTCATCAATTTTAATTACATAAGAACATAAGAACATAAGAAATAGGAGCAGGAGTAGGCCATCTAGCCCTTCGAGCCTGCCCCGCCATTCAATAAGATCATGGCTGATCTGTCATGGCTCAGTTCCATTTTCCCGCCCTCTCCCCATAACCCTTAATCCCCTCTCTTATCAAGAACCCATCAACCCGCTTCTTAAAAATATTTAGCGAGGCAGCCTCCACCACTTCAACGGGCAGAGAATTCCAGAGATTCATCACCCTTTGAGTGAAGAAGTTCCTCCTCAACTCCGTTCTAAACCGCCTCCCCTTTATCTTGAGGCTGTGCCCCCTAGTCCTACTGTCTTTTTTGAGCGGGAAGAGTCTCTCCACCTCTATCCTATCCATCCCATTCATCATCTTATACGTCTCAATGAGATCTCCCCTCATTCTTCTAAACTCTAACGAGTACAAGCCTAGTTTATTCAGCCTCTCCTCATAGCTCAATCCCCTCAACTCCGGTATCAGCCTAGTAAACCTCCTCTGCACTCCCTCCAGGGCCAAAATATCCTTGCGCAGGTGCGGCGCCCAAAACTGCACACAGTACTCCAGCTGCGGCCTCACCAATGCCCTATACAGCTGCAGCAAGACCTCCCTACTTTTATATTCAATCCCCCTCGCTATGAAGGCCAGCATCCCATTCGCCTTCCTGACCACCTGCTGCACCTGCAAGCTGGGTTTTTGCGACTCATGCACAAGGACCCCGAGGTCCCTCTGCACCGTCGCCTGCTGCAGTTTTTCGCCACGTAAGTAATAGTCCTTCCTACCATTCTTCCTACCAAAGTGGACCACCTCACACTTGCCAACATTAAATTCCATTTGCCATTTCCTGGCCCATTCGCCCAGCCTATCTAGATCCTTCTGCAGACTCTCCACACCCTCCGCACAATTTGCCTTTCCCCCAATCTTGGTGTCATCAGCAAATTTCGACACCCTGCACTCGGTTCCTTCCTCCAGATCATCTATATAAATGGTAAATAGCTGAGGCCCCAGCACCGACCCCTGGGGCACCCCACTAGTCACCAACCGCCAATCCGAATAGCACCCATTGACCCCCACTCTCTGCCTCCTATTTGACAACCAATCCTCTATCCACGCTAACACCCTACCCCCAACTCCATGTCCCCTGACCTTCTGCAATAACCTCTTGTGAGGTACCTTGTCAAACGCCTTCTGAAAATCCAGAAAGACCACATCCACCGGCTCTCCTCTATCCACTGCCCTAGACACATCCTCATAGAACTCCAGTAAATTTGTCAGACACGACATCCCTTTAATGAAACCGTGTTGCGTCCGCCCTATCAAGCAATTCCCTTCAAGATGCCTCGCAATTTCCTCCTTAATGACGGATTCTAACATTTTACCTACCACAGACGTTAAACTAACCGGCCTATAATTCCCCGCCTTACATTGCTCTAAAGGAGGGCAACTCCAGCTTAAGAGGTCTCTCCATACAACTGATGTCCCTTACCCTGGTGTCTACTCTGGTATATCTCTTCTGCGCCCTCTCCATGGTCTTAACATCCTTCCTAAAGTGAATTGGACACAATCTCCAGCTGAGGTCCAACCACTGTTTAAAGTATTCTTTGCTTTTGGGCTCTTTACATCTATTAATAAAGCCAAGAACCTCATATGCTTCTATAACAGGCTTCCCAACATGTCTTCACCTTCACATTTGCATACATACTCCCCCAGATCCATCTGTACCTGCACCATTTTTAAAATTGCACCATTCAATTCATGTTGCCTCTTTTCACTCTCTCTATCAAGATGTTGTCACTTTCACACTCTCTACCTTAAGTTTCACCTGTCTGTCCATTTTGCTGGACTGCTCATGTCTTCCTGAGGTCTCTTGCTATCCTGCACGTTACTATGTTAGTCCGTTCACCCTGTGTCTGCATGGATTTCCTCCAGGTGCTCTGGTTTCCTCCCACAGTCCAAAGGTGTGTAGGTTAGGTGGATTAGCCATGGTAAATGTGTAGAGTTACGGGGATAAGCCGGCAAGGTGGGCCTGGGTAAGATGCTCTTTTAGAGGTCGGTGCAGACTCGATGGGCTGAATGGCCTCCTTTAGGGATTCTATTCTCTCAGATTGTTTCAACAGCATCTGAAAATACGGCATCAGCTTCCACATTTACGCTGGTGGCGCCCAACTCCATCTCATCAGCTCTCTCAATCTGTCTTCTCCCTTTAAATGCTGTATGAATGATAGAATCCCTATAGTGCAGAAGGAGGTCATTTGGCCCATTGAGTCTGCACTGACAATTCCACCCAGGCCCTATCCCCATAACTTGACATATTTACATTGCTAACCCCTCTAACCTACACATCCTGCGACACTAAGGGTCAATTTAGTATGGCCAATGCATGTAACCTACACATCTTTACAGTGTGGGAGGAAACCGGAGCACCCAGAGGAAACCCTCACAGAGAGAACGTGCAAACTCCACACAAACAGTGACCCAAGCCGGAAATCAAACCAGATCCCTGGAGCTGTGAGGCAGCAGTGCTAACTGCTGTGTCACCGTGCCACCTGATGAGATGAGCCTCCAAACATATAAACACGCTCTCAGTAAGACTATTTCCAGCTCTGGATCATCGCTCACTTTCACTCCTGCCTCAGTTTATCTGATGTCTATGGCTGGAGCCCTCACCTCTCTCCTTGTTACTTCCAGCAATGCTCGCCTAGCCAGCCTCCCATATTCTGCCCTGAATGAACCTGAGATCGTACCAGCTTGGGATCAAGGATGACGCACTTCCCCTCCGATCCCATGGCTGAATAATGCCTAATCTACAGACTCTGCCACACTGGGCAGGTGGTGCTTTATACACTGTCTTAGAGGTTTACAGCAGGGAAGCAGGCCATTCGGCCCAACTTGTCCACGCCACACAGTTTTTACCACTAAAAAGTTTATTTATTAATGTGACAAATAAGTTTGCATTAATGCTGCAATGAAGTTACTGTAAAAATCCCCTAGTCATCACATTTTGGTGCCTGTTCGGGTGCACTGAGGAAGAATTTAGCATAGCCAATCCACCTAACCAGCACATCTTTCGGACTGTGGGAGAAAACCGGAGCAAACTCACGCAGACACAGGGAGAATGTGCAGACTCTGCACAGACAGTGACCCAAGCTGCAAATCGAATCCCGGTCCCTGGCGCTATGAGGCAGCAGTGCTCACTATTATGCCACCGTGCCTTGGAGCAGATCAAGTGCTTGGGGGTTCGTGTGCTGTCTCTAAAGCCTCAATTTCACTCCTACACGTTCCTGAAGATGTTCCTCCATGTGTTCAGTGCTTTCCCGAATTAACCTTTTACATTTTGGTTGCTTACCAGTCAGGATCATGCAATGAGTCGGTGGGTAATTTGTGACATCTTCATGGACATTTTGAGGACACGCCAAATGCTTCTCCGCTGTCCTCCTGGGAGTTTCTTGCTGTGTTCCATGTAAAGCAGTGGCTTCAGGAATCTGGTTTCGGGCTTACAAGCGTTGTGTCCTGACAGCAAGGCTGGTTTCGAGTGATTAGCACCTTGGTGCTGGACGTGTTGGCTTGGGAGAAGCCAGTGTTGTTGGGCCACCTTTCCGCACAGAAGGATTCAGAGAGGTTTGCAAAGTCACGGTTCTTGGCACTTTGCCTGTACTTTGAGCCACCTGTTGTAGGTTAACCAAGTCTCCAAAGCATATCGGAAAGCAGAGATCACTACTGTAAGCCGTGACCTTAGTCTGCAGTTTGAGAACCTGGTCCTTAAATATCCTTTTCCTCAGTGGGCTGAAAGCTAAGTTAGTATATTGGAGGCAACGATGAATTTCATAGTCTACATCTTCCTTTTGAGTGGCACAATGTTTGGCACTGCTGCCTCACAGTGCCAGGGACCCAGGCCACAATCACACTCCAGGCTGCCCCTCAGCTTGCATTAATGCAGGAGGTTATGACACAGTCCATGAGTTTTGTTGATTTATTTACATGATGTGGGGATTGCTGGCTGCCATCCTGGCACACTGTTGGCACTTCACCATCGCCTTCTCAAGGGCAACTAGGGATAGGTAATAAATGCTGGCCCACCAGTGACACCCATGGCCCATTAATTAATTAAAAAAAGAATGCCCGGGGTGCGTGGGGTCCTTAATTATGCTGGCTGCTTTGCTGGGGCTGTGGGAAGTGTGGACAGATTCAATGGAAGGGAGGCTGGTTTGCACAATGGATTGGGCTACATTCATGACCTCTTGTAATTTTTTGCAGCCTTGGGCAGAGCAGGAGCCATACCAAGCTATGATACAACCAGAAAGAATACTTTCTATGGTGCATCTGTAAAAGTTGGCGAGAGTTGTAGCTGACGTGCTAAATTTCCATAGTCTTCTGAGAAAGTAGAGGCATTGATGGGCTTTCTTAACTATAGTGTTAGCATGGTGGGGGGGAACCAGGGCAGGATATTGATGATCAGGACACCTAAAAACCTGACGCTTTCGGCTATTTCTACTTTATCCCCATTGATGTAGACAGAGGCGTGTTCTCCTCTATGCTTCCTGAAGTCGATGACAATCTCCTTAGTTTTGTTGACACTGTGGAAAGATTATTGTTGTTGCACCAGCTCACCAGATTCTTTATCCATTCCCGTACTCTGTCTTGTCATCATTGGAGAATCTGACCCACTGCGGTGGTGTCATCAGCAAACTTGAAAATCGAATTGGAGGGGAATTTGGCCACACAGTCATAGGTGTATAACGAGTATAGTAGGGGGCTGAGAAGACAGCCTTGTGGAGCACTGGTGTTGAGGGTGATCTTGGAGGAGGTGTTGTTGCCTTTCCTTACTGATTGTGGTCTGTGAGTTAGGAAGTTCAGGATCCAGTCACAGAGGGAGGTGCCGAAGCCCAGGCCATGGAGATGAGTTTTGTCGGAATAATGGTGTTGAAGGCTGAACTGTAGTCAGTAAATAGGAGTCTGACATAATCCTGGAATGCCTAGATGACAAAGACATCTGAGTGCAAGGTCAGGGAGATTGCGTCTGTTGTGGATCTGTTGCGGCGGTAGGTGAACTATAGTGGATCCAGTCCGAGGGGCTGCAGTTGATTTGTGCCATGACTAGCCTTTCAATGCACTTCAGAATGATGGATATCAAAGCAGAGTCATTAAGGCACGCTGCATAGCTTTTCTTTGGTACTGGGATGATGGTGACAGTGAAGGGACAGTGATATTTCTAAGCCAGGATGGTGAGTGACTTGGATGGGAACTTCCATAGAGTTGTATCTGCTGTCCTTGACCTTCTAGATGGCAGTGGTTGTGGGTTTGGAAGGTGCTATCTCAGGAGCCTTGATGACTTCTTGCAGTGCATCTTGTAGGTGGTACACATGGCAATTGCTGTTTTTTAGTGGTGGATGGATTGAATGTTTGTGGAAAGGTTGGCAGTCAAGTGGGCTGTTTTGTCCTGGATGATGTTGAGCTTTTTGAGTGTTGTTGGAGCTACTGCAAACTGTTGACTTGTGCCGTGTAGATTGTGGAGAGTTCCTGGTCAGTGGTAATCCCCAGGATGTTGATTGTAGGGGATTCAATGATGGTAATGCCATTAAAAGTCAAAGGGCAGTGGTTTGTTCCTCCCTTGTTTGAGTTGGCCATTGACTGGCATTTGTGTGGCATGAGTGTTACTTGTCGCTTGTCAGCCCCAGTCTGGACATTGTCCAGGCCTTGTTGCATGTGTGTCTTCGGTGGATTTAGCCTAGTTATACCTGCTGTCTTTGAGGGAGGTTGAACCTTAGGAACTTTGCTGTTGAATCAGTGATGAGGTGTTTGTTCTCGTGCTGCAATTGCCTGATTGTGTACCAGTCTGGACAATGGATTGACACTGCAAATATTAGCTGCTCTTTCCCAGAATGGGCAATGTAATTTAAAATGCTTTCATCGTTGATTATTCAAGATTTTGTAATTGAGAAGGCCACTGTTGCTCATGATCTTTCTCATTACACAAAGCACCATAGCATTTTATGACATGATATTACATTTAAAGCACCTTATAAATCCAAGTTGTGTTGTTCCGACAAAGGCAAAACACTGCGGATGCTGGAATCTGAAACAAAAACAGAAGATGCTGGAGAAACTCAGCAGGTCTGACAGCATCTGTGGAGAGAGAATAGTTTAAAGTGTTTTTATTGTGTCACAAGTTGGCTTACATTAACACTGCAATGAAATTACTGTGAAAATCCCCAAGTCGCCACACCCCAGCGCCTGTTCGGGTACACTGAGGGAGAATTTAGCATGGCCCATGCACCTAACCAGCATGTCTTTCAGGCTGTGGGAGAAAACCAGAGCACCCGGAGGAAACCCACGCAGACACAGGGAGAGTGTGCAGACTCCACGCAGACAGTGACCCGAGCCAGGAATCGAACTTGGATCCCTGGTGCTGTGAGGCAGCAGTGCTGACCACTGTGCCAACATGCTGCCCATCTTCAGCTCTGATGAACGGTCACCCAGACGCAAAACGTTGGCTCTATTCTCTCTCCACAGATGCTGTAAGAAGCTTCACAACAGCCGATAAAAGTCCAACAGGTTTATTTGGAATCATGAGCTTTCGGTGCGCTGTTCCTTCATCAGGTGATGAAGAAGGAGTGCTCTGAAAGCTCGTGATTCCAAATAAACCTGTTGGACTTTAACCTGGTGTTGTGAGACTCCTTACTGTGCCCACCCCTGACCAATGCCAACATCTCCACATCATGGCTTCCACAGATGCTGTAAGAAGTCTCACAACACCAGGTTTAAGTCTAACCAATTTATTTGATAATAAACTCACAAGCTTTCGGGGTCTGTCCCTTCGTCAGGTGAAGGTTCCACAGACGCCGTCAGACCTGCTGAGTTTCTCCAGCATTTTCTGTTTCTGTGTGGTTCTGAGTTCAATTAGGAACACACAACCAGCAGCTCATAAGAGATGACTTTTCTATTTTGGATGAAAAGGTTTGGTTATGCATCTGTAACAAAAATTTGACACTTTGAAGCATGACAGCTTAAGCACCCAAGGCAGATGCTCCCAAGGTTTCCTGCTCGTGTTGTGATTTGCGCAAACCATAGGCATATTTTACAAGGATCAAAGAACGAGGTGAAGAAGTTGAAGTTAACATGAGAGAATGCGGTTTAATTGGAAATCCTCCACAACAGCTTGGAACTGAAGAGCGGGCCACTGAGGAAGTTTAGCTCAATTGATCAGAGAGGAAGTGGCGGATGTTTTGTTGTGCTGTGCATTTGTCGATGACAAAAGCAACTATTGTCAGCAAGTAATAGTGCTGGAAGAGTCTGCGGAAAGCACTTTGAATAGACTTCATGCATTGTGTATGAGTGAACTGCATCATTCAGACTGGACTTCTGTGCGATATTTTACAGACGTAACATTGGATTTTATTTCCACCCCATCTGGTACAATAACTAGATCTGCTGTTGGTTCTGTGCACTGACTTGGCGCAGAAGGAGCAATATTTGTCAGCACATTGCTCCATCTGCATCGGGGATGTGCGAAGCCTAATCTTGCGGAATAGTTTGTTCTCTTGCTCATTTTATTCGGTTGTTTGTCTTAAGAACATAAGAAATAGGAGCAGGAGTAGGCCATCTAGCCCTTCGAGCCTGCCCCGCCATTCAGTAAGATCATGGCTGATCTGAAGTGGCTCAGTTCCACTTTCCCGCTTTCTCCCCATAACCCTTAATTCCCTTGTCTATCAGAAACCTATCTACCGGTGACTTAAATATATTTAGCGAGGCAGCCTCCACCACTTCAACGGGCAGAGAATTCCAGAGATTCATCACCCTTTGAGTGAAGAAGTTCCTCCTCAACTCCGATCTAAACTGTCGCCCCCTTATCTTGAGGCTGTGCCCTCTAGTCCTGCTATCCTTTCTAAGTGGGAAGAATCTCTCTACCTCTACCCTATCCATCCCCTTCATTATCTTATACGTCTCTATAAGATCCCCCCTCATCCTTCTAAACTCCAACGAGTACGGATCCAGTCTATTTAGTCTCTCCTCATAGGCTAACCCCCTCATCTCCGGTATCAGCCTAGTGAACCTCCTAAGCCTTCTTTGCTGGCTCCCTCCTGAGACGCAGTGCTACCTTCTCCACAATGAGAGGCCCTCTGGGGTGCACCAGTTGCCACTGTTTGGCACTGCTTGGCTATGTCCTTCTCCGCCATGGGCTATACTTACCTTTGTGACCAACGGGGAGCTCCCCCATGACGGGTTTATACATCTGTGTGAACCAGCTGTAAACCATGCCAACGTGATGTCATGCTGACACGGTGTGACGATCTGGAGAGGGTGGGGGGTCACAACATGATGCGGGGGGGGGGGGCACCAGTTAATAATATTGAAATGTATTCAAATGCAAGCAAACACAACTTCAGATCTTCCCCACCCCTCACTGCCATCGCCTGTTTCCCTTGTCCTTCATGATGATAGTGGTCGGAAGGTATTGC
The DNA here is from genome assembly GCF_965287045.1 of Carcharhinus amblyrhynchos. Lineage (NCBI taxonomy): Eukaryota > Metazoa > Chordata > Chondrichthyes > Carcharhiniformes > Carcharhinidae > Carcharhinus > Carcharhinus amblyrhynchos. The sequence goes on along the minus strand of NC_137328.1, from coordinate 118,063,266 downwards.
CTAAGGAGACACGTAGGAACACCACCACCTGTAAGTTCCCCGACAAGTCACTCACCTAACTTGGAAATACATTGCCAATCCTTCACTGTCACTGGGTCAAAAGCCTGGAACTCCCTCCCTAACAGCTCTGTGGCTGCAACTACACCTCAGAGATTGCGATCCAAGAAGGCAGCTCACCACCACCTTCTCAAGGGCAACTCAAGGGATGGGCAATGAATGGTGGTCTAGCCAGAGATACCTACATCCAGTAACTGAATGAAATAAAAAGGAGCCTTGGTGATTTCCTGCAGATGATCTTGTAGATGGTCGAGACTTCTGATAGTGTACACCAGTGTTGGAGAGAGTGAATATTTGTGGATGAGGTGCCAGTTAAGTGAGCTGTTTTGTGCTGGATGGCATAATCGAGTTGATTATTGTCAGAAGCTCATTTTGGGGTTGAATATGATGCCAATGTTGCGAGCAGTCTGTCTCAAACATTATACTCCGATACTCTGAAGATTCAGATTTCATATCACAACAGATTGGCACATCATCCGGAAGCAGCTGTGGCACTGACTCACCCTTCCAGCTTAATAAATAGTACGCTGCTGCTCTAATCAGAAGGATAAAATCCTTTGGTAAACACAGAATTTTACCCAAAGCATGGAACTGGGTATCTCAGCTCCACAACAGTTGTAATATGTAAGCAAATGCAACTGCTCACAGCAAGAACTTGTTCAAAATCAGCTGGAGAGATAGGGTAGAATTTTCCTGCCATTCACGCCAACGGGATTCTCTGCTCCCCTTGCAATGAACGAAGATTTGGTTGAGCGCCAAGCTCTCCGTCCTCGCTTGCAATGGCTGGGGCAGTTAGAATCATAGAATCCCTACAGTGCAGGAGGAGGTCACTGACCACAATCCCACCCAGGCCCTATCCTCGTAATCCCGCACATTTACCCTATTAACTCCCCCTGACACTAAGGGGCAATTTAGCATGGCCAATCAACCTAACCCACACATCTTTGGACTATGGGAGAAAACCAGAGCACCCGGAGGAAACCCATGCAGACACGGGGAGAATGTGCAGACTCCACACAGACAGTGACCCAAGTTGGGAATTGAACCCGGGACCCTGGCGCTGTGAGGCAGCAGCACTAACCACCGTGCCATAATCTTTGGAACCTAGCTTCATCATTCTACACTTGGGAAAGACACTGTTGTGGAACTGAGATATTGGTTGTATTTATGGATCTGGTACTACCTGTTCTCCGGCCATTCACGTCTCACCGACACTGCCAGCTAGGATGGAGAAGTTGGCACCCAGCCAAATGTCCATTCACTGCGGTAGGTCAGGAGAATCCTAGCTGTGAGCAAGGATGGAAAATCCGGACCAATGTTTCAAATTGATTTTGACTTCTACAGAACTGAATGAAGGTAAAAACGGTTTGGGTTTTATGCTGTTGAAAGGGTGGATGGGAAGAACAAAAGGAATCTTTAAACAGGGCAGGGCATGAGAGAGATTGAATAACAATAATGTCTTGAAACAAAATGGGTGGCACGGTGGCATAGTGGTTAGCGCTGCTGCCTCACCTGGGTTCAATTCCTGGCTTGGGTCACTGTCTGTGTGGAGTTTGCACTTTCTCCCCGTGTCTGCGTGGGTTTCCTCCGGGTGCTCTGGTTTTCTCCCATAGTCCAAAGATGTGTGGGTTAGGTTGATTGGCCATGCTAAATTGACCATAGTTTCGGGGGGGATTAGCAGGGTAAGCATGTTGGGTTACGAGGATAGGGTGGGATTGTTGTCAGTGCAGACTCGATGGGCCAAATAGCCTCCTTCTGTACTGTGGGGAACCTAAAAAGGAATGGGAATGGTGATGGTTGTAGTAAAAAGTCAAAGCATTTGTCCGGGCTGAGTGTGAGTGTCAGAATAATGAAGCACTCTGCTCTAAGGCAAAGACATAAAATTCAGATGAACAATGGCAAAATAATAATCAATGAAGTTCATGGTCTGAAATTGTTGAACTCCAGGATTTTGACTCAGTGACAGTGAAAGGACACATATTTCCAAGTTAGAATGGTGTATGACTTCTGTAGAAAAATAGAGGAGGCCATTTGGCCCTTTGAGCTGTCTCTGCCATTCATTACGGTCATGGCTGATATCCAGCACAGGCCCCATCTCGCCTTCCCCTCATATCCTTTGGTCCCCTTTGCCTCAACTGCTTTATCCAACGGCCTCTTAAATACATTGAATGTTCTGGCTTCAACTATTTACAGTGGTAGTGAATTCCACAGGCTCACCAGTCTCTCGGTAAATAAATTTCTCCTCCCCTCTGTCCTAAACCATCCGCCCTATAGCCTCGGACTTGTAGGGGAACTTGCAGGTGGTGGTGTACCTATGGATGTGCTGGCCTTGTCCCTCAAGGTGATAGAGGTCACAGGATGCTTGGTGAGTCCTTGCAGTGCATTTTGTCGATGGTACACACTGCTGCTACTGCGCATTGGTAATGGAGAGAGCGAATGTTAAAAGTGAAAAATTGGAATTTAGAAGAATGAGGGGAGATCAAATTGAGATATACAAGATGATGAAAGGTATGGATAAAGTAGATGTGGAGCGGATGCTTCCTCTTGTGGGGCATTCTAAGACGAGAGGGTAAGGGGTAACAAATTTAAAACAGAGTTGAGAAGAAACTATTTCTCCCAAGGATGGTGAATCTGTGGAATTTGCTACCCCAAAGTGCAGTAGGTGGGGGACAGTGAGTAAATTTAAGGAGCAGTTACGTAGATTTTTAATTGGTTAAAAGCCCACTACTGTGGATGCTGGAATCTGAAACCAAAAGAGAAAATGTTCTGGCAGCACCTGTAAGGAGAGAACAGAGCTGATGTTTCAAGTCCAGATGACCCCCTTGTCAAAAAGTTTTAATGGGTTGAAGGGTCATGGGGAAAAAGCAGGAAAATGGGGATGAGGTGCATATCACCCATGATCGAATGGCGGGGTAGGCGAATGCTACTCCGATATGTTATGAATTTATCAGCTTATTATGATGGATGGGACGCCTGTTAAGCATTTCAGCAATTTTGTTTGAGGGACAGGTATTTTGAGGCATCACCTGTAATCTTCAAAACAGTATTTTGGGATCTTTTGCCTGAGAGGGTAATGGACCTAGATTTAACATCTCATCCCTTTGATCAGAACTATATTCCTTGTTACTGAACGGAAGTGCCAGCCTGGATTATATGCTCAGGCCTCTGGAGTAGAGCTTGAATCTATAATCTTCTTACACAGCGGAGAGGTGATACGCAGCCAAGCCTGGAAATAAAACCCTAATTTGAAACTGCATTGTGTGATATTAGCATACAAGCTGTATCCTATTCAAGCGAAGCTTGACTATTTTAACAGCAGTATGAATCTTCACAAAGTGAATGGATTACCATCCTGCTAAAATAGTGCTTGTATTAAACAGCTTCCCAACATAAGTACCGTGCGACAGCGAATGTACCAACACTGATTCCTCACATGCAACTATATCCAGGCGTTAATAAGGTAAAGGTCTCCCTGCCTGTTGTCAGGTTTGCAAATCCAGTTTTAATGGATAAAATCAGAATAAAAACGTTATCGGCAAAGAGATTATCCTTTCAGAGATCTCGTTGAGTTCCTGGGATCTTGCTGTGCACAAAATTGACTGCTGGGGTTTTGACATTACACTTCATAAAGTACTTCATTGGCTGTAAAGTGCTTTGTAGGCACTGTATAAATGATGGCACAGTGGTTAGCACTACTGCCTCACAGCGCCAGGGACCCAGGTTCAAATCCTGCCGTGAGTCACCGTCTGCGTGGAGTCCGCATGTTCTCCCCATGTCTGTGTGGGTTTCCTCTGGGTGCTCTGGTTTCCTCCCACAGTCTGAAAGTTGTGGATTGGCCATACTGAGTGCCCCTTAGTGTCCAAAGATGTGCAGGTTAGGGGGATTTGTGTGGTAAATACGTGGGACTGTGCAGCTAGGGCCTGGGTAGGATGTTGTGTTGAAGATTTGGCGCAGACTCAGTGGGCCGAATGGCCTCCTTCTGCACTGTAGGTATTCTATGATTCATCTCTGATGACCCAACCCTTAGTTATGTATCTCTTTCTGCAACGCTGCCAGTACCTGCAGCATGTTTTATTTCAGATTTTCAGTATCCACAGTATTTTGTTCCCATTTTTTCCTTATGTTTTAAAGATAAACTTAAAAATGCATGATGTTGTTTCCAACTTATAATCGAGAAGATATTAACGGGCGCATGACCACATGTGTGGGGTTAAGACTGGCCATGACTTTGAGATTTTATCATTTTCAAATATACGCTGGTATAGGTAGAGGGTGGCTCAGTGCCACAGGGCAGCATGGTGGCACAGTACTGGGTTTAATTCCGGTCTTGGGTCACTACCTGTGTGGAGTTTGCACATTCTTCCTGTGCCTGCGTAGGTTTCCTCTGGTTTCCTCTCTCAGTCGAAAGATTTGCAGGTTAGGTTGACTGGCTATGCTAAATTGACCCGAGTGTTAGCAGGGTAAATATGTGGGGTTACAGCGATAGGGCCTGGGTGGGATTGTGGTCAGGGCACACCCAATGGGCTGAATGGCCTCCTACTAAACTGCAGGGATTCTACGATTCTATTCTATGATGGGGATTGATGAGAAACAGCTTTGATGGCATAATGGAGCTTTAAGATGCATTCCATATTGGGTTTTCATTAAAACTAAATTAAGCTTAGATGAATGCTAAAATTGTTTAATTGTAAAATCGTACACAAGTGCTGGAATTGATACTTGCTTTGGAGGACAATTAAGGATTTTGATTCCCACTCAGGAGATAGACCATAATTCAATTATAACTCTGTGGCTTGTGAGTCTGTCAGCTCTGCCTCAGTGATGGAGGCAAAGCCTTTCTTTTCTCAAAGTCTTCTCTCGTCTGTAACTCCATGGAAGATGCTGGCAATGACTGAGCATTGAATAAGAATTATACCCAGATTAAGTGCCCTGGAGCCCTCGGGACCTTATTCAGCAGCATTCATGTTCATTTCAGCTTTCTGCAAGACTGCAGCACCCGCCTCATTCCTACATTTATTATTTTCTCTCTTTCTCTCTATCAGATGTTGCTTTGGTTTTAACACTTTACGAAAAAGAACTGACATGTCCCGCTGTAGGTAGAGCTTAATGCTGCGCATCCACTTTTGACAGCAGACGTCTGGCTCTTTAACTAAAACGCGCTGACCCCGGGTAACAAGTGACACATCTGTCAGCCACTGACCCCGTGGCAAATCTGTGCATCTGGCTAAAGACACAACCAGACATGCTGTATAAAATGAGCCTGCAGTTTCCGGGGATCACCAACATGAGGAAAGCTCACTCAGCCCAGTTTGTCTCCCCTCAATGATCAAACCAATTCCTGAGATGGCAGGTTTGTCATATGAGGAGCGATTAATTTGGTTAGGATTGTATTTATTGGAGTTTAGAAGAGTGAGAGGGGCTCTCATAGAAACTTATAAAATCCTAACAGGGTTAGTCAGGGTAGATTCAGAAAGAATGTTCCCAATGGTGGGGGAGTCCAGAACAAGAGGTCATAGTTTGAGAATAAGGGTAAATCTTTCAGAACTGAGGTGAGGAGAAATTTCTTCAGAGGGCGGTGAACGTGTGGAATTCACTCCCACAGAATGGAGTTGAGGCCAAAACTTCGTCTGATTTAAGAAAAAATTAGATATAACTCTCGGGGCTAAATGGATCAAAGAATATGAGGGGAAAGGGGCATCAGGATATTGAATTCGATGGACAGCCACGATCATAATGAATGGCAGAACAGGCTTGAAGGGCCGAATGGCCTACCCCTGCTGCTAGTTTCCACTTTTTCATGAACTGGACTCTGCCTCTGTACAAGACTTGCCTCTACTTTTGTAAATTTGTGTTCATATACATAACAAGGTCTCTATCTCTGCACGTCACAGGACCCTGCCTCTATACAGAATCAGTTTCTGTTTCAACACAGCACTGTTCTTTCCCTCTGTGCACAATGGATCATTGTTTCTGGACTATAATTGAAGTTATCCACTTGCAGAACTTCAGGCCTAGGCTTTGAACCATTGAGGTTAACCAAGGAATAGAATTTGGGATGTAGGAATTCTGTTCAAGCATGAAGATAACAGCAAATTAGTGCGGATGCTGCAATCCAAAACAAAATCTCAGCAGGTCTGGCAGCGTCTGTGGGGAGAGAACATAGCCAACATTTCAAGCCTGATATCTAGCAACATCCAGGCTTGAAATGTTGGCCCTATTATGTCTCCACAGATGCTGTCAGACCTCCTGACATTTTCCAGCATTTTTTATTTTTGTGTTCTCCTTTTAAACATGTTGTTTTCATTCACAAACTTCGATTGAGATTAAAAGTACTGGAATTACCCTCATGAATCTGCATTGCACATTTCCCTTGACGCTAGTACACCCCTCTGACATTGTGGTGCCCTGAACTCTCTGCAGCACTGTGACTTAATCCAACGCCTTGTATGAAGTCAATATTAAACATTGGATGGTACAGTGGTTAGCACTGCTGCCTCACAGTGCCAGGGACCTGGGCTCAATTCCCGCTTGAGTGACTATGTGGAGACTGTACGTTCTCCCCGTGTCTGCGTGGGGTTTCCTCCGGGTGCTCCGATGTCAGAGAACAAAGAAAATTACAGCACAGAAACAGGCCCTTCGGCCCTCCAAGTCTGCACCAACCATGCTGCCTGACTTAACTAAAACCCCCCACCCTTCCATCAGAACATAAGAAATAGGAGCAGGAGTAGGCCATCTAGCCCTTCGAGCCTGCCCCACCATTCAATAAGATCATGGCTGATCTGAAGTGGATCAGTTCCACTTTCCTGCTTTCTCCCCGTAACCCACAAATCCCTTGTCTATCAAAAACTTATCTACCTGTGACTTAATTCTATTTAGCGAGGTAGCCTCCACCACTTCAACGGGCAGAGAATTCCAGAGACTAGGGACTATATCGCTCTATTCCCATCTATTCATTTCTTTTGTCAAGATGCCTCTTAAAGGACGCTAACCTCCCACAATCCAAAGATGTGCGGGTTAGGTTGATTGGGGTCAGTGCAGGCCCAATGGACTGAGTGGCCTCCTTCTGCACTGTAGGATTCTATGAAATTCTATTAAATCCCTGTGATTTTGAGCCATTTTTTGAGAAACTGGCTGATAAATTTTCTCCCATTAGCTATGCATCAGAAAATACATGAAATCAGTGGAAGAAAAGAAACATAGATATGGTCAGGCTGAAAACCTTGACCCATCTCACGTTTGAACTGAGTACTGATTCCTGCTTTTGATTCCAGCTATCCATCTATTTTCTCATAGCCATCTTTTGTCAGGCTATTAGATGTTCCCCCTCAAATGAGAGTGAGTATATTCCATCCATCAGGCTAAAAGATGAACATTATCCTAATTCACCCCATGTGAATCGAACTTTCTAATGACTGATCACTGAGTAGCATTGAAGTAATCACTGTAAAAGGAACAGTTCAGAACAAATCTACCCAACTGGCAGCAGAAGAAAAATCTAGAAGAGACTACATAATGGGATTTTCTTTTATAAATGATTTTTACTGGTACATAGATCAGCTGCAGAGTTTCAGTTTGAGCGGCTGTAGAATTTCTTAAAGAAAAACGGTTGGAGAAGTTGCATTGAAGAGAAGTTTTACCTCAGCGTTATGTCCCCGGTACAGTACGGGAATGGTATCATAAAATGGAAACAACACAGAAGGAAAAGTTTATTTATTAGTGTCATGAGTAGGCTTACATTGACACTGCAATAAAGTTACTGTGAAAATCCCCCAGTCACCACAGCCTGGCACCTGTTCAGGTGCAAAGAACAAAGAAAAGTACAGAACAGGAGCAGGCCCTTCAGCGCCCCCCCCCAAGCCTGTGCTGCTCATGATGCCTCAATTAAGCCAAAAAAAATCTTCTGCCCTCATTCAATCTGTATCCCTCTATTCCTTCCCTATTCATGTTCTCATCCCGACTCCTCTTAAAGGTTGCTCATGAGCCTGCTTCCACCACCTCCTATGGCAGCACATTCCAGGCACCTACCACTCTCCCTTCCCTTAAACTTTCCCCCTCTTACCTTGAGCCTGAGCACCTCCCCCCCAGGTAATTGACATTTCCACCCTGGGAAAAAGCCTCTGACTATCCACCTTGTCTATGCCTCTCATAATTTTGTAGACCCCTATCAAGTCTCCCCTCAGCCTCCGCCTTTCCAGTGGAAAACAATTTTGGTGCATTCTTCATCAAAAGCTTCCCCACCACTGATGTCACACTCACCGGCCTACAATTTGCTGGATTACCCCTGCTATCTTTCCTTAAACAGAGTAACAACATTGGCTATTCTCCTGTCCACTGGAACCTCACCTGTGGTCAAAGAGAATGTGAAAATATCTGTTAAGGCCCCAGCTATTTCTTCCCTTGCCGTAACCTGGGATAGACCCCATCTGGCCCGAGGGACTTGTCCGCCTTAATGCAATTTAGGATACCCAACACTTCCTCCCTCGATATATTGATCTTCTCTCGAGTGTTCACACACCTACCCCTGATCACAACATCATGTCATGTCTTTCTCCTTGGTGAATACCAATACAAAATACAGTGAGGGAGAATTTAGCACAACCAGTGCACCTAACTCGCATGCCTTTCGGGCTGTGGGAAGAAACCAGAGCACCCAGAGGCTACCCACACAGACAGGGGGAGAACGTGCAGACTCCACACAGATGGTGACCCAAAGTGGGAATCGAACCCGGGTTCCTGGCGCCATGAGACAGCAGTGATAACCACTGTGCTACCTATTTTCTAAGGTGATGCGAGAGAATGTGGAGAAGACGAAATGCAACAATAGGCCACGGACATCCTCTCTTCCACCTTCTTCCATTAGGGAAAAGATACAAAAGTCTGAGATCATGTACCAACCGACTTCTTCCCAGCTAGAACAGAAGCATAGAATCCTACAGTGCAGTGGGAGGCCATCTAGTCCATTAAGCCTCCACCTACAACAATCCCACCCAAGCCCTATCCTCATAATTCCATGTACTTAGTCCCCCTGACACTAAGGGGCAATTTAGCATGGCTAATCTTCCTCATCTGCACATCTTTGGACTGTGGGAGGAAGCTGTGGCACCCAGAGAAAACCCACGCAGACATGGGGAGAATGTGCAAACTCCACACAGACAGTAACTCGGGGCCAGAATCAAACCCAGCTCCCTGGACCTGTGAGGCAGCAACGCTAACCACGGTGCCACCTTGTCATCAGACGTTTGAACGGCTAAACTCAGATTAGATTGATCTTTCTCTATACCCTAGCAATGATTGGAACACTACAATCTGCATTCTCTCCTTTCCTTCTGATTTTGAGTTGATTTGATTTGATTTATTATTGTCACATGCATTGGTATACAGTGAAAAGTATTGTTTCTTGCACACTATGTAGACAAAGCACACCATTCAAAGAAAAGGGAAGAAGAGAATGCAGAATGTAATGTCACAGTCACTGCCAGGTGTAGAAAAAGACCAACTTAATTCAAGGTAGGTCCATTCAAAAATCTGATGGCAGCAGGGAAGAAGCTGTTCTTCAATCAGTTGGTACGTGACCTCAGACTTTTGTATCTTTTTCTCCCCTATGTACTCTATGAAGGTTGTGTTTTGTCTAAATAGAGTGTAAGAGACAATACTTTTCATTGTCTCCCAATACATGTGATTTGATTTGATTTATTATTGTCACATGTATTCGCATACAGTGAAAAGTATTGTTTCTTGTGCGCTATACAGACAAAGCATACCATTCAGAGAGAAGGAAAGGAGAGAGTGCAGAATGTAGTGTTACTGTCATAGCTAGGGTGTAGAGAAAGATCAACTTAATACAAGGTAAGTCCATTCAAAAGTCTTGACAGCAGCAGGGAAGAAACTGTTCTTGGGTCACTTGGCACATGATCTCAGACTTTTGTATCTTTTTCTCGGCAGAAGAAAGTGGGAGAGAGAACGTCCAGGGTGTGTGGCGTCCTTAATAATGCTGGCTGCTTTGCCGAGGCAGCGGGAAGTGTAAGACAGAGTCAATGTATGGGGGGCTGGTTTGTGTGATGGATTGGGCTACATTCACAACCTTTTGTAGTTCCTTGCAATTTTGGTCAGAACTGGAGCCTTACCAAGTTGTGACACAACCAGAAAGAATGCTTTCTATGGTGCATCTGTAAAGGTTGGTGAGAATGGTAGCTGACATGCCAAATTTCCTTAGTCTTCTGAGAAAGCAGAGACGTTGGTGGGCTTTCTTAACTATAGTGTCAGCATGGGGGGAACCAGGAAAGGTTATTGATGATCTGGATACCTAAAAATTTGAAGTTCTCAACTCTTTCTACTTCGCCCCCTTTGATGTAGTCAGAGGCATGTTCTCCTTTATGTTTCCTGAAGTTGATGACAATCTCCCTCGTTTTGTTGACATTGAGGGAGAGGTTATTGTTGTCGTACCAGTTCGCCAGATTCTCTATCTCATTCCTGTACTCTGTCTCATCAATGTTTGAGATCTGACTTACTACGCTGGTGTTGTCAGGAAACTTGAAAATTGAATTGGAGTGACAATAATATATCAAAAAAATCAAATCAGAACAAACCTGCATGCTACGGTGCAGAAGGACCTGGGGGTCCTTGTGCATGAGTCGCAAAAACCCAGCCTGCAGGTGCAGCAGGTGGTCAGGAAGGCGAATGGGATGCTGGCCTTCATAGCGAGGGGGATTGAATATAAAAGTAGGGAGGTCTTGCTGCAGCTGTATAGGGCATTGGTGAGGCCGCAGCTGGAGTACTGTGTGCAGTTTTGGTTGCCGCACTTACGCAAGGATATTTTAGCCTTGGAGGGAGTGCAGAGCAGGTTCACTAGGCTGATACCGGAGTTGAGGGGGTTGAGCTATGAGGAGAGGCTGAATAGACTGGGCTTGTACTCGTTGCAGTTTAGAAGGATGAGGGGGGATCTTATTGAGATGTATAAGATGATGAAGGGGATGGATAGGGTAGAGGTGGAGAGGTTCTTCCCGCTCAGAAAGGACAGCAGGACTAGATGGCACAGCCTCAAGATAAAGGGGGGGCAGTTTAGAACGGAGTTGAGGAGGAACTTCTTCACTCAAAGGGTGGTGAATCTCTGGAATTCTCTGCCCGTTGAAGTGGTGGAGGCTGCCTCGCTAAATATATTTAAGACGTGGGTTGATGGGTTTTTGATAAGAGAGAGGATTAAGGGTTATGGGGAGAGGGCGGGAATGTGGAACTGAGCCACGACAGATCAGCCATGATCTTATTGAATGGCGGGGCAGGCTCGAAGGGCTAGATGGCCTACTCCTGCTCCTATTTCTTGTGTTCTTATGTTCTTATGTTCTTGTGTAAACCTAAGGCACAATCACAGAAGGTGAGTGAGGTTATCAGTCCAGGAGAGGAGATAAACCAACAATGCAAGAGGGAACCCTCAGCCCAAAATGGTACCAAGAAGTGAATGACTCAAGAGTCCAAAAAATCCACAACTCTGTGAAGAGAAAACTCCACAATTAAAAACCCGTAGAGTTTGCCAGGCAGGGTTTCAAGAAATGAAAACAGAATGAGCTGGAAAATGAATATTCAGTGGATTGGGAAACCTTCATGGAGGAGGGATGCAGAGTTGATGTTGGTTCTCCCTCCGCAGATACTGCCTGACCTGCTGAATGTTTCCTGGCTTTCACTTCAGAATTGCAGTGTTCGCAGTAGTTTGCTTCTGTTTTTTAAAGATTAAAGAAAGTCCTCCCTTTGCGTAGCGTCTCACCACTTCTGAGAGAAAGCTCCAGAAGTGCAGTAAATCGCTTTGAAGTTCAAATGCGTTTGCAGCCATCTTGTGATGTGTTCCCGGAGTGAGGCTCAGCGGAAGAACAAGAGAGACCGAGACAAATGGAGCAAAAGACTGTTGACTGAGAGGTACGCAGATTGTGTGCCGCCACTCAAGAATGAAGTGAAAAGGGAGATTAAAAATCAGAAAAGGAAAACCAAGCCTTTTAAAACAGCTTTGATGTTTTGTGTTGAAAACTAGAAATGCGAAGTAAGATCATGCAATGGTTGGAGTGGCTTTTGAAGGGACAGGAGATGGGTTTGACAAACACATGGCAGCTGTGTCACCCATGGCACAAAGCACAACGCGTGGCAGACAAACTGTAGCTGGTGCAACATACCCGAAAGGTGTTCACAGCGGGTGGCACTCACACCCCCGAGATTGGAGATTCAAATCGCGCTCAAAAGACTAAGGCCAGAATCTTGCCTCCGCTCACGCCAGCGGAATTTTCCCATCCCACTGCAGTGAATGGAGATTTGGCTGGGCACCAAATTCTCCGATCTCGCTGTAGCGGGAGTGCACCATGAATGGTCGGTAAGCTCACACCTTAAATCTAGGCTGATAGACCCAGAGAGTCATGGAGGTTTACAGCAAGGAAACAGGCCCAACTTGTCTGTGCCGTCCTTTTTTTAATCCCTAAACTAGTCCCAATTGCCCGCATTTGTCCCATACCCCTCTATACCCATCTTATCCATGTTACTGTCTAAACACTTTTCAAAAGACAGAATTGTACCCATCTCTACTACTACTACCTCTGGCAGCTTGTTCCAGACACTCACCACCCTCTGTGTGAAAAAATTGCCTCTCTGGACACTTTTGTATCTCTCCCCTCTTGCCTTAAACCTATGCCCTCTAGTTTTAGACTCCCCTACCTTCAGGAAAAAGATATTTATTTTCTCGCTGACCTGTGCCCCTCATTATTTTATAGACCTCAATAAGATCACCCCTACACTCCAGAGAAAAAAGTCCCAGTCTATCCAGCCTCTCCTTTCAACTCAGACCATCAAGTCCCGGTAGCATCCTAGTAAACCTTTTCGCACTCTTCCTTGTTTAATAATATCCTTTCTATAATAGGGTGACCAGAACTGGACACAGTATACTCCAGTGCAGTAAAACTGAAGCTCTGTCTATCTGGTCAGTTGGATGTAAAGAATCCTACAGCACTATTCTGGCATGTATTAAATGTATTTAATCTAATTCATGGGGTCATGGTTGGTGAACAAACATCATTTTAGTCTTGCGGTCCAGTGAGATGAAGTAGGGTCACTCATGCAGCCCACTCACTAGCCAAGGTTTCACATCACTGTTCCAGATGCTAACAAATCACCACTTGAATGAAGATTTTTCTTTGATTTTTTTTTCTCAATAGCCTTAAATCTGCGTCCCCTGGTTGGAGATCCTTCCATCAATGTGAACAATTCCTGCTGATCTACTCTGTCCTTCACTTCATAACTTCAATTGCCTCTTTCAAGTCTCTTTACTTCGCCAAAGAGAAAAAGCTTTTGCAGTCTATCCTTGGATCTGGAGATGTCCCTGGAACCATTTCTGCAAATTTTTTCTGAATCCTCTCTAATGCTTTCAGAGTGAAAGAATTGGATAGAAAACTCCAGTTGAGGCCATGTCAGTCTTTCTTTGGGCGGCACGGTGACACAGTGGTTAGCACTGCTGCCTCACAGCTCCAGGGGCCTGGGTTCGATTCCCGGCTTGGGTCACTGTCTGTGTGGAGTTTGCACATTCTCCCCATGTCTACGTGGGTTTGTTCTAGTTTCCTACCACAGTCCCAAGATCGGCAGATTGGGTGCTTTGTCCATGCTAAATTACCCCTTAGTGTCCTGGGATGTGTAGATTAGCAGGGTAACTATGTGGGATTATGGGGATGAGGCCGAGGTGGGACTGTTGTCAGTGCAGACGCGATGGGCCAAATAGCTTCCTCCTGCAGTGATTCTATAATTTCTTGCTTCTTGTACTCTATGGGAAGATTCTCTGGCCTTCCTGGAGCATGTTTCCTGTGTGAGAGGTAGTGCACCATTTGTTGGCAGTGGAATTTTCTGGAAATGGGATTTCCCGTTGACTGTACCCCATGCCCCCCCGGAAGCTTGCAGCGGGGGGGTGGGACTTTGGCAGGACCAGAAGTTCCCGCCAACATGAACATTTGGACAATTCTAGCCAATGCCTCCTTTTCATTAAACCAGAATTCAGAGCAGGTAAGGACGGCAGTTTTCTTTCCTTAAAGGGCATTAGTGAATCAGATGGGTTTTTCCGACAATCGATCATTGTTTCAGTAGGTTCTTAATTCCAGATATTTTTTATTCAATTCAAATCCCACCATCTGCTATGGCAGGATTTGAACCCAGGTCCCCAGAACATTAGCTGAGTACCTAGATTAATAGTCTCGCGATAATACCATTGAGTCATGGTGGGATTCATGGGCCCCGCCAGCAGCGTACCTCTGCCCATGGGTTTCCCACCAGTGTAGGGTGATATCAGTGGGAATTCCCATTGACAACAACAGGAGGAGACAATCCTGCCATGAGCAAACAATGTGCCACCTCCAGCCAACAGGAAGCACGTGGCTGGGAGGCCAGAGAATCTCACCCATGTTAAAACTTGTTCAGAAGGACAGAGGGTTGGATCATGTGACATGGCCAATTAATGGTTAATTGCAGTTGATCAAACAACTTCTGAGCTTCTGGTCAGAATTCCATTGTTCACTCTTGTGAGAGAGAGATGGTTCTCAGTATCTCTGCCAATATGATGTGTTTTGATCTCCCTCTTTTGTTGCAGTTCCAGTTTGTCTGCACTTACACTGCTTTCATTGATTTTGTGTGAGCTTCCATGGGCAAAGGGAGAGAAATTCTTTTGTTCTTGTCACTCACAGTGGCAGCTCTCAGAACAAGTGTTGAATTGTGTGGTCATGTGATTTGTAGCAGCCATCTTTTTTCAGTTCAGCCAAAAATCTATTAAAAACAAAGCAATAACACTGAAGTTACGGACTTTTTCTCATGTCATAGAGATCCCAATACCTGTAGTCCTCAATGATTTGTGCACATATACTGTCTAATCCCTCTGCTCCTGCATCATTTTTAGAATTGCAAGAACGAAAGAAATAGGAAAAGGGGCGTGCCACTCAACCCTTCTAACCTGCTTGACCTTCCAATCCAATCACGGCTGTCCATCTTCCTGCTCAGTGTTGACCCCTCAACCTACGTCACTGAAACCCATTATCCAATCACTATCACATTACGACCTGTGGGAGCTGTGCAAATTGATTGCCCATTTCCCATCTTACAGCTAAGGCAACACTTCAAACAACATCAGGAGGGTGTAAACCATGCTTTATAAAAGCATTTCCTCTAAAAAAAAAAGACATATTTGTTGACGTTTATGGCCGAGCAAATTCATGTATTGCGTGCTGGATTTGTACCTTGCCTCAAAGCTGACAGCCTTTTTTTTTAATGGTGTGGTTATTATTCTACGTGTTTGTATGCTTATCAAAAAACAAAGGTGTGCTGTAGTAAGAATGATTGAGTGCTGAACATACAAAAGTATGAATTAGATGCAAGAGTAGGCTACTCAGCTCCTCCAGCCTGCACTGCCATTTGATAAAATCGTGGCTGATCTACAGTCACTACAGTGCAGGGAAAGGCCCTTCGGCCCATTGAACCTGCACCAACAACAATCCCACCCAGGCCCTATTTCCCCAATCCCACATATTTAACCCCCTTGACACTAAGGGTTCATTTAGCATGGCCAATCAACCCAACCCACACATCTTTGGACAGTGGGAGGAAACTCAGGCAGGCACAAGGAGAATTGCTCATTGTCAACATTGAGCAAAGGAGACTGTCACCTGACACTGGAATTGAACCTGGGTCCCTGGAGCTGTGAGGCAGCAGTGCTAACCACTCTGCCACCATGCTGGCCACCTTTTTATAACCTGATCCCGCCTTTCCCCCATATCCCTTGCCCCATCTGATTGTGACCTCGGCTCAATTGAGAATCTACCTAATAGTCCATGAAACTATTCAGTGATCCAGCCTCCACTGCTGTCTGGAAGTGAGAATCCCAGCGGCAAACGACCCTCTGAAAGAAAACAAATTCTGCTCATCTCTGAGTACAATGAGATTAGTTCTGTTTTTTCCCATAGCTGGAAACATCATCTCAGCATCCGCCCTGTCACGTACCCTCAGAATCTTAGATGTTTCAATTTGATCATCTTACATCCTTCTAAAATCCTGCCCGACCATCACTCACAAGACAACCCCCCTCATCCCAAATGATGAACGAACGTTCTCAGTACTGCTTCTCAGTGGCACAGTGCTCAGCACTGCTGTCTCACAGCAAGAAGTCTCACAACACCAGGTTAAAGTCCAACAGGTTTATTTGGTAGCAAAAGCCACTATTCTTTGGAGCGCTTGCTGCTCCTTCATCAGGTGAGTGGGATTTCAGTTCACAAACAGGACATATAAAGACACAAACTCAATTTACAAAATAATGGTTGGAATGCGAGTCGTTACAGGTGAACAAGTCTTAAAAATACAGACAATGTGAGTGGAGAGAGGGTTAAGCACAGGTTAAAGAGATGTGAATTGTCTCCAGCTAGGACAGTTAGTGAGATTTTGCAAGCCCAGGCAAGTCGTTGGGATTACAGATAGTGTGACATGACCCCAAGATCCTGGTTGAGGCCACCCTCATGTGTGCAGAATTTGGCTATCAGTCTCTACTCAGCCACTCTGCCTCACAACGCCAGGGACCTGGGTTTTGATTCCTGGCCTGGGTCACTGTCTGTGTAGAGTCTGCGCATTTTCCCCATGTCTGCTTGGGTTTCCTTCCACAGTCTGAAAGCCATGCTGGTTAGGTGCATTGGCCGTGCTAAATTCTCCCTCAGTGTACCCAAACAGGCCCCGGAGTGTGGGGACTAGGGGATTTTCACAGTAGCTTCATTGCAGTGTGAAAGTAAGCATGCTTGTCACACTAATAAATAAACTTTAAACTAATATTCCTTCAGTAACAGTGGCTGCAAAACTCACTGAATGGGAGAGACACATGTTGGACTGAATTTGGACTCCCAGTACGCAGGCCAAGTTCCAGATTAAATTTTTCTGATCGGTTCAGTCCAACAAGTGCTCTAAAATAACAAGTTTCACGCTAGGCTGGCTGATTACAATGAACGTTACAATATACGAGCAGATGCTGTACACATAGTCAATGCTGCTCGTGAATATATTAACACATTCACACAAAGTTCCGTTATTGACTGTTTTAACAAATAAATTTTGTCTGCTACATTGTTGCTGAAAAGAAAGTGATGAAAGAAAGTTCAGTGATTAATGGGCCATAGTTTTCCCTTGGCGTGAATCTGACAACGCGTGCCGTTTGTTAGACATGCTTCTGCCTCCTTCAGTGTGATGGTATTCTGTTCAACAAGTTGCTGCAAGTGCGCTCTGTTAATGTTGCAATGGACACAGGACGTTGACAGGGAAAGCAACAGAAACCAGTTCAGGTGAGTTACACACCTGGGGACTCCATGGCTGGACTTTTACGACTGTTCATGCCCCTCCACTGCTACAAGCGAGGACGGAGAATTTGGCACCCAGCCATAGAAACATAGGGTGGCACACTGGTTAGCACTGCTGCCTCACATTGCCAGTGACCCGGGCTCAATTCCTGCCTCAGTTGACTGCCTGTGTGCATGTTCTCCCCGTGTCTGTGTGGGTTTCCTCCGCGTGCTCCCGTTTCATCCCGCAGCCCAAAGATGTGTGGGTTAGGTTGATTGGCCATGATAAATTACCCCTCGTGCCGGGGGGATTAGCAGGGTAAAATGCGTGGGTTCACGGGGGTAGGGTCTGGGTGAGATTGTTGTTGATGCAGGCTCGATGGGCTGAATGGTCGTCTTCTGCACTGTAGGGATTCTGTGATAGAAGCAGGAAAGGCTCGATGTTTCCGGGGAGGGGGGGATCTTGGGGGGTTTGGTTCCGAGAGAAATTTGACAGTGGGTGGTGGGAAGTAGAAGGAGCTCCCTGACAGCGGACAGCTGCTGTGGAGCTGCCTCAGAGAGATACAGAACTGTACAAACTAAACAAGATGAAAGAAATGCAGCAAACTGTGTCCACATTTAAGCATCAGACAGCAGAACTCAACAGACCCCAGTCATCAGACATCTTTTGCTTTGTTTGATTCTTCCCTGGACATTTCGTCCCATCCTGGATCAACATTGTAACGGAAACACGAAGACTGCCTGGCCGATTGGCTTAACGGCCGAGCGGGACTGACAATATTTGGCCATTTCCGCCGTGACGGAGAGGCTGTCCATCGTGGTGAAAATCTGAGCCAGTGAGTACTGTGCAAGTCAGCAAGTTAGAACCAGTGAGCCCTGTCGATCATTGGTGTCTGCTTGGGTTTCCTCCGGGTGCTCCGGTTTCTTCCCACAGTCCGAAAGACATGCTGGTTAGAGTGCATTGGCCGTGCTAAATTCAGTGTCCCAGAACAGGCGCCGGAGTGTGGCAACTCGGGGATTTTCGCAGCAACCGCATTGCAGTGTTAATGTAAACCGACACTAATAAATAATAAATTCACCATCTGAAGAATATGCCTCTGTGGCTCCCAAAGCTTCTGCTGTTTGTCTTCAACTGTTTACTTTTAATAATTACTCGAATCATTTCAGGAAATTCTGATGCCAACTACAGAGCGTGAAGAAAAGTCAGCTGCATGTCCGATAGATGAGTATTAGCGATAACTTTAGCTTGGTCTGTTGGGTATCTAGTCTTATAAGCTGCAGTTACCCAATTACTGACACACTCACTGCTTCCACATGCTGGTGGCAGGCAACAGGACTCAATGATTGTGTGCTTCAGGTAATCCACACGCGACAGAGACTGGAGCCTCCAGCAATGACAACTACTGCTGCTGTTCACTGAATGGATCTCTGTTTGTTCCCTCCACCAGAGACAGAATAGAACATAGAACATAGAACATTACAGCGCAGAACAGGCCCTTCGGCCCACGATGTTGCGCCGACCAGCTTTGAAAAAAAAACAACACTAACCCACTAATCTAAACCAATCCCATTTCGTCCATAAACCTATCCTCGCAGGCGTTACAGCAGACGGGAAGGGGATCACAGAGTCAAGAAAGAGAAGGCTAATTAGAGGCCAGTAAGGTTGGCACAAGCTTTCTGAGGCAGGCAATGTAAGGAGCTGGGGGAGTGAAGTTGCAGAATCTTGGGAGAACCATTTCTGTCAACTGGTCTACAATTCTGAGCTGTTTTCTGGATTCTTATCTCTGCTGTGGTTCAGTTGCTTATCCTCTCGTTTTCTCGGAAGGTTGCTGCTCCTGCGCTCCACTCCAGAGCACCCGTCTAGACTGAGGGAGGTCATAGAGGCATGCAAACAGGCCCTTCAGCCCGACTTGTCCATGCTGCCCTTTTCTCTAACCACTAAGCTACTCCCAATTGCCTGCATTTGGCCCACACCACTGTATACCCATCTCACCCATGATGTGGAGATGCCGGCACTGGACTGGGATGCCACAGTTAGGAGTCTCACAACATCAGGTTAAAGTCCAATAGGTTTATTTGGCAGCACGAGCTTTCGGAGTGCTGCGCCTTCATCACCTTTGGGGGGTGAGGGGGGTGCTCTGGTTTCCTCCCATACTCCAAAAATGTGCTTGTTAGCTTGGTTGATTGCTAAATTGTTCCCCCAGTGTCAAGGGGATTAGCGGGGTAAATATGTGGGATTACAGGGATAGAGCCTGTGGTGGGATTTTGTAGGCACATGTTCGATGGGCTGAATGGCCTCCTTCTGCACTGTAGAGATTCTCTGATTATTTAATCAATGATTTCAAGGTAGTTAGGGGAACGGACAGGTCGAAAATCTTGCTGCTGGTTGGGGAGTGCGGGAGAGAACCGGAGCACTCGCAAGAAGCCCACACAGACACAGGAAGAATGTGACACAGGCACACGGACAGTGACCGGAGACCGGAATCGAACCTGGATCCTTGGTACTATGAGGCAGCGTAAAACTAGAATCAGACCTTACAGGAGCGAAATGAGGAAATATTTTGATATTCAAAGAGTATGAGAAGTTTGGAACGTTCTCCATAAATGGCAATTGTTGCCAAGTTGATTGATAAATTGAGTATGAGACTGAAAGGCAGCACTGTGGCACAGCGGTTAGAGCTGCTGCGTCATAGTGCCAAGGATCCAGGTTCGATTCCGGTCTCCGGTCACTGTCTGTGTACCTGTAACACAGTCTCCCCAAGTCTGCGTGGGTTTGCTCCGGTTTCCTCCCACAGTCCAAAGATGTGCGGGTTAGGTTGATTGGCCATGCTAAATTGCCCCTTAGTGTCAGAGGATTAGCAGGGTAAATGTGTGGGAGTATGGGAATAGGGCCTGGGTGGGAGTGTTGTCAGTGCAGACTCCATGGGCCGAATGGCCTCCTTCTGCACTGTGGGGATTCTAAGATGGTTCTATGATATGGAACAAAGTGTATTCAGTTGGGTGGTGGAGGGAATTTTCCCATCCTGCCCGCCACGGGAATCGTAGCAGGAAGGTGTGCCGACCATGAATAGGCCAATTGACCTTGCGTGGGAATTTCCGATTTTGGGATGAGCACAGCCGGAAAATCCTGCCCCATAGACCTTCCATGACCTCGTTGAATAGTAGCAAAACCAACTCACGGGGCTAAATGTTCCCGTAACTTCAATTTTCAATCTAGGAGGGCAACAAGTCTGGAGTTTGCCCCGACACATGGCAATAGTGGCGTGGTTGAGATGGATTTATGGTTATCAGTCACTTGTCACCAGGTTGTGGTAGCTGCTAGTCTGAGGCGGCCATTGTTTGTGTATATCTCCACAGTCCTCACCGACCTCACCTCAAGGAGGTCGTGAGAATCCCCACGAGCTTTCTACTGTAAACCGGCACAGACCGCATTCAGATTTGAGTTGAGCTATAACAGATGCAATGATGTATATGAAGTTATATACAGTCATCTAGTGGTCAGAGATGGGAATGAGAATATCAGCGTCTGATATTTTGAGTGAGGCTTGAAATGTTTTATTAAAATAATTCTCAGGATATGGGTAGCATTGTCACCCTTTGAACTTATTGCCCATTTTAGCCACCTATTGAGAAGGTGCTGGTGAGCTGCTGTCTCGAAGCACAATAACCTCTGCGGTGGACGTGCTCCCAATGTGCTGTTAAGTAGCCTAGTTCAAGACGTTAACTTTTAACCCAGTAATGGTGAAGGGAGGTGACATAGAACATAGAAAAACTGCAGCACAAACAGACCCTTCGGCCCACAAGTTGCACCGATGATATCCATACCTACTAGGCTTACCTATAACCCTCAATTCTATTAAGTTCC
This sequence comes from Carcharhinus amblyrhynchos, assembly GCF_965287045.1. NCBI lineage: Eukaryota > Metazoa > Chordata > Chondrichthyes > Carcharhiniformes > Carcharhinidae > Carcharhinus > Carcharhinus amblyrhynchos. Next base: position 118,042,032 of record NC_137328.1, on the reverse strand, counting down.
ATGTACTCATCCAGAAGTCTCTTAAAAGACCCTATCGAATTTGCCTCCACCACCACCGATGGCAGCCGATTCCACTCACCCACCACCCTCTGAATGAAGAACTTAGCCCTGACATCTCCTCTGTACCTACTCCCCAGCACCTTAAACCTGTGTCCTCTTGTAGCGACCATTCCAGCTCCTGGAAAAAGCCTCTGAGAATCCACCCGATCTATACCTCTCAACGTTTTATACTCTTCTGTCAGGTCACCTCTCATCCTTCGTCTCTCCAAGGAGAAAAGACCAAGCTCCCTCAACCTACCCTCATAAGGCATGCCACCCAATCCAGGCAACATCCTTGTAAATCTCCTCTGCACCCTTTCAAAAATAAATCCAATGCAGGACAGTTTGTGACTTGGAGGGGAACTTGGAGGTGGGAACAGTGATTAGCACTGCTACCTCACAGTGCCAGGGACCCGGGTTCGATTCCTGGCTCGGGCCACTGTCTGTGTGGAGTTTGAACGTTCTAATCGTGTCTGCGTGGGTTTCCTCCAGGTGCTCTGGTTTCCTCTCACAGTCTGAAAGATGTGCTAGTTTATGTGGATTGACCGGGCTAAATTCTCCATTAGTGTACCTGAACAGGCGCCAGAGTGTGGCAACTCGGTGATTTTTCACAGTAACTTCATTACAGTGTTAATGTAAGCCTACTGTGACATTAATAAATAAACTTTAAGCTTTGGTGTAGAGGGACCCTTCCATCCACTTGAGAGGGAAAATGCAGCCTCAGCTTAAAAGTGTCATTCAAAAGATAGCCCCTCAGACAGGATAGCACTCCCTCAGTACTGCGCTGGGTTTGTCAACGTATATCTTGTGCTCAAGTCTCTGGAGTACAGCCTGACCCCATGGCCAGAGGGCGGGGAAGGGGAGAGTGCTGCACACTGAAACATGGCCATCCTGGTGGGAATAAAAGGCTAGGATAAAAAGTTCTTTGCTGAGCACTTAGTCTGTTGGCGGGAGGTGATGTCTTGTTTGCTAGCAGTGGGATACTCTGGTCCCTCCTCTGTCAATGGAAATTCCCACTGATGTCACCCCACACCGGAGGGATGCCTACGGGCAGAGGCGCACCGCCAGCGGAACCACGATGGCCGAGTGGTATCATCGCCAAGCTATTAATCCAGAAACGCAGCTGATGTTGTGGGGACCCGGGTTCGAATCCCACCGCGGCCGACGGAGGAATTTGAATTCAGTAAAAAATATCCGGAATTAAGTATCTACTGATGACCATGAAACCATTGTCAGAAAAATCCCATCTGCTTCCTTTAGGAAAGGAAATCTGCCATCCTTACTTGTTCTGCATGTGACTCCAGAACCACAGCAATTTGGTTGACTCTCAACTGCCCTTGGGCAACGAGGGATGGGCAGTAAATGATGGCCAGCCGGTGATGCCCATGTCCCACGAATGAATAAAAAAAACTCGTTGGCATAAATGGCTGGAAAATTCCGGTCTATATCTTTGCCTCACAGGTACTCAACTTTTGACATCTAACCAGTAAACTGTCCAAGGAGGTGAACTAGTGGGGGGTGGGGGGAGAGCGGCATGGTGGCACAGTGGTTAGCACTGCTGCCTCACAGCGCCAGGGACCTGGGTTTGATTCCCATGTGTGTCAACCCAGATCTTGTGCTCAAGTCTCTGGAGTGCAGCTTGACCCCCCCATCGCGCGTGTGCAGAGAAGGGGAGAGTGCTGAGCCATGGCCGCCCTAGTGGGAACGGAAGTGTAAGGATTTAAAAAGCTCTTTTCGTTGCTGAGCACTTATTAATAAACAGAAACAGATGCGCCTGGAGCCTGGGGGTCACCGAAAGGGATGAAGATACTGAAACTGTCGATCCTGCAACATTCTGTACAAAAGATTTCAATCGTGATGGTAAATGTCCCGTCAACTGCCTGTGGGGAAACTTGACAATACGAATGCTTTCGAAAGCCATTTTCGTCTAAGTGAGCTATGAATTTTATGCTTTTCAAATCGCCCCATCTCCGAAAAGAGAACGAGATGGCACTTGCAGTCAAATTGCCTTTGGAGTTTCTCTGGAACAGATCAGGGAGCAGATTGAGCAGTTGCTGTTAATGCCGCGATAACCGCTTCCATGGTTCATTGATATCATTCGAGTGATTTTTTTGCGAGGCAATAAAAGCACAAAGCATTTTGTCAAATGAATTGCTTATTACCTTGTGACATGCATCATTGGAAGATTTGAGTAGCTGCGCTATGATTAAAGGGGAATGATAGTGGCCTCGACACTCAGCTAAACAGCCCGAGTAAAGAACATACAAATGGATGATTCACGTGTGATTAGCAGTGCCTTTTGATGGGTATCCTTTACAGAATCAAAGAAACCAATGGCGCAGGAGGTGGCCATTCAGCCTCTTGTGCCTGTGTGGCTTCTTCGGAACAGCTTAAAACCAACCTACTCAAGGACAGCTTCTTCCCTGTTGCCATCAGACTTTTCAATGGACCTACCTCGCATTAAGTTGATCTTTCTCTTCACCCTAGCTATGACTGTAGTATTTAATTCTGCACCCTCTCCTTTCCTTCTCCTTTATGTACTCCATGAACGATATGTGTAGTATGCAAAAAAAAACTTTTCATTGTATCGCAACACATGTGACAATAATAAATCAAATCAAATCAACCTCCACATTTTGTCTGTGGACCTATAAGTTCCTCATCCTCTGTTTCTCCAGAAGGAACTCTTCGAAATGCAGCCCATGAAAATACAACAAAACTCACCCCAACTTATAAATCAAAGAAAGGGTCTGGTAAAGAAACATCATTACTCCAAACTTGGGACCATACCCTGGGCCACTCCGAGCTTCCCACACATCTCTATAGTTCCTTATTTATAGTGAATCAGCTGGTCAGCTGACTATTATATCACTCTGTAATTGGTTTCATGGCTTACTGGGTCAGCTGACCCTTCCATCCTGTTCCCATTGGTCACCTTACATCCAATACAAAGTTGTCACTGGTCACATCCTCAAGCACCTCCCAACTTCCTTTTAGGATCACTTACAGAATCAATTTTCACTCACCTTTTCACGTTGCGTGCCCCAGATCTCGACAATGCTTTGAGTAAAAGAAACTTTCTCCTCGTTTTCCCCCCGCTAGACCTTTAAGTCTCTGACCTCTGTTTTCATTTTGATCCAATCACCAGCGAGAATTGCTTTTTCCCTGAACACTCTTGTCAAAACTCCTTCTCAGTCGCACAGGGTGTGAAAAGAAGGCCAGTGGAAAGGGAGAAATGAGGTCAAGAGCTGTTATCAGTTCTTGTCAGAGATTGCTAGTCCACAGCTGCGGAACGACAGTGTGAATTGAGGGAACCACGAAAGACGAAGATTTTAGAAGTACCTGCAGCAGAACGCCAGAACAACCGAATGGTTTTTATGTGACGAAACAGCAGGGGAGAGGTGAAATTATGCAGCACATTATGATGGTCTTTAGAAGGTACTTCCTGAGAGGGTGGCAGCAACAACTTAAGATGTGGTTTTCAAAAGGGAATTAGGTAAATGCAGGGAGAGCTGGGTGAGGGTGGGAAATTGCAGGTCTCTGAAGAATGAGTAGGGAGGGTGAAACTAAGTGCTCATTGTGTGCGAAACTCTATCAGTTGTGGTGCTTGTCTAGACACCATATAGAAGAATATCATAAATGCATGAGGAGGAGGAGGCAAAGGTGTGAGAAAAAGGAGATTTTGAAAACAGAAGGGGACTTAGGAGGCACCAGGTATGAGGGGAATGGGTTCACCACAGGACAGTCAAATAGAGGGAAATGACAAGCTTAAGTTGCATTTACATAGCCATTTAGAGAATGGTGTCCCATGATGTTTCATCGGGAAACAAAGCAAAAGGTGACTGGGGAGGTAATATTGGGGCAGGAGCAGTAATTTTCCACTTTGTCAAATAGGAGGTCTAAGGAGGCTAATAATTATGTTTAATTTTTTATTTGTTCTTGGCATGTGAGTGTTGCTAGTTAGGCCAGTACTAGTGGCCATTGAAAAGGTGGTGGTGAGCTGCCTTCTTGAACCGCTGCAATCCTTCTGGGTGCATGTGCACCCACAATGGTGTTCGGGAGAGAGTTTAAGGATTTTGACACAGCGACAGTTTTTTTTTATTCATTTGTGGGACATGGGTGTCACAGGTTGGCCAACATTTATTGCCCATCCCTAGTTGCCCGAAAGCAGCTGAGAGTCAACCACACTCTGGAGTCAGATGTAGGCCTGACCGGATAAGGACGGTAGATTTCCTTCCCTAAAAGACATTTGTGAAACAGATGGGATTTTCTGACAATGGACAATGGTTCCATGGTGATCAGTGGATTTTTAATTCCAGATATTTTGTATTGCATTCAAATTCCACCATCTGTCATGGCAAGATTTAAGATTTGAACCAGGGTTCCAAGAACATTAACTGAGTTTCTGGATTAATAGTCTAACGATAATACCATGAGGCCATCACCTCACCATAAGTGAAGAGACAGTGATATATTCCCAACTCGGAACAGTGTGAGACTTGAGGGAGAACATGTGGCTCGTCGCGTTCCCAAGGTGCTGTTGGTGCATTTTTGGGCGCCGCACCTGCGCAAAGATATTTTGGCCTTGGAGGGAGTGCAGAGGAGGTTTACTAGGCTGATACCGGAGTTGAGGGGGTTGAGCTATGAGGAGAGGCTGAATAAACTGGGCTTGTACTCGTTAGAGTTTAGAAGAATGAGAGGAGATCTCATTGAGACGTATAAGATGATGAATGGGATGGATAGGATAGAGGTGGAGAGACTCTTCCCGCTCAAAAAAGGCAGTAGGACTAGGGGGCACAGCCTCAAGATAAAAGGGGGGCGGTTTAGAACGGAGTTGAGGAGGAACTTCTTCACTTAAAGGGTGGTGAATCTCTGGAATTCTCTGCTCGTTGAAGTGGTGGAGGCTGCCTCGCTAAATATTTTTAAGACGCGGGTTGATGGGTTTTTGATAGGAGAGGGGATTAAGGGTTATGGGGAGAGGGCGGGAAAGTGGAACTGAGCCACGACAGATCAGCCATGATCTTATTGAATGGCGGGGCAGGCTCGAAGGGCTGGATGGCCTACTCCTGCTCCTATTTCTTATGTTCTTATGTTCTTATGTCAAAGATATGGAAGGTGAAGTTGAAGGAGCCTCAGTGTGTTCTTGCTGTGCACCTTATAGATGGTGCACACTGCTGTCACTATGCATTGGTGGTGGAGGGAGTGGATGTTTCATGTTGTTCTTGAGGCACCAATCCAGTGGGCTTCTTTGTCCTGGATGGTGTCAAGCTTCTCGAGCATTGTTGGAGCTGCACCCATCCAGGCAAATGGAGATTATTCCATCACACTCCTAACTTGTGTCTTGTTGATGGTGGACAGGCTTTGTGGAATCAGGAGATGAATTAATTACTTCAGGATTCACGAGTTTATGAATGAATAAATCAGAAGACAATGGGCTGAATTTTCTGACCCCACCACCAGAAAAGTTTAAAGCTTATTTATTTTTAAAGTTTATTTATCAGTGTCACGAGTAGGCTTACATTAACAATGCAATGAAGTTACTGTGAAAATCCTCCAGTCGCCACACTCTGGTGCCTGTTCGGGTACACTGAGGAAGAATTTAGTATGGCCAAGCCACTGAACCAGCATGTCTTTGGGACTGTGGAAGGAAAGTGGAGCACACGGAGGAAACCCACGCGGACACGGGGACAACATGCAGACTCCGCACGGACAGTGACCCAAGCCAGGAATCGAATCCCTGCCTCTGGCACTGCAAGGCAGCTTCTGCCACCACTGTGCCCCCAAGTAGTCCTGCGCTGCAGCTTCACTAGGTTGGCACTTTATTTTTGGGCATGCTTGGTGCTGCTGCTGGTGTGCTCTCCTCATTGAACCATGGCTGGTTTTGATTGTAAAGATACTGTGGGGGATATGCCGGGCCATGAGGTTACAGCTTGTGGTTGAATATAATTCTGCTGCTGCTGAAGGCTCACGGTGCCTCATGAATGCCCAGTTTTGAGTTGCTAGATCCTTCTGAGTCTGTCTCATTTAACACAGTGGGAGTGCCTCACAGCAGGATGGTATCCTCAGTGTGAAAAATAGATCGATGAGACTTAACCTGTAAAATTATTGGCCAGAATTTGTCTGGCTGTTCACGCCCCGCCTCCGCTGCCAGGGAGAACGGAGAATTTGGCGCTCAACCAAACCTCCATTCGCTGCAGCGGGCAAGATCGGAGGAGCTGGCCCACTGGCTATTTTGTGACAGAACTGAAGGTAATAACTTAGACTTCACCAATCTTTAGCTGGGGGGGGAGATTGCAGTTCATTTGGCATTGAGTGAAGATTGGATCAGCACATTGCAGAAGCTGTGGTGGGGGCGAGGCGGATGGTTAAGGGGTAGATCGGGCGACATTCGCATACACGTGGGGCAATTACCTCATGTCTGCGGGTCAAAGGTCAGCATTGAGTTGAGGTGGAGGAAAGGGTCAAAGATCACTTGAGGGTTGCTAAGGTAACAAGACCAAGAAGGGGAATCAATGTTCTGATCAGATTAGACAGCTCAGGGCAGAATCAAATGTCAGCGTCTGAACAATGGAGGAAAGGTATTTGAAAAGGACAGTGTCATTATCTGTGTTCAATGCTGCAAAGGCGTCAAAGAAGAGCAGAAAAGAGAGTGTACTATTACCACTTTCCCAGAGGATAATACCTGTGATCCTGGTTGTGGCTGTTTCAGCGCTGTGGCAGGGACAGAGACCGGCTTAGAAAGATTCAACCATCGAATTGTGGGAAAGATGGACACAGGTCTGAAAGACACAAGAGACGTGACCTTAGGAAAATATTCCGAGTGCGAAATAAGCATGAAAATGGGAAAGAATAACGCCTTTATTTTTGGCGAGCCCAGATGCGATTCTCACCAATGGGGGCAGGGGCAGAGCCTTAGCTATCCAGAGAAGCCAGCTGCAGAACTTTTGGGGAGCCATTGCGCAGGTGTCCTGATCCCCAAGTGCACTGGGAGATCTCCTGCCACCACCCCTCATGCTCGCCCACGTACATTGCCACCCTCCCGCCTTCCGCGGCCAATCGCTGCCTATGCTGCTCTCCCCCCTCACCCTTGCCAATCGCACCCTTCTGAGCGCAAAAACTGATTGTGCCGGCAAAACAGGGCTGGTAAGATTGGGGGAAGTGAATAACGAGGCTCAGACCCAATTTTTCACCTCTCACCTAATCTTACCACTTCACCTCACCGAATGACGGGCGGGATGAGATTGTAAGATCACGCCCAAGGACTTTGAAGTGGCAGATTGGAAGTGTGGCTGTTACGTACGAGGACAAAGGATTCAAGAGCAAGCTTGTTGATGAAGGTCGGTTGGCCATAGTTTTGAAAGGGTTGGGCTAATACCTTGGGAAATCGATTTATTTCAAATGTCCATCTGCGTGCAGACAATAAAGAAAATTATTTTGATGGGATTAGTGCTAAGGGAGCAGTTGGATGGATCTCCGAAATGAAAGGATCCTGGAGAAACATGAGCAGGGCTGAAAGAGAAACTAAAGAAACACAGTGCTAATCACTGTGTCGGCACTGTGGTATATTGGGTGGCAGTGCTGCTTCACAGCGCCAGGGACCCGGGTTTGATTCCTGGCTTGGATCACTGTCCGTGTGGAGTTTGTACATTCTCTCCGTGTCTGCGTGTGTATGCCCCGGTTTCCTCCCACAGTCCAAAGATGTGCGGGTTAGGTTGATTGGCCGTGATAAATTGACCCTGGGTGTCAGGGGGACTAGCTAGGGTAAATGCATGGGATTGCGGGAATAGGGCCTGGGTGCGATTGTGGTCAGTGCAAACTCGATGGGCCGAATGGCCTCCTTCTGCACTGTAGGATTCTATGACTCTATGATAAAGAGAGGTTTAGGTTCGAGGCCAGGATGTGGGGAAATCTGGCTAGGTGGCAAAGTGTTGTCAGCACCTGAGAAGGTTAAAGGTGAGGCTAAAATCCATTAAAGAGGTTTGATCAGAGATACACAAAGACCGGCAGGGACTATCACCCACCTACATTGGGTTGCCAATGGAATTGAAGTTCCTCATTGAGCTTATCTCTTTACCCCACTGGGACCATTCTGGTACCCACAAAGTAGTCAATCACGTGCAGTTCAGTCTTGTATCTTTGATTTTGATTTGATTTGATTTATTATTGTCACATGTATTAACATACAGTGAAAATTATTGTTTCTTGTGCACTATCCAGACAAAGCATACCATTCATAGAGAAGGAACTGAGAGAGTGCAGAAGGTAATGTTACAATCCTAGCTAGGGTGCAGAGAAAGATCAACTTAATGCAAGGTAAATCCATTCTGGCGGCAGCAGGGAAAACACTGCTCTTGAGTCGGTTGGTATGTGACCTCAGACTTTAGTGTCTTTTTCCCGACGGAAGAAGGTGGAAGAGAGAATGTCCAGGGTGCGTAGGGTCCTTAATTATGCTGGCTGTTTTTCCGAGGCAGAGGGAAGTGTGGACAGAGTCAATGGATGAGAGGCTTGTTTGTGTGATGGATTGGGCTACATTCACGACCTTTGTAGTTCCTTGCAGTCTTGGACAGAGCAGGAGCCATACCAAGCTGTGATACAACCAGAAAGAATGCCTTCTAAGGCGCACCTGTAAAAGTTGGTGAGAGTCGTAGCTGACACGTCAGATTTCCTTAGTCTGAGAAAGTAGAGGCTTTGGTGCGCTTTCTTAAGAATAGTGTTGGCATAGGGGGACCAGGACAGTATCTGCAATGCACTTTGCTGCAGACAACAAAACCAAACAGCAGCAATCCCATCGCTGCGAGTGGAGAGACAGCTGAATAATGGGTCTAATTGTCTCGATCTTGCAGTAAGGCAGTACTATTTTCTTCAACACATATGCACAATAATAGTACTGCTATTTGCCATCTCTGCAATCTGCTGAGGGCGACAGGCGTTTTGTTTGACGTTTTTAAAAAACTGATGCTTTCTATTCTGCACAGACGGAGAAGGGACAATGCGCCACGGTTACAGTTCTTGAGGATGTTATTTGATACATTAGCGGTGAATTAATGTTATTGAACTGCATGGTGGCACAGATTGAATGCATTTTATATCCACTGTGCTTCTGCGTTGTGTTAATTGCACATCTGCTCTTTTTTTCTTCTCTTCCATCTTTCATGGGACATGGGCATCGCTGGCAAGTCCAACATTTGCCCTGCATCCCTGTTTGTCTCACCTGGCCATCTCTGAGGCATGTTAGGACTCAGCCACATTGCTGTGAGTTACACGTAGGCCAGACCGGGTAAGGATGGCACACTTTCTGCCCTAAAGGGCATCAGTAAATCAGATGGCTTTTTACAACAATTGAAGATGGTTTCATGGTCACCATTACTGAGATTAGTTTTACATTCCAGGTTTGTGAATTGAATTTCAAGTCCACCAGCTACCATTGACAAGATTTGAACCCATATCCCAAGAGGCAGCACTGTGGAACAGCTCCAGGGACCCAGGTTCGATTCCTGGTTTCGGTCACTGTCTGTGCGGCATTTTCTTGTTCTCCCCATGTCTGCATGGGTTTCCTCCGGGTGCTCCGGTTTCCTCTCACAGTCTGAATAACGTGCTGGTTAGGGGCATTGACCCAAACATAGTGGCCAGAGTGTGGCAACTATGGAAATTTCACAGTAACTTCATTGCAGTGTTAATGTAAGCCTCACTTTTGACTAATAAATAAATAAACTTCAGAGCATTAGCCTGTGTCTCTGGATTACTAGCCCAGTGACGTTACTACTATGTCACATGTACCCTAAGCAAGGGAGGTGATGGCCTAGTGGCATTATCGCTAGGCTATTAATCCAGAAACTCAGCTAATGTTCTGGGCATTTGGGTTCGAATCCCGCCATCGCCATGGCGGAATTTGATTTCAATAAAAAATAAGCCATGACCAACCTCGTGGGAATGAAAGACAAAGGATAAAAAGTTCTTTGCTGAGCAGTTAGTCTGCCAATGCAAGGTGATGCGTTCGCTAGCGGTGGGATTCTCCAGTCCGTCTGCTGTCATTGGGAATTCCCAATGATGTCACCCCACGCTGAATGGAAACCTACGGGTAGGGGTGCACTGCTGGCGGAACCAGAGAATCTCATGATAGCCTAGTGATATTATTGCTAGACTATTAATCCAGAAACTCAGCGAATGTTCTGGGAACCCAGGTTTGAATCCCAACATGGCAGATGGTGGAATTTGAATTCAGTAAAAAAATATCTGGAATTAAGAATCTGCTGCTGACCACGAAACCATTGTCGATTGTCAGAATCTTGTTCACTAACGTCCTTTAGGGAAGGAAATCTGCCATCCTCACCTGGTCTGGCCTACATGTGACTCCAGATCCACAGCAATGTGGTTAACTCTCAACTGTCCTTGGGCAACTAGGGATGGGCAATAAAAGCTGGAGAGCCAGCAACATTCCACGAATGAACGAAAGAAGCCTCTTTCCTTGAGGAAATTACATTGGCAGGGAGTTGAATGGGTATTGCGTCTAAAAATCATTTGCTCTTGAAACAAACTGAGGGTGAGCAAGAAAAATGTTGATATTTTGTGCTGTAGTGACAACTTAATTTTCAAAAGAACTTCCTGAGAATCGCAGATTACTTTTCATTCTGGTAAAGGTACCATTAGTTACATTTAATTTAAGAATGTCACCAAGGGAGTGATTTCCCTCCACTGGGATTGAGTCTTAGCTTCCACAGCTCATGCTTCCACTGAGAAAGGTTTGTGTTTTTATAGGTCCTTTCACCCGAGGCTATTCTGAAGCTGTCTAAAGTCAATGAAGAACTATTCTTCTTGTAGTGTAGTCACTGTTGAAGGAAACACAGCAGTCAATTTGTGATCATCAAGATCCCACACACGGCGATATAATAATATTATCTGGTGGGTTTATCACAATTTAGCAAGTTGTGGTTTCACAGACTGTTTGCCACAGGAGGGATTCCTCCCAGTGCCTGCCTGGCTTTTGAATAGTCGGAAAGGAATGGCTGCTACTGATGGCACTGGATGCCAGGACACACTGGACCAGGATTCATTGAATATAGAAGTTGGGAAGCTATGTTACAGTTGTATGGGACGTTGGTGAGACTGCACCTGGAGTATTGTGGTCAGTTTTGGTCGCCTTGCCATAGGGAAGATGTTATTGAACTGGAGAAAGTGCAGAAGAGAATGACAAAGATGTTGCCAGGACTCAAAGGACTGAGTTATAGGGAAAGATTAGACAGGCTCGGACTTTTTTCTTTGGGGAGCAGGAGAATGAGGAGTGATCTTATAGAGGTCTATATGATCATGAGAGGCATGAATAGGGTGAATGCACTCTCTTTTTCCCAGGGTGGGGGAATCGAAAGCTACAGGACATAGGTTTAAGTTAAGAGAGGAAAGAATGGGAACCTGAAGAGCAAACTTTTTACAGATAGGGTAGTTCATATGTGGAATGAGCTGCTGGAGAAAGTGGTTGAAGCAGGGACATTGAGAACACTTAAAAGGCAATTGGACAGATACATGGACGGGAAAGGTTTAGAGGGATATGGGCCAAATGCAGGCAAATGGGGTTAGCTTAGACTGGCTTTTTGATTGGCATGGACAGTTTGGGCCGAATCTCCATTTGATTTAGATTTGATTTGGTTTGATTTATTATTGTCACATGTATTAACATGCAGTGAAAAGTATTACTTCTTGCGTGCTATACAAACAAAATATACTGTTCATAGAGAAGAAAAGGAGCTCCTCCTTCTAGTTTTGATGTTTATATATAGATGCTTTTATTCGGAAGAGAACGTGTGATCTTCTTTTCCACTACTCTATCAATGATCAGCAATCACCAACACTGCCAGTACCCACGACATTGGGCGGGATTTTCTGGCCAAAAACTGGAAAATCTCACCCAACGAAAAGGGACCTTTGCATGGTGTCCCATCTTGATCCCCACCAGCATCCCCCCACCTCCCAACTATGACTCCCACAGTGGATGGAATGGGAAAACACGGATCTCCCTTCCAAACAGCACTACGGCTGTACCAACACCACAGGGATTAGAGTCTTTCAAGAAGGCAGATCACCATCACGTTTCACAAGGGCAATTAGGGATGAGCGATGAAACGCTGGTCTTGCCAGATTTGCTCACATCTCATAAGCAAATTGAAAACAAACATTACCTTCTGGCTCAGAAGTTAGATTGCTATAACCGTGCCAATGTTGACACTCAGTACATAAAAGAACTCACTGCTCTAGATCAGTGGTGTTTGGAATTCATATAAACCTGATTCAGAAGATGGGATACGCATGAAGTCATGTTTCATACCATTCTATTTTTTTTCACCGCTCGCCCTTGCGGGATTACACCTGTTACACGTTATTGAAGTTGAATATTCTCTGATAGTCACCGGTTAATGGAAACATGTTAGATTTCTCTGTAATTTCAATCTGTGTCAAAGTTAACAATAATTTTGAGAATGTTACAGGGAAGAGTTTAGTGTTAAATGTTAATCAGTCCCCTATCAGATGGAAATAGGCCCTGATTTTATCAGTAACAGCACGTTTGAGAGAACCTGCTCAAAAGCTGTCATAATGACAATGCCGTTGAAGAAAAATATACTGGGTTCTTAAGGACCATATTAAATGACTGTAATCATCAGCTAACAGAAGGGAGGAATACAACACTCCAGGTCAGAGAGGTGCACTTGTGAGAAATATTTCAATAATTACATGAAGCAGACCCACAAAAAAAGGGATTTTTTTTGTTTGTATTTTTAATTCAGCTCCCATGGCTATGGGCTGCATGGTAGCACAGTGATTAGCACTGCTGCCTCACAATGCCAGAGTCTGCACATTGCCTGCATGGGTTTCCTCCAGGTGCTCCGGTTTCCTCCAGGTGCTCCAGTTTCCTCCCACAGACCGAAAGACGTACTGGTATTGGCCATGCTAAAATCTCCCAAACAGGTGCCAGAGTGTAGTAATGTGGGGCGGCACAGTGGTTAGCACTGCTGCCTCACAGCTCAGGGATCCGGGTTCGATTCCCAGGGTCATTGTCTGTGCGGAGTTTGCGTGTTCTCTCCGTGGGTTTCCTCCGGGTGCTCGGGTTTCCTCCCACACTCTAAAGATGTATGGGTTAGATGCACGGGCCATGCTAGGTTGCCCCTTAGTGTCTCGGGATGCGCAGGTTAGATGGATTAGCAGGTTAAATATGTGGGGATAGGGTATAGGGCCTGAGTGGGATTGTTGTCAGTGCAGACTTGATGGGCCGAATGGCCTCCTTCTGCACTGTAGGGTTTCTATGATTCTATTCTACATGAACAAACGCTGGAGTGTGGCAACTAGGCGATTTTCACAGTAACGTCATTGCAGTGTTAATGTAAGCCAACATGTGACACTAATAAATCAACTTAAACTTTACACTTAGACACTTGACCCTGCTGGGTGGTGTGTTCTGACTTCTGTCAAATCAGCAGAGCTGCTGAGTCAGAGTCAAGAGGAGCAGGAAATGGGCTGTGAATTCTGGATGAACCAGGGGCTCAAGAGATGTGCCTCAGTTCAGGTTGATCCAAAGCCAAGCCCAACACGCGCCTGACTCGACAGTATTGCTATTGCTTCTGCCAAAATTGTGATTGGCAACATGATTCATTCTTGTGACATTCCGACTGGCCACAAAGTCTGCGAGGTAACAAATAGAACTCGAGTCGAAAAGGTTTTAAAGTTTATTTATTAGTGTCACAAGTAGGCCTACATCAACACTGCAGTGAAGGTACTGTGAAGTTCCTGGCTTTGCGACCCTGCGTAAGGAACAAGAAAGGTGGGCCTGCATTTATTTTGCCCCTTATCCCAACCTCAAAATGTCTGAAAGATGCGTCAAAGTCAACAACGGACTTTTGAAGTACAGCCGCTGCTGTAATGTAGCCAATTTGTGCACAGCAAGCTCCCACAAACAACAAGGTTCGAATGATCCAGTACCGGATTGGTTGAGATTTCCTCTCATTGAATCTTGGGAAAATTGAATTATTTTTGCTCCCCGGTGCAAATTCCATCCCTTAGCTATCGATTCCTCCACTCTTCCTGGCAACAGACTGAGTTGAAGCCCGTCTGTTTGCAAGCTTGGTGTCACATTTCGTCCCGAAATTCTGACCTCTTGTTCATGCTATCACCAAGACTGCCAATTTCTATATCCGTAACCTTGCTCAACACTGTCCCGTCTCAGCTATTCTGCCGCTGCAACCCTTGTTTATGCCTCTGTAACCTCTCCAATGCATGCCCGGTTTATGACGTTTTACCCTCCATAAACTCCCTGCTACCCCTCTCGTAAATCACAGCAAGTTATGTTCCCCTATCACCCTTCTGCTCATTCATCTACGTTGGCTCCCAAACAAGCAATGTCTGGATTTTTAAAATTCTTACTCTCGGGGGCGATTCTCCGCCCCTGCACACACTGGCACAAATTGCATTGTGGTCAGAGACTCTCAGGAGGGGTCATTACACCGTTTGTGCCAGGGACCATTCATTTTGAGATTATTCCTGCCCCCAGTTGGCTGTGTAATCTGGTTCAAGCCCAGTAAGCACATGGACTAGATTAGCGTTTTTAAATATTCATTTAACTATGAATTTTCTATTTTAAGCCGGATTCACCCAGCCCCCGGAATTCTCTCACCCTTTGGTACAGCGTGAAGCCGATCGGAGTCAGTACTGGTCTCCACAAACGGACACTGGGCATGGGGTCCTCTCAGACCATTGGAGCCCCAGGGTGGTCAGGAACAATGAGCAGGGCGTGAACAGGGGAACATAGAATCCTTACAGTGCAAAAGGAGGCCATTCAGCCCATCAAACCCGCACCGATTGCAATCCTACCCAGACCCTATCCCCGTAACACAATGCATTTACCCCGCTAATCACCGTGACACTAAGGACCAATCAACCTAATCTACACATCTTTGGGCTGTGGGACGAAGCTAGGGCACCTGGAGGAAACCCACGCAAACACGGGGAGAATGTACAAACTCCATACAGACAGTGACCGAAGCCAGTAATCGAACCCGGGTCCCTGGCACTGTGAGACCAAATGAGAAGGGGCCATAAAGGGAGAGGCACAGGGGAGCGGGGGAGTATATGAATGGCAGTCCTGAAGGGGGAGCTGAAGGGTCAGGCCTTTGAAGATCCCATAGCACGGTTTCGCTCACTGAGGCCAGCGAGTTGGGGGAGATCTTTGTTTGCAAGTAGAGGTGGAGAGGTCTGTAGGTTGCCTAGAAATCGAGGCCCCCTTTAAAAAGGGTGTCCTGATCTCTGAGGAGCCAGCCTTGCTGCCGTATTTAGCTCCCAGATATCTCTCTCCCGAAGGCAACCTTACCAGTCTTCAAAAAAATGTCGGAATGTTGGTGGATTGTGATCAAATCCCAGCGGCCCAGCTGGTGGGAATCACACTGCTTTTCCCCCCTGTGGCAATACTTAAACTACTGGGCGGCATGGTGACAATGTGATTAGCACTGTTGCCCCACAGTGCCAGGGAGCCGGGTTCAATTCCAGGCGGAGTTTGCATGTTCTCCTTATGTCTGCACGGGTTTCCTCCAGGTGCTCCAGTTCCTTCCCATAGTCTGAAAGACGTGCTGGTTCGCTGCATTGACCCGAATGGGTGCCGGAGTGTGGCAACTAGGGGAATTTCACAGTACCTTCATTGTAGTATTAATGTAAGCCTTACCTGTGACTAATAAATCAACTTTACACTTCTAGAAATTTTTTGGGAGAATGGCACACCTTGTTTTCAAACCTCTCCATGTCCTTGCCCCTCCCTATCCCTGCAACCTCCACCAGCCATAATATTCTCTGAGCTATCTGCATCCCTCTAACCTTGGCCTCTTGGGCATGACTGATTTTAATTGCTCCATCCTTGGTGGCTCTGTCTTCAGTTGCCTCGTCCCTGCACTCTGAAGTACGCTCCCCAAACTACTATGCTTCTGTTTCTCGCTTCCCCATTTAAGGCTCTCCTTAAAACCTACCACTTTGACAGAGCTTTTGGGCATCTGAATTCATATCTTGTTATGTGGCGTGCTGCCACACTTAGTTTTATTATATTCCTGTGGAGCAGCTAAGGACATTTCATTAAGTTAAATGTGCTACATAAATCTAAGTTGCTAGACCTTTCTGTTTCCATCAATGTATGTTCTTTTTTACTCTTTCATGGGATGTGGGCTTTGCTAGCTAAGCCAGCATTTGTTGCCCATTCCTGGTTGCCCTTGAGAAGGATGTGGTAAGCTGCCTCCTATGTGACATAAGAGCCCTTACAGTGCTCTTTGACTCAGCAACAGTGAAACCAACTTCCCATCCATTGACTCTGTCTACATTTCCCACTGCCTCAGAGAAACAGCCTGGATAATTAAGGACCCCATGCACCCCAGACATTCTCTCTTCCACCTTCTTCTGTCAGGAAGTTGTACACATGTGATATGGCACGGTGGCACAGTAGTTAGCACGGCAACCTCACACTGCCAGGAATCTGGGTTCGATTCCCGGCTTGGTAAAATGTTAGAATCCGTCATCAAGGAGGAAATAGCGAGGCATCTTGAGGGGAACTGCTTGACAGAGCAGACGCAGCACGGTTTCCTTAAAGGGAAGTCGTGTCTGACAAATTTACTGGAGTTCTATGAGGATGTGTCTAGGGCGGTGGATAGAGGAGAGCCGGTGGATGTGGTCTTTCTGGATTTTCAGAAGGCGTTTGACAAGGTACCTCACAGGAGGTTATTACAGAAGGTCAGGGGGCATGGAGTTGGGGGTAGGGTGTTAGCGTGGACAGAGGACTGGTTGTCAAATAGGAGGCAGAGAGTGGGGGTCAACGGGTGCTATTCGGATTGGCAGATGGTGACTAGTGGAGTGCCCCAGGGGTCGGTGCTGGGGCCTCAGCTATTTACCATTTATATAGATGATCTGGAGGAGGGAACCGAGTGCAGGGTGTCGAAATTTGCTGATGACACCAAAATTGGTGGAAAGGCAAATTGTGCGGAGGGTGGTGAGAGTCTACAGAAGGATCTAGATAGGCTGGGCGAATGGGCCAGGAAATGGCAAATGGAATTTAATGTTGGCAAGTGCGAGGTGGTCCACTTTGGTAGGAATAATGGTAGGAAGGATTATTACTTACATGGAGAAAAACTGCAGCAGGCGACGGTGCAGAGGGACCTCGGGGTCCTTGTGCATGAGTCGCAAAAACCCAGCTTGCAGGTGCAGCAGGTGGTCAGGAAGGCGAATGGGATGCTGGCCTTCATAGCGAGGGGGATTGAATATAAAAGTGGGGAGGTCTTGCTGCGGCTGTATAGGGCATTGGTGAGGCCACAGCTGGAGTACTGTGTGCAGTTTTGGGTGCCGTACTTACGCAAGGATATTTTAGCCTTGGAGGGAGTGCAGAGGAGGTTTACTAGGCTGATGCCAGAGTTGAGGGGGTTGAGCTATGAGGAGAGGCTGAATAGATTAGGCTTGTACTCGTTAGAGTTTAGACGAATGAGGGGAGATCTCATTGAGACATATAAGATGATGAATGGGATGGATAGGATAGAGGTGGAGAGACTCTTCCCGCTCAGAAAGGACAGTAGGACTAGGGGGCACAGCCTCAAGATAAAGGGGAGGGCGGTTTAGAACGGAGTTGAGGAGGAACTTCTTCACTCAAAGGGTGGTGAATCTCTGGAATTCTCTGCCCGTTGAAGTGGTGGAGGCTGCCTCGCTAAATATTTTTAAGACGCGGGTTGATGGGTTTTTGATGAGAGAGGGGATTAAGGGTTATGGGGAGAGGGCGGGAATGTGGAACTGAGACACGACAGTTCAGCCATGATCTTATTGAATGGCGGGGCAGGCTCGAAGGGCTAGTTGGCCTACTCCTGCTCCTATTTCTTATGTTCTTATGTTGGGTCACTGCCTGTGTGGAGTCTGCACGTCCTCCCCATGTCTGTGTGGGTTCCTCTGGGGAAAAGTGAGGAAGCAGGTTGCAGAAGGACTTGGACGGGTTAGGAGAGTGGGCAAAGAAGTGGCAGATGGAATACAATGTGGAAAACTGTGAGGTGATGCACTTTGGAAGGAGGAAGAGAGGCATAGGCTATTCCCTAAACGGGGAAATGCTTAGGAAATCAGAAACACAAAAGGACTTGGGAATCCCTTAAGATTCTCTTCAGGTTAAGGTTAAGGTGCAGGTTCAGTCAGCAGTTAGGAAGGCAAATGCAATGTTAGCAAATGCAATGTGGCGAGAGAGCTAGAATACAAGATCAGGGATGGACTTCTGAGGCTGTATAAGGCTTTGGTCAGACCCCATTTGGAGTACTGTAAGCAGTTTTGGGCCCCCTATCTAAGGAAGAATGTGCTGGCCTTGGAAACCGTCCAGAGGAGGTTCATGAGAATGAAACGTGGAATAAAGAGCTTGTCGTATGAGGAATGGCAGAGACTCTGGGTCTGTGCTCGTTGGAGTTTAGAAGGATGAGGGGGGATTTTATTGAAACTAACAGGATACTGCAAGGCCAAGATAGAGCGGATGTGGAGATGATATTTCCACTAGTAGGAAAAACTAGAATCAGAAGGCACAACCTCAGGCTAAAGGGACGATCCTTTAAAACAGATAAGGAAGAGTTTCTTCACACAGTGGGTATGGAATCTGTGGAACTCTTTTCCGCAGAAGGTTGGGGAGGCCAGATCATTGAGTGTCTTTAAGACAGAGGTAGATAGGTTCATGATTAATAAGGGGATCAAGGGTTATGGGGAAAAGGCAGGAGAATGGGGATGAGAAAAATATCAGCCATGATTGAATGGCGGAGCAGACTCAATAGGCTGAGTGGCCTAATTCTGCTCTGATGTCTTGTGGTCTTATGGGCACTCCAGTTTCCCCCATAGTCCATGGATGTGTGGGTTAGGTGGATTGGCCATGCTAAATTGTCCTTTAGTGTCAGGAGGGACTAACAAGGGTAAATGCATGAGGTTATGGGGAAAGGGCCTGGGTGGGATTATGGTCGGTGCAGGCATCGATGGGCTGAATGGCCTTTTCTGCACTGTATGACTTTAGATTCTTTTCCATCTGTGTCCAACAAGAATTCTCAAACCTCCTTCGAACTCTGTGACCTCTGCATGACTTCCTCTCAACTTCTGTTTCATTCTCTACCCTCCATTGCAACCTTGGCTGATTATGGCTCGACTGACTATTCTGATTCTTTGTGTCAAAACATCTGCCTTTGTATGTGGCATTCACAAAGCAAATTGCTTCAAATTCATTTCAATCAATTTCTGTCATATATTTAGCCGAGTGATCCTACTATTAGCTGACAGATACCGAGCTTAGACTGACGCCTATCAGCCACTTGGAAAGAACAACCTTTCAAAATCGTTGATGGAAGAGGCCAATTTGACCCATTTGTTGCAAATCAGTTTGTCTCATTAGAGCTGAAAATGCCTGTAATAAGTCTTTGCAGAAAAGATTCAGTAACATGAATAATGTTCAGAAGAATTCCTCTGATATTTTAGACCATAAGATATAGGAGGAGAATTACCCATTCGGCCCATTGAGTCAGCTTCGCCATTCAATCATGTCTGATACGATTCCTATCTCCATTCTCCTGCCTTCTCCCCATAACCTTTGAACCCCTTATTGATCAAGAACCTATCTATCTGTGTCTCAAAGACACTCAATGACCTGGCCTCCACAGCCTTCTGTGACAATGAGTTCCATAGATTCACCACCCTCTGGCGGAATCTCAGTTTTAAACTCTGAGGTTGTGCCCTCAATTTCTAATCTTATCCACTCCCAAGTCCACTCTATCTAGACCTCTCAGTTTTTGGTAAGTTTCAATTAGAACCCTCCTTATCTTCTGAACTCCATCGAATATAGAACCAGAATCCTGAACTGCTCCTTATATGACAAACCCTTCATCCCCAGGGTCATTCCGGTGAACCTCCTCTGGGCTTCCTTTGTGCTTCAGATTTGGACCATAACACAACGGGGAGGACAACTTACATTTATATAAGTTTAAAGTTTATTTATTAGTGTGACAAGTAGGTTTACATTAAAACTGCATTGAAATTCCTGTGATAAACCCCTAGTTACCACATTCCGGAGCCTGTTCGGGTGCACTGAGGGAGAATTTAACATGGTCAATGCACCTAACCAGTAGTCTTTCAGTCTGTGGGAGGAAACCAGAGCACCCAGACGAAACCAATGCAGACATGGGGAGAATGCGCAGACTCCAAACAGACAGTCACCCAAGCCAGGAATTGAACTCAGATCGGTGGTGCTGTGAGGCAGCAATGCTAAAACCACTGTGCCACCATTATAATACATTCAACACAGGAAACCATTAATAAGGTGCTGCACAAACATAATTTGACAACGAGCCAGCTAGGGAACCTTAGGATAGCTGGCCAAAAGCTTAAGTCAAAGAGACAGGTTTTAAGGGGTATCTTAAAGAGGAGAGAGAGGCACAGAGTCTTTGGAGAATCCCAGAACTTTGAGGGAGTTCAGAACTAGGGCTCACAGTTTGGGGATAAGGGGTAAACCTTTTAGGACTGAGGTGAGGAGAAATTTCTTCACCCAGAGGGTGGTGAATGTGTGGAATTCACTCCCACGGAATGTAGTTGAGGCCAAAACTTGTCTGATTTCAAGAAGGAATTAGATGTAGCCCTTGGGAATGAATAGATCAAGGGATATGAGA
Organism: Carcharhinus amblyrhynchos; assembly: GCF_965287045.1. Lineage (NCBI taxonomy): Eukaryota > Metazoa > Chordata > Chondrichthyes > Carcharhiniformes > Carcharhinidae > Carcharhinus > Carcharhinus amblyrhynchos. Next base: position 118,021,327 of record NC_137328.1, on the reverse strand, counting down.
GGAAGGCGGGGGGAATCAGGATATTAAATTTGATGATCAGCCTTGACCATAAGGAACGGTGAAGCAGGCTCGAAGGGCCGAATGGCCTACTCTTGCTTCTATTTTTTATGTTTCTACAAACAGGCCAAAGACACAGACAACAATGGTTGAACAAATAAAGGTCAGGTACAAGGCAAGGTGACAAATTATGGGGCAGCATTGTTTTGGATAACAGGGTTTTCAAAGTGTTGAAAATGAAGACAACACCTACCGCCCCAAACCTCCCCCCCCCACCCTCACCCCCACCCCCACCAAGTCCCAGCTGCCTAGCAGCAATTTAAAGCTTGACCGAGCGCTCATTGCTTCAGGTCAAGGCTTCCATTGCCATCTGGAGAGGACATCCCACTCTAAGAAAGTTGCTGGCCTATCAGTTTGATCGCCAGCTCTGTTGTTTCAGTAGCGCCAGGTTCGAGCAGTGGCCACATCGGGAACTGCAGGCAGTCCCCAAAAGAGGCAGCTATGGATGTCAGAGTTCAGGCTGGCATCAGGCATCAACTTGCACGACAGCAAGGCAGTGAGGGGATGGGAGTCTATGTTTCAGAGGCTGGGTCGGATTGGGATGAGGGCTAAAGGAGGGAGTCTGACCTTATGGAGTGGTGCCTTCAATGGACATGGGGATATAGAGGAAGCGACGGCCTAGTGGTATTACCACTAGACTATTAATCCAGAAACTCAACTAATGTACTGGGGACCCATGTTCGAATCCCACCACAACAGTTGGTGGAATTTGAATTCAATAAAAAATATCTAGAATTAAGTATTTACTGATGACCGTGAAACCATTGTCGGAAAAACCCATCTAGTTCACTAATGTCCATTGGGAAGGAAATCAGCTGTCCTTACCTGGTCTGGCCTACATGTGACTCCAGATTCACAGCAACGTGGTTGACTCACAACTGCCCTCGGGCAACAATGGATGGGCAATAAATGCTGGCCAACCAGCGACGCCCATATCCCACGAATGAATGAAGAGAAAGGAGATCCCACTACCTTTTGACCAACACAAGCTTGCGCAGTGAAAGCTGCCAGGCTTTGCTGTGCTGTGGGTAAAATAGCAAAGGGGATGGGGCGAGGTTCAGGATTACTTGGCCACTTTAAGGCTTCAATGGTCCCAGGTGCAGTTGGGTCACCTACCCCATAAAATAAGAAGCAGGTTGCAGGCAATAAGGTGATATAAGGGCCGGAATTTATGTGACCTCACCTTGCACCACACTAGTGGACCACTGTAAAAATCCCCCCATTGCTTTAGTGTTTCTATAATCTAATCCCTCGCTAACAAGCTGAGCTGGTTTGACCTTCAGTTGCTGATCAGAAACTATTTATCACACCGCGCTGTCTCAGTTCAGCAGGACCAGTTTGAAGAAGGCCTCTTGGCATTTTTATGGCATCTGATGTGCACATGATCAAATAAATAACTCTGCAGTATCTATAGGAATTGGGTTGCATGACCCAGCGAGAGATTTAAAACTGAGGTGAGATCCTCGGCCAGGCACAGAAAACAATCAGGAAAGAACAAAGAATTTAAAAAAAGTACTCGGAAGTCACAACATTTGTTGGTTGGGGACACCAGAGTTAGGAGAAATGATTGGTTCGACTGGGATTTTTTTCCCTGGAGCATAGGAAATTTAGGGGTGATCTTATAGAGGTCTATAAAATAATGAAGGGCTTGGATCAGCCAAATAGTCAATATCTTTTCCCAAAGGTAGGGGAGTCTAAAACTAGAGGGCGTAGGTTTAAGGTGAGAGGGGAGAGATACAAAAGAGACCAGAGGGGCAATTCTTTTCACACAGAGGGTGGCGAGTGTCTGGAACAAACTGTCAGAGGCAGTAGTAGAGATGGGTACAATTTTGTCTTTTGAAAGGCATTTAGACCACTAACATGGGTAAGCTGGGTACAGAGGGATATGGGGCAATTGGGACTAGTTTAGTGGTTTAAAAAAAAGGTGCGGCATGGGCAAGTTGGGCTGGAGGATCTGTTTCCATGCTGTAAACCTCTATGACTCTAAGACTATGACCAGAGTGTAGGCCGGCAACTGGTATTCTGGTGTCAACTGGAGCTCAGTGGCCACACTCTCACCTCTGAATCAGCTTCAAATCCAGGGATTTGAGGAAATGATCCAGGCTGATTCTTCAGTGCAGCATGAAGGGAATGCAGCACTTCCAGAGGTGCTGTTTTTTAGATGAGGCATTAAGCTGCCCATCTGCATTCTTAGGTGGAAGTACAAGACTCTGTTGCCTCTATTCAAGGAAGAACATTCAAACTGCCGCACATTTTAATGCTTCACATCACTAAAAATCAGCTCACATAATCAAGGACCCCACACATCCCGGACACACTCTCTTCCACCTTCTTCTGTTGGGAAAAAGATACAAAAGTCTGAGTTCACGTATCAACTGATTCAAGAACAGCTTCTTCCCTGCTCTGTCTGACTTTTGAATGGACCTACCTTATAATAAGCAGATCTTTCTCTACCTCCTAACCGTGGACTGCAGCGATTCAAGAAGGCAGCTCACCACCACCCTCTCATGGGCAACTAGGGATGGGCAATAAATGCTGGCCAGCCAGCAATGCCCATGTCCCACAAATGGATAAAAAAAAATTGTAACACTACATGCTGCATCCACTCCTTTGCTTCTCCCCTATGTACTCAATGAATGGTATGTTTTGTCTGTAACATGCAAGAATCAATACTTCTCACTGTATCCCAATGCATGGGACAATAATAAATCAAATCAAATTGTCATATGTGAAGTTTTGCAGTTTGCAAATTGGCTGTCACTTTTCTGACATTACAACAGTCCTTTAACAGTACTTTCCAAACTTGTAGCCGCTATTAGTTAACGGATCAAGGGCAGCAGGCGCTTGTGAACACCACCAACTACAGGTTCCCCTCCAATTCAGACACCTTCCTGACTTGGAACTATATCACCATTCCTTCACTGTCCCTGGCTGAAAGGTATGGAACTCCCCAACAGGACTCTGGGTGTAACTACACCACAAGGATTGCAGCAGTTCAAGAAGGTAGCCCAGCACCAGCTTGTTAAGGGCATTTAAAAATGGGCAATAAATTCTGGCCTAACCAATGAAGCTCACATCCCCTGAAACAAGTAAAAATACAATGGCTGCACTTCGAGAATGCCTCAATGGTTGCTCGCATTTTTCTTTCAGCAGTTCCCACCCCAGACATCAAATGACATAGAATCACAGAATCCTACAGTGCAGTACGGAAGCAGTGCAGTGTACGCTTAAACTGGACCATCTGACGGGCAACATGACAGCTCAGTGTCTATCACTGTTTGCTGTGCAGTTACATGGATTTGAGCCACTGTCTGCGAGAGTTTGCACATTCTCCCTGTGATTGCGTGGGTTTTCTCCGGGTGCTCCGGTTTCCTCCCACACCCCAAAAACATGCTGTTAGGCTGATTGGTGTAACAAATTGTCCCTAAATTAGTCTTCCCTCAATCTTCCCCAATAGGCGTAGACAAAGGTCATAGGTAGAGGAGGGCGCTCACAATGTTAAAATGGCAGCGCGGGCTCGTTGGGCCGAAGGGCCTGTTTCCCGTGCTGTGTCGTTCTTTGTTCTTTGAGGCCATTTGGCCCATCAAGTCTGCACCAACCACAATCCCACCTAGGCTCATATATCCCACGTATTTACCCTAGCTAGTCCCCCTGATACTAAGGGGCAGTTTAGCCTGGCCAATCTACCTAATCCGCACATCTTTTGGGCTGTGGGAGGAAACTGGAGCACCCGGAGGAAACCCACGCAGACACAGGGAGAAGATGCAAACTCAACACAGACAGTGGCCCAAGTCGGGAATCGAACCCGGGTCCCTGGCGCTCTGAGGCAGCAGCGCTAACCACTCTGCCACCCTGTAGCTCAATCACTTCAATTAAAGCAGACTGTTTCAACCTGACTGAGTTAATCTTATTAGATTCTTGACCTTAGACAGTCTCCCTGCACCTGCTCCGACTGGTCATGTCTTCTCCAGACGTAAGTCGGGACTTATTCGCATCGGCCAAGTTGCCAAATCACCAGCAAACAGCCAGAAGATGGCAATCTTCATCACTCGCTAACTAACTACTTTAACTTGACACAGATGCATACGCCACGTGGGTTCAAAGCGTAATTGAATTCTGACTGTCAGTCAAATTCATAATATTCTGACAAGGACTGGTGAAAGAGCAAAATATTCTGCAGCTTAGCACAAGAAATCAGCCCATACTTCAGAATTAATCAGCGGAGCGATTCCTTTGAAGGATTTAATTACCGGATTTCTGGAAATAGCCTCCTGAAGATTAGAATTTATAAACTGGCAGTCGTAAGAGTTTTGTGAGATTACACAAACTTCGGGCCTCAAAGTGTTGTCACCGATCAGGGGAATGAAACATCGAGCGAAGATCAGGGTGTTTAACATCACTTTTTGAAACACTTTGTGACTATTGATAGCTCTGTCCCGAGAGGAATTTCCCAGAGATATTGCTCCTTCCTGGCCTTACTACACCCGCCCCGCTACTGACCACTTTCCCCTACCCTCCCCGAATAAGAGAGGACTTGGCTGCATTGGGGTTGCGGGCACGAGAAGGTATCTGGCTGAGAAGGTATCTGGGCGGCACGGTAGCGCAGTGGTTAGCACTGCTGCTTCACAGCCCCAGGGACCTGGGTTCGATTCCCGGCTCGGGTCACTGTCTGTGTGGAGATTGCACATTCTCCTCGTGTCTGCGTGGGTTTTCTCCGGGTGCTCCGGTTTCCTCCCACAGTCCAAAGATGTGTGGCTTAGGTTGATTGGCCATGTTAAAATTGCCCCTCAGTGTCCTGGGATGTGTAGGTTAGAGGGATTAGCAGGTAAATTTGTAGGGATATGGGGATAGGGCCTGGGTGGGATTGTGGTCGGTGCAGACTTGATGGGCCGAAGGGTCTGTTTCTGCACTGTAGGGTTCTATGTTCTATGAGTCAGAGAGTGATTAAAATATACAAACCAGCACCGTGGGGGCTAATTGAGGAGAACAGCACAGACGCATTTAATGGGATGCTAGTTAAAGGTATGATAAAGAGATAGAGGCACATGCTGCCATTAGGTTGAGATTAAGTCAGATTGGAATTGACTGGTTGCGTCGAAACATAAAAAACAGGAACAGGGATTAGGCCATTCGGTCCTTTGAGGCTGCTGCACCATTTGTTTTTTTCTCTGGGCGGCATGATGGCACAGTGATTAGCACTGCTGCTTCACAATGCCAGGGATCCGGGTTCAATTCCTGACTTGGGTCACTGTCTCTGTGCAAAATCTGCACATTCCCCCTGTGTCTGCATGGGTTTCCTCTGCGTGCTCCCACAGTCTGAAAGACGTGCTGGTTAGAGTGCATTGGCCATGCTAAATTCTCCCTCAGTGTACCCGAGCAGGCGCCAGAGTGTGGCGACTCGGGGGATTTTCACAGTAACTACTTTGTAGTGTTAATATAAGTCTTCTTGTGACATGAATAAATAAAAAAAGAATGATCATGGTTGATCATCCAACTTGCTAGCCTGATCCCACCTTCCCCCCATATCCTTTGATCCCCTTCTCCCCAAGTGCTTTATTTAATTGCATCTTGAAAATATCAGTCGCGGTGCTGCCCGTTCAGTTTGCACTGGTCCCAAGACCCCCAGAACCGGTTGGGACCAATGAGCCATTTACTACTGTACTTTCTATGCAACTTGGCTTGGGTCACTGGCTGACGGAGTTTGCGCATTCTCCCCGTGTCTGCGTGAGTTTCCTTCGGGTGCTTTGGTTTCCTCCCACAGCCCGAAAGACGTGTTTTTGGTGGTTAGATGTATTGGCCATGCTAAATTCTCCCTCAGTGTAGCCAAACACGTGCCGCAGTGTGAGGACTATGAGATTTTCACAGTAGCTTCATTGCAGTGTTAATGTAGGCCTACTTGTGTCACTAATAAATAAACTTTAATTTAATCCAACGATGTGTGTGCGGCAGGTTCAAAAGGGGCTTTTGGTCTTCTCCATCACTATTGTATGTTCGTAGCATGTCCTATCTTGGTTCAAATGCTTTGCAGCCGTTTCATGTTTTTCTAATGTAGCGCATTTAGGTACATTATTGTCTTTACTAAAGACAATATGATAATGCCATAGAGTCATGGAATTTTACAGCACAGAAGCAGGCCCTTCGGCCCAACTTATCCATGCTGCCTTTTTTTTTAATGACTAAGCTCGTCCCACTTGCCCACACTTGGCCCATACCCCTCTATACCCATCTTACTCATGTAACTGTCTAAATGCTTTTTAAAAGATAAAATAGTACCCACCTCTGCTACTGCCTTTGGCGGTTTGTTCCAGATACTCACCACCTTCTGTGTGAAAATATTGCCCCTGGGGACCCTTCTGTATCTCTCCCCTCTCACTTAAACCTATCCCTCTAGTTTTAGACTCCCCTATCTTTGGGATAAGATATTGATGATCTAGGTGATCTATGCTCCTCATTATTTTATAGACCTCTATAAGATCACTCCAAACCTTCTAAGCTCCAGAGGAAAAAGTCGCAGTCTATCCAGCCTCTCCTTTTAACTCAAACCATCAAGTCTTGATAGCATCCTAGTAAAGCTTTTCTGCACTCTTTCCAGTTTAATAATATTCTTTCTATACTGTGCACAGAATTCCAAGTGCGGCCTTACCAATGTCGTGCACAACCTCAACAAGATGTCCCAACTCCTGAATTCAATGCTCTGACCAATGAAACCAAGCACGCTGAATGCCTTCTTCACCACTCTGTCTACCTGTGACTCCACTTTCAAGGAGCAATGGATCTGTACCCCTAGACTTTCTTGTTCTGTAACTCTCCCCAATGCCGTACTATTAATTAATTAAGTTTTGCTCTGGTTCAGTCTACCAAAATGCATCACCTCGCACTTATCTAAACTTTATCTGCCATTCATTAGCTCACTGGCCAATTGATCAAGATCCTGTTACAATCCAAGATAACCTTCTTCACTGTCTGCAATGCCATCAATCTTGATGTCATCTGCAAACTTACTAACCGTGCCTCCTAAATTCTCATCCAAATCATTAATATAAATGACAAATAACAGTGGACCCAACATCGATCCTTGAGGCACACAGCTAGTCATGATGTAGAGATGCTGGCGTTGGACTGGGATAAACACAGCAAGAAGTCTCACAACACCAGGTTTAAGTCCAACCAGTTTATTCGATTACTATCAAATAAACTGGTTGGACTTAAACCTGGTGTTATGAGACTTCTTACTGTGCACACAGCTAGTCACAGGCCTCTACAACCACCCTCAGTTCTCTGTCATCAAACCAATTTTATATCCGTTTGGCTACCTCACCCTGGATTCCATGAGATTTAACCTTATAAAAACAACCTACTATGCGGTATCTTGTCAAAGGCCTTGCTAAAGTTCATGTAAACAACATCAACTGCATTGCCTTCATGTATCTTTTTGGTTGCCCCTTCAAAAAACTAAATCAAATTTGTGAGACATGATTTTCCACTCACAAAGCCATGCTGACTGTCCCTAATCAGTCTTTGCCTCTCTAAATCCCTGTAGATCCTGTCTCTCAGACTATCTTCTGACAATTTACCTACTGCAGTTGCCAGTTGTTTCCGTGTTGTTATCTGCAGATTTTTTGTATTTTAAATCAGTTTTGCTTCGCTGTTGAAATGGTGGGCACAATTTAATTCTAGCACACAGTGCAGAATAATTGCAATCCAGAAAGTGTCTTGAGGAGTCCTTTATCCTGACTGATCTTATTCTGCACACTGGGTCACCTTATTCTTCCCGGATATCTGTTTCTTTGCTGCTGTTTTCTGATATTTAACTCATCAGTTCTGACAGCTAACAGAAATGGATTACAAGACTGACTCGGACTCTCCTGGACACATTGCTTTCCTGGAAATTGAGTTCTTCCCAAGAAATTAAAGTAGTCCTTCAGAATACAGAATGACAACGTTCAGGCACTGAACATGTTTTACCTTTATACCCACTGACAGCACCAAGTACCATTTCCATTCCCTACATCTTTCATCATATGAAACTAAGTGTCCTCATTATGTTGGCAAGTTTATACTAGAGTTGATCCAATATACATGAACCAGGCAGGCTACTCAATGCAGAGAGGTACAAGGTCGTGCAGTGAGTGCTGGAAGCTTCCGTCACTCTTTTATCTTGCCAAGCTTTGTGAAATGTTTTGGAAATATATACATATATTCTTAGGATGTGGCCATTCGATGCTGACAAGTGTTGGCCATCGCTTTAAGAAGATGGTGATGCATCTTGTCATCCGACCACTGTAGACCGTGAGCTGATTGTACTCTCACAGCAGCGCTTAGGTAGGGGTTTTCATGTAGGAAATGATGATCTACCTCTGAGTGAAGGCAGTATGCGTGACTTGGAGAAGTAACTTGGAGGCAGAGATACTCCCTGGAGGCCATGCGAGAGAGTGTTATCATAGTCTGACCTCTCGGGATGTATAGTGAAAACACAAACTGGATGTGAGCCACGAGCTTGGTTATAATAAAAACAAAATACTGCAGATGCTGGAATCTTGAACAAAAACCGAAAATGCTGGAAAATCCCAGCAGGTCTGACAACACATTTGGAGGGAAAATAGAGCCAGCGTTTTAAGTCAGGATGATCCTTTGTCAAAACGCGACGACGAAGTTCTGACGAAAGATCATCCAGACTTGAAACGTGGGCTCCATTCTCTTTCCACGGATGCTGTCAGACCCGCCGGGATTTTCCAGCATTTTTGAGATTGCTTCTAATGCATCCTACGCTGTTACATTGTGTGTTGAATGGTCAAGTGAATACTGCACAAAAACACCACTGGAAGCTGACGTCAGTGATTTACCTATCAATCCATCATTAGTTTAGCTGTCAGTATAATCTTACAACAACCAGTTATCAATTTTACTATTTCTCTATCTAATCTATTTGAGTATCTAATCTATATATCTAATTTATCAGTCTATCTATCAGTGCACCTAATCTATTTATCTAGTCTATCTAATCTATCAGTCTATCTATCCGAGTATCTAATCCATTTACCTAATCTACCTAATGTATCAGTCTATCTATCTGAGTATCTAATCTATCTATCTAATCTATCTCTCGCACCCCTGCATCTCTGATGCAAATAGTTCAGTTCAAGCACATTGTCCTTTTAATTCCAATCTCTAAGCTGAATTTTGACAGGATGACAATATTTTTCTGGTCAGTCTAAGAGTCCAATCTGAAACTAGAGGGTGCATTCCAAAAGAGAGGGCCTGGAGCAATGCAAAACTCTTCATAATGAAATGACGTTTATGAGTATTACTCCAAGAAACTAGCTAGGTGGCCAGTGCAGAGGCTGGGGCATTATAGCCTGTAGTGAACAAAAAACAAAGAAAGTTACAGCACAGAAACAGGCCATTCGGCTCTCCAAGCCTGTACCGACCATGCTACCCGACTGAACTAAAATCCCCTACCCTTCTGGGGACCATATCCCTCTATTCCCATCCTATTCATGTATTTGTCAAGACGCCCCTTAAAAGCCATTATCATATCTGCTTGCACTACCTTCCCCGGCAACGAGTTCCAGGCATCCATCACCCTCTGTGTAAAAAATCAATCTCATACATCTCCTTTAAACCTTGCCCCTCTCACCTTAAACCTGTGCCCCCGAGTGATTGACTCTTCCACCCTGGGAAGAAGCTTCTGACTATCCACTCTGTCCATGCCCCTCATAATCTTGCAGACTTCTATCAGGTCGCCCCCTCAACCCCCGATGTTCCAATGAGAACAAATAAAGTTTCTCCAACTTCTCTTCATAGCTAATGCCCTCCATACCAGGCAACATCTTGGTCAATCTTTTCTATACCCTCTCCAAAACCTCCACATCCTTCTGGTAGTGTGGCGACTAGAATTGAACACTATATTCCGAGTGCGGCCTAACTAAGGTTCTATAACGCTGCAACATGACTTGCGAATTTTTAAACTCAATACCCCGACCAATGAAGGCAAGCAGCTTCTTCACCACTCTGTCCACCTGACTCCACTTTCAAGGAACTATGACACCTGTACCCCTAAATCTCTTTGTTCTGTAAGTCTCCCCAGTGCTCTACCATTAACTGAGTAAGTCCTGCCCTACCAAAATGCATCACCTTACATTTATTTAAATTAAACTCCATCTGCCATTCATCAGCCCACTGGCCCAATTGATCAAGATCCCATTGCAATCGGAGATAACTTTCTTACTGTCCACTATGCCACCAATCTTGATGTCATCTGCAAACTTCCTAACCATGCCTCCTATATTCTCATCTAAACTATTAATATAAATGGCAAATAACAGTAGCTCCAGCACCAATCCCTGAGGCACACCGCTGGTCACAGGCCTCTAATTTGAAAAGTAACAATCTGCAGTCACCCTTTGGCTTCTGTCATCAAGTCAATTTTGTATCCATTTAGATACCTCACCCTGGATCCCATAAGTTTTAATCTTACGCAACAACCTACCTTGTCAAAGGCCTTGCTATAGTCCATGTAGACAACAACAACTACACTGCCCTTATCTACCTTCTTGGTTATCCCCTCAAAGTATTCGATCACATTTGTGAGACATGATGTTCTACTCAAAGCCACGCTGACTGTCCCTAATCAGTCCTTACCTCTCTAAATACCTGTAGATCCTGTCTCTCAAAATTGAACAAATGTACTCTTGAATAACACTTCATTTCTCTACTGCATTTTTGATTTTTGAGATCTAAAAGTGGGAGTTATTAATGAAGGGCAGCACTGAGGCTATTTAATAAATGTTCTATCTGATATGTGGTGTGGGTCCTTATCTGCATTCATCTTTGTTTCAACATTGTCACAAAATCAATTGGAGCCTTTTCTCTTCCAATTTTGGAATTATCTCCACAGCACTCTGACTACCTTGGAATGTTAACGTATCCATGGGGATATGTTTCGGAAGAGGTCAAAGCACAAGCAGCAAGAACAGGAAAAAGGGGGAAACAGAGAACCTGGTAAAGGAAAACCAGGTGGGTCTGACCCTGTGTGATGAAGAACAGGGCAGGAGCACAGGGAAGGCTAATCAAGAGCAATGCTGAGGCGCTCAGGGTCAAAGGTTACATATGGTGGCAAAAAAAAAATCAATATTCATGTGAAAAGTTGAACAGAATCTGGTTTCTTTAATTAGGGAGATAGGCAATCGATTTGGAACTCTGACCAGGAATTATGAATGGGGTGTTGCGTCCCAGGTGTCCTGGTTAAGGCAGTGGCAGAGAAACTTCCAGAAGAAATGAGAGTTTGTTGTTCATGTCTGAACCAATGACAAATGGGAAGGAGTAGGACAGAGTCCCTGCAGAAGAAATGTGAGGAGCTATGTTGTAAAATAAAGTGAAGGTATTGAAGTGCCGTATTAGATTGTTCTAGGTAATTCTGGAAGAAAGATTTGAGATCTATCAAAATACTGAGTCAGAGAAAATCAGGAAGGGTTTCAGGTTCTGAGAACCATCAGGACAAGTTCTGGAGCAATGGAATGGTATTATTACAGATTCTTTAAGGTTTCTATTTCCAGTTTACTGAGTGCTTTTAAGATTGTTGGAAACACTATTATGGGCTAGTTTCTTCAAGCGTCTTTGTGGAATGAATAATTAGGATTATTTAACTTAAAATATAAATGGCTTAAAAATTTGATAACAATTAAAACAGATATTTAACTAAGAGAAGGAATTCTTCAAGGAATAGACTTGAACTGTTTATGAGAGTGCAAGGAATATCCGACATGAAGTACTGGAGATAGAGGTTTTTTAAAATCTTTTATGGGATGTGGATGACCCTAACCATCCTGATTGCCCTTGAACTTAGTGGCTTGCAGTAAGAGTCAACTCAGTCGGTCTGGCAGCACTTATGGAGAGAGAAACAGAGTTACTGGCTGGAATTTTACTGCCCTGTTTGCCACGGGAATCGGAGCGGGCGAGGGGCAGGCATTGGGAAGGTTCGTTGACCTCGGACAGGGTTTTAGAGTTTGGGGATGTAAAATCTTGTAAAGCTTCGAGTCCAAATGATCCTTTGCAGATCCATTCTGTAGAAGGGTCCTCGGGACTTGAAACATTAACTCTGTTTTCACTCTCCACAGACGCTGCCAGACACATGTGGAGTAATATTCAGGTAAATACGAGGCAGTTTTATACAAATGCACTGCCATTATTCACTTAAGGTCAGCCTGGGGAATTTTGCTATCACGGAAAGCAGTTGAGGCCAAAACATTGTAGGCGGGATTTTCCAGCCTCGCTCGCCCCGAAATCGGAAAATCCCACCTGACGTCAACAGACCTTACCAAGATCCACCCCTCGCCCACTCCAATTGCCATGGTAGGCAGGACAGGAAAATTCTGTCCTGGATGTTTTTAGGGTGTTAGATATAGCTCTGAGGATGAAAAGTTAAAATTAAAAGTTTTATTTATTAGTCACAAATTAAGGCTTACATTAACACTGCAATGAAGCTGCTGTGAAATTCCCCTAGTCGCCACACTCCTGTTCGGGTCATTACACCAAACCAGCACGTCTTTCAAATTGTGGGAGGAAACCCACGCAGACACTGGGAGACTGTGCCGGGAATCGAACATGGGTCTCTGGTGCTGTGAGACAGCAGTGCTAAACACTGTGCCACCATGCCGCCCCAAAGGGGAGCAAAGGATATCATAGTAACCCTACAGTACAGAAAGAGGCCATTCGGCCCATCGAATCTGCACTGACCACAATCCCACCCAGGCCCTATCCCCATGTTCGAACATGTCCAAACATATTTTACCCACTAATCCTCTAACCTATGCATCTACGATCAATTTAGCGTGGTCAATCAACCTAATCCGCACATCTTTGGACCTTGAGAGGAAACCGGAGTACCCGGAGGAAACCCACGCTGACACGAGGAGAATGCGCAAGCTCCGCACTGACAGTGACCCAAGCTGGGAATCGAACCCAGGTCCCTGGAGCTGTGAAGCAGCTCTGCTAACCACTGTGCTACCGTGCCGCCTATGGAGGGAAGGTGGGATCAGACTGTTGAGTTGGATGATCAGTCATGATCATTGTGAACAGTGGAGCAGGCTCGAAGGGTGGAATGAACTATTCCTACTCCTGCTGCTATTTTCTATCTTTCTATTCTAGATTGCTCCTTGTCCTTCTCTGTGCCCAGTCTAAACCTATAATCACTTGAACAGCTAGTAAAGTTTTAATACAACTGGGTAGCTCTCGAGGTCAACCCACATTGATCTGGAACTAGAGTCACACTGGAAACAACAGATTTCCTTCTCCACATGGCCACAGTGAAAACCCAATGGGTTCCTAATCACTTTTAACATCAGGTTTTTATTTCCAATTTTTAAAAGAGAAAGCATATAAATCATAGAAATGCTATAGTGCAGAAAGAGGCCATTCAGCCCATCGAGTCTGCACTGACCACAATCCCACCCAGGCCCTACCCCCATATCCCTACACATTTTAATTCAAATTCTCAAACTCCCTTGGTGTCAGGCTTGTGGATGTATTCCTCCAGTAATGGAACACTGTTCTGGCAAATCAACAAAAATAAATCAAACAAACTGAGGGGCAAATTAAAGGGACAGCCCCTTAAAGGGGCTGAACCAGAAACAAACCACAAATGATATTTTAGACATCAAACCAAAATGTGATCAAAGGTGTCAATAATTTGTGGGCGGCATGGTGGCACAGTGTATATTTCTGCTTCCTAACAGCACCAGGGACCCGGATTCGAATGCCAGTTTGAACCACACTGCACTGTCTGTGCAGAGTTTGCATGTTCTCCCTGTGTCTGTGCGGGTTTCCTCCAGGTGCTCTGGTTTCCTCTCACAGTCTGAAAGATGTGCTGGCCATTGGTCATGCTAAATTCTCTCTCAGTGTATCCGAACAGGCGCTGGAGTGTGGCGATTGGGGGATTTTCACAGTAACTTCATTGCAGTGTTAATGTAAGCCTACGTGTGACACAAATAAAGTAAGTAAATAAATAATACACCCCAGTCCCTGCAGTGCCATGGAAATTCTTGACAGTGCCATTGGACACCACATGCTCCCTCTCCAGGGACACCCAGCCATAAGTGTAGCTACAACAAAGGGGCAGAAAGCCCGGTTGAACAACCCCCTCAGGCACCCACTCCAGTCATGTAACCACTACACTAGCGTAACGGTGGGTAACAATTCAACATATGCTAAGTCAACATGTGGCAATTATTTCACAATCACAAGAGTGCTCAGAACCTGAGAGAATAAATAACAAAGACATTTTCATGCTGTGAACTAATTTCAGTTGTTAAAATGAAGATACGAGCAAAATATGGCATGTGCTGGATATCTGAAACAAAAACAGAAAATGCTGGTTTGGAGAGAGTTTTTTTATTATTCATTCGTGAGACATGGGCACCGCTGGCTGGCCAACATTTATTGCCCATCCCAGTGTCGGCGTCCATTTATTTTTGTGCAGTTAAATGCAGGGTTTCACATCAATCCGGAGTTAGCAAAAGAATAGACAGCATTTTCCTTTGTGTGAGGGACATTAAGGTTATCACAAAGCATGTTAACAAGGCAATACTCTCTCTGGTTCAAGTGGCATTGATAAGCCAGCAGAGCAATTTACCCATCAGTTTATCTGATCCAACCTGTGAGATTTACTTAGAACATCTCACTCCACTGCTTGAGTCTTAGGAGCAGAGATCCAATCTCATTATTCAGGGGTTTTTCAATTCTGAAGCTCGATTGTTGTGTTGGAACTACAAAAGATCATGAATGTAGCTCAATCCATCACGCTAAGCAGACTCCCATCCATTGACTCTGTCTACACTTCCTGCTACTTTGGAAAAGCGGCCAGCATAATCAAAAATCCCATGAACCTGGACATTCTCTCTTCCACCATCTTCCGTTGAGAAAAAGTCTGATGTCACGTACCAACCGACTCAAGAACAGCTTCTTCCCTGCTGCTGTCAGACTCTTGAATGGATTTACCTTGCATTGAGTTGATCTTTCTCTGCATCCTAGCTATGACAGTAACACTACATTCTGCACTCTCTCCTTTCCTTCTCTATGAACCATATGTTTTGTCTGTATAGCGTGCAAGAAACAATACTTTTCACTATGATAATACACGTGACAATAATAAATCAAATCAAATCAAAAAACCTGAAAGGAAAGCAAAATACTGGATGCTGGAAACTGAAACCAAAACAGAGAATGCCAGAAAATCGCACCAGGTCTGACATTATAGAAACATAGAAGATAGGAGCAGGAGGAGGCCCTTCGAGCCTTCTCCGTCATTCATCATGATCATGGCTGATCATCCAACTCAGTAGCCTAATCCTGGTTTTCTCTTCATAACCTTTGATCTCATTCACTCCAAGTGCTATATCCAGCTGCTTCTTGAATATATTCAATGTTTTGGCATCAACTATTTCCTGTGGTAATGAATTCCACAGGTTTACCACTCTTTGGGTGAAGAAATGTCTCCTCATCTCCATCCTAAATGGTCTCCCCTGTATCCTCGGACTGTGACTCCTGGTTCTGGACTCTCCCATCATCGGGAACATCCTCCCTGCATCTACTCTGTCTAGTCCTGTTAGAATTTTATAAGTCTCGAAGAGATCCCCCCTCTTCCTCTGAACTCCAGCAAAACCAATCCTAACCTCATAAATCTCTCCTCATACATCAGTCCCGCCATCCCTGGAATCAGCCTGGTAAACCTTCACTGCACTCCTTCAAGAGCAAAAACATCCTTCCTCAGAAAAGGAGACAAAAACTGCACACAATACTCTAGGTGTGGCCTCACCAAGGCCCTGGATAATTGCAACAAAACATCCCTGCTCCTTGACACCTCTCACAATGAAGGTCAACATGCCTTCTTTACCGCCTGCTGCACCTGCATGCCTACCTCAATGTCTAGTGCACAAGGACACCCAGGTCCCTCTGCACACTCCCCTCCCCCAATTTAGACCCATTCAGGTGGTAATCTGCCTTCTTGTTTTTGCTTCCGAAGTGAATGAACTCACATATGTGGAGAGGGAATGGAGCCAACGTTTCAAGCCTGGGTTACCCTTCATCAGAGCCCTTCCATTAAATTCCCTGATACAAAGATCCTCACTGTCTGATGGCCCCAGGATCACACCAATCCCATTAGGAATCAGACAACCGCCAGCTC
The DNA here is from genome assembly GCF_965287045.1 of Carcharhinus amblyrhynchos. Classification (NCBI taxonomy): domain Eukaryota; kingdom Metazoa; phylum Chordata; class Chondrichthyes; order Carcharhiniformes; family Carcharhinidae; genus Carcharhinus; species Carcharhinus amblyrhynchos. The sequence goes on along the minus strand of NC_137328.1, from coordinate 118,005,090 downwards.
CCCACCCCGCCATCCATAGAACGTTACAGCGCAGTACAGGCCCTTCGGCCCTCGATGTTGCGCCGACCAGTGGAACCAATCTAATGACCCTCTAACGTAAACTATTCCAATGCTATCCATATGCCTATCCACTGACCATTTGAATGCCCTTAAAGTTGGCGAGTCTACAACTGCTGCAGGCAAGGCATTCCACGCCCTTACTACCCTCTGAATAAAGAACCTACCTCTGACATCCGTCCTATATTTATCACCCCTTAATTTAAAGCTACGTCCCCTCACGTTAGCCATCACCATCCGAGGAAAAAGGCTCTCACTGTCCACCCTATCTAATCCTCTGATCATCTTGTATGCCTCAATTAGGTCACCTCTTAACCTTCTTCACTCTAATGAAAACAACCTCAAGTCCCTCAGCCTTTCCTCATAAGACCTTCCCACCATAAGACCTGGTAAACCTCCTCTGCACCCTTTCCAATGCCTCCACATCTTCCTTATAATGCGGCGACCAGAACTGTACGCAATACTCCAAGTGCGGCTGCACCAGAGTTTTGTACAGTTGCAACATGACATCACGGCTCCGAAATTCAATCCCTCTACCAATAAAAGCTAACACACTGTCCGCCTTCTTAACAACCTTATCAATCTGGATGCCAACTTTCAGGGATCTATGCACATGTACCCCGAGATCTCTCTGCTCATCCACACTACCAAGAGTCTTTCCATTAGCCCAATACTCTGTACTCCTGTTACTCTTACCAAAGTGAATCACCTCACACTTTTCCATATTAAACTCCATTTACCACCTCTCGGCCCAGCTCTGCAGCTTATCTGTGTCCCTCTGCAAACTGTAACATCCATCCTCACTGTCTACAACTCCTCCGACTTTAGTTTCATCCACAAATTTACTAACCCATCCTTCTACACCCTCATCAAGGTCATTTATAAAAATGACAAACAGCAGTGGCCCCAAAACAGATCCCTGAGGTACACCACTTGTAACTGAACTCCAGGTTGAGTATTTCCCATCAACCATCACCCTCTGTCTTCTATCAGCTAGCCAATTCCTGATCCAAACTGCTAAATCACCCTCAATCCCATGCATCCGTATTTTCTGCAGTAGTTTACCATGGGGAACTTTATCAAACGCTTTACTGAAATCCATATACACCACATCAACTGCTTTACCCTTATCCACCTCTTTGGTCACCTTCTCAAAGAACTCAGTAAGGGTTGTGAGGCACGACCTACTCTTCACAAAACTGTGTTGACTATCCCTAATCAATTTATTTCTGTCTAGATAATTATAAATCCTATCTCTTATAATCCTTTCCAAAACTTTGCCCACAACAGAAGTAAGGCTCACTGGTCTATAATTTCTAGAATGGTCTCTACTCCCCTTCTTGAACAAGGGGACAACATTTGCTATCCTCCAGTCTTCTGGCACTATACCTGTAGTCATGATGTGGATGTGCCGGCGTTGGATTGGGGTAAACACAGTAAGAAGTCTGACAACACCAGGTTTTAGTCCAACCGATTTATTTGATAGTAAACTCACAAGCTTTCGAGGGGACTCCCTCTTCGTCAGGTGAATGGAGAGTTCTAGCCTCGGACAGGGCATATAAAGCACAGACAGTTTAGAGATTACTGATTAGAATGCGAATCTTTACACCTAACCTGCTGTTCAAGTCCTAAAGTGGCCGACAATGTGTGTGGAAGGAGCACTGATCACAGGTTAAAGAGATGTGTATTGTCTCCAGACAGCACAGTGAGTGAGGTTTTGCAAACCCAGGCAAGTCATGGGGGTTACAGATAGTGCGACACTAGTGATCAGTGCTCCTTTCACACACATTGTCAGCCACTTTAGGACTTGAACAGCAGGTTAGGTGTAAAGATTTGCATTCTAATCAGTAATCTCTAAACTGTCTGTGCTTTATATGCTCTGTCCGAGGCCAGAACCTTCCATTCACCTGACGAAGAGAGAGTCCCCTCGAAAGCTTGTGAGTTTACTATCAAATAAGTTGGTTGGACTAAAACCTGGTGTTGTCAGACTTTTTACTGACTATACCTGTAGCCAATGATAACATAAAGATCAAAGCCAAAGGCTCTGCAATCTCCTCCCTAGCCTCCCAGAGAATCCTAGGGTAAATCCCATCCAGCCCAGGGGACTTATCTATTTTCATACTTTCAAAAATTGCTAACACCTCCTCCTTATGTACCTCAATCCCGTCTAGTCTAAAAGTCTGTATCTCAGTATTCTCCTCGACTACATTGATTTTTTCCTGCATGAATACTGACGAAAAATATTCATTTAGTGCCTCTCCTACCTCTTCAGGCTCCACGCACAACTTCCCACTACTGTCCCTGACTGGCCCTAATCATTCTTTTATTCCTGACATACCTATAGAAAGCTTTAAGGTTCTCATTGATCCTACCTGCCAAAGACTTCTCATATCCTCTTCTGGCTCTTCTTAACTCTCTCTTTAGTTCCTTCCTGGCTAACTTGTAACTCTCCAGTGCCCTAACTGACCCTTCACGTTTCATCTTTACATAAGTCTCCTTCTTCCTCTTCACAGGAGATTCAACTTCCTTAGTACACCACGGTTCCCTCACTCGACCATTTCCTCCCTGCCTGACAGGTACATATTTATCAAAGACACGCAGTAGCTGCTCCTTGAACAAGCTCCACATTTCAATTGTGCCCATCCCCTGCAATTTCCTTCTCCAGCCAATGTATCCTAAATCTCACCTAATCGCCTCATAATTCCCTATCCCCCAGCTATAACTTTTGCCCTTCGGTATATACCTATCCCTTTCCATCACTAAGGTAAACATAACCGAATTGTGGTCACTATCACCAAAGTGCTCACCTACCTCCAAGTTTAACACCTGGCCTGGTTCATTACCCAGTACCAAATCCAATGTGGCCTCACCGCTTGTTGGCCTATCTACATTCTGTGTCAGGAAACCCTCCTGCACACATTGGACAAAAACTGACCCCTCTAATGTACTCGAACTATTGCTTTTCCAGTCAATATTTGTAAAGTTAAAGTCCCCCATAACAACTACCCTGTTACTTTTGCTCCTATCCAGAATCATCTTTGCAATCCTTTCCTCTACATCTCTGGAACTTTTTGGAGGCTTATAAAAAACTCCCAGCAGGGTGACCTCTCCTTTCCTGTTTCTTATCTCAGCCCATACTACCTCAATAGACAGGTCCACATCAAACGTCCTTTCTGCCACCGTAATACTGTCCTTGACTAACAATGCCACGCCTCCCCCTCTTTTACCACCTTCCCTGCTCTGACTGAAACATCTAAACCCCGGAACCTGCAACAACCATTACAGTCCCTGCTCTATCCATGACTCCGAAATGGCCACAACATCGAAGTCCCAGGTACCAACCCAGGCTGCAAGTTCACCCACCTTATTGCATATGCTCCCAGCGTTAAAGTATACACACTTCAAACCACCTCCCCCACCTCCCCCACCACCACCCCCCCCCCCCACCCCCCCGCCAATACACTGCAGCGACCTTGAAACCTTATCCATGACACTCCCTACTCTCAACCTCCTGTACACTGGAGTGTATCCAATTCCCCATCCCTCCCACCTCACCTCGGTGCCGGTGAAGATGCCATTTACAGTTACCGCTGGCCTGTGCCTGAGTTTTTCAAGTACTTCATTAGCTACATCAGCTTGAAAGCAGGTCAACTTACTGAAGTTCAGTGAACCAGCACTGATGCCATAGGAACTAATTTGGACTGCATACTCCTATTTTTCCATTGTTGCACCATTTTTAATGAGATAATCTAGCAGTAGAACTGATCCAAGCTGCACTCTTCAACTGAGCAAAATTATCTCAATGCCTCCTGACCACATAATGTCAGACCAAAGTTTGCTGTAACATCGAAAATGACAAGTAGACTTGGGCCGTTGTCGAGAAGGAAAAGGCACAGCTATTTGCTGCTGGCACAAGTGTCGGGCACATTTGGAGGCCAAATGAGACCTTCATCAAGGGTGAGAAATTAAGATTGGGTCTCTCCCTGAGATGGGAATGTGTCCCCTTATCCCCATCCCACCAGGATGTTGGATCACACCTCCTTGGCCTTGCACCCTGGTCTGTAGCAGTTCCTGGTCAGCTGGCTGTCAAGCCAACCAGGCTGGTGCCCTGGCAGGGTCAAAGGATGCCATTTGTGAAATGAGCAACTGAGAGAAACTGAACTCGCGTTTTCCCATTCAAAATTCCACGCCCCCACATATCGATCCCACTCCTGCTAATAACCAGGGGAGCTTTTCTGCATGTATACTCTTAGATCTCCTCTAAAACAGCAGCCCACAGTAGTTCAAGTAGCCTAATCTTGCTCTAGTTTTCTCTGCCCAATGTCTTCATCTGGCCGGGAAAACAACTTCCCCAAGTGCGTTTGAGTTAAAGTTGCAACTTGGTTCTGATGGAGTTATTTTCATTCTGATGGGTTATTTTCATTGGAACAAAGAAGACTGAGGGATGACTTGATAGAGTCGTACAAAGTTATGAAGGAAAGTGATAGAGTGGGCAGGATAAAATTGTTTCCCTTGTTGGAGAATTCTAGAAGTGGAGACACAGATTCAAGATAAGTGGCAGTGAGTGTACAGCGGACATGAGGAAGAATCTTTTTACATAGAGGGCACTGGGTGTCCGGAGTCTGCTGCCTGAGTTGGTGTTGGAAACAGAGACCCTATCTCTTTTGAAAAAAAGTACCTGGATCTGCACTTTAAGTGCTGTAAGCTGTGGGCCAGGTGCAAGAAGGTGGGATTAGAAAGGGCACCTGAGTGCCCTCATGCTGGCATAGGCAATATGGGCTGAATGGCCTCCTGCTGTGCAGTACTTTTTCTATGGTTCTATGGAGTGGTATCTGTCACTGGGTTCCACAGTGGAATCTGACCCTTGAAATCTGTGTACATTTACAAAGGTGAGTGTGAGTGAAGGAGCATTGTATGATCATCAAACCTTTCATGTTTACTTGATGTTTTTTGTTATTGCAAGCTAATTGGCAGGCCCGTGACTCTGTTCCTCCACCCTTCCAAAACAAAAGATGAAACGTTGGAGTCTTTGGAGCCAGGCGTCCATTCTGGGGACCTTTCTGTCCAATTGTAACATCAGCTGGGGTTGTAACATTTCAAAGAGAGGGCAAAGGAAGAATGAACAGAATGTCCTGGGCTGCGTCCATTAATAGCAGGTTCAAATGCAGCTGGCAACACACACACATACACACACACACACACACACAGCCACTTCTCAACTTCACTGAGCAAAGCAAACTGAAGACCCTCCTTTTGATACATTTTTCATAGTGTTCATAAGAATATAAGAACTCAGAGCAGGAGTAGGCCATCTGGCCCCTCGAGTCTGCTCCGCCATTCAATAAGATCATGGCTGATCTTTTCATGGACTCAGCTCCATTTACCCGCCCACTCACCATAATCCTTAATTCCTCTACTGTTCAAAAATTTATCTATCCTTGCCTTAAAAACATTCAATGAGGTAGCCTCAACTGCTTCACTGGGCAGGGAATTCCACAGATTCACAACCCTTTGTGTGAATAAGTTCCTCCTCAACTCAGTCTTAAATATGCTGCCATTATTTTGAGACCATGCCCCCAGCTCTAGTTTCACCCGCCAGTGGAAACAACTTCCCTGCTTCTGTTTCATCTATTCCCTTCATAATCTGAATTGGTTCTGTAAGAGATCCTCCTCATTCTTCTGAATTCCAATGAGTATAGCCCCAGTCTACTCAGTGTCTCCTCGTAAGCCAACCCTCTCACTTCCAGAATCAACCTAGTGGATCTCCTCTGCACCCCTTCCAGTAAGGAGACCAAAACAGTACACAGTACTCCAGATGAGGTCTCACCAGCAGCTTACACAGTTTGTGAGCAGTTTCAGCACTGCTTTGACCCATCCACAAACAGAAATTCTTGCAGGGGGTGAATAGTATCGCGAGCCCTGTGCTCACAAAATAAGCTGTAGAATAAAAGCATCTTTACACTTCCGAACATATGCAGCCAGAAGTTGGAAGGCAAATGGGTTGGATTTTCGCCAGCTGTGGTGTTACATTGTCTGCAGCGGATGCCAGAGATCTTTTACTCTGATGGTTTGTCATTGTTAGGTGTCGACCTGAGGTGTCCGCCTTGGCTTAGTGGTGGTATGCCAGGCCCTCAGTCAGAATGTTGGCAGCACAGATCCCACTCTGGAAAAAAGTTCACCACTCTTAATCAAAAGTCGCATTTCAGTGGGTGCAACGATGTTCTTGTTGAGTCGTATTCATTCATTGCATTGGGTGGTACAGTTGTTCGCACTGCTGCCTCACAGCACCAGGGATCCAGATTTGATTCCCGGCTCGGGTCACCGTCAGTGTGGAGTTTCCACATTCTCCCCATGTCTGCGTGGGTTTCCTCCGGGTGCTCCCATTTCCTCCCACATCCTCCAAAGATGTGCAGGTTAGGTGGATGGGGACATAGTAAATGTGTGGAGTTACAGAGATGGGGGTGGAGGGGAAGGCCTGGGAGGGAGGCTCTTTCAGAGAGTCAGTGCAGACCCAATGGGTCAAATGACCTCTTTCTGCACTGTAGGAATTCTATGGATAATAAAAAAAAACACATAAAATAATGAGGAAAAAGCTGAAAGTGCTAGTAATACTCAGTAGCATCTGTGGAGGCAGATCTAGGACGGCACAGTAGCACAGTGGTTAGTACTGCTGCCTCACAGTGCCAGGGGCCTGGGTTCAATTCCCAGCTGGGGTCACTGTCTGTCTGGAGTTTGCACATTCTCCCTGAGTCTGTGTGGGTTTCCTCCTGCAATCTGAAAGATATGGTTAGGTGCATTGACCCCAAATAGGTGCTGGAGAGTGGCAACTGGGGGAATTTCACACTAACTTCACCGCAGTGTTAATGTAAGGCTTACATTAATGAACAAACTTTTACTTTTTTACTCACAAAGCATCTTTCATGGCCTCAGAACATGCCGGATTTAAGTGTCACCGTCGTTACAACATAGGAAATGCGACAGACGACTTGAGCGCTGCTATTTTCCAAAAATAGCAACAAGATAATGACCAGTGAAACAGTTTTCTTTTCTTTCAGTGACAGCTGAGCGATACCTATTTGTACTAGGGAGATTTTGCGTGCTCGTCTTCAAGTAATGGCCCGGGGCAAGGTTTAAAGGAGGTGTACGAGGCACGTTTTTTGCACAGAGAGTGTTTGGTGCCTGGAAATTGCTGCCAGGGGAAATGGTGGAAGCAGATACGATAATGAGTTTTAAGGGGCGTCTGGACAAATACATGAATAGGATGGGAATAGAGGGATACGGTCCCCGGAAGGTTAGGGGATTTTGTTCAGATGGGCAGCACGGTCAGTGCAGGCTTGGAGGGCCGAAGGATCCGTTCCTGTGTTGTAATTTTCTTTGTTCTTTCATGCCCATTTGAGAGAGCAGGCAAGGGCCAGGGTTTGAAGTTTTAAAATTTATTTACTGGCGTCACAATTAGGCTTACGTGAACACTGCAATGAAGTTGCTGTGAAAATCCCCTAGTCGCCACACTCTGGCTCATGGTCGTGTACACTGAGGGAGAATTTAGCACCTCACCTGCATGTCTTTCAAACTGCAGGAGGAAATCAGACCACCTGGAGGAAACCCAGGCAGGTACGGGGACAATGTGCAGACTTCGCACAGTCACCAAGCCAGGAATTGAACCCGGGTCCCTGGTGATGTGAGGCAACAGTGTTAACCACTGTATCTTCGTGCCACCATACCACCGTGTCTCCAGCAGTGCAGCTTTGTTGTATTAAAAAATACACACAGTTGTACACAGTTTGCTATTGTTAAACTAGAAAGAGTGCAGAAAAGGTTTACTAGGATGCTACCGGACTTGATGGTTTGAGTTATAAGGAGAGGCTGGATAGACTGGGACTTTTTCCTCTGGGGCATAGGAGGTTTCAGGGTGATTTTATAGAGATCTATAAATCAATGAGAGGCATAGATCAGCTAGATAGTCAATATCTTTTCCCAAAGGTAGGGGAGTCTAAAAGAAAAAGAGACAGCATGGACAAGTTGGGCTGAAGGACCTGTTTCCATGCTGTAAACTCAATGACTCTCTGGCACCATGGCACTCACCATCAGTTTTGATTATACTATCATTCATTTTGTCTTCAACACTCTAACTGGTCGAAAGATACACTTTGCCTCATTAATATAATCAGTTTGTTCGAATGAAGGTGCATTTATAAAGATATCCTTCGCATCGTGCAGATATGAATGTCCTTGCTGTGATTCACTCTTTCCTGTAATAATAATGTTTGGAAATGTCCAATGTCCTGGTTGAAGATTAGGCTCCGCTGGTGAATACTGGATGGTCAATCAATAAGGCTCGTGCTGCCGTCCTCCAATTAATCTCAGCTGGATATGCAGCTTAAATCAAAGTCTCACTTCTGAACTTGCCAGCTCTAATGCTGAGTACAGAGAGAAAAACCTGAGGATTTTACTTGACACCAAATAAAACAAAGGATAGATTTATGGCACCCTTTCTCTGAATTAAGTGCTTGGAGGGTTGTGGAGAAAGAAGAAATAAGGGTAACTGAAGTCTGGTTTCCATGATGTGGAATTGTCGGCGTTGGACTGGAGTGGGCACAGTGAGAAGTCTCACAACACCAGGTTAAAGTCCAACAGGTTTATCACAGAATCCCTGCAGTGCAGAAGGAGATCATTTAGCTCATCAAGTCTGCATCAACTGCAATCCCCACCCAGGCCCTAATCCCATAACCCCACATATTTACCCTATTAATCCCCCTGACACGAGGGTCAATTTAGCATAGCCAATCAACCCAACCCGGCATATCTTTAGGCTGTTGGAGGAAAACCAGAGCACTTAGAGGAAACCCATATAGAGACGGGAAGGACGTGCAAACTCCACACAGAGGCTGGAATTGAACCTGGGTCCCTGGTGTTGTGAGGCAGCAGTGCTAACCATTGTGCCACCATGCCACCCAATGTCACGAGCTTTTGGAGCGCTACTCCTTTATCAGTTGAGTGGAGAAGTAGGTTTCACAAACACGGCATATATAGGCAAAGACGCAACTGTAAGATAATGATTGGAAGGTGAATCTTTTCAGGTAATCAAGCCTTTACAGGTATGGACTGTCTGAGTGGAGAGAGGGATAATCATAGGTTAAAGAGGTGTGGATTGTCTCAACCCAGGACAGTTAGTAGGATTTTGCAAGCCCAGGCCAAATGCTGGGGGTCATGTGTCGTGTGACATGAACCCAAGATCCAAATAAACCTGTTGGACTTCAACCTGGTGTTGTGAGAATTCTTCCTAAAGTCTGGTTTGGCAGATTACAAAACTTACAGTGAGAAAACATTACATAAACTAATAGGAGGTGCTCTCCTAAGGCATATGAACCAAATCCAGAATCAGTTCAGGGGCTTTGGATCCCTGCAGGGCAGAAGGAGGCAATTTGGGCCATCAAGCCTGCGCCGATAACAATCCCATCCAGGACCTATCCCTGTAATCCCATACATTTACCCTGTTAGCCCCCCTGACACTGAGAGGCAATTTAGCATGGCCAATCCCGCATATCTTTAGAGGATGTGGGAGGAAACCAGAGCGCCCAGAGGAAGCCCATACAGACATGGGGAGAATGTGAAGACTCCACACAGACAGTCACATAAAGCAGGAATTGAACCTGGGTTCCTGATGTTGTAGCTTAGAATCATAGAACCCTACAGTGCAGAAAGAGGCCCTTCGGCCCATCGAGTCTGCACCGACCACAATCCCACCCAGGCCCTACCCCCATATCCCTACATAGTTTACCCACTAATCCCTCTAACCTAAGCATCCTAGGACACGAAGGGGCAATTTTAGCATGGCCAATCAACCTAACCCGCACATCTTTGGACTGTGGGAGGAAACCGGAGCACCTGGAGGAAACCCACACAGACACAAGGAGAACGTGCAAACTCCACACAGACAGTGACCCGAGCCGAGAATCAAACCCAGGACCCTGGAGCTGTGAGGCAGCAGTGTTAACCACTGTGCCACCGTGCCTCCCTGGTCGAATGATGGCCTTGAAACAATTGTCATTAAAAACAAAACATTGTCTTGATTACTGCCCTTTAGCAAAGGAAACTCACTGTCCCTGATTGGACTGGCCTACATGTCACTCCAGACAATGTGGGTCTGGAGTGACATGTGCTCTGACATGGTCATCCAAGGGCAATTAGGGATGGGCAATAAATGAGGGCCTAGCCAGCGCTGCCCACGTCCCATAAATGAATTAAAGAAATACAAATTTTGAACACCCCCATGGAAGAAAATGAAATAACTTGCCTTTATATAAACACCTTTCATATCTTCAGAGTATCTTTAGAGTTCTTCTCAACTGATTCAATGTCATACAGTTGCTTCTGAAATGTAGTCAGTGATGTTTATTGGAAAAAAGTGGAAGCTAATTCTTGCCTCTGTTATAACTTTTGGTTGAAGGAATTATCTGGATCAGGATATTGATGGAACTGTCCTGCCCACTCTCCGAATAGTCTCATGGGGTCATTTACGCTTACAACACTTCAGAAAACATTTAATTGGTGCCTTTAAGGTTCATTACTCTGATTCAAAGGTCATGAAAGATCCTATTTCAATCCAAACCTTTATTTTGTATTTTAACATCAAAAGAGCCAGATCGAACCTCAGTTCAAAATCATTTATCGAGAAAGTAGCATTCCCTGACTGTTATCGTAGCATCCCTGCAGTGCAGAGGAGGCCATTCGGCCCATTGAGTCTTCACCGACCACAATCCCACCCAGTCCCTCTTCCTGTAAACCCATAAATTTATCCTGCTAATCCCCTGACACTAGATCAATTTAAAATGGCCAATCAACCTAACCCACCCAAACTCGTGCTGACACAGGGAGAACTTGCAAACGCCAGACAGACTGTGACTCGGGGCCGGAATTAAACCGGGTCCCTCATGCTTTGAGGCAAGCAGTGTTAACCATTCTGCCACTGTGAAGCATAAGTTGGAAAAGAGAGACATGGTGATAGTGTTTACTGCAGCAAGGGTGAGGAGGCTCACCTTCATTACCCAGATGGGCTGAATGGCCTGCGCTGGCACTGAGTTGTCTCTTAATTCTCATTGTGAAGTGTGTCCCTCTCAGGTTGTGGGTTGCTTTTGTGCTGATCCTTTACATAGTGGAAAATTGAGCACTATTGAGTTGTGGGAACTTCCTTCTTTGTGTGAAGTCAATCTATTGCCACTGTCCCGCGTTTCAATGATGAGCAGACATCCACATTCAATGCCTTGCCAAATTAACGATGAATACGCAATATTGAGACGATTTGATTCGAACCTTGAAAGAAGGCTCCAAGAAAATGGAATCCTCTCAGCATGTTGGCCACACAGAGAAAGAGAGAGAGAGAGGAAAGATGTAGTTATTGACCCTTTTCATTCCTCACTTTCATTATCCGAATTGACTGTGACAAATGTGTGGATTAATTGACACCGCTTGTCAGCTTAATGCTGCGCCACGCTTGTTTCTTTCGCCACTTTGTGATCTCAGCAAATCAGCGCAGCTAAATCTTGTGAAGTCTGTTCTGAAAGATTTAAAGCACGTGTGGATAAAGCTGCCGTTTAAAGGGGGAACGAATAAACAAAGCAGCATTGCCAATTGCAAATTGGTATTGACTAACCCGTCTTGCGATTGAAGCTCCGACTGACAGCGCTGTACCTAGCCGTTCGGTATATCAGCGGAATTTCACTCCAGAGAATCCTTCATCAGAACCAAAGTGGAAGATGCTTTGATGGAAACGGTTTTTAAACGGATGTTCAACTTTATTCTAATCCACCTAATTAGCGAATGAGTACAAAAATCAAGGAGAAATTGCTTCCTTTTTTTCTTTCACAGGATGTGAGCATCAGTGCCAACTGTGCCACCCAGTAGCAGTGCTACGCTATGGGAGTTGCAGCCTTTTGAATGAAACTTATAGGGGGCATGGTTAGTAAGTTTGCAGATGACACCAAGACTGGTGGCATAGTGGACAGTGAAGAAAGTTATCTCCGATTGCAACAAGATCTTGATCAATTGGACCAGTGAGCTGACGAATGGCAGATGGAGTTTAATTTAGATAAACGTGAAGTGATGCGTTTTGGTAGATTGAACCAGGGCAGGATTTACTCGGTTAATGGTAGGGCGTTGAGGAGAGTTACAGAGCAAAATGATCTAGGGGTACATTTTCATAGCCCCCTGAAAGTGGAGTCACAGGTGGACAGAGTGGTGAAGAAGGCATTTAACATGCTGGGTTTCATTGGTCAGAACATTGAGTTGGGACGTCTTGTTGAAGTTGTACAAGACATTGGTAAGGCCACACTTGGAATACTGTGTACAGTTCTGATTGTCCTATTATGGAAAAGATATGATTAAACTAGAAAGAGTGCAGAAAAGATTTGCTAGGATGCTACCGAGACTTGATGGTTTGAGTTATAAGGAGAGGTTGGATAGACTGGGACTTTTTTCCTCTGGAGCGTAGGAGGCTGAGGAGTGATCTTACAGAGGTGTATAAAATAACGAAGGGCACAAATGAGCTATAGAGTCAATATCTTTTCCCAAAGGTAGAGGACTCTAAAACTAGGGGGCATAGGTTTAAGGTGAGAGGGGAGAGATATGAAAGTGGCCAGAGGGGCAATTTTTTCATACAGAGGGTAGTGAGTGACTGGAACAAACTGCCAAAAGGCAATTTTGCCTTTTAAGAAGTGTTTTGACAGTTACACGGGTAAGATAGGTATAGAGGGATATGGCCAAATGCGGGCAATTGGGATTAGCTTAGGGGTTTAAAAAAAGGGGCGGCATGGAGAAGTTGGGCCAAAGGGCCTCTTTCCATGCTATAAATCTCTATGACTCTATCTCGAGCCTTTTGTGGCCTCAGAGCATTCAAACACCTTTGCACAAAATGCAATGCACTGTCAACCCCTCATTTTTTTTTTCATAGACAGCCCCATTAGATTGAGCACGACTCACTTCCACTCCTGTTCATTGGGTTCTGAGATTCTGATAAGCCCGATATGTGATCTGCAGGTTCTGTCACATGGTGGGCGGGGGTTTGCAGGCGGAGGCAGGTGCTGCTCGAACTGTTGGCTGATTTGGAAGTTAGTGCACTCCCCCTGACGCCTTGACCTCTCCACTGCTTGTTTCTGATGAAGTCTCCCAGTGTCTGTGCTGCCTTCCCAAATAGACCTTCTCCATGTGGATGAGCGGGGATGTTTGATCAATACTTAGAAGATCTGAGGACATCGCTAAAGTCCTGGGAATCTCCTGTTGTGACCGGGTTCCAAGTAGAACAGTTGCTTCGAAATCCACTATCAGGTGTGGGCATTACATATGCCGTTCGGTGGAGCTGGTGTTTAAGTGATTCACATCTCAGTGCTGGGTAGGTTACCTTAAGAATGAATTCTGCTTTGGACCTCTTTTCATGCCATTGGATTTGGAGAATCTTATAAAGGCACCGCTGGTTGCTTTAACATGTTTGCTGTGAGGCAAAAATCCAGGCTTTGCAGGGAATTCGGGTATAGAGTATTGTTAGGGACTGGATCGGAAACTCTAAGGTATGTTATGCTGTTCACCTGGACCCCAGACAAAATCTTTTGATTTTGGCATTAGAGTGAACATAAGCTGTTTCACTCCAGGCATAATTCAAGTGACCCACCAGGAAGCTTTTATTAAAACAAACTTTATTTAACAACACAGTTAAAATATAACAAAAAGAATTAGCATAATGTTTTCCAATTGGAAATGCTTCAACATGACAAAGTATAATTCTTAACAGCTAATTATCTCTATTGTTCCAACATAAGCAATAACCCCACATAAATCCCTCTTCAGAATCAGATAACACACAAAATAAAACAGGTATACTCATGTGGACACCATATTCCAGCCTGTTAACCTCTCTGGACAGATACAGACAGACATCTATCTTCTGACTCTCGTACAGCAGCCTCCAGAGAAAGGGACTTATTTACTGGCAGATCCACAAAGAGAAAGAGACACAGAGAATGCTACCCCCCAAGCAGCAACTGATTTGGTTTCTTGATGTAAGTCTAGCCTGCCTAGTCACATGAGTTTTCCTGTCAATCAACCCAATCAAGCCCTACTCTGGAAAAACCCAGGGGAAAACACTAAAATGACAGAACAACACTAGTCCAGATTAAAGCAAACAGTTTGGCAATTCAGATCAATTATGCTGCTGCAATAACATGAGGGGCTTCTGATTACAGACAAAGTGGCACCAGTTAATACAACTGACTGCTATAAAAATCCTGCACAAGAAACAAGACACAAATACATTTATCAAAGGCACAGTATCATCACAGTATGCCCAATTTTCCATCCATTATAGTGAAATGATGGGGAAGAATGTGACACTCAATGACCTCTGCCGTCATATCCCTCTCTCCACTCTCATTTCCTGAGACTTTGCCTGGGGAGGACTCAAGTCCAGTCACAGCTCCCCAGACAAATTTACAAGTGCAAATTTCTGTTCACATTTCTTTAACTAAATTAATGCTTTCTCTCTACTCCTGAGAATTACTATTCTCACAAAGATTCTCTTTGGGTTTTCGCGAACGCACTACTTCACAGTCAGTGTTGACTGATGACAGCCATAATAAGGTTTAAATATTTGATTTTTTTTTAATGAGTGTATTAGTATTAATGTTTCATGCATAGTTTAAAATTACACTTTGCAATAATTCGAGCATTACAATTTTACAAACTAAACATTTCATATCCTGATAATTCAGCAGTCAAGTAAATATTGAATAGACTAATGTGTTTAATTCTTGCGCTAAAAGTAGCTACAGAATCCGGATTTTGAACTGAGTGGCTAGGCTGCTCTGACTGCTGAAGAAACCTTGTTGAGAACTTCATGCAGCAAAACACCATAGCTTTCAGGTGGTGTGATATCAATATTACTGAATAGTTAGAGCGCAGAAGGAGGCTATTTCAGCCCATCGAGTCTGCTGTGGCTTTCCGAATGAGCATTTCATCTAGTGGCATATTTCTAGCGCCGACCTGCAGCCCTGTAGGTTACTTCTTCCCACATAACCACCTATTTCCCTTTTGAAAGGCTGAATTGACCGTGTCTCCTCCATGATATCAGTTAGTGCATTCCAGATTCTAACCACTCACTGTGTGAATCTGTCTTCACCACACTCTCAGACAGTGCATTCCAGATCCTGATCACTGGCTGTGTGAATCTGTGTCCACCACACTCTCAGACAGTACATTCCAGATCCTAACCACTCGCTGTGTGAATCTGTCTCCACCACACACTCAGACAGTGCATTCCAGATTCTAACCACTCGCTGTGTGAATTTGTCTCCACCACAGTCTCAGACAGTATATTCCATTGACAAAGTGCTGGACAGGAGGCTGCTGCGTGAGGTAAGAGCCCATGAAGTTAGAGGCAAGGTATTAGCAAGGATACAAGATTGGCTGACTGGTAGAAGGCAGAGGGTGGGGCTTAAAAGGGTACCTTTCAGGATGGCAGATGGTAACTAGTGGAGTTCTGCAGGGATCAGCGATGGGACACAACTTTTCACTTTATATATTCATGATCTAGATGAAGGAACTGAGGGCATTGTGGCTAAGTTTGCAGATGATACAAAGATAGGCAGGGAGACAGGCAGTATTGAAGCAGCTCCAGAAAGACAGAATAGAAGAATGGGCAAAGAAGTGGCAGATGGAATATAATCTGGGTAAGTGTGAAGTTATACACTTTGGTGGGAAGAATAGAGATGTTTTTAAATAGGGAGAGAATTCAGAAATTGGAGGCACGAAAGAACTTGGGATTCCGAGTTCAGGATTCTCTTAAAGTTTACTTGCAGGTTGACTTGGTAGTTAAGAAGGCAAATGCAATGTTAGCGTTCATTTCGAACAGAGTAGAATACAAAATAAGGGATGTATTTCTGAGGCTATATAAGACTCTGGTCAGACCCCATTTGGAATATTGTGAGCAATTTTGGGCCCTATACCTAAGGAAAGATGCGCTGGCCTTAGAGAGTGTCCAGAAGAGGTTCACAAGAATGATCCTTGGAATGAAAAGCTTGATACACGAGGAGCGTCTGAGGACTCTGGGTCTGTACTCAATGGAGTTTAGAAGGGTTGGGGGGGTGGGATCTCATTGAAACTTCTGGAATAATGAAAGGCCTGGATAGAGTGGACGTGGAGAATGTGTTTCCATGTGTGAGAGAGACTAGGATCCGAGGGCACAGTCTCAGAGTAAAGCGAACTGAGGTGAGGAGGAATTTCTTCAGCCAGAGGGTGGTGAATCTGTGGAATTCATTGCCACAGACGGCGATGAGACCAGATCATTGAGTGTATTTAAAACAGAGATAGATATGTTCTTGATTGGTAAGGGGATCAAAGGTTACGGGGCAACGACAGGAGAATGGGGTTGAGAAACTTATTAGCCATGACTGAATGGCAGAGCAGACTCAATGGGCCAAATGGCCTATTCCTGCTCTTATATCTTATGGTCTTGTAGTACATTCCAGATACTAACCACTCGCCGTGTGAATCTGCCTCCACCGTTCTCAGGCAGTGCACTCAGACCCAACCACTTTCTGTGTCATAGGGATTTACAGTATGAAAACAGGCACTTCAGAATAAGCCATCTATGCCGCCCAGTTTTTTTTTGACTTGATTTGATTTATTATTGTCACGTGTGTTAGTATAGAGTGAAAAATATTGTTTCTTGTGTGCTATACAGACAAAGCATACCATTCATAGAGAAGGAAAGGAGAGAGCACAGAATGTTGTGTTACAACATAGCTAGGATGTAGGGAAAGATCAACTTAGTGCAAAGTAAGTCCATTCAAAAGCCTGATGGCAGCGGCGAAGAAGATCAATAAGCTAATCCAAATTGCCCGCATTTGGCCCATATCCCTCTTACTCATGTAACTATCTAAATGCTTTTTAAAAGACAAAATTGTACCCACCACTACTACTACTACCTCTGGCAGCTCATTCCACACACTCATCAGCCTCTAAGTGAAAAATTGTCCCTCTTTTGTATCTCTCCCCCTCACCTTAAACCCATGCCCTCTAGTCTTAGACTCCCCTAATTTTGGGAAAAGGTGTTGACCATCCAGCTGACCTATGCTTCTCATTATTTTATAGACCTCTTTCAGATCACCCCATGCCTTCTATGCTCCAGAGAAAGAAGTCTATCCAGCTTCTCCTTACAACACAAACTATCAAGTCCCGGAAGCATCCAAGTAAATCTTTTCTGCACTCTTTCCCGTTTAATAATATCCTTTCTATAATAGGATGACCAGAATTGTACACCGTATTCCAAGTGCAGCCTTACCAATGTCTTGTACAAATGTCTGTGTGGAAAATTCTTTATTCGTATACCTTTAGTTTCTTTGACTAATTGCCTTAAATTTGTGTCCTCTGGTTCTCAACCCTCTTGCCAGCGGGAACAGTTTCTCCCTGTCATCTCTGTCCAGCCCCCTCATGATTTTGAATACTTCTATCAAATTTCTTGTCAGCTTTTTTCTCTCAAAGGAAGTGTCCTAGTTTCCCCAACATATCTTGATTACCTAAGTTTCTCATCCCTGAAACTTTGGGGCCAGACCTATCATTCTCCATCGCTTTCTTGAAATGAACAGAGTGAAATTCTCCTTGCCTCTCGTTCCTGTGCTGGTTGAAAGGAGAAATTGAGTGTAAATATAATTTGGGGTCAGTCACAGAGTTATGGAGATGTCAAATTTTGTTTGTCTGCGAGATGTCTTGGGATGATTTACCTCCTTAAGGGGATGGCCATGCTAAATTGCCCCTTGATGTCGGGGGGATCAGCAGGATAAGTGTCAGGAGTCGACACGGTGGCACAGTGGTTAACATGGCTGCGTCACAGCACCAGGGACCGGGTTTCAACTGCGACTTGGGTCACTGTGTGGAGTTTGCATATTCTCCCCGTGTCTGAGTGGGTTTCCTCCAGGTGCTCCGGTTTCCTCCTACAGTCCAAAAAGGTGCAGGTTGGATAGATTGGCCATGCTAAATTGTCCCTTAGTGTCGGGGAGGGCTAGCTGAGTAAATGTGTGGTGTAGGGCTTGGGTGGGATTGTTGTCGGTGCAGGCTTGATGGGCTGTATGGCCTCCTTGATCCTGTGATTCCATATAAATGCAAGTTGACGTTGTTGAAGTGTGATTATGGAAGGTAAATTTTAACATTTTCCAGTCTCGGTTAAAGCCTTGTTTGATGAGAGCTTGTTTGAAGAAAACTGGGAGCAGTGTCTGATTTTGCACCCTCCTGTCTTGTAAAGATTAAAATGAAGGCTGCATAGAATAACATCACGGAGATGGCTCAGTCAATTCCCTGTCCATCAAGCCTAGAGACTGAGTTGCTATAAGGAACTAGAGGGGATTGGACACAGTTTATTTATATTATCTTACACTCGCTGCATTTTACTGGAGAACTAATCCCGCCTTTACAGAGAGCTTCACACCTGATTCCTATAGTTCCTAAAGACTAGTTAAGTCGAATGCGTTTGCCGAATCAATAGACTCTGTTTCAATCTCCTCTCCGGCAGGCAGTCCCTTGGGATTGAGGATGACTTGCTTCTACAGCCTCTCAACGGGTTTTGAGACAGCTGATAATAATCCAATGCGTGATCTGCAGACTCTGCCACATACAGGAGTGGGGGTTGGAGGGGGCAGGTGTTGAATGGTTAGGTCAATGGAGTGTTTGGAGGTTAGATGAACTCTCTCCAATGCCTGGACTTTACTTCAGCGCATCCCCACAGTCTATCAATGTGTTCGGTGCCTTCCCAAATTAGTGCCTTCTCCACCTTGGGTCAGTCACAAGTCAGGGACCCCCATGGGTCAGCAGGGATGTTTGACCTCTTCAGGGCAGCATGATCGGTGCAGGCTTGGAGGGCCGAAGAGCCTGTTTCCTGTGCTGTAATTTTCTTTGTTCTTTGAATAGTCGAAGGACATCCCTAAAGCATTTCTGCTATCTTACTGGGAGTCTCCTGTTGTAACTCAGTTCCGGGTAACCCAATTGCTCCTGGAGTCTGGCATCTGGTATACAAATATCCCAATTAAGCAGAGCTAATTTGGAGTGACCAGAGCTAGCTGGGTAGGTCTGGGAGAAGAAGCTGCTGTTGGACCACAATTCTAACGACTGGATTTGGAGAACTTTGTAAAGGCACCACTGGTGATATGTTTGCTGTAGGCTGTTCATGATTTGAAGGCATGTAAGAACATGATCATTACTGCTGTCAGTAAACCAGCACACTCGGGTTTGAGATCCTTTTAATAGAATCATAGAATCACAGAATCACAGAATCCCTACATTGCATAAGGAGACCACTTAGCCCATTGAGACTGCACCAACCACAATGCCACCCAGGCCCTATCCCCATAGCCCATGTATTTAGTCTGCAAATCCATTGACACTAAGGAGCAATTTAGCATGGCCAATCAACCTAACCTGCACATCTCCGGACACCAGGGAGCAGCCTAGCATGGCCAATCCACCCAATCCGCACATATTTGGACACTAAGGGGCAATTCAGCATTTCCAATCCACCTACCCTGCACACCTTTGGACACCAAGGGGCAATTTAGCATGGCCAATCCACCTAATCTGTACATGCCCAGATTCTGGGAGGAAACCTATGCATCCGGAGGAAACCCACACGGATATGGGGAGAACGTGCAAACTCCACATAGTCACCCAAGCCGGGAAAAAAAAACTCAAGTGGGCAAAGGCTGAGCTGACACAGTAGAGGCAATGCTGGATTTTATCGTTTATTGAGAGGAGACTTACAAGAAATGGAAAAATAGTCCACATTTTCCAGTAGTTCACTATTGGACTTAATCAGTGACTGGAGTCATTTAATGACTAAACCTGACTCACTGATATTCCGCCAACACTTTTTTATTCATTCATGGGATTTAGGCACTGCTGAATAGGTCAGCATTTACTGCCCATCCCCAGTTATCCTGAGGTGCCTTCTTGAACTGTTGCAGTCCCTGTGCTGCAGGTACACTCACAGTGTTATTCAGGGAGGGAGTATCCAGGATTTTGACCCAGTGACTCTGAACTATCTTGGGTCAGTCTATATTTTTTCCCCTAACACTGCGATGATTGAGAGACATCAATCCCCTGGCCTGTGTTTGGTTGCTGGTTTTATAAAAAAACAACCATTCCACATTCAAAAAAAAGAATGCCCCCCTCATGTAAATGAAGGTTGGGACTTGGAATGTCAGGACATGTGGGCCACCCCAAGAGTGACAGACGTGAGTGCCAGACTGCCACCTTAGCTCAGAAACTCCAGCACCTAGCAGCAACATTGACGTCCAAAGTGACACTTATTTTCAAGAATGACCTTGCAAAAGACAAATAATGCCTGTTTAAATAGATTCTGCTTAAGAATAAAAGAAAGAGCGAAGAACAGGAACAGTCCATCACACCTGCACCAACACACTTCTTTTATTCATTTGTGGGACATGGGTGTCGCTGGTTGGCCAGCATTTACTGCCCATCACTAGTTGCCAGTTGAGAGTGAACCACATTGCTGTGGCTCTGGGGCAAACCAAGTAAGGATAGCAGATTTCGTTCTCTAAAGAACCTTAGATGGATTGTCCCAGCAATGGTTTCATGGCCATCGATTGATTCATTCCAGATATTTTATAATGAATTCAAATTTCAGCATCTGCCATGGCAGGGTTCGAACCCAGGTCCCCAGAACATTATCTGAGCTTCTGGATTAATAGTCAAGTGACAATACCATTAGGCCAATGCCTCCCCATGGTGTCTTCCTGAACTAAAAACCTTTTGTCTCCATGGGATACTTATCCCTCTATTCTCTGTCTATTCATGTATCTGTCGAGATGCCTGTTAAATGCTGCTATGTATCTGCTTCTACCACTCCTCTGGCAGTGCATTCCAGGCACTTCCCACCCTCTGTGTAAAAAAAAAGCCTCTCATATCTCCTTTAAACTTTTTCGCTTTTACCTTAAAGCTACGTCCTTAGTAATATCTATCCTGGGAAAAAAGACTGAATAAATCGGTCCTCTTTACTATAAATGGATCCCATTTGCTGTGGTGGATGTACAGATGTTATGAATATCGTCTCTGCTCACTATAAAATAGACACTGCAATTCCTAGCCATCATCCAGTTCCACTGCCAACTCATTGTCTGGCATAACGATGTAAATACGCACGTGGTAAAATTACAAACAAGGAAATTGAGAGTAGCACAATTCAGGGTTCACCAAACAACACGCTTGATTCAATCATTTGCTGTCCTGTCAAGCAAGACTCTCTGCTAACACTCCTGCTTTCCGATGTTTATCCTCCCACGCTGTAACATACAGCTCGGAGGATGAAAGTGATCTAATATTGCTTGGAAGCTTCCAGAGAGCATTGAACCTGTCACTTGTCCATTGGCAATGAGCCCGTGATTGAAGAAAAAAAGGAAGTTCTTCAGCAAAGTTCTTTATTCACTCTCTGTTGTAACACCTTTTGCTTATTTTTCTCGATTCATTTGTTCAGCCTAGTGTCGGTGATTCCGTATAAAGATGCAGCAACATTCTGAAAGAGAATACATTCAGAACCATTGTCCTTCAGTACCTCTCCCCAGAAGATTAAGTTTGTGGGTTGGGGGGGATGTAGAACAGAATCATAGAATCCCTACAGTGCGAAGGAGGCTATTTGGCCCATCAAGCCTGCACCGACAACAATCCCAACCAGGCCCTATTCCCGGAACCCCACATTTCCAACCCCGCAAGAAACTACAAAAGGTTATGAATTAAGCCCAATCCAAGACACAAACCATCTTCCCACCCATTGACTCTGTCTACACTTCCCAGTGCCTCTGAAAAGCAGCCAGCATAATTAAGGACCCCATGCACCCTGGACGCTCTCTCTCCCACTTTCTTCTGTCAGGAAAAGGGTATTAAAGTCTAAGGATACATACCAACCGACTCAAAAACAACTTCTTCCTTGCCGCCATCAGATTTTTGGATGGACCAGCTGGCATTAAGTTGATCTTTCTCTTCACCCTAGCTATGACTGTAACACTACATTCTGCAATCTCTCCTTTCCTTCTCTATGAATGGTATGCTTTGTCTGTATAGCACTGTGTACCAATACATGCAACAAAATAAATCAAACCAAATTGAATCAAATCAATTTAGCATGGCCAATCAACTCACCTGACCTGCACATCTTTGGAGCTTCTAGCCTGTAGTTGGGGAGTACGTGGGATCTGGTATGGGAGTGGGGGGAGTATACTGAAGGAGTGTTAACCTGCTAAAGAGCTTTTAGGATTACACATATCAGTACTTGATTTTAAGACTCCACTGGTTCTCTAAAAGGTCAATCTTGTTCGGGGCTTGCATTGTTTGCCCTCTCCTGTTATAAGCTGGGCCACTTTTGTTACAGCCATCAGACAAGGGAATAAGTTTTGTCACCCAGAAGCCATCTGTGAATTTTAATTGATTTAAATTCAAAGGATAAAGGGGTTACGGTGACTTCTGGCACATCAGGCATTGACTAGACGACAGTTTGAATGTACACTGGGGCTTTTGAAACAGTTCCTGTTGATGCCAACTGAGGGAGTGTTCAGTGACCACACGCCAAGCGATATAGGTGGCATCACCTAACGCATGCTGGTTCCTGGGGGAATCAACAATCGTCTAAAAGTTCCATTTTCCACTTCTCCATTCCTGCTCTCCATCTTGCAAACATGCTGTGTCCCCCCTCCCCCTGCCCCTTCAGGGCAACTGCCTTAACCATCTGTACCTCTGTTGTGCCATTCACACATTCTGATCACTTAATGGACACCTTTAGCAACTTCCATAGCCTCCTTCACCCTCATTTACTTTGCCTTTGTCCAATTACAGCAACCCCCTTACCCCCTCCACCCTCATTGTGTAAATCCCTTCGGGTTTTCTTTGCTCTTAGCTCTGACAAAGGTTCATCCAGACTCAAAATGTTGGTTCTATTCTCTCTCTGCAGCTCTCTCCATAGACTTTCCAGCATTTTCTGTTTTTGTTTTAGGTTCCAACATCTGCAGTATTTTGCTTTAATTTTGCCCTAAAAGTTTGATTCGATTTGATTTATCATCGTCACACAGAGTCATAGAGGTTTGAAGCCTTTGGCCCAACTTGTCCATGCCACCCAGTTTTTACCCCTATGTGAGTCCCAATTGCCCACATATGGCCCATATCCCTCTATATCCATCATACCCATGTAACTGTCAAAATGCTTTTTAAAAGAAAAATGCTACCTGCCTCTTCTATTGCGAATGGGAACATGTTCCAGATACTCGCCACCCTCTGAGTGAAACAATTGCCCCTCTGAACCCTGCTGTATCTCTCCCCTCTCATCTTAAACCTATGCTCTTGAGTATTGGGATACAGACAAAACATATTGTTCGTAGCGTACAGAAGGGAGAAGGAAAGGAAAGGATGCATAATACGGAAGTTAACTTTTAAGAGAATAGAACGAGAGTAAAAAATAAAATTAGATGGTACGCTGGGTTATGCACACGATAAGTCGTCTCGGTTTAGTGCCACCTGGAATTTTAAAAAGTAGATGGCCCTACCTCATGCACTGCTGCTTTACACTGCCAGGGACCCGGGTTCAATTCCCGGCTTGGGTCACCACCTGTGTGGAGTTTGTACATTCTCCCCATGACTGCATGGGTTTTCTCCAAGTCCTCTTGTTTCCTCCCACATTCTTAAAGACATGCTGGTTAGGTGCATTGACCCAAACTGGAGCCAGATTGTGGTGACTCAGGGAATTTCACAGTAACTTCATTGCAGTGTAAATGTAAGCCTTATTTGTAACTAATAAATAGACTTTAACCTTGCTTTAGGGTCAAAGGTGATAAAATCTCCTGTGAAGCGGAACTAGGATGTATTGGTTATGGAGTGGATACGTGGTCAGAAATTTTTGATTTGATTTATTATTGTCACACGTATTAGTATACAGTGAAAAGTATTGTTTCTTCCGCACGATACAGACAAAGCATATTGTTCATAGAGAAGAGTGCCAAATATGCTATTACAGTCATAGCTAGGGTATAGAGAAAGATCAACTTAGTGTGAAGAAGGTCCATTCAAAAGTCTGACAGCAGCAGGGAAGAAGCTATTCTTGAGATGGTTGGTACATGACCTCAGATTTTCGTATCATTTTCCCTGTGGAAGAAGGTGGAAGAGAAAATGTCTGGGCTCCTTAATTATGCTGGCTACTTCGCCAAGGCTGTGGGAAGTGTAAACAGAGTCAATGGATGGGAGGCTGGTTTGTATGATGGATTGGGCTACATTCATTACATTTTGTAGTTCCTTCTGTCCTAGGCAGAGCAGGAGCCATACCAAGCTGTGATACAACCAAAAATAATGCTTTCTATGGTGCATCTGTAAAAGTTGGTGAGAGTCATAGCTGAGATGGCAAATTTCCTTAGTCTTCTGAGAAAGTAGAGGCATTGGTGGGCTTTCTTAATGCAACATCAAAACTACATCACCAAAACAGCACCAATGAAGGGTCATCTGCACTCAAACCGAAAACTCTGTCCTCTCCCTACAGCTGCTGTTGGACCTGCTGAGATTTTCCAGCATGTCCTGCTTTTGTCTCAGGTTGCAGCATCCGCAATAATTGACTTTGAGCAAAATTGTGAACTGCCTAGCTCAGTCTCAAACAACAACCGGGATGAGGGATGGAGTGGGCAGCCTGGGAATAGAGTTTGCGGCTCGATCAAAGACAACGGCCAGGGAATTTTCCAGCCTTTAGGAGTCGCAGCGTAATGTTGCAACTGTACACAACTCTGGTGCGGCCGCACTTGGAGTACTGTGTGCAGTTCTGGTCCCCACATTACAGGAAGGATGTGGAGGCTTTGGAGAGGGTGCAGAGGAGGTTTACCAGGATGTTACCTGGTATGGTGGGGAGGTCCTATGAGGAGAGGCTGAGGGATTTAGGGTTGTTTTCGTTGGAAAGAAGGCGGCTAAGAGGGGATCTTATTGAAACATGTAAGATGATTAGAGGTTTAGATAGGGTGGATAGTGATAGCCTTTTTCCTCGGATGGAGAAAGCTAGTACGAGGGGGCATGGCTTTAAATTAAGGGGGGGTAGCTACAGGACGGATGTCAGGGGTAGGTTCTTTACCCAGCGGGTGGTGAGGGATTGGAATGCCCTGCCTGCTGCAGTTGTAAATGCGCCTAGTTTGGGGGCGTTTAAGAGATCAATGGATAGGTTTATGGACGAAAAGGGATTGGTTTAGGTTAGTGGGTCATTGTTTGTGTAACTGGTCGGCGCAACATCATGGGCCGAAGGGCCTGTTCTGCGCTGTAATGTTCTATGTTCTATGTTGTTCTATGTTCCCGTCCCACCACCACTGCAGGCGAGGGCCATAAAATCCCCCTGGTGTGGACAGCCAGAAAATTCCACCTGGTGGTTTTGGTCTCCCCAGTAATTGGTTAGGTTTACTTTTATCCGAGAGTAGAAGTTGGATAAACATAGAAACATATAAAATAAGAGCAGGAGGAGGCCATTTGGCCCTTCGCGCCTCTTCCGCCATCCATCACGATCATGGCTGATTGTCCAACTCAAGTCTAATCCTGCTTTCTCCCTCTATGATCCACTTGCCCCCAAGTGCTAGATTTAGCCACAGGCTGACAATTCAGAGATTGTAAAGGGATTGAGAGAGGCAATAGAACTGGGTATTGTTTTTGTTCTTTGTTGTTTTTTTTTGTTGTCCGCGCGCATCTGCACACTGCGGTGTTTTTCGATGAATGATGCCAAGGGGCAGCACATAAGAAATAGGGTGTTATCAAGAAGAGACCCCTGGAGAACACCAGCTACCATCGGCACAGTTTTAATTGTGTGCTGTGAAGCTCAGTGAGGCAGCAGTGTTTAGCAACACCGTGTCTGCGTGGGCTTCCACCGGGTGCTCCGGTTTCTTCCCACAGTCCAACAATATGCGGGTTATGTTGGTTGGTCATGCTAAATTAACCATAGTGTTCAGAGATTAACAGGGTAAGTATGTGGGGAGACGGGAATAGGACCTGGATGGGATTGTGGTCGGTGCAGACTCGATGGACCGAATGGCCTCCTCCTGTACTGTAGGGATTCTATGATACTGTGGTACGGACAGAGAAGGAGAATGGAAAAACCAATGCAATCTTGAGATTAAAGTGATGTTTAAAAGCAGTTGAAGGGGAAAAAAGCCATTGTAGTTTTTCCGACTATGGCTGGATAGATAAGATTCAAGAGCGCAGTCCCTGGATATTGGAAGGAAATGAAAGAGGATGCTGCGGTCAGCTGTGTTAAAGGCTGGCAAGATGTGGAGATGCCGGCGTTGGACTGGGGTAAACACAGTAAGAAGTCTCACAACGCCAAGTTAAAGTCCAGCGAGTTTATTTGATAGTAAACCCACAAGCTTTCGGAACGCTGTTCCTTCGTCAGTGGACTCACCTGATGAAGGATCAGCACTCCGAAAGCTTGTGGGTTCACTATCAAATAAACTTGTTGGACTTTAACCTGGTGTTGTGAGACTTCTTACTGTGTTAAAGGCTGGCGACATAGAATCATAGAATCCCTACAGTGCAGCAAGTGGCCATTCAGCTCATCAGGTCTGCGCCAACTGTCCGACAGAGCATCTTACTCAGGCCTGCCCCTCCGCACCACCCCCCCCACCTTATTCTCACAATCCCACATATTTCATAGAATCTACAGTGCAGAAGGAGGCCATTTACCTTGCTAACCCCCTAATCTATACATCCCAGGACACTAAGGGGCAATTTTAGCATGGCCAATCCACATAATCTGCACATCTTTGGACTGGGAGGCAACTGGAGCACCCGGAGGAAACCCACGCAGACATGGGGAGAATGTCCAAACTCCACACAGACAGTGACCCAAGGCGGGAATCGAACCCAGGTCCCTGATGCCGTGAGTCAGCAGTGCTAACCATCATGCCACCCTGCTGGCCACGTGTCAAAAAGGATGAGAAAGGACGGATTGCCATAATCCCAGTGACTGTGGAAGTAATTTCTGAGCCTGAGAATGGCCCTAGAATCCTACAGTATAGAAGAAGGCCATTCGGCCAATCGGGTCTGTGTCAACCACAATGTTACTCAAGTCACCGTGGGTTCCCCAGCAGTGAAAGGTGCAAACAGAAGGAAAACCCACTAACAGCGGTAGGACTGGAAGATCCTGCCGCTGGCCAATAGCAGGCTCCCTTGGCAAAACATGCCATGGAGTGGAAAATCCCTCCTGTAATGCTAAACAAGGGATGGCAAAAAAAAGAGAGGTCGGAAGGTCCCTTTGCTGTAGTTTCTATCCATTCATTTGTGGGACATGGGCATTGATGGTTGGCCAGCATTTACTGCCCATCCCTACTTGCCTGAGGGAAGTTGGGATTCAACCACATTGCTGTGGCCCTGGAGTCCCATGTAGGCCAGACCAGGTAAGGACAGCAGATTTCCTTCCCTAAAGAACAGTTTTGAACCAGATGAGTTTTTCCGACAATCGGACAGTGGTTTCACCACCACACAGCAGGTTCTTAATTCCAGATTTTTTTTAATTGAACTCAAATTCCACCATCTGCCGTGGCGAGATTCGAACCCCGGGTCCCCAGAACATGAGCTGAATTTCTGGATTAATAATCTAGCGATAACACCTCTGGACTCCACTGTGTAAAATGGTCAATATGGTTCTGTTTCTGATCTCTCCCCAAATCTATTTTCATTGACTTTAGAACCAGCCCATCAAAACGGGCTGACGGTTCACTATTAACTTGATCCACATAAAGCCTTTCCTGTGTGAGAAGGCTCAGCGATGCTGTGTGAAGGGATTGGAGAAATTAATGCGATCTTGGGATTCGGGTGATATTTAAAAACTATTCAAGCTTTGCCCTCATGATTTGTAAAGTCATCTGAAATCTACGTTCATGCCAGATATTTCGGCTGCGCAATTATTCTGTTTCACATTAGTCGAAAGGTGTCACATTTAATAATTTTTGAACATTGCAGTTGAATTTATTAGTCGAACTTGCTGTCTAGAGTTTGATCCCTAATGACGCTGCCCAATTTGGTTTCTCTCAGGGGAGGCCTCTGCTATTGTAATAAATTGACAAAAAACGCTGTGAAGTGATTGATATTAATAACTCAATTAAGAGCAGCACTGATCAATTTAAATATTTTCAGTTACCACTTCTGAATATGTCCTGCGTGCAATTTTACAGCACAGTTCAGCCCAGCAGGTCCCTGCCTATCTTTATACTCTGCCAAACCTATCAGCAATTTCTGCCATTCCTTTTTTCTCATACATGCCAATCTAGCTTTCCACTAAAAGAGATTTAAGCAAGGAACTGCCTCGGAGTCTCTCCCACCCTCCAATTCCTAAATGGGAAACTTTATGATACTTCCACCATATTGACTAATCTGGGGGGTGTGTTCTGAGCATAGTTTCTGGACTTGCTGTTGTCGTAGAATCTCTACAGAACAGGCCATTTGGTCCATCTGACTCTCTGACAGAATATGTTACTCAGGCCCTTCCCCTCCTGCCCTATCCCTGTAATCCTATACATTTACCAAGGCTAATCCAAAACTCTACATATCTTGGGATAGTAAGGGGCAATTTTGCATGGTCAATTCTCCATCTGCCCATCTTTGGACTGCAGGAGGAAACTGGAGCACCTGGAAGAAACCCATACAGACACGGGGAGAATGTGCAGACTCCACATAGGCAGTCACCCAAGAATTGAACCCCTGTCCCCAGCGCTGTGAAGCAGCAGTGTTAACCATTATGTCACCATGCTGCCCATGTTGTTGTTGTGGTCCTATTTACTAGGATCCAAGGAAACAGATGTTACTTTGGTTCCCGGCATTCTTGATCTGGTTTTGTAGCTAACTTGACCTTTCGGTGTGCATTGTACTGGGCCTCAGGGAACTCCAAGATGGAAACAGAATAGCTTCCCTTTCAGAATTTATGCTTCTTTCCAGACTATACCCTTACCATCCTTGCAAAACACTGGCTGCCTTCTCATTGTCTTGGTATCACACATTTCCCATCAGGTCATACAGGTAGATCTCCATTTTATAATAATGACTGCACATCTGATCTTTCTGATTTCCAAACCCTCCGAAAAAGAGAGAAAGAGGTCTGGAGAATTGAAAATTGTTACCGCAATATCTGGAAGGATAAACCCAGCAACAACAAGAAGAACATGAATGGTGCATTTGTTCCAACATCAATATGGCCAGCACAATGGCACACAGCATCAGAGACCTGGGTCCCATTCCAGCCTCAGATTACTCTCTGTGCGGATTTTGCACATTCTCCCTTTGCCTGCACGGGTTTCCTCCGGATGCTCCGGTTTCCTCCCGCAGCCCAAAGATGCGCAGGTTAGGTGGATTGGCCGTGCTAAATTGCCCTTTAGTGTTAAGGGGACCAGCTCGGGTAAATACAGTGGGTTACGGGGGATTGAGCCTGGGTGGGATTGTTACCAGCACAGGCTCGATGGGCCAAATGGCCTCCTCCTGTACTGTAGGGATTCTATGAAGTCATTGTCAACAATGTGAACTATGGGGACTGCCTGCTCAGCAGATAGTTCTGGAGTTGGTTTGTTTCAGGGATGTGGCAGTGTGTGGGGCATTGGGTCTGCACTGAAGGACTGTGTCTTTTGATGTGTCTGTTCATTTCCATGTACAGCTTAAACCATTCGCTTTTGAAACCTGGAGTTCTGTCCCCCCGTGAGGCTCTGGGTACGGGCATCGATTGAAAATTTCAGAACTGTGATCAATAGATTTTTGTTCAGCAAAGATGTTAAAGGTTACAGAAATAAGCTGGATACAGAGTTAAGATGCAGATTAGCTCATTTAACACATCAGTGCCATGGGGAGTGCAATGGCTTTCTTCTGCCCCCATTTCCTGCCATCCCACATGCGCGTCACTGATATATTTCTCTGTCTCAGCAGGGGAATGTGTCTCATTGCTGGCAGGAGCGAGACCTGCGTGTGAACTCATGTGTCCTGTTTACTTTAAATGGATTAATCACTGTGATGAGTGAACACAATAAAAGGAATAATTTGGAACCATAATAAGTGAAATAATGAAGCTTGGGAATGGCTATGTGAAATATCATAGACTCCCTTGCAGTGCAGAAGGAATTCATTCAACCCAGTCAGTCTGCACCCATTCTCCAAATAAGAACATAAGAACATAAGAAATAGGAGCGGAAGTAGGCCATCTAGCCCTTCGAGCCTGTCATTCAATAAGATCATGGCTGATCTGTCGTGGCTCAGTTCCACATTCCCGCTTTCTCCCCATAACCCTTAATTCCCCTGTCTATCAGAAACCTATCTACCCGTGACTTAAATATATTTAGCGAGGCAGCCTCCACCACTTCAATGCGCAGAGAATTCCAGAGATTCACCGCCCTTTGAGTGAAGAAGTTCCTCCTCAACTCTGATCTAAACTGCGCCCCCGCCCCCAATCTTGAGGCTGTGTCCTCTAGTCCTGCTATCCTTTCTAAGCAGGAAGAATCTCTCTACCTCTACCCTATCCACCCCTTTCATTATCTTATACGTCTCTATAAGATCCCCCCTCATCCTTCCAAACTCCAACGAGTACAGACCTAGTCTATTTAGTCTCTCTTCATAGCCCAACCCCCTCATCTCCGGTATCAGCCTAATGAACCTCCTCTGCACTCCCTCCAAGGCCAAAATATCCTTCCGCAAGTGCGGCGACCAAAACTGCACACAGTACTCCAACTGCAGCCTCACCAGTGCCCTGTACAGTTGCAGCAAGACCTCCCTACTTTTATATTCTATCCCCCTCGCTATAAAGGCCAACATACCATTTGCCTTCTTATGTTCTTATTCTCCAAATGAACAACCCATCTAAGTTCTATCCCTATGACACCACCTATTTACCCTGCTAATCCCCCTAACCTGCACATATTGGGACACTAAGGGGCAATTCAGCATGGTCAATCCACCTAAACTGCACATCTTTGGAGTCTGAGAAGAATATGTAAGGTCACGCACTAACCAACTCAAGAACAGCTTCTTCCCTGCTACCATCAAGCTTTTGAATGCTTATATTAAGTTGATCTTTCTCAACACCCTAGCTATGACTGTAACATTACATTTTGCACCCTCTCCTTTCCTTCTCTATGTGTGATGTGGAGTTGCGGGCGTTGGATGGGGATAGGCACAGTAAGTAGTCTCACAACTCCAGGTTAAAATCCAACAGGTTAATTTGGTAGCATGAGCTTTCAGAGCACTGCCCCTTTGTCAGACTCACCTGATGAAGGAGTGGTGCTCCAAAAGCTCGTGCTACCAAATTAACCTGTTGGACTTTAACCTTCTCTATGTATGGTATGCTTTGTCTGTATAGCGTGCAAGAAACAATACTTTTCACTGTATCCCAAGACATGGGGCAATAATAAATCAAATCCCAGAGCAGCCAGAAGAAACCTATTCAGACATGGGGACAACGTGCAAACTCCACACAAACAGTCACCCAAGGCTGGAACTGAATCCGTCTCCCTGGAGCTATGAGACAGCAGTGCTAACCACTGTGCAACCGCGCTGTATCATATTGATGAGCTTTGCACAATAGGCGTTAACCAATTAAAGGACAATAGCCAAATTTTCCAGTCACACCAATGGCAACTGCCCTGCCGCAGGTTACTGGTGACAGGAAGTGTGAACAATGGGGAAACCCGTTGACAGTGGTGAGACCAGGAGTTCCTGCCCAAAGTCTATTTCTGTAGCAACTTTAGCAAAACTGACCGTTGAAGCGTTAGCAAACAATATTTGGCACTGGGTCACACAAGGGGATATGAGGATAGATGACTAAAAGCTTGATCAAAGAGTTAGGTTACAATAACCGTCTTTGAGAGGAGAGAGGGATTAAGAACCTTGGCTGCCCGTTGGTAACACAATGAAAAGCAGGGCTGTCTCAGGCTGCGCAATGACACGGGACAATCTGCTTTATTGCGACATGTAACTGGGAAATTTAGTCAGATAATGGATTAAGACAATTAATTCCACATGGAGTAGCTAACGAGGAGCTTTTTGATGCATTTGTGTAACGAGGTACGTATGCTGAGGGCCTTCAGTCAATTTGTCTTTAATGAGAGAAAAGCTGGAGCAAATTTAATCAGTCATTGGTGCGATGGTGTCGAAAGTTTGTTGATCTGTGTCAGTTTGGAACACTCTCATTTCTGAGGCAGTGTAGGAGTGGACCAAATCCCCAGTCAAATGAGGTTCAGAATCAATGTAATACATTGGAAGTAAAAATCAGTCACACCCAGGATCAAACTTACAAGAGGGGTTGAAAGATGTTACAGCTATCTTTTTATTAGTCCTATTGAGAAAGCAAGATGTCCACAAGGCACATGGACTAGAAACAAGGAACTTAGCTTACTTATTTATTATTATTGTCACAAGTAGGCTTATAATAACACTGCAGTGAAGTTACTGTGAAAATCCCCTAGTCGCTTGTCCAAGTACGCTGAGGGAGAATTTAGCGTGGCCAATGCACCCTAACCAGCACATCTTTTGGACTGTGGGAGAAAACCAGAGCACTCAGAGGAAATCCATGCAGACATGGGGAGAATGTGCAAACTCCACTAATACAGTGACCCAAGCCGGGAATTGAACCCAAGTCCCTGGCACTGTGAGGCAGCAGTGCTAACCGCTGTGCCATAATCACAAGGTGCATGGAATAGAAACAAGGACTTGGTATATTTTTTTAGAAGTCGGAAGGTAATGTTGCAACTTTATAAGACCCTTGTCAGACCCCACTTGGAGTACTGTGCACAGTTCTGGTCGCCTTACTACAGGAAGGATGTGGAAGCTATTGAGAGGGTGCAGGGGAGATTTACAAGGATGTTGCCTGGATTGGGAGGCATGCCTTATGAAGATAGGTTGAGGGAGCTAGGTCTCTTCTCCCTGGAGAGACGAAGGTTGAGAGGTGACCTGATAGAGGTTTGTAAAATGCTGAGAGGAATAGATAGGGTGGATTCTCAAAGGCTATTTCCCAGGGCTGAAATGATCGCTACGAGAGGACACAGGTTTAAGGTGCTGGGGAGTAGGTACAGAGGAGATGTCAGGGGTAAGTTTTTCACTCAGAGGGAGGTGAGTGAGTGGAATCGACTGCCGTCAGTGGTGGTCGAGGCGAACTCGCTGGGGTCTTTTAAAAGACTTCTGGATGCATATATGGGATCTAATGGCATTGGAAGTTACAGATGTTATGGCTTGGTAGGTATAGATGTGATCGGAGCAACTTGTGGGCCGAAGGGCCTGTTTGTGCTGTAGTGTTCTATGTTCTATATATTGTCCCTTTCAGAAACTCAAGATTCATAGAGCACTTTTCTCAACCCAAAGTTCTTTCCAGTCAATAATGCACTTTCGAAGTGTAGTCACTGTTGTAATGTAGGAAACACAACAGCCAATTTGCTTCCACAAAGAGAAATGTGATAATAACCACAATCCACTTTTCCAGATATTGGTTGTGGAATAAATATTGGCCTGGAGAATAGCGAGAATTAAGTTTGTTTCCAAACTTCCATGAATTAAAATTCATTTCATGGTCGTGGCAAAAAGAAAACATCTAGATTAAAATAAATGCTACTTAAAAACATTTTTTTGAGTGCTTTCATTTATCACTGATGAAAACATTGGAGGTGGAAAAAAAAGACTTGTTTTTTTAAAAATTCATTCATGGCCGTGGGCGTCACTGGCTCACCCAGCATTTATTGCCCATCCCCATTTGCCCTGGAAAAGGTGCTGTCTTGAACTACTGAACTCCTTGGGGTGTAGGTCCAGCCACTCTGCTGTTAGGGAGCAAGTACAAGGATTTTGACCCAGCAACAGTGAAGGAACGACGATATATTTCCAAGTCAGGATGGTGTGTCGCTTGTGGGGGAACTCACAAGTGGCGGTGGCCCCATGTATCTACTGCCCTTATCCTTCCAGATGGAAGTGGACGTACGCTTGGAAGGTAGTGTCGAAAGAGCGTTGGTGAATTCTTGCAGTCAATCTTGCAGATGTACAAACTGCTGCATCGATGGTAGAGGGATTGAATGTTTGTGGATGGGGTGCCAATCAAGCAGGCTGCTTTGTCCTAGATGTTATTGAGCATCTTGAGTGTTGTTGGAGCTGCACCCATCCAGGCAAGTGGAGAGTATTCCATCACACTCCTGACTTGTGCCTTGTAGATGGTGGGGAGTCAGGAGATGAGTTAATCACCTCAAAATTCCCAGTCTCTGACCTGCTTTTGTAGCCACAGTATTTATATACCTGGTCCAGCTCAGTTTCTGGTCAATGGTGAACCCTAGCTGGGGCAATGAAGGCAGGAGATCATTGATGAAACTGCCAGGAATACGCCCACTCAAAGTTGACGATCTTAAAGAGGAATGATGCTGAATTTAAAAAAAAATGAATGAATGGGATATGGGTGTCACTGGCTTAGCCAGCATTTCCCATCCCTAATTGTCCTTGAGAAGATGGTTGTGAGCTGCCTTCTTGAATCCTGCAGTTCATGTGGTGTAGATACATCCAGGAGGGAGTTCCAGAATTTTGACAGTGACAATCAAGGAACGGCGATATATTTCCAAGTCAGGATGGTGAGTGATTTGGAGGAGAACTTGTCGGTGGTGGTGTTCCCAGGTATCTGCTGCCCTTGTCCTTCGAGATGAAAGTGACCGTGGGTTTGGATATATATATGTTTCCTCAGAGGCAAGCTAGAAAGTAACGCACTGACCCCTCAGGGCAATGACAATTTGAAAGCCATGGGAGAATGTCATGTAATCAAATATTATGTGATTAAAAACTCCAGGGTGACATCAAGCTGGAGCTGTCAGTCCTCGAGAGAATTCCTTGGCTCTTACACAGAATCATACGGTGCAGGAAGTGGCCTTTCGGCCCATTGAGTCTACACCGGCCAGAATCCCACCCATAATCCCATGCATTTATCCTTGCTAATCCCCCTGACACCAAGGGGCAATTTATCATGGCCAGTGTACCTAACCAGCACATCTTTTGGACTGTGGGAGGAAACCGGGGCACCCGGAGGAAACCCACGCAGACACGGGGAGAATGTGCAAACTCCATATAGACAGTGACCCAAGCCGGGAATCGAACCTGGGTCCCTGGTGCTGTGAAGCAGCAGTGCTAACCATTGTGCCACCCCTTCTTCTTCAGACTATTGTGATGGGATTCTTTACATCCACCTGAGGGGGCAGAGAGGGCCACATTTTACTGTCTCACCTAAAAAAGGACTACTTTCGATTCGTTAAGGAATGGAAAGAGGGATGCTAGTGATAGGTCATTGACTTGAAGCGCTGACCTTACTGTCGTCACACCACCGGACACTGCCTAGCCCATTGAGTAGTTCCAGAATTTTCTGAGTCGCTCACCGTGGCTTCAGTGAATTTCAAACCCTTCGCCCAGCTTGTCAAGTCTGCGCAGCTTTAGCAAGACTGCACCTTCCAATCTTTTGTTTTCATTCATTTGCAGGATATTGGCACTAGCTTTCGGAGCACTGCTCCTTCGTCAGGTGAATTGGGAGTTCTGATCACCAACAGGGCATATAAAGACACAAACTCAATTTACAAAATAATGGTTGGAATGCGAGTCTTTACAGGTAATCAAGTCTTAAAGGTACAGCTCGGTAATCATTTTGTAAATTGAGTTTGTGTCTTTACATGCTTTGTTTGTGATCAGAACTCCCAACTCACTTGACAAAAGAGCAGCGTTCCAAAAGCTAGTGGCGTTTACTACCATATAGACCTGTTGGACTTTAACCTGGTGTTGTGAGACTTCTTACTGTGTTTACCCTGGTCCAACGCCAGCATCTCTGCATCAGCATTTATTGCCCATCCCTAGTTGTCCGAGGAGAGTCCACCACATTGCTGTGGCTCTGCAGTCACAGGTAGGCCAGACCAGGTGAGAACGGCAGACTCCCTTCCCTAAAAGACAGGTGGGTTTTACCAAAAGTTGACAATGTTTTCACGGTCAAGGTTAAATTCTTAGTTCCAGATTTTTTTTGCTGCATTCTTGGATTCGAACCCAGAACATTAGGTAAGTTTGTGGATTAATATTCAGGCAATAATATCACTCGGCCATCACCTCCCCTTGTCTCATTGACAAACACTCATCCAAGATGTTTAAGTGACAGCCCCATATAGACTGTAATAAAATCAACAGCAATTATCAGCAAAACCCACAAACAGCAAGTTAGAAAGTGACAGAGTGCATTAGTGATGTTATCTGTATTCAGTACACATTGCAGATAACAAAGTCACATCTTCTCCATGTAATTATTTTTTCCCAGTTCACATCTCCAGATTCATGAGGCCCTTTTTCTGTTTGTGCTTTGAAGGTTTATCCTCATGAAAAGCACAGTTAAAAAAGTTCTGGTGGTGAAAATAGGAGTGCAAAATGATTTAATTCTATGCATCACATAACAATAAACCACAGAGTTAATTGAAACATAGCAAGTAGGGCCATAGAATCATACAGTTTACATATGGAAACAGGCCCTTCGGCCCGACTTGTCCATGCCACCCTTTGTTTTTAACCACTAAGCTAATGCCAGTTATGTTTGGCCCATATCCCTCTTGCCCATCCTAACTGTCTCGAAGCTTTTTAAAAGATAAAATTGTACCCGCCTTTACTACTACTTCTGGCAGCTTGTTCCAGACACTCACTACCCTCTGTGTGACCCCTGGACACTTTTGTATCTCTCCTCTGTCACCATAAAAGGCCATTCAGCCCTTTGAGCCTGCTCCACCATTCATTGTGGTCAAGGCTGATCATCCAGCTCAGTAGCCTGATCCCGCTTTCCCCCATATCCTATGATCCTCTTTTCCCCAAGATCTATATCTAATTGCTTCTTGAAAACATAAGACGGAGAAGCAGGTGTTGAACTGGAGTAAACACAGTAAGAAGTCTCACAGCACCAGATTAAAGTCCAGCAGGCTTATTTGGTAGCTAGTGGCTTCTGCTACCAAATTAATCTGTCGGACTTTAACCTGGTGTTGTGAGACTTCTTGAAAACATACAAAGGGAACTTTCCCGTCCTGACTGCCACGGGAATTGTAGCAGGAGGGAGGAATGCGGACTATGAAAAGATCCATTGATCTCTGGCTGGATTTTCCATTTTTGGGACAAGCGCAGCTGGAAAATCCTGCCCACAATGTTTTGGCCTCAACTACTTTCTGTGGTAGCGAATTCCACAGGCAAGACTTCCACTGCTGACTGGTAATTATTGTATTGTCCAACATTTAAGGGGAGGTGATGGTCTCGTGATATTATCACTAGGCTATTAATCCAGAAACTCAGCTAATATTCTAGAGACCTGGATTCAAAATCCCACCATGGCAGATGGTGGAATTTGAATTCAATAAAAAATTTCTGGAATGAAGTATCTACTGACGACCATGAAACCGTTGTCAATTGTTGAAAAAACCCACCTGGTTCACTAATGTCCTTTAGGGAAGGAAATCTGCCATCCACACCTGGTCTGGCCTACGTGTGACTCCAGAGCCACAGCAATGTGGTTGATCTTCAACTGCACTTGGGCAACTAGGAACGGACAATAAATGCTAGCTAGCCGGCGACGCCCATGTCCCACAAATTAATTTTAAAAATCACACGTTGATGCAAAATAACAATGAGTAGGGTTATTTGTTTAATTATGTGTGGTATAAGTTACAAAATCCCCAAGATTACGATGGATATTGAAGATATAGAAGTCAAGTACATTGATGTTCATGAGAAATCCTATATGTTCCTGCTTATATCTCTGCACATAACAAGCAAGGCCAACTTCATGTTTATATTTGTTATCAATATATAAAATTTCCTTTAAGCATTCCTATATTGTGCATAACACATAACGCCTTTGGGAGGATTATTATGGTGGACAACATCTAACCTATGGATGGCACAGTGGCACAGTGGTTAGCACTGCTACCTCACAGTGCCAAGGACCTGGGTTTGATTCCCAGCTTGGGTCACTGTCTGTGTGGAGTTTGCATGTTATCTCTGTGTCAGCGTATGATTTATTCTATTCCCTAGCCAAAAGTTGCATACATCTCCCTGCCACTGTGTTGTTGAACCAGACCACCTGAATCACAGAATCTCTACAGTGCAGGAGGAGGCCATTCAGCCCATCGAGTCTGCACCAACCAAAACTCCCACCCAGGCCTAATTCCATACTCCCATGCATTTACTCTAGTGCGTTCCCCTGGCACTTAGGAGTAATTTAGCATGACCAATCCACTTAACCTGCACGTCTTTGGACAGTGGAAAGAAACTGGAGCACCCGGAGGAAACCCACGCAGACACAGGGAGAAGGTGCAAACTCTGTACAAACAGTGACCCAAGCTGGGAATTGAAATCGGGTCCCTGGCGCTGTGAGGCAGCAGTGCTAACCACTGTGCCATTGTGCTGCCATTGGCATTGAATTTGACAGGAATACAAGCTTCTCGCCACATATCACCACAGTAACATCATCAAAATCAGCTGCTTCCATCTAAGTAACATCTCCTGACTCTGTTTTTCCTTGGATCATTTGCTGCTGAAAACCAGATCCATACCTTTTCCACCCCTGGACAGCAGCTCCAATCCTCTTCCAGCTGGTTTTCCCATCTTCTGTTCCTAATGAATGACAGCTCACCAAACCCTAGCTCACACCAGTTTCCATTCATATACCACCCTTCGTGCTCACTGACCCGATAATCATAGAATCATAGAATCCCTACAGTGCAGAAGGAGGCCTTTCAGCCCATTGAGTCTGCTGCAGCGAGCACAATCCCACCCAGGCCCTATCCCCATAACTCCATGCATTTACCCTAGCTTAGTGCCTCTGACAGTAAGAGGCAATTTAGCATAGCCAATCCACCTAACCCGCACATCTTTAGACTGTGGGAGGAAACTGCAAGAAACCCACGCAGAAGAACGTGCAAGCTCCACAGAGTCATCCAAGGCCAGAATTGAACCTAGGTTCTGTCCGCCACAGGAATTGTAGTGAGAAAGGGCAGACCATGGAAAGGTCCATTGACCTCGGGCGGGATTTTCCAGTTTTGGGCGAGTGTGGCCGAAAAATGCTGCCCTCCATCTCCCTTCCCTTCTTTAAGATGCTTCTTAAAGCATCTTTGTCAAGGACTTTGGACAGTTGCCTTAAAATCTACTGATGCGGCTCATCAAGAAACTTGTATTGGCATCACTTTGTAAAGCTCCACGGGATGTTATGCGATGCTTCAGGTGCTATGTAAATGCAAATTGTTATGCCGTCATATATAGTCACCAACAAAAACATGTACTCACCTACCTTGAAATGATGCAAATATAAATGTCCTTTGGGAATTTATATTGGGAAATATAGATTTCCCTCTAGGAAAAATATCAACCCGGTTTCTGGTAACTGGATTAAGAACTCCAATTAAGACAACAGTTTTTCGCCCTTGTGTCTTCTGTTTTCGTACAAACAACAGTAAAGTTTAACTAAAGATTGTAATTTCAGCCTGGAAGAATGTAGTTGAAGCCTCTAATAGAATTGCAGTGCAGGCAATGAGTGTTCTTCAATTAAAGAACAACAATGCTAAAATAATTGAAATAGATCCCCATAGAACATTCCTTATTGATTGATCATTCAACAGAATGGGTGAAGTCAGAAGGAATAGTTGGAGAAGTCTAATTCCAAAGTGTTTTATAAGTAAATCCTTTCTAAAAAAAACAAAGTACGATTCTTATAGGAATTATATAATCAGTGTTGTCATGCGATACAGTCCCAGGATGACTGATCTGATTATTCACAAGCAGCAAGCAACTTAGGGTGCCATGGTGACACAGTGGTTAGCACTGCTGCCTCGCAGCGCAAGGGACCTGGATTCTATTCCTGGCTTGGGTCACTGTCTCTGTGAAGTTTGCACCTTCTCCCCATGTCTGCGTGGGTTTCCTCCGGGTGCTCTGGTTTCCTGAAAGGCGTGCTGGTTGGGTGGATTGGCCATGCTAAATTCTCCCTCAGTTGACTCAAACAGGTACCAAAGTGTGGCGACTAGGGGATTTTCACAGTAACCTCATTGCAGTATGGTGCCAGAAGTAACCCTACTTGTGACGCTAATAAGTTAACTTTAACATGGAGAGAATTTTGCCAGAATGGGGATGGGTGAGGATGGGGAGGGGAGGGTAAGAGAGGGAGGGGGAGGGGAATCGGTATCAGTAAAACGGTGGGGGTGGGGGGGAGTTGTTAACTCCTTGACGGTATCCTAGGGTCGGGTAGTTTTATTGAAGATGGGCAAAGGAGTGGACGGGTTAGCTGCCATGAGAAGGCAGGAAGCCAATTTGAATGGCCCAAGAGGAGGCGATGGCCTAGTGGTATTATCACTCAGCTATTAATCTAGAAACTCAGCTCATGTTCTGGGGACCTGGGTTCAAATCCCGCCACAGCACCGATGGTGGAATTTAAATTCAATAAAAACTATCCGGAATTGAGAATCTATGGATGAAACCTTTGTTGATTGTCAGAAAAACACGCCTGGTTCATGAATATCCTTTAGGGAAGGAAATCAAACCCGGTTTGGCCTACATGTGACTCCAGAGGCACAGCAATGTGGTTGATTCTCAACTGCCCTTGGACAATTAGGGATGAGCAATAAATGCTGTCCAGCCAGCGATGCCCATGGCCCATCAATGAATAAAAATAAACCAAGGACCATGTGATCAAGCTATTAGTATTTGCCAGTCCAGGTGGATGCCGGCAGCTGCCCAGGGGATGGGGATGAGCTTTTCTTTAACATTGAGAAAGCAGCCACTCTCCGTGAATCCAGCACGTTCGTCAGAAGTGGGGCGGGGGGGGGGGGGGGGGGGTTCCATCAGCTGTAGTTTCTTTCTTATTTCGTTATCTTTGGCCATACCTTCAGTCGGCTGCAGGTGGCACTGCCGTGTCTCCTGAGCAGCCAACCCCCTGTGCACTGGGTTAGCAGCCATCAAGAGGGACCCGGGAGGCCATTCTGAACAGAATGAAGAACCCGGCAGTAGTTCATCCGTGAAGTACTGTCCAGAAAATTAAGGGAGATGTTCAGCCGGTTGCCAACAACACTCATTTGTGGCCAGTGTCGGGGAGCCTGCTGGATTCTGTTTTATGCTCAAAGTTCAACAATCCCAGACCCAAAGGGATAGTTAAATATGTAAATAGTTATTTGGCATCCACCTGCCACAAACAGGCCACTCAAACCATGTCAGTGTTTCTGCTCCACAACAACACTCTCCCCATTACCCTATCTCACCCAATCATTATATAATTCTCTTCCTTTCATTTCCAAGAGACTATCACCGAAATGCATCTTTAATTTGAATTTGGTTTATCATTGTCACATGTATTGGGATA
Organism: Carcharhinus amblyrhynchos; assembly: GCF_965287045.1. NCBI lineage: Eukaryota > Metazoa > Chordata > Chondrichthyes > Carcharhiniformes > Carcharhinidae > Carcharhinus > Carcharhinus amblyrhynchos. Next base: position 117,963,650 of record NC_137328.1, on the reverse strand, counting down.
CAGTATTGTTTCTTGCAGACAAAATATTCACAGAGTACATGGGGGAGAAGGAAAGGATTGGGTTCAGAATGTACTGTTACAGTCATAGCTAGGGTGTAGAGGAAGATCAGTTTAATGCAAGGTAGGTCCATTCAAAAGTCTGACAGTAGCAGGGAAGAAGCTGTTCTTGAGCTGGTTGGTCCATGACCTCAGACTTTTATATCCCTTTCCCGTTGGAAGAAGGTGGAAGAGAGAATGTGTCCGGGGTGCATGGCAGTCCTTGAGTCAATGGATGGGAGGCTGGTTTGCGTGATGGAATGGGCTACGTTCATATCCCTTTGTAGTTTCTTGTGGTTTTGGTCAGAGCAGGAGTCATATCATGTGGAAAGGATGCTTTCTGTGGTGCATCTGTAAATATTGGTGACACATCGAATTTCTTTATCCCCCTGTGAACCTAACAGCATCTGATGCCACTTGCCTGAAGCACTCTGTTAGGTAGCAACCTTCACATTCTCACCACTCTCTGCATATCTCTTGAATTCTTTGCTGGATTTAGAGTGTCCGCGTTGTATTTATGGCCCATACTTTTGGAATGCATCCACTCCCCGTCCCCTCTCATTCCACCCCCTCCTTGCACCCCCTCTCCACAAGCTGGGATATCTTAACATCTGTCAGTTCATTCAAGAAGAGTTATTTCTAAAAGCAGTAGGGATGTGGTTCGCTCACTAAGCTCAATGATACTCACTGAAGCTTAGTGAGAAAGATATTTAGATTTATCAAGATAGTGGGGGGGGAGTGGGGTGCAGTTGGGGGTGGAGGGATACGGTGAGAAGATACAGGAATAGTGAGAGGCATTAAAACTGGAGGGTTATGTCCATTGCTGCCCAGAGAGATGAATGTGTTCGAAACAATGGAAGGGTTTGAAAGAGGGAACAGTGATTAATTCTGCGGCTCAGTGAATCAATAGCAGGGGACAAAGATTTATTAGCACCCGAAGCGTAAAGGGAGGCCAGAGGAAATGTTTCACTTCAAGCAGTTTTAAAACGCAGGCCGCATTGTCATTGATGGCTCTGAGTTGAAGTTGTGTGTTCCAGATGAAAGGTGCAACTATGTTGGAGATTTGTAATCACTGCAAAGTTCTCCTCTCAAGCACTGAACCCAAGTGACACAGGCTCAGGTTGAAAGGTGAAAGTTCAGTCTGGCAGCGAACTGGGCCCTTTCTCCAAGTGACCTCAGTCTGCATCATTCCCATGACCCTGATTCCAGATTCAGTGCATATTGACAGGAAAACTGAAGCCCTTGGTGCTAAATAACCACCATATTTGTGGTATCAATTTGAAGAGAGAAAGAGGAATGGAGCTTAAAAACAGCAAGGTTATGTTGCAACTGTATAAGGAGCTGGTGAGGCCACACCTGGAGTACTGTGTACAGTTTTGGTCTCCTTACTTGAGAAAGGATATACTGGCATTGGAGGGGGTGCAGAGGAGATTCACTAGGTTGATTCCAGAGTTGAGAGGTATGGCTTATGAGGAGAGACTGAATAGACTGGGACGAAACTAATTGGAATTCAGAAAAATGAGGGGGCGATCTTACAGAAACATATAAGATTGTGAAGGGAGTAGATAAGATAGAAGCAGGAAAGTTGTTTCCACTGGCTGGTGAAACTAGAACACGGGGGCATAGCCTCAAAATAAGGAGAAGCAGATTTAGGACTGAGTTAAGGAGGAACTTCTTCACACAAAGGATTGTGAATCTGTGGAATTCCCTGCCCAGTGAAGCAGTTGAGGCTACCTCATTGAATGTTTTTAAGGCAAGGATAGATACATTTTTGAACAGTAAAGGAATTAAGGATTATGGTGAGCGGATGGGTAAGTGGAGCTGAGTCCACGAAAAGATCAGCAATGATCTTATTGAACGGCGGAGCAGGCTCGAAGGACCAGACAGCTTACTCCTATTCCTAGTTCTTATTAAAGACATCTGTATACAATGTGTACAGAAAATGATGGTGATGTTCAATGCCACAAAGGCATTGGATGTCTTTCATAGAATATAGAACAATACAACACAGGAACCGGCCCTTTGGCACATGATGTTGTGCCAAACATGATGCCAAATTAAATTAATCTCTTTTACCTGCCCTTGGTCCATATCCCTGTATTCCTTGCCTGTTCCCGTGCTTATCTAAAAACCCCTTAGACACCCTTATTGTATCTGCCTCCACCACCACCCTGACAGTATGTTCCAGGCACCTACCACTCTCTGTGTAAAACAATTTGCCCTTCACATCTCCTTTGAACTTTCCCCATTTCATCTCAAGTGCATGCCCCTTAGTATTACTTGCATGAGTGTAAGGGTGCCCCAAAGCCCTTTGCAGCCAATTCGATACTTTGATGTGTAGTCCCTGTTGTTCTGTGTAAACCCAATTGCCCACAGCAAACTCACAAAACAGCAATACAGCCCTGATCAGGTGATCTGCGTTTTGTGGGCTGGGTTGTGGGGGAAAGATTAGCCTTCAAATTCTTCTTCAAACTAGTCCCAGGGCAACATCCAACTCAACAGCTCATCTGAGGGAAAGTGAGCACTCTCTTAGTGCTGTGCTAAAGTGTCAGCCAGGATTGCGTGGTCAAAATCTCTGGAGTGGAACTTGACACAACACTCTTCTGATTCACTGGTGAGATTACCATCCACTCAGGAAGAACGCAAAGAAGAGTTGGGAAAGAGCCAGAATGTGGGGAGTGAATTAGAATGTCATAGAATTAGAAGTGGTGCCTAAACCACTTGGTGTGCATAAACAAGTGTGAAATGAATCTCTTGACCTACTTCTGTCCTCTGCACTAGGAATAAACTATCTTCATTCATATTTACGGATGATACGAAAATCAGGAGGATAGCCTAAGATTACAGGAGGTTGTCAATGAGCTGGTCAGATAGGCTGATCAGTGGCAAATGGAATTCAATCCGGATAAGGGTGGCACAGTGCTTAGCACTCGATCCGGGAACCCAGGATCGATTCCCAGCTTGGGTCACTGTCTGTGTGGAGTTTGCACATTCTCCCCATGTCTGCATGGGTTTCCCCCAGGTGTTCCGGTTTTCTCCCACAGTCCAAAGATGTGCGGGTTATATGGATTGGCCTTGCCAAATTGCTCCTTAGTGTCAGGGTGACTAACTAGGCTAAATGCATGGGGTTATGGGGTTATGGGGATAGGGCCAGGGTGGGATTGTGGTCGGTGCAGACTCGATAAGCCAAATGGCTTCCTTCTATACTGTAGGGATTCTATGATTCTATAAGTGTGAGGTGACGCACTTGAGCAGGGCAAACAAGATAAGGGAATACATGATGAATGGCAGGACCCTGGGAAGTACCAAGGATCAGAGGGATCTTGTGCATATACCCCGGTCCCTTAAGGTAGCAGGACAGGTAGATAAACTGTTTAAGAAGGTATATGGTATAGTTGCATTTATTAGCTGTGGCGTAGAGTTTAAGAGCAGCGAAGTTGCACTGGAACTACATAAAAACATTGGTTAGGCCATAGTTAAAGTATAGTATGCATTCTGTGAACCACTGAAATAACCTTACAGAAACTCCCACATTGGCCTGTACAACTCATCTCATTGCTCACCCTCTGCTCTCCTCATCATGCCATGAGGAGCAAGTTTGAAGGGCCGAATGGCCTAGCCCTACCCCTCGTTTCTATGCCTTGAAATTATGTTCTGAAATATAAAGTCTAATTTATGAACTGAATTTACCTCACAAAAATCAAAATAAAATCTGTTCTTTCTAAATCTTCACAGACGCATCAATACTCCAACGAGTTTCCTGTTTGAAAAATCAGAAATGTAAATTATGATCTGGATCATTTTTCCCCTCATTGGTTTCTCAAATGCACCATTCTCAATACAATTTATGATTTTTTTTACCTTAAGTCCTTTCAGCAAAAATGTTTCTTTAATATCTAACCAGCAATTTAAATGAACAATAGGAAGTAAGTTCAGTCTCCGCTCTTGTTTCTCTCTCTCAGGCACTTTCAAATATTTCCCTGAATTATTTAAGTATTAATTCTAACTGTAGCTCCGCTCACTGATTTCTTTCAACTGCAATCCCTCAGTATTTCACCTCAAATGTTTAATTCAGTTCAGAATTCTTTCTTCTACCCTCACACACCCCGCACAATGTCTTTGTCCAGCCTGGCTCCTCCATGTCCTGTCCGCAGCTTCCTGCCTACTACATACATAGAACGTAGAACCCTACAGTGAAGAAACAGGCCCTTCGGCCCATCGAGTCTGCACCGACCGCAATCCCACCCAGGCCCTACCCCCCATATCTCTACACACTTACCCGTCTGTCAATTGTCCAAACAGGCCACCTCTATTTATAGCATCGATGCATGTTTCTCCCAATAGGACATTTGGAGCCTCATGCTCTCCACTGCCCCCCAGAGTGGTGCCTTTTTTCTAAGCCCTCAGGCATTGCACCTCCCGAGGCACATGTGAAGTGCACGCTCGCCTCACGCCAGCACTGGCTTCACTGCCTGACCATCAGAGGCAATGCTCCGAATGGAGGAGCCTGCCATGTGCCACCCCCACAGCCGATGTGTGGATGTCGATGATAGGCATTTGGCAGAAGTACTAGATCGCAAGAGGGGAGGGACGCGTGAGTGAGGCTGGGGCTGGGTGGCACAGTGGTTAGCATCGCTGCCTCACAGTGCCAGAGATCCAGGTTCGAGTCTGACAGTCGGGTGACTGTCCGCCTGGAGTTTGCACGTTCTCCCCATATCTGAGTGGGTTTCCTCCGGGTGCTCCAGTTTCCTCCCACACTCCAAAGATGTGTGGCGTTAGGTGGATTGGCCATAGAAAGTTTCCCCTTTGTGTCAGGGGGATTAGCTATAGTGGATATGTGGGGTGAAGGGGAGAGGGCCTGGCGGGATTGAGGTCGGTACAGACTCAGTGGGCCAAATGATTCTATTAACAGGAAGAGTACCTCTCTCCAACTGCTGCTTGTTATTCTCCCTCTCGTGTCCCTAGGTTTCCTCTCTATCTCCTGCATCTCCACATCCCTACATCTCCTTGCCCACTTTCTTATTATTGAATCCCTATCTTAGAATACCTTCTACAGTGCAGATCAAGGCTATTTGGCCCATTGAGGCTGTAGTGACTCCCTGAAACAGCATCTTATCCAGGCTGACCAGCCCCTACCTGCGATGAAGGATGAGAACTTTTAAACCAGGGCACAGTTTAACCTGTAGGCTCAATGAGACCCAGCAGCAGAGCCTCGGCTGGCCTCACGTTTAGGAATGATAACATGCGGGAGGCCAGCAGGAGGGCATTAGAATAGCCAAGTTTGGAGGGAACAAAATGTATGGATGAGGGCTTCAACAGCAGATGAACTGTGGTATGGGTGAAGATGAGTGTTGTTACAGAGGTGCATAGTGTTTAGCACTGCTGCCTCACAGTGCCAGGGACCTGGGTTCAGTTCCAGCCTTGGGTGATTGTCTGGGTGGAGTCTGCACGTTCTCCCTGTGTCTGTATGGGTTTCCTGCAGGTGCTCCAGTTTCGTCCCGCAGTCTAAAGACATGTGGTTTAGGTGGATCGACCATGCTGAATTGACCATTGGTGTAAGGGGAATTAGCAAGGTAAATACATGGCGTTACAGGATAGAGTCTGGGTGTCAGTGCAGGCTCAACATAAGAACATAAGAAATAGGAGCAGGAGTAGGCCATCTAGCCCTTCGAGCCTGCCCCGCCATTCAATGAGATCATGGCTGATCTGAAGTGGCTCAGTTCCACTTTCCCACTTTCTCCCCATAACCTTTAATTCCCTTGTCTGTCAAATACCTATCTACCCGTGTCTTAAATATATTTAACGAGGTAGCCTCCACCACTTCAACGGGCAGAGAATTCCAGAGATTCACCACCCTTTGAGTGAAGAAGTTCCTCCTCAACTCCGTTCTAAACTGTCCCCCCCTTATCTTGAGGCTGTGCCCTCTAGTCCTGTTGTCCTTTCTGAGCAGGAAGAATCTCTCTACCTCTAACCTATCCATCCCTTTCATTATCTTATACGTCTCTATAAGATCCCCCCTCATCCTTCTAAACTCCAACGAGTACAGACCCAGTCTATTTAATCTCTCATCATAGTCCAACCCCCTCATCTCCGGTATCAGCCTAGTGAACCTCCTCTGCACTCCCTCCAAGACCAAAATATCCTTGCACAAGTGCGGCGACCAAAATTGCACACAGTACTCCAGCTGCGGCCTCACCAATGCCCTGTACAGTTGCAGCAAGACCTCCCTGCTTTTATATTCTATCCCCCTCGCTATAAAGGCCAGAATCCCATTCGCCTTCTTGATCACCTGCTCCACCTGCAGACTGGGTTTTCGCAACTCATGCACAAGGACCCCCAGGTCCCTCTGCACCATAGCATGCTGCAGCTTTTCACCCTTTAAATAGTAATCCCTCCTACTATTATTCCTGCCAAAGTGGATAACCTCACACTTGCTAACATTGTACTCCATCTGCCAGGTCCTCGCTCAGCCTATCCAGATCCCTCTGCAGACTTTCCACACCCTCTGCACAATTTGCTTTTCCACTTATCTTTGTGTCATCGGCAAATTTTGTCACCCTACACTCAGCCCCCTCCTCCAGACTATCTATATAAATGGTAAACAGCTGAGGCCCCAGCACAGATCCCTGCGGCACTCCACTAGTTGCCAACCGCCAACCAGAATAGCACCCATTGATACCAACTCTCTGCCTCCTATTAGACAGCCAATCCCCTATCCACGCAAACACCTTACCCCCAACTCTGTGCACCCTAGCCTTCTGAAGCAACCTTTTGTGCGGCAATGGATTGAATGGCCCCCTTCTGCACTGTTGGGATACTACAGTTCCCTCAGAACAAGGGCAGCAGCCAATTTGGGATGGATGAATTTATTCGAGGTACTGCACAAGAAGTAAATAAAATTCATCTGACTTCCTACAAAAAAAAGGCATCTTTTTATGCGTGCAATGATGTATTAGTTACAGATAAAGAAAGGCAGGACTCACTTTGATTGAGTGGCAATATCTCAGTTTCCTTCGTAACTACTTCAACAATACATGCAGGAAGAATTCACAATTTCCATTTGGGAGGCAATATCTTCCTGTGTTAATGAATAATTCAAAAGGCTTATTGCACATTGGCAATAAGGAATAGAATGGGCTGTGCTGCACCGATACTTATTGAAAGGGATGCCTCTATATAAAGGGCTAAGTAGACGGCAGTAACAAAGCCGACTGGAGGAGGACAAAGAAAGGCAGGTGTTGAGCTTTTAGTGTCGATGACTTGACGTTGTGTCAGGAATTAGGGAAAGGAGGGATGTCATTGTCAGGAAGAACTGGGAAGAGCCATCACACACGGCAGTGGCACTCAGGTAGAAGGAGCTGTGGGTTTGGCAGCAACATTGAGTGGCGTCAGCATAGCGGCAGGATAACCTTACAGTGTCAGAAGAATCCTGATGTCTCCCCAGGTTCAGCAATGGTTAGTGACCCATCAGCCGACTGACAGGGAGCAATACTGAAACACAGAGGGGAGAGAGAGATTACACAACACTACAGCACACAAGGAGGGAATTCGGGTTAGAACAAACAAAGAACAAAGAACGGCACAGCACAGGAAATAGGCCCTTCAGCCCCACAAGCCCGCGCCATCCATTTTAACACACTCAGTGAGTGCCTCATTCAAGTCTTCCGTCGCTCGTCGACGTTTTTGTCTACCTCCATTGGAATTCCACAATAAAGGAGGTGGAAATTTAGGGAATTGTATGTGTGCTAGATTAATGGAGATCCAATTCAGGGACAATTTATTGACGCCAATCAGCCTAAAAAGCACGTTTTTGGGATGTGGGAGGAAACCAGAGCACCCGGACAAAACACACGCAAGCACGAGAGAATGTGCAAACTCCCACAGACATTGATCCAAGCCGGAGATCCGACTCGGGTCTCTGTAACTGTACAGCAGCCAGTGATAGTCACTGAGCTGACGTGTCGCCCGTCAATTGGTCCAGGTTGCATCAACTCTTTCAAGGTGATTCCCATAGTTACAGCGGCAGGATTTTCCAGCTCATCCCAAACCGGAAAATTCTGTCCGAAGTCAACAGCATGGTCCTCCAGACCCACAGTCACTACGATTCCCGTGGCAGGTCGGACGGGAAAATTCCTTCATATAAATACTGTGGCTACATTCTGCCCATAGAAAAGGCCCTTTGGCCCATTGAGTCTACATCGACAATAAGCAGTACTAATGTCGTGCCAATCCCATTTTCCAACATTTTTCCCACATCCTTGAATATTTCAAGTCTCATCAGAATTTTTAAAATGGACTCACTCATGGAATGAATGCTAGTTTTTTTAATTCATTCATGGGACATGGGCACCGTTGGCTGGCCAGCATTTATTGCCCATCCCTAGTTGCCCTGTGAGGGCACTTGAGAGTCAACCACATTGCCATGAGCCTGGAGTCACATGTAGGCCAGACCAGCAGATTTCCTTCCGAAGGGCATTCGGGAGCCAGATGGGTTTTCCCAACATTCGACAATGGTTTCATGGTCATCACTAGATTCTTAATATCAGATATTTTTTATTGAATTCAGATTCCACCATTTGCTGTGGTGGGATTTGAACCTGAGTCCCCAGAACATTAGCTGAGTTTCTGGATTAATAGTCAAGTGATAATACCACTAGGCCATCGCTTCTCCTGAAGTTAGGCCAGCATTTATTGCCCAAGGCGATTGTGGCTGAGCTCCCTTCCTGAACTACTGCAGTTCATGTGTTGTACCCACAGTGCTGTTAGGAAGTGAGTTCCAGGATTTGACCCAGTGACAGTGAAGGAACAGTGATATATTTCCAAGTCAAGATGGTATGTGACTTGGAGGGGAACTTCCGAATGTTGGAGTTCCCATGCAACTATTTTCCTTGCCCTTCTGGTGTTGAAGGTTTAGAAGGTGATGTCTAAGGAGCTTTGGTGAGTTGCTGCAGGGCATCTTGTCAATGGTACACACTGCTGCACTCATGCGAAGGGAGTGAATGTTGAAGGTGATAGATGGGGTGCCAGTCAGGCAGGCTGCTTTATCCTGGATAATGTGGATCTTCTTGAGCGTTGTTGGAGCTGTACTCATGCAGGAAGTGGAGAGCATTTCATCACGCTTCTGATGTGTGTCTCGTAGATTATGGAAAGGCACTGGGGAGTCAGGAAGTGGGTTACTCGCCACAGAATTCTCAACCTCTGACCTTCTCTGGTAGCCACAGTATTTATATGGATGGTCTAGTTCAGTTTCCGGTCATTGGTAACCTCCAGGATGTTCATAATGGGAATTCAGTGATGGCAAGTGAAATAACTCCTCAGAGGCCAGTGTCCCTTCACCAGATTCCCTTTATTTACAAACTTGTGTCCATTCTTATGACTGCTTCTATCACAAAGTCAGAATCCAGAGTGTTAGAAGACCTGATATTCCTCAATATATAGACAGGTGAGACTCCATGATTGGACAGGTAATCATTACCTCAATCAGGGAGCTCATAGTCGAAGAGGCCAACTTGATGGACTTCAATGAGATCATTATAGTAAGCCATTGAATGTCATGGGGAAGCGATTAGATACTGTCTTGTCGGGGTTGGTCATTGTGTGGCACCTGTCTGGCGTAAACATAGCTTGTCACTTATCATCCCCAGTCTGGATCTTGTCCAGGTCTTGCTGTACATGGGTCGAACTGCTTATTAATGAGTTTATTATTCTTTGTAAGGTTTAGAAAGTGCTGTCTAAGGAGCTTTGGTGAGTTGCTGCAGGACATCTTGTAACTGGCACACACTGCTGCCCTCAATATATTCGACTCGAATCAGAAAAGAATGTAAACAGTTAACAAGTTGAGTTTATTTATTCATTTCACAAGTAGGCTTACATCAACACTGCAATGAAATTACTATGAAAATCCCCTAGCCACCACACCCTGGCGCCTGTTCGGCTACACTGATGGAGGATTTAGCATGGCCAATCCACCCAACCAGCACATCTTTTGGACCGTGGGAGGAAACCGGAGAACGGGAGGAAACCCGCACAGATACGAGGAGAAGGTGCAGACTCCACACAGACAGTGACCCGAGCCAGGAATTGAACCCGGGTCCCTGGCACTGTGAGACAGCAGTGTTGACCACTGCCCCACCGTGTAAGATTCTCGTCAAATAAATCTTTCTATCCATTGTACCACAAATTTTAAAAAAAGTCTCTGTCCACATGGGGAGGTTGCGCGCTGCCACTTTAGACATGGTGAACGAGTCAAGTCCTGTCTTTCCCAAACCCGGTGGAGTTCCTGGGCTGTGCATTGAGAAAATCCTTCACATTGCCAGTCTGCTTGAGGCTGGTGCACTGTGTAAATATTTATCTCCTGAAGGATTGCATTCTTTTGCGAGGCTAATCTGTGGCCTCTTGAGTAGATCTTTGATACATTTCCTTGTGGATTGCTTAATCTTGAAAGCAAGCCGTGTCTATTTGTTCTCTGTTAATAGAACCTAAATTGATGTTTTAAGATTGGATGCAGAGGAATTGCTGTTGTTCCAAGGCACACAGGGGAGCGGGAAGCACTTCTTTTTAGTGATACATGAAAGATCGGACCCAACACTTTCATCAAACATCAGAGGCTGATTAATTTAGTGACTTAAAATGACTTTTGTCTAAAGCGCTAGCTTTATGCTCATTGTCCCCTTTGTTAATAGAAAAATAAACTGGAGCCTGTTACATTTATTCCGTGGGTGCGCTGGGAATGTTCGCGTTGAACTAAAGAGCTTGAGCATCCATTCAGAATGAGCTCCCAGTGAATGTGTGAGGCCTGAGGGATACTGCTGATTAGTTTGGAGGTCTTTCAGAGTGCAGCTGAGATTACTTATTCCCTCATACGTATTCTGTTTTCTCGCCGTTTGTTTTGTTTGCCCACTTTGCGTCAGGGTCTAGACCAGAAGTGTATTCACTTGGCGAAGAGAATGGGCGGAAGATTGTGCAAGATAGAAACAGGTGAGGATGGGTTTCACGGAATGATAGAATCCTACAGTGCAGAAGGAGGCCATTCAGCCCATTGATTTTGCACTGACAAGAATCCCACCCCTTTTTACTCTGATACTTCCTCTAAGCTACACATCCCAGGACACGAAACAGCAATTTAGCATGGGCACTGCACCTAACTTGTACATCTTTGCCCATTTATTGGGAGCAGAATCCACATTAGCCACAAAACAACATCCCCTTGTTGCCAAAATTACTGATCAACACATCATATGCTGGAATATTGCTCTTGTGTGTCTGTTTGGACCTCTTCTGGAGTCTTCAGCGTGGAATATTAAGGAATAATTGGATTTACGCGTATCAGATAATTATTGAAACATAGATCGAGGAAAATTATTTCTTCTGCCGGCAGGGAAGAAGTTCGGAACAGTGGGCAGCACGGCAGCACAGTGGTTAGCACTGCTGCCTCGTAGCGCCAGGGACCAGGGTTCGATTCCGGTCTCAGGTGACTGTGGAGTTTGCACATTCTCCCCGTGTCTGCGTGCATTTCTTCCGGGTGCTCCAGTTTCATCCCAAAGATGTGCAAAGATGGATTGGCTATGCTAAATTGCCCTGTAGTATCAGGGGGAATAGCAGCGTAAATGCATGGAGGTATGGGGGATAGGGCCTGGGTGGGATTGTTGTTTGTACAGATTCGGTCGGCCAAATGGTCTCCTGCACTGTCGGGTTCTATGATTCTATAACTTTATAATGAAAAGGGGACTTGACGAACGTTCCCTCACACTAAGAAAAAGTCTGGACCTCTCTGCCCCATCTGCCTCCCCATTCACCGCCACCCTCAACCACAAACCCCCTTTGCACCTTAAGATGCTGAGGTTAGCTCAACTGAACACTTCAAGACTGAGTTTGATAGGTTTTAGTTAGGTGTTGGCTTATGAAGGTGGTGGTGAGCTGCCTTCTTGAATCGCAGCAGTCCACACAGTGTGGGTTGACACGCAATACCGTTAGGGAGGGAATTCCAGTGACTGCAAGGGAATGGTGATATATTTCCAAGTCAGGATGGTTGTAGATGGTGGTGTTCCCATGTATCCGCTGCCCTTGTCCTTCTAGATGGAAGTGATCATGGACTTTGGTGAAATGGAACCAATTGGGCTAAATCAACTCTTTCTGCCTGTAGACCCATTGGCCGGGATTTTACAGCCTTGGTCAACCCAAGACCAAAAAATCCTGCCCAAGGTCAACGGACTTTCCCATTGTCCGCCCTTCGCCCACTCCGATTCCCATGGTGGGCAAAGTGGTAGAAATCTGGCGTACGTAAAACCATGTAGTTCCAAAAAGATTGGCTGAAGTGTTGAACAGAAGGGTAGCAGACAGAAAATATTCTGAGAGTGTATTCCGGGAGATTCTCTGCTTCACACAGGAGACACAGGAGCAGAGTTCTTGGCTGTTTTTTCAGTTTGCAATCTCTGGCAAATAGTACAATGCAGCTCACTCATGTCTGGCTGAGGAGCATTCGATCTGAATAATCTTCTTTATGGATCTCTCAAGAGTAATCTGGTTGCTGATGGAGAGCATGAACGGTGTAAAGAAGCACTGAAGAAGGAATGTCTGCATGCTAACAATTGCACTGAACGGACACATTGATTCCCAGATCTCCATCTCCAGCTATCTGGCCAGAGTTAGTTCCAATGAGTAATTCTCCTTCATGCTGATTTAGTGTCCAGCACCTCCCCCTGTTGTCTGCCATTCTCTGCTGCCTTCTCCTGTAGGAATAATGCATCGTATTAACTCGGTGCTGAAGTCATCTTTCAGTCGCAATCTGTCACAACTTGTGGAATTCATAGGTGGTAATAATAGGAAGAAGGAAAAATGGATCTTGGGTGTAAGAATTCTATGTCACTGGCACACATTACAGGACGTGTGACAATTGAGATGTGTGACGGCAAATTTCTTTGCTTCAAGAGTAATGAGCAAAGTGATTTCCAAATAGCACAACTTGGATGTTAGGGCAGGGAAAAGGCAAAAGAAAATCAGAGGTTGCAAGAAGAAAAATGTCTTTTCACACAATGGGCGAGATTTTATGGCATCTCTCATCCCAAAACTGTAAAACCCCGCTTGACGTCAATGGACCATCCCATGGTCCGCCCCTCGCACACTCCGATTCCCGTGGCGGGCAGCACAGTGAAATTCCAGCCAACAAGTGGTTTCATAGAATCATAGAATCCCTACAATACAGAAGGAAGCCATTGGGCCCTTCAAGTCTGTACCGATCACAATCCAACCCAGGCTCTATTCCACACGTTCACCTTGCTAACCCCCTGAGACTAGGGTCGCCTTAGCATGGCCAATCAATCTAACCCACACATTTTTGGGAGAAAACCGGAGCATGCAAAGGAAACCCACAAAGACACAGTGCAAACTCCACACAGATAGCCACCCGAGGTCAGAACTGAACCTGGGTCTCTGGCAATGCTGACCACTGTGCCACCCCAAATGCGTAGGTAGGACGGTGAGAACAAAGTTCAGTAAAGAGCCTAATTGGATAGTTCCTTCACAAGACCTGCCGATAAATTGGATAACAAACAGTCGCTTAGGAATGCAGATCTTATCACCGAAAAGAGAGAACTTTCGCTGAAGCTTTTCATCTTGCACTCATCAGGAAACCATCCATTGACGCTCCCATGTGGCTACCTTCCTGAGAAAACACAACTGGATCAACCAGCTGTGACTGACCCCTGAACAAACAAAGCTGGATTTCCAGAAGCAGTTTGTGATTATGCAAGCTCTCAGTTATTCTATCCCAAGCAGCATGTTTGGTCTCAGAAAATCAAACGATTGTCTTAATTGCTCTTAATAGAGTCTTCTATCCTTTTATCATTCTTGAAGACACATGGCAAATGTATTGTGTCAATGCAAATGTAGCTTGAAAACCATCTGCATACACAGTGCTTCCAAGTTCTGAATGACACTCCTACCCGCAAGACTGACGGACTGATGCTTCCCAGATTTGTTGCAAACATACCGTTTAAATCAATTAATCCAGGCCAACAATGAATAAGATATTTAATTGATTAATTAAAAGAGAGAAGAAAATAATTGCTCCCAGGTTACTTCCTGTGTCATATTAACTTGTGCTGGAGTAGTATCTTCTCCCTTTCTCCTCCCTGCATGTGGACATCTGTTCATGGCATCCTCATGGCACATCGCACCTTGTCCCACTAGACATGAAGCCCAATCTATCCGCCAAGCGGTGCCACTTACATTGAGCTGTGCCCATAACACAAGCGCCAGAATTCTCTGGCCATTCACGCCCCGCTGCCAGCGAGGACAGAGAATTGGTGCTCAGCCCAAACTCCACCCCCCACCCGTTCACTACAGCGGGACCAGAGAATCCCAGTGGCGGGAATGGCCTGAAAATTCCGGCTATGATCTTGCGCTGACCCTACTCACCAGCAAAACCTAACCCAAACTGCCCCTTAACCTGATGTAGATGGACCCAACATGACCCCTTATTAAGAAAAAGGATTATTAGTCACAACTAAGGCTTACATTAACACTGCAATGAAGTGAAATCCCACTCTGGATCCCACTGCATTGCCATAAATCCCATCGGATTATCCGTGTAATTGGGATTTCCTCTTTTACCTGAAGGCAGGTCTGTCACAGGTCAGACAGACTAAACCGGTTACGATTATATTCACTGGAGTTTAGAAGAGTGAGAGGGGATCTTATAGAAACTTATAAAATTGTAACAGGGTTAGACAGGGTAGATTCAGAAAGAATGTTCCCAATGGAGTCCAGAATTAGGGGTCATAGTTTAAGGGTAAGGGATAAACCTTTTAGAACTGAGGTGTGGTAAAATGTCTTTGTCCAGAGAATGGTGAATGTGCGGAATTCACTTCCACAAAAAAGGCTAATCAGGATAAAGAAGATACTTCCGGAGCAATTATCTTTTTCCCAGGGCTGAAATGGTCGCTACGAGAGGACACAGGTTTAAGGTGCTGGTACAGAGGAGATGTCAGGGGTACGTTTTTCACTCAGAGGGCGGTGAGTGAGTGGAATCGGCTACCATCGGTGGTGGTGGAGGCGAACTCGCTGAGGACTTTTAAGAAACTTCTGGATGAGTGCATGGGATTTAATGGGATTGAGAGTTATAGATAGACCTGGTAGGTATGGATATGATCAGCGCAACTTGTGGGCCGAAGGGCCTGTTTGTGCTGTAGTGTTCTATGTTCTGTTTTTTAATTAATCAATTGATTTCAAGAAGAAATTAGATATAGCTCTTGGGGCTAAAGGGATCAAGGGATATGGGAGGAAGGTGGAATCAGGTATTGAATTTGATGATCAGTCATAATCAAAACGAATGGTGGAGCAGGCTCGATGGGCCGAATGGCCTGCTCCCGTTTCTATGTTACTAAAGCCCATTTGTTGGAACTCAGATATGAAGGGACTCTACACAAGATATCAAGCTGCCTGTTCAGCCACTATCCCTGTTGTATATTTCCATCATTCTGGCCAATATATCCCATTTTAATTCAGAATATAGGGGTAAATATCCCAGGCTGTCTCACCCACCGCCCAAGTCACCGCGAGCGGGACAGAAAATTTGACGGACGATTGAAAGCTCCATTGATCATTGGATGGGAATTTCCAGTCTCAGGATGGGCATGACTGCAAAATCCTGCACATAGTTCAAAAAGTGAGGGAAGGATGCCCTTGGACGGATGTCATTGCGGAGGAACGTACACCACTTCATAGAACATTTGGCCCAACGTGCCTGTGGCAGGTCTTGTGAAGGAGCTGTCTGATTAGTACCACTTCTCTTGCCCTTTCCCAGAACCCTGCAACTCTTCCCCTTTTACATACATAGTCGCATTGGAGTTACATTTGAGGCACCTTGGACTCAAGGATAGGGGCGAGTGATCCCACAGCACAATGGATTTGGTGCAGTTTATTCAACAATTGTTCATGTTTAAAGTTAAATTTTACTTATTAGTGTCATAAATAGGCTTACGTTAACACTGCAATGAAGTTGCTGTGAAAACCCCCACGTTGCCACACTCCGGCGCCTGGTCGGATACACTGAGGGAGACTTTACCATGGCCAATCCCCCTAACCAGAACTTCTTTTGGATTGTGGGAGGAAGCTGGAGCACCCGGAGGAAACCTGCGCAGGCACAGGGAGAAAATGCAGACTCTGCACAGACCCAAGCCATGAATCAAACCTGGCTCCCTGCCGCTGTGAGGCAACAGTGTTGACCACTGTGCCACTACGCCACCCGCTGACCCATGGATATGGTTATCTGTGCATGCATTTTTGATACCATCTCCAATTTAAAGGATTCTTTGCTTTCTGTTTTTTTCTCTTACAGAATGGAACTACCTTAGGAAAATGACACCAAGCTTCTTTGTGCTAGCTGGAAGTAAGATAACAAGGAGGGGAGGTGGAGGAAAATGCAAATAGCCTGAATATTCACTGTGGGAATAGATAGAATGTCTGGTACGGGTTCATCGCCTTGTCAAACTAAACATTCACTTAAAAGCAGAATTCAGCGGGCTGTTGCTGTTTGATGTGTTGTCTTCAAACACCTGAGTGTACAGCGGAAAGACTCTCAGGTAGTAATGAAGGTGACGGCAAAGTGTCTTCAATCCACTTACTGTTATTCTGAGTGAGGGCCCAATAGGAAGGCCACATGAAGCCTTCTAATAAAGCCCAAATTAATGATCTGAAGTGAAGCTTCCACTGCTGAAGGCTGTGAGACATTCTAATCAGCACTTTATCAGGACAATGAAAATGGCACATTATGTTAGGCGATTGCCCAAATTAATTAATAAGGGAAAGATAGGAATACATTAAGCTTTTACACACAAGCAAATAGCTCATGAAATAATGTTTTCGCCTCTAATTCAGGAAGCTGTGGCCTACTTTGATGAAGTAAGTTTGGAGATTAAAGCAAGCACAAAGACAGCAATTCCAGCGTACAAGTGAATTGCCACATTCTAATGATTCCTTTATGTGGACCTTTTATGTAAAATCCTGGTGTTGCAAAGTTGTTAAGTTCCAAGAGCTTGGGCTACAGTTTTCAGTTCAGCTACTTAGCTTTCAAAGACTCAAGAGCAGCCAGGCTTTTTATTCCAGCTTGTACTTCGATTCTGGTTATGCGGAGTGGATTGTTTGGGAATCGTGACTTCAGAAACAGGAACCGTTGTAAATGCAGGACAGCTGCATCTCTGTCTGGAAAAGTAAATGAGGTTTAACACTTCAGTTTGAGATCACTCATATTCAATCTTCTGGCAAATGGACCGCCACAAAGGGGAAAGGGAGGCTGAACTAGTGTATTGGTTACGGTGGCACAGTGGTTGGCACTGCTGTCTTACAGCTTCAGGCATCTGAGTTCAGTTCTGGCCTCAGGTGATTGTCTATGTGGACGCTGCACGTTCTCCCTGTGTCTGTATGGGTTTCCTCCGGGTACTCTGATTTCTGTCCACAGTCCTAAGATTTGCAGATTAGGTGGATTGGCCAAAGTAAAGTTTTAAGTTTATTTATTAATGTCACAAGTTATGGCAATGAAGTTACAACAATGACATCACTGTGAAAATCCCCCAGTCGCCACACCCCAGCGCCTGTTCGGGTACACTGATGGAGAATTTAGCACAGCCAGTGCACCTAACCAGCACATCTTTTGGACTGTGAAAGCATCTGGAGGAAACCCACAGAGACACGGGGAGAATGTGCAAACTCCACTTAAACAGTGACCCAAGCCGGGAATCGAACCTGGGTCCCTGGCGCTGTGAGGCAGCAGTGCTAAACATTGTGCCACTGTGCCACCATAATGCCCCTTAGTGCCCAACGATGTGTTGGTTATATGAATTTTGGGGATAGGGTGGGGATGTGGGCCTGGATGAGATGCTCTTCAGACAGCTGGTGCAGACTCGATAGGCTGAATAGCCTCCTGCACCCTCGGGATTGTATAACTCCCAGGTTTCTTTAAGGACGTTCCCACCTTACAACCCTGGCCCCTTGTCCGTTCTCTGGCTTCCCTTGCCCAGAATTGGTAGATGTGCCTTCAGCTGGCTGCGTAGGCCCGATGCTCCGAAATTTTCTTCCCAAACTTTTCCGACTTCTTCCCTCTCTTCCCTCCTTTAGACGCTCCTTCAGCCTTTGCTCACCTAGCTGAATATCTCCTTATGATGGCCAGAGCCAAACTTTGCCTGTTTACACTCCTGTGAAACATCTTGAGGCATTTCGCATTTGAGAGGTGCTATATGAACCTGAGAGGTTGTTATCGGAAAGGTACCGCACCACCAGTCCTAGATGTAAGGTGTTAAACCAAGATGTTATATTTAGCCTAAAATAATCAGAATATTGTGAATGCTGAAATCTGGAGTTGTATTTATCTAGGTCAGGTAGCTTTTAAAGACCCTGTATTGTCCAAAAAGGAGCAGAACATTGTGTCAGAGTTGCGATCAGCATTTGTCCCTCACTTTAGACCACTGATATAAATATCTGGTATATTCCTAGGATCATCTAGCACAGAAACAAGCCATTCAACCCTTCACGCCTGCTGTAGCACCCAAAAAGAGCTGTACAATTAGCCCTACTCATCCTACCCTAACGGTAGGACTCTGAATACTGTGGATGAACAGAGGGATCTAGGTGTATGTGTACATAGATCCCTGAAAGTTGGGAATCAAGTAGATAGGGTTGTTAGGAAGGCATACGGTGTCTTGGCGTTTATTGGTAGGGGGATTGAATTTAGGAGCCGCAACGTCATGTTGCAACTGTACAAAACTCTGGTGCGGCCGCACTTGGAGTATTGTGTGCAGTTCTGGTCCCCACATTATAGGAAGGATGTGGAGGCTTTGGAGAGGGTGCAGAGGAGGTTTACCAGGATGTTGCCTGGTATGGAGGGGAGGTCCTATGAGGAGAGACTGAGGGATTTGAGGTTGTTTTCGTTAGAAAGAAGGCGGCTGCGAGGGGACCTTATTGAAAGATATAAGATGATCAGAGGTTTGGATAGGGTGGACAGTGATAGCCTTTTTCCTCGGATGGAGAAAGCTAGCACGAGGGGGCATAGCTTTAAATTAAGGGGTGGTAGTTATAGGACGGATGTCAGGGGTAGGTTCTTTACCCAGAGGGTGGTGAGGGATTGGAATGCCCTGCCTGCTGCAGTTGTAGATGCGCCTAGTTTGGGGGCGTTTAAGAGATCCGTGGATAGGTTTATGGATGGAAAGGGTTTGGTTTAGGTTAGAGGGTCATTGTTTTTTAACTGGTCGGCGCAACATCGTGGGCCGAAGGGCCTGTTCTGCGCTGTAATGTTCTATGTTCTATACCATTTCCCCAGGGGCCCCTCAAACACATTTCTTTGTCTTTATTTATCTCGTTACTGTTTATAGAAAGGTAAAGTCACCATGGTCCCAGATGACCATTGGCTGCTCTCCTCTTTGAAGGGGAGAGCTGAGCGGGTGCAGATTTAACCACACCTCGGGTGAGGGACAAGATTGAGAAGGCGGGGCCGTCATGAGTAACCTCAGCCGGTACGGGAGTTGAACCAGTGGTGTTGATGTCGCTCTGCATCACAAACCAGCCGTCCAGCCACACACAAAGTGCCAAAGGCAGGAGGAGAATCGCAAGCAGGGTTCACCACAGGCTGGACGAGAAATAAGGGACAGCAGGGATACAGGACAAACTGTCCAAATTAGAGGAAAAGCCTAAAAACACAGCACAGTTAGTCAACCTGGTTGGCACATTCCACATTGCCTCTTGACCATAGGGTTAGAGGCACCACTGAAGACCACCAGTTTTCTTTAACCACTCCAGTAATTTTTTCTCTCAACATAATTTAGCCTTTCAGTTCTGGAGGCTCTGGAGTCATTCCGAACACGTTGGCCACCCCGTAGCCATACACCACAGACCAACACCATCCATCAGAAGTCAGCTTCAACCATCTCCACCTGCAACATGAACCTGCCTCATTCCTTGAAAGATTCTGATTTGATTCGATTAGTCAGCAGCACGGTGGCACAATGGTTAGCACTGCTGCCTCACAGTGCCAGGGCTCTGAAGACAATTCCCAGCTTGAGTCACTGTGTGGAGTTTGCACATTCTCCCCGTGTCAGCACGGATTCCCTCCAGGTGCTCTGGTTTCCTCCCAAATTCCAAAGATGTGCGCATTGAATATAAAAGTAGGGAGGTCTTGCTGCGGCTGTATAGGGCATTGGTGAGGCCGCAGCTGGAGTACTGTGTGCAGTTTTGGGCGCCGTACTTACGCAAGGATATTTTGGCCTTGGAGGGAGTGCAGAGGAGGTTTACTAGGCTGATACCGGAGTTGAGGGGGCTGAACTATGAGGAGAGGCTGAATAAACTAGGCTTGTACTTGTTAGCGTTTAGAAGAATGAGGGGAGATCTCATTGAGACATATAAGATGATGAATGGGATGGATAGGATAGAGGTGGAGAGACTCTTCCTGCTCAGAAAGGACAGTAGGACTAGGGGGCACAGCCTCAAGATAAAGGGGGGGCGGTTTAGAACGGAGTTGAGGAGGAACTTCTTCACTCAAAGGGTGGTGAATCTCTGGAATTCTCTGCCCGTTGAAGTGGAGGCTACCTCGCTAAATATTTTTAAGACGCGGGTTGATGGGTTTTTGATAAGCGAGGGGATTAAGGGATTAAGGAGCTGCAGACCTTACAGAACCAGGTTAAGGAGCTGCAAATGCAGCTCGAGGCCCTTCGGCTCATTCGAGAGAGTGAGGAGGTTATAGATAGGAGCTATCAGCAAGTAGTCACACCAGGGCAACGGGAAGAAGGCACTTGGGTAACTATTAGGAAGGGGAAACCACGGGTGATGGAGAGCACACCGGTGGATGTCCCCTTTCAAAATAAGTACTCCGGCTTGAGTACTACTGGGGGGGACAGCTCATCTGAGGGAGGAAGCGGTGGCCAGGTCTCTGGAGCTGAGCCAGTAAGTCAAAAAATTAAAAAAGAGAGCAGAAAGGTAGTGCTAATAGGGGACTCCACAGTAAGTTCGCTGATGACACGAAGGTCGGTGGTGTTGTGGATGGTCTGGAAGGATGTCAAAAGTTGCAGCAGGACATAAATAGGATGCAGGACTGGGCGGAGAAGTGGCAGATGGACTTCAACACAGATAAATGTGTAGTCGTCCATTTTGGCAGAACCAACGGGATGAACAAGTACACTATCAAGGGCAGGAGTCTTAGTAGTGTTGAAGAGCAGAAGGATCTTGGGGTCCAGGTCCACAGGACTCTTAAATCAGCCTCGCAGGTGGAGGATGTGGTCAAGAAGGCGTATGGTGTACTGGCCTTCATTAATCGAGGGATTGAGTTTAGGAGTCGGGAGGTAATGCTGCAACTTTATAAGACCCTTATCAGGCCTCATTTGGAGTACTGTGCGCAGTTCTGGTCGCCTCACTATAGGAAGGACGTAGAAGCTATTGAAAGGGTACAGAGGAGATTTACAAGGACGTTGCCTGGACTGGGAGGCATGCCTTATGAAGTTAGGTTGAGGGAGCTGGGACTCTTTTCCCTGGAGAGACGAAGGTTGAGAGGCGACCTGATAGAAGTTTATAAAATGTTGAGTGGAATGGATAGGGTGGATTCTCGGAGGCTATTTCCCCGGGTTGAAATGGTCGCTACGAGAGGACACAGATTGAAGGTGCGGGGAGGCAAGTACAGAAGTGATGTTAGGGGTAAGTTTTTCACTCAGAGGGTGGTGAGTGAATGGAATCGGCTGCCGTCAGTGGTGGTGGAGGCGAACTCGCTGGGGTCTTTTAAAAGACTTCTGGATGAGTATATGGAATTTAGTGGGATTGGGGGTTATAGATAGGTCTATTGATTGGTAGGTGTTGATGTGATCGGCGCAACTCGTGGGCTGAAGGGCCTGTTTGTGCTGTAGTGTTCTATGTTCTATGTTATGGGGAGAGGGCGGGAATGTGGAACTGAGACACGACAGATCAGCCATGATCTTATTGAATGGCGGGGCAGGCTCGAGGGGCTAGATGGCCTACTCCTGCTCCTATTTCTTATCAGGTGGATTGGCCATGCTCAGTTGCCCCTTAGTGCCAGGGAGATTAACTGGGATAAATGCAAGGGGTTATGTGCATAGGGCCTGGGTAGGATTGTGGTCAGTGCAGACTTAATAAGCCGAATGGCCTCCTTCTGCACTGTGGGATTCTATGATTTAGTATTGTCACGTGTATTAGTATACAGTGAAATGTATTGTTTATTGCACATTTTTCAGACAAAGCAAAGTACAAAAATCGTAGAAAATTACAGTACAGGAGCAGGCCCTTCGGCCCTCCAAGTCTTCACCGACCGTGCTGCCTGACTGAACTAAAACCCCCTACCCTTCTGGGGACCGTATCCTTCTATTGCCATCCTATTCATGTACTTCTCAAGATGCCCCTTGAAAGTCACCACCGTATCCACTTACATTACCTCCCCCCGGCAGCGACTTCTAGGCACCCACTACTCAGTGTAAAAAATCTGCCTCGTACATCTCTTTAAACCTTGCCCCACACGTCTTTAATGCCCTCTAGAAATTGACTCTTCCACCCTGGGAAAAAGCTTCTGACTATCCATTCTGTCCATGCCTCTCATAATCTTGTAGACTTCTACCAGGTCGCCCCTCAACCTCTGTCATTCCAGTGAGAACAAACCAAGTTTCTCCAACCTCTCCTCATAGCTAATGCCCTCCATACCAGGCAACATCCTGGTAAATCTTTTCTATACCCTCCCCAAAGCCTCCACATCCTTCTGGTAATGTGGCGACCAGAATTGAACACGATATTCTAAGTGTGGCCTAACTAAAGTTCCATAAAGCTGCAACATGACTTACCAATTTTTAAACACAATGCCCTGGCTGATGAAGTCAAGCATGCCGTATGCCTTCTTGACTACCTTCTCCACCTGCATTGCCACTTTTAGTAACCTGTGTACCTGTACACCCAGATCCCTTTGCCTATCAATACTTCGAAGGGTTCTGCCATTTACTGTATATTTCCTATCTGTATTAGACCTTCCAAAATGCATTACCTCACATTTGTCCAGATTAAACTCCATCTGCCATCTCTCCGCCCAAATCTCCAACTGATCTATATCCTGCTGTATCCTCTGATGGTCCTCATCATTATCCGCAAATCCACCAACCTTTGTGTCGTCCGCACATTTACTAATCAATCCAGTTACACTTTCCTCCAAATCATTTGTATATATAACAAACACACAGGTCCCAGCACTGATCCCTGAAGAACACCACTTGTCACAGCCCTCCATTCAGAAACACACCCTTCCAATGCTACCCTATCTTCTTTGACGGAGCCAGTTTTGTATCCACCTTGCCAGCTCACCTCTGATCCCATGCGATTTCACTTTCTGCACCAGTCTGCCATACCGTACATAGAGAAAGAAAGGAATGAGTGCAGAATGTAGTGTTACAGTCATAGCGAGAGTGTAGAGAAACTTAACATAAGGCAGGATCATTCAGAAGCCTGATGGCAGCAGGGAGGGTGCTGCTCTTGAGTTTTTTTATCTTTCTTTATCTTTTTCCCGACAGAAGAAGGCGGAAGAGAGAATGTCCGGGGATGCATGGGGTCCTTAGTCATGCTGGCTGCTTTTCCGAGGCAGAGGGAAGTGTAGACAGAGCCAGTGGTTGGGAGGCTGGTTTGAGTGATGGACTGGGCTTCATTCACGGCCCTTTGTAATATCTTGCGGTCTTGGGCAGCGCAGGAGCTATATCAAACTGTGATGCAAGATTGCTTTCTATGGGCTTCTGTATGTGGTGATATAGTTGTGGATTTCCAGCACAATTTGTCCCTACTTGACATTCCCAGTACTTGCAAGATTCATTTCTTTTTTGCCTTTGCATCTGCCCTTTCTTTTACACTCATGGTAACACTTTCATGCTTAATGCAGCTGCAGCAGACAGATTGTCTGATTGAACTCGGGTGTAATACCATTTCCTGAGCACAATAGCATCTCTATTTGTAGTTCCTCTTGTGTAGAGACTTTTAAATGAAAACCAATTTTCCTGGCAAGTGCACAGGCTGAGGCTGTGCACTCCGCACTTCACATAAGAACCCTCGGAGCATAAGAAATCTGGAGACCAATTACTGAAGTGACCCCTACAGAGTTCTTGCCACATCTGGAGAAGAAGATGAATAATGTATCTTACCACAAGGGTTTTGTGCTGACACTGATAATAACAAACCTCATGACAAGTAAATCCAATAGTGCAGCCTGCTCCAAGAGTACATTCTGCAGAAATCTTAAAGCTATCAACAAAAGCACTCAGGCCAGACCGTCACAGAACAATCTGTGCCATAGGTAGTCCGGCTAATATCAATTAATCCATGGCATCAACGATAACTTGCTATCACACAGCGCCACTAACTTAGCAAAGCAGCTTAAGGGGCTCCACTGAAATTTGACACCAGGCTGCGTAAGGAGATTTTAGGAACCAAAAGGTTTTACCGAATGCCTTGAAGGAAGAGGGAGGCAGAGAAGTTTCAAGCTTAGGGTCTTGACAGCTAAATGGCAAAGTGATTAAAACCAGTGATGTGAGTGAGGCCACAAGTCTGCAGAGATCTCAGAGTGATATACCCTAGCAAAGGGTTACAGAGA
This sequence comes from Carcharhinus amblyrhynchos, assembly GCF_965287045.1. Taxonomy (NCBI): domain Eukaryota; kingdom Metazoa; phylum Chordata; class Chondrichthyes; order Carcharhiniformes; family Carcharhinidae; genus Carcharhinus; species Carcharhinus amblyrhynchos. Next base: position 117,939,013 of record NC_137328.1, on the reverse strand, counting down.
TAGAGAGGGGACGAGTCTGTGTGAAACGAGGAATTTATCATAGAACACCTACAGTGCAGAAGGAAATCGTTCAGCCCATCGGGCCTGCACTGACCACAATCCCACCCAGACCCTAACCCCATAACGCCATGCATTTACCGAACTAGTTTTACAAGATAATGAAGGGGCTAGATAGGGTAGAGGGAGAGAGATTCTTTCTGCTTAGAAAGGAAAACAGAACTAGAGGGCACAGCCTCAAAATAAGTGGCGGGGGGAGGGAGGTGGGGGGGGTGCGCAGAGGGAGCAGTTTAGAAGGGAGTTGAGGAGGAACTTCTTCACTCAAAGGGTGGTGAATCTCTGGAATTCTCTGCCCGTTGAAGTGGTGGAGGCGACCTCGCTAAATATATTTAAGTCAAGGGTAGATAGGTTTCTGATAGACAGGGGAATTAAGGGTTATGGGGGGAAAGCAAGAAAGTGGAACTGATCCACTTCAGATCAGCCATGATCTTATTGAATGGCGGGGCAGGCTCAAAGGGCTAGATGGCCTTCTCCTGCTCCTATTTCTTATGTTCTTAGTCCCCCGACAGGAAGAGACAATTTAGCATGGCTGACCCACCTAACCCACAAGTCTTTGGACTGTGGGAGGAAACCGGAGCACCCGGAGGAAACCCACACAGACACGAGGAGAATGTGCAAACTCAACACAGACAATGACCCAGGGAATCGAACCTGGGCCCTGGCACTGTGAGGCAGCAATGCTAACTACAGTCCCACCGTGCCAAAACAGGGATGGTAATTTTGAAACTGTGATGTAGTCAGACGGGTTGGGAGGCAGGAATCTCTGACAGGTCAGAGTGAACAGAAATTTGGCTGAGGTCCAAATTTTGCAACGGCGGTAGGGCGAGAATGAGCGGAGAATTCCGGCCGGGGAGTTTGTATCAGCGAGTGAGTGCAGGGGCGATGGGTGAATAGGACTAGCTAAACCCAGCTATTTGACCAGGTTGATTCCAGGGATGGCGGACTGATGTATGACAAGAGATTGTTAGGATTGTTTTCGCTGGAGTTCAGACGAATGAGGGGGTTCCCATGGATTTCTCATATCAAATTCTAACAGGACTAGACAGGGTAGATGCAGGGAGGAATTTCCCGATGTTGGAAGTGTCCAGAACTAGGGGTCACCATCTGAGGATTTAGGATAGACCATTTAGGACGGAGGTGAGGAGACATTTCTTCACCCAAAGAGTGGTGAGCCTGTGGAATTCGTTACCACAGGAAATAGTTGATGCCAAAACATTGAATGTATTCAAGAGGCGGCTGGATATAGCACTTGGGGCAAATGGGATCAAAGGTTATGGGGAAAAAACAGGATTAGGCTATTGAATTGGATGATCAGCCATGATTGTAATCAGTGGCAGAGCAGGCTGGAAGGGCCAAATGGCCTCTTTCTGCTCCTATCTTCTATGTTTCTATGTTTGACATGCTAAAACTATTAGACTTTGTTGGCTGCAGTGCACTGAGGGACGATGTTCGGTTTCCACAGGCTTGGAGAGTGAGTATTAGCCTTGCGAGCAGCATCTTTATTCATAACCTGAGATACTATGTCACGTGACACATGAAGAAAGCAACATACATGTTTTGATGTCTGTTTCCAAAGCTAGCCTCTCCAAGAGCGGCTCGCTACCCTGCCATCAGAGCTGGAGGGATTTCACTCCATATCAAATATAGATGTCCTGGAAACTCTCCTGTTCTTGCCCACTGCTGCAGGCATTTTGGAAGGATTTACAATCAAAGTCTTCAGTTACGATATGAATGTGCTTTCCTTGGCCACCAAAGCCCAGAGTGGGACTCAGAGATATAGCAATATGTAAAATAGAAGCAGGAGCAGGCCGTTCAGCCCTTCGAGACTGCTCCACTATGCATTATGATTATGGCTGATCCTCAAGTTCAGTATCGTGATCCTGTCCTCCCCTTGAACTTGCAGCTTCTAGCTCAGAGATAAGGATGTTATCCACTGTGCCACTAGACAATCCGTCATTTCAGAAACCAAATATTATTTCTGTAAAACCCTATGGAACCCCTGAATTATTTTAAATGCTCTGAAGAGGTCAGCTCTCATCCTTGCCATTTCAGGTGAACACAAGCCCAGTTTGTGTAATCTCTCTTTGGAATCAATCTCTGGTGTCGTACAGTTGAGTTTGCGTTTCATCCCTTCCCAGGACAATATATCTTTGCTTCGGTTTGATCTCTGTGAGGCAGCCACATCCGGGACTCTAGTAGATAGCTCCTGTTGTCCACATTCAGTCATTTTCTTGTATGTCTGGTAGAGTCAGTATTTTGGGACATCAAACCCAACCAAAAGTGGCCCCTTCTCACTGAGGGAGTGCTGCACTGTCAGAGGTGCCACCTTTTGTACATGGCATTGGACAGAGGCCACCGCTGCCTCTCAGGAGCATGTAAAGATCCCACAAGGGGACGATTTGAAAGAAGAGCAGGGGAGGTCTCCTTGTGTCCTGGTAAACATTCATCCCTCAACCAACATCAGTTAAATGGCTATTTGATTTGATTTATTATTGGCACACGTATTGGGATACAGTGAAAAATATTGTTTCTTGCACAGTATACAGATAAAGCATACCGTTCATAGAGGAGGAAAGGAGAGAGTGCAGCATGTAGTATGACAGTCTTAGCCAGGGTGTAGAGAAAGATCTGCTTAATGTAAGGTAGGTCCATTCAAAAGTCTGATGGCAGCAGGGAAGAAGTTGTTCTTGAATCGGTTGGTGCGTGACCTCAGACTTTTGTATCTTTTTCCCAACAGAAGGTGATAGAGGGAATGTCCGGAGCACATGGGGTCCTTGATTATGCTGGCTGTTTCCCAAGGCAGCGGGAAGTGTCAGTGGATGGGAGGCTGCTTTGAGTGATGGACTGGGCTTCATTCATAACCCTTTGTAGTTTCTTATGGTCTAGGGCAGAACAGGAGCCATATCTGGTTATTTATCACACTGCTGTTTGTAGGTTCTTGCTGTTGTTTCCTACATCACAGCAGCGACCACGCTTCAAAAAGTATTCTGCTTGCTGTGACGTGCTTTGAGGGCATCTTAAGGTTGTCTTTGCTTCTCTATTTTACTTTATGTAGTCGGAGATGTTACTTTTCAGGCAGCTCTGGCTGTGTGGTGAATTTACGTGACCCTGAATGTCAACGCACAGATGAGTCCTACCAAGAAGGCCGTCTGGCTTGCAACTCAGTTTAATCTGACTCATACTGAACTCACTGAACCGAGGACCAACCACCAAAATATTTTCTCTCACGATAAAAAGAAACTATTTGGGCAAAGTTTTTTCTTTGTTTCAGCAAAGTTTTTTCTGTCTGTTCTTCCCTGTCTCTCTCGCTCCCAAAAATATTGACAGTCCGAGCCTTTTTTCCACTGGGGAAAGACCAGCTGAGGGGTGATCGAATGGAGGAGCTCAAGAGGATGAAAGGCTTTGATAGAGTGGCGACAGGGAGAGAACGTGTCCCATTGTGAAGAGGAGCGTAACTAAGGGCTCTCGAGATAAGATGCTCACCAAGAAGCCCAATCAATTATTCAGAAAGACACTCCTTCACCCGAAGAGAGGTGAGAATGTGGAGTTCTCCATTGCCTGAGTAATTGGACAGTATCGGCGCATTGAAGGGGAAGGTAGTCAGGAATTGCAGGGAGAAGGGATGATATTGATGAGGAAAGATGGGAAGATGTTCACATCAAGTGTGGACCAGTTGGGCCAAATGGCCTGTTCTATATGGTATATACTACATAGTTCTGTATGATCCTCTGCAGATACTCATCTTAGGCAGGATCATAAAGTGGGTCATGCCTCAGCTGATATTTCTTGACATTGACTTCAATGGAAACTGTGGTGACATTCCCTGTTTTGTGCCACTGGTCCATACAAATTTCATCCCCATTCACTCCAAGTTGAAGCACTGATCCACAGGTCCCCGGGGTCCCGGAGCACCTCACTCTTTTTTCTGAACATGGGACCAGGGCTTATGTGGATGGTGGTGGGGAGGGGATTGATAGAAGGAGAAGAGGGGGTGACCCCAGTGTGGTATTATAGTAGCACGGAGGCACAGTGGTTAGCAGTGCTTGCCTCACAGCGCGAGGGACGCGAGTTCGATTCCCGGCTTGGGTCACTGTCTGTGTGGAGTTTGCACGTTCTCCCCATGTTTGCATGGAGTCAAATGGCCTATTCCTGCTCCTAGTTCTTATGTTTTTCTGTAGATGCTGCTAAGAATGTGATCTCCATCAGGTGAAGGTGGATACTATCAGACATGAATAATGCCCATTCAAATGAAATGTCAGATAGTGATTATTTTTCAGAGAACTGTAGAACTGTTGGAACTCAATAGGACGAGAAGGAAAACTTAGCAAGAAAAAGAAACAAATATATAAGAGTTATATGGACAACGTGGATGTACGAATCAGGCTTTAAGCATCCTGGATTTGAAATACTGTCACTCAAGCAAACACAAGAAGCAGAAGTAGGCCATTTGGCCCCTCAAGCCTGTTCTGTCATTCGACAAGATCACGGCAGTTCTGACGAAGAGTCATCTAGACTCGAAACATTGGCTCTACTCTCTCTCCACAGATGCTGCCAAACCTGCTGAGATTTTCAGGCACTTTCTGTTTTTGTTTCAAACTCCAGCATCCGCAGTATTTTGCGTTTATCACGGCTGATCTGGTTGTATTTCAAGCTCCACATTCCCATCTACCCCGACCCTTTTGCCCAACAAGAATCTATCTCCCTCCACCTTGAAAATATTCAGTGACTCAGCCTCCACTGCCCGCTGAGGCAGAGAGTTCCAACATCGCACAGTCCTCTGAGAGAAAATGATTCTCCTCATCTCTGCCCAAAAAAGGACCGCTCCCTCAGTTTAAGAACAGATTCCTCCTAGTTCTGGACTCACTCACAAGAGGAAACATCCTTTTCTGTGAGTAAGGTGGTTGAAATGTCTCTCTTTTACACCCAAGTTGTTTGATACCATGCAAGAGAAAATATGTCACTCCATTCGCACCCCACCTCCACATTTTAACTATTCTCTCCACTGGAGTACCCCACCAGTGTGCAAGATGTAGACTGTCCATAGGAGACAACTTTCCAAGGTTCATTCAACCTCCTCAAACACCAGCATCCACCAGTTAAAAGGATAAGGACAAGGAGTTGGAACGGGATATAGACAGATTAAGTGAGTGATCAACGAGATGGCAGATCATAGAATCTGTACACTGCAGATGGAGGCCATTCAGCCCTTCGAGTCTGCACCAACTCTCTGACAGAGTAACTTATCCAGTCCCTCTCCTCCACCCTATTCCCACACATTCACCATGGCTAATCTATGTAACCTACACATCTCTGGGGACTAAGGGGCAATTTAGCTTGGCCAATCTACCTAACCTACATATCTTTGGACACTGAGGGACAATTTAGCATGGCCAATCTACCTGACATCATAGAGTCATAGAATCCACACACGCAGAAAGAGGCCATTCAGCCCATCAAGTCTGCACCAACAACAATCCCACCCAGGCCCCAAACCCATAACACGGCACATTTGTCCCACTACTCCCTCTAACCTATGCATCCCAGGACACTAAGGGGCAATTTAGCATGGTCAGTGCACCTAACCAGCACATCTTTGGAGTATGGGAGGAAACTAGAGCACCCGGAGGAAACCCACGCAGACATGGGGAGAACGTACAACCTCCACATGGACAGTGACGAAGCCGGGAATTGAACCCGAGTCCTTGGAGCTGTGAGACAGCAGTCCTAACCACTGTGCCACCTGCCTAACCTGTACGTCTTTGGGCTGTGGAAGGAAACTGGAGAACCTGGAGGAAACCCACACAGACATGGGGAGAACATGCAAACTCCATACAGATAGTCACCCAAGGCTGGAATCCAGCCCTGGTGCTTGGCACTGAGAGGCAGCACTGCTAAACATTGTGCCACTGTGCTGCCCCATGTAGAAAGAGAAAAGCAAAATATTTTTTTAAAAGTGTGGAACTTGTAAATGCAGATCTTCAGAGGGACTTGGGTGTACAATGAACACAGGAAGTTAGCCTGGAGACACAGAAAGTGGTTAAGAAGGCCAATGGCATGTCAGTCTTTACTGTGAGGGGTTTGGTTTCAGAAATAAAAATGTCCCATTGCAATCGTACAAGACATGTTGAGACCACAGTTGATATACAATGTGCAATTTTGATCCCCATAGTTAAGGAAGGATGCACTTGCACTGGAGGCAGTTCAGTGAAGGTTCACAAGACAGATTCCTGGGGTGAGGAGGTTGATCTATGATGAGAGGTTGAGTCAGTTGAACCTGAATTCTGTGGAGTTCAGAAGAATGAGAGATGATTTCACTGAAAACCATGTGATTCTGAAGGGACTTGACAGCACAGACACTGAGGGGCAAATTTTACCATCTCGCCTACCATAGAAATTGGAGCAGGGGGCAAGGGGCGGACCATAGAAAGACCCATTGACCTCAGCCGGGATTTCCTGGTTTAGGGGCGAGCGAGGTTGTGTCCCCCGAACGGCAATCTCAAACACAGAGACGCCGTCTCAGGATAAAGGGCCAGTCATTTGGGACTGAGACGAAGGGAAATTTCTTCGCTCAAACAGTTATGAATCTTTGGAATTAGAGCCATAGAATCCCTACAATGCAGAAAGAGGCCATTTGGCCCATTGAATTAACAGGGTAGATCTGTGGGGCTGTGGGGGCAAGGCTTGGGTGGGATAGTTGTCGGCGCAGGCTCGATGGGCTGAATGGCCTCCTTCTGCACTGTCGGCTTTTGTTGACTCTTCTATTTCAAATCCTTGATTTTCTGCCAGTTTCTTGCAAATTCCATCCTGCCAATGTTCCAGCGAGGGACAGGTATTTTCCAGGAGGAATTTCAGGGCTGACTGCTTCTCGGTTACTTTTGAAATTAATTCCTAAATATTGCAATTTTTGGAACCTGTGAATTAATCTCCAAATTGGATAGCAATTACACTGAGAAGTTAATAGCTTTTCCTTTTTTTTTGATTTCAGTACAAACAGTCAATTTCTAGTTGTCAATTATAGCTGTGGGATTCATCCCAAATGTAATTAGATATTAAAATGTGCTGTATGGCAGTTATAGGAACTATAACTATCGACAGCGTGGAGAAATTAGGCAGGCTTTTGGATTATTTGTTAACAGATTGGTCAAATCGACAGCTGGGGGAGTGAAGTGAGTCTTTCAAATATGGGTGCCTGGAACTCGTTGCCTGGAGAGGTAGTGGAAGCGGATATGATAGTGACTTTTAAGGGGCACCTCAACAAATACATGAATAGAATGGGAATAGAGAGAGATAGTCCCCGGAAGGGTAGGGGGTTTTAGTTCAGTCAGGCAGCATGGTTGGTGCAGGCTTGGAGGAGCCGAAGGGCCTGTTGAATGTTTCCTCCTGTTTGTGGCCAAGGCACAGTAGCACAGTGGGTGGTGGCACAGTGGCACAATGGTCAGCACTTCTGCCTTGCAGTGCCTAGGACCCGGGTTTGATTCCTGCCTGTGTGGAATCTGCACGTTCGCCCCATGTCTGCGTGGGTTTCCTCCGGGTGCTCTGGTTTCCCCCCACAGTCTGAAAGATGTGCTGGCTAGATGAATGGGATGGATAGGATAGAGGTGAAGAGGCTCTTCCCGCTCAGAAAGGACAGTAGGACTAGGGGGCACAGCCTCAAGATAAAGGGGGGGCGGTTTAGAACGGAGTTGAGGAGGAACTTCTTCACTCAAAGGGTGGTGAATCTCTGGAATTCTCTGCCCGTTGAAGTGGTGGAGGCTGCCTCGCTAAATATTTTTAAGAAGCGGGTTGATGGGTTTTTGATAAGAGAGGGGATTAAGGGTTATGGGGAGAGGGCAGGAAAGTGGAACTGAGCCACAACAGATCAGCCGTGATCTTATTGAATGGCGGGGCAGGCTCGAAGGGCTAGATGGCCTACTCCTGCTCCTATTTCTTATGTTCTTATGTTCTTATGTTCCATACTAAATTCTCCCTCAGTGTACCCGAAGAGGAGCCGGAGTGTGGAGACTAGAAGTTTCACAGCAACTTCATTGCTGTGTTAATGTAAGCCTACTTGCGACTCAAGAATAATGAGTAAATAAACCTTTCTGCCTGTCCTCCACATCCCTCTAGCATCATTTGATATTATTCAAACGAAAGAGAGGATTGCTGTGCGCCCATTGGCCACAGGATAATATGCAAGAGATCTTTGCCCTGAGTATTTTTCAAGAAGAAATTCTTGTAAACACTGACAGGCATTTGTTGCAATTCCAGCTCATTGCTTTAGATTAAAGCAGAAAAAAAAACAGCTCAGTTGTCTCCGACAGAAAGTATTAAAAGAACAATTCCCATTTTAAAACCACAGTAGACCCAACTTACTCCCTGTGGGATGGAGGCAAAGGCTGAAGCATATAAATTCTGACTGGGTAAGTAGTTAAATTGGTCTTACCTGTGGAGGGGGTTAACAGGGGACCAGGAATAGAATCATAGAACCTGTACAGTGCGGAAGGAGGCCATCAAGCCAGCACCGACAACGATCCCACCCTGACCCTATCGTAGTACCCCTCCTATGCATTTACCCTATTAGACCCTCTAATATTAAGGGACAAATTAGCATGGCCAATCCACCTAACCGACACACTTTTGGACTATGAGAGGAAACCGAAGCACCCGGAGGAAACCCATGTAGACATGGGGTGAATGTGCAAGCTCTTTACCGACAGTGATCCAAGCCAGAATAGAACCTGGGTCCCTGGTGCTGTGAGGCAGCAGTGCCACCATGCTACCCCATGAGACCATTCAATGAGGACAGGTCAGTGTCGGCATGAGCCATGGAAGTCTGCAACAATATGCGGGGCAGGCTTGAAGAGCTGAATTTGCCCAATTCCTAAGTATCCTCAGGATGCGCAGTTTGGGTGCTATCAGTCGCAATGCATTATATAGCTTTGGGGCTGCCCTGGTGTATGATGTTAGATACGCTGGCTCCCAAAGTCCTTAGCTCTCCATATGGGATGATGTTCATGTGACACAACATAAAGAACAAAGAAAATTACAGCACAGGAACAGGCCCTTCGGCCCTCCAAGCCTGCACCGACCATGCTGCCCATCAGAACTAAAACCCCCAAACTTTCCTGGGACCATATCCCTCTATTCCCATCGTATTCATGTGTTTGTCCAGGTGCCCCTTAAAAGTCGCTATCGTATCCGCTTCCATTACCTCCCCCTGCAGCGAATTCCAGGTACCCACCAACATCCGTGTAAAAAACTTGCCTCATACATCTCCTTTAAACCTCGCCCCTCGCACCTTAAATCTGTGCCCCCTGGTAATTGACTCTTCCACCCTTGGAACAAGATTCTGACCATCCACTCTGTCCGTGCCCCTCATAATCTTGTAGGCTTCTATCAGGTCGCTCCTCAACCTCCATCATTCCAGTGAGAACAAACCAAGTTTCTCCAACCTCTTCTCGTAGCTAATACCCTCCATACCAAGCAATATTCTGGTAAATCTTTTCTATTTCTTTGCGTTATTGCCTGAAGGGAGAGGGTTGGAAAAGATTCATCCTCAAACCTCACCAGGATAAATAAAGCCCCTTATGAGCACCAGCCAGACACTGGCCTGGCAACAGACCTCACCTATGCTGTCCGTCACTGAGGCCTAGGTGTAATTCCAGGCAATCGGGGTTGGAAGCAAGTATAGACATCCAGCCACATCCTTCCAACTCCACAATACACATTTTACCAAGGTGTTTGTGCCCTTTTCCTGAACCGGTTGGTCCAGGATTGGGCAGCCCAGAACCTGAAGATGCCAGCCAGTATTTTGTATATCATTCACTCCAACAAGTGCAAGTGAATATAGGAGTTTGGGTGTCGGGGCAGAATGTTAAAATTACAAACAGGCTGTTAAAAGAGCAGTGGAAATCTGGAACATTCTCCCCTAAAAGACTGTTGATGTTGGAGATCAATTCAAACATTGAAAAGTGAAATTGCTTGAATTTTTTTGTTTGGGTCTGGGTATGTAACCAAGAGACATCGATAATGTAAAAGTCAGCTTTGAACTCAGAATGGGCTCAAGGGGCTGAATGGCCAATTCCTATTCCTATGCCCCTCCGTCTAAAGGCCATTGAACAGTAAGTGAGATGTCTACTGATGCTCATAGTCAGGAGTGACCTGAGCGAATAGTGAGGGAAGGAAACATAAATTAAAATGTGGGTGATTGAGGCCTTCCATGCTTATTGGGCACCACAGGGACTGGGGTGTATTATGGACCCCTTTAATCATCTTTTGGTTTGATTTTGGGCAGCATGGTGGCATAGTGTTTGCATTGCTGCCTCACAGTGCCAGGGACACGGGTTCAATTCCCAGCTTGGGTCGCTGTCTGTGCAGAGTCTGCAGGTTCTCCCCATGTCTGCGTGAGTTTCCTCTGGGTGCTCTGGTTTCCTCCCACAGTCTGAAACACGTGCTGGTTAGGTGCATTAGCCGTGCTAAATTCTCCCTCAGTGTACCCAAACAGGTGCAGGAGTGTGGTGGACTAGGGGATTTTCACAGTAGTTTCACTGTAGTGTTTATGTTGTAATAAGTCTGCGGGGGCCGAAGTTCCTTCACCAAAATCCCTTTACTTACAAAGTCCAGCAGCAGTACTCAGAGTGCTCGCAATCAGCAGTCTACCTCTGGGGGTGCCAGAGGAACTGACAATCCCAGTTAAGTACGAGGCAAAGACTCCCTGATTGGCCCATCAATTGAATCTTTAATCAGGGAGTTCACACGCCAATAGGCCAACCTATGGCCTGATTGAAGTCATTACAATGTAAGCCTACTTGTGATATTAATAATTGAACTTCAAACTTTAGGTTGAATGTTTTAAGTTTCTTTTACACTTTGTCTTTTATTCTGGGCTGTTCCTCTTTTCAGTGGTTGTCCTCTTTGCCTTGTCCATTAGTTTGTTTAATTTAGTTTGATCGTTTTCAGAGCATTGAGTACAGAAGCTGGGAGGTTATGTTACACCTATACACCACAATTTGGAGGACTGTGTGCAATTCTGGTCACTCTGCTAAAGGAAGAATGTTATTAAACTGGAAAGGCTGCAAGAAAAATTTATGAGGATGTTACCAGGTCTGGAAGGTTTGAATTATAATGAGAGGCTTGGACAGGCTGGGACTTTTTCCCTGAAGCTTGGAGGCTGAGGGGTGACCTTCTAGTGGTTTATAAAATTATGAGGGTTATAGATAAGGTGAATAGCCAAGGTCTTTTCCCCAGGGTAGGGTACTCCAAAACTAGAGGGCATAGGTTTACAGTGAGAGGGGAAAGATTTAAAAGGCACCTAAGGGGGCAACCTTTTTACACAGAGGGTGGGGCAGCTATGGAATGAGTTGCCAGAGGAGGTGGTAGAGGCGGAAACGATTACAACATTTAAAATACATTTGGACATGTACATGGATGGGAAAGGTTTAGAGGGATAGGGGCCAAAAGCAGGAAATGGGACTAATTCAGTTTCGGAAACTTGGTTGGCATGGAGGGGTTGGGCTGAAGGGTCTGTTTCCATATTGTACATCTCAGTCTCCAACCTCCGGGGGGGTGGGGGGGGTGGTGGGTGCTCAATAGCCTGTGATTCTTCCAACAATGTAAGAAGTCTCAGATTAAAGTCCAACAGGTTTACTTGATAGCGCAAGTCACTAGCTTTAGGAGCGCTGCTCCTTCATCTGATGAGTGGGATTTCTGTTCACAAACAGGGCATATAAAGACACAAACTCAATTTACAAAATAATGGTTGGAATGTGAGTCTTTACAGGTAATCAGGTCTTAAATGTACAGACAATGTGAGTGGAGAGAGGGTTAAGTACAGGTTAAAGAGATGTATCTTGTTTCCAGCTAGGGCAGTTAGTGAGATTTTGCAAGCCCAGGCAAGTCGTGGGGGTTACAGATAGTGTGACATGAACCAAAGATCCCGGTTGAGGCCATTCCACACATATGAGGATGGCCTCAGCCGGGATCTTGGGTTCATGTCACATGATCTGTAACCCCCATGACTTGCCTGGGCTTGCAAAACCTCATTAACTGTTCTAGCTGGAGACAATACACATCTCTTTAACCTGTGCTTAACCCTCTCTCCACTCACATTGTCTGTACCTTTAAGACTTGATTACCTGTAAAGACTCGCATTCCAACCATTATTTTGTAAATTGAGTTTGTGTCTTTATATGCCCCGTTTGTGAACTGAAATCCCACTCACCTGATGAAGGAGCAGCGCTCTGAAAGCTAGCGGCTTTTGCTACCAAATGGACCTGTTGGACTTTAACCTGGTGTTGTGAGACTTCTTACTGTGTTTACCCCAGTCCAACGCTGGCATCTCCACGTCTGCCGACAATGCCACCTCGTATGGTTCCTGTTGATGGGATCATACATCATCCTCTCCGGGGGGAACGTTCACTGGTGAGACCACACGGGCAAGTGAGCCTGGGTGATTACGTCCCGGGCTGACTTAGAATATCTAAATGCTATTTCCCATTGCATTTAAGCATAACATTTAGCCTCCTGCTCTTTTTTTGGATATTTCGCCAGATATCCAGTGCCAGTAAGATTGCGTGAGACAAGAAATTGGGCATGAACCCGTTTTTTCAGCTCTCTTGCGATCTTACCAGCTCGCCCCGCGCGTCGGCCAAAGGGACACAATGGTGAGGATGTTGGGACTTATGTATGTACGCCACGGAGTAGTGGCTTTATTTTGTGTTTAACAGTAAATACCATTCCTTTGGAAAAAAAAGTGGGAGGCCAACTCCAGTCGTATTCCGGGATCGGCCAAGCGCTGACATGAATGGTGCCCTGTAACCCTTCGAGACACCTTTCCAGGACACAGAGGGTTAACAGTTCACTTTGCGGCCATCATACTTTCAACCTTGAGTTGACTCTTTCTCTGATTTAGCTGTTGATGTTTTCATTGATGTCCTGCACTTGGGCAATCGGCAGCTGGCATCTGCCTTACATTACAAGAAATAACAGAAGCACAATCTCTGCAAACAACCGCTTAATCCCCTTGGAGCATACTGTGGTAAATGACTTATTCGATAATGAAAAATGGGTTTTAACATAAAGGTAGCGCACTTCACAGGATACGCTTGGTCCTCCTCAGCTGTCCAGGGTGATGAATGGGGCTTATCTTCCTCGCAGAATGCTAAATTGGATTATGCGCCTTTTCTTAATGAGTAAATATTGATAAAATACTCCAGGTCCACTCACAGAAATAGACACCATTGAAAGGAGATGGGTTTTGTATGGTGCCTTATTAAATTGACATTTTTGATTGTTGCCTCCTTCCAGGCCTCTCCCATTCTGGTGTTCATGAAGCTGCTTGCGAGGAAAGTGCATCTTCCCTTCTCATGCAGGGGAGGCGGTGGCATCCTGGTATTATCGCTCGACTATCAATCCAGAAACTCAGCTAATGTTCTGGTGACCCAGGTTCGAATCCCACCACAGCAGCTGGTGGAATCCGAATTCAATTTTTAAAAAATCTGGAATTAAAAAGCTACCGATCACCATGAAATCATTGCCGATTGTCGGAGAAACCCATCAGGTTCACTAATGTCCTTTAAGGAAGGATATCTGCCGTCATTACCCAGTCTGGCCTACATGTGACTCCAGAGCCACAGCAATGTGGTTGACTCTCAACTGCCCCTCTGAACAAGGGCAACTAGGGATGGGCAATAAATGCTGTTCAGCCAGCGATGCCTATGTCCCACAAATGAATTAAAATAAAGCTTTCTCCCCTTCCCTGCCCTCTGTTTCATAATGGAAATTGATGGACGGTTGAGAATCCTAACACTTTTCTTCGTTCTTTCATGTGGGCATCGCTGGTAGGGCCAACATTTGTTGCCCATCCCTTTGTCCTTGAGCTGAGTGGCTTGCTAGGCCATTTCAGAGCACGGTTAAGAGTCAACTACATTGCTGTGGGTCTAGAGCACATCTAAGCCAGACCTGGTAAGGACGGCAGATTTCCTTCCCTAAAAGACATTGGTGAACCAGATGGGTTTTCCCGACAATCGACAATGATTTCTTAGTCATCAGTAGATTTTTCTCATTTTCAAACTTCGCCAGCTGTTGTGGTGGGATTCGAACCCGGGTCCCCAGATCATAACACGGGTCCCTGGATTAGTAGTCCAGCGACAATACCATATTTCACACTTGCTCCTTTGGGGCTGCTTTGTGAGGATGAACCAGTGTGATTAATGAAAGGGAGTTCAGGCGGGGCTTTTTCCTGGCAAAATTTGGCAGAGAGAGGGGATGATTGGCGCACAGGTAATGGTGGCCCATGTGGTGGTCTACGTGATTGAGAATCAGGGAGCAATGCAATGATCACAGCTGAAAGGACATTGAACCTGTCATTGCTATCTGCGGTTTGCCAATCTTGAGGAGGGCTGTGGGGTAGGAGGGGTTCACTTGTGTTGCAAGGTCTTTTGAAACAAAGTAAATAATGGTGCAAAAAGAACAAAGAATAATATAGCACAGGCTTTCCAAGCCTGCCCCGACCATATATTCCTAATTAGACCATCCATTTGTATCCCTTTATTCCCAGTCTGTTCGTGTGACTATCTAGATAAACCTTAAATGATCCTAGCGTGTGTGCCTTAACCACTTTGTTTGGTAGTGCATTTCAGGACCCCACCACCCTCTGTGTAAAATACGTCCCCCACATATCTGTATTGAACCTTGCCCCCACTTGGGGAGTTTGGGGTACAACTCACGGTCAGCCATTTTGTATTCTGTTTCATAGAAGCATAGAAACTAGAAGCAGGAGTAGGCCATTCGGCCCTTCGAGCCTGCTCCACCATTCAGTTTGATCATGGCTAATCATCAAATTCAATAACCTGATCCCACCTTCACCCCATATCCCTTGATCCCTTTAGTCCCAAGAGCTATACCTCACTTCTTCTTGAAATCAGACAACGTTTTGGCCTCAACTACATTCTGTGGTTGTGAATTCCACACATTCGCCACCCCCTGGATGAAGAAGTTTCTCCTCACCTCAATCCTCAAGCTATAAACCCTTAGTTCTGGACTACCCCACTGTCAGCAATATTCTTTCTGATTCTAACCTTTTTAACCCTGTTTCGTTTCATTCTGTTCATATTTGGGAGAAAACTATGCATAAATTCCTTGCCCATCTTGCTGAACTAGCAAGCTTAACCTCCTCTATTAATCTGTTGGTGAACATATTGACATAATGGCTGAAATTTTACCGTCCCACCCACCACGGGAATCGGAGCAAGCAAGGGATGAATTATGGAAAGGTCCACTGACCTCGGATGGGATTTTATGGTGTTGGGACGAGTGAGGCAGGAAAATGGGCAGCACGGTAGCACAGTTGGTTAGCACTGCTGCCTCACAGCGCCATGGATCTGGGTTCAATTCCAGCCTTGGGTCACTGTCTGTGTGGAGTTTGCACATTCCTCCCGTATCTGCGTGGGTTTCCTCCGGGTGCTCCAGTTTCCTCACGCACTCCAAAGATGTGCGGGTTAGGTGGATTGGCCATGCTAAATTGACCCTAGTTTCAGGGGATTAGCGGGGTAAATATGTAGGAATGGTGGGAGTGTTACGGGAATAAGGCCTGAGTCGGATTGTGTTCGTGCAGACTTGATGGGCTGAATGGCCTCCTTCTGAGGGGTGATAATTATAGGACGGATGTCAGAGGTGGGCTGTTTACTCAGAGGGTGTAAGGGTGTGGAATGCCCTGCCTGCAGCAGTTGTGGTTTTGCCAACTTTCAGGGCGTTCAAATGGTCAGTGGATAGGCATATGGATAATATTGGAATAGTTTAGGTTAGAGGGTCATTAGATTGGTTCCACTGGTCGGCGCAACATCGAGGGCCGAAGGGCCTGTACTGCGCTGTAATGTTCTGTGTTCTATGTTCTGCACTGCAGGTATTGTATGACTCTGTGAGTCTATCCATAGTTCCTGTTTGCTCCATCTTACACAGTCAGCTGCATCATTGCAGTAACTGTGATGAAAAGTAAACTAATAAATAACTATTCAAACACGGATAAGAGAGACAATGATTGTTAACAGAGAAAGCAAAGCCTACTATTGATGGTGTAGATTTTAGAACAGCCATGCACTTAATTAAGAGTTAATTTATACTGTTATCAGGACTAGAACTCATTATATGTGAATCAAGAAACATGATTGACAGTTCAAGCACTCACCAGGCAAATTATACATCATAAACATCCGAGCAAGCTAATAACACTCTTTTATTTTCCAATTTATTATGCGAGCTAATATTAAACGTGATTCATTATTTCAAAATTAGGTTATTTTATCACATCTTAGGGTGAATCTTGCTCAGACTAGCTAGGAGGTGAAAGGACCTGTGGCACAGTGATGAAGAAGAGGATGCGAGATTATTCGCAGTGATACGGACAATATTTATCTCACAATCTGTGTCACCAAAACAATGACCCGATTGTTTATCTAGCTGCTGCTTGTGGGAGATTGCCATGGGCAAATTAAAGTTTATTGTTTTATTAGTGTCATAAGTAGGCTTACATTAACACTGCAATGAAGTTACTGCAAAAATTCCCTAATTGCCACACTCTAGTGCCTGTTCGGGTACACTGAGGGAGAATTTAGCATGTCTGATGCACCTAACTAGCACCTCTTTGGAACTGCGGGAGAAAACTAGAGCACTCAGAGGAACCCCACAGAAATAACGCAGACTCCGCACAGTCAGTGACCCAAACGGGGAATCGACCTGGCTCCCTGGTGTTGCGAGGCAGCAGCGCTAACCACTGTACCACCTCTGCGTTTCTGAGATTGCAACAACTTCCATACTTCAAAACTAATTCTAAAGTTCATTTATTAGTGTCACAAGTAGACTTACATGAACACTGCAATGAAGTTACTGTGAAAGTCCCCTAGTCGCCATACTCCGGGGCCTGTTTCGATACACTGAGGGAGAATTTAGCTTGGCCAATGCACCTAACCAGCACGTCTTTCAGACTCTGGGAGGAAACCGGAGCAGTCGGAGAAAACCCACACAGATATGGGGCGACCATGCAGACTCTGCACAGACAGTGACCCAAGCCAGGAATCAAACCTGGGTCCCTGGCGCTGTGAGGCAACAGTGCTAAACACTGTGCTGCCCACAATTTTCCATAAAGTGCTTCCCGACATCCTGAGGTCACAGAAGGCACCAGATGAAAGCACGTACTCACGTTGTTTTAATTGGATTTGATTTATTATAGTCACATGTATTAATATAGAGTGAAAAGTATTGTTTCTTGCATGCCATGCAGAAAAAGCATACCATTCAGAGCAAAGGAAAGGAGAGAATGCAGAATGTGGTCTTACAGTCATAGCTAGGGTGTAGAGAAAGGTCAATTTAGTGTGAGATAGGTCCATTCAGAAGCCTGATGGCAGCAGAGAAGAAGCTGTTCTTGAGTCGGTTGATATGTGACCTCAGACTTCTGTATCTTTTTCCCAGTGGAAGAAGGTGGAAGAGAGAATGTCCAGGGTGCGTGGACTCCGTGATTTTTATGAAAGGCCAGGCAATAGGTTTCTGGTGGAGCAGAAGTATTGGCCAGGACCCCAGGAGAGCTCCTTGTCCTTCTTTTGAATCTAGAACTGTGGGGCCTTTCTTTTCCACCCAAACTGCCATTACATAGAGAGATATGATTTCTGTCTTCACTAGGTCACTGCCAACTAATGCTCCAAGGTGTTGCTTTTGGCCTCGTGATTGTAACTAGAATACTATATTTAGCTGGCAACCTGCTGGCATTTAAGCTGGTAAGGCAGACTGATACCAACGGCAGTGAACTCAGAGTTGCAAGAGCCACAGTTAGTCAATTAAATCCAGCAATTAACAATTGCCATTAACGAAAAATGAATTACTTTTTGATAAATGAACCAAATCATTTTGCAACAATCTAAATAATGATTGCAATTACGTATTTTAAGCAAACAAAAATGATGAAAACTTAAATCATTTTGTCAATTTAAACCACATTTGATGAATAATCAGAGAATCCCTACAGTGCAGAAAGGGGGCCATTTGGCCCATCATGTCTGCACCAAAAGCAATCCCACCCAGGCCCAAAATCAGAAAATGCTGGAAAATCTCAGCAGGTTTGACAGCTTCTCCGAAGAGAGAAGAGCCTACATTGGGAGTCTGGATGACCCTTCATCAGAGCTTACCCAGGCCATTACCCCACATATTTACCCTGGCTAGTGCCCCTGATATTAAGGAGCAATTCAGCATGGCCAATCAACCTAACCCACACATCTCTGGACTGCGGGAGGAAACTGGAGCACCCAAAGGAAACCCACGCAGGCACAAACAGAACGGGCAGACCCCACACAGACAGTCACCCGAGGCCGGAATCGAACTCGGTTCCCTGATGCTGTGAGGCTGCAGTGACAACCGCTGTGCCACCGCGCGGCCCTTGTTAAAATGGGTCAGGGTGTTAAGGAAGCGATGGAGTACAAAGAACAATTGCAGCACAGGAACAGGCCCTTTGGCCCTCCAAACCTACACCGATCGTGATGCCTGCCTAAACTAAAACCATATGCCCTTCCGGAGTCCATATCTTTCCATTCCCATCCTATTCTTATATTCGTCTAGATGCCCCTTAAATGCCGCTATCGTACCTGTTTCCACCCCTTCCCTGGACTGCGTGCTCCAGGCATTCACCACCCTCTGTGTAAAAAACTTGCCTCACACATCTCTAAACTTTTCCCCAGGCACCTTAAACCTTTGTCCCCTAGTACTTGACTTTCCCACCCTAGGTAAAAGCATCTGACTATCCACTCTGTCCATGCCACTCATAATCTTGTAAACCTCTACCAGGTCACCCCTCAACCTCCGTCATTCCAGTCAGAACAAACTGAGCTTATCCAACCTCTCCTCATACCCTCCAGAGCAGGCAACGTCCTGATAAACCTCTTCTGTACCCTCTCCACATCCTTCTGGTGGTGCGGTGACCAGAATTGTACACAATATTCGAAAGGAAGCCTAACTAAGGTCCAGTACAGCTGCAGCATGACTTGCCAATTTTTATACTCAGTGCTCCAACCAATGAAGGCAAGCATGCCGTATGCCTTCTTGACTACCGTATCAATCCGTATTGCCAGTTCCAGTGATTGGTGGACATGTACGCCCAGATCTCTCTGCACGTCAACATTGTTAAGGGTTCTATCATTTACTGTATAATTCCTACATGCATTGGACATTCCAAAATGCATTACCTCACATTTGTCCCGATTAAACTCTATCTGCCATTTCTCTGCCAAGTCTCCAACCAGTCTATACCTTGCTGTATCCTCTGACAATCCTCTTCACTATCCACAACTCCACCAATTTTTGTGTCATCTGTGAAGTTACCAATCAAACCAGCTACATTTCCCTCCAAATCATTTATATATACGACAAACAAAAAAGATCCCAGAACTGATCCCTGTGGAACACCGCTAATCACAGCCTTCCATTCAGAAAAGCACCCCTCTACTGTTACCCTCTGTCTTCTATGATCAACACAGTTAAAAGTCTGACAACACCAGGTTTAAGTCCAACTGATTTATTTGATAGTAAATGTTTACTATCAAATAAATCGGTTGGACTTAAACCTGATGTTGTCAGACTTCTTACTGTGTTTACCCCAGTCCAACGCTGGCATCTTTACAACATGACTTCTATGGCCAAGCCAGTTCTCCTCTGATCCCATGTGACTTCAGCTTTTGTACCAATCTACTATGAGTTACTTATTCAAAGGTTTTCTGAAGCCCATGTATACAAATTCCTTACCCTCATCTATCATCTTCGTCACTTCTCATAAAACTTGATCAAGTTACTGAGCCTCCGCCTCCCCTTTACAAAGCCATGCTGTCCATCACTAATAAGTCCATTTGTTTCCAAATGTGTATAAATATTGTGCAAAGAATCTTTTCCAATAATTTCCCCTCTACTGATGTAAAGCTCACTGGCCTATAATTTCCTGGATTAGTCCTGCTGCCCTTCTTAAACAATGGAACAACGTTGGCTATTCTCCAATCCTCTGGAACTTCACCTGTAGCCAATGAAGATATAAAGATTTCTGTCAAGGCGCCAGCAATTCCTGCCCTTGCCTCCTTCAGTATTCTCATCAGACCCTGGGAACTTATCTAATTTAATGCCTTTCAAAATGCCTAGTACTTGTCCCTTATGGTATCGACATGACCCAGAATATCTACACACCTTACCCTAGGCTCCTCATCCACCAAGTACTTCTCTTTGCTGAATACTGAGGCAAAGTATTCGTTTAGTATCTCATCCATTTCCTCTGGTTCCATGCAATCCATTATCTTTAAGTGAACCAAACCATTCCCTGGCTCCCCTCTTGCTCTGTACATACGTATAAAGTGCCTTAGGATTTTCCTTAACCCTGTTTGCCAAGGACTTTTCATGCCCCTTTTAGCCCTCCTAACTCCTTTGTTAAGTTCCTTCCTATGTTCTTTACATTCTTCAAGGGCTTCATCTGCCCTAAGCCTTTTAGACCTTGCAAATACATCTGTTTTCTTTTTGACGAGGCTTATATTATCCCTCGTTATCCAAGATTCCCGATACTTTCCACACTTGTCCTTCATCCTCACAGGTGCATGCCGATCCTGAATTCCAGTCAGGTGACATTTGAAAGATTCCCACATATCGGATGTTGATTTACCCTCAAACAGCCTCCCCCAATCTACCCTCTCCAGATCCTGCCTAGTGTTGTTGTAGTCTACCCCCAATTTAACACCTTCACCCAAGAAGCACTCTCGTCCTTATCCACAAGCAGCTTAAAACTTACGGATTATGATCCCTGTTCCTGAAATGCTCTCCTACTGAAACTTCGATCGCCTGACCAGGCTCATTTCCCCAACCAGGTCTAATATGGCTCCCATCACTCAAGTGATCAAAATGCTCCACACAATCGTAGGCCGAAGGGCCTGTTCCTGTGCTGTGCTGTTCTACAATAAGACGTCTCACAACACCAGGTTAAAGTCCATCTGTATGTGGCATGTACTGTTGAAGTTAGCAGTCTTTCAGGAAGAAGACAAGCCATTTATATATATTTTTAATTGGCAGCACAAAGCTACGGTCAACATTTGAAAATTAAATCAAATTCGAGATTAAATAATAATATTCTCCACTTTACCAAAATGCATGAGTGAAATCTCTTTCAATGCAGAAGATAGATTTAATTCAGTATGCACCTAATTTATGAGTAACCCTGGATACCATCATTGGGAAGGCTTTCCTGCACTCCATAAACTGTAGCAACTGGAACAAAATCTTAGCATTAGCCTATATACATTTTTACTTTTATAGTTTATTTCAGAGCAACTAGTTTGGGAGATGACAGGGGTAAGTTTTTCACTCAGAGAGTGGTGAGTGAGTGGAATCGGCTGCCGTCAGGGGTGGTGGAGGCGAACTCATTGGGGTCTTTTAAGAGACTTCTGGATGAGTACATGGGATTTAATGGGATTGAGAGTTATAGATAGGCCTGATAGATATGGATATGATCGGCACAACTTGTGGATGGAAGGGCCTGTTTGTGCTGTAGTGTTCTATGTTCTATGTTTTTACTCAGAGCAACTATTGCAAAGTGTGAAGGCTGAAATACTTGTGTTTCCGAAAGGCAATTTAAGAAAGTGGAAGTATATTAAACAAAGTTTGATAGTTTAAGTTTGCACGTTGTGTGGGATCGAATATAATTCCTGGATTTCATTAACAGCAATGACATTGCAGCAAATTGAAACTACTTGAGTGTATACAAGGTGCAAACCACTACTACAAGGAGTCGATGAGGCGAGCAACACAGATGTCTCTCCGGGGAAGCAAAATAAACAAATAAAGGGGGAAGGAAAATAACGACATGTTGATGGGCTTAGGTGAGATAGGGCGGGTGAAAGCTTGAGTGGAGCTGGCATGCAGCTATTGGGTTGAATGGCCTGCCTCTGTGCTGGTTAATTAATTCTAAGCAGCTTCCAAGGGAATGGCACCTTTAACTGAAAAATGTGTCAATGAAGCAATTCTGACTGCCACGATCAATAGGTACAGAGTCACAGAAGTTTAGGACATGGAAACAGGCCATTCGGCCCATCTTCTCCATGTTGCTCACTTTTTGCCACTAAGCTAGTCCCAATTGCCCGCATTTGGTCCCATCTTATCCATGTAACTGTCTAAATACTTTTTAAAAGGCAAAATTGTATCTGTCTCTACTTCTACCTCTGACAGCTCGTTCTGGACACTCACCACCCTCTGTGCGAAAAATTTGTCCCTCTGGACTCTTTTGTATCTCTCCCCTCTCACTTTAAACCTATGGGAAAAAATATTGACTGTCTAGCTGACCTATGCCCGTCATTATTTTGTAGATCTCTATAAGATCGCCCCTCAGCCTCCTATTCTCCTGGGGAAAAAAGTCCCAGTCTATCCAGCCTCTCCGTGTAATTCAGACCATCAAGTCCCGGTAGCATCGTAGTAAATCTTTTCTGCACTCTTTCTAGTTTAATAATATCCTTTCTATAATAGGTATGTGCCATTTCTGCTGGTTTACGATCCAATAAAGGACACTTTGGTCCTTCCTCTCTGCAGACCACATTGTGGCAAATGGCAGAACCACGGCAGCTTTGGAAAGAAAGCTATTATGCCTTGGCTGAGCACGTGGTTTAAGTGTCATTTGGGGAAAACGTTATTTACTCCATTCGCTTGTGGCTAATGCATTATTTCCAGTGGAATGGAGAGACATTACTCAGAGAGAGGAGTGGCCTCTCAGTAAGTGCTTCAGAAAATGAGATCAAATTGCTTTTAAGCACTCGTGCAAATGATACCTTCCCAGGCAGCAGGGCTGAGTGCCAAGTTTGCTTGCATGATATTTAGATTCTTCGACTCTGCCCAAATTTAAATCAGTGCACACTAAACCGAACCTGTGCGCTGGAGAGTAATAAGCAGCATTTTACTTAGAACAAATTGCAGCTCAGTGTCCCAAGAGGTGCAGGTTAGATGGACTAGCCATGGGTAATGAGTGGGGTTACAAGGATTGGGTTGGGGGGAGAGTGTTGGGTAAGATGCTCTGTCAGGGAGTTGGTGCAGACTTGATGGACTGAGTGGCCTCTTCTGCACTGTAAGGATTCTGTGATGAGAATGGGAACCTGAGCCTGCCCCGCCATTAAGTTTGAGCATGCAGTGGTGGCATGGTGGCGCTGCTACCTCACAGCTTCAGGGACCTGGGTTTGAATCTGGCCTTGTGTGACTGTGCAGAGTCTGCACGTTCTCCCCATGTCTGCATGGGTTTCCTCAGGGTGCTCCAGTTTCCTCCCATACTCCAACAACATGAAGGTCAGCTGGATTGGCCATGCTAAAATTGCCCCTGGCATGTTGGTTAGTTGGATTAGCTGCGATGGCAAATACTGGGTTATGGGATTGGGGCAGAGGGATGTGCCCGGGTGGGATGCTCTTCATATGGTTGGTACAGACTCAGTGGGCTGAATAGCCTCCTTCTGCACCGTAAGCATGCTATGGCCAGAGTATTACTGGCTCGCCTGCCACGGGAGTCAGAGAGGGCAAGGGGCAGATAATGGGCAGGTCTGCTGACCTGGGGCAGGATTCTACGGTTTCTGGACAAGTGAGGCTGTGAAATCCTGCCCTATGATTCAATAGCTGACTGTGGCGGGCATCATCTTCCGACTTACATCTCTTTACCTCTCTCCAATTCTCCATTAAGATGATCCTTAAAAAAAAACCCTTTAATCAAACATTTAGTCATCAATCCTAATGTTGCCCTTATGCAGTTAGCAATCAAATTTTCTTCATGATAACTCCTGTTAAGCATCCTGGAACATGTTGACATATTAAAGGCACTATATAAATGCAAGTTGTTGTTGTTTGGTCCTGATCCATTCTTGGGACTTCAGGCGAGAGGGATGTTTCTGCTGGGGGCACAGGTCTCAGGTTTGCCCAAGCTTTTTGCTCTACGTGTGGACTTCCTTCTCAATCGAAAGGCCCAAGAAAAGACAATATTCAGCTCAAACTAAATATCAAAAACAGTTGAGGCGTTAAGAATGGAATCAATTTCTAAGGAAATGTAAAGTAAAGAGATAAGTTAAAAAAAAGAATAACTAATAAAAATAGTCCAAGGAAAACGTCAGTGTGAGTGTGAGTGAGTGTGAGTGTGTGTGTGTGTGAGAGTGTGAGTGTGCGTGTGTTTGTGTGAGTGGGTGTGTGTGAGTGTGTGTGTGTATGTATGTGTGTGAGTGTGTGAGCGTGAGTGAGTGTGTGTGAGTGTGTGTATGTGTGAGTGAGTGTGTGTATGAGTGAGTGTGTGTGAGTGTGTGTGTGTGAGTGAGTGTGAGTATGTGTGAGTGTGTGTGTGTTTGAGTGTGAGTGTATGTGTGTGTGTTTGTGAGTGTGTGTGTGTGTGAGTGTGTATGTGTGTGAGTGTGTGTGAGTGTGAGTGTGTGTGTGTGAGTGTGTATGTGTGTGAGTGTGTGTGTGTGAGTGTGAGTATGTATGAGTGTGTGTGTGTGTTTGTGAGTGTGTGTGTGAGTGTGACTGTGTGTGTGTGAGTGTGAGATTATTGTCTAAAGTTGTTGAACTTGATGTTGACTCCAGAAGTCTGTTGAGTGCCGTGTTGAAAGATGAGGTGCTCTTCCTCAAGCCTGCTTTAAGCTTCACTGGAACATGGTAGCAGGTCAAGGATAGAAATATCAGCATGGGAGCAAGGTGGAGACTTAAAGTGACCACCAACGGAAGCTCAGCTTCATGCCTGTGGGTTGATTGGAAGTGTTCTACAAAGTGGTTAACCAGTCTGCATGTGGTTACCCGAACGTGGGCATTATATGAAATTGGAAGGAGTAGAAATAAACTGCTGTTTCACCTTGGAAAGAGTGGCTGTGGATACTGAGTGAGTTGACGCAGAGGGTGCAAGAGCAAAGACTGTGGGCATGAGGTGGCATGAATTGGCATCATGTCTGTACAGCAACTGCAAAGGGAGATGGGGTTGTGCGGTGCATGGGTTGGCATGAGTTGGCACTAAGTTTGCATAGGGACTGTAAGTACCATGAGCCAGGTGCCAATATAGGTTGGCATGACTTGATGGTAAGTTGCCACAGGATCTAGGAGGGATATTATGAGTGGATGGAGTGTGAGTTGGCACCATGTTTGTATAGCACTGTAAGGGGCCATGGGGTTATGCATTTCATAGGTTGGCATGAGTTGGCACTAAGTTGGCATCAGAACTGCTATGGAGCTGGGTGCCCATTGATGATAACTGGCAGTGGGAACTATGGGAGACAATGGGAATGGATGGGTTGGCATGAGTTGGCATGCATGACCATGGGTGTGAATAGAGGATGAAAAATTGTAGCATAGTCAAGTCCAAGAGAACCGAAGTGAGGCTTTTAACCAGCCTGGTTTGGCACTCAGCAGCCCCTTTGGCAGCCTCCATTCTGCATCGAGGGGTGGGGTGGGAATGCCTTAATCTCATAGCTGTACACTCCACCGCCCCGCTGCAGACTTCCCAGCTGTGTCTCAGAAGCATGAATCCAGTTCCATATGACAAAGTTGGCTCCAAACTCAGGCCTGCGAAGGGCGCGTGTCTAACACCTGATGAATGCTTTGATAACATAGTGAATGCCCAAACTTTAAAATCGTAAGAAACCAGCAGAGACTGGCAAAATACTTGGGGTCGGATTTGTATCATTTTTGCAATGTGGCATCTTCAAATACCAGATTTCTCCTTAAATCGTTGAAGACTTTAACAGAATCAAAACTTCTCACTCCAAAGAAAGCTACAAAAAACTATCCATGTGCAAAAACAAGCCTAAAATTATGAATAGAAATGTTGGTGAGAGTGCAGCCTTTTGACTTGTTTATAGTCAAACGAAAGGCTAATTGAGAACTATTTTCTCAAGATGAATAGGTAGGATTACAGCTAATAGGCTCGCTATTATTCAAGACGGAAGCATTCAGTGCCTTTGAAATCCGTCTGTTAGAATTTCAGCATCTCTCACTGAAGAAGACAGCTTCCTAACTATCAATCCTGCTCCATGACAATGCCCTGGTTTAGGATATTCAAGTTTTGCAGCAACATTTAACTGCTCCTTCCTTGAATCTATGTTTGCGAGATTGCATGCCCATTGGGTTAGATTGTGTAGAAACCACAGAAGGGAAAGACTGTTATAACCTTCCCTGTCTATAGAAACAGTGCTGATGCGTTCTTCTAATTCATCTGACAGCTTTTCTACAATGGTGTGCTTCCATTCAATTCTTTTCCTAGTGGTGCTGTAATTCAGATTTTTGGCAGTTTCCATCGAGCGTTAATCCTGGAACAGGTCACAAGTTTGTCACCAGAAATTTATAGCTTGAGGGGTGTCGCTTCACATATGGAGTCTCTCCCATTCTTACCTGGTCGGGTGGATTTGAAGGTTGTTCATTTTTGGCTGTATGATGAACGCACCTTTGTAAGAGCTCTGGCGAAGGGTCATCCAGACTCGAAACGTTGGCTCTATTCTCTCTCCACGGGTGCTGTCAGACCTGCTGAGATTTTCCAGCATTTTCTGATCTTGTCTCAGAACCTAGCGTCTGCAGTGTTTTGCTTTTATCACATACGATCCCTCGCTGGGTCACCGTAGAGTTTGCACGTTCTCCCCATGCCTGCGTGGGTTTCCTCCAGGTCCTCTGTTTTTTTTTCCTACATTCTGAAAGATGTGCTGGTTAGGTGCATTGGCTGTGCTAAATTCTCCCTCAGTGTACCCGAACAGGCGCCGGAGTGTGGCGACTAGGGGATTTTCACAGTGACTTCATTGCAGTTGCTCATCATAAGCCGACTTATGACGCTAATAAATAAATGGATGGGCTGCTGACATCATATTCATGCTGCCATTAAAAACACTGATCTCCACCTCCATAACATCACCCGGATTCACCGATGGGCAGTGCCAAGATGCCAATGCCCAGGAGGCATCCCCACCCACACCTGACACTCAGGGGGGCCTCTATTGCCCCCCTCTTCACTCCAGTGGGGTCGGGCTGCCAGTCCCACAAAAGTGGGGAGTTATAGTAAACCCTGCTCGATTGAAATACTCCTGGTGGGGGCTGGGTGTGGTGGGGGGGTGGGTGATGGTGTGCGGAGAGGGAAGCTAGCGGGCTCGGAGATTTCAGTCCTGGACCCACTAATAGCATTTAAATCATGGTTCAATTGTCATTAATATAAATTATGTAGCTCCCCATCTATTTCCGGCATGGAGCTGATGGAAGTCCAGCGCTGGGAAGTGCGCTCGGGGCCGGACATCAGCCTAATGCCCCCGGCTCGCTGCCCTAACAGATCAGCACAACTGATCGCGCCCCACTCCCACCCCCGAGCCAGTTCAACAGCCGTTTTGTGCGCAGCAGCACTGCGAGTCAAGAACGGTGGCACAGCGGGTTAGCACTGCTGCTTCACAGCTCCAGGGATCCGGGTTCGATTCCTGGCTTGGGTCACTGTCTGCGTGGGGTTTGTGTGTTCTCCATGTGTCTGCGTGGGTTTCCTCCGGGTGGTCCTGTTTCTTTCCACAGTGCAAAGATGTGCAGGTTAGGTGAATTGGCCATGCTAAATTCCCCTTTAATGTCAGATGGGATTAGTGAGGTAAATACATGAAGTTACGGGGATTGGGTCTGGGTGGGATTGTTGTCTGTGCAGGCTCAATGGGCCAAATGGCTTTCTTTTGCACTGTAGGGATTGTATGATTCTATGACGAAGACTTTATATTCTTTGTAAATTTTCCCCTAAAGTGGATTATTTCAATGCAATCCTTGACAGGCTCCTACATTCCACCCTCCGTAGACTTGAGGTTATCCAAATCTCTGTTGCCTGTGTCCTCACTCAAGCCAAGCACCATTCATCTATCACCCTTAGCCTGCTGATCTTTACTGGCTCCCAGTTAAGCTTTGATTTAAAAATTCTTAACTTTGTTTACAAATCCCTACATTTTCTTTCTAATGCGCAACTGTGACAGGTCCAAGCGGACCGCATCAATGGCAATGCACCAAATATCAGTCAGCTTCATAGAATCCTACAGTGCTGAAGGAGGCCATTCAGCCCATTGAGTCTGCATTGAATCCCACCCAGGCCCCTAATTCCATAGCCCCATGCATTTACCCTAGCTAGTCCCTCTGACACAAAGGGGCAATTTAGCATGCCCAATCCACTTAACCCGCACATCTTTGGAGTGTGGGAGGAAACCGGAGCACCCGGAGGAAACCAATGCAGATACAGGGAGAATGTGCAAACTCCGCACAAACAGCGACCCAAGCCAGGATTCGAACTCAGGTCCCTGGCGCTGTGAGTCACCGTGCCACTGTGTCAACTTTGTCCTTCTTTGACCTCCATGAGATGCATTTATCACGGAAGTAGGCTGTGAGTTTGGCACGGCGCAATGACTTCTAGAGTCACTCCTCGTTGTGAAAAATATCCCCGGCATGTGTATTTGTATTTCCCATCAGCAAGTCTGTGAATAACTCGGTACGAGACTGCTTTAAGGTAAGTGAAAATCTATCTACATCTGCCCTCTGCTCTTGTAACGTGTGCAACACTGTACTTTTTAATTTATCACTGCATGATTCTAGCCAGAACTTTGCTGTACAACACAAGGTCAACCCCATACAGCAAATAAAGAATGCACACACACAACCTGCAGGATCCATTCATTCCTCCAAATAGACTGTGGGCACTTACAATTTTAAAAATGGTTTATTGAATATAACTTGAAATTTTAAAAATTATACAAAGCAGAAGAGGGAAGAGAGACAGGATTGTCTTCATTCCCTATCAGACTTGAATTCAAAACCTTGCAGAATTCAACAGAACAACAATTTGCCTGCAAGTAGCTGTTACCATAATTTTTTTTAAAACTTTTGATTTGATTTATTATTGTCCCATGTAATTAGTATATAGTGAAACGCATTGTTTCTTGCGAGCTGTGCAGACAAAACATACCGTTTATAGAAAAGGAAAGGATAGAGTGCAGAATTACAGTCATAGCTAGGATGTAGAAAAGGGCCAACTTAACGCGAGATAGGTCCATTCAAAAGTCTGACAGCAGCAGGGAAGAAGCTGTTCTTGAGTGGATCGGTACGTGACTTCAGATTTTTGTATCTTTTTCCCAATGCAGAAGGTGGAAGAGACAATGTCTGGGGTGTGTGGGGTCCTTAATTATGCTGGCTGCTTTGAACAAAGAACAAAGTTCTTTGTTCTTTGATGTCCAGGGTGCAAGAGGTCCTTAATTATGCTGGCTTCTTTGCAAAGGCAACGGGAAGGATGGGAGGCTGGTTTGCATGATGGATTGGGCTACATTTATGACTTTTGTAATTCCTTACGGTCTTGGGCAGAGCAGGAGCCATACCGAGCTGTGATACAACCAGAAAGAATGCTTTCTATGATGCACCTGTAAAAGTTGGTGGGAGTAGTTTTGGTTAGCTTTAGTTATCAAATCACCAGGCACACACGGTCTCCGATTTTCAAAAACAATTCACAGCTCTGTGACCATGAAAACTTGTTCATGACGAAAACCATTCCTTAACATTGCACTTTCAAATGTGGTCAATTTTCTAGTCTGAATACAGAATTCCAAGCTGAGTTTAAAATGTGGCCAAATCAGCTTAAGTTAGCTTTAAACCATAGCATAATTAGTTACACGGACAGAAATGCCTTAAAATGAAACCTTTTAACTAATGCAAACCAAACAGAGGATCCCACACAAGTGTACATAGAAGGCAGTGGCCTAGTGGATGGCACGGTGGCACAGTGGTCAGCATCACTGCCTTGCAGCACCAGGGACCAGGGTTCGATTCCCGGCTTGGGTCACAAAGCAAAAGGATTCCTGGCGGAGTCTGCACATTCTCCCTGAGTCTGTGTGGGCTTCCTTCGGGTGCTCCGGTTTCTTCCCGCAGTCTGAAAGACGTGCTGGATAGGTGCATTGGTTAAGCTAAATTCTCCCTCAGTGTACCCGAATAGGCGTTTTGGGGATTTTCACAGTAAAATCATTGCAGTGTTAATGTAAGCCTGCTTGTGACACAAATAAATAAAACTTTAAAACTAAATTCAGTGCTATTATCACTAAATTATTAATCCCGAAACTGAGCGAATGTATCAGGTTCAAATCTTGCCATGATAGATCATGGAATTTGATACTCAATTAAAAAATCTGAAATTAAGAATCTACTGATGACCATGAAACCATTGTCGAATGTTCATCTGGCATTAGAGGTGCATCAGTCGCAAGAACTAACTTCAGATATAAGTCGCAGAAAAAGGTTTAATAAAGAAACTTCATTACTCCAACACTTGAGGCCACACCCTGGGCCATGCAATCTCCCCACAATTCCCATCTGCTTCTTATTTGTACTAGGTCAGCTGGTTAGCGGACCACCACATCATTTTGGCTTTGGTTACATTGTTCTCAAGGTCAGCTGGTCAACTGACATTCACAGCATTGATACCATTAGTTACATTATAACAGATCCAATGTTATCACTGGTTCCATTATAACACTGATTGTTGGAAAAATCTACCTGGTTCACTAAATCTCCTTTAGGGAAGGAAATCTGCCACCCTTATCTCGTCTGACCTAGATGTGACTCCAGAACCACAACAATGCGGTTGAATCTCAACTGCCCTTTGGACAAAGGCAAGTAGGGATGGGCAATAAATGCTGGCCAGCCAGCGATGCCCATATCCCACGAATGAATAACAAAAACACCTTGCAGCAAAAGGATTTTGTTAAGAATTCTTTGAGGCAATCTAGACTTTGGTGACAATAAACATCAGATATTGTTGTGTTAAATATCCAGATAAAAAGGGAGAGTTGCATTTCCATTGTGTCCCATTGTAGCTCTCAGAGACATCTCCAAGCATTTCACACACTCTTTGAAACACAGTACTTGCTGTCATGTAACATTAAATCCTATTAATCTCGTGTTCAATTGAGCTCTTCAGAAGCACCACTACCTGTAGCTTCAGGAAGATGCAGGAGGTCCACAGCACTATCCAAAAGGAGCAGCAATTTCTCTCAACATCCTGGTCAGAATTCCTCCCTCGGTTACTCCAACCAAAGACAAATTAATTGCTTATCCACTGCACTGTTGTTTGTGGGATCTTCCTGTGTACAGATGGTTGTAATATTTGTTCGCTTGATGACAATCTTTCTACAACTTATCCCCAAGATATGTGACATCTTACCTGCTCGTTTGGCAGCATTTTCCAAACCCATGACCTCCACCATCTAGAAGAATAAGGACAGCAGATGCACCTGTAAGTTCCCCTCCAAGTCACCCACCATCCTGACTTAGAAATATATCGCTATTCCTTAACTGTCGCTTCACTGAAATCCTTGAACTCCTTCTCGAACAGCACCGTTTGTGTATCTACAACACACGGACTTGAGCTGTTCAGGAAGGCAGTTCGGTACCACATTCTCAAGGGCAATTAGGAATGGACAGTACATGGAGTGGCCCACATTCCATGAATGAATTTAAAAAAGCTGAAGTAATTCTGAAGGACGTGATAAATGTGGGGCGACACAGTGGCACAGTGGTTAGCATTGCTGCCTCACAGCACCAGGGATCGATTCCCGGCTTGGGCCTCTATCTGTGCAGACTTTGCACATTCTCCCGCGTCTGCGTGAGTTTCCTCCAGGTGTTGCGGTTTCATAAAAGAATTATAGAAACCCTACAGTGCACAAGGAGGCCATTCGGCCCTTCAAATCTGCGCCGGCAACAATCCCACCCAAGGCCCTATCCTCATTACTCCACCTATTTACCCTGCTAATCCCCCTGACACAAAGAGGCAATTTAGCGTGGCCAAACAACTTAACCCACAAATCTTTGGACTGTGAGAGGGAACTGGAGAACCAGCAAAAACCTACACAGATACAGCCAGAACATGCAGTCTCCTCACAGACAGTCACCCAAGGCTGGAATTGAACTCAGGTCCCTGGTGCTGAGAGGCAGCAGTGCTAACCATTGGGCCACCATGCCATGCTCTCATCCTATAGTCCAAAAGGCATGCTGGTTAGTTGCACTGACCATGCAACATTCTCCCTCAGTGTACCCAAACAGGCACCAGCGTTTGACAACTCGGGGATTTTCACTGTAACTCCATTGCAGTGTTAACATCAGCCTACTTGTGACACTAGTATGTAAATAAGTAAACTGCTCGATAAACGCATATCCCCCATTATACCATTTAGATCAAATGTAACAGAAAACCTTAATTATGTTTCCCCTCCTTGCCTCTCAAAAACTGTTTGTACAAATACTATTGATTCTAAGTGATACACAATAGTCATGAAAATTAGAAGGAACTTGTGTTTCCATGACAACAGGAGGTCACAAAGTGTTATTGCATTACACTCTCCCACTAACAGATGCATTTCTGTTAAATTCCATTGTCAATTATTTTAATAAAGGCTTTAAAACTCGTTCATGGAAATGTACCTCAGCATAATCTCAAGCCAGAACCTGCACCATCCGGAAGGACGGGAGGAAACCCATGCTGACATAGGGGGAACATGCAGCCAGGAATCGAACTGGGATCCCTTGCTCTGTGAGGCAGCAGTGCTAATCACTGTGACGTTCACCACCGTGCTGCCCACCACTGTCACGTACAGTCAAATTGCATGTCATAAATGACTGGAATAATTTGCCAAAGGTCGAAACACAAATTTAAGAGACATTCATTAGATTGGGAAAGTTAAAGGGACAAGCCCTCTGTATTGTACTGTTGGATAGTTTTATCTGGTAGACTGCACAGGCACCTCATGCCTAATATCATCCTAGCAAGACGACAGCAGAAGATTAATCACTAAAGTGTTTGTAATATCAATGGAGTTGTGACTCAGGCAGATCCTATCTCATCCCTGGTGTAAGTAGGCTGAGTCCTGCTAATAAAAATTCCTGAGGGCTATGTTCAACAAGTTAAAAGTGCGTTTTGCCCATGTGATAATAGAACAATGAATCCTGGAGAGAGCAGAGGCTAAGCTTGCAGTGAACTGCAATAGTTAATCCTATAAAACTCATGGAAACAAGGATAATCCAAGTTTTCAACCTAATAGCAACCTGTGGTGTCACCTAACAGTCCAAACATTAGGTTGACTGGCCATGCTAAGTTGACCCTAATGTCAGGGGATTAGCAGGGTAAATGTCTGGGGTTATGGGAATAGGCCTGGGCGGGATTGTGGTCGGTACAGACTTGATGGAACGAGTGGCCTCCTTTTGTACAGTCGGGATTCTATGATTGTACAATGATAGTCTTCATTTTCTGGTGGTGCATCAAGTGTATCTGTGGTGTTTCAACGTACTGTAAATCATGGCAAATAAGATGACCGGAATGTAGGACCCCATTTCTGACCCCATAAATCACAGTGGAATTTTTCTGTCTCGGTCTGCTGAGGGAATCGTAGCAGGTGGGACAAAAATTCGGCGGACCATTTAAGTTGCATTGACCTCGGGCAGGAGTTTCCAGTCCTCAGGTGCCCGGGACCAGAAAATCCCACCCCATGTTTTTGCATACGCTTGCCATATAAGTCACCCACTCAATTCAGTTGCAACACGCAACAGTCACCTTGAACTTTCACCTCACAATGTTTTATTTTCTGGTGCCTTAGAGCTGGGAACAAAGGATCAAACAGGCAAGATGGGCTGTGCTGTGAAGACGCCCAGGAGTTTACAACATGTCCACTCTTTGTACCAGATGATATTTCAAAATGGTGGCCACCCACGTCCATGCTGGTAACCATTCAACATTATATTTGGGTACCATCAACAGTCTCTTCTGGAGGATTTTTCAAGGCTCCAGGTTGACTGACATGCTAACATCTGTGGTAATCAACATTTTAGAGTTTATTCGTGTTCTATGAAAAAATAATACAAGGGGTGATTATCCAGCCCTCGTAGCCCCAGCCGTAAATCCACAGTAGCACAGTGGTTAGCACTGCTGCCTCACAGTGCCAGGGATCCCAATTCGATTCCCTGCTTGGGTCACTGTCAGTACGTTCTCCCCATGTCTGCATGGGTTCCCTCCAGGTGCTGTGGTTTCCTCCCAGTCGGACAGACATGCTAGTTAGGTGCATTGGCCATGCTAAATTCTCCCTCAGTGTACCCGAACAGGCAGCGGCAACTAGGGGATTTTCACAGCAACTTCATTGCAGTGTTAATGTAAGTCTACTGTGTCACTGATGAACCAGCTTTTAATTCCTTATTTTTGTGAAATTCAAGTTTCACCATCTGCCGTGCTGGGATTTGAACCCAGGTCTCCACAGCATTGCCCAGGGTCGCTGGAATGTTAACCCAGCAACAGTACACCACCACCTCCCAGTTCTTCTCAGGTGAGGGAGTCAAAGGTTATCAGCGTTGGACGGGGAATGTGGAACTCAACACAAGCAAATCTGCTGCAATCTTATTGAATAGTGGAACAGGTTTGAAGAGCTGATTGGCCTACTTCTGCTTCTATTTCATGTCATAAATGGGTTGCCACAATGATAAAGAAATTCCTTTTTGAAATGACTGCTTGGTGCACGTTATCAAATTAATAGAGATATCTGTCTCAGCTAGTTGCAAAAGAGCATTGCTGCCTCAAGGCACAAACCATGCTCATGGACTGTTTACGCATTTAAATAAGACAACTCATCGTTTCCTGAATTTAACGCACTGTCCTTTTGTCTGACCTCTTTATGTTAAAGCTAAGGCTGCCTTTTCCTGACAATTTCAAAAAAATAATTCACAGGATGTGGTGTCGCTGGTTAGGGCAGCATTTATCAACGCCAATCCCTAATTGCCTTTGAGCGGTTAACAGTCGGACCGCTCCAGTCCATGCGGTGTGGGTACCACCACAGTGATGATCGGGAGTGAGTTCCAGGCATATTGACCCAAGGAAGGACCCATTCCATCCAAGTCAGAATGGTGTGCGGCTCAGAGAGAAACTTCCAGATGGTGATGCCCCCATGCATCTGTGCAGTGGTCAGTCTAACCAATACTGTCATCGACAGATGCATCTTTATTTTTATTCATTTTTGGGACACGGGCATCGCTGGTTGGCCAGCATTTATTGCCCATCTCTAGTTGCCTGAGGGCAGTTGAATGTCAACCATATTGTTGTGCTCTGAGCGCCAAATTCTCTGTTCTCACTGGCAGTGGGGATGGGGAGTGAACGGCCAAAGAATTCTGGCCAATACCTGAGTAATTAGAGACATGACCTGAGGAAAGCCTAGCATTCTGGAAAGAATAAGTAACTTTGGACCAATAGGTCCCGAAGTTCTTCACTGCTGAAATCTTTCCTCGCTTCCTTCAGTCCAAAGATGTGAAGGTTTTGTTGATTGGCCATGCTAAATTGCCTCTTAGTGTCCGGGACTGTACATGTTAAAGGAATTAGTAGGGTAAATATGTGGGCTTTCGGGGATAGAACCTAGGTGGGATCGTTGTTGGTGCAGACTCAATGGGCCAAATCATGGAATCCCACAGTGCAGAAGGAGGCCATCCAGCCCATCAAGTCTGCACTGACCACATTCCCACCTAGGCCCTATCCACATAATCCCATGCATTTATCCTCGCCAGTCCCCCGGACACTAAGGGGCAATTCAGCATGGCCAATCCATCTAGCCTGCATATATTTGGACTGTGGGAGGAAACTGGAGCACCCAAAGGAAACCCACACAGACATGGGGAGAATGTGCAATCTCCACACAGACAGCGACCTAAGGCTTGAATTGAACCCTGATCACTGGCGCTGTGAGGGAGCAGTGCTAACCATTGTGCCTCCTTCTGCACTGTTGGGTTTCTATGATTCCATGATTCATGTCTTGGTCTGCATGTAGGTTTATTGATTAGTGACTGATTTCTACAATTAGCCACTTATAGTCATCATATAGTCACTATATGGGGCGGCACGGTAGCACAGTGGTTAGCACTGCTGCTTCACAGCTCCAGGGACCTGGGTTCAATTCCCAACTCGGGTCTATGTGGAGTTTGCACATTCTCCTTGTGTCTGCGTGGATTTCCTCTGGATACTCTGGTTTCCTCCCACAGTCCAAAGATGTGCGAGTTAGGTTTGATTGGCCATGCTAAAAAAATTGCCCCTTGGTGCCCTGAGATGCATAGGTTAGAGGGATTAGTTGGGTAAAATGTGTAGGGATATGGGTGTGATGCCTGGGTGGGATTGCGTTTGGTGCAGACTCGATGGGCCGAGGGGCCTCTTTCTACACTGTAGGGTTCTAGGATTCTATGAATTAGTCTGCAACTTCGTTATTGTTAGATCATGTGACGACAAGGTGGCAGAATCCGAATCAGGGTGAGCTTAATTTCTTATCACCTCGCATTTTGCACATCCCATTGATGTCACACCACATCAGCAGGAATCCTGGCCCTTATGTTTCAGAATGAGGAGCCCCCCCATTTCCGACAGGGATGAGAAAAAATTTACTCTTTAAGGGAGTTGTGCATCTTTGGAATTGTCTATCTCAATGAATGATGGAGTTTGAGTTATTGAAGGCTGTATTCAAGGGTGAGTTAGACAGATTTTGATCAACAAGGAAGTATAAATGTCAGGTCATTCACTTTGGAAACAAAAAACAAGAAAGCAGATTACTGTAAATTGGGAGAGGGGCGTATGCAGCGAGACCGTACAGGGTACTGGTGAGGGCGCAGCTGGAGTACTGTGTGCAGTTTTGGTCGCCGCACTTGCGCAAGGATATATTGGCTTTGGAGGGAGTGCAGAGGAGGTTCACTAGGCTGATACCGGAGATGAGGTGGTTGAACTATGAAGAGAGACTAAATAGACTGGGTCTGTACTCGGTGGAGTTTAGAAGGATGAGGGGGGATCTTATAGAGACGTATAAGATGATGAAGGGGATGGATAGGGTAGAGGTAGAGAGATTCTTCCCGCTCAGAAAGGATAGCAGGACTAGAGGGCACAGTCTCAAGATAAGGGGGGGGGAGGTGCAGTTTAGATCGGAGTTAAGGAGGAACTTCTTCACTCAAAAGGTGGTGAATCTCTGGAATTCTCTGCCTGTTGAAGTGGTGGAGGCTACCTCGCTAAATATATTTAAGTCACGGGTAGATAGGTTTTTGATAGACAAGGGAATTAAGGGTTATGGGGAGAAAGCGGGCAAGTGGAACTGATCCACTTCAGATCAGCCATGATCTTATTGAACGGCGGGGCAGGCTCGAAGGGCTAGATGGCCTACTCCTGCTCCTATCTCTTATGTTCTTATGTTCTTACGAGACCTGGGTGTCCTTGTGCACCAGTTACTGAAGGTAAGCGTGCAAGTGCAGCAGGTGGTAAAGAAGGCAGATGATATGTTGGACTTCATTGCGAGAGGTTTCGAGTGCAGGAGCAGGAATGTGTTGTTGCAATTATCCAGGGCTTTGGTGAGACCACATCGAGAATATTGTGTGCCGCTTTGGTCTCGTTTTCTGAGGAAGATGTTCTTGCTCTCGAGTGCAGCGAAGATTTACCAGGCTGATTCCGGGGATGGCGAGATTGATGCATGAGGAGACAGTGACTAGGTTAGGATTGTTTTTTTGCTGGAGTTCGGACAAATGAGGGGAGGAATCTCATAGAGACTTATAAATGTCTAACAAGACTAGACAGGGTAAATGCAAGGAGGATGTTCCCAATGGTGGGGGTGCCCAGAACCTGGGGTCACAGTCTGAAAATTTGGGGTAGTCCATTTAGGACAGGGATGAGGAGACATTTTTTCACCCAAGGAGTGGTCAGTCTGTGGAATTCATTACCACAGGAAGTAGATGATGCCAAAACATTGAATGTATCCAAGAGGCGGCTGGATATAGCACTTGGGGTGAATGGGATCAAAGGTTATGACGAGAAAACAGGATTAGGCTATTGAGTTGGACGATCAGCCATGATGGCAATGAATGGCAGAGCAGGCTCGAAGGGCCAAATGGCCTCTTCCTGCTCCTATCTTTTATGTTTCTGTGTTAAGGGTTATGGAGAACAGATGGAGAAGTGGAGATGTAGCCAAGATCAAATAAACATATTCTTCTTGACTGGTAGAACAGGCCTTTTGATCTAGTCCTGCTCCAGTTTCTTATGTTCTAATGAACTGCTTGGACTTTGTCCTATCTAAAGCTGGAAAAAAAACCTGCTAAAAGCAACCAATGAATTCTTCCTATGAGCTTCAGAGGAGCCATCGAAAACAGCCTGGGTCACTCTGCCCCAGGACCCCACCCTCAGTAATTAATACTCCCCCCTCCCCCACAATGCACTTCTCTTGCAGTCAGCCCAACCCAACCTTGAAGTCAATCTCGCGAGCAACAACGTTATACCCGTGCTGCATCTCCTCACCTGAGGGATTTCAACAAGGCCAGGAACCACAACATGGCAGAGAGTGTGTTTCATAGAATCATACAACCCTACAGAAAGAGGCCACTTGGCCCATCAGGTCTGCATTAACTACAATCCCACACAGGCTCTATCCCCATATGTCCCTACATATTTTACCCACTAATCCCTCTAATCTATGCATGCCAGTACACTAAGAGGCAATTTAGAATGGTCAATCAACCTAACCCACACATCTTTGGACTGTAGGAGGAAACCAGAGTACCCGGAGGAAACCCACGCAGACACAGGGAGAATGTACAAACTCCACTTGGACAGTGACCTGGGCCGGGATTCAAACCCAGGTTCTTGGAGCTGTGAAGCAGCAGTGCTAACCACTGTGCCACCGTGCCACTGTTCTCATCACTGTGGCAACAGGTGGCTGAACCCCTACTTCACTTGATTGTCCAAGGGTCAACACATGACTAGACCATAAGACCGTAAGATATAAGAGCAGAATTAGGCCATTTGACCCATCGAGTCTGCTCTGCCATTTGATCATGGCTGATAAGTTTCTCAACTCCATTCCCCCGCCTTTTCCCCATAGCCTTTGATCCCCTTACCAATCAAGAACCTATCTACCTCTGCCTAAAATACACTCAATGACCTGGCCTCCACAGCATTCTGTGGCAAAGAATTCCACAGATCCACCACTCTATAGAAATTCCTCCTCATCTTGGTTCTAAAGTTCTTTACTCCAGGGCTGTGCCCTCTGATCATAGCCTCTCCTGCTAATGGAAATATCTTCCCCACGTCCCCTCTATCCAGGCCTTTCAGTATTCTGTGAGTTTCAATCAGATCCCCCCTCAGCCTTCTAAACTCCACCAGCGGCACAGTAGCACAGTGGTTAGCACTGCTGCTTCACAGCTTCAGGGACCTGAGTTTGATTCCTGGCTTGGGTCATTGTGTGGAGTTTGCACATTCTCCTCATGTCTGCATGGGTTTCCTCTGCGTGCTCCAGATTCCTCCCTTGGTCCAAAAATGTGCAGGTTAGGTTGATTGACCGTGCTAAAATTGCCCCTTAGTGTTCTGAAATGCATAGGTTAATGGGATTAGTGGGTAAATATGTAGAGATATGGGGGTAGGGCCTGGGTGGGATTGTGGTCAGTGCAGACTCAATGGGCCGAATGGCCTCTTTCTGCACTGTAGGGATTCTATGAAGTATAGACCCAGAGTCCTCAAACACTCCTCATACATCGTACTGTGCGGTGAGTTATTCTGCATTTCTCTAAGAATATGGAGGAGGCAAATTTTTCCAATAAATAGGACAAAATTGGTCCTGGTCTTTTGGATCTGAAATCCTGAATTCCGCTGACCCCTTAATCCAATAAATAAATATCAGTACTGCCGAGACAATGACTTCCATCTGGATCCAGGCTTTTAGGCAACATTCAAAAACAATCAATTGCATTTGAGTAAAATGAAACTCGGTTCCCCGGGAAAGGTCTGGGAGTTCAGATAATGGTAGTTTGGATAATTGAGGTTCGCTGTAGCTGAATGCATTTAACTCAATGTGGTCGTGGTGAATCTATTAGACAATCTTTGGAACATAAAAGGCAATAGACATCTCACTGATTGAATGTCACTCTTCATCTTATCCAACATGAGCGCTAGTAGTAGAAACCCCAGTACAATTTCTTGAATTAAAATGTTTCTGATAAAAGTCGAGGCACTTCTTTACAACCTTCTGTCCTGTTCCTGCGCCACTAATGATAACATCACTCTGTATGACTAATAGAAAATGTCCAAAAATGTCAAGCTTCATCTCTTAGATCTCCCCCCCAACCACCCCGCATGACCATGTATGGTATGCCTTGTATAGCTTGCAAGAGACAACACTTTTCACTGTATACTAACACGTGTGACAATAATAAATCAATTCAGGTTTTGTGGTTACCTTGCCGAATATAGAATACCATAGAATCATAGGGCAGCACATAGTAGGGTAGCACAGTGGTTAGCACTGCTGCTTCACAGCTCCAGGGACCTGGGTTCGATTCCCGGCTCGGGTCACTGTCTGTGTGGAGTTTGCACATTCTCCTCGTGTCTGCGTGGGTTTCCTCTAGGTGCTCCTGTTTCATTCCACGGTCCAAAGATGTGCAGGTTAGGTTGATTGGCCATGCTAAGAAATTGCCCCTTAGTGTCCTGAGATGCACAGGTTAGAGGGATTAGTGGGTAAATGTGTGGGGATATGGGGGTAGGGCCTGGGTGGGATTGTGTGCGGTGCAGACTCGATGGACCGAATGGCCTCTTTCTGTACTGTAGGGTTTCTATGATTCTGTGATAGAATCCCTACAGTGCAGAAGGAGGTCATTCAGCCCATCAAGTCTGCACTGACAAAAATCCCACCCAGACCCTATTCTTGGAGCCCCCACATATTTACCCTAATAATTCCCCTGACACTAAGGAGCAATTTAGCATGGCCAATCAACCTAACCCGCACATCCTTGGACTGTGGAAGGAAACTGACCAGAGCACCCAGAGGAAACCCACGCAGACACAGGGGAGAAATGTACAAACTCCACACAGACAGTGACTGAAGCTGAGGATCGAACCTGGGCCCCTGGCACTGTGAGGCAGCAGTGCTAACCACCGTGGCTCTGTGCTGCCCCATCCCCTTACGCAGTGTGGCAGCGTGTTTTGCTGTATTACGCTCGAGTGAAGCACCTTGGGATGTTTTATGACTTTAAAGGTGCGATATGAATATGAATAGAAATTGTTGTGAAGCATTTTATGTATTAATTTATTGTTTCCTACATACAATCAACCAGCTGCTGAGTTGTAGCAAACCAGGCGATGTTTTTTTTGTTTGAAATGTACCTGTTCATTTAAGTGCGAGAATGGAAATATAGTTTGGCTTTGAAATTCAAATTGAACAAGGTAATGTAATTACTGTCTTATTATGAAGATTCCACTGATGCAGAAAGCAGCAGCAGAGGAATGCAAATGAGAGTGTCGTGCTGCTACAGGCGCCAGCAATTGCCACAAGTGGTACCTTTGCAACTAATTCAGGGCTGGTTGTAAACTTCCTTAAAGGAGCCGCTCTAGACGGGGAGCCAAGGACATTGAGAGGAGGAATCATCAGGCCTGCGTCGCTAAAGAGCTGGCCCCTTACAAGTGAAGCATAGAATCCCTGCAGTGCAGAAGGAGGCCATTCTTAGGTAGAAGAAGGATTGGAATGAGGCACTCACTGAGTGTTAAAATGGGCAGCACGGGCTTGTAGGGCCAAAGGGCCTGTTTCCTGTGCTGTGTTGTTCTTTGTTCATTCAGCTCATCGAGTCTGCACCGACCACCCAGGCCCTGTTCCCGTAACCCCACATATTTACCCTAGCTAGTCCCCCTGACACTAGGGTCAATTTAGCGTCAACCTAACCGGCGCGTCTTTCGGACTGTGGGAGGAAACCGGAGCATCCGGAGGAAACCCATGCAGATATCGGGAGAACATGCAAACTCCACACAGACGGTGACCCAAGCCGGGAATCGAACCTAGGTCCCTGGTGCTGTGAGGCAGCAGTGCTAACCACTGTGGCAGCGGTGTGTACCATCTATAAGACACACTGCAGCAATTCACCAAAGATCCTGAGACAGCACCTTCCAAACCCACAACCACTTCCATCCAGAAGGACAAGGGCAGCAGTTACATGGGAACACCACCATCTGCAAGTTCCCCTCCAAGCCACTCACCATCCTGACTGGAAATATATCGCCGCTCCTTCGCAGTCGCTGAGTCAAAATCCTGGAATTCCCTCCCGAATGCCATTGTGGTCAACCCACAGCACATGGACTGCCGCGATTCAAGAAGGCAGCTCACCACCACCTTCTCAAGGGCAACTAGGGATGGACAATAAATGGTGCCCAGCCAGCGACGCCCATGTCCCACAAATGAATAAAAAAATTTTACTCTGCATCTTTAACAGCTCAAAATCTACCTGTTTGACCAAACATTTCGTCACCTATCCTGATATGTCCTTATGTGGCTCAATGGTTAAATTTTTGTCTGATTTTGCTTCAATGAAGTACCCTGGGCTTTTATTTGTGTCAGTAGTGGGAGCATTCCTGCCTTTCAATCAGGCAGTTTCAGGTTCAAGTCCTCCTCCAGAGCCTGAATAGAAAATAAATCAAAACTGAAGTTCTGGAGCAACACTGAGCTGGTGCTGCACTGTTGCGGGTGCTGCATTGTTGGATGTGCCATCTTTTGGATGAGATCTTAAACTGACTCCTCATTGCACATGAGAAATCCAGTTATATTATTATGGCAATGAACAGGGGAGTTGTCCTGGTGTCCTGGCCAATATTTGAGGGATTATCACTGGATGTTATAACATTTGGGGGGGCGATGGCACAGTTGCACAGTGGTTAGCATTGCTGCCTCACAGCAGCAAGGACCCGGGTTCAACCCCTGTCTTGGGTTACTGTCTGTGTGGAGTTGGTACCTTCTTCCTGTGTCTGTGTGGGTTTCTTCCCACAGTCTGAAAGACGTGCTAGTTAGGTGCATTGGCCATGCTAAATTCTCCCTCGGTGAATCTGAACAGGGCTGGAGTGTGAAGACTGGGGGACTTTCACAGTAACTTCCTTGTAGTGTTAATGTAAGCCTACTTGTGATGAATAAATAAACTTTATTGCAATTCATCAGAGTTTGCTGTGTTTTTTTGCTTATTCTGTCACGGGATGTGGACATTGCTGTCTGGGCTAGCATTTGTTGCCCATTCCGAATTGCCCTTGAGAAGATGATGGTGCGATGCCTCCCCCAACTGCAGTCCACATGTTATAGACACACCCATAGCATTGTTACCAAGAGAGTCCCCTGATTTTGACCCAGCGGCAGTGAAGGAATGGTGTTATAAATTCAGGATGATGTGTGGCTTGGAGAAGATCTTGAAGAGTGGTGATGTTTCTATGAGTCTGCTGGCCTTCCCCTTCTTGTGGTGGAGGTCACCAATTTGCAAATTGTGGTTGAAGGACTTGTTGCTGCATCTGATAGTTGGTACACATCGCAGCCACAATACA
This sequence comes from Carcharhinus amblyrhynchos, assembly GCF_965287045.1. NCBI lineage: Eukaryota > Metazoa > Chordata > Chondrichthyes > Carcharhiniformes > Carcharhinidae > Carcharhinus > Carcharhinus amblyrhynchos. The sequence goes on along the minus strand of NC_137328.1, from coordinate 117,895,608 downwards.
CCTATGGTGGGGAGTTGAATATTTTAAAGTGAATAATTCATTGGTGTGCTAAAGAAGTCTATATTCTGCTGGATGGTATCAAGATTCTTGAGTGTTGTTGGAGCTGTACTCATCCAGGTAAGTGGAGAATATTCCATCACACTCCTGACTTGTGCTTTGTCGATAGTGGGCAGGGTTTGAGTAGTCAGGAGGTGAGTTATTCGCTGCAGAATTTCCAGCTTCTGACTGATCCTTGTAGCCACAGTATTTATATGGCTAGTCCAGTTCAGTCTCTGGTCAGTGATAAATTCCAGGATGTTGATGGCAAGGGATTTAATGACAATTATGCTATTGAGTGTGAAAAGCGAGATGGTTGGCTTCTCTCTTGTTGGAAATGGTCGGTGCCTGGCACTTGTGTGGCATGAATATCACTTGTTACCGTATTAGCACAAGACAGAGTGGTGTCCAGATCTTGCTGCATATGGACATGGACTGCTTCATTATCTGAAGCATCACAAGTGGTGCTGAACATTGTGCAATCATCTGCAAAATGCATACTTCTTACTTTATGATGGAGGGAAGGTCATCGATGAAGATAGCTGACCCCAGTTCACTGATAGTTGGGCAGTCAATATGCCGCAAAATAAGCATTTACATCGACACGACGGCAGTGCAATTTTTGACACAGCTTCTCCCTACAGAGTTTTCTGTAAATACGATGGCCAGTGGTAGAAGGACTGGACAAAAACATTGTCGTCCTATTTCTTGGTCAATCAGTAAAGGCACCCTGCTGCAGTTTGCACTCTGTGGAAACTATTTTGAACTTGACTCAAAGAAGAAATTGATAGAGATTTAGCCACTCATTGAATATTGAGTTTCCACTCAATAAAAATTAAGCGAGATGTATTATCAGCAGCTGATCACTGTTGCTGTGTTACACAGTCACCCCAAGTCAACTTTTCCTTTTAGTACTCTTGTGGGATGCAAGCTTCACTGGCAAGGCCAGCACCTACTGCACATCCCTAATTTTTTGATTTGGTTTATTACTGTCACAGGTTTTGGGATACAGTGCATAGTATTGTTTCTTGCACGCTCTACTGACAAAGCATACCGTTCATAGACTACATAGGAGAGAAGGAAAGGAGGCAGTGCGGAATATGGTGTTGCAGTATTAGATAGTGTAAAGCGAAAGCTCAGCTTAATTTAGAATAGCTCCATTTAAAAGTCTGATGGCAGCAGGGAAAAAGCTGTTCTTGAATTGATTGCTACACGATTGAAGAATTTTGTATCTTTTTTCCCGATGGAAGAAGGTGGAAGAGAGGATGTCCAGGGTGTGTGGGGTCCTTAATTATGCTGGCTGTTTTTTTCCTGAGGCAGCGGAAAGTGTAGATAGAGTCAATAGGTGGGAGGCTGGTTTGCGTGATGAACTGCACTCAGTCAAATACTGTTGCTTCTACCATAATGAGATACTGCCCTGATCAAGACAGCAAGAAACTACAAAGGGTCATGAACGAAGCTCAGTCCATCATTCAAGCCAGCCTCCCACCCACTGACTCTGTCTACATTTTCTGCTGCCCTCGGAAAGCAGCCAGCATAATTAAGGACCCCACGTATCCAGGGCACACGTCTTCCAACTTCTTCTGTTGGAAACCTGATACAAAAAGAGAACAGCTTCTTCCCTGCTGCCATCAGATTTTTGAATGAACCTACCTTATATTAAGCTGATCTTTCTCTACACCCGAGCTATGACTGTAACACTGCATTATGCACTCTCTTCTTTCCTCCTTCCCATGTACTCTATGAATGGTATATTTCATCTATATAGTGCACAAGAAACAATACTTTTCAGTGATCATAATAAATCAAATCAGTAAAATAAAGTTATGATACATTGTGGGCCTGAGAATTGCCCTGCTCTGCTTGTATCCACCTCACTCATGATTGTTAGTTCAATCTACACTAGCAAAGCATTGTGAGACCAATTGAGAAGATTATAAGAAGCTTTTGCTGCTGTGAAGTGTCAGGAAATAAGGTCATTCTAAATAGTTTAAGGTTATGTAGAAGTTTGAATGTACATGGCAATCCAAGGTAAGAATATGGGAAGGAGAGGTTGAAATCCTGGAAGTGGACCCTTGGTAAAGGCATTGGAGAGAAGATTCAGGAGAAAATTCTAAAGCATGTTTTCTGAAGAATAGAGTTTGGAAATACTTGTGTAGGGGTCAGAGTTCCAGTGGGGCCAGTTGGCTCACAGTAGAACAAGCATCTGGGACGGGAGGGGGGCGGGGTGTGGTTGAATTTGATAAGAAGTCACAAATGTTGTGTTGGATGGTATCTGGCACTTGCTTTCAGAGAATGGAGTGTCTGGCCATATTTTTCCTGATGCTTTAAATGATTGTGTACTTACTGAAAACATCACAGTTGCAGATACGTTTTGTAACTTGTCTTATCCTTTAAAATCTGTGTACATCTGTGAAGAGTTCATTAAATCCCTACAGTGCAAAAGCGGTCATTTAGCCCATCAAGTCTGCACTGACTCTGACAGAGCATCTTACTCAGGCCCTCTTCTCCACCGCCCCACATATTTGCCATGGTTAATCCATCTAACCTTGGGACATTAAGGGGCAATTTAGCATGGCCAGTACACCTAACCTGAACATCTTTGGACTGGAGGAGGAAACCGGGGAACCTGGAGGAAACCCACGTAGACACAGAGATAACATGCAAACTCCACATAGACAGTGACCCGAGGACGGAAGTGAACCCGAGTTCCTGGCACTGTGAGGCAGCAGTGCTAATCACTGTGCCACCATGCCAGCCTGGTGAGGTGAAGTTGGGTTGTGAACATAAGAACATAAGAACATAAGAAATAGGAGCAGGAGTAGGCCATCTAGCCCTTCGAGCCTGCCCCGCCATTCAATAAGATCATGGCTGATCTGTTGTGGCTCAGTTCCACTTTCCCGCCCTCTCCCCATAACCCTTAATCCCCTCTCTTATCAAGAACCCATCAACCCGCTTCTTAAAAATATTTAGCGAGGCAGCCTCCACCACTTCAACGGGCAGAGAATTCCAGAGATTCACCACCCTTTGAGTGAAGAAGTTCCTCCTCAACTCCGTTCTAAACCGCCTCCCCTTTATCTTGAGGCTGTGCCCCCTAGTCCTACTGTCTTTTTTGAGCGGGAAGAGTCTCTCCACCTCTATCCTATCCATCCCATTCATCATCTTATACGTCTCAATGAGATCTCCCCTCATTCTTCTAAACTCTAACGAGTACAAGCCTAGTTTATTCAGCCTCTCCTCATAGCTCAATCCCCTCAACTCCGGTATCAGCCTAGTAAACCTCCTCTGCACTCCCTCCAGGGCCAAAATATCCTTGCGCAGGTGCGGCGCCCAAAACTGCACACAGTACTCCAGCTGCGGCCTCACCAATGCCCTATACAGCTGCAGCAAGACCTCCCTACTTTTATATTCAATCCCCCTCGCTATGAAGGCCTTGTCATGTTTAAGAAATGTTTTGTTCTTTTGTCAACAGGTAATTTACTGTCCTACAACTCTGCTCATCCATGCCTCTCAGAAAAACTAAGAGTGACAGCCTTCTGAGCCAAGGTTCATTCTTGGACCTGTCTTTTTTTAATTCATTCATGGGACATGGGCGTCACTGGCTGGCTGGCATTTATTGCCCATCCCCCATTGCCCTGGGAAGACAGTTCAGAGTCAATCACACTGCTGTGGCTCTGGAGTCACATGTAGGCCAGACCGGGTAATGATGGCAGATTTCCTTCCCTAAAGGACGTTAGTGAACCAGATGGGTTTTTCCAACAATCGACAATGGTTTCATGGTCATTAGTAGGTCCTTAATTCCAGATATTTTTCATTGAATTCAAATTTCACTGTCTGTCGTGGCAGGATTTAAACCCGGATCCCCAGCACATTTGCTGAGTTTCTGGATTATTACTCTAGCGATAATACCACTACCCTATTGCCTCCAGTATGAACATCAGCTGTGATTAGAACAGAAGGTGGTCCAGTGAAACTCCTTGCATTCCAGGCACCAGTATTGCTGTAAGATCCACGATGGGTGAAGTACTTCACAATTGTATTTGAACACCAAGCAGCAGGACTGAAACCAAGCTTTGAAGGAAGGGAGGAAAGAATATGTGCTTTTAATAGAGCAAACTTACGCTTCACAAGCTTAAAGAGGTCTCCAGGGGAGAATCTTGTTGTTAGACGTAAAATATTAAATGGTGCAGGACATAATTTGAGCTTCAAACCACAATGAGCGATCAGAGCAGTGAAGAGAAATAATGGTCAAATGATTCTTCTCATCTTCTAAAGCATTGGTGGCCATTCTTTGGCACAGTGGTTAGCACTGCTGCCTCACAGCGCCAGGAAACCAGGTTCAATTTCCAGCTTGGGTAACTATTGGTGGGGAGTTTGCACATTCTCCCCGTGTCTGCATGGGTTTCCTCCGGATACTCCGGTTTCCTCCCACAGTCCAAAATACGTGCTGGTTAGGTACATTGGCCATGTTAAATTCTCCCTCAGTGCACCGAAACGGGCGCCGGAATGTGGCGACTAGGGATTTTCACAGTAACTTCATTGCAGTGTTAATGTAAGCCTACTTGTGACTAATAAATAAACTTCAAGCTTAAAAATAACAGAGAATGCCAGAACAACCCTGCAAGTCTGGCAGCACCTATAAGGAGAGAAAGCAGAGATAATTCTGTGGAATTCATTACCCACAGAAAGTAATGGGCAGAGTGTGGTGCTGTGTGGGGTGGCATGGAGGCATAATGGTTAGAGCTGCTGCCTCACTGTGCCAGGAACTTGAGTTCGATTCCAGGCTTGGGTGACTATGCGGAGTCTGCACTTTCTCTCCATGTCTGCATGGATTTCCTGCGGATGGTCCTGTTTCATAAAGACATAAAAAACTACAGCACAATACAGGCCCTTCAGCCCACAAAGTTGTGCCGAACATGTCCCTACCTGAGAGATTACCAGGCTTACCTATAACCCTTTATCTTACGAAGTTCCATGTACTTATGTAAAAGTCTCTTAAAAGACCCTATCAAATCTGCCTCCACCACCGTTGCTGGCAGCCCATTCCACGCACCCACCACCCTCTGAGTGAAAAACTTATCCCTGACATCTCCTCTGTACCTACTCCCCAGCACCTTAAACCTGTGTCCTCTTGTGGCAACCATTTCAGCCCTGGGGAAAAGCCTCTGACTATCCCCTCGATCAATACCTCTCAACATCTTATACACCTCTATCAGGTCACCTCTCATCCTTCGCCTCTCCAAGGATAAAAGGCCGAGCTCCCTCAACCTATCCTCATAAGGCATGCTCCCCAATCCCGATAACATCCCTGTAAATCTCCTCTGAACCCTTTCTACGGCTTCCACATTCTTCCTGTCATGAGGCAAGCAGAACTGAACACAGTACTCCAAGTGGGGTCTGACCAGGATCCTATATAATTGCAACATTATCTCTCGACTCCTAAACTCAGTTCCTCGACTGATGAAGGCCAGTACACCATACATCTTCTTAACCACAGCTTCAAGCTGCACAGCTGCTTTGAGCATCCTATGAGCTCGGACCCCAAGATCCTTCTGATCTTCCACACTGCCAAGAGTCCTACCATTAATTTTATATTCTGCCATCCTATTTGACCTGCCAAAATGAACCACTTCACACTTATCTGGGTTGAAGTCCATCTGCCACTTCTCCGCCCAGTCTTGCATCCTATCTGTGTCTCGCTGCAACTTCTGACATCCCTCCAGACTATTCGCAGCACCTCCAATCTTTGTGCAATCAGCAAATTTACCAACCCATCCCTCCACTTCCTCATCCAAGTCTTTTATAAAAATCACAAAGAGCCCAGGTTATTTATAAAAACCACAAAGAGATTCCACAGTCCTTCTACAGTCCAAAAGCTGGGCGCATTGGCCTTGCTAAATTCTCCCTCAGTGTACCTGAATGGGAGCGGAGTGTGGTGAATAGGACATTTTCACAGTAAATGTAGCGTGTTTGCCCACAGATCTCTGAAAGCGAAGGACTTGTTAATAAAGTGGTGAAAAGGCATACGGGACACTTGCCTTTATCAATCAAGGCATAGATTACAAAAGCAGGAAAGTCATGTTGGAGTTGTATAGAACTTTGGAGAGGCCGTAGCTGGAATACTGTGTGCATTCTGGTCACCACATAAGAGAAAGCAAGTGATTGTACTGGAGGGGGTGCAGAGAAGATTCACCAGGATGCTGCCTGGGATGGAACATGTAAGTGATGAAGAGGGGTTGTGTAGGCTTGGGTTGTTTTCTTTGCAGCAAAAAAGACTGAGGGGGCGACCTGATTGAGGTGTACAAAATTATGAGGGGCGTGTATAGAGTCAGTAAGGAGAAGCTGTTCCCCTTAGTTGAAGGATCAGTCACAAGGGGACAAAGGTTCAGGGTGAGGGGCAGGTGGTTTAGGGGGATGGGAGGAAGAACCTTTTTACCCAGAAGGTGGTGATGATCTGGAATGCGCTGCATGGGAGGATGGCAGAAGTGGGTTTCATCACATCCTTTAAAAAATATCTAAATGAGCACTTGGCACATCGTAACATTCAGGGCTATGGGCCAAGGGCTGTCAGATGGGATTAGATGGGAGTTCAGATATTTCTAATGTGTCAATGCGGACTTTTGGGCCAAAGAGCCTCTTCCGAGCTGTATAATTCTCTGATTCTAGAATGCAACTGGCTTACGAAGGAAGACTTAGGGATGGGATTTTCCGGCTTCCCCTGGGGACATGTTTTCCAGCGGCAGAGGTGGATTGCCATTGACCTCCAACAGGATCTTCCAGTCCTACCAACATCTATGATATTTTGTGTGGCTCGGTCACCCCACTGCCAGGGAACCATCCACACAGGAAAATCCCATCCTTAGATTGATATAATGCCTTTCACTATTTCTAAGCAATGTACGGCCAACAAAATCCTTTTATTGTAAGCATGATTCTAAGGTAGGTAAGGCAGCAACCTATTTTCAAGATCCGTGAAGTGCTAGTGACTCAGATAGCCTTGAGAGGATGGACAAAGCTTCCACTTGACATCTTGACCTCTGACAGGACAACATTCCCATAGTACCCTGCTTCAAGTGTCAGCCAAGATTTGGGGCTCGGGTCTCTCAGAGCGTGAATTAAACTCCCACACAACCTTCTCACTCAGAGGTGAGAGAGCAACCAGCTAAGGAGCATACAGCACCAATAGCAGGGAGGTGATGGAGTAGTGGTATTATTGCTGGACTGGTAATCCAGAGAAATGTTCTGGGGACCTGGGTTCAAATCCCACCACGGCAGATGGTAGACCTTGATTCAATCAAAAATCAGGAATTAAGAGTCTACTGATGACCGTGAAATCGTTGTCGATTATGGTTTTACAAAAAATACCCATCTGGTTTACTAATGTCCTTTAGGGAATGGAATCTGCCATCTTTACTCAGTTTGAGCTACGTGTAACTCTGGACCCACAGCAACATGGTTGGCTCAGAAATACCCTTTGAAATGACTGAGCAAGACGCTCAGTTCAAGGGCAATAAGGGACGGGCAATAAATGCTGGCCCTGCCCACATCCCAAAATGACTATAACATTTAAAAAAAATAACAATTTCCTGTCGTAAAAACTGTCAACATATTGACTGAACCCGTTGTTTGTGCGAAGTGACAGATTCAAGTGTTGGAAAGGAAGAGGCTTACCCCAAAAATATAAGCAGGAAGGGAGGAACAAGCCAGAGAAAATCTCTAAGACCCTCAGTCGACTGTAGAAGATCCTTTTGCTGATGCTTTAAGCTTTAAATGGAAGCAACTCACCTGTTACAACACAAATATGTATACAGAAGGGGTGAAAGGTTAAGTAAATGTGTTGAATTTTATGGAGGACGATCATGTCAGAAAGCTTCAATTTTCTATACCAGCCTGATCCAATTACTCTTTGATTTTCTGAGGAGATTGCTAATCTGCATTTGTCTGGAGAAGCAGACAGATTTACTTCCTCCGTGAGTCATTATGTCTAACTAGCATCGATCCTCTGGGAATAATTTCTTTCTCAAATACTGTGACTGAATTTGGACTCCCCTGGCAAGCTTCCTCGCTGGTGAATACGGAGAATTTGTGTACAAATTCCCCTTGGGAGAGAGTTGGCTTTTTTTTTCCCCCTTTCTTAATTCAGCCTTTGCCGTCAAGGCCACTTTGGCACTTAAAGGAGTAACACCTCATTCAAATTGAACACCCAAGGTGTGCGGGTTAGGTAGGTTCATCAAATGGAACAGCACGGTGGCACAGTGGTTAGCACTGCTGCCTCACAGTGCCAGGGACCCGGGTTTGATTCCCAGCTCGGGTCACTGTCTGTGTGGAGTTTGCACATTCTCCTCATGTCTGCATGGGTTTCCTCAGCTGCTCCGGTTTCCTCCCACAGTCCAAAGATGTGCGGGTTAGGTGGATCGGCCATGCTAAATTGCTCCTTAGCGTCAGGGCGACTAGCTAGGGTAAACGCATGGGTTATGGGGAATAGGGCCTGGGTGGGATTGTGGTCAGTGCAGACTCGATTATCCGACTGCTTCCTTCTTCACTCTACGATTCTGTCAATCTCTACAGTGCAGAAGGAGGCTATTAGGCCCATTGAGTCTGCACTGCCCCTCCGACAGGGCACCTTACCCAGGCCCATCTTGCTGCTCTATCCCCATAACCGTGCACATTTACCCTGCTATTCCCCACATCTTTGGACAGTAAGAGGCAATCAACAATGATATTGAGAATTCAGTGAGATTGTGCATGAGTGTGCCAGAGATACCAGCTGCACCAACACTAAAAATCTTTACAGCCTCACTGAGTTCCATCATAACCTTAGTCTAAAATCGCAATGGATTTATTCACTATCCATGGTGTCAACCTTTTCCTCCTCACTGGCTGCTTTTCCAAGTTTCTAATCATCAGATAATTAGGGGATACCACACATACATCTGTGGAAGACACAATGAGATCAATTTTCAGTTTGTTTGGTACAGCTGAACAGACCAAATCAGACCATGGGCCACAGCACACTGGCAGACCTTTCTCGGACTTGAGTGCTCAATGGAGCGTAGATCGTGTGACAGCCTCACCACACTACCCCAGTCAGTCTTGCCAGGTGAATGGTCCACAATGGGCAGCCCAATGGCATAGTGATTAGCACTGCTGCCTCACAGTGCCAGGGACCCGGATTTGATTCCCAGCGTGGATCACTGTCTGTTTGCATGTTCTCCCCATGTCTGCATGGGTTTCCTCTGGGTGCTACAGTTCCCTCCCACAGTCCAATAAGTGCAGGTTAAGTGGATTGGCCATGCTAAATTGCCCTTAGTGACAGGGGGTTGAGCTAGGTTAAATGCATGGGATTGAGAGGGCAGGGCCAGGGTAGGATTGTGGTCGGTGCAGACTCAATGGGCCAAATGGCCTCTTTCTACACTGTAGATTCTATGATTCTAACATTAAGTTACTCATCATAAAGTGCAAAGAAACAAGACAAGTGCCAATAAAAATCCACCACACCTGTCCCAGAATCGGGGTGGGCACGGCTTGGAGAACGGAATTCTCCAGTGGTCTCGGGTGGGATTTTACGAGCTTCACTTGAGTGAGACTGTAAAATACCTGCAAAGATCTCCACATCAAACAAAAACAGAAAATGTTGGAAAATCTCAGCAGCATCTGTGGGGAAGAATAGAAATTTTTTTGTCAGATTCCAGCATCCGCAGTAATTTGCTTTTATCTTAAGATCTCCATATCGCCGTGTTATATTTAAGAGCAAAACCTTGTAACACGCAGGCTTCCTGTGCCCAGTGGAAATGAAGCCCGGAGGGCAGGTTAGGACAACATTGCGAAGCTACCACCTGTCCCATTTCCTCGATGTACAGGAGAGTGAAATTGTAGAAGAGCACCATGAAAGACATCAGCACTCTGACAGTACACAAGATACCAACATATACAAAATGTAACTACAGTTAGCATCGTATGGTAAAGGACAAGGATAGAAGAGGAGTAATTGGGGTAAGACCAATCTTACAAAGGGTTAGGGTTAGGGTTAGGATGATCTGGCAAGAGTGGTCTGGAACAGAAAGAAATCCCACAACACCAGCTTAAAGTCCAACAAGTTTATTTGTAGCAAAAGTCACAAGCTTTTGGAGCAGGCTGTCCCTTCGTGACACTCCTTTAAATATAACCCCTTGCACCTTAAACCGATTCCACCTAGTAATTTTTCAAAGTGTGGTGGATGCTGGGACAGTGAGTAAATTTAAGGAGAGTTAGACAAATTTTTAATTGGTAATAGATTGAAGGGTTATGGGGAAAAGGCAGGAAAGTGGGGACGAGGATCGTAACAAACCAAGTTTCCCTTCATAGCTAATGCCCTCCATACCAGGCAACACCCTGGTAAATCTTTTCTGAACCCTCTCCAAAGCTTCCACATCTTCTAGTACTGTGGTGACCAGAATTGAACACCATATTCCAAGTGTGGCCTCACTAAGGCTCTGTAAAGCTGCAGCGTGACTTGCCAATTTTTAAACTCAGTGCCCCGGCCGATAAAGGCAAGCATGCCATAAGCCTTCTTGACTACCTTCTCCACTTTCAGTAGCCTTAATACTGTAGAAGCCCTGGGGGAATATCAAAGTTACAGGGCTGAGTGAAGTAAAACTTGAAGTTTGGGGGTGGTGGAAAGAAGGAGAGAGAAATGAGAAATAGCGTAAGGAGCAAAGAACTTGCAGGGATTTTAATTATGAAAGAGGGGAGGATACTGGGGTTAATTGGGCTGAATGGCCTCTTTCTCTACTGTTTCATTCTATGATTCAATTACTTCAGGAGAAAAGCACAGAATATATTTCTTGTTACATTACATTTAATTCTGAGGATGCTGAATGTATTAACTACAAATGTAAGCAGAGAGTTAAGATCTTTCAAGCCTGGCATAGAAACATGGAAAATTGGTGCAGGAATAGGCCATTCAGCCCTTTGAGCCTGCATCGCCATTCAAATGACCATGGCTGGCCTTAGGATTCTCTAAATCCTTCAGACACCCACCACCATCACTGCTCCGCCCTCGGCCAATCGAACTGTGCCGTCTGTGTTTGATTATCACTGAGCGCTTTTTGCACATCCTGAGGATAGGGAACCTTTCTCCATGGCTGAAATCCTCATGAATGTATGAGCAGCCAAGCATAAATGTTCATAAATGTATTTTAAATAGTTGTAGGTTTGGAGCTGGGTCCTATCTGACCATGACAGATTTGCCTCAGGGTCGTGTGTATGGAATTACAATCACCCTTTGAAAGCTGTGCTGCTATTCATCACCTAGTTCTGTCCCTGCCTCAGCTCATCTGCTGCTCAAACTCTCACCCAGCCCTTTTTTATCTGTACACCCGATATTCCAATGCATGCCTTGCCTTATCATTCACTTTCCATATGTTTCAGATCATCTAAATCTCTGCCGCTCGCATCTTTAATCGTTCCACGTCCAACATTATCCCAGTGCACGCTGACCTGTGAAATAATGCTTCCATTTTAACATTCTCATCCTCGTTGTCAAACCTCCCGCCCCTCTGCCCCCACCCCACTCCTCCTTGATCTCATTCCCTTCCTACTTTTTCAATTTCCTCTGTGGAACATGGGTGTCGCTCGCTGGCCAGCATCCCTAGTTGTCCTTGAACTGAATGGCTTGCTGGGCCATTTCAAATGTTAGTTGAGAGTCAACCACACTGCTGTGGCTCTGGAGTCACATGTAGGCCAGACCAGGTAAAGACGGCAGATTTCCTTCCCTAAAGGGCATTAGAATCAGGTGGATTTTTCCGACAATCAATAACAGTTTCATGGCCATCAGTGGATTCTTTATTCCAGACGTTTCATTGGATTCAGATTCCACCATCTGCCATGGTGGGATTCAAACTCGGGTCCCGGGATATTTGCTGAGTTTCTGGATTAATAGTCTAGTGGTAATAGCACGAGGCCATCTCTGCAACCTCCTCCAGCCCCACAAATCTCTGAATTATCTGCCATCATCATCTCTGGTTCTTGAACGTTCTAGGTTTTAATTGCTCCCATGTTAATAGCCATGATTTTAACCAATGCCCTAGCTCTAGAATTTCCTCACTAAACCTCCCTATCTCTCCGACTCTCTTTCTGAGGTTTAAGATGTTATTTAAAACCTATCTTTTGACAAGCTTTTTGGCATCTGCCTTTGTATTTTGTACAACCGGGTCTAAAAAAGGACGGCACGGTAGCACAGTGCGTCAGCACTGCTGCTTCACAGCTCCAGGGATCTAGGTTCACTTCCCGGCTCGGGTCACTGCCTGTGTGGAGTTTGCACATTCTCCTCGTGTCTGCGTGGGTTTCCTCCGGGTGCCCCGGTTTCCTCCCACAGTCCAAAGATGTGCGAGTTAGGTTGATTGGCCATGCTAAATTGCCCCTTAGTGTCCTGGGATGTGTAGGTTAGAGGGATTAGCGGGTAAATGTGTAGGGATGTGGGAATAGGGCCAATTGTGGGCGGTGCAGACTCGATGGGCCGAAGGGCCTGTTTCTGTACTGTAGCGTTCTATACGTTCTAAAGTAGTTTGATAACACTCATATTGTGGAAGTTAGGTTACAACAATTGTGAGATTTAAAGTTCCATAATTGTGAAAGAAAACTCTGTCACGTAATGGAAAATGATTTTTCGCCAAACACGGTCTTTAGTCAGGCCTTCAGTAAGGCCAACACTGACGTACGCAGGATAAGTAAATACGTCTAAAACCTTGTTTCATAAACATTGCATTCCAGATCAGGACAGCAGGATGAAAACAAAGAACAAGTCACCATGGCCATTATCAAATAGCAAGATATGAGGAAATATTATGCTAATGAAGGATTGGTTTTCTCTTGGATAAGAAGGGACAAAAGGGCTACGCTATGATTGGTGGATATGTACGTCAATGAAAGATGTGAAAAGTCTCTTGTTCCTGATTTGCTGTAATTTTCTATAACTGCTGAGTGTTTCTCTAACCTCAGAACTGCTCCGGTCATCCGGTGTTGGCCGTTGAGTGTTCTCCTTGTGCACAAATAATTAAAGACCTTGAATTGGATTCATGGTATCCAGTGCTGTTTGTGTTAAGAGTCGACTGAGTGAGCCTTTAGGCTGATGATACCCAAGAGAGCGCTAACAGTTTTTGGAGGCGTAATAGTTAGCACTCTGTTTTGGAGGTTCCACCAAGATTTGAACTCGAATCGCTTGATTCAGAGTCCAGAATGCAAACCATTACACCTCCAAAAACTGTTAGTTAGGTAAAGAGTTTGGAGGGTGGATTCTCAGGCCACCCTATGGAGTGTTTAAGAACTGAAGAACATAAGAATTAGGAGCAGGAGTCGGCCATCTGGCTCCTGAAGCCTCCTCAGCCATTCAATAAGATCGTGACTGATCTTTTTGTGGACTCAGCTCCACTTAGCCACCTGCTCACCGTAACTCTTAATTCCTTTACTGTTCAAACATTTATCTATCCTTGCCTTGAAAACATTCAATGAGGTAGCCTCAACTGCTTCACTGGGCAGGGAATTCCACAGATTCACAACTCTTTGGGTGAAGAAGTTCCCCCTCAACTCAGTCCTAAATCTGCTCCCCCTTATTTTAAGGCTATGCCCCCTAGTTCTAATTTCACCAGTCGGTGGAAACAACTTCCCTGCTATTCCCAATGTGAATAGCCAGAGAATTCTGGCCTTGGTTTATTGAAACATCGTCACGGTGGCATGATCCAAACAGTAATGATGATACAAATCAAACAAATAATTCTAGTTCATGGCATAGTCACAGACAATCATTAAAATAATGAGGGAAAACTGCTGCTGGGGCCCAGTGTAGAATAAACATGAAGAAACTTGGAGATTGTATTTGATCACGCTATCTCATTCATTTCATTGGACATTAGCATAATCAGCACAGGAAATTGTGCCTTTCTGAGCATGATGGTTCTAAAATAAACAGTGTACAAGACGCCAGTTGAATCCCAGGATTGAGGGGCGACCTGATTGAGGTATTCAAGATTATAAGGAGCATGGACAGGGAGCAGCTGTTCCCCTCAATTGAAGTGTCAGTCACGAGGGGACACAAATTAAAAATGAGGAGTGGGAGTTTTAGGGAGAATTTGAGGAAAATCTTTTTTACCCAGAGGGTGAACATAAAATCATAAGAAATAGGAGCAGGAGTAGGCCATCTAGCCCTTCGAGCCTGCCCCGCCATTCAATAAGATCATGGCTGATCTGAAGTGGATCAGTTCCACTTTCCCACCTGCTCCCCATAACCCTTAATTCCCTTATCGATCAGAAACCTATCTACCCGTGACTTAAATATATTCAACGAGGTAGCCTCCACCACTTCAACGGGCAGAGAATTCCAGAGATTCACCACCCTTTGAGTGAAGAAGTTCCTCCTCAACTCCGTTCTAAACTGCCCCCCCCTCTTATTTTGAGGCTGTGCCCTCTGGTGGTGATGGTCTGGAATGCGCTGCCTGGGAGGGTGGTGGAGACGGGATGCCTCACACCCTTTAAAAAGTACCTGGATGAGTACTTGGCACATTGTAACATTCGAGGCTATGGGCCAAGTGCTGGCAAGTGGGATTAGCTGGACAGGTCAGGGCCTTTCATGCGTCCGTGTAGACTTGATGGACAGAATGGCCTCTCCTGCACTGTAGGATTCTGTGATTCTGTCATTGATCACACCTCTGTGTGAATGAATCACCATTGTCCCTTTGCAAAAATTGCATTCAGTTCACAGAACCCAGTTTTCCTTTTTGGCAATATGCAAAAAAGTTTGGGAGCTGGAGTGAGGGGGAGGAGAAATCTTTTTCAAATTTCATCGATTGTGATCAAAGCGGATGTTCTGCACCAAAAGGAATTCCCCGCTCGCTTTCACTCTCTCTCGCCCTTTGTGAGTCCTGATTCCCTTTTTGCTATTAAGCATCTTTCTCTGTCCCAGTCTCAAGTTTTTATTCGCTCGTGGGACATGGGTGACATTGGCTGGGTCAGCATTCATTGCCCATCCCTAGTTACCCTCGTTCAGAAGGCAGTTGAGAATCAACCACGTTGCTCTGGGGCCACATGTAGGCCAGACTAGGTAAGGACGGCAGATTTCCTTCCCTAAAGGACATTAGTGAACCAGACGGGTTTTCCTGGCAAATCGACAATGTTTTTATGGTCATCAGCAGATTCTTAATTCCAGATATTTTTTATTGAATTCAAATTCCACCATCTCCATGGTGGGATTTGAACCCGGGTCCCCAGAATATAGAACAGTACAGCACAGTACAGGCCCTTCGGCCCTCGATGTTGTGCTGAGCTATGTCCAAACTATGTCCCAGAATGTTAGCTGAGTTTCTGGATTAATAGTCTAGCGATAATACCACCAGGCCATCTCCTCCCCAGGTGCTGCTTACAGTGTATGATATCATGGAGTGTTGGTTCAAAATACATTGAAAGTACAGCACTGAAACAGACCATTCAGCCCAACTTGTCCATTCAGGCATTTGTACTCCACACAAATCTCCTCCCATTCCAACCACTTCACCTCAACCATTCAGCAAATCATTTTGTTCCCTTTTCCCTCATGTACTGATCTAGTTTCCTGTTGAAAGCATCTAAGTTATCTGCCTCAAACACTTCCTATTTCCATATTCAAATCACTCTGAGTAGAATTAATTCTCCTTAGAATCCCGATAGTGCAGGAGGAGCCCACTTGGCCCATCGAGCCAGCACTGACAACAATTCCACCCAGGCCCGATCCCCGTCACCCCACATATTTACCCTGCTAATCTCCTGCTAAGGGGCAATTTGGTGTGGCCAATCAACCGAACCCACGCGTCTTTGGAGTGTGGGAGGAAACCGGAGCACCCGGAGGAAACTCACGCAGACACGTGGAGAATGTGCGAAGTCCATACAGACAGTGACCTAAGGCTGGAATCGAGCCCCGGTGCCTGGCGCTGTGAGGCAGCAGTGCTAACCATGCCGCCCTTGTTTTCTGATTGATTTAGTGGTAACTATTCCATGTTTATGCTCCCTGATTGTGGAGCCTTCCACAATTGGAAGCCTTGGCCAGGGTTTTGTGGGATTGGCAGGGGTCCAAGCGTGGGTTTTCAGTGCGATTGAGGCCCCGCCCCTATTGGGAATGGTGGTCCTGCCTACTGAAAGCTAACCAAGCAATCAGAGACTGGCAGCTCCTCCTGCCAGCAGGAGAAATAGATGCTGGAGGCACAACATCCACCAAAGGCCCAGGATCATTCTGGGACCTCCAGGCCAAAGGCTAGTGAGGGCAAGGTGGGGAATTGTTGGCAGGGTGGGGAGGTGCAAGGGAGTGGGAGACAAGTGCAGAGAGGGCTGGCATTCAGTGGCCACCCTTTCACCCGATCCTGCTCCTTCATTCAGGTACAGAGTGCCTGACTATGGGGGAGGAGTCCCCATCCTTGGGAGACCACCACCAAACTTGATAGGGTCTATTGGGTGACCTTCCAAGGGTGTGGAAAAGTGTTCCCTATATAATCCCAATCTTGTTTTCTTCTTCATTAACGGGATGTGGGTACTGCTGGCTAGAATGACAAGGCCCTTCCCTCATTGCTCTTGAGAAGCTGGTGGTGAGCTGCTGTCTTGAACTGCTGCAGTGATGGTGTTGATTTGATTTATTATTATTGTCTCATGGATTAACATACGGTGAAAATTATTGTTTCTTGCCCGCTATACAGACAAAACATACTGTTCATAGAGAAGGAAAGGAGAAAGTACAGAATGTAGTGCTACAGTCATTGCTAGGGTGTAGAGAAAGATCATCTTAACACAAGGTAATTCCATTCAAAAGTCTGACAGCAGCAGGGAAGAAGCTGCCCTTGAGTTGGTTGGCATGTGCCCTCAGACTTTTGTATTTTTTTCCTGAAGGAAGAAGGTGGAAGAGAGAATGTTCAGGGTATGTGAGGTCCTTAATTATGCTGGCTGCTTTATTGAGGCAGCGGGAAATGTAGACAGAGTCAATGGATGGGAGCTGCTTTTTGTGATGGATTGGGCTGCATTCATGATCTTTTGTCGTTTCTTGCAGTCTTGGGCAGAGCAGGAGCCATACCAGGCTGTGATACAACCAGAAAGGATGCTTTCTATAGTGCATCTGTAAAAGTTGTTGAGAGTCGTAGCTGACATGCCAAATTTCCTTAGTTTTCTGAGAAAGTAGAGGCGTTGGTGGGCTTTCTTAATTATAGTGTCAGCGTGGGGGGACCAGGACAGGTTGTTGGTGATCTGGACACCTAAAACCCGAAGCTTTTGACCCTTTCTACTTCGTCCCCGTTGATGTAGACAGGGGCATATTCTCCTTTACATTTCCTGAAGTCGTTGACAATCTCTTTTATTTTGTTGACATTGAGGGAGAGATTATTGTTGCTGCACCACTTACACTTAGAGAGTAAAGTTTATTTATTAATCACAAGTAAGGCGTACAGTAACACTGCAATGAAGTTATTGTGAAATTTCCCCATTCACCACAATCCAGTGCCTGTTCGGGTCAATGCACCTAACCAGCACGTCTTTCAGAATGTGGGAGGAAACCAGAGCACCCAGAGGAAACCCACGCAGACATGGGGAGCACATGCAGACTCCACAGACAGTGACTCAAGCCGGGAATCAAACCTAGGTCCCTGGCGCGTGAAGCAGCAGTGCTAACCACTGTGCTACGTGGCACCACATGAGAGAGCTCATAGAAACATATTAAATTCTAATAGGATAAGAGTAGATTCAGAAAGAATGTTCCCAATGGTGGGGGAATTCAGAACTAGGGGTCATAGTTTGAGGATAAGGGGTAAACCTTTTAGAACTGAGGTGAGGAGAAATTTCTTCACCTCGGGGGTGGTGAATGTGTGGAATTTACTACCCCAGAATGTAGTTGAGGCCAAAACATTGTCTGACTTCAAGAAGGGGGCTGAAGGGTGGCAGAGTGGGTGAAAGTCAGCCCTTACATTTGAAAAACGTATTTAAATGCGGTTGCTGTCAGTGGTTCCGGTGAATTTTAAGATTGATGGGAGCTAAAGCAGATCTAAAGTGTGGTTATTTAATATGTTCATATGGATAATTAATACATTCACATTCATAATTAATATATCCATAACATTTCAATACAGAGGCACACTTCTATATTTAATGAATGTGTGAGAAGATATGTTAGAAACAACCCATTGTGAGTTTAATGAATATTTATGAAACCTTCAAGAAAGAAAATCCTGTAAGGATTTTATGATGGCGGGAGAATCATGGCGCTTTTATTTTGCGTTTTTAGTGTTAGTGCAGTTTCCTGTTAAGTGCCAGCTCTACACAAGAGACTTAAGCTTCTTCTTAAAGTGATAATAGAAGGATGTCTGTATAGCAAGTGTGCTATGATAAGTGTGGCATGGAGTAGGGATGACACAGTAAGAAGTCTCACAACACCAAGTTAAAGTCCAACAAGTTTATTTGATAATAAAGCCACTAGCTTTTGGGGTTTGACTTTAACTTTAACCTGGTGTTGACTTTGACTTCAACCTGGTATTGTGAAACTTCTTACTGTGTTTACCCCAGGCCAACGCCAGCATCTCCGCATCATGACTACCATCGTAGGGATGACATGACATACCATGGGTGTAGCATCGTGTGACAAGGTGTGACTTTCGTGACATATTACAGTTAGAATGGCCAGTGTGGCATAGCTGATATGACATAGTGTTGTGCTTTGTGTTAGGACATGCTTAAAGTTTAAAGTTCATTTATTGGTTACAATAGGCTTACATTCACACTGCAATGAAGTTACTATGAAAATCCCCTAGCCATCACACGCTGGCACCTGTTCAGGTACACTGAGGGAGAATTTAGCATGCCCAATCCACCCAACTAACATATTTTTCGGACTGTGGGAGGAAACCAGAGCGCACAGAGGAAACCCAGATATGGGGAGAATGTGCCGACTCCACACAGATAGTGACCCAAGCTGGGAATCGAACCCCCGTTCCTGGCACTGTGAGGCAACAGTGTTAACCACTGTGCCACCCTGCATGGCTTGGTGTAGTTTAGCAAGACATGACAGGGCATTGTGTGGTATGATGTATATGATCTGACAAGATCGCAGCCATGTTTAGACCAAGACTGTTTTGAAGTCTGGAGCTGAGAGGTCTTGGAGAAATGTAATGTCCGTGAACAGGTGAGTAAGTGCTGCTCACTCTCACTGTTGATGCCACCTTCCATCGCTGCTGGTGATCAAGAGTAAACTGGTGAGGTGGCAATTGACTGGATTGCATTTGTCCTATTCTTTATGGATAGGACATACCTAAAGTAAGGTTTATTTTATTAATCACAAATAAGGTTTACGTTAACACTGCAATGAAGTTACTGTGAAATTCCCCTAGTCACCACAATCTGGCACCTATACTGGTCATGCACCTAACAAGCATGTCTTTCAGACTGTGGGAGGAAACCGGAGCAACTGGAGAAAACCCATGGAGACAAGGGGAGAATGTGCAAACTCTACACAGATAGTCACCCAAGGCAGGAATCGAACCCGGGTCCCTGACACTGTGAAGCAGCAGTGCCAACCGCTGTGCCACCGTGCTGCCAATCATCTGGCACAATCACATCAGTTCTTGTCTGGTTGCTGCTTGTGGGGTCTTGCTTTGCAGAACTTGGCTGCCACATTTCCAACATTACAACGCTGGCTACACTTCAAAAGTACTGCAAAGCACTCTGAGATGACCCGAGGTAGTGAAATGTGCTGGATAAGTGTTTGCCTTTGCTGTTTTCTCCATAACATTTGTTGGTGACACTAAGCTGCCTGGCCAACTGACAAATGTCTGCGAGACTGCTAACTCTCAAATGGATGCACATTAATCAAGGGCCGAGACAGATGGATTTTAATGCAAACACCAGGAAACACAAAACAACTGCAACAAGCCTAAAGTCAAAAATATGTTGCAGTGTTTCATCCAACAAATAACCTTGTAGGCGCTGAAGTAAAATGATGTCAAAGTTACTGAAGTATCTTGAACAACAGGTAGCTTAATGAATAAATGGCTTATTGAGATAAATAATTGTTCACAGAGAGCGATGAAAAGGCTCCTGTACTCCACAACTCCAGAATCCAAACAACCAGGGAAACTCCGCGCTCTGACCCTGGAACCGCGCACTCCAACTCAATTGGTTTACTGAGTCACATGACCCGTGGAGGGCTCGCTCCCTTGAAGGGGTACACGACTACAGTTAGCTACAATCCTGAGAGGGTGAATAATCACACAAGCTTAAATATCACATAAGCTGCAAGCTGTATCTCAGTTACGCAGGGAAAGCTATGTGAAAACCACAGGTCTTGATTAAAGCAGACCAAGATAAGAGTCAAGGACCATTTAATTGAACCATGTGCAACTGTAGCTCATGTCGGCCTATGAGAACAAGGTTAATATGGCATTGGTCAGAGGGATAGTTATCACTACTTGATGATAAAACATGTACAAGTTATAACTGGAAACTATACCCTTACGTATGCATGATGTAACCTTAATCAATAACTGTGAGTTGATAGAGATAACTCTTATACTTTGATTGGTATACACAAATTACTCATAATCAAATTTATAACTATAATTACTTGTGTATTCCTGACTTTGGCACTCTGGCTGGTCTCAAGGATTGGATCAGGGTCCTATCACGCTATGGTTGTCAACAAACCATTTTGAACAATTTAGAATTATCATAGAATCTCTACAATGCACAAAAAGGCTATTCGGCCCATTAACGCTGCACCGACAGCAATCTTACCCATGCCCTACCTATCCCCACGTATTTACCCCACTAATCCCTCTAACCTATGCATCCTGGGACACCAAGGGGCAATTTAGCATGGCCAGTGCACCTAACCCGCACATCTTTCGACCGTGGGAGGAAACCGGAGCACACGGAGAAAACCCACGCAGACACAGGGGGAACACGCAAACTCCACACAACCAGTGACCCAATCTGGTAATCGAACCTGGGTCTCTGGCACTGTGAGGCAGCAGTGCTAACCACCGTGACACCTCTGTGATTTTGTCTGGATGCTTGAAGGTGAAATGATAGTTTTAACTACATCAACAGGAGAAACATTGTGCGAGCCCAAAATAAATACAGAAAGAGGATCTGATATCACTGGATTGCAATTATGCAACACCTAAAGGAAAGAAGAAGAGAACAAGGACTGTGCTTAGTATTCTTCTCTGATAAATTGCAGAGAGTACTCCATAATTGGCCTGATTTTGATTATCTCAAGTCCATTATGTGTAGAAGCACCGTAATAAGAAATCGAGTTCTTGGTATTAATTGATCCTGGACTTTGTAAACACTCACCCAAGTGAAACACAAGCAGATAATCACATTTACTTTAAACGTAGACTGCTCTCTTTCCCTTTCCCTTTTATCTTGCCTAGAACTAACTAAGAGAGTTTCTGTGGAATTCAGGATCTTGCATCAATGTGCTCTTTTGTCTCATGTTTGCAATTCTACATTGAAGGTTATTGATTGTTCATCTGGCAATTGTTTGTTATCGAGCAGCCTCTTCTTCCAGTTCCTGCCTCTTATTTCCTGATTTCATGCCAGGGATCACAAAGCAGGAGCATGGTATCCAGGTTTTGCTCACTTTAATTGT
The DNA here is from genome assembly GCF_965287045.1 of Carcharhinus amblyrhynchos. Taxonomy (NCBI): domain Eukaryota; kingdom Metazoa; phylum Chordata; class Chondrichthyes; order Carcharhiniformes; family Carcharhinidae; genus Carcharhinus; species Carcharhinus amblyrhynchos. The sequence goes on along the minus strand of NC_137328.1, from coordinate 117,873,947 downwards.
CTGCCCAGATGCTGCATGTGGTATAAAGGCTCCTTCCAATTCGTGGCTCAGCAAGCAGGTCGAATTTACAAGTGGGAGCCTTGAAGTAATACTGAAAACATGCATGAGTGATGGGTTAAGGCAGGAGGGTAAGGTGACACAGACCCTGACTTATGAACATACTAAAAGCAATCTTCGAAAATTGTACAGCCAAAGTGAAATCTTGCCCACCAGCAAGGACCAGAAGGCTGAATGGCCTCCTTCAAACAAAGAGGTTAAACAAATAAAGTCCAACAGGTTTATTTGGTAGCATGAGTTTTCGGAGCATAGCTCCTTCTTCAGATGAGTGAAGAGTTGTGTTCACAAACAGGACATACATAAACACAGACTCAATCTACAAGTTATTAGTTGGAATGCAAGTCTTTACAGGTAATCAGGTATTTACAGGTACAGACAATGCAAGAGGAGAGAGGGTTAGGTACAGGTTAAAGAGGCATGAATTGTCTCAAGCCAGGACAGTTAGTGAGATTTTGCAACCCCAGGCAAGTCGTGGGGATTACATATAGTGTGACATGAACCCAAGATCCCAAGGTCGCTATCGTGTGTGGAACTTTGCTGTCAGTTTTTGCTCAGCAATACTGCATTGTCATGAGTCGTGAAGGCTGCCTTGGAGAATGCTTATTTGAAGATCAGAGGCTGAATGTCCTTGACTGTTGAAGTGTTCCCCAACAGGAAGAGAACATTCCTGCCTGGTGATTGTTGAGCAGTGTTCATTCATCCGTTGTTGTAATGTCTGCATGGTCCTGCCGATGTACCATGCCTCGGCACATCCTTTCCTGCAGCATATCAGGTAGACAACTTTGGCCGAGTCACAAGAGAATATACCGTGTACCTGGTGATGCTGTTCTCACATGAGGTGATGACATCCATGTCGATGATCTGGCACATTTTACAAAGGTTGTGAAGGCAGGGTTGTGTGGTGTCGTGGTCGCTTAATCCTCTCTCCACTTGCATTGTCTGTACCTATAAAGACTTGATTACCTGTAAAGGCTCCATTCTAACCATTACCTTGTAAATTGAACCTGTGTCTATGTATGTCCTGTTTGCGAACACAAATCTTCACTCACCTGATGAAGGAGTAACACTCCGAAAGCTCGTAGTACCAAATAAACCTGTTGGACTTTAAGCTGATGTTGTGAGACTTCTTACTGTGCCCACCCCAGTCCAACGCTGGCATCTCCACATCAAAGAAGTTAAAGTTAAAGTGTGTTTATTAGTCACAAGTAGGCTTACATTCACAGTGCAATGAAGTTACTGTGAAATCCCCTAGTCGCCACACTCCGGCGCCTGTTTGGGTACACTGAGGGAGAATTTAGCATGGCCAGTTCACCTAACTTGCACATCTTTTGGACTGTGGGAGAAAATGGGAGCGCACAGATACGGGGAGAATATGCAAATGCCACACAGACGGTGACCCAGGAATTGAACCCGGGTCCCTGGCGCTGTGAGGCAGCAGTGCTAACCACTGTGCCACCATGCCATATTATTGCAAACGTGTATTTTCTTTTACCTCATTTTTGTCATGTTGAGATAGAATTTGCTATCTTTCAATTCCGAGCTCAAGCTCCTGGGTGGAGGTCTAAAAATAGCAACAAATCTTCAATAATTTCCTTTCTAATTTGCCCGGGGATTCTGGAATCAATGCCATATTGACTCTTCCATCGGATCTAGATTCCTAAGGCAGAAGCTGGAATTTATCTGCAGAATTCCTTTGTGGATAAGGTTTGCTTGATACATTGGCTATTTCCTCAAAGGATTTTGCTGTCCTTTAAAACTCCCTCCCGTATTTAAAAGTCTAGTGCGGCTGGAACTTGGGAAGCCCATTAAGAGAGCACTGGAGGAGGTAACAGTAACAGCAGATGGACTGGCACAGGGGCAGAGATAAGCAACAGGAATATTAAAGTGACAGAAGTTGGTGGTCTTTCTTATTAAGAGTATATGCGATTGGCAGCTCAGCTAAGGGTTGAAAGATCCCGGTTGAGGCTGTCCTCACTGGCTATCGTTGATCACCAAATTCCAAATGCATGAGCCTTAACTGGGATCTTGGTTCACGTCACACTACATGTAACCCCCAACATACTGCCTGCATTTGCAAAGTCTACTAACTGTCCTGGCTTGAGACAATTCACACCTCTTTAAACCGTGATTATCCCTCTCTCCATTCACACCGTCTGTACTTGATTACCTGTAAAGACTTGCATTCTAACCATTCTTCACGTTCCAATCTGTAATTATCTTGCAATTGTGTCTTTACCTCTATATACCGTGTTTGTGAACCTATCTCCACTCACCTGATGAAGGGGTCAGCGCTCTGAAATCTCATGATCCCAAATAAACCTGTTGGACTTTAACCTGGTGTTGTGACACTTCTTACTGTGCCCACCCTAGTCCAACGCTGACATCTCCACATCATATGTAGCAAGACCTGGACCATATACAGGTTTAGGCTGATAAGTGGAGTGTAACATTCACATCACACTATTATCAGACAATGACCTTTTCCAATAAGAGAAAATCTAATCACCTCCCAATGACATTCAACTATATTGCTATTGCTGCACTCCACAGTATTCTGGGGGTTATTATTGACCAGAAACTAAACTAGACAATGTCAGAGCTTGGGAATTCTATAGTGGGTGGCACAGTGACACAGTGGCTAGTACTGCTGCCTCACAGCAGCAAGGACCCAGATTCAATTCCCGTGTTGTGTCAGTGTCTGTGTGGAGTTTACATGTTCTTTCCATATCTACGTAGGTTTCCTCCCAGTCTGATAGACATGCTGGTCAGGTGCATTTTCCATGCTAAATTCTCCCTCAGTGTACGCCAACAGGTGACAGAGTGTGGCGACTGGGGGATTTTCACAATAACTTCATTGCAGTGTTAATATAAGCCTATTTTTGACACTAATAAATAAACTTAAAAGAATAAACTTAAAGCAAAGCAAAATGATGCAGTTGTGATGCACTGGTAATTAAATCAGAGTTAAATATGCAATCAATTTCAAGATATCCAATGATGGATTTATGGACCTGCTGTAGACAAATAAAGGCATCTTAAATGATGTTTGCACTTGCTGCTTTAAAGTCCTGCTTGTCCTGGACCATGACGATGACTCTTGGCATGGCTTCAGCTTTGTGCTTCCTTGGCACGCACAGGGAGCATTATATATTGTGGTTGGCTCCAAATCACAATATCCGACCAGTTAAGGTCATGGAGGGAAGGGGCATATGCTCAATCCACTTATTTTTCTAGGAGTTCAAGGGTTTTGAACCAGCAGCAGAGAAGGAACAGCAATATAGTTCCAAGTCAGGATGGTGTGTGGTTTGGAAGGGAACTTGCTGCTGTTGGTGTTCCCACATGCTGGTTACCTTTATACTTCTAGGTGAGGCAGCAGAGTGGCACGGTGCTCCAGTTTCCTCCCACAGTCTAAAGAAGTGCAGGGTAGGTGCATTGGCGATGATAAATTGTCCCTTAGTGTCCCGGGATGTGTTGGTTAGAAGGATTTGTGGGGTAAATATGTGGGGTTACGGGAATTGGGCCTGGGTGGGATTGTTATTGGTGCAGACTTGATGGGCCAAATGGCCTCCTTCTGCACTGTAGGGATTCTATGGATTCCATGGTAGAGGTCACGGGTTTGGAAGGCGCTATCGAACAGCCTTGGGGAGTTGCTGCAGTGCATCTTGTCGAGGGTGCACACTCCTGCCACTGTGCTTCACTGCTGGAGAGAATAGATATTGAAGGTTTTGGATGGAGCAACAATCAAACTGGCTACTTTGTCCTGGATGAACCCCTACAGTACAGAAGAAGGCCATTCGGCCCCTCAAGTGTAAACCAATACAATCCCACCCAACCCCTACTCCCGTAAATCCACATGTTTACCCTGCTAATTCCCGCTAACACTAGGGTCAATTTAGCATGGACAATCTGCCTAACTCGCACATCTTCGGAATGTGGGAGGATACCGGAGCACCCGAAGGAAAGTCATGCAGACATAGGGACAAAGTGCAATCTCCACACAGACAGTCACTCAAGGTTGGAATTGAACTTGGCGCTGTGAGGCAGCAGTGCTAACCACTGTGCCATCCTGCTGCCCATGGGTGGTGTCAAGTGTTGTTGGAACTGCATTCATCCAGGCAAGTGGAGAGTATTCCATCATTCCTGATTTATGCCTTGTAGATGGTGGACAGGCTTTGGGTTGTCAGGAGGTGAATTACTCAGTCAATCTAGCCTAATCCAAGATGTTCTGTCAAAATGTTTATTCCACAACCAACATCTTTGGAGCAGTTTATCTGGGCATTATCACATTGCTCTATATGGGAGCTTGCTGTACAGTGTTCTCCATAATACAAGAGCAAGTACATGTCAGAAGCATGTTATTGATTGAAAAATGGATAAATGCCAGCCTTTTTCTTTCTCTGGTTTTCCGTTGCTGGTAAAGAGCCAACCTTAACTTTGTCCAAGCAAACACTTTGGGGGGAGTTTCCCCATCCCTCCTGCCACGGGAGATGGAGCGGATGTTGACCTTGGGCAGGATTTTCCGGTTTTTGAGGCGAATTCGGATGGATAATCCCGCCCTTTTTCTTTTCTAAAAAAGCGTCTTTAAACGCTTCGGGTGGGATTCTGCCAAAAAAATTCTAAGTGTTGAATTCACGTAAAAATTGGAGTAAATCCAATTCTTTCAGTGGGATTTTCACAATGATTCTCCTACATTCTGTGTACTGCAGAGCGCACAAGTGCAAATATCATTAAAAAGCTGGGGTGGGGTCTATTCCCGCTGGAAAGGCCGACAGCAAAGCGCTGAGTGGGCCACTGCGCATGCGCTGATCTGTCAGAGCAGAGATCGGCACATGCGCAGTAGCCCCATACTGCCGGCTTCCCAATCGCTGGTCAGCTCAATCGCTAGCCAATTCCATGACCCCACATTGCTACCCCGTCCAATCTCTCAATGCTCTGATTGTTGGCCTCCCGGACTTGTCCGGCCCAGCCTTGACCGTCCCTCCTCCCCCAACCCGCCTTGATCTCCCCCGACCCCAACCCCAGAAATCTCAATCTCCACCCCCACCCACCCACCACTCTGGAAGTCCCACACCCCTTCCCCCTCCGCACCGATCTCCTTCCCCTCACCAAGACCTGCCTCCTGTCGGCTCTGTTCCCCCCAGTGCCCAAGTGGCAACCCCCCCCCACCTTACCTTTGACCTCTGGGGGGGCCTCAATGGCCCCCCTTCACTCCAGCGGGGTCGGGCCACCAATTTCCCACAAGTGGGAAGCTATTGTAAACCCCCATTGGACTGAAACACTCCTGGCTGGGGTGGGGGGGGAGAAGTGGTGGGGCGGGGGGAGGGGGGGGGCAGTGGGGGGAGGGGGTGGGAAGGGGGAGGAGGAGGTGTGAGGGGAGACTCTAGCAGGCCCAGAGATTTCTTTCTCTTTTTCTTCATTCCCCTGAGTTCATGTATCCCATTCTGCCACTAGGATACAGGCTAAAGTCAGCCCCGGTGTTAGATCAGCAATGAAGACATTGGAGGCCCCAGGCATGAGTCCCATTTCGGGACTCTCACCAGATTCATCGGTCCAGTGGGATTTGCATCAGGAGTTAAAACAGCTTCATCCGCTCCTGGCCGGTTCTGTCTGGCACGATCAGGATCAGGCCCAGGGAGTACATTCCAGATTCCCACAACCCTCTGAGTAAAAAAAGAAATTCTCAAATCCTCTCCGAAACCCCCACCCCTCACCCGAAAACTATGCCCCCTCGCGATTGACCCCTCAACCAAAGGGAACAGACTCACCCTGTCCATACACCTTATAATCTTATACACCTCAATCACGCCGCCCCCCCACCCCGTCCCCCAGCCCTCTCTGCTCTAGAGAAAACAATCCAAGCCTATCCAGTCTCTCCTTACAGCTCGTAAAGTCCCTCATCCCCAGTACCATATAATATTCCAGAAATAAAAATGACTCAGATGACAGGGGTAATTACCATGACACTCATGTTAACCTAATAATGATAATAAGAATTTAAACCTGGCAAGCCTTGCCAGGCAAGGAACTCCATTGGAGGGCACTGAGGGGTATTACAAATGCTGGCCTTGGCAGCAGTGCCCACATCCCATGAAAGAATAAAAAATATCCATTCCACAACCTACTCTTTCCTGCACATTTTTCACACTTTACCACTGCCTTCCACCATATTATTTTAACAGCGTGTCAATCCTAACCTTGTAAACGTGTTTTAACTGTTTTATCTGTAAAATAAGTGCCTTTTAAACACTTTCCCTTCTTCTGCTTTCCTTTCTAATTCAGAGGTGGAGGCACAAGCCGTCTTCTAATAAATGAACAAACTGCAAACAGTCTCCAAAGATTCATGTCTTTCCCACATCTCCCCAGCTCAGGAATAATACAAAAGAAAGCATTTGATCTACAAACTGAATGAAGTGAAATATTTTATTAGAAAACAGAAATCTCCAGCAAGTTACCTATTCCCTTGTATAAGCTGACTCTTCCCCATGGGCATTCCCACAATTAAGAATGAGATTTTCCATTCTCCCCACATCCATAGAGCTCAGAAACAAGCCTTTGGCCCTTCTTGTCTGTGTCGAACCATTTTTTGCCTAGTCTCACTGACCTGCACTTGGACCATATCCCTCCACACCCCTCTCATCCATGTACCCGTCCAAGTTTTTCTTAAATGTTAAAAGTGACCCCGTATTTACCACTTTATCCGGCAGCTCATTCCACACTCCCATCACTCTCTGCGTGAAGAAGCCACCCCTAATATTCCCTTTGAACTTTTCTCCTTTCACTCTTAACCCATGCCCTCTGGTTTTTTTCTCCCCGAGTCTTAATATCCCCTGTTTGCATTCACTTTATCTATACCCATCAAAATCTTTTACACCTCTATCAAATCTCCCCTCATTCTTCTACACTCCAGGGAATAAAGTCCCAACCTATTCAATCTCTCTCTATAACTCAGCTTCTCAAGTCCCAGCAACATCCTCATGAACCTTCTCTACACCCTTTCAACCTTATTTGCATCCTTCCTGTAACTAGGTGACCAAAACTGTACACCAATGCCTTCTATAACCTTGTAAAAAGTCTGACAACACCAGGTTTTAGTCCAACCTATTTATTTGATAATATACTCGCAAGCTTTCGGGTTAGCCCCTTCGTCAGGTGAATGGAGAGTTCTGGCCTCAGACAGAGCATATAAAGCACAGACAGTTTACAGATTACTGATTAGAATGCGAATCCTTACACCTAACCTGCTGTTCAAGACCTGAAGTGGCTGATAATGTGAGTGGAAGGAGCACTGATCACAGTTTAAAGAGATGTGTATTGTCTCCAGACAGTACAGTAAGTGAGGTTTTGCAAACCCAGGCAAGTCACGGGGGTTACAGATAGTGCGACATGAACCCAAGATCCCTGTTGAGACCGTCCTCATGTGTGCGGAACTTGGCTATCAGTCTCTGTTCAGCGACTCTGCGCTGTCGTGTGTCGTGAAGGCCGCCTTGGAGAATGCTTACCCGAAGGTCAGAGGCTGAATGCCCGTGACCACTGAAGTGTTCGCCAACAGGAAGGGAACAGTCTTGCCTGGTGACTGTCGAGCGATGTTCATTCATCCGTTGTCGTAGCGTCTGCATGGTCTCCCCAATGTACCATGCTTCGGGACATCCTTTCTTGCAACGTATCAGGTAGACAATGTTGGCCGAGTTGCAAGAGTATTTACCATGTACCTGGTGGACGGTATTCTCACGTGTGATGATGGTATCCATGTCGATGATCCGGCATGTCTTGCAGAGGTTGCTGTGGCAGGGTTGTGTGGTATTGTAGTCACTGTTCTCCTGAAGGCTGGGTAGTTTGCTGCGAACAATGGTCTGTTTGAGGTTGTGTGGTTGTCTGAAAGCAAGAAGTGGGGGTGTGGGGATAGCCCTGGCGAGATGTTCGTCTTCATCAATGATATGTTGAAGACTCCGGAGAAGATGTCGTAGCTTCTCCGCTCCGGGGAAGTACTGGACGACGAAGGGTACTCTGTCCACTGTGTCCTGTGTTTGCCTTCTGAGGAGATCGGTGCGGTTTTTCGCTGTGGCGCATCGGAACTGCCGATCTATGAGTCGAGCACCATATCCTGTTCTTATGAGGGCATCTTTCAGGGTCTGGAGGTGTCTGTCACGATCCTCCTCATCTGAGCAAATCCTGTGTATACAGAGGGCTTGTCCATAGGGAATGGCTTCTTTAACATGTTTAGGGTGGAAACTGGAGAAGTGGAGCATTGTGAGATTGTCTGTGGGCTTGCGGTACAGTGAGGTGCTGAGGTGACCGTCCTTAATGGAGATGCGTGTGTCCAAGAATGCAACTGATTCTGGGGAATAGTCCATGGTGAGTCTGATGGTGGGGTGGAATTTGTTGATATCATCATATAGTTGTTTCAGTGATTGTTCACCATGAGGCCAAAGGAAGAAAATGTCATCGACGTATCTAGTGTACAGCATCGGTTGAAGATTCTGTGCAGTGAAGAAGTCTTGTTCGAACCTTACTATAACACTCCAACTTTTACACTCAATACTCCGATTTACAAAGACCAATGTACCAAAAGCATCCCATAGTATGTTTTCTGGCAGTGGGGGACAGCTCACCACTGGCCGCCAGTGGGATTTTCCAGTCCCACGTGCTCTACCTGCCATAAGGTGGGGGGGTTGGTGAGGGAGTCACCATTGGCGGGACTGGAAAATCCCGCTGGTGGGAAAGTGATGGAAAATCCCACCCGACATGGTTCAGCCAGTAGGTGAAAGATTGTGTTTTCAAATCTTGTCACCGTACACTCGCCTCACTCACCACATTCATTCTTCAAAGTAAGGTTGATGCTCGCAGTACAGCATAGTCAGAAGTGCCATTTTTTTGGATGAGATGTCAAACCCAGAACCTGTTTGCCCCCTCAGATCATGTAAAAGATTGTACAGCGGATAACATAGAGCAGAGGATTTATTCTTGATGTCCTGGCCAATATTGCTAAGCAGAAATTGACTCCCACACTTGCTGCATTGCAAGTGACTGCGCGTTTAAACTACATGATTGGGTGTAAGATGCTTTGAGATGTCTGGTGGTCATGAAAGACACCACACAAAGGCACATTGCTTGTTGCATGGTTGATTATCAGTGTTGGGTGATCTGAGATACATGGTCTATACATATTGGCTAGAACTCTACCATTTCGCCTGCCCTGGAATCCGCCTGTGTTGAGGGTCCCACAACGGAAATCTTGGTTGGCCTCAAGTGGGATCTTCCATTTCTGCTTGAGCAAGGCTGTAAAATCCCACCCATTGTATCAGTATTGAATATATCCAAATTGGACCTGTATCAGCGTCAGTATTGAACATACCAATATTCAGTGGGGAGGCAGTGGTATAGTCATACTGTCATTGGGCTAATAATCCAGAGATCCAGGATATTGCTCTGGAGATCCAGGCTTGAATCCCACCATGTGAAATTTGAATTCAATAAAGTCTAATAATGAGCATAAAACCATTGTTGATTGTGATAAAAACTCAACTGGTTCATTGATGGCAAGGAAATCTTCCGTCCTTACCTAGTCTGGCCCACGTATGACTCCAATGTGGTTGACTCTTAAAATGCCCTCTGAAACAGTCAAGCAAGCTACTCAATTTGAGGACAATTAGTGATGGGCAATAAATGCTGGCACAGCCGGCGATGTCCACATGAAAGAATTTTTATAGGTACTGCAATTGTTTCAAAGTTAGCATTGAGCATATTAACGTTAATTGAGAATCTTGGAAATGCTAGCTTACTGCGCGGTGGAGAGAGAAACCTGAATAACCTTTCAGATCGATGGTATTCCATCAGAGATGGAATATAGAGTGACGATGATGATACAGAGATGGAATACTCCCCACATGCCTGGATGGGTGCAGCTCCAACAACACTCAAGAAGCTTGACACCATCCAGGATAAAGCAGCCTGCTTGAATGCTACCCTTCCACAAACATCCACTCCCTCCACCACCAACGCTCAGTAGTAGCAGTGTGTACAATCTACAAGATGCACTGGAGCAATTCACCAAAAATCCTTAGACAGCACCTTCCAAACCCACAACCACTTTCATCTAGAAGGACAAGGCAGCAGATACATGGGAACACCAGCACCTCCAAGTTCCCTTCCGAGCCACTCACCATCCTGACTTGGAAATATAAAGGCAGCTCACCGCCACCTTCTCAAGGGCAACTGGGGACGGGTAATAAATGCTGGCCAGCCAGCGATGCCCATGTCCCACAATTGATTTTTGTTTTAAAAATGAAAACAATGAGAAACGTAACAAATTTTGAGCAGGTGTAGATGAAGCGAAAGGGAAAGGGGCAGGAAAGGAAAGAACACAGGGGACAGTGTGTGTGCATGTGTGTTGGGTGCGAGGGGGTGGGGGGGGAGGAGGTGGGGACAGATAAAGACACCAATCTATTGAAGACTGGTGCTCCAGAACTTGCTCATCCTTTGTGAAGCTGATCCAGTAGTAGTACAGCTGGCTGACAATTACTCAGGTATATCCTGGCTGCAAAAAACATGATGTAGAGATGCCGGCATTGGACTGGGGTAAACACGTAAGAAGTCTCACAACACCAGGTTAGAGCCCAACCAGTTTATTTGATAGTAATCCCACAAGCTTTCAGAAACGGTGTTCCCTCGAAGGTAAGTGTCAAAGGAACACCGTTTCTGAGAGCTTGTGAGATTACTATCAAATAAACTGGTTGGACTCTAACTAACCTTGTACTCGTTGGAGTTTAGAAGAATGAGGGGAGATCTCATTGAGACGTATAAGATGATGAATGGGATGGATAGGATAGAGGTGGAGAGACTCTTCCCGCTCAAAAAAGACAGTAGGACTAGGGGGCACAGCCTCAAGATAAAGGGGGGGCGTTTTAGAACGGAGTTGAGGAGGAACTTCTTCACTCAAAGGGTGGTGAATCTCTGGAATTCTCTGCCCGTTGAAGTGGTGGAGGCTGCCTTGCTAAATATTTTTAAGAAGCGGGATGATGGGTTTTTGATAAGAGAGGGGATTAAGGGTTATGGGGAGAGGGCGGGAAAGTGGAACTGAGCCACGACAGATCAGCCATGATCTTATTGAATGGCGGGGCAGGCTCGAAGGTCTAGATGGCCTACTCCTGCTCCTAGTTCTTATGTTCTTATGTTCTTATGTAACGTGGTGCTGTGAGACTTCTTACTGTGCAAAAAACATGCCAGATCAAATTTGGCCAACCAATTACTGCCCCATCAGCCTCTTCTCAACCATCAGCAAAGTGGTGGAAGTTGTTATTGACAAGGGGCACTTACTCATTAACAACTACACCGTATGCAGTCCCAGATCAGGCCTGCCTCTCAGATGATTTCCCTCAACTTCCAGTTGAGAAAGACTGTTGCGAAAGCTGTTAAATGGTGTGAAGGACCGATCTCTGCCCAAAGGATAGGAGCCTATTGAGAGGTTTACCATCTTCTCAATAGCCGTTTTTCAATTTCAGCCCAGATGCTCGTGTCTGGGAAAAACTCCTCAGTGATGTAATCCCTCCCCCAACCCCATCAAAGAGGATATGGAGCTTGGTTCACAAGTCAGTGAACCAGAAGGCTATGTTAGATTGTCTAAATTCTAAACTATATAGATGTTCATTAAATAATCATACACATGATTCACAGTGTAGTGACCTGACGTGAACAAAGCGGATTTGGTTAAAGAGCTTTCCATCTCAACGGTATATTTAATTCTCACACCAGAGGGCAGTTGATTTTCAATGAAGTGAATGGGCAATGGGTTGATTGTAAATATTGTACAATCTGCCCATCGCCCATTTACTTCATCGAACATCAGCTGCCCTCTGGTGTGAGCATTAAATATACCATTGAGATGGAAAGCTCTTTAACCAAATCCGCTTTGTGGGGAATCCAATATATCCAAATATTGTGGGGGCTGTAACACAGCCTTGCTTGACCCCATTCTGGGTCTTGCAAGTGTCAATGTTAGATCCTCCGCACAGAACAACCAAGACAATATCCTCATGAAGCAATTGTGAGATTCTGATGAAGTTTCTGGGACATATAAATCTTCAGAGCATAATCAACAAAGCCATTTTGATTTGATTTATTATGGTCACGTCTATTAACATACAGTGAAAAGTATTGATTCTTGCGCGCTATACAGACAAAGCACACTGTTCGTAGAGGAGGAAAGGGGACGGTGCGGAATGTAGTGTTACAGTCATAGCTAGGGTGCAGAGAAAGATCAGTTTTATACGAGCTAAATCCAGTCAAATGTCTGATGGCAGCAGGGAAGAAGCTATTCTTGAGTCGGTTGGTATGTGACCTCAGACCTTTGTATCTTTTTCCAATGGAAGAAGGTGGAATAAGTATGGAATGTGTGGGGTCCTTGATTGTGCTGGCTGCTTTTCTGAGGCAGCAGGAAGTGCAGACAGTGTCAATGGACGGGAGGCTGGTTTGGTGGTGGACTGGGCTTCAATCACAATCCTTTGTAGTTCCTTGCAGTCTTGGTCAGAGCAGGAGCCATGCCAAGCTGTGATACATCCAGAAAGGAAGCTTTCTATGGTGCACCTGTAAAAATTGGTGAGAGTCCTAGCGGACATGCCATATTTCCTTAGTCTCTTGAGAAAGTAGAGGTGTTTGTATTACTGAGTTAACTGATTTAGCCAGATTGATGAATCCATAGACAATTCCAGGTGTTGTTCTCGACATTTTTCTTGGATTTGTCTCGCAACAAAGATGGTGTCAGGGGTTCCCTTCGAAGACCTTTGGCCACACTGTGTCCTTGGGGAGCAACATATGAAGAGTAGGTCTATACCAGAATTGAACATACTAACATTACTAGCACTGTGTCAGTTTCAGTACTTAATGTTCTTTTGCTAAACTTTGACCTATTGGACTTGAGTTTTGCACTGGATGTGCTAAAATCAGACCTGTAACCTTTGTCGATTTCGAGGACACCAATCTTGAATCTGGAGGTAGTTCTTATGGTGCAATAACTAGCGTTTCTGCGTCCGAGCCAGAATCTCTGGATTCAAGTCCCAATCCAGGACTTGGCGGCCAAGGAATGTGTGTCCGTAATGTAGTCAAACAAGCTGAGTATCACTGAGACAAAAGCAAAATACTGCAGATACTAGAATCAGAAACAAAACAGGAAATGTTGAAAAATCCCAGCAGATCTGACAGCATCTGTGGAGAGAGAATAGAGCCAACATTCCAAGTCTGGATCATCCAGACTCGAAACATTGTCTCTATTCTTTCTCTACAGGAGCTGTCATTCCTGCTGAGATTTTCCAGCAATTCCTGCTTTTGTTTGAGGCTGAGTATCAACGTTTCCATACTTTCAGCACACACCAATGGCAGGTGGTATGAGCGGGAGAGATTCATATAATTATTAGGTTCTTGATTAAGAAGCGGATCAGGGATTATGAGGAAAAGGCAGGAGAATGGGGATGAGAAAAATATCAGCTATGATTGAATGGCGGAGCAGATTTGATGGGCCGAGTGGCCCAATTCTGCTCCTAAGTCTTATGGTCTTATAGAATCATAGAATGCTACAGTGCTGGAGGAGGCCCATCGGCCCATCGAGTTTGCACCAATCACAATCCCACCCAGACCCTATCCCCATTTACTCTAGTTAGACTGTGTGACACTAAGGGGCAATTTAGCATGGCCAAGCCACCTAACCCACATATCTGCGCGAGGAAACTGGAGCACCCGGAGGAGACCCACGCAGACATGGGAAGAATGTGCAAACTTCATGCAGTGTCCCGGGAATTGAACCCGGGTCCCTGGCGCTGTGAGGCAGCATTCCTGGTCAGCCATGTGACAGAAAGAAATTAGATCCTCAGTCACCACAATCCATAATTCGAGGTTACAACAAGCCTGTAAAAGTGTCTGACTCCTTGGAGGTGCACATGGCTGGATGACTAGCGTGGATCAGATTGGTGCCAACAGCAGGGGTTTGATGCTGTTTGCTTGGTGTTGGTGGGCTGAGTCTAACTTACAATCATAGAATCTCTACAGTGCAGGAGGAAACCATCTGGCCATTGAGTCTACGCCGACTCTCCGACAGAGCATCCCACACAGTATCCCCGTCACCCTACGCATGTACCACACTAATCCCCCTAACCTAAACATCTAGGTACAATAAGGGGTAATTTGGTATGGCCAATCCAACTAACCTGAATATCTTTCAGGCAAAGAAGAATATTAAATCTATATTATCATCTGTATTGAAAATGTTTCATACTCATTGATTGATTAATATAGAAACTAGAAGCAGCAATAGGCCATTCAGCCCTTTGAGCCTGTTCTGCCATTCATCTTGATCAAGATTGACCATCGAATTTAATATCCTGATCCCCCCTTCCTCCCATATTCCCTGCTCCCTTTAGCCCCAAGAGCTGTATTTAATTTCTTCTTGAAATCAGACAATCCATTTTGTCTTCAATTACTTTCTGTGGTAGTGAATTCCACACATTCACCACCCCCTGGGTGAAGAAATTTCTCCTCACCTCAGTTCTAAAAGGTTTACCCCTTATCCTCAAACTATGACTCTAGTTCTGGACTCCCCCACAATGGAACATAACATTGGTTAATTTATTATTGTCTACAATGAAAAAATATTGCTTCTCATGCTATATAGGCAAAACATACTGTTCAGAGAGTACATTGGGAGAAGGAAGGAGAGGGTTCAGAATATAGTGTTACAATCACAGCTAGGGTGCAGAGAAAGATCAGCTTAATTTATGGTAGGTCCATTCAAAAGTCTGATGACAGCAGGGAAGAAGCAGTTCTTGAGTTGGTTAGTACATGATCTCAGGCTTTTTGTATCTTTTCCCCGATGGAAGAAGGTGGAAGAGAGTACTGGATCTATCCCAGTGTCAGTATTTGAGGATATTCATGCTGCAGCTTGATCAACATCTGGATTTGATGTGCTAATATTAGATCTATCTGCATGAGGGTGGCACGGTGGCACAGTGGTTAGCACTGTTGCCTCACAGAGTCAGGGACCCAGGATCGATTCCTGGCTTGGGTCAATGTCAATGTGGAGTTTGCACGTTCTCCCCGTGCCTGCGTGGGTTTCTTCTGGGTGCCCCGGTTTCATCCCAATGTCCAAAGATGTGCTGGTTAGGTGGACTGGCCCTGTTCAATTGCCCCTTAGTGTCATGGAGACTAGCTATGGTAACTACATGGTGTTATGAGGATAGGGCCCGGGTGGGATTGTGGTCAGTGAAGACTTGATGGGCCGAATGGCCTCCTTCTGCACTGTAGGATTCTCTGATCTGTTAAAGTTTTTGTATGGACTTGGTTCTTACGGTTAGAGGATAACCGGTCCCTGGTGGGGCATCCGTTATGAAGAATAACCCTGTTAATGTAGTGTCCCGTTAATTGATGCACTGTTTTAAACTGTATAAAATTTATCTACACCAATAAATCATGGAAATCTATAACTCGGGGAACTTGATGGAGTGGAAAATATAAAACAAAATGCAAACATCTCACCTGTAAAAGATGCAGTCTGCATTTTGGTTCGCAAGACAGAGGAAAAATGATGCCCATTACTAAAGCAGTCAGAAAATGGATAAGGCTCCTTGTTGGAGTGGAGTTGTTCGATCAAATACACCGATTCGTTCTCTGAAGAACAATTTTGCTCCATCATTTTTGAGACCTTATCACCTTGGTGGTCATCTGGTAAGTTGCTTTCGATATGGCAGCAACCAATTTTCACTGTTAATATCCTTCCACAACACAGTTCAGCATAGAATTTGTATGACTCTATGATTCTGTTCACAACATTCAGGGCTATGGGCCAAGTGCTGGCAGATGGGACTAGATGGGAACTCAGGTGTTTCGAATGTGTCAGTATGGACTCGATGGGCTGAAGAGCCTCTTCTGTGCTGTATGAGTCTATGAGATATGGATAAAAGACCAGCAGAGATGGCGCTTTGGCTTCCAATTCTTAGATCTCGTAAAGGTACCAGGAATGCCAAATTCTCAGAAGACTTTGAATGACTTGGAGAGGACAAATTTTGTGTGCAATGACGTCCTGAGGTAAATTTTCATTGCCTTGTTGTAAAACTGGTCTTGCAGATTAACCAACCCTCATTAAAACGGCCTGATTTTCATTTCTATTAATTTCCATAAGGACGCAAGGGTCATAAGAACATAAGAAATAGGAGCAGGAGTAGGCCATCTAGCCCTTCGAGCCTGCCCCGCCATTCAATAAGATCATGGCTGATCTGTCGTGGCTCAGTTCCACATTCCCGCCTTCTCCCCATAACCCTTAATCCCCTCGCTTATCAAAAACCCATCAACCCGCGTCTTAAAAATATTTAGCGAGGCAGCCTCCACCACTTCAACGGGCAGAGAATTCCAGAGATTCACCACCCTTTGAGTGAAGAAGTTCCTCCTCAACTCTGTTCTAAACCGCCCCCCCTTTATCTTGAGGCTGTGCCCCCTAGTCCTACTGTCCTTTCTGAGCGGGAAGAGTCTCTCCACCTCTATCCTATCCATCCCATTCATCATCTTATACGTCTCAATGAGATCTCCCCTCATTCTTCTAAACTGTAACGAGTACAAGCCTAGTTTCTTCAGCCTCTCCTCATAGCTCAACCCCCTCAACTCCGGTATCAGCCTAGTAAACCTCCTCTGCACTTCCTCCAAGACCAAAATATCCTTGCGTAAGTACAGCGCCCAAAACTGCACACAGTACTCCAGCTGCGGCCTCACCAATGCCCTATACAGCTGCAGCAAGACCTCCCTACTTTTATATTCAATCCCCCTCGCTATGAAGGGAAGCATCCCATTCGCCTTCCTGACCACCTGCTGCACCTGCAGACTGGGTTTTTGCGACTCATGCACAAGGACCCCGAGGTCCCTCTGCACCGTCGCCTGCTGCAGTTTTTCGCCACGTAAGAAATAGTCCTTCCTACCATTATTCCTACCAAAGTGGACCACCTCGCACTTGCCAACATTAAATTCCATTTGCCAGGTCCTGGCCCATTCGCCCAGCCTATCTAGATCCTTCTGCAGACTCTCCACACCCTCCGCGCAATTTGCCGTTTCCCCAATCTTGGTGTCATCAGCAAATTTCGACACCATACACTCGGTTCCCTCCTCCAGATCATCTATATAAATGGTAAATAGCTGAGGCCCCAGCACCGACCCCTGGGGCACTCCACTAGTCACCATCCGCCAATCCGAATAGCACCCATTAACCCCCACTCTCTGCCTCCTATTTGACAACCAATCCTCTATCCACGCTAACACCCTACCCCCAACTCCATGCCCCCTGACCTTCTGTAATAACCTCTTGTGAGGTACCTTGTCAAACGCCTTCTGAAAATCAAGAAAGACCATATCCACCGCCTCTCCTCTATCTACCGCCCTAGACACATCCTCATAGAACTCCAATAAATTTGTCAGACACGACTTCCCCTTAACGAAACCGTGCTGCGTCTGCTCTATCAAGCAATTCCCCTCAAGATGCACTCTCTGATTTCATTCGTGGCTGGCCCGTTGCAAGTGAGAACAGAGAATTTGGCATTCCAGCCAAAACTCTCAGTCACACCTCCAGAGAACTCCAGTCGCAAGTGGATGCAAATTTTCAGCCCGGGTATCTTTTATTCATTCGTAAGATGAGGGGAGACAATGGCCAAGTGGTATTGGCCTTGGACTATTAATCCAGAAACTCAACAAATGTTCTGGGAACCCAGCTTCAAATCCCACCACGATAGATGGTGGAATTTGAAATCAATAAAAAAAATCTGGAATTAAGAATCCTCTGATGACCATGAAACCATTGTCAATTGTCAGAAAAACCCATTTGGTTTGCTAATGTCCTTTAAGGAAGAAAGATGTGCGGGTTAGGTGCATTGGCTATGCTAAATTGCCGCTTAATGTCCTGGGATGCATAAGTTAGAGGAATTAGAGGGATAAATATGTGGGGTTACGGGGCTAAGGCCTAGGTGGGATTGTCGTGGCTGCAAACTCGATGGGTCAAATGGCTTTCTTCTGCACTGTAGGGTTTCTATGATTTCTATGAAAATCTGCCATCTTCACCTACTCTGGCCTACATGTGGCTCCAGAGCCACAGCAATGTGGCTGACTCTCAACTGCCCTCTGAACATGGGCAACTAGGGATGGGCAATAAATGCTGGCCAGCCAGCGATGTCCATGTCCCTTGAACGCATAAAAAAAAAATTACTGTTCACTGCTCTTGAAGGTGAGATGTCTACAAGCTGGCTTGTTTGACCCTTTAAGAGTCAGCCAAACATAAATCAGATCAGGTAAGGACAGCAGATTCCCTTCTCTAAGAGTACATTGTTGAAGGAGATTTTCATAATCTGCATGTCAGATGCAGTGTAATGTGGATAAATGTTAGGTTGTCCACTTTAGTGGCAATAATAGGAATACAGATTAGTACTTGAATTAATGTTATTTGAGAGAGGTGGATACTCAACAAAACCTTGGAGTCCTCATGCATCGGTCGCTGGAAGTAAGTCAAAGTAGGCCAAAACATTGTCTGATTTCAAGAAAAAAAATTCAGTATAGCTCTTGGGGCTAAAGGAATCAAGGGATATGGGAGGAACAGGGGTTCAGGATATTGCATTCGATGATCAGCTATGATCAAGATGAATGGCAGCACAGCCTGGAAGGGCCGAAGGGCCTACTTCTGCTTCTAATTTCTGTAACAATTTAATGGTCCAGTGCTCATTCAATGGCAATAAATGCAAGCCTAGCCAGCAATGGCCACATTCCCTGAAGAATAAGAAAACCCATTACCGATTCTGGTATTCGTTTCAGAGTTTTATCACCTGAATTGAGTTGAAATTGCCAAGCTCCCATGGTGGGTTTTGAATATCTCCACATCATGAACCGATGTCTCAGGATGACTAGCCCAGTAAGACAGCCACTACGCTACCGTACATCTGAACCATCATAACACCTATATGCCTGCAAGATTAAAACGTAACGCAAAAAGAGATATTTCAAGCGCTTTACAGCCAATTAAAGTAATTTTGAAGCAAATGCCATGTAATATAGGCAAAGTTCCATTTGCTGCCTTTTGTATATGACTGCATTTTCTGTAAATATCTGTAAGTAGCAAGGAACTAATTAGCTAGGAACTAATTGTGAAGTGTAAGTGTTCCAAGGGTACACATTCCACAGCCGCACTCGGGTCTGATGTGATGTGTACAGACCTGATTCAGTCCAATCCTTCCATCGTAAAAATGAGAATGTTGAGTTAATGATAGAGGTTGGAATTTTACTGGCACATCCTCTGGAGGTTCGTACGATCCCGCCCGAGGCCAATGGAGAATGCCGTTCTCCGAGCCTCTCGTGCCCCTGGAATCAGGGCGGGCGTGCCAGTAAAATTCCGGCCAAAATTTATGATTGTTCCAAGCTTAGTGTGTGATTATTGCAAACATCTTGGAAGCAAAAATACTATGAGGACACAGAGCAATGGCACTGTATTAATCCCTTCCTCAAATCTGTTGAAATCCACCAACAGACTGAGGGATGGGGCATACCAAAGGCAAGTACAAGCAAAAGAAGTGTCTGTCTTGCGTTTGTACCTGTGTCTAATTCCACCCTTTTTATGCTGTTCCCGCTGTAGACAGTCACTTAAACCCCTGAGAATTCCCAGTGAAAAACAACAGCGCGCTTGCTAAATTTCCTATCAGCCGTTCCCTGGAATTCCTAATCTCCTGAGCCTCTCAGCTGGAGAGAAGTGTCCTCTCGGTTGTTAACATTTAAGTAAATAAGTCTGGAAGCAGCGCTCTGCCTGGCAGCACTCAACAATGTAGGTGAATATTGTCTCAAACAATTCATCTCGCTCTATTGTGTCTGCATCAGTTTGTCAACTTGTGGTCTCAGTTCACAATGCTCATTCATTTGGTACCACGGACAATAATGGAGTGTGACACCAGTTCAGTATTTGTGTGCACCCCGTACAATTTACTTTATTGTAAGTTGATTACTTCTCATTTCACTCAGCAAATTGTGTTCCCTGCAATTACTCGAGTGCTACTTCTGATATGATCTTTTCCCCTAATTAAAATCCTTGTTATTGCCATTCTGAGGGCTAATGTAGATCATTATTCTCCATGTATCACAGTAACCCCTTGAGGGCAGTGTATTAAATCAGAAAGGAAACGAAAGCTCAGCGTTTGCGAGCGATGAGCAGTGAGTTGCACGCTGTAAGCTCACGCCAAAAAATTAAGTCGGAGAAAAATAAGCAGGAACACGCACCAGAGAATGTTGCGTTCCGCACTTCAGCAGCCTCACGGATGTTCAGAAGAAGTAGGAGCAGTGCCAGGCCCGTTGGCTCCTCACTGATTTATTTGTGGCCTTGTTGTCCAAACCTGTGTTTTAACCTCTGTAATGAATAAAGACACAAAGTCAACTTTAAATACTTAAACACAATTCCCTTTATTCTGCAGCGACTTAAACAACAGTATAAATACTTGCAATGCATAAACCAAATACTCACTGTCTGTAGCTTAACTTACGGTTGATTTCCACTTGCAATTAAAACCTGGTCAGGATTTTGTTGTGACATGTAATCAGTTCTTTGTCCTTTTCTCCTTCCCGGTGTTATCTCTTCTTTACTCAGAGGGTAGTAAGGGCGTGGAATGCCCTGCCTGCAGCAGTTGTGGACTCGCCAACTTTCAGGGCGTTCAAATGGTCAGTGGATAGGCATATGGATAACATTGGAATAGTTTAGGTTAGAGGGTCATTAGATTGGTTCCACTGGCCGGCGCAACATCGAGGGCCGAAGGGCCTGTACTGCGCTGTAATGTTCTATGCTCTATGCTCTATGATGTGGAAATGCCGGCATTGGACCTGGGTGGGCACAGTAAGAAATCTCACAGCACCAGGTTAAAGTCCGACAGGTTTATTTGGTAGTACAAGCTTGCAGAGTGCTGCTCCCTCATCAGGTGAGTGGGTGAGTGAACTCACCTGATGAAGGAGCAGTGCTCCGCAAGCTGGTGCTACCAAATAAACTTGTTGGACTTTAACCTGGTGTTGTGAGACTTCTTACTATCTCTCCTTCAGAGCTTGGACCCCGAGTTCTTTACACTGCCTTTTTGAACCAGCTCTTTGTGTTAGCAGAGCTAAAACTCTTAAATTTCTTTGGTAGCCAGCCAATGATTTGATCAGAAACCCCAATGGCATCATTCGATTAGGCCAATCAAAGACAGCCAGAATAATGTCATCGGTCACGCCAGGACTCATCATTCCTCAGCCTCTTAAGTGCATATTGTTTACATTCCAATACCAGATAAGGAACACTGACTCCAAATATCCGTACAGAGCCCCCATTTACCAAGGACAAGCTGTTCAAATCTGACACCTTCTGTCCTTTGACAAATTACAGGCCACAGGCCATATGAAACCCCAGCACAGTGGAAACACAACTTTAAAGCCACTATTACCAATATTGTTGTTCAATTATTGTTGCAACCATCCTTTCTCCATCTGTAGCCTTAACTCCATTTTCCAGCTAGTCGATCTCTTGTAGACCAAAGAAAAGAAACACTTCAGGATGTCCCAGAGTAAGCCAGATAATTTTTTTTAAAAAGAAAATCCAGTAATTTCATGATCATTAATGAGTCCAGCTCCTTATTCCACTTTTATCAATTGGTAAAAGTGGAATAAGGGGCAACTAGGAACGGGCAATAGATGCCGGCTAGCCAGCGACACCTATATCCCATGGTTGAATAGAGAAAAATTAAATTCCCTCAGCCACCAAGGTAGCATTTGAACTCAAAACCCTGGGGTATCAATCATCTTGTCCAGTGACATGACTATGATGTTACAATACTCTTCATGGAGGAGACTGCAAACACCTTAGTATCAGAAAGGCATCACGCACTTCTACTATCATTCAAAATACTGCTGCCTATATCTTAGCTTGCAGCAAGTCCTAATCACTCATCAACGATGCGTTTGTTGACTTACATTGGCTCCCAGGCCAGGAACACCTCAATTTTCAAATTCTTGTTCTTGTTTTCGCCTCTTTGCCCTTCCCTATCTTTGTAACCTCCTTATTCATTGCCCCAAAGCCCTCTGAAATCTCTGGTCTCTTGAGCATCCCCAAATCTATTTGGCCAACCATCCATGCCTTGAGCTGCTTGTTTCCTATACAGTGAAATTCCCTCCCTCAATCACTCCTCCTCTTTGCCTCCTTCTTCTCCTCTGAACATAACCGTGCCCTAATATCTCGTGAATCAAAAATAGTTTGATAAGTGCCTTGAGATGTTTTACTACATCACAGGTGCTAAAAGACCATGGGATATAGGAGCCGAATTAGGCCATTCGGCCCATCGAGTCTCCCCTGCCATTCAATGAGATCATGACTCATCTGAAATGATAACCTCAACTCCATTTTATCGCCTTTCCTCATACCCCTTGATTCCCTCACTAATTAAAAATCTGCCCATCGCAGTCTTGAACATATTTAACGATTCAACTCTACAGCCCTCTATGGTAAAGAATTTCACAGATTCACTACCCTCTGAGAGAAGAAATTCCTCCACAACTCCATCACGGTAGCGTAGTTGCCTCACAGCGTCCCGAAACCACCCCGTGTTCAATTCCCGACTAGTGTCACCATCTGTGCAGAGTCTGCATGTTCTCCCCGTGTCTGCCTGGGTTTCCTACGGGTGCTCCGGTTTCCTCCCATGGTCCGAGAGATGTGTGGGTTGGGTGCACTCGCCATGCTAAATTGCCCCTTAATGTCCATGGATGCATAGATTAGCAGGGTGAATTTGTGGGGTTACGGGGTTAGGGCTTGTTGGCAGTACAGACTCAATGGGCCAAATGGCCTCTTTCTGCACTGTTGGGTTTCCATGGTTCTATGATTTCGGGTTCAAATGGGTGACCCTTTACTCTGAGATTATGCCCTCCAGTCCCAGACTCTCACAAGGGGAAACAACCTCTCAGCATTAATCCTGTCAACCCCCCTGATAATTCATACTTGTCTCAATAAGATCACCTCTCATTTTCCAATGAGCACAGGCCCAACCTACTCAACCTCTCCTCATAAGTAAATCCCTCCATACCCAGGATCAACGTAGTGAACCTTCTCTGAACTGTCTCCAATGCCAGCATATCTTAGGTAAGGTAGAAAATGCAACTTGTTGTTGTGAGGAGAATGCTGACTGCAATCCCTTTAATTACTTGATTTGATTTGATTTATTATGTCATGTGTATTGGTATAGAGTGAAAAGTATTGTTTCTTGCACATTATACTGACAAAGCATACCATTCATAGAGAAGGAAAGGAGAGGATGTAGAATGTAGTGTTACAGTCGTAGCTGGAGTGTAAAGAAAGATTAATTTAACGTAAGGTAGGTGCATTCAAAGGTCTGATGGCAGCAGGGAAGAAGCTGTTCTTGAGTCGGTCATTACATGATCTCAGAGTTCTGTATCTTTTTCCCCTTGGAAGAAGGTGGAAGAGAGTATGTCTGGGGTCCTTGATTATGCTGGCTTTTCCAAGGCAGCAGAAAGTGTACTCGGAGCCAATAGATGACTGGCCGGTTTGCATGATGGACTGGGGTACGTTTACAACACTGTGAAGTTTCTTGCGGTTTTGGTCAGAGCAGGAGCCATATCAAGCTGGTCAAAGTTAATTTATCAGTGTCACAAGTAAGCTTACATTAACACTGCAATGAAGTTACTATGAAAGTCCCCTAGTCACCACACTCGGGCCCCTGATCGGGTACACTGAGGGAGAATTTAGCACAGTCAACGTACCTAACTAGCATGTGTTTCGGACTGTGGGAGGAAACCGGAGCACCAGGAGGAAACCCACGCAGACACAGTGAGAACGTGCAACTCCGCACCGACAGTGACCCAAGCCGAGAATCGAACCTGAGTTCCTGGCGCTGTGAGGCAGCAGAGCTAACCACTTTGCCAGCGTGCCGCCCAAACTTGTCCAACCTAACCTTGTATATGTACCACACTAACCCGCAACTGTCCCCCCCATCCCTCGTATTAGTCGTGGGCGTTCTCCAAACTGTCTGTAATACATTTCTATCCTTTCTTAAATAAGGAGACCAAAGCTGCACACGGTACTCTAGAGATGGTCTCACCAACATCCTGTACAGCAGTAGCAAAACTTCCCCACTTTTATTGAATCCCTACAGTGCAGTGCCACCGTGTCGCCCCACACTGTGATGTATTCAGAAAGGAAACTTTGCATGGTGCAAGCGTATAAGTTGGTGAGGTTTGCATATCGCCGTTATTATCCTACTTTTGTGGCTGTCTTAAAATAAATTCTCCACGTGCAGCCCTGTGTGTTTCAGCCAAAGGCAATCTTCCATTAGTCTGCTATTAATGACTTCCTTTATTGCTTGTTGCTGTGGCACTTGCCCCGTGACATGCCTCTTGCTCTCTCTGCTATCTGATACATGGCAGTGTGGGCTGCAGCTCACACTTTGTTTATCTACGCTCGAGATGCAAATCACTCACCTCAGGTCAGCAGTAACAGGCAGCCTCGGAGAATTTATGGCACTTGATGGAATTCAAAACCAACTCACCCTGAGAGTCATTAGTGAGCCTGTAATTGACTTTATTAAGCAATGGTTGTGAAAATAATGACAGAACATTAAGCTAATAAATTCTCTTCCTTCACTGAGCGGAAATCTTAAACAGCACTAAAAGCGGCAGCTGCTTTTTCTATGGTTTTATTCTCTTTTTAATGGAAATAGCCATCTTCACCAACAGTTGCATACAATCCCAACAGTTCCCACCTGCGAACTTAGATTGAATTTGAACTGATTGAATTGAATTGATTTATTATGATTACATGTATTGGTTTACAGTGGGCGGCACGGTAGCACAGTGGTTAGCACTGCTCCTTCACAGTGCCAGGGACGTGGGTTTGATTCCCTGCTCAGGTTACTGTCTCTGTGGAGTTTGCACTTTCTCCCCTTGTCACCCCGTGTGGGTGTCCTCCGGGTGCTCCAGTTTCCTCCCACAGTCCGAAAGATGGGCAGGTTAGGTGCACCCACGATGCTAAATTGCCCCTTAATGTCCCGGGATACGTGGATTGTGCTGGTGACTTTTGGGGCGGCATTGGGATAAGACCATGGACAAGTCATCTCAGCCTGCCCATAATAGACAGAGTCGTACTCCCATTACTCTCAATGTCTACAACTGTCCCCCTCACAGGGCAGCACAGAAGCACGGTGGTTAACACTGCTGCTTCACAGCGCCAGGGACCCAGGTTCAATTCCCAGCTTGGGTCACTGCCTATGTGGAGTTTGCACGTTCTCCTGTGTCTGTGTGGGCTTCCATCGGGTGCTCTGGCTTCCCCCAACATTCTGAAAGATGTGCTGGTTAGGTGCATCGACCTGAGCTGGCGCCAGAGTGTGACGACTAAGGGAATTTCACAGTGACTTCATTGCAGCATTAATGTAAGCTTTACTTGTAACTAATAAATAAACCTTGTTGAAATAACAGTAAAAAGTATTGTTTCTTTCAAGCTGTACAAAGCACACCATTCACAGAGTACACAGGGAGGAAGGAAAGGAAGGTGTGCAGAGTGTAGTGTCACAGTTACAGATAGGGTGAAGAGAAAGATCAGCTTAATCTGTGACAGCACCATTCAAAAGTCTGATGGCAGCAGGGAAGAAGTTGTTCTTGGGTTAGTTGGTACATGACCTTAGACTTTGTATCTTTTTCCCAGTTGAAGAAGGTGGAGGAGAGAATGCTCGGAGTGCATGCGGTCCTTGATTATGCTGGCTGCTTTGACAAGGCAGCGGGAAGTGTAGACAGTGTCAGTGGATGGGAGGCTGGTTTGCGTGCCGGATTATGTTCACAATGCTTAGCCTTCTGAGAAAGAAGGGACATAATTAAGAGCTTTCTTAACTATAGCATGGGTGTGGAGGGACCAGGACATATTGTTGGTGATCTGAATATCCAGCAACTTGAAGCTCTTGACCATTTGCACTTCATCACCATTGATGTAGACAGAAGCATGTCTTCCACTATGCTTCCTGAAGTCAAAGATTCTCCTTCATCTTACTGACATTGAGGGAGAGATTATTGTTATCAGATTCTCTATCTGTTTCCTGTACTCCGTCTCATCATTGTTTGAGAGCCGACCCACTACTGTGGATCTGACCCACTGCACAAGGCTGTTCCTCCTACAGGTTATCGAACAAACTGTGAAGAGAACTGCCTCTCCCTACCAACTAGGTTTCAGGAGAAGGAAAGCTTAAGAGGAATGGGAGGAGACTATCCAGCATGCCTACTCCACTGCGCAGAACCATCATGGCTGCTCATCTGCCTGAACTTCACTTCTCGCCCACTTGCAACATCCCTTTGTTCCCCCAGAGACCAAAGAGCTGCCTATCACAGCGATAAATATATTCATCGCTTGGAGTTTTATCACCGAAACTCTTCCATAGCCCAGGGAAAACCATGACTAATTGGAGGCAGGCCATCACATCAAATGCAAAGTAACCTGCTACACTTTCTCACCTGATGATAACAATCTATTAATTTATTGAAGTATTCAAGAAAAATCAGTGGGCCAGTGAACATAGATTTAAATTACTCAAGAATAAGAAGCCTCGTTTTCTGTCAGATTATTCTTTCTCTCCCCAGGGAGCAAACTTTATCATAGAATCTTCAGTGTGGAAGGAGGCCGTTAACCCATCAAGCCTGCACCGATAACAACCCCACCCAGGCCACACCCCCGTAACACCACATACTTGCCCTCCTCGTCCCCTAATACTAAGAGACAATTTATTATGGCCAGTCAACCAAACCCATGCATCTTTGGACAGTGGGTGGAAACCGAAGCACTGGGAGAAAACCCATGCAGACATGGGGAGAATGTGCAAACTCCACACGGACAGTAACCTAAGGACAGAATCTAACCCGGGTCGCTTGCACTGTGAGGCAGCAGTGCTAACCACTGTGCCACCGTGCCACTCTATCCTTGAGGTTGGGTGTGTTGACTTTTTGTGTGCCTACAAGAGATAGCTGGAATACTTCCTGACTGAGGCACAGATTACAGCTACAGAGAACGGCGAGACCTGGGGCATTTTGTACTATTTTGTTCTGCTTCCTAAAGGACGGACGTACTTGTATTTGGAAGCAGTTCGGAGAAGGTTCACTAGGATGTGTCCTGGGGTAAAGGTCTTGTCTTATGAGGAAATGTTGAGTGGGTTGGGTCGACACTCATTGGAATTTAGAAGAATAAGAGATGATTTATTGAAACATATAAGATTCCGAGGGGCCTTGACAGATTACCTCACAGGGTAATCTCGAACCAGGGGGACTGTTTCAAAATAAGATGTCTGCCATTAAAGACAGAGATGAGAAAGAATTTCTTCTTTCAGAGAGGTCATACTGTTGCACAGTAGTTAGCACTACTGCCTCACAGCTCCAGGGAACCAGGTTTGATTCCTGACTTGGATCACTGTCTGTACAGAGTCTGCACATTCTCCCCATGTCTGCTTGGGTTTCCTCCAAGTGCTCTGGTTTCTTCCCACAGTTTGCAAGGCATGCTGGTTAGGTGCATTGGCCATGCTAAATTTCCCTTCAGTATACCTGATAAGGCGACGGAGTGTGGCGGCTAGGGGATTTTCACAGTAACTTCATTGCAGTGTTAATGTAAGCTTACCTGTGACACTAATAAACAAACTTAAACTTCTCCATTGGTGACCAAGTTCTTTGAGGATGTGAATGCGCTACTTAAATGAAAGGTTTTTTTTCTTTTTTCAAGGCCCTTTCATTTAAAACCAAGGAATGATCAAATTTTAACAATTCCCTGAGTTAAGTACTGATGGCATACGTTGCAACCCTTCATGTGGACTAATACTCTCTGTTGAGAAAGAAGGCAGTAAGTGATGGACTTGCCATTAGCACTCACATCTGAAGAACAAATTTTAAAAAGATGTCTGTCTATAATTGGCAATTATATTTGCACCTGTCCCATCATGCCAAGAGAGATGGATGCAAGTGAGATCAAAAAGAATTCACAAACTGAGAGTCAAGTGGTCTTTAAGCATCAAAAAGAAATAGCAGAATTTTGCATTGCTTGGAGTCCAGAATTTATATTTGATGAACCATTACCCACTTGGAGATTAAAGCATGTACCCTGGAAGGATTGAGATCACAAAAAACTAAGCAGCCTTCTTCATTCTCATTAATTCATGGGATTCAGACGTCAGTGACAAGACCAGAATTTATTGCTCATTCCCAACTGCTCTTGAGAAGATGGTAATGAATGACCACCTTCTTGAAACAGAGCTGTGGGGAGGCAGTTCCAGATTTTTGAATGGCCATATAGTTCCACAATATAGTTCAGGATTAAGTAGCAGGGAAATTTACAGAGGTGATGCTGTCATGTACCTGCAGCCCATATTATTCTACATTATTTTTTATTCACTCGTGAGACAGCATTTATTGTCCAGCTGTAGTCGCCCTGGAATTGAGTGGCTTGCTAGGCCATTTCAGAGGGCAGTCGAGAGTCAACCACATTGCTGTAGCTCTGGAGTCACATGTGGGCCAGACCAGGTAAGGACGACTGATTTCCTTCCCTAAAGGACATTAGTGAATCAGATGGGTTTTCCCAAAGATCAACAATGGCTTCATGGTCATCAGCAATAACACCACGAGGTGCTGGAGTGTGGCGACGAGGGGAATTTCACAGTAGCTTCATTGCAGTGTTAATGTAAGCCTTACTTGTGACTAATAAATAAACTTTAAAACTTTAGACTTTCATCTCCCCTGAAATTTCTGGAGATGTGATGAGTTACTGCATTGCAGCTTATAGATTGTACTTGTTGATGTCACTGTGCATTGGCGGTAGTCAGAGTAAATGTTTAAGATGGTGAATGGACCACATTGTCCTGGATGGTGCCGAGCTTCTTGAGCGTTGTTGGAGCTGCACTCTGAAAGCTTGTGGTTCCAAGTAAACCTGTTGGACTTTAACCTGATGTCGTGAGACTTCTTACTGTGCCCAACCCAGTCCAACACCGGCATCGCCATATCATAGGAAATTTCACGTTTGCTGTGTTGACATCATCTGGTCTATATTTTGTGTATGAAGCTCTAGTCTGTGTTTTTGACTGAAGTGAAGTGGGGCAGCATACTGGCACTGCTACCGCACAGCGTCAGGGACCCAGGTTTGATTCCCAGCCTGGGTCACTGTCTGTGTAGAGTTTGCACGTTCTCCCTGTTTCTGCATGGGTTTCCTCCTGGCGTTCCATTTTTCCTCCCACAGTCCAAAGATATGCAGGTTAGGTGGATTGGCTATGCTACAATACTCGTTATTGTCAGGGGAACGAGCTAGGGTAAATGCATGGGGTTATGAGGATAGGACCTGGGTGGGATTGTGGCCGATGCAGACACGATGGGCCGAATGGCCTACTTCTGCACTGTATGATTCTATAATTAACCAAGCGTTCATTCAATTTTAATTCTTTCAAGGGGGTATTGGAATTTCTTGCAATCATCACACTGACTTCACCTACACACTAAGCTAGGTAAATATGTATTGGTTTTCCAAGAAAGGTACTTCCTTCCTTTCCCAATATCCTGCCCTTCTTTTATTAGCACCAGTGATGCAGTTTGGAATGCTTTATTTCCATACTCACACGTCCAAGTTTCTTTTTATGGGATGTGGGTGTCGCTGGCTAGACCAGCTTTTATTGTACATTCCTAATTGCCCTTCAGAAGGTGGTGGTGAGCTGCTTTCTTGAACTGCTGCAGCCCCTATGGTGTAGCTACACCCACAGTGCTGTCCCAAAGGGAATTCCAGGATTATAACCCAGTGGCAGTGAAATCACAGCAATATATTTCCAAGTCAGGATGATGTGAATGACTTGAAGGGGAACTTGTGGGTGGTGTTGTTCCCATGTCTCTTCTAGACAGCAGTAGTCGCTGGTTACATAAGAACATAAGAACATAAGAAATAGGAGCAGGAGTAGGCCATCTGGCCCTTCGAGCCTGCCCCGCCATTCAATAAGATCATGGCTGATCTGTCGTGGCTCAGTTCCACTTTCCCGCCCTCTCCCCATAACCCTTAATCCCCTCTCTTATCAAAAACCCATCAACCCGCTTCTTAAAAATATTTAGCGAGGTAGCTTCCACCACTTCAACGGGCAGAGAATTCCAGAGATTCACCACCCTTTGAGTGAAGAAGTTCCTCCTCAACTCCGTTCTAAACCGCCCCCCCTTTATCTTGAGGCTGTGCCCCCTAGTCCTACTATCTTTTTTGAGCGGGAAGAGTCTCTCCACCTCTATCCTATCCATCCCATTCATCATCTTATACGTCTCAATGAGATCTCCCCTCATTCTTCTAAACTCTAACGAGTACAAGCCCAGTTTATTCAGCCTCTCCTCATAGCTCAATCCCCTCAACTCCGGTATCAGCCTAGTAAACCTCCTCTGCACTCCCTCCAAGGCCAAAATATCCTTGCGCAGGTGCGGTGCCCAAAACTGCACACAGTACTCCAGCTGCGGCCTCACCAATGCCCTATACAGCTGCAGCAAGACCTCCCTACTTTTATATTCAATCCCCCTCGCTATGAAGGTTGTTTAAGGATCTTTAATGAGTTCCTGCAGTACATACTGTGTGTATACTCAGGGGTAGATTTTCAGATCAGCTACACACAAATTGCACACTCTAAGTGGCTGTATCCAATCGAAGAATTTGTTGCACACAATTTTTCACCTGTCCAGTTTTCCATTGAATCTACAGTGCAGAAGGAGGCCATTTGGCCCATTGAGCCTGTATCGACAACTGTCCCATCCAGCAATCCCTGCAATCCTAAATATTTACCCTCTAATCCCCCAGACATTAGGGTTAATTTAGCATGGCCAATCAACCTAACCAGGACATGTTTGGACTATGGGAGGAAACCAGAGCATTCAGAGGAAACCCATGCAGACACGGGGAGAATGTGCAAACTCCACACAGACAGTGACCCAAGCTGGGAATTGAACCTGGGTCCCTGGTGCTGTGAGGCAGCAGTGCTAACCACTGTGTCACCATGCTACCCCACAGCCACTTGGTGCATTTTAGAGTAACTTTGCAGGGCGCATGCAAATATAGGGACATTTAGGCAACGAGTCTAAATCTGCAAGCAAAATTAGTACCTGTCACTTGAACATTGTTGTTTTCTCTTGTTCTGTATAATATTGGCATCCTTCTATTCCAGACATTAGAAGGAGGCCATTCAGCCCATTGACTCTCTGCCAGCTCTCTGGAGAGCAGTTTAATTATTCCCCATTTTACCCCTGCAGTTGTGCAAGTTTGTTTCCCTCAAGTGCCAATCCAAGATTCCTTTGTAATCTTTGACTGTCTCATTTTCTACCTCCTTGTGAGCAGCAAGTTCTGTATGCATTAAAACATTACTTACGTGGCAAAAAACTGCAGCAGGCGACGGTGCAGAGGGACCTCGGGGTCCTTGTGCATGAGTCGCAAAAACCCAGCTTGCAGGTGCAGCAGGTGGTCAGGAAGGCGAATGGGATGCTGGCCTTCATAGCGAGGGGGATTGAATATAAAAGTAGGGAGGTCTTGCTGCAGCTGTATAGGGCATTGGTGAGGCCGCAGCTGGAGTACTGTGTGCAGTTTTGGGCGCCGCGCCTGCGCAAAGATATTTTGGCCTTGGAGGGAGTGCAGAGGAGGTTTACTAGGCTGATACCGGAGTTGAGGGGGTTGAGCTATGAGGAGAGGCTGAATAAACTAGGCTTGTACTCGTTGGAGTTTAGAAGAATGAGGGGAGATCTCATTGAGACGTATAAGATGATGAATGGGATGGATAGGATAGAGGTGGAGAGACTCTTCCCGCTCAAAAAAGACAGTAGGACTAGGGGGCACAGCCTCAAGATAAAGGGGGGGGGGGGGGGCGGTTTAGAACGGAGTTGAGGAGGAACTTCTTCACTCAAAGGGTGGTGAATCTCTGGAATTCTCTGCCCGTTGAAGTGGTGGAGGCTGCCTCGCTAAATATTTTTAAGACGCGGGTTGATGGGTTTTTGATAAGAGAGGGGATTAAGGGTTATGGGGAGAGGGCGGGAAGGTGGAACTGAGCCACGACAGATCAGCCATGATCTTATTGAATGGCGGGGCAGGCTCGAAGGGCTAGATGGCCTACTCCTGCTCCTATTTCTTATGTTCTTATTTCTTATTTTTCCTCACATTCCCCCCCAGTGTCTCTTCATTGAAAGTTTATGTGGACTGGCAATGCTAAATTGCTCCTTCGTCTAAAGCTTACTATTTATTCCAGCGATTGCTTGGGTACACTGTGGGAGAATTTAGTATGGTCGATGCATCTAACCAGCACGTCTTTCGGACTGTGAGAGGAAACCGGAGCATCCGGAGGAAACCCACACAGATATGGGGGGAACATGCAGACTCCGCAGACAGTGACCCAAGCTGGGAATTGAACATAGATCCCTGGCATTGTGACGTAGCAATGCTAATCGATATGCCACTGTACGGCCTACAGGTTGTCCCAAGATATGTAGGTTAGGGGATTAGCGGGATACATATGTGGGATTTCACAGATAGGGAAGGGGGTAGGTCTGGATAAGATGCTCTGTCAGAGAATGGGTGCAGGCTCAGTGGGCTGAATGGTCTCCTTTTGCACCTGAGGGATTCTTTTGATTTTGATTTGATTTATTATTGTCACATGTGTTAGCATACAGTGAAAAGTATTGTTTCTTGTGCACTATACAGACAAAGCATACCGTTCATAGGGAAGGAAAGGAGAGAGTGCAGAATATAATGTTACAGCCACAGCTAGTGTGTCGAGAAAGATCATCTTAATGTAAGGTAGGTCCATTATGGCAGCAGGGAAGAAGCTGTTCTTGAGTCAGCTGGTACGTGACCTCAGACTTTTGTATCTTTTTCCTGATGGAAGAAGGTGGAAGAGAGTATGTCCGGGGTGTGTGGGGTCCTTGAATTTGCTGGCAGTGGGAAGTGTAAACACAGTAAAAAGTCTGACAACACCAGGTTTTAGTCCAACCGTTTTATTTGATAATAGACTCACAAGCTTTCGGGGTTAGCCCCTTCGTCAGGTGAATGGAGAGTTCTGGCCTCAGACAGAGCATATAAAGCACAGACAGTTTAGAGATTACTGATTAGAATGCGAATCCTTACACCTAACCTGCTGTTCAAGTCCTAAAGTGGCCGACAATGTGAGTGGAAGGAGCACTGATCACAGGTTACAGAGATATATATTGTCTCCAGACAGTACAGTAAGTGAGGTTTTGCAAACCCAGGCAAGTCACGGGGGTTACAGATAGTGCGACATGAACCCAAGATCCCTGTTGAGACCATCCTCATGTGTGCGGAACTTGGCTATCAGTCTCTGTTCAGTGACTCTGCGCTGTCGTGTGTCGTGAAGGCCGCCTT
Organism: Carcharhinus amblyrhynchos; assembly: GCF_965287045.1. NCBI lineage: Eukaryota > Metazoa > Chordata > Chondrichthyes > Carcharhiniformes > Carcharhinidae > Carcharhinus > Carcharhinus amblyrhynchos. The sequence continues at coordinate 117,840,487 of NC_137328.1, read as the reverse complement.
GGAGAATGCTTACCCGAAGGTCAGAGGCTGAATGCCCGTGACCACTGAAGTGTTCGCCAACAGGAAGGGAACAGTCTTGCCTGGTGATTGTCGAGCGATGTTCATTCATCCGTTGTCGTAGCGTCTGCAAAGTCTCCCCAATGTACCATGCTTCGGGACATCCTTTCTTGCAACGTATCAGGTAGACAATGGTGTTGTCAGACTTTTTACTGTGTTTACGCCAGTCCAACGCCGGCATACCCACATCAGTGGGAAGTGTAGACAGTGTCAATGGATGGGAGGCTGGTTTGTGTGCTGGGCTGGGCTTCATTCACAACCCTTTGTAGTTTCTTGAGGTCTTGGTCAGAACAGGAACCATACCAAGCTGTAATACAACCAGAAGGAATGTTTTCTATGGTGCATCTGTAAAAGGTGGTGAGAGTCGGAGTGGACATGACAAATTTTCTTAGTCCTCTGAGAAAGTTGAGGCGTTGGTGGGCTTTCTTAACTATAGCATTAGTATATTCTGTGATAATCTATAAAGGAAGGGATTCAATGCTGATGCTTGGTACAGTGCAACTTTCGCTTTCATGTTCTCATCTCCCCACACTGCTTCTTATTTCAGCCTAGCATTCCTGTACAGGTTCTGTAACAGTTGTATATACGTTTGAACACCCCTGCCAGGGTCAAGTGAGTAGGGAACTCAAACTCTCGATCATTGTCATTTTCCCTGGAATTGGCCTAATTCCCTGGCCAATTAATGACCAGAGGTTGAATTGGTGGTCTACTTCTGGATAGTAGGTGGTTCCTGAGGGTTAAAGGCTAATGAGAGATCTTCCAACTTCAAGGAAGCAGCAGGATGCAGGAAGGTAAGTGAGAGAGAGAGGGTGCTTCAAAATGGACTTGCCAAGTGGTGGTGTTCCCATGTGTCTGCTACCCTTGCCTTCCTAGGTGGTAGAGACTGTGGGTTTCGAAGGTGCTGCCTAAAGAATCTTGGTGAGTGTTTGCAATGCAGCCTGTAGGTGGTACACTCTGCTGTTACTGTGCGTTGGTGGTGCAAGAAGCAAATATTGAAAGTTGTGGATTTTTAAAAATTCATTCATGGGATGTGGGTGTCGCTGGCTGGCCAGCATTTATTGCCCATCTCTAGTTGCCCTTGAGGAGGTGGCGGTGAGCTGCCTTCTTGAATCATTGCAGTCCATGTGCTATGGGTTGACCCACAATGCTGTTAGGGAGGGATTTTAACCCAGCGACTGCAAAGGAACGGTGATACAGTTCAGGATGGCGAGTGGCTTGGAGGGGAACTTGCAGGTGATGGTGTTCCCAAGTATCTACTGCCCTTGTCCTTCTGGATGGAAGTGGATTTGGAAGGCGCTGTCCAAGGATCTTTGGTAAATTGCTACAATGCATCTTGCAGGTGGTGCACAATGCTGCAACTGAGCGTCAGTGGTGGAGTCACTTACTTACCGCAGTATTCCCAGGCTGAGTACTGGGACTCGGAACGGGTGAGGGGTGGACCATGGAAAGGTGTGTTGATCTCCAGTGCGAATTTATGGTTTTCATGATCCCACGATGTCCCTAAGCATTCTGCAGTCAAGGACCAAAGATTATCTGGTCCTTTTTTCTCACTGTGCTTCGTGGGACCACTCTGAATGCAAACTTGCTTTGCGTCCACCCAGAGGCCAACTGAACAAAGAACAGTACAGCACAGGAAGCAGGCCCTTCGGCCCTCCAAGCCTGTGCCGCTCATTGGTCCAACTAGACCATTCGTTTGTATCCCTCCATTCCCAGTCTGCTCATGTGACTATCCAGGTAAGTCTTAACTGCCTTATCACTTCACAAGCAAATCAACTGCTAAGGAGCAAATTGCGACATGAAACGCACTCCATAAATGTAAATTAATTTCTGCTGTTCCCCCAAAACATTGCACAGCCGGGGATATTGAGGCGCCAATCTTGCAAGTTTCTGCAAGATTTGTGCCTCACTTTTACTTTCAGTGCTGAATGCATGCATGCTTGTACACAGGCATTGTCCCTTTGCTTGGAGCTCTATTAATTTTAATTTGAATGACAAATTGAATTTTTATTTCATTCGCTTTGTGTTCATTTTCTCAGCACCTACTTTTTCTTATAGCATACTTTGAAGTAATAATCTGGGCTATCAACACTGTTTAAAATACTTAAATATATTTCATGCTTTCAAATGGGTCTTTGAATGAACTGCAACTGACCGTGAGAAAATGTGATCAGAACCAATCAAGAAGAAAAGCCTCTGAGTAGCAGCCAAGAGAGCGTTGAGAGAAGACAGCCTTCAAATGAGCGAAGTTGGATTTATGTCAAGTCATTCCTGGTATTTCGGACAAAGTATCTAATTTTTTTTGTTAATTCGTGGGACGTAGGCGTCGCAGGCTGGGCCTGAATTTATTAAAGTAAAAAGTCTGACAACACCACTAAAACCTGGTGTTGTCAGACTTTTTACTGTGTTTACGCCAGTCCAACGCCGGCATACCCACATCCTGAATTTATTACCCATCCCTAGTTGCCCTTAAAACTGAGTGGTTTTCTCAGCCATTTTAGAGGGACAGTTGAGAGTCAAACTCATTGCTGTGACTCCGGAGTCACATGTAGGCCAGACCAGGTGAGGATGCCCGATTTCCTTCCCTAAAGGACATTAGTGAACCTGATGGGTTTTTCCAACAATCAACAGTGGTTTGATGGTCATCAGCAGATTCTTAATTCCAGATATTTTTTATTGAATTTAAAATTCCACCAGCTGCCATGGTGGGATTTGAGTGAAAGTACCACGAGGCCATTGCTTCCCTCATGCAATGTATACAAGCTATTCACCCTCCGAGGATCATAATGTAACCCCAACTATGCACCAGAATGGAGGGAACTTCCTTTGTATCGAGCTCATGCTTACATTGTACCTTTTAGAGTCTTTGGATGTTCGAAACTGTTTCATTCATTCTTTTTTCAAAATTCATTCTCAAGATGTGACCATCACTGGCAAGGCCAGCAGCTGTTGCCCATCCTAATTGCCCCTGAAAAGGAAGGTGGTGAGGAGCCACTTTGTTGACCCACAGCAGATGAGGTGAGGGTGACTGCCCTTCACGTCACGGCAGCATTTGATTGAGTGTGGCATCGAGGAACCTGAGCAAACCTGGAATCAATGGGTATTGTAGGAATACCCTATTGGAGCCAAACCGTGCACAAAGGAAGATGATTGTGGTAGTTGCAGTTCCATTATCTCAGTTCCAGCACATCGCTGTAGGAGTTCCCCAGGCCCAACCAGCTTCACGACCTCCTCTCCATCATAAGGTCAGAAGCTGGGATCTTTGCACAATGTTCAGTTGCATTCACAATTCCTCAGATATTGGAGCAGTCCATATTCAAATGCAGCAAAACCTGGACAAGTGGCAAGTAGCATTCGCACTACACAAGCACCAGGCAATGACTATCCCCAACAGGAGGGAATTTAGCCATCTCCCCTTGATATCCAATGGCATTACCATTGCTGAATCCCCCGCTATCAGCATCCTGGGGATTCAGAAGCTGAACTGAACCAGCTGTCCTTCACTATCCTGACTTAGAAATATACATTTTTTTTCACTGTCACTGGGTCAAAATCCAGCAACTCAATCCCTAACAGCATTGTGGGTGTACCTACACCACAGGCACTCCAGCACCCTTTAAAGGGCAGTTCGGCTGGGCTATAAGTGCTAGCCTAGCCAGCAATGCCCCACATCCCAATGAATGAATATTTTAGAGAGTCCATGTGGTTCAGGCACATATACTGCATTTTTTCAATGGTTGTCTTTTGCTAATGACTTGCTATGTAATTTCAGAGGGCAGCTGAGTATCAACCCCACTGAATCAAAGATAGAATCCCTACAGTGCGGAAGGAGGCCATTCAGCCCATCAAGTCTGCATCTGCTCTCTCTAACAGAGTATCTTTCTTCCGCCCTATCCCTGTGACCCCAGACATTTATCACGGCTAATCCATTTAAGCTGCACATCTTTGGACTGCGGGAGGAAATCAGAGAACCCAGAGGAAACCCATTCAGATATGGGGAGAACATGCAAACTTCATGCAGTCACCCAAGGCCAATAATTAACCTGGATCCCTGGCACTGGGAGGCAACTGCTTGGGTGGGAATTGAACCCACATTTCCAGAGTATTAATTGCACCTCTGGATTACCAACCCCATAATATTACCACTATGATATTGTCCCCCCCAAAGTTGATTCACTGTTTTTAAAGAAATTACTGTGTTACAGACAAGGGAACAGGTCAAAATTGAAATTCTCCCTCCATCTGTCTGTAAGCAGAAATGTTTGAATTTGTGAAATAAGCTATGGTTGTGTTTCTACAAACTCTCCGTTTGTGCTTCTTAAAATGACTGACAGCAAACTCCCTTCAGGGTGCAATTCACAAGTACAATTCAGACATTCAAATCTGGATGAGAGTTGCAACTTCACATAAGCACGCACAAGCACAGACACACACACACACACACACACACACACACACACGTGTATGCGCACATACACACACACACAATAGGAAGATAGGAACTTTTACAATTTATTTATAAAGTTTATTTTTAATATTGTCACAAGTAGACCTACATTAGCACTACAACGAAGTTACTGTGCAAAATCCCCTAGTCGCCACACTCCAGCACCTGTTTGGGTACACTGAGGGAGAGTTTAGCATGGCCAATGCACCTAACCAGCACATCTTTCGTATGGTGGGAGGAAACCAGAGTACTCGGAGGAAACCCACGCAGACACAAGGAGAATGTGCAAACTCCACACAGACAGTGACCCAAGTCAGGAATCGAACCTTAGCGCTGTGTTGTAGCAGTACTAACCACTGTGCTACCGTGCTGTCAAATAGCAAAAGAAACATCATGCATAAAAGTGAAACACTGCAGATGTTGGAAATCAGAAAAATAAACAGAAAACACCGGAAAAACTCTTATCCAGCATTCTGTCTTTTTTACAAAACGAACATCTTAATCATTGAGAAATGAAAATGAAGCAAAAATAATCAAAGACATCGCACAATCAGGATATGCCTCACTCAACAAGGCTTTCTCTAGAAAAAATGCCAGCAAACAGAAAAAACAGATAATTAAACTGCAGACAGTGAGATTCAGTGGCACAGCAGTTAGCACTACTGCCTCGCAGCAGCAGGGACCCAGGTTCAATTCCCGGCTTGGATCACTGTCTGTGTGGGGTCTGCACATTCTCCCCACGTCTGTGTGGGTTTCCTCTGGGTGTTCCGGCTTCCTCCCACAGTCCGAAAGACGTACTGGTTAGGTGCATTGGGCGTGCTAAATTCTCCCTCAGTGTACCCGAACAGCGCTGGAATGTGGCAACTCTGGGATTGTCACAGCAACTTCATTGCAGTGTTAACATAAGTCTACTTGTGGCACTAATAAATAAACTTAAATGTAAACTTGATTAATGCAGCAATGTCTACCTTGATAGAGAGGAACGTTAGTGTAGATTTTGTCTCCTTTAGGGTGAAAGAGGAGCTAGGAGTAATGCACGATCCCCTCTCCATCTGACTGAGGGTGACAAAAGTGACTGAGAGATTTTGTTTATGAAGGAGGAATAAAAACAGAGCATGCTCCACAGGTCAGGCAACATCGAGTAGAAAGAGTGAAGAGCCTTACCTCAGAACCAAGTTACAGATAAGCAGCTCCTCAAGGGAAGGAACAGTGCCATGCATAAAGGGATGGAGTGAATAAGTGAACAATCTTTACTTCAGTGAAGGACAGGGATCATTCAATAATGGCACAAGATACAGGAGGCAATAGTGAGGTATGAGACTCAGAGGATGGGTGGCATGGTGCACAGTGGTCAGCATTGTTGCCTCAGAGGACCAGGAGCCTGGTTCCAATTCCCGGCTTGGGTCACTGTCCATATGGAGTCTGCATGTTCTCCCCGTGTCTGCATGGGCTTCCTCTGAGTGATCCGGTTTCTTCCCACAGTCCTAAATTGTGCAGGTTAGGTAGATTGGCCATGCTCAATTGCCCCTTAGTGTCCATGGATGCGTCAGTTAGGGAGATGGGCACAGTACAGGAATAGGGCATTGGGTGAGCCCGGTTAAGATTGAAGTTGATTTATTATTGCCAAATGTGTTAGTATACAGTGAAAAGCATTGTTTCTTGAACGCTATATAGACAAAGCATACCATTCATACAGAAGGAAAGAAGGTGTAAAATGTAGTTTTACAGTCATAGCTAGGGTGTAGAGATGCTCTTTCAGAAAGTCAGTGCAGACTCAATGGGCCAATTGACCTCCTTCTGCACAAAAGGGATTCAATGATGTGTGAATGATTACAAAAAAATGCAAAGGAAAAGGAAAGTATGAAATATCTGGCAAGGCTGGGCCAGCACCAGTGGTTTGGGACTGCATGGGAAGACAAAGCAAGTCGACATCAAAATATAAGACTACTCTGTGTACTGATATAGGATCACGGACTCATTCAGAACTGCACCAGTGCAACCATCTGACTTCACGCTCCAAGGGAAAGATATGAATATACAAAACAAAAACATCATCACTCACCATTATTCATTTGTGATCTTTGGATAGTGAGTCAGCATATTTTTTAATTGTGGTAATTTTTCACCAGCACCACTAACCAGCTCTGGCTGCAGTGCGCACTGTCTGCAGGTTGCACTCAGCAACTTGCCAAGGCGAGTATGACAGAGCCTTCCAAGCCTGGAACCTGTACCAATAACAAGGGCGCAGAAATCCCACAATCTCAAAACTTCCAGTCCAATAGCATTTTACTGCATGGTTTACAATGGTTCAAGGAGAAGTTCATCATCTCTGGGGCAACTGAGGAAGAAGAATGAATCCCAAAAATGCCTAGCTCCCAAAAATGAGTTTAAAAACAAAGACAGCTCCTCCAAAAAAGAGTGATGAATACCGTGAGCAGCTTCTAGGTAATGGAATGGGAGGTAAAAGCTTTTAAACAGTGATGAGAAGCTGTTGGGGTGGGAATCGAACTGACTGGATGGGCCAAATGGCTTCCTTTACCCACACTCATCACCATAGAATGCTGACAGTGCAGAAGAGGGCATTCGGCCCATCGAGTCTGCACCAACTCTCCGACTCAGTATCCAACCAGGTCCACCTCCCCATCCTAGCCCTGTAACCTCGCACATGGCTAATCCCTGTGACCTACACATCTTGGGTCACTAAAGGGCAACTTAGCACAGCCGATCCTCCTAACCTGCACATCTTTGGACATTGTGGGGTAAGTTATCATGGCCAATCGACTTGACTTGCATATCTTTGGACACTGGAGTTTTACTGGCACATCCACCCTGATTCCAGGAGTGGGGGAGGCTCGGAGAATGGTATTCTCTGTTGGCCTTGGGCAGGATTGGATGTATCTTGAGCAGACATGCCAGTAAAATTCCACCTTCAGGGGCAATTTATCATGGCCAATCCATCTAATCTACACGTCTTTCGGATTGTGGGAGGAAACCCACGTAGAAACGGGGAGAATGTGCAAACTCCACACAATGACCCAAGCCCGGGAATCGAACCCAGGTCCTTGGCACTGTGAGGCAGCAGTGCTAACCAGTGCGCCACCACTTGTCTTCCTTGCTGCCTCACTCCAGAGAATACCGTCCACCAGGTATATGGTAAATACTCTTGCAACTCGGCCAACATTGTCTACCTGATACGTTGCAAGAAAGGATGTCCCGAAGCATGGTACATTGGGGAGACCATGCAGATGCTACGACAACGGATGAATGAACATCGCTCGACAGTCACCAGGCAAGACTGTTCCCTTCCTGTTGCCGCACACTTCAGTGGTCACGGGCATTCAGCCTCTGACCTTTGGGTAAGCATTCTCCAAGGCGGCCTTCATGACACACGACAGCGCAGAGTCGCTGAACAGAGACTGATAGCCAAGTTCCGCACACACGAGGACGGTCTCAACAGGGATCTTGGGTTCATGTCGCACTATCTGTAACCCCCGTGACTTGCCTGGGTTTGCAAAACCTCACTTACTGTACTGTCTGGAGACAATACACATCTCTTTAAACTGTGATCAGTGCTCCTACCACTCACATTATCAGCCACTTCAGGTCTTGAACAGCAGGTTAGGTGTAAAGATTCGCATTCTAATCAGGAATCTCTAAACTGTCTGTGCTTTATATGCTCTGTCTGAGGCCAGAACTCTCCATTCACCTGACGAAGAGGGTGTCCCTCGAAAGCTTGTGAGTATATTATCAAATAAATAGGTTGGACTAAAACCTGGTGTTGTCAGACTTTTTACTCACTTCAGAATGTCAGGAAACACATGGGGCCTGATAATGTTTCGCTGTGCTTTTCAGTCTGCTCCAGTTAATAGTGAATTATCGGAGCCGTGCACCGGCGAGACACTAAAATGTTGAAGACGGGCGGGAGCGGTGACTCTCTGGCTGTGAAGGAAAGGGCTGCAATCAGCTGGTCTTTTTTTTTAAATAGCAGCAACCCATTAACATTAAGGGGCCCAGTTCATGTGGCATGCGACGTCTGACTGCTCACAGTTTGGTCCTTTTTATTAAGTGCTTTTTGAGCCGCAGAGAGTTGGTCATCTGAGCCACGATACAAGCTGTCAGCACGCATAGCCAGTAATTACACTGATGCTTGCAGGCATCCATCAGGACGGATTTTGTACAGGGCTGGAGATAATTAATGAAGGAGCCTTGCTGTGGCACAGAGACAGAGAGAAAATTCATCCTCCGAAGGAAAACCATGATGTTGCAACAGGAGGCATAATGAGCCTGTGTCTGATAGCGCTTGTTTACACATCAATCTCACTTTTTTTTTCAAACTCACTTGGAAAAAGAAAGGGTTTCTTGTGAAAGTGCGATCGATGGTTGGAGCCATTTATCAGAGCCAACAAATGGGCTGGCATGTAAGATTGGAAAAAGTAATAGGAAAACTAATGCAAGAACCTATGTACTAATTACACGACATCAGCCAACATTTGGCCATCCTGTGATAAAGCTGCGAAAGCGTACGGGGAAAATGACACCAGTAATAAGCGTGGCAGCGCAGCAAGGACCCGGCAGGAAAGGCAAAACTTTTTACTGAACTAAAGGAGCAGTGAAAGGAGAGCAGAAAAACCCTGATGTGAGTTCGTCAGGGTCAGCAACGCCTCTTTCCCTCTCTTGAGAAACTGACTGAGCAGAAATAGTGACTGATGCATACACAGGCAGGAGGGGATCCAGAAATCCTGATGGGCAGAAGTAGAGAATAATTAACAACATAGGCAGGAGGGATCCAGGAATGTTAAAAAGCCAGCATGTTGTTCCACAGGAATAGGCCCGCACACTGCGATTAGGTAAGGTCTTTCTGACTCCAGCGTGGTGGTCCTCAAGACTAGAAAGTTTCAACTCTTCCTTCCTCCACCGTAGCAACAGACTCCATCACCTCAAATCCAACAATTAGTTGTAAAATCCACCCCATACAGCAATTCCCCTCTTTCACACACATTACTTCTTTCTCCGCACTCTTTCACTCACTCTTTTAATTTTTTTTTCCTGTCACTCACTTCCTTCTGCCCCACGCCCATTCTTTCTTTCTCTCACTCCAACCCCCTTCCACTCTTTTCTCCTGTCTGCCTGTCTTTTGATTTGATTTATTATTGTCACATTTATTAATGCAGTGAAAAAGTATTGTTTCTTGTGTGCTATACTGAAAAAATATGGGAAAGGGAAGGAGACAGTGCAGAATAATCTTTCTCTACACCCTAGCTACAGTCATAGCTAGGGTGTCCAGAAAGGTCAATTTCATAAAAAGTAGGTCCATTCAAAAGTCTGATGTAGCAGGGAAGAAACTGTTCTTCAGTCGGTTTGTATGTGTCCTCAAACTTTTATATCTTTTTCTTTATAAAATCTATCTCATACAACAATTCCCCTCTTTCACATACATTTTTTATTTCTCCCCTCTCTTTCACTCACTATCCAATTTTTTTTCTCTCACCCTCTTCCCTGCACTTCCCCCACCCCGTTCTTTCTTTCTCTTCCTCCAACTTCCTTTCTCCTTTTCCTCCTTTATCTTTCCGTCTGTCTGTCCATCTGTCTTTTACCAGGGCACAGAGGCAAGCCTTCTGGCCAGGGCCTCCAGCCTCCCCAACCCCCCCATACCTGGCAGCCTCCACACCTGCTAAGGGGATGACAGAAGAGACTTCTAATCCTCTTCGCCTCCCTCCCCACCAGGACAAAAACTCTGACTGCCCTGCCTTGTTCTCCTCAGTCAGATTCAGAACTAGGAAATGTTCCACCTCTGCAACCTGGAGTTGGGAGGGAAAATCCAGAACTCTTCATGTATGTCCTTTACTCAGAGGGTAGTAAAGGCGTGGAATGCCCTGCCTGCAGCAGTTGTGGACTTGCCAACTTTAAGGGCGTTCAAATGGTCAGTGGATAGGCATATGGATAACATTGGAATAGTTTAGGTTAGAGGGTCATTAGATTGGTTCCACTGGTCGGCGCAACATCGAGGGTCGAAGGGCCTGTACTGCGCTGTAATGTTCTATGTTCTATTTATGTATGTGGTCCTGATTTCATAAACTGACTTACGATTCTTTGATGGAACCTTCAATACATTTTGGGTGTCATCAATATCATGCTGAATAATTTAACATTAGCCACGGGGTGAGATATGAGTCCTTCCTACATTTTAATGATAGCTATGCTTTGTTTTAAATTTCATTGGCTGGGGCAGTTTAATAACTCCAGGAGCTGGTTGTAAAGGAACAATGCTTTGTTGCACAAAATAAAATAAAGCAAAACCACAAGCCTGTGGTGAACACAAACAGGTCCCAATCGTGACAATGGAATAATGGACCCACTCAAGGGCTTGCTTTATACAGGGCTCAGAAAACAAGCTCCATCTGGTAAGTATTTACCAATCCTCGGGGAGCTCATATTTCACGAGTCCTGCAGGGAGGTCAATCAGTGATTCCCCATGCAAGTCCCAGGGATTATCACAGCCAGCATTTATTTTCCATCCCTAATTGCCCTTGAGCTGATTGGCTTCATAGGACATTTGCAAGTCTGTGGGTCTGGAGTCATGCATAGGCCAGACCAGAGCATTTGTGAACCAGGTGGGTTTTTTTTAATGATTGTCACCATTAGACTTTTTATTCCAGACTTTTATTCAATTCAAACTTCACTATCAGCCCTGGTGGGATTTGAACCCAGATTTCCCAGATCATTAGCCTGGGTTTCTGGATTACGAGTCCAGCGATAATCCCATTACACCACTGCCTCCCTTTCAAAAGTACTTCACTTGCTTTCTTGACTTGTTTTGAGATCTGAGAGGTGGAAATCATTTTTTGGAAGAGAGCATTTTATTGACTTTATCCATTATAAGAATAGGTTTCAATCTGAGATTCATTAGGTTTGGAGCAAATCTTAGGCTATTCTGGTGGCAGATTGCTTTTCTCCTTCTGTGATCGATCATGGAAATCTGTCTAATTGTCCTCTCCAATCTGCCCAAGTATTTGATTTTTTTACATCTTCTTTTAAACTGAGGTTGCAAACCTGTTTCAAACCTTTTCTTATTGATGGGGTGCAATGCTAAGTTTTTAAGTTTAAGTTTAGTTATTAGTGTCAAACGTAGGATAACATTAACATTGCAATGAAGTTACTGTGAAAATCCCCGAGTTGCCACAGTCTGGCGCCTGTTCGGATACACTGAGGGAGAATTTAGCATGGCCAATGCACTTAACCAGCACGTCTTTCGGAATGTGGGAGGAAACCGGAGCACCCGGAGGAAACTCTTGTCAACACGGGACGTCAACATGAAGACTCTGCCCAGACAGTGACCCAAAGTTGGAATTGAACCCGAGTCCCTGTGGTGTGAGGCAGCAGTGCTAAATACTGTGCCACTGTGCCAGCCCTATGCTGTTCGGAACTGTGTCAAATAATGGGTGGGATCTTCTGGCTGTGCTTGTCCCAAGGCCAGAAAGTCTTACCCAGTGGTCAGCACTGCTGCTTCACAGCTCCAGGGTCCTGGGTTCGATTCCTGGCTCGGGTCACTGTCTGTGTGGAGTTTGCACATTCTCCTCGTGTCTGCGTGGGCTTCCTCCAGGTACTCTGGTTTCCTCCCACAGTCCAAAGATGTGCGGGTTAGGTTGATTGGCCATGCTAAGAAATTACCCCTTAGTGTCCAGGAATGTGTAGGTTAGAGGGATTAGCGGATTTAATATGTATGGATATGGGGGTAGGGCCTGGGTGGGATTGTGGTCGGTGCAGGCTCGATGGGCCGAAGGGCCTCTTTCTGTACTGTGGGGTTCTATGATTCTATGATTCAAAGTCAATGGACCTTTGCATGATCTGTGTCTCACCCGCTACGATTCCCATGGTGGGTGGGATGTAAAAATTCCACCCAATGTTTTGTCATGAACCTGGGCAAAATTCCCATTCCCGGAACATCAGGGTGGGTTCTCCTGAGAAGTAGCTGGAGCCCTGGGAAGGCAGTGTGAAAAACCATTTATACCTGAGGTTCTGCCTATCTATCAAACACGCTGCAAGAAATTCTTGCAGATTATTTACTTGGGAACTGTCATATTAATCTGGAATTCAAGCTCCTTGACACCATTCAAGTTAATCCTGTTCTAACAAAGCCTCACCCTGGGTATGTCTTAGTGAATTCCTACTCATTCACTCTTCCACATGAACGCGGACAGTCAGAATCACAAGGTGGGATTTCCAATCCTGCTCACCTCCAGACCAAAAATTTCAGACTGAGGTCAACGGACCTGTAAACGGTCCGTCGAACTTTCCTTTCCACCCTTGATGCTTCCTGCAGCAGGCGGGACCAAAAAATTTACCCCATTTCAGCGCAGAAGGAGGCTATTCAGTCCATCTCATCTGAACCAGCTCTCTGTAGAGCAATTTACTCAATGCCTCATTCTCCCCATAGTCCGGCTCTGTCTCCCTTTCCATATTTCTGCAGTAAATCCTTCGAAGATTTTCTGAATTCATTTATGGGACATGGGCATCGCTGGCTGGCCAGCATTTATTGCCCATTCCTACTTGCCCTTCAACCAATTACCTTTTAAACCAAGGTTGTGAATCTGCTTCAAACTTTAACTTATTAATGATAAAGGCTGCTTAGCGATGGCTGGAAACAGTGTAAAATAGCTGTGTGTAAGTGGGAGCAATGTGAAGGGACATGTTGAAAAGTTAACCACGAGGGCGCCTCCTACTGTCTCACCCATCGCGATGCAGATAATGGACCCAAATTCGAGGGGAGGAAAGTGCATCTGAAGATCTGGTATATGTGAGATCCACTGTTCAGTCTTGGAGATGCTCATTCTGAACAGAAGTTGAATACGTGGGGAGGTGATGGCCGAGTGGTCTTATTGCTAGACTATTAATCTGGCAGCTCAACTAAGAGCTTTGGGTACCTGGGTTCGAATCCCACCACGGCAGATGGTGGAATTTGAAATCAATTAAAAAAATCTGGAATTAATCTACTGATGACCATGAAACCATTGTCGATTGTTGACAAAACCAGTCTGGTTCACTAACGTTCATTAGGGAAGGAAATCTGCCGTCCTTACCTGGTCTGGCTTACACATGACTTCAGAGCCAATGTGGCTAACTCTCAACTGCCCCTGGGCAATTAGGGATGGGCAATATTGCTGGCCAGCCAGCAACCCATGTCCCATGAATGAATAAAAAACAAAACTACAGGTTTAACAACCCAGCGCAAAAGATTTTGGCTGGAAGGCTCTGTTCAGCTGACAGGGCCATGATAGAATCATAGATAATCCTTACACTGCAAAGGAAGCCTACATGAACAACAATACCAGCCAGGCCCTATCTCCGCAACCCCACATATTTCCCCTGCTGATTCCTCTGACACCAAGTGCCGATTTTGCATGGCCAATCAACTTAACACACACATCTTTGGATTGGGGGAGGAAATCAGAGCGCCTGGAGAAAACCCACGCAGACATGGGGAGAACATGCAGACTCTGCATAACCACCCAAATTTAACCCAGGTTCCTGTGCTGTAAGGCAGCAGTGCTAACCACTGTGCTGCCTGTAATGGAGTGAATGGCCTCCTTCTGTGCTGTCAATGGTCTGTGTTTCTATATTTCTATCTCTTGCGTTCTTCCCTCTGCCCCCGTGAAATCGCTTCCCAGCTGTCAATGCACCACCTCGCTGTTGCATCAATCGTACAATGTGACCTAGCTGTGGTATACGCGCACATTCAACAAGACAGCAAGTTGCTTGAACTTTGCTGTATAATTTGATGGATCGCATGTCTGTAATCCATCTCCCAGCTGAAAGGTATCTGCAACAAATTGAGGGCATCTATACTCGATTAGGCAGGAGGAAGCAATGTCTATTGCAGCTCAGGAGGGTTAGAGGCAGCAATATGAAATGGTAAGTTTATTAATGCTGGCAGCAGCTCTGCTGTTAGATGCTCGCAGAGTGTGTGATGGATGCTGGGAAGGGGCAACCAAGGCTCATAAAACTGCAGTCTAATTATTGATCCTGCCTCAAAAATGCCACTTCAGACCAAAAGCAGAGAAAGAGGATTTATTTTCTAACTGCTGTATAAAACATTGATTTAAATATTCTGTTTTTATTTTAAATAAAAGATCTTAGAACGTAACATAAGAACATAAGAAATAGGAGCAGGAGTAGGCCATCTAGCCCTTCGAGCCTGCCCCGCCATTCAATAAGATCATGGCTGATCTGTCGTGGCTCAGTTCCACATTCCCGCCCTCTCCCCATAACCCTTAATCCCCTCTCTCATCAAAAACCCATCAACCCGCGTCTTAAAAATATTTAGCGAGGCAGCCTCCACCACTTCAACGGGCAGAGAATTCCAGAGATTCACCACCCTTTGAGTGAAGAAGTTCCTCCTCAACTCTGTTCTAAACCGCCCCCCCCTTTATCTTGAGGCTGTGCCCCCTAGTCCTACTGTCCTTTCTGAGCGGGAAGAGTCTCTCCACCTCTATCCTATCCATCCCATTCATCATCTTATACGTCTCAATGAGATCTCCCCTCATTCTTCTAAACTCTAACGAGTACAAGCCTAGTTTATTCAGCCTCTCCTCATAGTTCAACCCCCTCAACTCCAGAATCAGCCTAGTAAACCTCCTCTGCACTCCGTTCAGGAACAAGACATAAGCAATGCTTTGAGAACACAGCAAGTTTTTACCAGAATTTGATATTGTGACAACACACAGTCTTGTCCTTCAAGCCATCCCTCCAATTATAAGTTACCTTACTTCCACTTGTCTATTACAGTCTAGTTCTTCAAGCAAGTCCTGAGCCATGACAAGGAATGGCACCTTAACATCATAACTTTCAGCAGACTCACCCATCAGTCAGGAAGCTCTCATTAGAAGCCCCAAACCAGGCACTTCAGTTATAGAGTCAGAGAGATTTACAGCATGGAAACAGGCCCTTCAGCCCAACTTGTCCATGCCACCCAGTTTTTACCACTACACTAGTCCCAATTGCTCACATTTGCCCCATATCACTCTGTAACCATCTTAACCATGTAACTGTCTAAATGTTTTTTAGAAGACAAAATTGTACCTGCCTTTACTACTGCCTCTGGAAGCTCATTCCAGACACTCACCACCCTCTGTGTGAAAAAAATTGCCCCTCTGTACCCTTTTATATCATAGAATCATAGGACCCTACAGTGCAGAAAGAGGCCCTTCAGCCCATGTCTCTCCCCTCACACCTTAAACCTATGACCTCTAGTTTTAGACTCCCCTACCTTTGGTAAGTACTAAGTTCCTAGTACAACACTGCATTGTCAGGATTGAACTATCGGATGTACTAGCCCCATGGGCAGCACAGTGGCACAGTGGTCAGCACTTTGATTCCCAGCTTAGGTCACTGTTTGTGCGGAGGGCACACGTTCTCCCCATGTCTGTGTGGGTTTCCTCTGAGCGCTCTGGTTTCCTCCCACAGCCTGAAAGACGTGCTGGTTAGATGCATTGATCATGCTAAATTCTCCCTCAATGTACCCAAACATCTCCTTTAAACCTTACCCCTTGCACCTTAAATCTATGCCCCCTAGTAATTGACTCTTCCACACTGGGAAAAAGCTTCTGACTGTCCACTCTATCCATGCCTCTCATAGCCTTATAGACTTCTATCAGGTCTCCCCTCAACCTCCATCATTCCAGTGAGAACAAACCAAGTTTCTCCAACACCTCCTCATAGCTAACACCCTCCACACCAGGCAACATCCTGATAAATCTTTACTGCACCCTCTCTAAAGCCTCCACATCCTTTCAGTAGTGTCTACCAGAATTGCATTCTATATTTCAAGTGCGGCCTAACTAAGGTTCTATAAAGCTACAACATAACTTGCCATATTTTTAAACTCAATACCCTGTCATATACCTTGTTTATCTTCTCCACCTGCATCGCCACTTTCAGTGATCTGTGTACCTGTACACCCAGATCCCTTTGCCTATCAATACGCTTAAGGGTTCTGATAGGCAAAGGGAGAGTTGGGATAAATAGATCCTTTTCTGGTTGGCAAGCTGTGCATAGTGGCACAGGGTGAAAATCATCTAGTCGCCACACTCCAGCACCTGTTCAGCTATACTGAGGGAGAATTTAGCATGGCCAATGCACCTAACCAGCTCGTCTTTCAGACTGTGGGAGGAAACTGGAGCACCCGGAGGAAACCCGTGCAGACATAGGGAGAATGTGCAGACTCCACACAATCACCTAAACTGGAATCGAACCCGGGTCCCTGGCACTGTGAGGCAGCAGTACTAACCACCGTGCTCTGTCCCACCCCGGTCTAAGATGTACCCATGCGGAAATAAGTCAGGGCTGAAGAAATGTTAACAAAGTGATCTTGCTCTGACCCTTGCATATCTCAGTGGGGTCAAGCACGAGATGTCGCTGGCACCCTGTCCCTCATACCTACACTGGTGGAGAGTATCACTGAGCCTTATCTCTTTAAAGATATCAATATGTTTTATTCATTCTATGCTTTCCAAAGCCTGCGTGAGCAAGAAAAAAAAATTATCTGGCAAAATAAAAGTTAGAGCAGAAACCAGACAAATTTAGAGATGGAGAGAATCCAAAGCTCATGGAACCTGGAGGTGTTGTTACATGATGTTAATGGCAAAGGTTTGACAACAATATCCCCTGAGGGTATTAATACAATGTGACAGAGAGGAAACTGTGGCAAAGTGAAAGAGAAATCAGTTGGAAGGGGTGTGGGGGAGGTGGTGGAAGGGTAACATAACTTTCCAATGACAGCGTAGCATCTAGATTGACTGCCTTTACAGCAGATGGCATGGGCAGCCTGTCAAAACAACTCTGCGCTATCATTGCCAGGGAGACATGCCAGAAACCCGGGTGGTTGCCATTGGCAAGTGCTAATAACCTGGTTTCTGGTCACTGCCGATCTCCCTGGCTTGCCTGGCTTCATCTTGTTCCATTACTTCGCACAAGGAGTAGTAGAAATCTGGAACACCTTTATTAAAAAATATGGTAATGCGCAACTAAAACCTTCAGAACAGAGATTCTCGCTGAGGCTTTGGGCAGATGGAAGGTCTGACTATCCCATACTGTGTGTCCAATATGTGAATAAGTGGCAGCACTAGCAGACTGGCCCATCCAAATCCAATTCCTGTCACTCCCTACCTTCTGACTGGCCACCTCCAGCTGCATCTTCGCAGAATTACAGAATACTACCATACAGAAGAGGCCCTTCGGCCCATCAAATCTGCACCGAAACATGAAAGGCCCTGACCTGGCCACCTAATCCCACTTGCCAGCACTTGGCCCATAGCCTTGAATGTCATGGCTCGCCAAGTACTCATCCAGGTACTTTTTAAGGGGTGTGAGACATCCCGCCTCCACCACCCTCCCCGGCAGCGCATTCCAGACCGTCACCACCCTTTGAGCAAAAATGTTTTTCCTCAAATTCTTCCTAAACCTCCCACCCCTCACTTTTAACTTAAGTTCCATCGTAACTCACACTTCAATTCGGGGAAACAGCTGCACCCCATCCACTCTGTCCATGCCCTTCATAAACTTGTCTACCTCAATCAGGTCACCCCTCAGTCTTCTCTGCTCCAGCAAAAACAACCCAAGCCTATCCAACCTCTCTTCATAACTTAAATGTTCCATCTCAGGCAACATCCTGGTGAATCTCTTCTGCACGCCTTCCAGTGTAACCACATCCTCCCTATAATGTGGTGATCAGAACTGCACACTGTAATCCAGCTGTGGCCTCACTAAAGTTCTCTACAACTCCATCATGACCTCTCTGCTTTTGTAATCTATACCTCAATTGATAAAGGCGAGTGTGCCATATGTCTTTTTCATCACCCTATTAACCTGCCTTCCTGCCTTCAGAGATCTATGGATAAACACGCCAAGGTCCCTTTGTTCTTCCAAACATCCCACTATCAGACTTTTCATAGTATGCTTCCCTGTCAAATTACTCCTTCCCAAGTGCATCACCTCACACTTTTCAGGGCTAAATTCCATCTGCTACTTATCCGCACATTTGACCATCTTGTCTATATCTTCCTATAACCCAAGACACTCAACCTCACTGTTAACCACCCAACCAATCTTTGTGTCATTGGCAAACTAACTGATCCAACCCCCCTCATAGTCATCTATGTCATTTATATAAATGATGAACAATAGGGGGCCCAGCACATATCGCTGTGGTACGCCACTGGTCTCCAGTCACTAAAGCAGTCATCTATCACCACACTCTGTCTCCTACCACTAAGCCAATTATGAATGAACCTTATCAAATCATCCTGTATCCCATGCGCATTAGCCTTCTTAATAAGCCTTCTATGTGAAACTTTGTCAAAGGCTTTGCTGAAATCCATGTAAACTACATCAACCACACAACCCTCATCCACACACTCAGTTACATGCTCAAAAAATTCAATCAGTCTCCAACTGACAAAACCATGCTGAAGGGTTGATGAAGGGGAGTTGGTAGCCTCATGGTAATGTCACTGGACTCGTAATCCAGAGGCTCAGTCAATGCTCAGAAGATTTGGGTCCAAATCCCACCATGACAGCTCATGGAATTTAAATTCAATTCATACATGCTGCATCTCTACAAATCATCAATCAGACCACATTTGGAGTATTTGTGTTCAATTCTCAGCACCTTATTTAAGGAAGGATGTTAAAGCCTTAGAGAGAGTGCAAAGGAAATTTGCTGGAATAATACCAGGAATGAGGAATTTTAGATAATAGGAGAGAAATTGGGCTTTTTCTCCTTGAAGCAGAGATGATTAAGAGGTGACCTTATTGAGGTGTTCAGCATCATGAACAATTTTGACAGGGTAAAGAGAATATTCTGTTCCCATTGGTTGATACGTCAGTGAGTAGGGGGTCACAATTTCAAGATAGTCAGCAAGGGAACTTGGAGTGAGATGAGGAGAAACGTCTTTCCTCGGAGAGTTTTTGCAATTTGGAATGCCCTACCTGGGAGAGAGGTGGAGGTGGATTCCACAGGAGGTTTTAAAAGAGAGCTGGATACATATTTGAAAGTGATGAATTTAGAAGGCTGCAGAGATGGGGTGAAAGAATGGGACTAGCTGGGTCGCTCTTTTGAGGGCCAGTGCAGATGTGATGGGCCAACTGGCCTCATTCCATAGAACCATAGAAAATTACAGCTCAGAAACAGGACTTTTGGCCCTTCTTGTCTGTGCCAAACCATTTTTTGCCTAGTCCCACTGACCTGCACTTGGACCATATCCCTCCACACCCCTCTCATTCATGTACCTGTCCAAGTTTTTCTTAAATGTTAAAAGTGACCCCGCATTTACCACTTTATCCAGCAGCTCATTCCACACACCCACCACTCTCTGTGTAAAGAAGAGCATAAAGAAGAATATAAAGTTAATGTCAGACAATTTCAGCGATTGTTGGAAAGCCCGTCAGGTTCACCATGGCACCCTTAGGGGCAGGAAATCCTTACCTAGTCTCCCCTTCATGTAACTCCAGACCCACAGCAATTTGGTTGGCTCTAAGCTGCCCTCTGAACTGGCCTATGAGCCACTCAGTTCAGGGGCAATCAGGGATGGGTATCAAATGAGACAGATGCCTATGTCCTGTGAACGAATTAAAAAAGTAAGTGAAGGAGGTCTTCTCAGCCCACTGCAGCCCACGCGATGCAGATGCTCCCGCAGTTCTGTTAGATGGAGAATTCTAGAATATTGATCCAGTAACAACACAGTGCCACAACAGTACACCTGAACCGTAACAAGAGACCTTTTCCAGTAACCTTTGTAAACTGATCTCTCGTAAATTAAATTTCTGTTCAATATCCCCGGCTTATTTGGCTGTAATATTCTGGATTTACCTTATCTGTGCTAGTTAATGTTTTATATACCTCAGCGAGATCTTCTTTTAATCACCTTCTTTGCAGACTTACAGTTTGAGCTTCACTAATCTTTCTTTATAGCTCCTCGCTTGGGATCTCGTGGCAGAGAGTGAGAAAGAGAGAAACGCAAAACAACTTTTCTAAAACACAAAAGACAATCGGCACATATGCTTGCGAAAAGGGATTACTGGGCTGTGTCACACCAGCAACGGGCCAATAACACAAATGCTATTCCCATTACATTATGAGGTCCCAGGACATTACGGCATTGGTGAACTGCACCCGGGATATTTGCAATGTTCCAGCAGGACTACAGTCTAAACTGGGAAGGGAGCGTGAATGCAGCCTCTGCCTATCTCGAGGCTTGGCTGTCCCCTCACCCCATTGACAGGACAGTAAAAGTTAATGAGCTATCACTGAAAACTGGCCTGAATAATGCAGAGCTCATCAATCTAAAAAGAGACAACTTTCCCTTCTCGGTGTCTGCCCAGATTAGCAACTCAGAGAGCTGCTTGCTCACAGGGTTAGCACTGCTGCCTCACAGTGCCAGGGTTCGATTCCGGCCTTGGGCGACTGTCTATGTGGAGTCTGCACGTTCTCCCTGTGTCTGCGTGGATTTCCTCCGAGTGCTCTGGTTTCGTCCCACAGTCGAAAGATATGCAGGTTGGTGGATTGGTCATGATGAATTGCCCCTTAGTGTAATCTAGGGGCGTTTGGCAGGATAAATACGTGGAGTTACGGGGATATGGCCTCAGTGGAATGTTCTAAATGGGGAGGTATGGTGCTGCAGTGGTTAGCCCTGCTGCCTCAAAGCACCAGAGACCCGGGTTCAGTTCCTGGCGTGGGTCATTGTCTGTGTAGAGTTTGCACATTCAGTGGGCTTCCCCGGGGTGCTCCGGTTTCCTCTCACACTCCGAAAGGTGTGCTGGTTAGCTGCATTGGCCGTGCTAGTTTCTCCTTCAGTGTAGCCGAACAGGTGCTGGGGTGTGGCGACTGGGGGATTTTCATGGTGACTTCATTGCAGTGTTAATGTCAGTCTACTTGTGGCACCAATAAATAAACTTTAACTTAAATCTGCATCATTCCACATTAAATCTGTTACAGTGCGCCACCCGCCCCCTCTCCCAAAAAGCTCCCTCCCCCCCACCCCCTGCCCTCTACCCCACCCCCCTTTCACATAATAGCAGGCCACAACACATCTATGTACAATCAAACACAATCGGAATAAAATTAGGGAACAAATAAGATACCAGCAATCTGTCTAAAGTTGCCACGTTGCGGTGCGATTGCAGCATTGGTTTAAATGTAAATTTAAAAGTATATAAGGCTGCGCACGAACAGTAAAATAGAATGCTTATGGAAAAAAAAATAGAATCATTATCATTTCATGAGCCGGTTGCCAAATATTTTGTGCCCTTCCCAAGACAGAGATATTTTTGTAATCAATTGTCTCTCAGTTTAAGTATTCTGCGGTGGCACTCAGTAATTTAAATGTAAAACCAGCCTGTAGTTTGGAGGCTTATTTTAACTCTATTCCATGCCTCAGTGACTTTAATTTTATGATTTTACATTTAGTCATGTAAGCAAATTTGATTTTATAGACTCGTATAAAAATGCTCCCTAGGCAAATTGTACTGCAAATTTCAATAAAAGTAGTAGAATATTACACCAATAGTGATGATAATTAGATGAACAGTTCTCTTTAGATGCTCAGCAGGCTGAGAAATGACATTGCCAAAACAGTGAAATCGTCTTCATGAGGCACTCGATGGCAGTACTTGGGCTCAGTGGTCACTTTAGTACAGAATGAATGCTAGGCCTTTAACTCCCTGTACAGCAGCCAAAAAAGCATTGCATCAACTCCCACTCAGTGAAGGTCACCTTCACCACAGAATCACAGAGTTGTTTCGATGCAGAACGGGGCCATTTGGCCCATGGTGTCCGCCCCAGCTCTCCAAACGAGCGTCTTGACTTCGTGCCATTTCCTTGCCTTTTCCCCATGCCCCTGCATATTGTTTCTCTTCAAACAATCACATAATTCCCTGTTGGATACTTCAATCGAACTTGCCTCCGCCACACTTTCAGGCAAGTGCATTCCTTGCAAAGTGCAAACCGCTCGTTGGGTGGGATTTTCCAGCCCCCGCGCTCGTCCCTAGGTCAAAAAATCCTGCCCGAAGTCAACAGACTTATTAAACTAGAAAGAGTGCAGGAAAGATTTACTAGGATGCTACCGGGACTTGAAGGTTTGAGTTATAAGGAGAGGGTGAATAGACAGGGACTTTTTTCCCCTGGAGCGTAGGAGGCTGAGGAGTGATCTTATAGAGGTCTACAAAATAATGAGGGGCATAGATCAGCTAGGTGGTCAAGATCTTTTCCCAAAGGCAGGGGAATCTAAAACTAGAGGGCATTAGTTTAAGGTGAGAGGGGAAGAAACAAAAGTTTTCAGAGGAGCAATTTTTTCACACAGAGAGTGGTGAGTGTCTGCAACAAGCTACCAGAGGTAGTAGTAGAGGCGGGTACAATTTTGTCTCATAAAAAGCGTTTAGACAGTTACATGAGTAAGATGGGTATAGGAGGATACAGGCGAAATGTGGGCAATTGAGACTAGCTTAGGGGCTTAAAAAAATAGGGCAGCAGGGACAAGTTGGTCTGAAGGGCCTGTTTCCAGGCTATAAACCTCTATGACACTATGACTGTATGATCTTTGCATGGTCCGTGTCCCACCCGTTACGATTCCCGTCTGTAATCAACGGGAGTATCCTCACAATGTCTTTTTTGAACAAGGATGTAACATTTGCAATTCTCCAGTCCTCTTCCACCTCCCCTGAACACTGGAAGATTATGGCCAGCACCTCTGCAATTTCTCACTTCCTTCAATATTCTTGGATGCATCTCATCCAGCTCCGGGCTTTGTCAACACTCAGTGCTGACAGTCTAGTCAACACTTATCAATTTTGAATCCTTCCAGGGATAAAGCTTCCTCACCTCTCACCATGTCTTGGGTAGCATCAACCTCCTTGGTGAAGATGGGTGCAGAGTATTCATTTAAAATCTTAGCCCTGACTCCAGACTCAACTGGCAAGATTTTATAGCCTGACTCGTCCTGAAACTGTAACATCCCACCCGACGTCAACGGACCTTTCCATGGTCCATCATTTGCCTGCTCTGATTCTCATGGCGGGCGGGTCAGTAAAATTCCAGCTCATATGTAAATCCCAAATCGCCCCCTACTCCTTTTATCAACCTTTCACTATTTATAGACATACCAATGACTTTGGGATTCCCTTCTTGTTGGCTGCTTGTCTTTTCTTTCTTTGCTTGTCTCATTTTGTTTTTTCACCTCCTCTCTGAACCTTCTGTGTTCCTCTTGGTTCTGAACTGTATTTTCTATCTGATACCTATCATATGCACGCTTTTTCTTCCTTAACTTCACCGCACCAAAAAAATGGTTCATAACCTGTAAGGTTATGGAGAAGGGATTGAACCCGTCAGGAAGGCTCAGTTGAGCCACACTCGGAGTCCTGCAGTGCAGTCCTGGGGTCCGTGGTGAAACAGGATAGGTGGGGGAAAGGGGCATTGAGTAGGGGTGGACGTGGAGTCAACGGAGAGAGCGGAGGGAAGATTTGTAGGACTCAGAGATTGTGAGAGGTTTTCGGGGAGGATGCTGGACAGATGTTTCTGAGCAGGCTGGTGTTCATAGACAGATGTCATAGAGTCATCGAGGTTTACAGCTTGGAAACAGGCCCTTCAGCCCAACTTGTCCATGTCACCAGTTTTTACCACTGAGCTAGTCCCAATTGCACTGTACCCATGTAACTGTCTGAATGCTTTTAAAAAAGGCAAAACTGTACCTGCCTCTACTACTACCTCTGGCAGCTTAGTCCAGGTGCTCACCACCCTCTTAATAAAAAAAATTGCCCCTCTGGACCCTTTCATATCTCCCCTCTCTCACCTTAAACAGAGCATAGAACATAGAACACTACAGCACAAACAGGCCCTTCGGCCCACAAGTTGCGTCGATCACATCTATACCTACCAAGCCATAGAACTATCTGAACTCCCAATGCCATTAGATCCCATATACTCATCCAGAAGTCTTTTAAAAGACCCCAGCGAGTTCGCCTCTACCACCACCGACGGCAGCCGATTCCATTCACTCACCACCCTCTGAGTGAAAAACTTTCCCCTAACATCTCCTCTGTACTTGCTTCCCAGCACCTTAAACCTGTGTCCTCTCGTAGCGACCATTTCAGCCCTGGGAAATAGCCTCCGAGAATCTACCCTATCTATTCCTCTCAACATTTTATAAACCTCTATCAGGTCGCCTCTCAACCTTTGTCTCTCCAGGGAGAAGAGACCTAGCTCCCTCAACCTATCTTCATAAGGCATGCCTCCCAATCCAGGCAACATCCTTGTAAATCTCCTCTGCACCCTCTCAATAGCTTCCACATCCTTCCTGTAGTGAGGCGACCAGAACTGCGCACAGTACTCCAAGTGGGGTCTGACAAGGGTCTTATAAAGTTGCAGCATTACCTCCCGACTCCTAAACTCAATCCCTCGATTAATGAAGGCCAGTACACCATACGCCCCCTTGACCACATCCTCCACCTGCGAGGCCGATTTAAGAGTCCTGTGGACCCGGACCCCAAGATCCTTCTGCTCTTCAACCCAGCTAAGACTCCTACCCTTGATATTGTACTCCTGCATCCCGTTGGTCCTGCCAAAATGGACCACTACACATTTATCCACGTTGAAGTCCATCTGCCACTTCTCCGCCCAGTCCTGCATCTTATCTATGTCACGCTGCAACTTCTGACATCCCTCCAGACTATCCACAACACCACCAACCTTCGTATCGTCGGCAAACTTACTAACCCATCCCTCCACTTCCTCATCCAGGTCATTTATGAAAATGACAAACAGCAAGGGTCCTAGAACAGATCCCTGGGGTACTCCACTGGTGAGCGACCTCCATGCAGAAAAAGACCCATCCACAACCACTCTCTGCCTTCTGCAGGCAAGCCAGTTCTGGATCCACAAGGCCAAAGCCCCCTGGATCCCATGCCCTCTCACCTTCTCAAGAAGTCTTGCATGGGGGACCTTATCAAACGCCTTGCTGAAGTCCATATAAACCACGTCCACCGCTCTTCCTACGACAATGTGCTCAGTCACATTTTCAAAGAACTCAACTAGGCTTGGAAGGCATGACCTGCTCTTGACAAAGCCGTGCTGACTATTCCTGATCATTCTAAACTTCTCTAAATGCTCATAAATCTTGTCCCTCAGAATCCTGTCCATCAACTTACCAACCACTGAGGTCAGACTCACTGGTCAGTAATTTCCCGGGCTATCCCTGTCCCCTTTCTTGAAAATAGGAACCACATCCACAATCCTCCAATCCTCCGGAACCTCTACCGTCTCCATCGGTATCTATGCCTTCTAGTTTTGATTCCCCTACCTTTGGGAAAAGATATTGACTATCTAGCTGATTTATGCCCCTCATTATTTTATAGACCTCTATAAGATCACCGCTAAGCCTCCTACGCTCCAGGAAAAAAAGTCGCAGTCTATCCAGCCTCTCCTTATAACTCAAACCATCAAGTCCCGGTAGCATCCCAGTAAATCTTTTCTGCACTATTTCTAGTTTAATAATATCCTTTCTATAATAGGGTGACCAGAATTGTACACAGTATTCCAAGTGTGGCCTTACCAATGTCTTGTACAACTTCAACAAGCTGTCCCAACTCCTGTATTCAGTGTTCTGATCAATGAAACCAAGCATGCCGAATGCCTTCTTCAGCACTCTGTCCAAATGTGACTCCACTTTCCGGGCAGACTGGAGTTCGTTTCTGTGGAGGGCAAAGGGCTGCTGCTGACATGACAGAAGTCTTTCAAATTCTGGAGGAATTACACGGAGTGGACGTGGAGAAAGCAATTGCAATATTCGGGTGGCCCTTCACATGCGGTGATTACAAGGAATAGTGCACCCTCGAGATCATTCTTCACGCTGGTCAGCAACTGGAGATTCTCATTTTCCCGCAGTGATACGATAGTGCTGATATAAGAAAAAATAATGGAAAGAACTACGGTTAATGCCAGCCAGAGAAAAAAAAAATTATGTTGCTGAACAGGGCCCTTTCATTTTAAAACACAATGCAATAAATCAAATAGGGGATGCAAAAGACGCTTCTTTCTGCTGCGACTGCTGTTTCTTCAGTGGGAAGTGATTGTTGTGAACAAGGCCAGCATTTGCTGCCCACCTCTAATTAGCCTTGAACTGAGTGGCTTGTTCAGCCGTTTCAGAGGGCATTTAAGGGTCGTGGCTACGGGTCTGAAGTCACATGTAAGCCCGACCAGGTAAGCATGGCAAATTTCCTTCCCCTAAAGGGGGCACGGTGGCTAGCACTGCTGCCTCACAGCGCCAGGGACCCCGGCTCAATTCCCAGCTTGGGTCACTGTCCGTATGGAATCTGCGTATTCTCCCCGTATCTGCGTGGGTTTCCTCTGGGTGTTCCGGTTTCCTCCTATTGTCTGAAAGACGTGCTGATTAAGTGCATTGGCTATGCTATATTCTCCCTCAGTGTACCCAAACAGAGTGAAATGACTGAGGGATTTTCACAATAGCTTCATTGCAATGTTAATGTAAGCCTAATTGTGACACTAATAAATCAATGAGTGAGCAAGATGGCTGGTTTACAATAATCAATAAAAGTTTTCCATTATTGAAACTGGTTTTATGTAACCAATTAATTAACAGAATTCAAATTCCACCAACTGCCATGGTGGGATTTGAACCTATGTCCCCAAAGAACACACCTCAATGCATGGATTACAAATCCAGAGGCACTACCATTACACCACTGTTATGCACCTACTTAGAGTGCCTGCTTGATGCCACAAGGAGTGCTTGAAGCAAGTAGCATAGATGCATTTACAGGGAAGCCCGATAAGTACATGAGGAGAAAGTCATAGAAGGGTATGTTGATGGGTTTAGAAAAAGAAACACAGAAAATAGGAGCAAGAGAAGGCCATTTGGCCCTTCAAGTGTGCACTACCATCCATTGTGATCGTGGCTGATCATCCAACTTAATAGCCTGATGCCACTTTCTCCCCATGTCCTTTGATCCCCTTTGCCCTGAGGGCTCTATCTATCTCTCGAAAGCATCCATGTTTTGACTTCAGATACCTTATGTGGCATTCCACAGACTGACCATTCTCTGAGTCATTCTCTGACTCTCACCAACTTTTACAGATGCACCATAAAAAACATTCTTTCTGGCTCTATCACAGCTTGGTATGGCTCCTGCTCTGCCCAAGACCCCAAGGAACTACAAACGTTCATGAACGTAGCCCAGTCCACTGCACAAACCAGCCTCCCATCCATTGACTCTGTCTACACTTCACGTTGCATCGTCAAAGCAATCAGCATAATTAAGGATCCCACACACCCCGGACATTCTCTCTTCCATCTTCTTCCATCAGGAAAAAGATATAGAGGTCATGTGCCAACTGACTCAAGGACATCTTCTTCCCTGCTGCCATCAAACTTTTGAATGGCTCTTGCCCTAAGTTGATCTTTCTCTACATCCTAGCTATGACTGTAACACTACATTCTGCATTCTCTCATTTCCTTCTCTATGAACAGTATGCTTTGTCTGTATAGCGTGGAGGATACTATACTTATCATTGTACACTAATACATGTGACAAAAATAAATCAAATCAAAAGGGTGAAGAAATTTCTCCTTATCTCTTTTCTAAAAGGTGCTTTGATTTGGGCATTCAAAGTAAATTAGTTGAAAAACATTCAATAAATCCTGATGTGCTATGTTGTCAGGAAATGTTTAATGCTTAAGAAGGTTCTCTGGTGTTCATTTAAGTGCGTGTTCAAAAGAAAAGGAAGAGAGTACTGAAAAGATTCTGCTGTTAACAGACTTTAGATGGTTACAGTTCAGAGAAGTCCTCCAAAGCATTTATAGCTCAGTGCAGCTGGAGTTCAGAGCAACTTCGGTGCAGTGCCAGCTCAGTGAAGCTAGCGGTGTGTAAAAGGAGGTGTGCAGGTAATTAGAGGTAGGAGAGCACCTTTGTGAATGCTGTGGAACGTAGCTTCAGAAGAAGTGGTTAATCCATCAGGACGTAAGCAGTCATTATGGCAGAGCGAGTTGGAATGGCCTCTGAGAGAACTTAGAGGTTGGATCTTTAAAAGAGAAGAGTTGAAAGCCCTCAGAAGGAAGATAGAATCTTAATGAGATTTGGTGACTCCCAATGGTCACCGTATGTCTAAGAAATCCATGGGATCTATCTTGGTCACAAATGCCATTTAATGTGCAATGTGTTCAACCACAGTTTTGCCTGATAATTCTGAATGTTAGAGTTCAAGATAAATGTTCACCGAAATCTTGCTCCCATTCATGCAGTTGGGATTTTATACTCTTGCCAATGGCACACCCCGACTGCGGGTTTCCCAGTGGCTAGACGTGAATTCTGTTGTTGATGGGATAATAAACTCCTGCCACCAGCGAGAATGCTGCCTCCTGCCACTGCATGGAAATCATTTACCATTTGGATTTTATAAAGTTTAATTTGTTTGTTTAATACCATGGAATCTTGTGGCTTTATTATCCATGTGTGTAACTGAAATGTAAAATTTTCTCGACTTTAAACAAAACGTTACTCATCCCAAACTGGGTCGTAACAATATCAATTCCAGGAATGCATACATCCTGCTCTGATTTGATGCAACCAGTTGAATTTGACTGTGAGTGACTATAAAAGAATGACACACAATTCTTAGGATTGTAAGACAGTACCATATATCATCATCGCAATGTGTTCATCATCTGGAGCAGAACAGTTTTGAGGTGCTGAATGGCCTGTGCTGCCAT
This sequence comes from Carcharhinus amblyrhynchos, assembly GCF_965287045.1. NCBI lineage: Eukaryota > Metazoa > Chordata > Chondrichthyes > Carcharhiniformes > Carcharhinidae > Carcharhinus > Carcharhinus amblyrhynchos. The sequence continues at coordinate 117,811,219 of NC_137328.1, read as the reverse complement.
TTCTAGGTTAGAGTCTCCTGTGTGGAAAAGTGATCGCAATCTTCTTGAAATGTAACAGTTTTAAAAGTTAAAGTTTATTGATTAGTCGCAAGTAGATTGATATTATCACTGCAATGAAGTTACTGTGAAAATCCCCTAGTCGCCACACTCTGTAAACTGAGGGAGAATTTAGCACCAAACCAGCACGTTTTTCAAACTGTGGGGGAAAACCCAGAGCTCCCAGAGGAAACCCACACAGACACAGGGAGAACATGCATTTCCACACAGACAGTGATGCCAAGCCAGGAATCGAACCTGGGTCTCTGGCGCTGTGAAGCGGCAATGCTAATCACTGCCATTTATGGACGAGGTGTTGTGATTTAAGTCTCCAGTTATCACAGCTTGAAATTAGTTGCAATGGGAAGGTGGGATTTGTCTTAACCCTACAAGTTATCATGTAGAATGCACTGCCTGAAAGGGCGATGGAGCCTATTGCTGTGCTAACTCTCAAAAAGGAAAAGGAGAAAGAAGTTGCTGCGGGGGTTTATTTGGAGAGTCAGTCTGACAGGTGACCCAGGCACAATGGATCAAATAGCCTCTAACTGTGCTGTTTGATTCTGCTCATTGATACCAGTTCAGACATGTAACCTAGAATGTACACATGTTTATCTTTTAAGTCGGCCTAAACGTTTCAGGGCAGTATTTTTTTGCTCTCTCTTTCCCTCCCTCCTTCAAGTTTGGATATAACATATTGGAGTCTGGATAGTCATCAGCAGGGAAGATTTTTACACTCCTGTTAGATCATGTCCAATATTGTCTGTGTGGAGTCTGTATGTTCTCCCCGTGACTGCATGGGTTTCCTCTCGGTGCTCCGGTTTCCTCCCACAGTCCAAAAGACGTGCAGATTAGGTTGGTTATCCAATGCCAAATAGCCCCGCATTGTTAGGTTGACAAGCAGGATAAATGTGTGGGGTTATGGGGATGGGAGCTGAGTGGCAGTGCAGGCCCGATGGGCTGACTGGTCTCTTTTTGCACTGTGGGATTCTATGATTTAGCCCACTCATTTAATCTGACAGCTTCAAAAAGTTGCCCTTTGCTCCTTTTTGCATAAAGAGCTCATCTGGTTCACAAGACCCACTTCCTGCTGCCTCAATCCTAGCCTGACTAATCTGCTGACCATCCAACATCCCCTCCTGATCCCACATCGGACACTATTGTCAAAGTGTTGTCATCAAGTGTTGACCCTCTGCCCTTTAAATCTGCTATCATTAACTCCCCCCCACCAAGGAAAGATGCTTCACCCCACCACCCTCGAACCTGAGGTTCTATCTCCAACCTCCCAAACCCCTTGTACATGTTGTCACCTCTCAAATCCATGTCCGTTTTTCCAGGACTTCCGTGTTTGAATCCCCTTAATCAGGTTTCTACTTCTCCCAAACGGCCAAAACAACTCCTATCAAAACCACAATTACAGTGACAATATTAACCATTTCCACCTCGTCTATCCCTAACCTTACTGCAGTCTTTGACACAGCTGACCAGACTATCCTCCAATGCTTCCCCACTGATCTGCAACTGGAAGGGACTGCTCTCTCACCCACTTCCGTTCTTATCTATTTAATCATAACCAGCGTAACACTTTACTGGCTTCTCATCCTGGGTCTGCAGCTCTAGTATCCACCAAGGATCTACTTATTGGTTGGCACGGTAGCACAGTGGTTAGCACTGCTGCTTCACAGCTCCAGGGAGCTGGGTTCGATTCCTGGCTTGGGTCACTGTCTGTGTGGAGTTTGCACATTCCACAGTCATGGTGCCAACCTGTGCTGGGGGGCAGTGCCAGGTTGCATTACTGGGCACTGCCTCGCCTGTCGCTCTGCCCTGGGGATTAAACTTATCTTTGTACCTCCCGGGAGACCCAATCAAAAAGCTCTTTAACCCACAGTGTTTGAAGGATGATGTGTTAGAGATCTCTTAGGGGGTCCATTTTTTGCAGTGGCAACATGCATTTTCACACTTATGCTGTATCTGGAACTTTGGATACTAAAGACGGAGACTCCACCATCTTCTGTTATTCATTTATGGGACATGGGCATCACTGGCTGGCCCGCATTTATTGCCCATCCCTAATTGCCAGGGGGAGAGTCAACCACATTGCTTTGGCTCTGGAGTCACATGTAGGCCAGGTAAGGATGGCAGGTTTCCCTCCCTAAAGGTCATCAGTAAACCAGATGTTTTTTTTCCCCTGATAATCGGCAATAGTTTCATCGTCATCAGCAGATTTTAATTCCAGCTATATTTTACTGAATTCAAATTCCACCATCTGCCGTTGCGGGATTCGAAGCCGGGTCCCCAGAACATTAGCTGAGTTTCTGTGTTAATGGTCTCGCGACAATACCACTTGGCCACCTCCTCTCCATAGGGATTAGAAAGGGTACATGGGTATCCTCGGGCTAGCATTGGCAAGAGGGGCCAAATAATTTTTCTATGGTTCGATGGCATTACAGGGATGCGAGGCAAGGCTTGTCACAAGATTGTGCGTGAGCTGCTTGATTGGCTGGAGGGGTTAAATGGCCTACTCCTGTGCTTGTGTCAATATTCCACAGATTAAAAAAAAATCAACAACGAAACCATTTAAGATGATAAAAAAGTTTTCTCTGGCATCCTGTGGCTGACAAAGATTTTCGACTGAGCGTATCGCTTGGAGCGTGCATTCAACTGTTTAAAATGTATTGGTTTAAACCTAACCTGCAGGGAGTGAAACTGAAATTTGTTTGAGAGTGTTGAATTCATAATACACGGCAATTATTAAGGGAGAAATTGCATGCCCTATCTATTATCATTTCATCCACTCCAACAGCACCGCATTGTAAATAGATGTAATTATTAGTTTCCGAACATCTAGTTCATGAAGGGTAATATTTCAAAACCCTTTATAACTGGCACTATGTACTGATTATTTTACCCTTGGAAGTCATCTAAGAGCTCTTTCTTCATTAATGGGCAGCGCTATTTTTGCTAAACTATTAATCCAGAAACTCAGCTAATGTTCTGGGGATCCTCAAACTATGACCCCTAGCTCTGGACTCTCCCACAATTGGGAACATTCTTTCTGAATCTACCCTGTCTAACCCTGGTAGAATTTTGTAAGTTTCCATGAGATCCTCTCTCATTCTTCTAAACTCCAGTGAATATAACTCCAATCGATTTAGCTTCTTCTCATATGACTGACCTGCCATTCCAGGAATCAGCCTGGTAAACCTTCTCTGCACTCCCTCTATCGCAAGGACATTCTTCCTCAGATAAGGACACCAAAACTGCACACAATTACATAAGGTCGCCTGAAAAAAAATGCTCTCGGACTTAGTCTTTCCTCATACAACTGACCTGCCATTCCAGAAATCAGCCTGGTAAACCTTCTCTGCACTCCCTCTCTAGCAAGGACGTCCTTCCTCAGCTAAGGACACCAAAACTGCACACAATTACATTAGGTCTCCTTAAAAAAAAATAATGCTCTCGGTGCGTTTGCGTGTTATTATATTTGTTGAAGTCTTTTGCTTGGATTTTGCACCCACGGTCACCGTGAGCGCAAACATCGGAGTGCACAAAATCTCACAAGACTCAGAAAATGCAACTCTCACCAGTAGAGTCTCATTTCTGACCAGTAAGGTCACAACCTCATTCCAATACATTTTGAGATCATTAAAGGGTTTCCTTGCTGTACGCATCCCCTCCACCCCACAATTGAAAGTCCTACCTCGCCGATGTGGCGTTCCATCGGTGAGGTTTGCAATGAATTTTTAAGAACATGAACAAGATGAAGGAGACCCGCCGGGGCTACACAGGTGAGTATAGCCCCCAAGGCGAGAAGGACATGCCTGGGCAGTTCACCGGCATTGCCCTCTGGCACTGGCCCCCCTGGCACTACCCTGGCACCGGCACTGGCCCCTGACACTGCCTTTGGCACCCTGGCACTGCCCTCGGCAAACTGGCATTGCTCCCCTGGCATGGCCCCCAGCACCGTGCTCACTACCATCAGAGTTCCACTGGGGGGAGTTCCCCTTAATTCTCGGGAGGGGGGGTGGGCAGGTTATTGCCTTTGTCATAGAAGCAAGAGGAAGCCATTTGGCCCATCGAGCCTGCTGCGCCATTCGTAATGAAGATGGCCGATCAACAATGGCAAGGGGTGGTGGGTGATGGCATTGTCATGTGCGTGTGAGGGTGGTATCACATATCTATGTGTGGAGGGGAGTGGAGGTGTATTTATTAGCGCAGGTCGGGCTGGCCCATCTCCGTGGAGCCGGCGACGCTGTCTGTATTAGGTCATGCTTTGCCACCATAACGGCGTAAGCCACACCTTCAGGTTTTTCCTGTAGAGAGTGCCGGGTTATCCGTGGAGAAAATCCGGCTGTGCGGCTTAGAACTACACACTGGTTTTCCCAACTCAGCCAGCATTGTTATTTGTCATTTGTATTAATGATGTGAATGAGAATATAGGGGGCATGGTTAATAAGTTTGCGGATAACACCAAGATTGGTGGCATAGTGGACAGTGAAGAAAATTATCTCCAATTGCAACGGGATCTTGATCAATTGGGCCAGTGGGCTGATGAATAGCAGATGGAGCTTAATTTGGACAAATGCGAGGTGATGCATTTTGGTAGATTGAACCAGGGCAGGACTTACTCAGTTAATGGTAGGGCATTGGGAGGAGTTACAGAACAAAGAGATCTAGGGGTACATGTTCATAGCTCCTTGAAGGTGAAGTCATAGGTGAACAGAATGGTGAAGAAGGCATTCGGCATGCTTGGTTTCATTGGTCGGAACATTGAATACAGGAGTTGGGATGTCTTGTTGAAGTTGTACAACACATTGGTAAGGCTACACTTGGAAAACTGTGTGCAATTCGGGTCACCCTATTATAGAAAGGATATTGTTAAACTAGAAAGAGTACAGAAAAGACTTACTAGGATGCTACCGGGACTTGCTGGATTGAGTTATAAGGAGAGGCTGAATAGACTGGGACTTCTTTCTCTGGAGTGTAGGGGGCTGAGGGGTGACCTTATAGAGGTCTACAAAATAATGAGGAGCATAGACAAGGTAAATTGTCAATATCTTTTCCCAAAGGTAGGGGAGTCTAAAACTAGAGGGCACAGGCTTAAGGTGAGAGGGGAGAGATACAAAAGTGTCCAGAGGGGCAATTTTTTCACACAGAGAGTGGTGAGTGTCTGGGAACAAACTGCCAGAGGTCGTAGTAGAGGCGGGTACAATTTTGTCTTTTAAAAAGCATTTAGATAGTTACATAATATGATGGGTATAGAGGGATATGGGCCAAATTTGGGCAGTTGGGATTAGCTTAGGGGTTTTAAAAGAAAAAGGGTGGCATGGACAAGTTGGACTGAAGGACCTGTTTCCAGGCTGTAAACCTCTATGATTCTGTGACATTGAAAGCAAAGTTCCGCCCATTCTCTTCGATTTCCACCACAAACCGCGGCGGTTCAAGAAGGCAAAACCCTCAACTCCTCAACAAGGCCACGTCCCATCAGTGGACTAATAAAAACCATGTCTGTGTGATGTGGTCAGGAGCTGAGACGCCATGGTGGATCCCAGACTGAACATCAGTGAGCATCTTATTGCTGCACTGACACCCCTGTGAACAGTCTTAGGACATTTTATTATGTTAAGGATGCAATATAAATTCAAGCTTTTGCTTGCAGATAATATGTCGTGTTCGACATAAAGTATGAAAAGGTACAATTTACTGGTTTTCAAACCTCTCGTTCACGAACGTGATCTGCACGTCAATCAATGCCGGTACCCAGAAAAATAATAATCCGCCCAAACTCTGCTGCAGCCTCAGCAATTTAAGGTTTTGGACAATATGATTTGGAAGCCATCAATTCTACCTCCATCATAAAGTATTACATTGTTCCACAATCATTGTACATACAGCGTCTTCATCTTTGCTTCTTTTTGCAGACTTGCAATTTTAGTAGAATAATTTACATTTGTCTATCTTTCCCGGTGGTGCAGTGGCTAGCACTGCTGCCTCACAGCGGCAGGGACCCGGGCTGGATTCCCGCCCCACAGTTGCAGAATGCCTGCGATTGCTGCCGTTCCTGGGAGTTCTTGCGCTGCTTGGGGACCTTACCATTAGACCTCTCATCCTGCGAAAGAAGTAGCAAATTGACAGCTCGGTTCGTCTAAAAATTCAGAAGGAAAATCCCAAAGTGGTCAATGACTTCATCAGTGAAGATCGACAGTTCACCAAGCCACCACGCTGTGGGTGTTGGTGGTCAGAGACATTCCCTGTTTGTTACAGGTCTCATGACAAACATAATGAATTGACGGACAATAGTGTGGGTCCATTGATCATTAAGAAGAAAGAAGTGCAGAGTGTGCATATTTCTATGTGGGTTTCCTCCGGATGCTCTGGGTTCCTCCCACAGTCTGAAAGATGTGCTGGTTAGGTGCATTGGCCATGCTAAATTCTCCCTCAGTGTACCCGAACAGGCACCGGAGTGTGGCAACTAGGGGAGTTTCACAGTGAATTCATTGCTGTATTAATATAAGTCTACTTGTGACACTAATAAATAAACTTAAAAAAAAAGCAGTGTTTCTGCTCTATATGACCCATCTTGTGGCCCTTTTCTTTGTTTATTTTTGTTTTTTGTTTCTCTTGTGGCCCCTCCCTTTCCCCTCCACTTTGCAACCTGCTCTATTTGCTTCCCTTTTTTAACAATCTTCATAATTAAGGTTTAAAGTTAATTTATTCATGTCACAATTAGGCATACATTAATAATGCAACAAAGTTATTGTGAAAATCCCCAAGTCGCCACTCTCCGGCGCCTGTTCGGGTACGCTGAGGGAGAATTTAGCACAGCCAATGTACCTAATCAGCGTGTCTTTCAGACTGTGGGAGGAAACCGGAGCACCCAGTATTTTTAATACAGAGGGTGGTGGGTACCTGGAACTCACCGCCAGGGGAGGTAGTGGAAGCGGATACGGTATTGACTTTTAAGGGGCGTCTTGACAAGTACATGAATAGGATGGGAATAGAGGGATATGGTTCCTGGTAGGGTAGGGGGTTTTAGTTAAGTCAGGCAGCGTGGTCGGTGCAGGCTTGGAGGGCCGAAGGGCCTGTTCCGGTGCTGTAATTTTCTTTGTTGACCCGGAGGAAACCCACACAGACACGGGGAGAATGTGCCGTCTCCGCACACACCATGAGCCAAGCCAGGAATTGAACCCGGGTCCCTGAATCAGCAGTGCTAACCACTGTGGCACCGTGGCCAATGCATCGAAAAGACTTTCGAACTTGTACCACAAGAGTGGCTCCCACATAAGACAGTACAAAACTATCAAAAATTTCAGTCAAGGTCAGCAAAGGCACTGGGGAACGATAGGTTCACTCTGGTGAAAGTCAAACTTTAAACAATGTCAGGTAGAATGTGAACAGTCACTGATGCGGCAGGATCGTGTCATGCAGATGAAAAGCTGAGTTAAAGAGCCAGTTGGGTGCTGTAATGAGGAGGTTTGCTTTCTGCCTCTCCTTGATAGATGAACGGAACGAGGCTGAATGACCTCCTTCATCCTTAGCACCTTACGGTGATCGAGGATGCCATCCTGACACAGACGGCCGAAATGAACCAGCATCAATCTGATAAGGGGTAAAGGTGGCAATGTTCATTTGTCACGTAGCTTAATTTTTCCTACGCTGGGATAAAACCAGGTCCAAGAAATTGAAGTGAAATAAACTGCGGTAAGACAAAGTGGAGGGGAGATTTCCCCTGTGTGAGATATAAATATAATTGCAATTGAATGAAACACGGTTCTTAGGGGGCAGCTCTCTGGAATTTTTTTTAATCAGAGCTCCATAAATTTAATCGGTGAGATGCCTTCAAAAGGAATTTCTATGAGGTTAAATAGTAAATACTGTCCACGCGCAATGCTAAAAAGCGCTTCTCTGTGCGGTTGGCTATACCTCATGACTTCTTCATTGTGGTAAAGAATCATTCTAACTCAATGTTAACACCTGCTGCTTGTTGTTCAGCAAGTGTCCTTATTGATCATGGGACACCAAGGTGGCACAGTGATTACCATTCCGATTCCATGGCCGGTGGAGCCATAAAATTCTGGCCTATATGTTTGATTCAATTAATTATTGTCACATGTATTGGGAGACAGTGAAAAGTATTGCTTCTTGTGTGCTATACAGACAAAACATACCATTCATAGAGTACATAGGGGAGAAAGAAAGGAGAGGGTGCAGTATATAGTGTTACAGTCACAGCTAGAGTATAAGGAAATATTACATGGGTCCATGTCTGATGGTAGGAGGGAAGAAGCTGTCCTTGAGTCGGTTGTTACAATCCCACTCAGGCCTTCGCCTCAGACTTTTGTATCTTTATCCCGACGGAAGAAGGTGGAAGAGAGAATGTTCGGGGTGCGTGGGGTCCTTGATGATACTGGATGCTTTGCCAAGGCAGCAGGAAATGTAGACAGAGTCAATGTGTCCCTCAGACATTTGTACACCTCAGTCAGGTTCCCTCTCAGCCTTCTCGGCTCTAAGGAAAGCAACAACAGTTTATCCAGCCTCTCTTCATAGCTGACACGCTCCAGCCCAGGCAACATCCTAGTGAATCTCCTCTACACCCTCTCTAGTGCAGCCATATCCCTCCTATATTGCAGCGACCAGAACTAATCTAGCTCCAGAACCTAACCTTTCGCTGGATAAGGAAGTTTTTGTATGTGCTACTTAAAATGTTATTCCTCATTACATATAAATATTAAATAGCTGCACAGTGGCACAGTGCTTAGCACTGCTGCCTCACAGCACCAGGGACCCAGATTTGATTCTCGGCTTGGGTCAATGGCTGTGTGGAATTTGCACATTCTCCCCATGTCTGCGTGGGTTTCCTCCACGTGCTCCGTTTTCCTCCCACAGTCTGAAAGACGTGTTGGTTAGGTGCATTGGCCGTGCTAAATTCTCCCTCAGTGAACCCGAAGGGACGCCGGAGCGTGACGACTAGGGGATTTTCACAGTAACTTCATTGCAGTGTTTATGTAAGTCTAGCTGTGACTGATAAATAAATAAAACAAAACTTAAATATAGAAGGCTTGTGCAGAAAGAAACCTCCTATTTCTTTGGGTTTTGGCACACACGTTGATATATTCAGGTGGTTAGCAGCCCATAATGTCTTATCGCAGACATCCTTTTGAAAGCTGTCTATCTTCCCCTCAGCCGTTGTCTCTCACCCCGTGGTGTCTTCTTTGTACATTCGATGTGAGCAGTATGGATATCTTGTCAGCAATTTAATGTACACGGTACAGCTCAAGGCTTAATTTAATCCCTGAGGGAATATCTTCTGCCAAAGGAAGGCAGATGCTGTGCTTCATTTGGCATTGGCAACTGAGCAGTAAAGTTTTACCCACTGTGTTTTATTAAATCCTTGAGTGTTGTGTGTGTGCTTTCATGCCTCCTCAGTCTCTGCAACATCATATCAATTCTAGTGGAAATTGTTTCCAAATCGTCAACATTTAAGAACCCATGAAATAGGAGGAGTGGATCATACAGCCTCTTCAACCTACTCCGCCATTCAATAAGCTAATCTGCCTCAATTCCCTGCCTTAACCCAGGTCCTTTGATATCCTAAGTGCCCAAAAGTTTATTGATCTGAGTCTGGGCAGTATGCTGGCACAGACCCAGGTTCAATTCCATGCCGCGGGTCACTGTGCGGAGTTTGCACATTCTTTCCGTGTCTGTGTAGGTTTCCCTCGGGTGCTCCTGTTTCCTCCCACAAATCAAAAGATGTGCGAGTTAGGTGTACTAGCCGTGCTGAATTCTCCCTCAGTGTGGCGACTAGGCGATTTTCACAGTAACTTCATTGCAGTGTTAATGTAAGCCTACTCGTGACACTAATAAATAAACATACAAACACAGAATATACTCAACAACTGTGCAACCATAGTATCCTGGGTACAAAATTCCACAGATTCACAACTGTCTGAATGAAGAAGTTTCCCCTTTTTTCCATTTAGTCAATTAAAATTGATTTATTAGAGTCACAAGTGGACTTACATTAACACAGCAATGAAGTTACTGTGAGTTGCCACATTCCGGCACCTAATCGAGTACACTGAGGGAGAATTTAGCACGGCCGATGCATCTAACCAGCACGTCTTTCGGACTGTGGGAGGAAACTGGAGCGTCCAGGGGAAACCCACACAGACATGGGGAGGACATGCAAACTCCACACAGTTGGTGACCCAAGCTGGGAATCAAACCCAGGTCCCTGGCGCTGTGAGGCAGCAGTGCTAACCACTGTGCCACCATGCCACACTGGGCCTACACTGGAAAATCCCATCCTTACTTGCCCTTGAGGTGGTTGAGGTGAGCTACCTTCCTGCATTGCTGCAAGTCCATGTGTTGTTGGTGCACCCACAGTGTTTTTAGGGAGTGAGTTCCAGGATTTCGACCCAGTAATAATGAAGGAACGGCGATATATTTCGAAGTCAGGATGGCGTGTGGCTTGGAGAGAAGCTTTCAGTGGTAGTGTTCCCGTGTGTCTGCTGCCCTTACCCTTCGAGATGGTAGAGGTCACCCGTTTGTCTCGTGCTTTCTAAAGATCTTTGATGAATTGCTTGTAGATCATACACACTGCTGCCACTGTGCAGTGACGGTGGAGGGAGTGGATGTTTGTGTCAATTCCCTTATCCTGGAATTATGTAACCTACAAGAGAAAGCAGCCTCTGAGCATCTATGCTGCCAACCCATCTTATGAATTTTCAATGAGATCATCCCTCATTCTATCTCTAAGGATTTTGCTTTGGATTCAAACAGGAAGTTAAACCCAAAATGTGCTTGAAATTGAGGTGTTTCCAAAGAAATAACAAAGAGCAAAGAAAATTACAGCGCAGGAAGAGGCCCTTCAGCCCTCCAAGCCTGCACCGACCATGCTGCCCATCTGAATTAAAAACCCCTACATGTCCGGGGGCCATATCCGCCATTCCCATCCTATTCATGTATTTGTCAAAATGCCTCTTAAAAGTTGCTGTCATATCTGCTTCCACTATCTCCCCTGGCAGCGAGTTCCAGGCACCCAGCACCCTCTGTGCAAAATACTTGCCTCGTACATCTCCTTTAAACTTTATCCCTCGCACCTTAAACTTGTGCCCCCTAGTAATTGACTCTTCCACTCTGGGAAAAAGATTCTGACTATCCACTCTGTCCTTGTCCCTCATAATCTTGTAGACCTCTGTCATGTCGTTCCTCGGCCTCTGTTGTTCCAGTGAGAACAAACAAAGTTTCTCCAACACCTCATAACTAACGTTCACCATACCATGGAACATAAGAACACAAGAAATAGGAGCAGGAGTAGGCCATCTAGCCCTTCAAGCCTGCCCCGCCATTCAATAAGGTCATGGCTGATCTGAAGTGGATCAGTTCCACTTTCCCGCTTTCTCCCCATAACCCTTAATTCCCTTGTCTGTCAGATACCTATCTACCCGTGTCTTAAATATATTTAGTGAGGTAGCCTCCACCACTTCAATGGGCAGAGAATTCCAGAGACTCACCACCCTTTGAGTGAAGAAGTTCCTCCTCAAATCCGATCTAAACCGCTCCCCCCCCCCGCTTATCTTGAGGCTGTGCCCTCTAGTCCTGCTATCCTTTCTAAGCAGGAAGAATCTCTCTACCTCTACCCTATCCATCCCCTTCATTATCTTATATGTCTCTATAAGATCCCCCCTCAGCCTTCTAAACTCCAACAAGTACAGACCCAGTCTATTCAATCACTCCTCATAGTCCAACCCCCTCATCTCTGGTATCAGCCTGGTGAACCTTTTCTGCACTCCCTCCAAGGCCAATATATCCTTCCACAAATGCGGCGACCAAAACTGCATGCAGTACTCCAACTGCGGCCTCACCAGTACCCTGTACAGTTGCATCCTGGTAAATCTTTTCTGTACCCTCTCCAAAGCCTCCACATCCTTCTGGTAGCATGGTGACCAGAATTGAACACTATATTCCATGTGCGGCCTACATTTTAGGTTATACTTTCTGCTCAAAATAATATGCGTAGTGGTAAAATGAAAATCTTCCAACAATCAGACAATGTAATTACAAGAACACAAGAAATACAAGCAGGAGTAAGGCACCAGGCCCTTTGAGCCTGCCCCACCATTCAATACGATCATGGCTAGTCAATGACGGCCTCAATTCCTTTTTAGCGCAATAATCCCATAGGCCTCTAATCCCCAATCTAAATATTTATCCACCGCAATTTAAATATTTCTAATGATCCAGCCTCCACTACGCTTTGGACAGAGAATTCCAGAGATTCATCACCTCCTGCGAGAAGGAAGTTCGACGCTCCTCAGTTTTAAATGACCAGTCCTTTATCTTGTAGCAATGTCCCTGAGTTTTTAAGACTCTCCCACCAGTGAAAACATCTCACCATCCACCCTGTCAAGCCCCCTCAGGATCTTATTTGAGTAAGGCCACCCCTCACTCTGAGAAAATCCAAGGAATGCAGACCCAGACGATTTAGTCCCTCTCATCTCAGGAATTAGCCTGGTGAACCTCCTTTGGACTGCCTCCTTTCCTTTATAGGGTAAGGGGACCAAAACTGTGCTCAGGATTGTAGGTGAGGCTTCATCAACTCCTTGTACAATTGCATCAAAACCCCCTATTTTTAAACTCCAACCCCTTTGCAAGAAAGGCCAAAATGCCATTTGCCTTCTGAATGACTTGCTGAACCTGCCTTCTAGCTTTTTGTGATTCATGCACTAGAACACCTAGATCCCTCTGCACTTCACTCACCTGCAGTCTCTCTCCAAGTAAACATTAATCTGCCTTTTGATTCCTCCTACCAAAGTGCACGACCTCACATTTCCCCACATTAAACTCTATTGGGCAGCACAGTAGCACAGTGGTTAGCACTGCTGCTTCACAGCTCTAGGGGCCTGGGTTTGATTCCCAGATTGGGTTATTGGCTGTAGTTTCATTATTATCACAGAAAATGGTTTTAATCGGCAAAAAACAGCATTTTCAGCACTGCATTCTCCACTTCTGACGAATCAAAATCGTTAAAGACCACACTTAACAATTTTAAAATTTCATTAATGTAGCACAGTGGCACAGTGGTTAGCACTGTTGTCTTACAATATCCTCATCATAACCTACCCTTCCACCTAGATTTTTGGAAATTTGGAAACCTTACATTCTGTTCCTTCCTCCAAGTCATTAATATAAATAGTGAACAATTGCGGGCCAAGAATTGATCAAAGAACAAAAAACAACACAGCACGGGAAACAGGCCCTTCGACCCAACGAGCCCACACCGCCATTTCAACATTGTGAGTCTCCCCTTCCACCCATGACCCTTGCCTGCGCTTATGGCACTCCACGTTGGAAACTGATCCCTGTACTACTCCACTAGTGATATCGTTCCACTGAAAACAACCCATTTATTCCAACTTTCTGGTTTCTGTCTGACAGCCAAGAAGCAATGTAACTGTTTCTTTTCTCATCTTTCCATTAAAAGCAATTTCTTGACATAAGGGGTATTAAGAATGGTCACTGGCTGCAATTTCATTATTATCACAGAAAATGGTTATAATCAGCAAAAAGCAGCATTTTCAGCACTGCTTTCGCCACCTCTGTCCAAGCAAAATCATTAAAGACTATACTGAACAATTTTCAAATGTTATTAATGTAGCACTGTTGCCTCACAGCGCCAGAGAAACCCGGGTTTGATTCCTGTCTCGGGTCACTGTGTGTTCGGAGTTTGCACATTCTCCCTGTGTCTGTGTGGCTTTCCCCTCTGTTGTCTCACAGCGCCAGAGAACCTGGGTTTGATTCCTGTCTTGGGTCACTGTTCGGAGGTTGCATGTTTGTTAGGAATAATGGTAGGAAGGACTATTACTTACGTGGCGAAAAACTGCAGCATGCAACGGTGCAGAGGGGCCTCGGGGTCCTTGTGCATGAGTCGCAAAAACCCAGCCTACAGGTGCAGCAGGTGGTCAGGAAGGCAAATGGGATGCTGGCCTCATAGCAAGGGGGAATGAATATAAAAGTAGGAAGGTCTTGCTGCAGCTGTATAGGGCACTGGTGAGGCCGCAGCTGGAGTACTGTGTGCAGTTTTGGTCGCCGCACTTACGCAAGGATATTTTGGCCTTGGAGGGAGTGCAGAGGAGGTTTACTAGGCTGATACCAGAGTTGAGGGGGTTGAATTATGAGGACAGGCTGAATAAACTAGGCTTGTACTCATTAGAGTTTAGAAGAATGAGGGGAGATCTCATTGAGACGTATAAGATGATGAATGGGATGGATAGAATAGAGGTGGAGAGGCTCTTCCCGCTCAGAAAGGACAGTAGGACTAGGGGGCACAGCCTCAAGATAAAGGGGGGGCGGTTTAGAACAGAGTTGAGGAGGAACTTCTTCACTCGAAGGGTGGTGAATCTCTGGAATTCTCTGCCCGTTGAAGTGGTGGAGGCTGCCTCCCTAAATATTTTTAAGATGCAGGTTGATGGGTTTTTGATAAGCGAAGGGATTAAGGGTTATGGGGAGAGGGCGGGAATGTGGAACTGAGCCACGACAGATCAGCCATGATCTTATTGAATGGCGGGGCAGGCTCGAGGGGCTAGATGGCCTACTCCTGCTCCTATTTCTTATGTTCTTATGTTCTTATGTAAAGAGCAATACAGCGCAGGAGAAGGCTCTGCCGCTCACTAAGCCTGATAATATTGAACCTTCAGAAAGAACTCTTCAATTGTAGGCAATAAAATATGACAAAACTTACTCCAACTTACAAATCAAAGAAAAAGGTTTAATAAAGAAACTCCATTACTCCAACATGTGAGGCCTCACACTGGGCCATTTCAAACAACTGAACAATTCCCAACAAGTTCTTACTTATATTGAGTCAGCTGATCATTACATCATTTTGTCATTGGCTATATAGTTTATTGGGTCAATTGACCCATAGAACTTATTACCATTGGTCACACTACAACACATCTAATGTTATCATCAGTTACATTCGAACAGATATGTGGTTTCTATCACTCCTTTCACCTGCCGTTCATGTGTCTATCAACATACGTATTGAACATTGCTAATGTGTCTACTTCCACCACTTCCACCAGCAGGTTCCAGGCATCCAGCACCCACTGTGTGAAAACATTCCCCGCACGTCTCCCCGAAACTCACCACCTCTCACCTTAAATGCTCTTTTGTAGTCACCCTTTCCACCCTGGCAAAAAAGCCTCTGGCTATCCACCTGGTCTATGCCTGTCATAATTTTTTTTATTTGGCTTGATATGATTTGATTTATTATTGTCACATGTATTCGTAGACAGTGAAAAGTATTGTTTCATGCGTGCTATACAATGCATACCATTCATAGAGAAGGAAAGGAGAGAGTGCAGAATGTAGTGTTACAGTTTTCATTTGGGCGTAGAGAAAGATCAACATAATGCAAGGTAGGTCCATTCAAAAGTCTGATGGCAGCAGGGAAGAAGTTGTTCTTGAATCGGTTGGTACGTGACCTCAAGACTTTTGTAACTTTTCCCCAATAGAAGAAGGTCAAAGAGAGAATGTCCAGGGTGCGTGGGATCCTTAATTATGCTGGCTGCATTGTCGTGACAGCGGGACATGTAGACAGAGTTCATGGATAGGAGGCTGGTTTGCGTGATGGATTGGGTACATTCACGACCTTTCGTAGTTTCTTGCAGTCTGTAGACCTTTTGACATTTTGTAGATCTCTATCAGGTCTCCCCTCTGCCTCCGTCTTTCCAGTGAAAACAATCCGAGTTTATCCAACCTCTCCCCATACATAAGGCCCTCCAAACCAGCCAGCATCCTGGGGAACCGTCTTTGCACCCTCTCCAAAGCATCCATGATCCTACACTAACGGTTGGTTTGTTGCTGAAAGGCATGATGTGGAGATGCCGGCATTGGACTGGGGTAAACACAATAAGAAGTGCTGTACGGTAGAGGTAAACACAATAAGAAGTGCTGTACGGTAGGGGTAAACACAATAAGAAGTGCTGTGCAGATGCCAGCATTGGACAGGGGTAAACTCAGTAAGAAGTTCCTTCGTCAGTTGAGTGGAGAACTCTCCACTCGCCTGACGAAGGAACAGCGTTCCAAAAGCTAGTGGCGGTTACTACCAAATAAACCTGTTGGACTTTAACCTGGTGTTGTGAGACTTCTTATGTTGTTGCTGGAAGTCCAGTTGTGCAGCCAATGATGCGTATTTGTCACTGCTACTGCAGAAAAACACAGAAGCGCAGCTGACTGAGGCAAATTTTTAAATTCAGTTTGCCGTAGCCATCTGATGAGAAATGCAATAAAGCACAGACATCTGCCACTTCTGCCACAACAGGAATGTTATTCCTTAGCTTGGATTTCTGCCATTAGCTTTCCATGCAGTTCACGCAGTATGGCCTGACATTTGAATTATTTTTATTCACAATTTATTTTCGCAAACCTATAATCATTGGGCAACCTTCAAATCTCTCATGTGGTCTGTCCATGTAACCGGGAAGTGATTTGGAACATGTATTTTTATTAGATGGGCAACAGTTCACCAGAAACAAATTGGAAGAGACTCAGAACAGAAGGAAAGACTCAGGGCACTAACTAACTAGGGCAGCACAGTGTCATAGTGGTTATCACTGCTGCCTCACAGTTCCAGGGACCCGGGTTCGATTCCCTGCTTGGGTTGCCGCCTGGGAGGAGTTTGCACATTCTCCCCGTATCTGCTTGGGTTTCCTCCAGGTGCTCCGGTTTCCTCCCATACTCCAAAGATGTGCTGGTTGGGCGTATTAGCCATGCTAAATTACCTGTTCGTGTCCTGGGATGCATAGGTTCCAGGGATTAGTGGAGTAAATATGTGGGATTACGGGGATAGGGTGAGATTGTTTTTTATTTTAAGTTAATCCCAAGAGGGTCGGGTGCCAGGGTTGCCCCCTGGACACTGTCGCCTTGGCAGTGCCAGCCTGTGCCGCCGGCACTGCCCACCAAGCATGGGACAGTGGCAAGGCAGTGGGGTCTAATAAGGGGCAGAGCCTGATGGGGGCGATTGGTTGGGGGGGGGGGGGCGGGGGTGTCCCTCTGCCACTCTGCAGTCAGGATCGGAAGGGGTTGGAGGGAGGCCAGCAATCAGGGCTGGCCATCGGGGTGGGGGAGCCTGTTTGGCAGGGGGTGGGGGGTGGTTCGGGACTGCGTAAGTGTGGGCAGGGTGGGAGATCAGGACTGCAGGGGTGGAGGGGGTCAGCACTGCGGTGGGTGGGGTAGGCCGAGACTGGGCCCAGGCAGGCCAGCAATCGAGCCATGGTGGAATCGGAGGGCCAGCGTCATGTAGCTGGCCAGCGATCGGGAGACCGGCGGACAGGAGCCTTGACGCACGCGCGATCTCAGTACTGACAGATTGGCGCATGTGCAGTGATCCGCTCAGCGCTATGCTGCCGGTCTCTTAATTGGGAATAGGCCTCACCCATTGAATTTCAGCACGATTCCCACTGAGGCGCTCAGCAGTGCACAGAGTGTGAGACTGCCACTGAAAACAAAACAGTGTGATTTACATCAGTTTTCCTGTGAATTCAGCACTTAGGGTTTTGTCTGGGAGAACCCCGGCCCATTTCTCCCAGGATTGCAGTGGGATGGCAGCTTTGGGGTTTTTTTTGTGCTCAGATCCCAAGAGTCGAAACCTGTGCCCCACAGCTGAGACTGAACCACAGCACACGAGCTGAGAACTTGCTTTATGGGGGTGAGTCGCTGTAATTTGGAGTTCACTTGGCTAAGGTCTGGTGGAAACAGATTCTATCGCAACTTTCAGAAGGGAGATACATCATTGAAAAGATAAAGGTTGCAGGGCTGGTAGAAATGAGCAGAGGAACGAGATTAATTGGGTAACGCATATCACAGTGTGTAAGTCAAGTCAGTATATAAGAAAACCTCATTTTCCCAGCCTCAATAGTGATGCTTTTGCCCCTACTCAGCATTTAAAACCAAATAAACCAACCCCGCCCCCAACATGCTCCCCTAATTCCCTTAGCTGTAAAATGCATTTTCACTTGTAGTCAGTCAAGGGATCAAGGTTAAAGTTTATTTATTAGTGTCACAAGTTGGCTTACATTAACACTGCAGTGAAGTTACGGTGAAAATCCCCTAGTCCGGCATCTGTTCAGGTACACTGAGGGAGAATTTAGCACGGCCAATGCACCTAACCAGCACATCATTCCAAATGTGGGAGGAAACCGGAGCACCCAGAGGAAGCCCACACAGACATGGGGAGAATGTACAGACTCTGCACAGACTGTGACCCTAGCCAGGAATTGAACCCAGGTCCCTGGGACTGTGAGGCAGCAATGCTTGCCACCGTGCCATTGTGCCGCCAAGCAGGTAATGTGGGCTGTGGTTGAAATGATGCGCGAGAGTCTAGTGTTTCCTGTTCACCATATCCCAGAGCTTTGGCCAAGTGGGCTTAATCATGAATTTTAGAATCTGGTGCGTTTGATTCTCCATCGAATCCCTAGAGTGCAGCTGGAGGCCATTCAGCCCATTGAATCAGCACCGATTCTCCAAAAGAGCCTCATACCCAGGCTCAGGCCCCAGCCCAACCCTGGTCCCTGGGTGCTGCGAGGCAGCAGTGCCAACCACTGCACAACTGTGCCACCTTTTTCCAAATACACTGTAAAAGTATGTAAAATGGACTGTGTGCATTGACGCAAAACACCCAATAGGTCTCGGGGATGGTGAATTTTAACCTCTAATGCCGATGTGAAAGGAGAATGTTTGCGACAGTTCCAATGAAATGCCATCTTGACATGAAACATGAGGCGGGATTCTCCTATGACCCTGCCAGTGCGATCAATGACAGGCAACAGGAGACCAAAAATCAGTTCCATGCTGGTGTGAATCATAGGATGATGGAAACACTGGAGTATGGAAGGAGGCCATTTGGCCCATCGAATCTGCACCGACAACATTCCCACCCCAGGTCCTATCCCCACACATTTACCCCACTAATCCCTCTAACCTTCACATCCTGGGACATTAAGGGACAATGTACCACGGCCAATCCACCTAACCCACACATTTTTGGACTGTGGGAGGAAACCGGAGCACCTGGAGGAAACCCATGCAGACACGGGGGGGAACGTGCAAACTCCACATAGACAGTGACCCGAGGCTGGAATTGAACCCGGGTCCCTGACGCGGTGAGGCAGCAGCGCTAACTACTGTGTCACCCCACGTCTGACAGCATCCACTGAACGGTTCATTCTTGTTATTCCCTCCGCAGGTACGGCCTGACCTGCCGAGCGCTTCCGGCATTTTCTGCTCCTTTTTTTTTGGATTTGCTGCATCCTCTGTTTTTTTTTACTAAATAACAGAGGCGTGTGATATACAGAGCGCGTGAGAGGAGGTAATGGAGGATAAGTAAGTCGAATGGGGAGCGCTAAATGGAAGAGGCATCAGCAATCCAGGATCTAATGGAGGATAAAAATAGGCCGGTTAAAAAAAAGCTCCACTATCGTTGAGATAATGTTTGCACTCGGAGTTAACGGGGCACTTTGCAGTATATTTCACTTCGCTTTTAAGTCACGGCAAGAATAGACTGCTGTGAAAGGTTAGTTTGTGTGATTCATGAGCCCAGGCGAATAGATAGCAGACACCTCTGCCCAGAGGAGCTGATACATTGTTAGAATGATGGCCCAGAGTTAATGTCAAAGCGATATAAAATCCCCTGAAATCCATAACTTCCAACTTATGTGCTGACTCTTCAGTTCAGGAGAACTGATTCATGATGGCCATTATGATTTATTCCCAATGTTCCAAGCTGACAGCTGGGTCTGCTGGGCTTTTCCTTGGTGTGTGTGTGTGTGTAAAGAACCATCACCCTCGTATATGACGCATATCAGAGCTGTTTCATATGTAGGAACCACTGTATGCAGAGGGGACTTGCCGTCTTTGCTTCTAGCTATCAAATCATTCCCACTTCTGCCACTTTGCTGCGAATTATAAGAGCAGCGCAGTGGCACAGTGGTTAGCACTGCTGCCTCACAGCGCTAGGGACCCGGGTTTGATTCCGGCCTCAGGTCACTGTCTGTGTAGAGTTTGCTTAAAGTTTATTTATTATTCTTATTAGTCCCAAGTAAGGCTTATAGTCACACTGCAATGAAGTTACTGTGAAATTTCCTGAGTCGCCGCACTCCAGCACCTGTTCCTATCACTGCACCCAACCAGCACGTCTTTCAGACTGTGGGAGGAAACCGGAACAGCTGGAGGAAACCCAAGCACGCACGGGGAGAATGTGTAAACTCCACACAGAGCTTGGAGGCCAGAATCGAATCTGGGTCTCTGGCGCTGCGAAGGAGCAGTGCTAATCACTGTGCTATTGCTGCTGCCGCACAGTGCTAGGGACCCGGGTTCAATCTGCATGTTCTCCCCGTGTCTGCATGCACTAGTTTGCATGCTGCGGTTTTCTTCCACACTCCAAAGACGTGTGGGTTAGACTGATTGTCTGTGATAAATTGCCCCTTAATGTCAGGGGGATTAGGAGGGTAAATGTGTTGGGTAATGGGGATGGGACCTGGGTGGGATTTTTGGTGCAGACTCGATGGGCCAAATGGCCTTCTCCTGCGCTGTGGTTTTTATGATTCTATATAAGATCTAGGAGCTGAACTAGGCCATTCAGCCCATTGAGTCTGCTGTACCATTCAATCATTTCTCAACCTCATTTTCGCCTTTTCCCCGTAACCTTTCATCTCCTGACCAATCAAGAACTTATCTATCTCTGTCTTAAATGCACTCAAAGACTTGGCCTCCAGAGCCTTCTGAGGCAATGAATTAGAAACAGAATATACCCTTGCCACTCGCCCCCCACACTACCCCCCACCCCTCACCAATCCTATTCAGGGAAATCTGGGAACCATCGAAGAGTGGCTGCAGCACAGAAGGAGGCCATTCAGCCCATTGGGCCTGTGCCAGCTCTTTGCAAGAACAACTCACCTATCCCCTCTTCCTTTCACCAGACAACACCGTTTAATGATCCTGTTGTGACGATGTGAGTTTGTTTACTATTGATGCTCACTGTGCTTGCTTAGTTAAGCCTTGGTGTGGACTCTGACTGTAGAAGTTGCTGGAAGCTTGATCGGTAAGCATGGGGCAGACACTTTAAAAGCACTGTGATGAATTCCTGTTACACACATATAGGTTGGCGTGTCATCTCTGCATTAGTACAATATATAAAATATAACAACAGTTATTGTCTCCTTTATTCCATGCACTTCAATTGTGCTGGCAAATCTATCATCACTATCAAACCATAGAACCCTTACAGTGCAGAAGGAGGCCATTCAGCCCATCAAATCTGCACTGATTCTCCAAAAGAGCATCTTACCCAGAACATGCCCCTCCAAGCACCTCACCATCCTGACTTGGAAATATACCGCCACTCGTTCACAATCATTGGGTCAAATCCTGGAATTCCATCTCTAATGGCATTTTGCTGTTGCTACACCAGCGCATCAGCCCCTTCTGAAGGGCAATTAATGATGGGCAATAAATACCGGGCTGAGTCAGTGACATCCACATTCATTGTGAAAGAATCAAAAAGGATGGAGTTGCCTCCTCCTGTTTCTTTTTGTACCATCTCTCATCACTGAATGAGGCAGGACTGCAGAGCTTGGATCTGATCAGTTTGTTGTTTGTGGGGTTCTGTCTTTCACATGCTGTCCTGCTGTTTAGCACGCAAGTAGTCCTGTGTCATAGCTTAATCAGGTTGAGCCTCATTTTTAGGTATGTCTGATGTTGCTCTTGGCATGCCCTCCTGCACTCTCCACTGAACCTGGGTTGATTGCCTGGCTTGGTGGTAATTGAAGAGTGAGGGATATGCTGGGCTGTGAGGTTACGATTGTGGTTGAGTACAATTCTGCTGCTGCTAATCGATGTTTAATCTAATTAACATAGTTGAACATTGCAATGTGCTTCAACCAGTATTGTCATGAACTGCCTTGGCAACTGAAAGCATGGACGGCACGGTGGCAAAGTGGTTAGCACTGCTGCCTCACAGCGCCAGAGATGTGGGTTAGGCTCCTGTCTTGGGTCACGATCTGTGTGGAGTTTACACGTTCTCCCCGTGTCTGCGTGGGTTTCCTCCGGGTGCTCCAGTTTCCTCCCACAGTCCAAAGATGTGTGGGTTAGGTGGATTGGCCATGCTAAATTGCCCATTATTGTCAGGGGCACTAGCTAGGGTAAATGCTGGGGGTTATGGGGATAGGGCCAGGGTGAGATTCTAGTCAGTGTAGACTTGATGAGCCGAATGGCCTCCTTCTGCGCTGTAGGATCCTATGGGCGGAATTTTGCTGGCATATCCGCCTGAGGTTCATACAATCCCACCCGAGGCCAACAGAAAATGCCATTCTCAGAGTCTTGCCCACCCCTGGAATCGGGCGGGCGTGCCGGTAAAATTCCAGCCAATGATTCGCCGTGGTGGAGTGATTAAAATTGGGCTAGGTGAGACCACAATGATAGGGACAGATATGGAAATAAGGATGAAGATTTTATTCATTCATTCTGCTGCTTTCACTCCTCAATTCGATGATAGGTGGCGATGATATTTATGAAGAAAATGTGATGATCCACAAATATCTCACCAAAATGAAAGCCATTAGCAAACCCCTTTACTCATCTCTCAACAGGTAACACTTTGTGAACAGGTCTGGGTGTTGTAATTAACCTCGATCAGTTTCTGTCCATTTCTTTTAGCGAGCACACTATTGTTTCAGGTCATTGGAACTTCCAGGACATCCTCCTCAGCTGTAAGATTTCTGTGCTCATTCATAAGATCTACCCTCACACCAACTCCTAATTGAAAGGCAGTCTTTGTGAAGGTTCTTCATTAAACCATAGTCTCCAATTGAGCAGAAGTACTTGTAGAAGTACGTCTGCTGAAAGAGTGATGGGAGCCGATTCAGTAGCCATGTTCAAAAGGAAATTGGAAATGCACTTGAAGGGGAATTTAAAAATTGCAGGGCCCAAATGGAGAAAAATTGGAGAGCCCTTTCAAGGAAGCAATACAGGCACAGTGGCTGAATGACCTCCTCCTTCTGTGCTGGATCATGTATGAGTTTATGACTAATACAATGCCCTTTAATTTCTCTCAAAGCATTTTACATTTCATCGTTGTTGCCCTACAAAGGTACAATCAGCAGCTAATTAGTGCACATCATTAGAATCCTACAGTGCAGAAGGAGGCCATTTGGCCCATCAAGTCTGCACCGAGTACAATCCCACCCAGGCACTATCCCCATAACCCTGTGGATTTACCCTAGCTGGTCTCCTTGAAGCCAAGGGCCAATTTACCATGGTCAATCCACTTAATCTGCACATCTTTGGATTGTGGGAGGAAACCGGAGCATCTGGAGGAAGCACATGCAGACACAGGGAGAAAGCGCAAACTCCGCACAGACTGTGACCCAAGCTGGGAATTGAACCTGGGTCCTTAGTGCTGTGAGGCAGCAGTGCTAATCACTGTGCCAGTATACCCCCCATTTGCATATTGCAATCAGATTGTTAATGTCCCTCTTAATCACTACTGATGGGACCCTTACTGCAAGAATTCAAATGATAGTATCTCCAAATGATATCAGAACTCTTTTGATGCTACACTAGATTGGATTTTGTGTTGCATTACTTGGATGCGGTTTAGTCCACACCCTTATCTACAAGAGAACTACAAGATTATGAGAGGCATGGACAGAATGGATAGTCAGAAGCTTTTTCCCAAAGTGGAAGAGTCAATTACTAGGGGGCACAGGCTTAAGGGGTGAGGGGCAAGGTTTAAAACAGACATACAAGGCAGATTTTTTACACCGGAGTAGTGGTGCCTGGAACTCGTTGCTAGGGGAGGTAGTGGAAGTGGATACGGTACTGACTTTTAAGGGGTGTCTTGACAAGCACATGAATAGGATGGTAATAGAGGGATATGGTCCCCGGAAGGGTAGGGAGTTTTAGTTAAGTCAGGCAGCATGATCGGTGCAGGTTTGGAGGGCCGAAGGGCCTGTTCCTGTGCAATAATTTGCTTTGCTCTTTGTTCTTTGTTCTGATGACTCTGGTGAAAGTACTACTGACTGAATCAATTAAAAAAGAGAGGCATTTCCACAACGGGTTGCTGAAAATAAGGGGTCTTTTCATCAAATCTCACTAAAAATGAACTATTTTACTCAATCCAGCCCTGAACAGCCCCATGTACCCATAAATTCTAATGTCGAGAGATCAAAGAGAATGGAACATTTAAGATATTTAAAGAATTTGATAGCGAGGAGCTATTTCCTGTGGAGGGAGATTTCACAGCAAGAGAAGATATCTTGAAATGTGGGCTTGGTCATTCAGTGGTGACATCAGGAAGTGCACCTTCACAGAGAAGGTATTTAAAATTTTGAATTTCCTTCCTCCAAAAAAAGGTGTTGGGGAGGGGTCGGTTAAAAATTTCAAAATTGATAATTTATAGAATCAGGGATCTAGCAGAGTTGTGGAACCTACTTAATTGCTTTGCAGGGAACCAGGATGGGTTCAATGGGTCAAATAGTCTCCTTTGGTATGGCTCTATGGATGGGAAATGCAGCAAACCAATGAAAAGTCTTGATATTTTAGCAAGGCTGAAGGATCCTGAAGCGGGGGGTGGTTCCAGAAAATTCCAGCCTATGTTTCTAATCAAACTAATCTTGGGGGCAGCATGATGGCACAGTGGATAGCACTGCTGCCTCACAGCGCTAGGGACCCGAATTCAATTCCAGCCTCAGGTCACTGTCTGTGTGGGTTTCCTCCGGGTGCTCCAGTTTCCTCCCACAGTCCAACGATGTGCAGGTTAGGGTGGATTGGCCATGTTAAATTGACCCTAGTGTCAGGGGGGTATTAGCTGGGTAAATGTGTGGGGGTGATAGGAATAGCGTCTGGGTAGGATTGTGATCAGTACAGACTCAATGGGCCGAATGGCCTCTTGCTGTACTGTCGGGATTCTATGAAAAGACTTTTTTAGACAATGTTAACAAGGGATATGGAGTTAAGAGACTGATAGACTAGAGTTGATTTGAAGGGGTTGAGTATCAGAATATCCGATTCCTGGTCCTCAAACCCTATGTAATGTCACCCACAGAGGATATTGCCTCAAATGTCCCAAAGGATGCAACTTGAGGGGTGTGAACTCTGAACCAGCTGAAGGGTGAATTTGCAAAGAACTTTCCTCTCTTTGGATTTTTGTCCTTGAGCCAGAGTAGAGGGGGCGTGGTGGGGGCAGGGGGAGAGGGGAGGCAGTAATGGGCAGGGGAGGCGGAGGAGGCGGCGGGGGGGAGGTTAAGCTGAGTCCTTCTCTGCCCTTGCAGCTGAACTTTATAGATTATAGCACAATACTCCAAAGAAAAGCAGGAGCACTCTTCCCGGTGCTCACAACCACATTCTCAAGGGCAATTTGGAAAAGAGCAATAATGGCTGGCCTAACCAGCAACACCTAAACTGTGTGAAAGAATCTATTTTTTTTTAATTGTCACTCAACCGACCTCAATACGTGTCCAAAGATGAGTGAGTTAGGTTGATTGGCCATGCTAAATTGCTCCTTAGTGTCAGGGGGATTAGTAGGGAAAATATGTGGAGTTACAGGGTAGGGCCATGGTGAGATTGTTATCGGTGCAAGATCGATGGGCCAAATGGCCTCCTTCTGCACTGTAGGAATTGTATGGTATTCGATGATTCTATGACCTGAATACTATTTGAATTACTGTTGGTGGGAACTTGCTAAACTTCTTCCAAACCCAGGACCAATCCCATTGAATAGGAAAAAGGGAACCATTGGGAGGTTCCCCTCCAAGTCACTCACCATCCTGACTTGAAAATATATTGGCGTTCCTTCACTGTAGCTGGATCAGAATCCTGAAACTCCCTCCCTAACAGCACTGTGGGTGTAACTCCATCTGGGGCTGCAGTGATGCAAGAAGGCAGCTCACCACCACCTTCTCAAGGGCAACTAAGGATGGGAACTAAATGCTGGCCTCGCCAGTGACACCTACACCCCATTAAAAAAATAAATATATTTTTTAACAACTGGAATGAGTGGCCTTGTTTCCTATGTTACATAGAATTCCGACAGAGCAGAAGGGGGCCACTCAGCCCATTAGACATGCACCAATAATTCCGCCCAGGGTCTAACTCCCACTAATCCCCCTGACAATAAGGGGAAATTTAGCATGGCCAATCCACCTGACCGGCACGTCTTTCGAACTGCGGGGAAATCGGAGCATCTGGAGGAAACCCACGCAGACACGGGGAGAACATGCAGACGCCACGCAGACTGTAATGGTATGAAACTGTCCATAAGTGGCTAGAAAACAGTTGGGACATTCCAAGGTCATGAAGAGCACTATATGAATGTAAGCCCTTCGCTTTTTTTTTGCTCTGCTTAGTTCTCCGTGGATGAGAGAGTTTTTCGATTTTGGGAGCTTTAGCTTCTAACAGGCTCTGACCTGAGCGTACACATTTCAAGCAGGGATAAGAACAGCCAAGCCACGATTCCGAAGCAAAAAAATTTAACATTTCTTTGTGGCGGTTCCAACTCTGATCCAGGCGCGCTTGCCCTAATTACCATCTAGACTGAAGCAAATCCTCTTAAACTCTGATCTTGTCAGGGTGAGCCGAGATTACTGTGGTAACGTGTAGGGATTGAATTCTGATCTCTGCGCTATTACTACCTTTGTGTGCTCGTAAATGAAGTCATAGAGAAAGGCTGGGAAAGTCAAAGGCACACAGGCAGTAAACAGCGAGCGCAAGCTAGTTTCTATCTCTTTGTGAAAGTGCTTAGTGTGGATGCTTCATTAGTCCCCAAAGGGCCTCGGAGCCGAACACAAGCTCGAAGCCGCACTGCTGTCATATCGGGAACTGGATGATAATAAATCATGCTGGGTCTCATCCCTCACTGAGCAGAGACAGACTGAGAGGAAAGGAAATTATTCTCACTGGATCCACTCCACCCTTCCCTAGTGTACAGTGGCTGCCTCTATCCTCATTTCCCTTATTTTCCTTTCTCCCCCTTGAGCTTTCATCTGACAAAGGCACAATACATTTGATAACACGTTCCTGTCAGGAATGCTGTGAAAACTGATTTATCTTCATACACCGATGTTTTTTTTTCTGGAACTCAGTAAGATATCTTGTAGGAAGCACTAGAAAGCAATTCATATTGTTTCCTCCATTCTCTTTCTTTTCCCCAAATTTGCCCTGTTCCTAAATTCAATGAGAAATAAAATTCACGGTGAGGTAATAGTGTCTAAAATGCCACTTTCTCACTACCTGAGTGGAGACATTAACTCATCCATATTAAAACAGGAGAAAGATATTTCCGAAGGACAAGATCATATTGGTACCAAAGTACATCAGAGGAAGGTTACACTGGAACACTTGTATCTCACCGCAACCGGTCAGAAGAGTCATCCAAGCTTTCAGTATATAACTTGAAACTTCCTTTTGATTTGATTTGATTTATTATTATCCACATGTATTGAGATTCAGTGAAAATGGTTGTTTCTTGCGCTATACAGACAAAGCGTAGACTACATAGGGGAGAAGGAAAGGAGAGAGTGCAGAATGTAGTGTTACAGTCAGAGCTAGGGGGTAGAGAAAGATCAACTTAACATAAGGTAGATCCATTCAAAGGTGTGATGACAGCAGGGAAGAAGCTGTTCTTGAGTTGGTTGGTACATAATCTCCGACTTTTGTATCTTGTTCCCGATGGAAGAGAGAATGTCCGACCACATCTCCCACACCTTTGATGCCCATCTCCAATATTTTTGTATCTAATATGAAAGAAACTCAAGCCAACGCCCCCATGATTTTATTACAAGAGTCACTTTACAACAATGTCCAAGAGATTAATCCTTAATTCCTGGAGATTTCAGACCAATGATAGCAGTTTAGTAACCCTAGTTTATGCATGAAGATTAGGGTTGGGGTGAGGGGAGGTCGAGGGGCGAGATGATGGGGGGTGGGGGGGGGGGGGGGTGGAGAAAGTCCAGGAAGTTGGATTTTATTTCCTACATTTTAAAATGGCCCCTAATACAGGAACCCATGGAAGAGGAGCTGTCTATCATATCACTCCAAGTTCATCCCACCTGCCTTGATCATGGGTATGTTCCCAAAAGACCAAAGGGCCCTCTTGTGGAGGCCCCTCCCCTGACAGCATTAATCTCATTGGTGTTTGTTTTTATTCATTCGTGGGACATGGGCATCGCTGGCTAGGCCAGCATTTATTGCCCATCTCTAATTGCCCTTGAGAAAGTGGTGGTGAGCCGCCGTCTTGAATCACTGCAGTCCATGTGCTGTGGGTTGACCCACAATGCCGTTAGGGAAAGAATTCCAGGATTCTGACTCAGTGACTGCAAAGGAATGGTGATATATTTTCAAGTCAGGATGGTGAGTTGTTTGGAGGGGAACTTGCAGGTGGTGGTGTTCCCATGTACGTGCTGCCCTTGTCTCTCTGAATGGAAGAGATTGTGGGTTTGGGAGGTGCTGTCTAAGGATCTTTGGTGAATTGCTGCTGTGTATCTTGTAGATGGTACACACTGCTGCTACTGAGCATCGGTGGTGGAGGGTGTGAATGTTTGTCAATGTGGTGCCAATCAAGTGGGCTGCTTTATCCTGGATGGTGTCAAGCTTCTTGAGTGTTGTTGGAGCTGTACCCATCCAGGCAAGTGGGGAGTATCAATGTCCCAAGGCAGGTAAAATCCCGGGGCAGCTATAAGGCAGCCCACCACTTTTTCCAATGCCCAGCTTTGTAAGTACATGGCCAGCAGGCAGGCACTTTCACCGGGCAAACCTGAGCCAATGAGACTTTAAAGCATTTAAGGTTTATTTATTAGTGTCGCAAGTAGGCTTACATTAACGCTGCAATGAAGTTACTGTGAAAATTCTCTAGTCACCACACTCCAGTGCCTGTTTGGGTACACGGAGGGAGAATTTAGCATGGCCAATGTACCCAACCAGTACGTCTTTTGGACTGTGGGAGGGAATCAGAGCACCCAGAGGAAATCCTTGCAGATATGGGAAGGACATGCAGGCTCCGCACAGTGACCCAAGCCAGGAATCGAACCCGCGTCCCTGGCGCTGTGAGGCAGCTGTGCTAACCACTGTGCTGCCATGCTTGCCTCATGGAAAGATTTTGATTGACATAGTGCCTTTTTATTACCTCAGAACATCACCAAACTCTTTGGAGACAAAGAGGTATTTTGAAGTGCAGTCAGTGTTGTTATGAAGGAAACCGAATTGCCAATTCACACACAATGCACTGTCAAAGGCAGCAAATGGCCAGAGATTCTGATTTTTAGGATGTTAACTGGGGCATTCATGTTTTCTAATCTATTTATTCTTTAATGGGATGTGGATTTGCTGTCACTTTTTACCCATCCCTAATTGCCCTTGAACTGCATGGCTTGGCTTGCTGGGCCATTGCAGAGGTCAGTTAGGAGTCAACCACATTGCTGTGGCTCTGGAGTCACATGTAGGCCAAACCAATAAGAACAGCAGGTTTCCTTCCCTAATGGGCATTAGTGAACCAGGGTTTTATTTTACGACAATGTTTTCAAGGGCATCAGTTAGGCTTTTAATTCCGGATTTTTACTGAATTCAATTTTCACCATCAGCCATGGTAGGATTTGAACTCAGGTGCCCAAAGCATTACCTCGAGTCTCTGGATTGTTAGTCAGTGATAATACCATGACACTATTGCCTCCCCGATGTTCTAGCAGTCACACGACTATTCTTTTTCACAATAGCCCCCTGGGATCGTTAACGTATTATTGCTAGACTATTAATCCAGAAACTCAGCTAATATTCTGGGGACCCAGGTTCAGATCCTGCCACGGCAGATGATAGAATTTGAATTCAATAAAAAATATCTGGAATTAAGGATCCACTGATGACCTTGAAACCATTGTCGATTGTTGGAAAAACCCATCTGGTTCACTAATGTCCTTTCGGGAAGGAAATCTGCTCTCTTTACCTGGTCTGGCCTACATGTGATTCCAGAGCCACAATATGGTTGGCTCTCATCTGCACTCAGGCACCTAGGGATGGGCAATAAATGCTAGCCAGCCAGTGATGTCCCATGAATGAATAATAAAAAAAAAGGGGTCCTGATTTAACCTAAATTATCCTCCCCTTCATCTGGTTTCCAGTGGGGGTACCGTAAGCATAGACATGGGTCAAGGGTGGAGGAGGAAAAACACATTGTCAAGATAGCGGCGTGGGTTCGTTGGGCCGAAGGGCCTGTTTCCCATGCTGTGTTGTTCTTTGTCCTTTGTTAACACAAAAGACAGTACAGATCTTATTCTGGCAGAGGGCAAGCCTAGATTTCCATGTTCGAAACACAGAGTAAGAATCATCTGACTCAGAGGTAGGAGTTCAAGTTAACATTTATTTATTCATCACAAGTAAGGCTTACATTAACACTATAATGAAGTTACTATGAAATTCCCTTAGTTACCACAGTCTGGCACTTGTTCAGGTCAATGCATCTAACGAGCACATCTTTCAGACTGTGGGAGGAAGCAGGAGCATCCAGAGGAAACCCACGCAGACACAGGGAGAACAGTCAGGGGTAAGTTTTTCACTCAGAGGATGGTGGATGAGTGGAATCGACTGCCGTCAGTGGTGGTGGAGGCAAATTCGATTGGGTCTTTTAAGAGACTCCTGGATAAGTACATGAGACTTAGTAGGATTGAGGATTATAGGTAATTCTACTAGGTAGAGATATGATCGGTGCAACTTGTGGGCCAAAGGGCCTGTTTATGCCGTAGTTTTTCTATGTTCTATGCAAACTCCACACGGACAGTGACCCAAGTCAGGAATCGAACCCGGGTCCCTGGTACTGTGAGGCAGCAGTGCTAATCACTGTGCTACTGTGCCGCCCCTGAATTCAATCCACTGAATCGCAGCTGACAACTTGCTATTTGTGTCCTTGTTGCAAGTTTCAATCCCTGTTGCCGTTATGACAGGCCGAAGCTTGGGAGGCTCGGAAAGCTAAAGGTCTAGGTGACCTCCACAAATGTTCATGGCCAACGGTTTAATGAACCCTTTCGCCAAGCGTCATATCAAGTCGGGCTGCTTTGGCATTTCATTTTCAATTGCCTTGCATTCCCTGAAAACAGGGATTTAATTTATTTAGTTTGATCGGATTGTGAAAAGGCAGCGTTCGAAAATTGCAGAGTTGCATCATTTGGTTCAGCTAAGGCTGATCAGCAAATCACAAATCATAGACCAAAAAATTAATCTCGGTGGATTCAGCTATATAATAAGTCCATATCATAGCACTGTTCCGCACCAAGTTTTTTAATTGGGACCAGGTCAACCTTCGATACTGAAAAGTTTCAGTAGAATTATTACCTAACTGTCCCAGATATAATAATGGATTTTCCAGTGGACTTTCTGACAATTAATCTCTCACCATTAATGCCTCCCCCAACATATCAAAAGTCGCTACAGTCCAAAAAGCAATTCACTGGGTGAAATGCTTTGATATATTTAGTGGTTTTCTTCTCTTTATTAACAAGGTAAATGGATTTCTCTGTTGGAGTTTTTTTTAAATTTCATTTCAAATTAAAAAGGCAACAGTGATTAATGGAAATGGGATGGGTAAGAGTGGAAGTTCAAGTTTGTTTCTGGGAAATGTGTAGCCCAGATAGAATAGAAATTAGAAACAGGAGCAGGCCATTCGGCCCTTCGAGACTGCTGTGGCCTTTCATTTGATCATAGCTGATCATCGAATTCAATATCCTGATAAGAACATAATAAGAACATAAGAACATAAGAAATAGGAGCAAGAGTAGGCCATCTAGCCCCTCGAGCCTGCCCCGCCATTCAATAAGATCATGGCTGATCTGTCGTGGCTCAGTTCCACATTCCTGCCCTCTCCCCATAACCCTTAATCCCCTCACTTATCAAAAACCCATCAACCCGCGTCTTAAAAATATTGAGCGAGGCAGCCTCCACCACTTCAACGGGCAGAGAATTCCAGAGATTCACCACCCTTTGAGTGAAGAAGTTCCTCCTCAACTCCGTTCTAAACCGCCCCCCCCCCCCTTTATCTTGAGGCTGTGCCCCCTAGTCCTACTGTCCTTTCTGAGCGGGAAGAGCCTCTCCACCTCTATCCTATCCATCCCATTCATCATCTTATATGTCTCAATGAGATCTCCCCTCATTCTTCTAAACTCTAACGAGTACAAGCCTAGTTTATTCAGCCTCTCCTCATAGTTCAACCCCCTCAACTCCGGTATCAGCCTAGTAAACCTCCTCTGCACTCCCTCCAAGGCCAAAATATCCGTGCGTAACATAGGAACTAGGAGCAGGAGTAGACTATCTGATCCCATGAGCCTGGTCCGCCGTTCAATAAGAATATGGCTGGTCTTTTTGTGGACTCAGCTCCACTTACCCACCCGCTCGCCATCACCCTTAATTCCTTTACTGCTCAAAAATGTATCTATCCTTGCCTTAAAGACATTCAATGAGGTAGCCTCAACTGCTTCACTGGGCAGGGAATTCCACAGATTCACAACTCTTTGGGTGAAGAAGTTCCTCCTCAATTCAGTCCTAAATCTGCTCCCCCTTATTTTGAGACCATGCCCTCTCGTTCTAGTTTCACCCGCCAGTGGAAACAACTTCCCTGCTTCTATCTTATCTATTCCCTTCACAATCTTATATATTTCTATGAGATCTCCCCTCATTCTCCTGTATTCCAATGATTATAGCCCCAGTCTCTCCCCTGCTTCCTCCCATATTCCTTTTTCCCTTTAGCCCCAAGAGCTATATCTAAGTTCTTCTTAAAATCAGACAATGTTTTGGCCTCAACTACATTCTGCGGTAGTGAATTCCACACATTCACCACCCTCTGGCTGAAGAAATTTTATCTCAGTTCTAAAAGGTTTGTCCCTTATTCTCAGATATGATCTCTAGTTCTGGACTCCCCCATCATTGGATCATTGGGAACATTTTTTCTGAATCTATCCTGTCTAACCCTGTTAGAATTTTATGGTTTCTATGAGATCCCCTCTTACTCTTCTAAACTCCTAATATAATTCTACCCGACTTAATCTCTCCTCGTATAACAAACCTGCCATCCCAGGAATCAGCCTGGTAAACTTTCACTGTATTGTCTCTATAACCAGGATATCCTTCCTCAGATAAGGACGCCATAACTGCACACAATACTCTAGGTTTGGCCTCACCAACGCCCTGTACAATGGCAGCAAAAGATCTCAATCCTTATACTCAATTTTCTCGCTATGAAGGCCAACATACCATTTGCCTTCTTTACTGCCTGCTTTACCTGCATGCTTACTTTCAGTGAGGACTCCAAGTTCTCACTGAGTATCCACCTCTCTCAATTTACACCCAATCAAGGAATAATCTGTCTTCCTATTATTGCTACCAAAGTGGATAACCTCACATTTGTCCACATTATACTGAATCTGCCATGCAAAATCAGCCAAACTAACACAAAAGATATGGAAATTTTAAACTTAAATGCTTAAATCTCTTATACTTGTGTATTCCCCAAATTTTCAGTTGGTTCAAGATTCAAATTTGGCGATTCTTGAAATGTAAGATTTTGCTGATAGTGCAGATTTAGGAAGGCCCTTCAAATATTTGCCTGGTAATATGGAACTGGAATGTTGCTGAAAAAATAGACACGTTGGTGAAAATTTTCATCTTGCACTCATCAGGACAGATGCAAGAGTACCAAACTTCAAAAGGAACATAATTTATACTGTATGAAAAAAGAGTGCCAATTGGTTGACAAGCTGACTCTGATTCATTGCCAAAGAGAATGTGCCAGGGAACTATTGTCCTCCACATTTTTCCCTAAGTCAAAGAAAGAAATAGGCTGGTATTTTATGACATCATAAACTCCTACCTGAGGCCAAGGGAGAATTCCGCTCTACAAGCCATGTAGCAGGCATGCAGTAAAATTCCAGCAATAGGGTGGGATTCTCTAGCCACTCTCACCTCAAAACCGGAGGATCCTGCCTCAGGTCAAATGACCTTTGCATGGTCCATCCCCCACCTATTACAGTTGCCATAGCAGGAGGGACGGGGAATTGCGGCCATAGGGTGGGATTCTCTGGCTGTGCTCGCCCCAAAACTGGAGAATCCCATCCGAGGTCAATGGACCTTTGCACGGTCCGTCCCCTGCCCGTTATGATTCCCGTTGCACGAGGGATAGGAGAATTTCCCCCATAATGCCTGGACACGTTCCTTTTGCCTGCAGAGGACCCGTGCCAATGTATGAATATATTTCGCTATTAGCAAGTTTGAGCGAGCCACCTTTTTGATTTGATTTGAGTTATTATTATCAAGTGTATTAGTATACAATGAAAAGTATTGTTCCTTGTGTGCTACAAAGACAAAGCATACTGTACATAGAGAAGGAAAGGAGAGAGTGCGATTGATAATCTGAATGTGGTTGCTGGTATAATTCTTAGCAAATGCTGACCAATCACAGAATCACATGTCGGACATTGTGGGCACAACTCTCCCCAAAAATTTTGAAGTGTGGTTTCCAGCGGGAATCCCAGTGCGAATCCCACTAGGTAGATAGGCACAATCCCAATTGCAATCCAACCACACTTAAACATTCCTTTGAAGCTTGGGGTGATTTGCACTGGGTTTGATGTTGGGATTTAAGAATGCTAGTAAAACTGGCATCCCAAAAGGGCACCCCAATTCCAGAAGAACACTACCTTCTTACCTTCAAAGACCACCCCATGGCCAACGTCAAGCCTCCCCCCCACATTGGCATTACCAGCGGACCCCGCCCCCTATTCCACAAGTGAGTGACACCTAGCATTTCCCCAGCACCCTGACAGTTGTAACCTGGTTGGTACTGTTAGGATGCCAGAGGGCTGTGCAAGGGTACTGTCCGGCCATGTCCCTTACAACACTCACCTGATGAAGGAGCAGTGCTCCGAAAGCTTGTGATTCCAAATAAACCTGCTAGACTTTAACCTGGTGTTGTAAGACCTCTTACTGTGCCTTACAACTCATTGGGTCTTTAATGGCCTCTGAGTCCCCCTCCCCACCCCCCCACTCCCATCCCTCCATCATCATCAGCTCATCCATCCAGAGAATTTGAAATGGCTAGGAGAATGCTGTCATTTAGGAACTCTTTCACTTTAATATCTGTGCGCTGACAGTAGCTTGTATTGGTTAAAACCAGCCTCCAGTAAAGCCATCCTGTTCAGGCATAAGAGTCAGAAAAAAAATCCCCTTTGAGAAAAATGAACTCAGACTGAACACCTGCGCTTTGTAGGAAGCACTTCAGAATAGAATAAAAACCTCCTTAATAATATTGAGCTCAGACTGAAAAGCTGTGCTTTTGAGGAAGCAATTCTGAGTTTACGTACTGTCTTTTTTTTGTCAAGGCCCTTCAAATTGAGTTCATTCTTTTACGTGTACAGACACAAGTTGGCATATTTCAAAAGGTTTTTCATCTCAAAATAATTTGGTTACCCAAGAAATTGATGAGTATACACCAGTGAAATTATTGAAGCGTTCATTATAGATAGGTTTCAGTGATTGTGAAATCAGGTTACCACAAGGGTTCACTGACTAAAAATATCATTTTTGCGAATAAACCCACTTTCAGCTGCATTAATAAAACTATAGCACTTATTACTATTATTATTAGTTATCACTCTTACATACATCAAGGAATATTTTATATTGGAGAGAAAATAAAAGAAACATTTCCATTCTGTTATAATACTTGATTGTACTTGTTCCAGGATGATTTTTATGTTTATGATTGTACAAATAACTTTTAGCAGAAACCTGAAGCCAACCAGTACAATTTAAAGCATACATTGGAACATAGGTTCCCTGTTGCAAACAAAGCAGGAGCTTTATCTCACAGACTTTAGGCCACGCCTGGAATATTGTCTGTGTTTTTGATGTTCCTATCTGAGGAAGGATGTACTTGCGGTCGAGGGAGTTCAGCAAAGATTTACCAGGCTGATTCCTGGGACGGTAGGCCTGTCACATGAGGAGAGACTAAGTCGGTTCGGATTATATTCACCGGAGTTTAGAAGATTGAGAGGGGATCTCATAGAAACTTATAAAATTCTAACAGGGTTAGACAGGATAGATTCAGAAAGAATGTTCCCAATGGTGGGGGAATCCAGAACGAGTGGTCATATTTTGGGGATCAGAGACCGTTTTAGTATGGAGGAGAAATTTCTTCACCCAGAGAGTGGTGAATGTGTAGAATTCACTATGACAGAATGTAGTTGAGGCCAAATAGTTGTGTGATTTCAAGAAGAGACTTGGGGCTAAGGGGATCAAGGGATATGGGAGGAAGGGGGGGATTGGGGATATTGACTTTGATGATCAGCCATGATCTTAACAAATGGTGGAGCAGGCTCGAAGGGCCGAATGGCCTATTCCTGCTCCTAGTTTCTATGTTTCTGTGATTCTATGTTTAGCATATGAT
This sequence comes from Carcharhinus amblyrhynchos, assembly GCF_965287045.1. Taxonomy (NCBI): domain Eukaryota; kingdom Metazoa; phylum Chordata; class Chondrichthyes; order Carcharhiniformes; family Carcharhinidae; genus Carcharhinus; species Carcharhinus amblyrhynchos. The sequence continues at coordinate 117,774,708 of NC_137328.1, read as the reverse complement.
TCACATATAGAGCTGGGATCATGCATAATTTGCAATATGCTCAGGATATTTCATGGAATAATAAGGCCTTGCACATGCAAAATAGAATATCTGATGGGAAAAGGAAGACTCAATGTGGACAAGATGCAAAACTGTTGTGGTTTTAGTGATTCATTGTCAACAGCTTCTAGGTTCATAAGATATAGGAGCAGAATTAGGCCATTCGGCCCATCAAGTCCACTCCACCTTTCGATCATGGCTGATTTGCTCCTCATCCCCATTTTCCTGCCTTCTCCCCATAACCCTTCAACCCATTACCAATTAAAAATCTAACTCCTCCTCAAACTTACTCACAGTCCCAGCATCCACTGCACTTTGGGGTAGCGAATTCCGCAGATTCACAGCCCTTTGGGAGAAATAGTTTCTCCTCAACTCTGTTTTGAATTTGCTACCCCTTATCCTAAGACTGTGACCTCTCATCCTAGAATGCCCCACAAGAGGAAGCATCCACTCCACATCTACTTTATCCATACCTTTTATCATCTTGTATGCCTCAATTTGATCTCATTCTTCTGAATTCCAGAGAGTATAGGCCTGTGCAATAATAGATGTGCAATAAATGCCAGCAATGAATGGAAGAAACATGAACTATGAATTTATTTTTATTCTTTCATGGGATGTGGGTGTCACCGGCTGGACCAGCGTTTGTTGCCCATCCCAAATTGCCCTTGAACTGAGTGGCTTGCGTGGCCATTTCAGAGGGCGTTTGAGAGTCAACCACATTGCTGTGGATCTGCAGTCACATGTAGGCCAGACCAGGTAAGGACGGCAGATTTCCTTCCCTATAGGACATTAGTGAACCAGATGGATTTTTACAACAATTGCTTCATGGTCATCATTGGACCTTATAATTTGAGATTTTTATTGAATTCAAATTCACTAATTTGCCATGGGAATTGGGGGAGGGGTGGAATTTGAATCCAGATTCCCCAGAGCATTACTCAGGGTGAGAGGGGGAAAGTTTAAGGGAGATGTGCGGGGTAAGTTTTTCACTCAAAGAGTGGTGGGTGTCTGGAGCATGCTGCCAGAGGAGGTGGTGGAAGCAGGCATATTAGCAACATTTAAGAGGCATCTGGATGGGTACATGAATAGGGAGGATAAAGGGGAATATGGACTGAGTAAGGGCAGAAGGTTATTTTTAGTTTAGTCAGGGCATTGGAGGGCCGAAGGGCCTGTTCTTGAGCTGTCTTTTTCTTTGTTCTTTGTCTCTGCAGAAGGAACTTTTGATTCAGCAGAAGGCAATAAAATGAAACAAAACTTACTCCAACTTATAAATCAAAGAAATAGATATAATAAAGAAATCTCATTACTCTAACACTTGAGACATCACCCTGAGCCTTTCCAAGCTTTCCCCAATCCCAGCAGCTTCTTATTTATACTGAGTCAGCTGACCACCACATCATTTTTCTCATTGGTTACGTAGCTTACTGAGTCAGCTGACCCTTATAGCATATTACCATTGGTCACTACCACAGATCCAATGTTATCATTGGTTACATTCTAACATGGATTACTAATGCAGTGACAATAGCACTGAGGCTTTGACAAGAAGGGCGAGTTACCCTTCCAAAGAACTAAAGGTTGAAGATAAACCAATCAAGTTAGTGACAGAAACTGCTTGAACCACTTAGCGGGTCAATGGCCTCTGTGAAGAAGGGAAAGCAAGATTAACGTGTCAGGCTAAAGCACTTCACCAGAACCATGTTGGAAATGTGGGAAAACCAAGAGAAAAGGGAAAGGATGATAGAGAGAACCAACAGTTTTGTGGGTCAGAGGAGGGAGAAATGAATAATCTGGGATCTGCTTCTAATGCAAATTCCAATTCCATCAAATGTGCACTGACCACAATCCCACTCAGGCCCTAACCACATATCCCTACATATTTTACCCACTAATCCCTCTAACCTACGCATCTCAGGACACTAAAGGGCAATTTTGGCATGACCAATCAACCTAACCTGCACATCCTTGAACTGTGGGAGGAAACCGGAGCACCCGGAGGAGACCCACGCAGACACGAGAGGAATGTGCAAACTCTACACAGATTGTGACCCAAGCCGAGAATCGAAAGCAGGTCCCTGGAGCTGTGAAACAGCAGTGCTAACTACTGAGCTACTGTGCCGCCCTGCTTCCTGCCCTGTTTCCCACTCTGTTTCCCCTGTATATCAGAAATTTCAGTCAACAAATTCCTCCAAGATAAGGTGAAGACTGAGACATGCAAAAATACTTGTGGATGTAAATGCAAAATACTTGGAAGAAGATTTATAAATCTGCAAACTAACCATTGAAATGCATTAAGACTGTTATTAAATACTATTTTTCAACATAGTGCTTTGCTATTTGCATATGACCTTGAAGAATCTTTGAAATATTCCTTCCTCCATAAAGCCTACATTATTAATTTAGATTTTATGGTAATTATTAGTTTCAGGGTCGTCAAAACAGCACGCATTTCATTACAGTTTTAAGAGCAACCTTCTAATAACATGCAACGTGTTTTTCTTTCAAAATAAGGGGCGACACGGTGAAACAGTGTTTAGCACTGCTGCCTCTCAGCGCCAGGAACCCAGGTTTGATTCTGGCCCCAGATCACTGTCTGTGTGGAGTTTGTACATTCTCCCCGTGTCTGTGTGAGTTTCCTCCAGGTGCTCCGGTTTCCTCCAAAGATGTGCAAGTTCGGTTGATTGGCCATGCTAAATTGACCCCACTGCCAGGGGGATTCACAGGGCAAATATGTGGGGCTACAGGAATAAGGCCTGGGTGGGATTGTGGTTGGTGCAGACTCGATGGGCCGAATGGCCTTCTTCTGCACTGTAGGGATTCTATGATAACCTGACAACTTGAGTATCATGTTTTTAATGCAGTCTTGATTTAGTGGGGGCACTTCCCGTCTGAGTAACAAGACTTGAGTCCCAATCCAGCCCTCCCGCACACATTCAGGATGATGCTGAGGGAATGCTGCATTGCTGAATGTGAGATGTTAAAATGTGGGAAAACCAAGGTAATGCCTGTGGTCTCAAATAGCCACAAAAGAACCCATGACACAATTGTCAAGTAGAGAGGTTCTCCCTGGCCAATGCTTGTTCCTCCTCTATCAGACATGTCATTTGTAGGCATCATTGGCAGAGCCAACATTTCTTGCCCATCCCTAATTGCGCCCAATTAAATGGCTTGCTAGGCCATCTCAGAGGGCAATTAAGAGTCAACCACATTGCTGTGTGTCTGGAATCACAACACCAGGTTCATTAAGGGCAGCAGAATTCCTTCGCTAAAGTGAATCAAAAGCTTCCAGGTTGAAGTCTTACTCCACTGTCTGAGTGCACAAATCTAGGCGATCATTCCAGTGCGGTTCTAAGGCAGTGCGACACTGATTGAGATGGTGTGGTATTAAACTGAGGCCACATTTCCATTCAGGTGGATATGAAGGGCATTTGTGAAGCAGGTTGAGTTTTGCAATGATCAGCCACAGTTTCATGATCCCGATTGTTATTGAATTCAAATTGCGCTATTTGGTGGGATTTGAATCTGGGCACCCAAAATTCGAACAGGACGAAACAGGGTAGGTGCAGGGAGGATGTTCCTGATAGTGGGGGAGTCCAGAACCAGTGGTCACAGTCTGAGGATACAATGTAGACCATTTAGGACAGAGGTGAGGAGACATTTCTTCACCCAAAGAGTAGAGAGCCTCATTACCACAGGAAGTAGTTGGTGCCAAAACATTGAATGTATTCAAGAGATAGCTAGACATAGCACTTGGGGCGAATGGGATCTAAAGTTATGAGGAGAAAGCAGGATTAGGCTATTGAGTTGGACAATCAGCCATGATTGTGATGAATGGCGGAGCAGGCTCGAAGGGCCAAATGGCCTGCTCCTGCTCCTATCTCCTATATTTCTATGCCCTGGGACTCTGAATCACTCGTCCAATGGCAATGCCACTACACCGCCACCTTTTTTTGCCGTCGTGTTTTGTCTTCTTTTACTGCACAGCAAGAGAGCTTTGAAGCGTCCTGAAGACATGGCAGAAACCTGCTATGCAAGCTCTTTGCTTTCGTGTCATTTGGGCTTAGTTGGTAACACACTTGCCTCTGAATCGTAAGTTTAAAGCCCCATTCCACAGTCTGAGCTCATCTATTTATGCTGCCTTTCCAATACTGCTGTACTGAGGGAGTGCCACTCTGATGGAGATGCTGGGCAGAAATTTACAGCCTCACTCGTCCCGAAACTGAGGTCAACAGATCTTTTCATGGTCCGCCCATCACCTGCTCCTATTCCCGTGGCGGACTTGATGGTAAAATTCCAGCCGCCGTCTTTTGGGTGAGGTGTTAAACTGATGCCACATTTCCCATGGATGTAAAAGGCATTATACAAACATACACGTTAGGAGTAGAAGTAGGCCATTCAGCCCCTTGAGCCTGCTCTGCCATTCATTAAGGTCATGGCTGATCTGACTGTGGCCTCGCCTCCAGTTTCCGCCTATTCCCAATTACCTTGTTAGCCAAGAATCTACCTACTGCTGCCTTAAAACTATTCATCGACCCTGTCACCCCCCCACCCTCTAGAGAAGAGAGTTCCAAGGATTTATAACCCTCTGAGGAAAAACAATTCTTCTCATCTCTGCCTCAGATGACAGATTTGTTATTTTTAAACTATGTTCCCTAGTTCTAGTCTCTCTCACAAGGGGAAGCATCCATTCAGCATCCTCCTTGTCAAGTCCCCTCAGGTTCTTATATGTTTCAATCGGATCATCTCTCATTCTCCTAAATTCCAATGGATACACTAAAGGTCCAACTTGTCCAACCTATATGTAATCGCACAAACCCACAACAACTCCCCCCCATCCCAAGTATTGGTCGAGTGAACTTTCTCTGAACTGTCTGTAATACATTTATATCCTTCCTTAAATAAGGAGAGCAAAACCGCACACAGTATTCCAGAGGTGGTCTCACCAGCATCCTGTACAACAATAGCAAAACATCCCTCCTTTACAGACCATTGAGTCTGCACTCTATCTCTGACAAAGCATCCCATTCAGGCCCTATCCCCATAAACCCACACATTTACCAGGCTAATCCATCTAATCGACACGTTTTGGGATACTCAGGCAGCAATGCTAAGCACTGTGCCACTGTGCCGCCCTATAATAAATGCTGGAAGTTACCTGTATATTTGATGGCACTGCTGTAACAGAGGTCAGAGGGCCATTGTCAGAACTAGTGCGGACTGTGGAGCTGAGGTGTTGACTCTGGCCGGGCTTTTCCTGTCCCGCTGTGGGGGCGGGTGTGATGTACCAGTCACAACTCCACTGACTTTCACCAGGACTGCACAATCTCTGCCTCTGTTCCTCTCTCCACAGATGCTAAGCATTTTTTAAATGTATTTTTTATGGAAACATGGGATGCCTACAGTGCGGAAGGAGACCATTTGGCCCATCAAATCTGCACCGACTCTCTCTGACAGAGTACCTTACCCAGGACCTCTCCCTCACCCTATCCCCATTATCCCACATATTTACCATGGCTAGTTCATCTAACCTACACATCTTGGGACACTAAGGGGGCTTTTAGCATGGCCAATAATTCTGCTCCTGTGAAGCACCTTGTGATCTTTTGAACCTGCGCTAAAGGTGCCACATAAATGCAACAATCTGTAATTCTGAATGATTCTGACTAATCCATTGATTGGTAAGTTTGTTACAAAACCTTCTGTGTTACAGAGGGATTGTAAAATGTAGACTGGCAGCAGCTAGTGGAACCACACTCCACGCAGACAGTCACCCAAGACCAGAATTGAACCCAGGCCCCTGGAGTTGTGAGGCATCAGTGCTAACCATTGTGCCACCATGCTGCCCACAGAATCATATAGAATCACAGATTACCACAGTGCCGAAGAGGCCCTTCGGCCCATTGAGTCTGTACCAATGCATGAAAGGCCCTGCCCTGCCCACCTAATCCCACTTGCCAGCCTTTGGCCCGTAGCCTTGAATGTTATGGCGTGTCAAGTACTCATCCAGGATGTGAGTCTCCAACACTCTCCCAGGCAGTGCATTCCAGACCATCAGCACCCTCCCAGTAAAAGGTTTTTCCTCAAATCCCCCCTAAACCTTCCAACCCTCACTTTTAACTTGCGTCTCCTCGTAGCTGACCCTTCAACTAAGGGGAACAGCTGCTCCCTATCCACTCTGTCCATGCCTCTCATAACCTTGAACACCTCGATCAGATCGCCCCTCAGTCTTCTCTCCTCCAACGAAAACAACCCAAGCCTATCCAATCTCTCTCCATAACTTAAGTGTTCCATCCCAGGCAGCATCCTGGTGAATCTCCTCTGCACCCCTTCCAGCTGGTTTGCGTGATGGATTGGGCTACATTCATGACCCTTTATGGTTTCTTGTGGATTTGAAATGGTTCAAAAGAACCTCCATTGTTTATCTTCATTGGAGCATGTTGATGAACCCCAGGGCAGGACCTGTCTGGGGTCTGTTTCTCGACCCCCCCAACTCTTCCGGCCCCCCTCCACCAACCCCGACCCTACCCCAACCCCCCCTCCACACCCACCCCTCCAACCGCATCCCCCCCTCCACCGGTCCCCCCCCTGCCCACATCCCTGCTTCCCTCCCCCAACCCTGGGTTACACCCTCAGGATTCATGCCACTACCTCTACCACTGCCATCCTGCCCTGAGTCCCTGGTCCAAACCTTGAGACCCTGGCACAGGGCCTGCCCCACTTCCATTACTGGGGTAGGATGGAAGAGTCTACTGTTTGGATCTGAAGTGGGGAAAAGGGGGTGTCCCCCCTCCTGGGAGAGAGACTGCATGGGGACTGGTAGGAGACTGTCTGGCATTCTGATGGTTTGTAAGTGTCCATGCTCTGGCAGGCGCTATATGAATTAAACTCTTTCTCTTTTTTGTCTTCTTTCGGCACCGCATGTTTTAATTAAAATCATAAAAGGCCATCTATCCTGCCAGTAATTTTAATGTCCACTGACTTGCAGCCAGAAAGCTCATTCTAAGCAGGAATGGTTTGTTGTTTAGCAATATTGCTCCCTAGCTTATGTCTTCCAGTGTTAAATAAAAGAAAGCCATAAATACAGGGCTAAAAGCATGTAATTCAGTTCATTATAGTGGGGCAAATTGACTTAGTGTTGCGTCCTGTAACATTTTAAACTGCTTTATTATGCTAACCTTGTAAATTACAATCCAGGCATGCTCGGTAATTTAATTTGGAACAGCATTGCCAATAAAACAAATCTGTATCTTAGGAGACCACTCAGGATAGACAAGATGAGCTGATGGTTGAACAGCGGTGAATGTAGCTTCATAAGGACAAATGTAAAGTATGATGCACAGGGGAAAAGTACTAGCGACGTGAACAAAGGAACAAAAGACCTGTGTTTCTGCAGTGCTTTCTGAGACCTTTGCATGTCCCAAAGCACTGTAGTAAATACAGGCATCATTGGATGTTGTCAGCAGGTTGAGACGATCACACTCAGAGAACTCTCCTACTCTTCTTTAAATCGTACACTGCATTGTTTTGAGTCCACTGAGAGGTCAGAGAGTGCATCAGAGAGTGCGCCCTGCTCTGCCCAAGACCGCAAGGAATGACAAAAGGTCGTGAATATAGCCCAATCCATCACACAAACCAGCATCCCATCCACTGACTCTGTCTGCACTTCCCGCAGCCTTGGCAAAACAGCCAACATAATTAAGGATCCCCTGCATCCTGGACATTCTCTCTTCCACCTTCTTCTGTTGGGGAAAAGATGCAAAAGTCTGAGGTCACGTACCAACCGACTCGAGAACAGCTTCTTCCCTGCTGCTGTCAGACTTTTGAATGGACCTATCTTGCATTTAGTTGATCTTTCTCTACACCCTAGCTATGACTGTAACAGTGCATTCTGCACTCTCTCCTTTCCTTTTCTATAAACGGTATGCTTTGTCAGTATAACGTGCAAGAAACAATACTTTTCACTGTATGTTAATACTTGTGACAATAATAAATCAAATCAAAAAACCAAATCAGTTTGACATCTAATCTGAAAGATGGCAAATGGAAGAGTACGAGGAGACTAGCACATACTTCTTGAGCTACACAGCCGAGTTTTAGGGTTGTTTTCTCTGGAGCAGTGGAGGTTGAGGGGAGACCTGATAGAAGTTGATAAAATTATGAGACGCATAGATAGGGTTGACAGTCGGAATCTTTTTCCCAGAGTTGAAATGCCTGATACCTGGAGGTATGCACTAAAGGTGAGAGGGGGAAAGTTCACAGGAGATGTGAGTGGCAAGTTTTTTATACAGAGAGTGGTAGGTGTCTGGAACGCGCTGCCAGGGGTGGTGGTGGAGGCAGATACAACAGGGAGTTTAAGGGACTTTTAGATAAGCACATGAATATGCAAAGAATAGAGGAATATGGACCAAGGGCAGGCAGAAGGGATTAGTTTAATTTGGCATCATGCTTGGCACAACATTGTGGGTTCCTGTGCTGCACTGTTCTGTGTTCTTTCCAGATCCTATGGCAAACAAACTGTCTGAAGGCTTGGTTTAATTGTCACACTGGTAGGATGGGGTCTAATTAAGCCTGCAGTCCTTTTTAAAGGGTGCCCGATCTGGGCTAAAGGAGCACTCCACCCCCCCCCCCATATAGAGAAACCCTTCCTGCACAAGCACCAGGGAAACCACACCGCCCCCCCGCCTCCCCAAGGATAAGGGAACCTTTCCTCTTCCCACAAGAACTGGGGCGAACCCCCAATGGATAAGGGGGACCCCACTGCACACCTCCCCAGTGGAGCTCCCCTCCCCAGAGGGCCTGACTCTGGTACTGCGAGGTCAGCAGTGGCACTGCAAGGCTTGTACTGCCAGATAGGGATTGTCAGGGTGGCACTGCTGGGTTGGCATGGCCAAGCTGGCACTGTAAGGCTTCCCCCTATCAGAGTGCGGGGGGCAAGTGCCGGGACAATGCCTGGGCACGTCTCTCTCCCCCAGGACTATACTTACCTTTGCGCCCCCAGCAAGGTTGCCTTTGACTGCTTCACATTGTGCAATTGCGGTTGTGAACCTCAATCACATCAGCGAGGGGGGAACTTCTTGCTGTGTGCAGGGGAGTGGTGAGAGGAAGGAGCACATGGTGGAGAAGCCCATTAATTGTACAATAATTCATTAAATCGTATTTAAATGAGGTTCCCACCCTTTCTGGGCAGGAACATTGCGATGTCACTGATGAGGGCTGGGGCAAAATTAGAAAATGGGATGTAGGCGGCGAAAGTCTTGTTTACCAATCCTGGTGAAATTTTGCACCTACATAGCCATTCGTACTCACGAATAACAGTGGCGCAGAACTGCCCACCGCACCTCTGACAGTGCATTATTTCTTCAGGACTGCACTGGCACAGAATCAGAGAGTCACAGGGGTGATTTTAGCATTTTGATTCTAAGTGCTGAATCTGGGCGCAATTCAGATCCAACTTGGAAATCTGCTTTCAGGCACTCAGCCTGAAAAAAATCTCAAATCTGAATCATGCCGTGAGTGGGGTTTAATGCACCTGAAACGCTGTTTCAGGTGCATTAAAATTTTGAACTGTGCCCCTGTCACATCGCTCCCGGCTGCAAAAAGCAAATAAAGTGGCCCAGGAGCGATGACCCACACAGACTTCGCCCTACACCCACAACATAACTGTCTCCCTTATCCGCCCGCTCCCCGCTACCCAGACCGATCGCGATCCCCTGCCCCCTTTCCCCTCCACCAATCGCCCGCAGAGTGGCAACGGATACCCGGGCCCTGCCCCCCCCCCCCTCCCCCCCACCACATCCCCATCAGAGATCCAACTGGATCACCTCCTCCCTCCCACCCCCAACCAGAGAATGATCTCATCCTCCTCCTCCTCTCCGTTCCCCCCCCCCCCCACCCCCCTCCACCAGAGAACCATCGGACTGCCCTCCTCCCCCCCACCAAAGAATGATCTGGTCTCCCTCCTCCTCCTCCCCGCTCCCCACCAGAGAACGATCGAGTCTGCCTACCGCCCCCCATCCCCACCTCCTCTGTCTCCCACCCACCACCACCGATCTGATTAGGGAACCGTTGGAAGCTCTGAACTTACCTCTTCAGAAGCTGCAGCACCCGAAACTGACTTTTGCCGAGCATATCTGTTTCGCGCCAAATGCGGACAGGTGAACGCGATGGACATCCATCACTGCCATGGTATCCCCATGTAGATACTTATAGCTGCACTAACCTTATTTACCATGCACTATCCTTACATACACTATAAACCTAATCTGACTTTATTGTACTCCATCTTAGTCTGACCCCCATCCAACTACATTTTACCCTAGTGCTGTCTGTCTCTCCCAGTCTTTTATTCACTTTGTTTCTGCTGTCTAATTCCAATTCCTGGTCCCTCATCTTGGATCATAGATCCTTACCTCAATACTTACCCTCAACAGTGATCTGAGTTCCCTGGGGTACTGCCACTCTCTCCTCACTGAACATATTTAATTTGTGTTTTTCTCTCAATTAACTTATTTTCATTAAATATTTTGTCAAGTTATAAAATGTTAACTTCATGATGTAATAACAAGTGATAGATTCTCAGTTCTGAGCCTCATCCATTTCCCTCACTTAGATTCTCAGAAATATTGCAACACACATCAGCAAGTCACCTACCTGCCACTCTGTGACAACACTTGCTGTTTATTCTTCTCTCTTCTTTTATTCATAAGAATGTAAGAACATAAGAACAAGGAGCAGGAGTAGGCCATCTGGCCCCTCGAGCCTGCTCTGCCATTCAATAAGATTATGGTTGATCTTTTCATGGACTCAGCCTCACTTACATGCTGGCTCACCGTAACCCTTAATTCCTCTACTGTTCAAAAATTTATCTGTCCTTGCCTTAAAAACATTCAATGAGATAGCCTCAACTCCTAGCGTTCTCTCAGCCCTCTGCTGTTCCCATTGTCCCCTCGAGCCTCACTGTTCTCTCAGCACTTTGCTTTTTTTCACTGCACTCTCAGCCTCCAAAGGGTGGCACGGTGGCACAGTGGTTAACACTGCAGCCTCACGGTGCCAGGGACCCGGGTTCGATTCCCAACTTGGGTCACTGTCTGTGCGGATTCTGCATATTCTCCCCGTATTGGCGTGGGTTTCCTCTGGGTACTTCGGTTTCCTCCCACAGTCAGGAAGGTGTGCTGGTTAGACTGCATTGGCCGTGCTAAATTCTCCCTCAGTGGACCCGAACAAGTGCTGGAGTATGGTGACTTGGGGACGTTCACAGTAACTTCATTCCACTATTAATATAAGCCTACTTGTGACACTGATAAATAAATGCTGTTTCCCACTGCACTCTCAACCTCGGCCACTCTTCTGCTCTCTGTTGTCTCCTCTTCCCACTGAGCTTTGGGGCTTTCACTGTTCTCACTGCGCTGTCAGCCCTCCACTGTTCTCACTGTGGGATAAATTATATATAGAACGCTCAAAACTTTAGACAATGACAGGATGCTGTGAAGGGAAGAATGATCTGGATGGATGAGCCAAGGTGGCCCAAATTGATCTCCCTGTTCTTTGTCCATCTTGTAAATTGTGATTCCTGAGTTAGCGGGATAATTGACATTTTCCGCTGTTGCTTTGTGGTTTAATATGCATAACAAATCCATTAACATCACATTCTATAACTATTATATTCTGAATGCACACTTAAGGAGAAAAAAATTCATTGCAACATTGTTTGCAGAGAGAATAATTGATGTGTTGTCAGTGGCTGAAGCCAAAATACCGTTTAAATGAATAATATTCAGAAAAGCAAAATTCAATTGATATGGCCTTGTATAAAAGCAAGTTATTGCGGATGCTGGAATCTGAAACCTAAAAGAGAAAAGGCTGGAAAATCGCGGCAGTTTTGGCAACATCTTTAAGGGGAGAAAAGAGCACAAAGCATCATCTGGATTCGAAATGTCAGCTCTTTTCTCTCCTTACAGAAGCTGCCAGATCTGCTGCGATTTTCCAGCAGTTTCTCTTTTGGTGTGGCCATGCCTTTGAAATAGCTTGTGAGCTCCTTCAGCCTCCACGGTCTCTCCAGCGCTATACAAACAAGACCTGCGGAAAAATGGGGAAAATTGCCTCTTAAACAATTTCCCCAAGATCCACTGATGGCCTAAGAAACTCAGTAAAACTAGAAGCATGAATCGGACATTCAGCCCCTCGCACCAGCCCCGTTGTTCAATTAGACCATTGCTGATCTGTGTCCACGCACATTCTCCACTTCCCAATCCGTGATTCCCTTCAAACGCAAATCCATCAATCTGAGTCTTGAGAGTGGTGGAGATCACCTGCCTTTCACAACATGACCCATATCACCTGCTTTATCCCTTGTTCCCTGTATAGAATCACAGAATCCCCACAGTACAAAAGGAGGCTATTCGACCCATTAAGTCTGCACTGACTCTTCCACAGAGCATCTTAGACGGACCCACCTCCTCCACCAAATCCTTGTGACCCCACCAGGCATTTACCCCATTAATCCACCTAACCTGCACATCTTTGGACTGTGGGAGGAAACCAGAGCACATGGAAGAAACCCACACAGACATGGGGAGAATGTGCAGACTCTGCACAGACAGTCACCCAAGGCTGGAATTGAACCCTGGCACTGTGAGGTAGCAGTGCTAACCACTGTACCACCATAATGCCCCTATACCAGTAATAAGATCATTGTACATAAAACATCCAATTGTGGAGAGAGGCATGTGTTGGCTGAAAAGGGAGTTGACTTTTACGTATATATTTTTTATTCATTCATGGGACATGGGCGTTGCTGGCTGGTTAGCATTTATTGCCCATCCCTAGTTGCCCAAGGGCAGTTGAGAGTCAACCACACTGCTGTGGCTCTGGAGTCACCTGTAGGCCAGACCAGGTAAGGACTGCAGATGTCCTTCTCTAAAGGAGATTAGTGAACCAGATGGGTTTTCCCAACAATTGACAATGATTTCATGGTTACTTGTTGATTCTTAATCCCAGATTTTTTAACTGAATTCGAATTCCACCATCTGCCATGGCAGATATATGCTGAGTAGATGTAAAACATGATCTGCTGTTAACTTATATGCCAAAAAGTACGGACTTGTGTGCAGCACCAGGACAATCCTCCTAAACATGTTCAAAGCTCAACTACTCTCCTACTGTTCAATAGTTTTCAATTTTTGCCTTATAGAAATAACATTCCAGTTAAAATGTAACCTGCTTTAGGTGTTAGAAACACATCCATCTGTGAGTCAGTTAAATACTTTTTATCTTCGATTCAATACAGTGTGAGGGATCTCTTTATTATGGGGCAGGAGAGCTTGAACCTTGCATTTTATTGGCTAATTTCAATTCCATCTGACAAGGCTCTGAGAATTCACAGCACAAAATAACTGCAAATCCTGAAAAATCAAGTCTAAAATGAAGTGAAGTGCCACTCTACAAGCCCTCTGTAACAGAGGATTTTGTAACAAGCTTACCAATCAATCAATTTTTCAGAATCATGTAAAGTTACAGTTAGTTGCACTTATGTGGCACCTTTAATGCAAATTCAAAAGATCCACAGTAATTATTGGCCATGCAAAATTGCCCCACCATGTCCTAAGATATGAAGGTCAGATGATTTAGCCATGGGAAATGTGTGGGGTTACAGGGATAGGGTGGGGGAAGAGAGTCTGGGGCGAGGCACTCTGCCAGAGAGAGTCGATGCAGACTCGATGGGCCGAATGGCGTGATTTGGACAGGCAGAGTGTGTGAGCATGTGCATGGCAGATGCAGTATAATGTGGATAAATGTAAGGTTATCCACCTTGGTAGCAATAATAGGAAGACAGATTATTACTTGAATGGGTGTAAATTGAGAGAGGTGGATACTCAGCGAGACAAAGAACAGGACAGTAAAGAAACAGGCCCTACCACCCACCAAGTCTGTGCTGACACTGTTGTCTCTCTAATCTAATATTTTCTTGCCTCTATGTGGTCCATATCCCTCTATTTCCCGCCTATTCATGTATCTATCTGTATGCCTCTTGAATGTTGTTATAGAGCCTGCTTTCACCACCTCCCCCAGCAGTGTGTTCCAGGCATTCACCATCCTTTGTGTGAAAAACTTGCCCCTTACATCTCTTTTAAACTTACCCCCTCTCACTTTCAACATATGCCCCCGAGTATTTGACCCTTTGACCTTGCGAAAAAGACTCTGACTACCCACTCTGTCCAAACCTATCGTTATCTTGTATCAGGTTCCCCCCTCATCCTCCGACACTCCAATGAAAACAATCCAAGTTTGTTCAACCTTTCTTCATAGTCCATATCCTCCAAATCAGGCAGCATCCTGGTAAATCTCTTCTGCACCCTTTCCAATGCATCAACAGTATTCTGATAGTGTGGCAACCAGAATTGTACACAATACTCCAAATGCAGCCTAACCAAAGTCTTATACAGTTGCAACATGATTTTCCAATTCCTGTACTCAACACCTTGATCTGATGAAGGCCAGCATGCCATATGCCTTCTTGACCACCTTGTCCACCTGAGTGGCCACCTTCAGGGAACTGTGGATCTGCACACCAGATCCCTCTGTGTGTTACTATTTCTAAAGGCTCTACCATTTATCGTATACTTTCTTTCTGTAGTAGACCTTCCAAATCGCATCACCCCACATTTGTTCGGATTAAGTTCCAGGTCTCCAAGCCGATACATATCCTGCTGTATCCATTGACAATCCACCTAATATCCGCTACTTCCCCAATTTTTGTATCATCTGCAAATTTACTAATCAGACCACCAACATTTTCCTCTAAATCATTTCCCTGGGCTTGATTCCCAGCTTGGGTCACTGTCTGTGTGGAGTCTGAATGTTCTCCCCAATGGGTGCATTGGTCATGCTAAATTCTCCCTCAGTGTACCCAAATAGGTGCCAAAGTGTGGCGTCGGGGGGATTTTTACAGTAACTTCGTTAATGTAAGCCTACTTGTCTGACTAATAAATAAACTTTGTAACTACCAGGTTGATTCCTGGGATATGAGGAGATATTATGTCGGTTAGGATTATATTCACTGGAGTTTAGAAAAGTGAGAGGGGATCTCATTGAGATTTATAAAATTCTAACGGGGTTAGACAGGGTAGATTCAGAAAGAATGTTCCCAATGGTGGGAGTCCGGAACTAGGACTTGGTGTTTAATGAACATTGACCATGCATTCACAACAGGGGCCTTGCTGGAATTTATGTGAGAGTAAAGGTTGGAAGCAGGTTGTCTTTTACTTGCATGTCCCTCCTCACATGGAATGAGGAGGCGGGGGGCTGTACGTCATGTGTGTTTGTGTCCCCCCACCAAGCAGCCTGCGCACGTGCGCGTGTGTGTGTGCATTCAGCTCAATCCCAATCTCAGCGTGTCACTCATTCTCTCACACCAACACATTCACCCTCACTCACTCACACACACTCTTTCACACTCACTCACTCAATCACTCACATACATACTCACTCACTCACACACACACTCACTCACTCTTTCACACACTCACTCACTCACTCGCTCACCGATTCTCACTCACTCACACACGCACTCACTCACACACACACACTCACTGACTGACTCACTCACACACACTCGCTCAATCACACACACACTCACTCACTGTCACACATACATTGACTCACTCACATACACTCTTTCACACTTACTCACACACTCTCGGTCACATACACTCACTCGTAACTCACGCACAAGCCCACACACACACACACACACACACACACACACACACACACACACACACACACACACACACACACACACACACACACACACACACCACTCAGTTGTTCAAGAAGGCAGCTCACTATCACCTTCTCAAAGGCAACCAGGGATGGGCAATAAATGCTGGCCAGCCAGCGACACCCATGTCCCATGAAGAAATAGAAAAAAACATGAGAGAGGGAGTATTGCCCAGGACCTTGAAGACACGGGACATTAGCATCTGTGTAACCCCCCCATCCCATCTCCTACTGGGCCCACCGACAGCTCCTCAAGGGCAACTGAGAGGGGCAGTTAATGCTGTGTTTGATAGTGATGGGCACATCTGGTGGCTGACTTTGTAAACTATGCCAGCGTACCTCACTGCCAGGAATGAGAAATCAGAAAGTGGTTCATTCAGGGGACGACCAGCGAAGGTTGTCCATTTTCTAATGGGGTCAAACCTGTCCCAAACTGAACGCTGTGTCCACTGTAAGGCCTGCCCTCCACCTGCTTTTCACAGCTGAAGAAGCTGATATCTCTGGAGCTGTGCCAAAGCAGAGTGCAGGACCACACAGGCTGCTGCTCTTTCTCAAACCCAGCTAATGTCTTAATTAAAAATAGCTAAACATCTGTAGTGCTATAGGTACAAAACCTGAAATGAACTTCTGGAGATCGATGGAGAGCGAGGACTGATTCTTCAATCTATTACTCCGAGCTGGAAGTAGGGGCTGTAGGGAGAGAGTTTTGGGGTCTCCAAGGGCAGAATTTGACATTCCCCCACCCAATGGATTTGCAGGCAGAGTGGGAGGGGCACTGTGAGGTACCCTGGATGGATGCCTGACTTATTCACCTGACTTCTCCACAATTTTCCAGTGGGATAGACGAGGCTACACAAGCATTTCCATTTTTGCCCCAGTTGAAGCACCTAGAGGGTCAATTAATGCCGACTTAAAGGACTTTTCCTGCCAGTCTTAGTTTTCAGAGGAGAGTAAATCCTCAGAAAGGTTGGGGGAAATGGGGAACCTTTGTCAAACATCAAAGGTCTCCTTTGTACTGAGGCTAGGGGAGAAAAAAAACCAGGGTGCATGGGTTAAGGGTGAAAGGAGAGAAGTTTAAAGGGAATATTAGGGGGGGCTTCTTCACGCAGAGAGTGGTGGGAGTGTGGAATGAGCTGCTGGATAAAGTGTAAATGCGGGGTCACTTTTAACATTTAAGAAAAAGTTGGACGGGTTCTTGGATGAGAGGGGTGTGGAGGGATATGGTCCAAGTGCAGGTCAGTGGGACTCGGCAAAAAATGGTTCGGCATAGCCAAGAAGGGTCAAAAGGCCTGTTTCTAAGCTGTAAATTTTCTATGGTTCTATATCTGGTGCCGCCACCTCCCCCCCCACAACCCGATGAGTGCCCCCTCCACCTCCTCCAACCTTTCCACCAAGACTCCCACTCGCGTCTCCTGGACCTCACCTCCCCATCCCTGCCATGATATCCTGATGGTTATCTGGTCCTGAAGTCAGAGACATTGGAGATTGCTTAGGGCTCCAGTCCTGTGCACTGCAGTTTGTGGCGCTGCTAAAAATGAGACAATCAGGTTGGCCGGCAGCTCTCTGAGGCCAGGCTTCATCCTGAGTGAGGGGCCAAAGTCTCTAATCAATTGGCAGCCCAGATGTCAACAGGACATCCAGTATTGGTGGGGATGCTTTATCCACCAACGCTCTGAGTGGGGAGCGGGGGTTGGAGTGAGCAATGGGCAGGCGTTGGACCTTGCCATTTGAAAAATCCAGGCCTTTGTAATTTTAATTCTGATTTTTCAATGTCTGTTTCTTCTTATTTTTCCGCGGGATGTAGTTCGCTGGCTAGACCTGCGCTCGTTACCCATCCCGAATTTGCCTTGAGTAGGTGGTAGTTAGCCTGCTTCTCAAAGCACTGCAGTCCATGGTGTGTGACTTCTAGGGGAAACAAAGGGCGGTGTTCAGATACATCTGCTGACCTTGTCCTCTAGGTGGTAGAGGTCACCGATTTGGAAGATCTTGCCGAAGAAACCTTTGTGCAGTGCCCTTTGTAGATGGTACACACTGCTGCTACTGTTTATCAATGGCGGAGGGAGTGAACTGTTCTAACACTCAAAGGGTTGTGAATCTGTGGAATTCCCTGCCCAGTGAAGCAGTTGAGGCTACCTCATTGAATGTTTTTAAGGCAAGGTTAGATAAAGGCTTTGACAAAGGGTCATCTGGACTCGAAACATCAGCTCTTTTCTCTCCTTACAGATGCTGCCAGACCTGCTGAGATTTTCCAGCATTTTCCCTTTAGATAAATTTTTGAACAGTAAAGGAATTAAGGGTTATGGTGAGCGGGCAGGTAAGTGGAGCTGAGTCCATGAAAAGATCAGCCGTGATCTTATTGAATGGCGGAGCAGGCTCGAGGGGCTAGATGGCCTACTCCTGCTCCTAGTTCTATGTTCTTATGAAGCGTCATCCAGACTCAAAACGTTGGCTCTATTATTTCTCCACAGATATTGTCAGACCTGCTGTAATTTTCCAGCATTTCCTGTTTGTGTTTAAGCTATACCTTAACAGCGTGGGAGCACTCATTCAAATGTGACCTGTTAAAGGATAAGGTTCATGGTGGAAGATATAGGAGGGATGTCCGAGGGAGACTCTTCACTCAGAGAGTGGTTGGGGTGTGGAATGCACTGCCTGCTGTGATAGTGGAGTCGGACACTTTAGGAACTTTCAAGCTGTTGTTGGATAGGCAAATGGAGCACTCCAGAGTTATAGGGAGGGGATAACTTGATCTTGGGATTGGACATAGCTCGGCACAACATTGAGAGCCGAAGGACCTGTACTGTGCTGTAATGTTCTACGTTTCTATGATAATGGCCATTCATTGTCTTAAAGGCCAGTATAAAAGCACATCTTCTGAAGGGATTATCCTGAGGAGCAACCTTTCGCTCCGTTCTCATTGCAGTCCTGTGGAATCAATCACTTCTTCCCGTTTTCCGCTGGGATTGAGAGATATCCAAAAGCTCAGTTTGTTATGTTTTTTTTCTCTCTCCGGGGAGCTCGGGCAGCGAAGCTGCTATTCATTGATAAGAGTTTTCTAAACCATGCTGACAGAGTATTTCTGCTTTCCTCACCAAACTCTGTGACACCTGTCTGAGGAAGATTATCGTGTCAGTGCAACTTCGAATCCGTGCATTTCAATCCCATTGTCACAACCAACGGCCTACATTCCGAGGGGTCGCCATTGTTTGAATGGGTAGACAATTAGTGTGAAATGAAGTCGTGAAACAATGAAGGGGATAATTGGCTGTTTTAGGTTTTTAAGCACATTGGAATGTTTTACAACATTAAAGGAGCAATTGAAATACAAATTGCCCTTTTCTTTAATTTCAGTTGCTAAGATAACTTACAACCGAAATTAAAGATAACTTACAACCAGGACTAAATGGGCTACAAAAACATTTACACAGTGCTTTTCATAGAATCATAGAAACCCTACAGTGCAGAAAGAGGCCCTTCGGCCCATCGAGTCTGCACCGAACACAATCCCATCCAGGCCCTACCCCCATATCCCTACATATTATACCCACTAATCCCTCTAATCTCCGCTAAAGGGGCAATTTGTTAGCATGGCCATTCAACCTAACTGCACATTTTTGGACTGTGGGAGGAAACTAGAGTACCTGGAGGAAACCCACACAGACACGAGGAGAATGTGAAAACTCCACACAGACAGTGACCCGAGCTGGGAATCGAACCCAGGACCCTGGAGCTGTGAAGCAGCAGTGCTAACCACTGTGCTACTGCGCCGCCCCATTTTGTAGTAATAAAATGTTCTGAGGTGCTTTAAACGGACATTCTAAAAACACGGTAGCATTTTCCCATCCCGCCTGCCCACCACGGGATTCGTAGCGGGTGGGACACGGGTCATGCAAAGGCCCAAGAAAAGAAAATGCTGGAAAACCTCAGCAGGTCTGGAAGATCTATAAGGAGAGAAAAGAGTTGACGTTTCAAGTCCAGGTGACACTTTCCCAAAGCTAAATGGCATAGAAAGTGGGAGTTATTTATCTTGTAAGGCGAGGGAATGAAAGATGAGCCATAGCTGCAAAAACAAGGGGAAAGACTGCTGATGGCAGTCCGTAGAGAGAGAGTAGAAGATGTGAATGGCCAAATGGCAGAGAAGCTGAAATCAGAGGGTAAAATGTGACAGATGAAGATGTGGGGGAGGAGGGAGATGGGTGGGAGAGAAATAAAATGCAAAGGCCTATTGACCGCAGGTAGAATTTTCCTATCTTGGAGTGAGCACGATGGAAAATCCTGCCCACAGTATAACGCCAAGACACATTAGGAGATACTTCATAGAACAATAGAATCCTGACAGTGCAGAGGAGGCCATTCTGCCTATCCAGCCTGAACTGACAACAATCCCACCCTGTTCCCCATAATCCCACATATTGCCCTACTAAACCCTTTGACACTAAAGGGCAATTTAGCATGACCAATCCACCAAACCCACATACCTTTGGAATGTGGGAGGAAATCGGAGCACCCAGAGGAAACCCACACAGTCACAGGGAGAATGTGTAGCCTCCACACCGCCAGTGACCCAAGCCAGGAATTGAACCCGGGACCTTGGCACTGTGAGGCAACACTGCTAACCACTGTGCCACCGTGCTGCCGTCAGGTGACCAAAAGCTTGGTTGAAGAGGTGGGTTAGTTAAAGAGGAGAATTGGGGTAGAGAGGCAGAGAGATTGGAGGAGGGGATTCCAGAGATTGGGATAACTGAACACAGGGCCAACAACGGTGAAGCAAGTATAATTGGGAATACACAAGAGGTCAGAATTAGAGGAGCACGGATACCTCCGAGGTTTTGCAAGGATAGAGGAGATTACAGCGAAATGAAGAAGTGAGACCTCGGAGGAATTTGAACACAAGGATGAGAATTTCAAAACAAACATATTGCCTGATCAGGTTAAGTTTTCCTTAAACAGTCGCTGTCGAACAAAGGGGCTGCAGATTTAAGCTATTCAGATATAACTTATATATACTGTGCTCAGTTCTGGTCACCTCATTACAGGAAGGATGTGGAAGCTATTGAGAGGGTGCAGAGGAGATTTACAAGGATGTTGCCTGGATTTGGTGGCATGTCTTATGAAGATAGGTTGAGGGAGCTAGGTCTCTTCTCCCTGGAGAGACCGAGGATGAGAGGCGACCTGATAGAGGTTTATAAAATGTTGAGAGGTATAGATAGGGTGGATTCTCGGAGGCTATTTCCCAGGGCTGAAATGGTCGCTACGAGAGGACGCAGGTTTAAGGTGCTGGGGAGCAGGTACAGAGGAGATGTCAGGGGTAAGTTTTTCACTCAGGTGAGTGAGTGGATCGGCTGCCGGCAGTGGTGGTGGAGGCAATTCAATAGGGTCTTTTAAGAGACTTCTGGATGAGTACATGGGACTTAATAGAATGAGGGTTATAGGTAGGCCTAGTAGGGAGGGATATGATCGGCGCAACTTGTGGGCCAAAGGGCCTGTTTGTGCTGTAGTTTTTCTGTGTTCTATGTTCTAACTTCCAATCTGATATCGGGATCTTTCTTTTCACACCTGGAATGAGCTTCAAATCAATTCAGAAATAATTAGGAACAGAAGTATTGAGGTAATGAGACTAATTTGACAGCTCTTTTAATGGAACAGCACAGCCAATGATGGGCTTTGTCTTTACCGTATTATTCTATGATTCTAGGACTTTCAATAGGCTGAACTTCCCTTTTCATCTTGCAATCTTCGAATACATTCTGGTTGTGCAGATTGTAAAAAGTCTGACAACACCAGGTTTTAGTCCAACCTATTTATTTGATAATATATATTATCAAATAAATAGGTTGGACTAAAACCTGGTGTTGTCAGACTTTTTACTGTGTTTACGCCAGTCCAACGCCGGCATACCCACATCATGTGCAGATTGTCACAGGCAGAATTTGTGTATCCCCTTTACCATCCATGCTCAGTATGTGTGTGTGTGTGTGTGTGTGTGAGCGGTATGTGTTTTCTTACCCTCAGAGTGTGTATCCCAGTTAAATAACTCCAGCAGCTAGCTTTTGTGTGTTTAAACTAAAGATGATTATTCATTCTCACACAGCCACCCCAAATTAAATAAAATGGACGGGATTTTCCTGCCATGTTCGCCCCCCCAAGGCCGGAAAAACCCACCCAAGATGAATGGTCCAGTCCCATGGCGAGTGGGCGGGACAGGAAAATTCCAGCCAACATCTCTCTCTCTCAACACATATACACAAAGGTTAGATAAAGATGAAGGCTGATATATATTTAAGTGGTTGCATGATTGCTTTAAGAGCAAGTTACATGGCTTGATCATGAGGTCATTGGGGTCTTTCGCAGGATTCTATCCTGCACAGAGAGGATCTCTTTCAATAAACCTGTTGTGTGTCACTTTCAATCTACGCGTGCAATCCACATTTTGTTCAAACCCATGACCTCAGAGTTAGGACATTACAAAGATAATAAATTATTCCATATTATAATTATCTCAGTCTCTGATTTATGCTCCCACGAGGCAGATCTGTAACCTGGTAAACCTTCAATGCGCTCCCTCTACAGCAAGAACATCCTTCTTCAAATAAGGACACCAAAACTGCACACAGTGTTCCAGGTGTGGCCTCATCAAAGCCCTGCATAATCCTACTCCTGTACTGGAACCCTCTCGCTATGAAGGCCAACATTTTGCCTGCTGCCCCTGCTTGTAACAACTTTCTCAACCTCAGGAAACCTCAATCTCTTTACAGCCAATTAAGTAGTTAGTGAAACATGGTCACTGTTGGAATGTAGAAAACATGGCAGCGACACAGCAAGCTCTCACAGTCATGGTTAGATTTTTTTTTAATCAAATGATGCCCGTTGAGAGATAGATTTGGCTGGCTTATTGGTGGAAACTCTTATCTTTGAAATAATATTTAGTTTTAGTTTGTTTATTAGTGTCACAAGTAGGCTTATATTAACACTGCATTGAAGCTACTCTGAAAATCCCTTAGCCGCCACACTCGCACACCTGTTTATTGAGAGAGAATTTAGCCTAGCCAGCGCATCGTTCGGACTGTGGGAGGAAACCAGAGCACCTGGGGACAACCCACACAGACACAGGGAGAATGTGCAAAATCCACACACAGTGACCCAAGCCGGGAATCAAATCCAGGTCCCTGGCACTGTGAGGCAGCACAGCAAATTACTGTGCCACTGTGCCTATGGTCAGGGGGGTCTTTAACACACACCTAAGGAATCAGACAAGACCTCGGCTTAACATCATCTGACAGACATCACCTTTGACAGTGCAACATGCTGGAGCATCAGCCTAGGGGATGTTGGGCTCGCATCCCAGAAATACAACCGTCTGACTCACCAACAGGAGAGAGTATTATCAACTGAGCCATGCCTGACATAATCTAGACTGACACTTCAATCCATTACTGTTGCATTTTTCAGAGGTACGGTTCTTCAGATAAGGCAGCATGCAGGGAAGCTATCTGTCTTTTCCATTGATTGTTAAATATTAAAAGAAAAACTTACATTCATAAATCTGCCCCTAATAATTAAGACTGCTTATTTGCGTAAGTGCTTTCATTTTCTTGAATGAGAATATGCCACGACCAAGGCAAGGCTACGAGGCAAAATGTAGCCATTTGGAGAAACCTTTGGAAGTTGAACAACGTTTATGAGCCATTGAAAGCTAATATGCAGGTGCATCGAGTAATTAGGAAGGCAAATGGTACGGTGGTCTTTATTGCAAGGGGTTTTGAGTACAGGAGTAAAGACACTTTGCTCTAATTGTTAAAGAACCCTGATTTTTGCTTTGATTTATTATTGACACATGTACTGCTATACAGTGAAAAGTATTATTTCGTGTGTGCTATACAAGCAAAACATACGGTTCATAGAGAAGGAAAGGTTGAAGTATCAATGACATAGGTAGAACGAGTAAAGAGGTTCTGCTTGGAAATTATGAGCATAGAATCATAGAATCCTCACAGTGCAGAAGGCGGCCATTCGAGCAGACACTGACATAATCCATCCAGGCCATCTCCCTGTAACTCCACCCACTAGTTACCCTGACACTAAGAGGCAATTTTAACATGGCCAATCAACCTAGCCCAAAGCGAGGAGCCAAATTACAACGCAGAACCTCAAAGGTAGTAACCTTTGGATTATTACCTGAGCCATGTGCAAATTGGCGTAGGGTAGAGAAGATTAGAGAGTTGAATGCATAGCTCAAAGTTACAGGTAGGCAAAATGGGTTTTGATCCATGGGGCACCAGTGCCAGTGTTGGGGAAGTTGGTAGTTGGGATGGTCTTCGCCTCAAATGTGGTCAGTACAATGGTCTGACAAGTTGTCTAACTAGAGTGGTAGAGAGGGCTTTAAAACAAATAGTGGCAGACGGCAATCAAATGAGGGAAGGTGTGAAAAAATAAAGGGAGAGAGAAGGTAGTAATAAGGCTGTTCATAATCAAAGTGTGGCAGGAAGGGATATGGTACAGAAACTTAAGAGGGCACCAACAGATAAGACCAGAGTTTGCAGAAACAGTAAAAAGTCAGAATGAAAGGCTTTGAATATATGTAGTATTTGTAACAACATGAATTCATTGTCAGCTCGGATGCAAATAAATATGCATAATCTGATGGTCATTACAAAAATGTGGCTGCAAGATGGCCAAGGCTAAGTAAGGTCTTGGGGTGACACAGTGGCACAGTGGTAAGCACTGCTGCTTCACAGTGATAGGAACCCAGGTTCAATTCTGGCCTTGGGTGAGTGTGTGGAGTTTGCACGTTCCCCCCATGTCTGCGTGGGTTTCCTCCAGGTGCTCCGGTTTCCTCCCACAGTCCAAACGTGCAGATTAGGAGGATTGGCCATGCTAAATTGCCCCTTTGTGTCCCAAGTGTAGATTAGGAGGATTAGCAAATTAAATGCGTGGGGTTACGGTGATAGGGCGGAGAGAGAGGGTGAGATACACTGTCAGAGAGTTGGTGTACACTTCATGGACTGAGTGACGTCCTTCTCAACTGTAGGATTCTATGACCTCAATGCTCATGGGTACTTAACATTCAGGAAGTTCAGAAAATGTGATGGGGTGGCTCTATTAATTAATGATGACATTAGCACAATTGTGAGGGATGATCTTAACTCGAAAATCAAGATTTTAAATCAGTTTGGGTCGAGACAAGGAATGGTAGAGATAGGGAGTTCACCTGTGGGAGTAGTTTTACGTCCCCTAGCAGTAATTACATTGCAGGACAGCTATGCAGGAAGAAATAATGAGTGTATGAGAAAATGATACGATGATAATCATGAGTGATTTTAATCTACATCTAGATTCGGCAAACAAAATTGGTAGTCTTCTTTTTATTCATTGCGGGAATGGGTGTCACTAGCTGGGCCAGCATTTATTGCTCATTCCTAGTTGCCTGAGGGCAGTTGAGAGTCAACCACATTCCTGTGGCTCTGGAGTCATATGTAGGCCAGGCCAGATAAGGGTGGCAGCTTTCCTTCCCTAAAGGGTTTTTACAACAATCGACAATGGTTTCACCATCATCAGTAGATTCTTAATTACAGATATTCCCGCTGTGGTGGGATTCAAACCCGGGTCTCCAGAACATGAACTGAATTTCCAGATTAATAGCTGAGTGACAATACCACTAGGCCATCATCTTTCCCTAAGACTGGATGATGAGTTCATAGACTGTTTTCAAGACAGATTCTTAGAGTAGCACATTCTAGAGCCAATCAGAGAATAGGCTATTTGAGACCTGGTAATTTCTTCCAATATAATCATAACGATGTGACTTATGTTCTTGTAATGATATGAGTCCTCGAGCTTATTTGCTATATGAGGCACAAGGCATTAATCATTCATAAGTTAACATATTGTAGATCTATTTATTAAAATTAGGCATATGGAAGCAGTCTAACATTGTGGTATAGCTTTGAGAGACTAAGCGTTGTGTTGTCTGCTCTGCTGCTTAAATCAAAGAACAAAGAACAAAGAAAATTACAGCACAGGAACAGGCCCTTCGGCCCTCCAAGCCTGCACCAACCATGCTGCCCGACTTAACTAAAACTCCCTACCCTTCCATGAAGTCTACGCCGACTCTCTGACAGTGTATCTTATCCTCTGTCTCCGCCCTATCTCCGTAACCCCACACATTTAATTTGCTGATCCTCCTAATCTACACTTCCTGGGACACAAAGGGCCAATTTAGCATGGCCAATCCACCTAATCTGCACATGTTTGGACTGTGGGAGGAAACCGCAGCACCTGGAGGAAACCCACGCAGACATGGGGAGAATGTGCAAACTCCACACACTCACCCAAGGCCAGAACTGAACCTGGGTTCCTATCACTGTGAAGCAGCAGTGCTTACCACTGTGCCGCTGTGTCACTCCAAGACCTTACTTAGCCTTGGCCATCCTGCAGCCACATTTTTGTAATGACCATCAGATTATGCATATTTATTTGCATCCGAGCTGACAATGAATTCATGTTGTTACAAATACTACATATATTCAAAGCCATTCATTCTGACTTTTTACTGTTTCTGCAAACTCTGGTCTTATCTGTTGGTGCCATCTTAAATTTCAGTACCATGTCCCTTCCTGCCACACTTTGATTATGAACAGCCTTATTACTACCTTCTCTCTCCCCTCCCTATCCCTATCCTTCCCAATCCCTCTATTCTCATCCTATTCATGCATTTGTCAAGATGACCCTAAAAGTCACTACTGTATTCACTTCCACTACCTTCCCCAGCAACGACTTCCAGGTACCCACCACTCTCTGTGTAAAAAATCTGCCTCATACTTCTCCTTTAAACCTTACCCCTTGCACCTTAAACTTGTGTCCACCCTGGGAAAAAGCTTCTGATTATCCTCTCTGTCCATGCCTCTCATAATCTTGTAGACTTCTATCAGGTCGTCCCTCAACCTCTGTCGTTCCAGCGAGAACAAACCAAGTTTCTCCAACCTCTCCTCATTGCTGATGCCCTCCATACCAGGCAACATCCTGGTAAATCTTTTCTGTACCCTCTCCAAAGCCTCCACATCCAAAAGCAAAACTAAAATTGGAACACACTATAACTAAACAATTTCCCTTCAGTTGATTTATTCAGACACATGATCATTCTGATAAAGGAATAATACAACAACATGCGGATTCTTTTTTCCATTATGAAGAAATTTGGCATTTTGCAAATTTAAAATGAACTTTTCAGGATCAGTGTAGGGGTTCAGCAGTAATCATGACATTAGCACAGGGTTAAAACAAAAACCCTGTTACATGTCATTCAAAACTTTTTTGATAGTTTTCCCAGAGAGACTAACAGCAAAAGTGCAAAAGTTCTTATGAACTCAATTGATTTCTAATTGAGTGCACCCTCTGAAGAAGCATGTAATGACTTACAACAGCCTGTGGATTTCCATGTTATTCTGTACGTGTGAACTCCACAAGTTGCTGTCAGAATGGCACATAGAACATAGAACATAGAACATAGAACACTACAGCACAAACAGGCCCTTCGGCCCACAAGTTGCGCCGACCACATCACCTACCAACCTACAGACCTATCTATAACCCTCAATCTCATTAAACCCCATATACTCATCCAGAAGTCTTTTAAAAGACCCCAGCGAGTTCGCCTCCACCACCACTGACGGCAGCCGATTCCATTCACTCACCACCCTCTGAGTGAAAAACTTACCCCTAACATCACTTCTGAACCTCCCTCCCCGCACCTTAAATCTGTGTCCTCTCGTAGCGACCATTTCAAACCGGGGAAATAGCCTCTGAGAGTCCACCCTATCTATTCCTCTCAACATTTTGTAAACTTCTATCAGGTCGCCTCTCAACCTTCGTCTCTCCAGGGAAAAGAGTCCCAGCTCCCTCAACCTAACTTCATAAGGCATGCCTCCCAGTCCAGGCAACATCCTTGTAAATCTCCTCTGCACCCTTTCAATAGCTTCTACATCTTTCCTATAGTGAGGCGACCAGAACTGCGCACAATACTCCAAATGAGGCCTGACAAGGGTCTTATAAAGTTCCAGCATTACCTCCCGACTCCTAAACTCAATCCCTCGATTAATGAAGGCCAGTACACCATACGCCTTCTTGACCACCTCCTCCACCTGCGAGGCCGATTTAAGAGTCCTGTGGACCCGGACCCCAAGATCCTTCTGCTCCTCAACACTACTCAGACTTCTGCCCTTAATAGTGTACTCGTTCATCCCGTTGGTTCTGCCAAAATGGACGACAACACATTTATCCGCGTTGAAGTCCATCTGCCACTTCTCCGCCCAGTCCTGCATCCTATCTATGTCCTGCTGCAACTTTTGCCATCCTTCCAGATCATCCACAACACCACCGACCTTCGTGTCATCAGCGAACTTACTTACCCATCCCTCCACTTCCTCATCCAGGTCATTTATGAAAATGACAAACAACAAGGGTCCCAGAACAGATCCTTGAGGCACTCCGCTGGTGACTGACCTCCATTCAGAAAAAGCCCCATCCACAACCACTCTCTGCCTTCTGCAGGCAAGCCAGTTCTGGATCCACAAGGCCAAAGGCCCTTGGATCCCATGCCCTCTCACCTTCTCAAGAAGTCTTGCATGGGGGACCTTATCAAACGCCTTGCTGAAGTCCATGTACACTACGTCCACGGCACTTCCTTCGTCAATGTGTTCAGTCACATTATCGAAGAACTCAACTAGGCTTGTAAGGCACGACCTGCCCTTGACAAATCCATGCTGACTATTCCTGATCATGTCAAACCTCTCCAAATGTTCGTAAATCTTGTCCCTCAGAAGCCTCTCCATCAGCTTACCAACCACTGAGGTCAGACTCACCGGTCGGTAATTTCCCGGGCTATCTCTGTTCCCTTTCTTAAAAATAGGAACTACATCCGCAATCCTCCAATCCTGACAGTTTTACCATTATCACCGACACAAAACCCGCTCAAAAGTTTCAGCTTGATGAACTTTCACCAGTGCTGGTAGAAGTCATAGAATCATAGAATCTATGGCATGAAGACCTGCCCTTCGGCCCAAACTGGTCCATGCTGACCAAAAGTCCACCTAAGCTGACCCCATTTGTCTGCATTTGGCCCATCTCCCTCTAAATCTTTCCTATCCATGTATCTGTCTAAATGCCTTTCAAATGTTGTCAGTGTCCCTGCCTCAACTACTTCCTCTGGCAGCTCATTCCATATATGTACCATTCTGTGTAAAAAAGTTGCTTCTCAGGTTCCCATTAATTCTTTGCTCTCTTAACTTAAACCCTCTAACAAACTCGGGGGAGAAGACTGGGTGCATTCACCCTATCCACACCCCTCATGATCTCATACACCTCAATATGATCATCCCTCTATCTCCTACACTCCAAAGAAAAATTCCCAACCTGTCCAATCTCTCCCTATAACTCAGTCCCTTGAGTCCTGGCAACATTCTTGTAAATCTCTTCTGCACTCTCTCCAGTTTAATAACATCTTTCCTATAGCAAAGCGACCAAAACTGAACACAATACTCCAGGTCCGCCTTCGCCAACATCCTGTACAACAGCAACATGGCTCCCCAACTTCTACACTCAATACCCTGACTGATAGAATCTAGGACAAGGCCATTCAGCTCATCAAGTCTGTACCAATCATAATTCCACCCAGGCCTTATCCCCATAACGCCGTGCATTTACCCTAGCCAGTCCCCTGACACTAAGGGGCAATTTAGTATGGCCAATCCATCTTTGGAGTGTGGGAGGAAACCCACACAGTCAGGGGGAGTTGCTGCCTTACAGTGCCAGGGGCCCGGGTTCAATTCCCAACTTGGGTGACGTCTGTGTGGAGTTAGCACATTCTCCTTGTGTGGGTTTCCTCTGGGTGCTCCAGTTTCCTCCCACAGAGCCACCGTGCTGTCTGACGAAGGCCAGCGTGACAAAGTCAAGTCATGCAAGTCAACACAGATAGCTTTTAACGCCACTTCCCTTTTAACATATGCTGTCCAATCTTTTATGTGTTTCCAACATGTTTTGTTTTCATTTACAGTATCCACAGTATTGTGCTTTAATTTCATTTACCGCTAGATGCTCACCCAGAACCAAGTTGCAACCAGTTTTACTTATTTTTAAATTTAAACATGTAGTTGAGCAAAGACTCGAAGTAAATTAACCAAATGGGTGAAAGCTTTTTCCACGTCAAGGACTACTGAAGGTTGAGCGATCCGAGAGATTAACAAAACAATTGTTTTTCAAATGTCTTTTGCACATCCTTAATCATCCTCAGTTGTTCTTTGTCACCTTTTATGCTTATGACATATACAGTGAAGTATCAGCTCTACGTTAAGCATTTTAAAACCTTCACTATAGCCTCAGTTGTGAATATCTGCATGATAGAATTATAGAATCCCTACAGTGCAGAAGGAGGCCATTCGGCCCATCGAGTCCACATCAACCAAGATCCCATCCAGGCCCTATTCCCATAACCCCACAGATTTACCCTGCTAACCCCCTGATACTAGGGTCTCTAGAGCCTGCCCTGACAATAATCCCAATCAGGCCCTATCCCCTAATCCCCCTGACATTGAGGGGAAATTTAGCATGGCCGATCAACCTAACATCTTTGGACTGTGGCCTAGTTGGGCTGTGAGAGCCCACGTGAGTTACCTCTCACCCTGCTTCATCGAACCCAATCAGCCCATTTTCCTGATTCTTGTTTCCATTGAACTGAACATGGAGAGAGCTGCAAACTGATCTGTCAAATCACAATCATCTGTTGTGCGCTCATGCTGAAAGACAAAAATCAATGCTTAAGAGTGTGCTCTGTGGAGGTAAGGACCTAAACATACACTTTCAGCTGACACTTAAGTGCCGAGAGAGTGGTGTCTTGATGGAAGTGCTGGATTTCAGTTTCCATTGCCCATTCAGGTGAATATAAATTAAAAGACTTTCAGGATATTATCGGAGGAAGGGCTGTGCTGGAGTATTGTGTGCAGTTTTGGTGCCCTTATCTGAGGAAGGATGTTCTTGCTATAGAGGGAGTGCAGTGAAGGTTTACCAGGCTGATTCCTGGGAAGGTAGGTCTATCATATGAGGATTCTATTCACTGGAGTTTAGAAGAGTGAGAGAGGATCTCATAGAAATGTATAAAATGCTAACAGGGTTAGACCGGGTAGATTCAGAAAGAATGTTCCCAGTAGTGGGCGAGTCCAGAACTAGGGGTCATAGTTTGAGGATAAGGTATACCCTTTTAGAACTGAGTGAGGAGAAATTTCTTCACCCAGAGGGTGGTGAATGCGTGGATTTCATTACCACAGAATGTGGTTGAGGCCAAACTGTTGTCTGGTTTCAAGAAGAAATTAGCTATAACTCTTGGGGCTTAAGGGAATCAAGGGATTTGGGGGAGAAGGTGTTATCAGGATATTGAATTTGATGATCAGCCATGATCAAAATGGATGGTGGAGCAGGCTGGAAGGGCTCAATGGCCTACTCCTACTTCTAGTTTCTATGTTTCTATGTTGTCCCTCACTTCTTAGTGTCGTCTTGGCATCTTGCTTGGCTGAGACTCCTGCCTCTTGACTTCAAAGGTAATCAGTGCTCAGAACTGAGGGAGTGCTGCACTGTCAGAGGTGCTGTCCTTTGGATCAACCATGAAACTGAGGCCTTTGTTCTTCTGGGTGAAGCAGGTTTCAGGTTGGAAGTTGTTATTGAAGGTGGTTTGGTGAATTGCTACCACTTAGAACAACAATGGCAGCAGATGCATGGAAACACTGCAATCTGCAATTTCACCTCCAAGCTACACACCATCCTGCCTTGGAACAATATCATCACTCCTTCGTTGCTAATGGGTAGAAATCCTGGAACTCCCTCCCTAACAGCACTCTGGATGTACCTATACAGATGGGGTGCAGCAGTTCAAGAAGACAGCTCACCACCACCTTCCCAAGGGTGATTAGGGATGCAAAATAAATGTTGGCCTAGCCAACAATGCCCAGATCCCATGAAAGAATAAAAGGAAAGATCTGTCTGTCTCCTTTCTTGAACAATACTACTTGGTCATTCACTAAGATACTTCAGCATTGGTAATAATGACAATAGGTCGGACAGCTCCCCTGATTCTTGGTTGCTGCATCCTTTCGGGTTCCTCACTGCCTATTTTGGATCGGGTAGTTTGTTATTTTTAAGGGAACATAGAGTTATAGACATTTACAGCATGGAAACAAGCCCTTTGGCCCAATTTGTCCAAGTTGCCCTTTTTTTAAACCACCATGCTCGTCCCAACTGCCCATATTTGGCCCATATCCCTCTATGCCCATCTTATCCATGTAACTGTCTAAGCGCTTTTTAAAAGTCAAAATTGTACCCGCCTCTACTACTACCTCTGGCAGCTTATTCCACACACTCACCCTGCTCTGTGTGAAAAAATTGCCCTTCTGGACACTTTTGTATCTCCAGTCACCTTAAACCTATGCCCTCTAATTTTAGACTCCCCTACCTTTGGGAAAAGATATTGACTATCTAGCTCATCTATGCCTGTCATTATTTTATAGATCTCCATAAGATCACCCCTAAGCCTCCTACTCTCCAGGACAAAATGTCTGTCCAGCTCCTCCTTATAACTCAAACCATCAAGTCCTGGTGGCATCTGAGTAAATCATTTCTGCACTCTTCCTAGTTTAATAATATCCTTTCTGAAATAGGATGACCAGAACTGTACACAGTACACATGCTTACCATGTTGTGTTCCAATTTAAAAAAAATTACAAACAAATAGTTAACAAATTTCTCCACACAGTCAGGCTGTGTATGTGCAGTAATATGTGTCCTCCACCCCTGAACGTATTTTTATTTTTGGGATGTGGGTGTTGTTGGCAGCATTTATTGCCAATCCTTAATTGCCCTTCAGAAGGTGGTGTTGAGCTGCCCTCTTGACTGGCTGCAGTCCATGTGGTGTAGACACACGCATAGCACTGTTAGGGAAGGAATTGCAGCTGAGCTACATTGGTTCCCGATGTGACAGCATCTCGATTTTCAATGCCTCTCTCCCTGTCTTTGTAATCTCCTCCGGCAATAAATTCTCAAAAATATCTGTGCTCCTCCAATGATGACCTCTTACTCATATCTCCAATTTTAATTACCTCCTCACACCCCACATTCAGATCCCTGGATCCTGAGCTCTGGAACTCCCTCTGTCACCTCCCCCCTCCACCATCCCCCCACACCACCACCCCCCACACCACCACACCCCCCCCACCCCCCCCACCCCCGCGCCCCCCTCACTGACTCCTGTCTCTCTCTCTCTCTACCTGGCATGGGTGACACAGTGGTTATCCTCACAGCACCAGGGACTCAGGTTCAATTCCTGGCTTTGGTCACTCTCTGGTGGAGTCTGCACATTCTCCCCATGTCTGCATGGGTTTCCTCCAGGTGCTCCGGTTTCCTCCCACAGTCCAAAGATGTGCGGGTTAGCTGGAATGGACATGCTAAATTGTCCCTAGTTTCGGGGCTTTTGCAGGGTAAAAATGTGGGGTTATGGGGACAGGGCTTGGGTGGGATTGTCAGTGCAGTCTTTATGGGCTGAATGGCCCCTTTCTGTACTGTAGGGATTCTATGATTCAATTCAAGATTTTCCTTACAACTGCTTCTACAACCAAGTTTTGGTTCACCTGGTCCGAAATCTCGTCCGCTGGGAGTTTCCACTCTTGCTGGTGATGATACGCGCCAATGGCAGTATCAGAAAATACCACTGCATCTATTACTTGGCATCAAATTTTGGTGAAGATGCTTCAGCGAAGTAACTTGGATCATTTAGTTACATCAAAGAACAGATGCAAGTTCTCGTTTTCAAAATGATGGTATTACTAGCACCTGTTGGAATAAATTCATCATTTCTGAATTGCATAAGGTAAAGCCATCTAAGTCCCAGAAGACCATAGGCTGCTCCCCCTGGTACAGTGGCACAGTGGTTAGCACTGCTGCTTCACAACACCAGGAAGCTGGGTTTGATTCCATCCTTGGATGACTGTCTGTGTGGAGTCTGCACATTCATGTATGTATGGGTTTCCTCTCGGCGCTCTGGCTTCCTCCTATAATCAAAGCTACGCAGGTTAGGTGGATTGGCCGTGCTAACTTGCCCAATAGTGTCCAAAGATGTGTAGGCTAGGGGGAGTAGGGGGGTAATTGCGCAGGGTGAATAGATCTGGGTAAAATATTCTTTCAGAGAGACGGTGCAGACTCACTGGGCAGAATTTTCCCATCCCGCCCACCATGGGAATTGTAGTGGGTGGGACATGGACAGTGCAAAGTTCCATTGACGTTGAGTGGGATTGGGCTGAGCTCAGCCAGAAAATCCCACCCAATGAGCTGTTTGGCCTCATTCTGCACTGTGAGGATTCTATCTATGAATCTAAGGATCACCACACCTCAGGCAGGGCCTTCATGAATAATCTCAGCCTGTACGGGAATTGAACCTGCGCTATTGTCGCCGTCTAACCAGCTGTCCAGCCAACTGAGCTAACCCAACTCATTCCCTCCTTAGTTGCTCAGCCTCCTATTGTTTCATCTGAAAAGTTGGTTTGCAACATCCTTCATCCAATTCCAAAATAAAACAGTAATGGGAATTTTCACACTGACTCTCCTGAGGGTCCACCATTCATATCAGCTTTCCAAACTGGCAGGTTCCAATTTCACCCCTGCCCTTTGTTTCCTGTTTCCAGGCCAATTATCCAGTCGGTGCGATGCTTTACACTCTAGAAACATAACTTAGCTATTAATCACCGAGGTGTGAAATCTTCCAAAATATTTGAGACTGTGATAAAGATTTAGAACAAGTGCCCTAACAAGCATAATCCACGGGCCACGAGGAAAGATAACACATTAATTATATAGGAGAACTTTTCATTAGACTAAAGATATACATTTGAAGCCACCAAGGCTTGTCCATTAATTATAATGAGACAGAAGTAGCAGTGACAACATCCATCAAACACAAAGACGGCTCCTTAATACCTTGAGCTTCCCAAGTAAATCATTGAATGTGTAATGAGAGGTTTTTCTAATTTATTTGCTACTTTTTCCGTTATTTTTCTTCTGTCTTCCCCCTCCCCTGCTTTCCAGATGGATAGTTTTTTTTTAATTCATTCATGGGACGTAGGCATCGCTGGCTGGCCAGCATTTAGTGTCCATCTCCACTTGTCTGAGGGCAGTTGAGAGTCAACCCATTGCAGTGGCTCTGGGGTCACATGCAGTCCTGACCAGATAAGGATTGTAGATTTCCTTCCCTAAAGGACATGACTGAACCAGATGGGTTTTTCCGACAATCGGCAAATGTTCCATGGTCATCAGTAGGTCTTTATTACAGATTTTATCTATTGAATTCAAATTCCACCACTTATCGTGGTGGGATTCGAACCCGGATCCCCCAGAACATTAGCTCAGTTTCTGGATTGGTCGTCTAGTGATAATACTACAGGGTCTTATTCATCTTATTAGTGTAGAATAATGTCTTATTCACATGATTCTAACATGGACCTAATTTGTGATCAGCTGGACAACTGATAACTCATTTTTAATGTATCCCTGTTTACATGAGGTACCATAACTACCCTAATAACAACTGGCATTTATACAGCTCCCTTAACAAGGAGAGTCATCAGACAGTAGTTAACACTGATCAACGTCGAAAGGTAGTGTGAGGGAGAAATGAAGAGAGTTAGGCAGAAAATTCTAGGACATGGGATCCAGGCAACAAAGGACACAAGCCGGAAATCCCTGCTGCCAGCAAGGACGGGGAATTTGGCAGTCAGCCAAATCTCCATTCGCTACAGTAGGATGGGAGAATCCTGATTGCAAGTGAAGTCGGAGAATCCGGCCCAAAGCTGCCAATGGTGAATCAAAATGGAAATTAAAGATGTGGAGTTATG
The DNA here is from genome assembly GCF_965287045.1 of Carcharhinus amblyrhynchos. Taxonomy (NCBI): domain Eukaryota; kingdom Metazoa; phylum Chordata; class Chondrichthyes; order Carcharhiniformes; family Carcharhinidae; genus Carcharhinus; species Carcharhinus amblyrhynchos. The sequence continues at coordinate 117,738,970 of NC_137328.1, read as the reverse complement.
GGCGGTTATGGTGACGTAGAGGTTAGTACTGCTGCCTCACAGCGCCAGGGACTTGGGTTCGATTCCTCGGCTTGGGTCACTGTCTGTGTGGAGTTTGCAGGTTCTCCCCATGTCTGTGTGGGTTTGCTCTGGGTACTTCAGTTTTCTTCCACCGTCCAAAGATGTGTGGGTAGATTGGCCGTGCTAAATTGCCCCTTAGCATCAGGGGGATTAGCAGGGTAAATATATGGGGTTACAGCGTAGGGCCTGAATAGGATTGTTGTCGGTGAAGGCTTGAAGGGCTGAATGGCCTTTTTCTGCACTGTAGCGATTCAATGATTCTGAACAAGGAGCCAGAGTTGAAGGAGTGTAGCAATGTTACAGGGTTGTGGGGCTGGAGAAAGTTACAGATAGGGGAGAAAAAGACCAAGGTGGATTAAAACACAAGATTTGTGCATTTTGAAAGTAAGGTGTTGTCAGACTGAGGGCCAATTAGGCCAGCGAGTTGCTGGATTAATGTGCAATTGGAACTTTGTTTGAGTTAGGATATGGTCAGCAGAATTTGAATGAGCTCCAGTTTACAGAGGCAGGGCTTTGGAATAGTTAAGGGAACAGAGGCTTGGATGAGGTTTCGGCAATGGGTGAGTTGAAGCAGAAACTGGTCTTTCAAGCACAAGAAACCAACAGCTCCCAACATCATTATAGCTGGGAACATTGCACTGGAATTCCTGCTCTTTCCATTTTGATCGCTTCGAAAAATAGGCCTTTAAAGTTGCTGTTGGAGATTGGGAAATCATGAATTCTCCCACAACACAAAAATGGTCTGTCAGGCTCAGCAATGGAAGCTCTCCTGCCTTATTTGCTGAGACCACCAGCCTGCAGAGACTTGTACAGCCCAGAAGGAGAAAGAGGCCACATTGCCCAAATAACCCTGGCCAGTTCTTTCAAAGAGTTATCCAATTAGTCCCATTCTGCTGCTATTTTCCTCAAAATCTTGAAGGTCTCCCTTGCCAAGTATTTGTCCACTTCCCTTTTGACTCTGCTTCCACCACCTTTTCAGAAGGGGCATCCAGACATCCCCAACACATTACTGAGTCAAAATAAAATTCTCTTAATCTTCCACCCTGGCCTGTCCAGTACTAAGTTTCTCAGCGAGAAATAAACAATCGATCGCCAGCTATACTGGCATTAATCCCACGATGTGAGTTCACTTCCAGGTCAAGAGTCAGGTGACTTGTGAGGTGGCATTGAGGCATGGTGGGACACCAAGGAAAAGCAGGGGTTTCAAGTCCAACTTCCACTTAATCTTCCAAATTGGCATGGAGATTAAATAAAAATGTGCACAGACCATGAAGGCTTTCAAACTCAAGTGACGTTGTGTCTGGAGGATAAATAGAGTTCAAAACTTTTGCTTATTAACCAGCACAAAAGAAAGCTCAGTGCTACCTTTATCAACTGTTGTCACCCTGTTGACAAGAATATAAAACCCTTGTTTCCATATTACTGTTTATTTGTCACTCTACAGTCTGATTTTCACTTTGGCAGATGACTCGGTGTTGAGTTGGCATGTATTGTGCATGTGATTTATTACCTTATTTCATCAATTGCAAGCAAGATATAACAGTGGATTTTGTTTTTAAATTAGCAATCAGGCACGTTCTCACAGCGTACCTGACAGGGGTGCTGACTTTCACATCTGACTACCCTTGTTCATTAGCTACAGCGCAATTTAAATAGCTGGCTTTACTTAAGATGCAGTATCAGTAATCAACACATAACAGAGTAACCCAGGGAAGGAGCGGTAACGTATGCAGCAAAGCGTGTCACTCCCCACAATTTATCATGTGGCTTTGATTGCATTCTCTTCACTGAAGATGATAAACTGATGATAAGGAAACATATCCAGCAACTGATCATTAAAGTTCCTCCTCATCAGTGGTTCAAGTGGAATCGTGTACCTCGGAAAGTGGCCATTCAGCCTATCATTGTTTCAGCCAGCACATTGACTGATCTATCCAATTATTCTCACTTCTCCTGCTCTTTCCTGACTGACCTTTAAATGGTTCCTTTTCAAGAATAAAGATCTAACTCTGCTTAAACCACAGAACCCGAATTGTGCAGGAGGAGGCCATTTAGTCCTACTGGTCTGTACCAAATCCCGAAAAAGCCTCACACCCAAGCCCTCCCCTCCTGTAACCCCACACATCCACCCATCTGTAAGCATCTAACCATCTAACTTACTTATCTTTGGACACTAAAGAGTAATTCAGCATGGCCAGTCCACCTAACCTACACGTCTTTGGACATTAAAGGTCAATTTAACACAGCCAATCCGCCTAACCTAGACATCTCTGGACACAGTAAGAAGTCTCACAACACCAGGTTAAAGTCCAACTGATTTGTTTGGAATCACAAGGTTTCAAGAGCTGCCCCTTCATCAGGCTCGCCCCACTCACCTGATGAAGGGGCAGCGCTCCAAAAGCTCGTGATTCCAAATAAACCTGCTGGACTTTCACCTGGTGCTGTGGGACTCCTTACTGTGGCCACTCCAGTCCAATGTCGGCATCTCCACATCATCTTTGGACATGAGGGAGCAATTTAGCATGGCCAAGCCTGCATGTCTTTGGGGTGTGGGAGGAAACCGTGTGCAGGACCTTGGTTGGAACACACCTAGAGTGCACTATTCAGTTCTTATCTCCACGTTACAAAAAGCGCATGGAGACACCGGAGAAGGTGCACAAACACATTGTGAGAACTGAGAGATTACGACTCACAAAAAAATCTGATGTGTCAAGGCTCCATTCTCCAGAAGAGAGAATGCTGAGGGGTTTTGAAAAGAACATAAGAACATAAGAAATAGGAGCAGGAGTAGGCCATCTAGCCCTTCGAGCCTGCCCCGCCATTCAATAAGATCATGGCTGATCTGTCGTGGCTCAGTTCCACATTCCCGCCCTCTCCCCATAACCCTTAATCCCCTCGCTTATCAAAAACCCATCAACCCACGTCTTAAAAATATTTAGTGAGGCAGCCTCCACCACTTCAACGGGCAGAGAATTCCAGAGATTCACCACCCTTTGAGTGAAGAAGTTCCTCCTCAACTCCGTTCTAAACCGCCCCCCTTTTATCTTGAAAGATGAGCATTGTAAAACTAAGGGCTCTGAATATAAGGTTGGCGGTGGGGAGGGAGGGGGGGAGCAGGAAGGAATTCGTCCAGTTCGCCCACCATGGGAATCATAGTGGGAAAGTGGGGGGGCAGACCATGTAAAGGTCCGTTGTGGGGGGTGAGCGTGGACAGAGAATCCCACCCAAGATAATTACCAATTAACCCTGAAGAAAATGTAGGAAAGACCTCATTGCTGAGAGAGTGAAGGTCTCTTGTTGGTAGGAGTGTTAAATTATAAGTATGTCCTCAAGCAGCAATGTTGAGACTCTGCACTCTGCAGATTAAGTATGGGAAGTTTTAATTCTCCCAGCTCGATTCACCTGAGTGACATTGTGAAGTGGTAAGTTTACACTCCCATTAAAGTCAATGGAGCTTCAAATCAGGTGAAGTCTAAATCAGACTTCTGACCTGAGCAAGTTCCATTTGCATCAAGGGGATTGCTGGAAATATTGGGATTTGTTTTTGAGATGTTTGTAAATTCGTAATCCCACCCGGATGTTTTGTGCGTTGCCATCAGAAAAATGACTAGGGGACCTACTAGATTGTTGTAGGTACTACACTTACCTTCAGAGGGTGAGAGAGGAAATCTGCTGTCCCCCATCTAATCTGTCTTGCATATAAACGCCAATCCTGCCCTATGTTCTCCCCGTGTCTGTGTGGGTTTCTTCCAGGTGCTCTGGTTTGTTCCCACAATGTGAGAGATGTGCTGGTTAGGTACATTGACCATGCTGAATTCTCCCTCAGTGGACCCAAACAAGCACCAGAATGTGGTGACTAGAGGATTTTCACCGTAGCTTCATTGCAGTGTTAATGTAAGCCTACTTGTAACACTCATAAATAAATACATGGTTGACTCTTGAGGCCCTGAGAACTAAAAAGAAAAACAGAACATGCACTTTTAAACCATCTTATATACCATCAATGGAGCAACACAGTGGCTCATTGGTTAGCACTGCTGCCTTATAGTGCCAGGGACCCAGGTTCAATTCTAGCTTTGGAGTGGAGTTTGCACGTGGAGTTTGCACGTTCTCCCTATGTCTGCATGTTTTTCCTCCGGATGCTCTGGTTTCCTCCCACAGTCCAAAGATGTGTGGGTAAATTGCCCCTTAGAGTCAGGCTGATTAGCAAGGGTAAATACGTGGAGTTACGAGGATACGGCCTGTGGTCAGTGCAGGCTTGATGGGCCAAATGGCCTCCTTCTGCACTGTATAGATTCTATGATTCTATTCAATGACTTTAGGTTTGGTGGATTGGCCATGCTAAATTGCTCCTTAGTCTCTCAAAATGTGTAGGTTAGGGGGATTAGTGTGGTAAACACATGGAATTACTGGGATAGGATCCTGGTCGGATGGCCTGTTAGAGAGTCGGTGCTGACTTGATGGGCTGAATGGCCTCTTTCTGTACTGTAGGGATTCTATGATTTTATGATTCTATGAGCTTTCACAACCTCAACATGCTGCAAAACACTTTCCAGAAAATTAGTGCATGTTTGAAGTTTAACCATTGTAATGTAGAGAAATGCAACTGCCAATTTATGAGTGGCAAGGTAACACAAAAAACAACGTGATAAAGATACTCTTTTGTCATGACAGTGATCAGCCAGAACATGGGGAAAAATACCCCTGCCCTTCTTCGCCATAGTGTCAAGGCATCTTTTACAGCAACTTGAGCAAGCAGGCAGGACCTTGACGTAGGCTCTCAGCTGAAAGATGGTGTCTCCAGCAGTGCAGCACTCTCTCAGGGACATATCGGAGGGTCATCCTTGATTCTTGAAATGAGTCCACTTTGCTATGCCAATACCACTGAGTCAAGTAGGGACTGATAATAAATGTGCTGTTGCGAATGAAATCCCCAAGCTCAAATCCAAAGGATGAAGGTTTCAGCGATGGACGGGGGAGGGTGAGTTGAGAGGTGCCTCCTTCTTAGACAGAGTCCTGATTAATGGGTGGAATTTTCTGGCTGCGCTCACCCCAAAACAGGAAAATGTTGCCCAGGGTTTGACAGACCTTTCCATGGTCTGCTCCTCACCCGCTTCGATTCCTGTGGCAGGCAGAACAGGAAAATTTGCCCCAGTATCTCGGTACCAGCAACCAGTGCTCCTGCCATGACAGCCAGCATATAGTCAGACAGGACGGACACAGGAAACAGGAAAAATATGGGCAACCTACAGCCAAGCCTCCACGTAAAAGTGTTATTTTTCTACTCCAACTTATCGCAATGATCTGTCTGCCAGTTTACTGGTGTTCGCTGGGAGGTCCCATTAATCACCCATTAATGACTAAATAAATCTAGCTGGTGTTTAATAGCCTCCTCGTAAAACGCAAAACTAAACTGGAGTGGTTTTACTGCAATGGGACCTGTGGTTATGTCTAAAGGACTCTGGCAATGTGGCATCTGACAGCCACTTAATAATGCTTGCTTTGTTTTTTAAGAGGTACTTGTCATACCAAGATGGATGTTTGAGACTGTCAAGAATCTGAAGAGTAGGAATTGCATTACACAGAGCAACATAGAACAAACACACAAGCAAACCATTCAATCCATTTATGCTTCTGCACCGTTTATGCTTCTGCATCCCTCCCAACTCCCCTGATATCCCACCAGTGTTCACCATGCCGCCCCCATCCACAAACAAGCCTTTTATCTCATTCAATTGACATAACCTTCCAGTGCTCCCTCCCTGATCTCTATAGGATATGATGCGGAGATAGGGGACATTGGACTGGGCTGAGCACAGTAAGAAGTCTCACAACACCAGGTTAAAGTCCGACAGACTTTTTTGGAATCATGAGCTTTCGGAGCGCTGCTCCTTCATGCTCCTTTAGGGCTAAATTGATGAAGAAGCAGGACTCTGAAAGCTCGTGATTCCACATAAACCTGTCAGACTTTAGCCAAGTGCTCTGAGACTTCTTTCTAAAGGATATGGGGAGAAAGCAGAATCAGGCTATTGAGTTGGATGATCAGCCATGATCTTAACGAATGGTGGAGCAGGCTCGAAGGGCCAAATAGCCTCCTCCCGCTTCTATTTCCTGTGCTTCAACTCTTTTCATGCTGGGCCATCAAACTGCTAAATTCACCAGAACACAAGAAATAAGGGAAATAGTAGACCACTCGGCCCATCAAACCTTCTCCACCATTCAATCCGTTCATGGCTTACCTTGGGTTTCAACTCCACTTTTCCACCCTCTCCCCATACCCCTTAATTCCCTGAGAGACTAAAATCTATTGGACCCAACCTGAAATGTATTCAATGATGGAGAATCTGAGGTAGCAAATTACGAAGATTCACAACCCTCTGAGTGAAGTAATTTCTCCCCACCTCAGTCCTAACTGATGTGGTTGTTTTTCTCTCTTGTTGTAATCGGTAAAAGTTATTGCTGTCCGTTAATTGTATTCTTAAATAAACTTTGTTTGTAAGCCGTCCCTAGTGGGTCAGTTGACATCTCGTGCTCACCCCAGACAAATTCAAATTGCAAAACTTAAGATCCAAGCAGACTTCATAAAACACTTTGGAGTTCCTGACCTGAATTATAACACACCCAAAACCGGAAGTGAACCTGGGTCCCTGGTGCTGTGTATATCTGCAATGAGCAGAAAAAGATTGCCCGTTTCCACCCCTGTTTATCGTCTGACCTCATTCATGTTCTCAGCTCTTCAGCTACTGAGACCCTGCAGTTTTGACTATTCGAAGACATGTCTCACCAGCTACCCACATTCTACACTCCCTAAACTTGAGGTCAGCTAAAATTCTACTCTGCATATCCTAATTCATCCTCCTTGTGGCATGTTTTCCAGTAGCAAAATCCCATCAATGTCTATGATATTTTGATATGATATATGATATTAAGAAGCGGGTTGATGGGTTTTTGATAAGAGAGGGGATTAAGGGTTATGGGGAGAGGGCGGGAAAGTGGAACTGAGCCACAACAGATCAGCCATGATCTTATTGAATGGCGGGGCAGGCTCGAAGGGCTAGATGGCCTACTCCTGCTCCTATTTCTTATGTTCTTATGTTCTTATATTTTGCATGGCTTGCCAGTCCCGCCACCAGGGAACCCATCACCGGGAGCCACTGTCAGCAGGACTGGAAGATCCCACTGGTGGGAAAGGCTGGAAAATTCCACCCAATGTGTTTTTGGTTGTTGTAGTTAAGAAACAAGTTTAAAATTATTTAATAATGTGACAAGTAGACTTACATTAATACTGCAGTGAAGTCACTGTGAAAATCCCCTAGTCGCCACAGTCCGTCACCTGTTCGGATACACTGAGGGAGAATTTAGCATGGCCAATCCACCTAATCAGCACGTCTTTCAGACTGTGGGAGGAAATCGGAGTACCCGGGGGAAACCCATGCAGACATGAAGAGAACATGCAGACTCCACACAGACAGTGAACCAAGCCGGGAATTGAACCCAGGTCCCTGGCGCTCTGAGGTAGCAATGCTAACAACTGTGCCAATAAGATGGGGCTAAGAAACATCAGGGCAAAGAAGTGCTGATAATCTCCTAACCATGATCTGATAAAGGAAGCAGACTAATACAGTCCTACCCAGCTTAGTGATGGTGTGGCGCTGTTGCAACAGGAGGATGTGATCAACCATGTCACGTGTTGCAGTGAGGTTAAGAAGGAGGAGAGTATACCTTGGTGACAGTCACATAGGATGTTATTTGTGGCTTCAATTAGAGTAGCTACGGTATTGTGGCAGAGTGACCAGCTGCAATGGACCGTGTTCCAATAAGGAACTAAAAGCTTTGGAAAAGGGGCATGGAACATAAGGAGAGAAAGCTGGCATGTGCCTGTATAACAAAAGGAACCCAATCTCTTCTGAACATGCAAAAAGCTTCTACCTTTCTGATCAGTTGCCTGAAATCTGCACAATCAGGGATAAGCAAAACAGCATTCAAATGTTCGCTCTTTATTGTTTTTTTCAGAACATTTGAAAGAACGCTTAGAGGAATACATGGCCAGATTTCCAAAAGTGAGGATCATGCGCACCAGGAAGAGGGAAGGCCTGATCCGAACCAGGTTGCTGGGGGCTTCGGTGGCCAAAGGTGAAGTTTTGACCTTCCTGGACTCGCACTGTGAGGCCAATGTCAACTGGTTACCGCCGCTGCTTGGTAAGTGACAGTCCGGATTCACTTAACCACAACAACCCACGTAACTTTGTGATTTATCTTGTATCCAAACATATTCTTTCCCAGGGTACAAATGTGGAGGGGAATTTTCCCATCTGGTCCGTTTTGGGAGCCATAGTGAGTCAGGGGGGGTGGTGCGGCTGGGGATGGACCATGCAGAAGCCCATTGACCTCAGCCAGGATTTTTCAGTTCTGGGGCGATCGCGGCCAGAATATCCCACGCGTGGTTCCTAAAGGGACTTTGGAAAGGGAGGAATGAGTGAGGGGGGGGTGGGGGGTGGTGGGGGCGGTAGAGAGGGGATTGTTGCGCTTAGAACAGCCCACATCGAAGAAAGAATTTGAAAAGCAGTGCCCTTTAGCTTCTCTCCCTGCCCCATACATATCACAGCCATGGAGGTAGAGGGGTCTGAACAGTTCCAGACATGACTCCAGTGGAACTCAAAGTCAACTGATCCTAGGTCAACGCAGCAGCATAACACAGACATTTTGCTTAAAGATCAAGGACAGCTCACTCATATATTAACACCGGAATCACATGGTTCCCCATCATAGAGATAATTGAACATTCAGCTGTCAGAAGGTGCTGTCAAAATGGGGGGTAACCCCTCCATACAATTGTTGTGCGATCTCGCCATCCCAGGTCCATATCAACAGACTGAACCATACCAGGGGAGGTGATGGCCTGGTGGTATTGCGGCTAGTCTATCAATTCAGAAACTCAGCTAATGTTCTAGGGATCTGGGTTTGAATCCCGCCACGGCAGCTGGTGGAATTTGAATTCAATAAAAAGTATCTGGAATTTAGATTCTACAGATGACTATGAAACCATTATCGGAAAAACCCATCTGAATCGCTAATGTCCCTTAGGGAAAGAAATCTGCTGTCCTTACCAGGTCTGGCCTACATGTGACTCCAGAGCCACAGCAATGTGGTTGACTCTCAACTGCCCTCTGGGAAAACTAGGGATGGGCAATAAATGCTGGTCAGCCAGCAGTGCCCATGTCCTACGAGTGAATTAAAAAAAAAACTAGACTGAGATGCAGATCTCCATTCAATTAATTTGCCTCCATTTGCCCTTGGGGAATCTAGGGCTAGATATCGGATGACAATTAGAAGCAGACTTTTCAGGAGTGCAATTCGGAAACAATTCTACATGTAAAAGATGGTGGAGCTTTGGACTCTCAAACGACAATTGATTCTCAAATCAAATGTCAGTTTTAAATTTAGAATTGATAAATCTTGTTATCCAGAGATATTAAGGGATGTGGGGAATAACTGGACACATGAAATTAGGTTACAAAGCAGCCAAGATTTTATTGAATGCCAGGAACTGCTTGAGGGTTTAAATGGTCTATTCATGGAGCTATGCTGTAACATATAAAGCCTCCATAGCTGAGGTACAGTTTACCTCCCTGTATAAGAGTATGTAGTCAAGTATTAAGTTGTAAACTTTGACATTTGTACATGTATTTGACTTTCATTTATATTTTATCGCAGTTTTTCATCAAAACTGCAAAAGCAGGCTTTTGGGTCTATCTCTACTGTTTCTAGCCATATCTCCCGCACAACCCTGTTGACACATTGAGATAAAAGGGGACGAGGTATTGGAGGTTTTGGAAAATATTAAGGTGGACAAGTTCCCAGGATCAGATAGGGTCTACCCCAGAATACTGAGAGAGGCAAGGGAAGAAATTGCTGAAGCCTTAGCCAAAATCTTTATATCCTCTTTAGCCCCAGGACTGGAGAGTAGCTAACATTGCTCTTCTGTTTAAGAAGGCAGAAGAGACAATCTGGGAAATCACAGGCCTGTGAGCCTTACGTCAGTAGTGGAGAAATTATTGGAGAAGATGCTTAGGGACAGCATGTACTCACAGTTGGAAGAGAATAGCTTATTAGTGATAGGCAGCATGGTTTTGTAAAGGGGAGGTCATGTCTCACAAACTCTTTAATTTGATTTGATTTATTATTATCACAGTATTAACATACAGTGAAAAGTATTGTTTCTTGCGCACTATACAGACAACTTGATTGAGTTCTTTGAGGAAGTGACAAGAAAAATTGATCAGGGAAGGGCAGTGGACTTTAATGAAGACTTTAATAAAGTCTTCGATAAGGTTCCTCATGGCTGGCTGGTACAAAAGGTGAAGTGATATGGGATCCGAGATGAGCTGGTAAGATGGATACAAAATTGGCTTGGGCATAGAAAGCAGAGAGTAGCAGTGGAAGGGTACTTTTCTAACTGGAGGTCTGTGACAAGCAATGTTCCCCAAGGATCAGTGCTGGGTCCTCTGTTATTTGCAATATATATAAATGATTTGGAGGAAAACTTGGGGATCTAATTAGTAAATTTGCAGGTGGTACAAAAGTTGGGGAAGTAGGGATAGTGAGGAGGATTGTCAGAGGATACAACTGGATATAAATCAGCTGGAGACCTGGGCTGGAAGATGGCAGATGGAATTTAACCCAGAGAAATTGAAGATGATGCAATTTGAAAGGTATACTGCAGAAAGAAAGTACACAGTAAATGGTGGATCCCTTAGAAATATTAGCATACAGAGGGATCTAGGCCTGCAGATCCACAGTTCCCTGAAGGTGGCAACTCAGCTGGACAAGGTGGTTAAGAAGGCATATGACATGCTGGCCTTCATCGGTCGGGGAGTTGAGTACAGGAATTGGAAAACCATGTTGCAGCCGTATAAATCTTTGGTTAGATGCATTTGGAGTATTGTGTACAATTCAGGTTGCCACACTACCCGAAGGATGTTATTGCATTGGAAAGGGTGCAGAAGAGATCTAGCAGGATGTTGCCTGGTTTAGAGGGTATGGCCTATGAAGAAAGATCGAAAAAACTTGGATTGGTTTCAGTGGAGCGTCGGGGATGAGGCTTACAAGATTAAGACAAGCTTGGATAGAGTGGATAGTCAAAGTCTTTTTCCCAGGGTCAAATGGTCAATTACTCGGGGGCATAGGTTGAAAGTGAGAGGGGTAAAGTTTAGAAGAGATGTGAGGGGTAAGTTTTCAAACAAAGGGTGATGAATGCCTGGAACTCACCGCCAGAGGAGGTGGTGGAAGCAGATTCTGTAATAACATTCCAGAAGCACCTGGATAGATACATGAATAGGCAGGGAATGGAGGGATATGAACCACCTAGAGGCAAGAAAATAGAGAGATATCTGCATCAGCACAGACTTGGTAGGCTGAAGGGCCTGTCCCTGTGCTGCATTATTCTTTGCTCTTTGTTCTAACCCCGTTCATAATGCTTTAAGCATGTAGTTATGTTTTCTTATCATCAGTCCATTGTATTTATATTTTAACATTGTTGAAACAATTGTCCTTTGTGTACCCCCCAACCCCCCCACACACCTCCATTTTGCCTGGGAAAGCAATGGCCTAGTGATATTATCACTTGATTATAAATCCAGAAACTCAGCTAATCATTGAATCATTGAATCCTGCAGTGCAGATGGAGGCCATTTGGCCCCTCATTGGACTTGACTAATGTTCTGAGGACCCAGGTTCAAATCCTGTGTAAGGCAGGTGGTGGAATTTAAATTCAGTAAAGAAAATCTGGAATTAAGAATCTACTGATGACCATGAAACTATTGTCGATTGTCGGAAAAACCTATCTGGTTCACTCATGTTTTTTGGGAAGGATATCTGCAATCTTTACCGGGTCTGGCCTACATGTGACTCCAGAGCCACACAATGCGGTTGACTCTCAACTGTCTTCAGGCAACTAGGAATGGGCAATAAATGCTGGCCCAGCCAGTGATGCCCATGTCCCATGAATTAATAAAAAAATACTCCCTCATCTTCTGACCTGTTTGACTTTCTCCTTCGCCCGACAGAGGCTGCTTCTTTCTCCACCTGCACCATTTTAAATTACCTCCATCCCACCTTCTCCCTGGGACGGCCCATCCTGTTTCAATTGACCCCACTTAACCTGAGGGCCCGTCTAAGACGTGGCTCCCGTATTCACTGTTACTTGACACTGACTCGTGGGAAATAAGTTTACAGGCATTCTGAATTCCAAATGATTCACGAGCATATAATGGACCTTGGTGACATTTGGTGAGATCCTGTTTGAAGAGGAAATATGTCAAGAACATAAAGCAACTTGCATTTATATGACACCCTTAGGTTACAGAAAAACGCACCATGTGCTTTGCAAGGGTAACGTCCAACTAAAAATGACACCGAGTCATATTAGGACAGGCAACCAAGAACTTGGGCAGAGCAGTGGCTTTTAATGAGAAAAGGTGGAGAAAATGGAGGGTTTTAGGAAAGGGAATTCAAGGCCTTGGCAATTGAAGGCACAGTTTAGACCCTGGGCCAGTGATGGGCAGCCTAGACTAGTAGTTGGGCCCTATGACAGGAGAGGACGGGAGGGACGGCCTAGTGGTATTATCAGTAGACTATTAATCCAGAAACTCAGCTAATATTCTGGGGACCCATGTTCGAATCCCACCACAGCAGATGGTGGAATTTAAATTCAATAAAAAATATCTGGAATTAAGAATCTACTGATGACCATGAAACCATTGTCGATTGTCAGGAAAAACCCATCTGGTTCACTTATGTTCTTTAGGGAAGGAAATTTGCCATCTTTACCTGATCTGGCCTACATGTAATCCCAGATCCACAGCAATTTGGTTGACTGTCAACTGCCCTCCAAGGGCAACTAGGGATAGGCATTGTCTGTGCAAAGTCTGCACATTCTCCCCGCGTTTCCGTGGGTTTCCTCCGGGTTCTCCGATTTCCTCCCACAGACCGAAAGACATGCTGGTTAGGTACATTGACCATGCTGAATTCTCCCTCAGTGTACCCGAACAGGCAACAGAGTGTAGCTACTGGAGAATTTTCACAGTAACTTCATTGCAGTGTTAATGTAAGCCTACTTGCAACACTAATAAATAAATAAACTTTAAACTCAAGAGATCAGAATTAGATGAGCAGAAAGACTGGAATGTTGCATGGTTAGAAAAGATTACAAGGAAAGGGAGAAGTGAGGCCAATATCCTTACCCCCACCAATCCCCTACCCAGACTAATGGCTGGGAAGCGAGGGAACATGTTTAAATGGTAAATAATTGCAGCATGCTGCTGTGCAGAGGGATCTGGGTGTCCTTGTGCAGGAATCTCAAGGAGTTGGTTTGCAGGTGCAGCAGGTAATTAAGGCGGCAAATGGAATTTTGTCCTTCATTGCCAGAGGGATGGAGTTTAAAAACAGCGAGGTTATGTTGCAGCTGTATAAGGTGCTGGTGAGGCCACACCTGGAGTACTGTGTACAGTTTTGGTCTCCTTACTTGAGAAAGGATATACTGGCACTGGAGGGGGTGCAGAGGAGATTCACTAGGTTGATTCCGGAGTTGAGAGAGTTGGCTTATGAAAAGAGACTGAGTAGACTGGGGCTATACTCATTGGAATTCAGAAAAATGAGGGGAGATCTTATAGAAACATATAAGATAATGAAGGGAATAGATAAGATAGAAGCAGGGAAGTTGTTTCCACTGGCAGGTGAAACTAGAACTGGAGGCATGGTCTCAAATTAAGGGGAGCAGATTTGGGACTGTGTTGAGGAGGAACTTCTTCACACAAAGGGTTGTGAGTCTGTGGAATTCCCTGCCCAGTGAAGCAGTTGAGCCTATCTCATTGAATGTTTTTAAGACAAGGATAGATAAATTTTTGAACAGTAAAGGAATTAAGGGTTACGGTGAGTGGTCGGGTAGGTGGAGCTGAGTCCATGAAAAGATCAGCCATGATCTTATTAAATGGCATAGCAAACGCGAGGGGCTAGATGGCCTACTCCTGCTCTTAGTTCTTCCGTTATTTTCATACATATATGATTCTTCAGCCAGCAGCTCTATCAATAAAGGCCCTCACATTTTCCTACCTGTAAAGGTAGCACCCAACTCTCCCCAGTGGGGCTGTCAGCCAAACATGGCTGTGCTAACCACAGTACCACCGTGCCACACTTTGGGTAACTCACACTCCATGTTTTTCCAACCGATTGTAGAGCAGTGCTATCTGTAGTCTATGAAACAAGCTGCGAAACTGGTCGTGGTGCTCCCTCCCTCCCTGAATATTGATGCTGAGTTATACTGGGTGCCGCAGATAATCTGCGATACAGAAATGGCCCCATAACCTCCCTCTTGCTCAGCCATTCCTTTCTGAGGCTCTATCGCGATTCTAGTGCTTGCGTGGGTTTTCTCTGGGTGCTCCGGTTTCCTCCCACACCCCAAAGATGTGCTCTTAGGCTGATTGGGGTAACAAATTGTCCCTAAATTAGTTTCCCCTCAATCTGGTTTCCAATGAGGAGTGCCATAAATGTAGACAAGGGTCATGGGTGGAAGAGGGAACTCACAATGTTAAAATGGCGGCACGGGCTCCTAGGGCCGAAGGGCCTGTTTCCCGTGCTGTGTTGTTCTTTGTTCTTTGAAGGGAAAACTTTTGGAGGGCACACTCCTCTCGGAATTGGGATTGCGTCTCTTGATTGGTGAGACGATCGGGCCGGTGGAACGGACCACCTCCTTTAGCTCAACAGTCCGCTTGTGTCCATGGGAATGCAAACCACGTTGCCTCGTGCTGTCCTGCCCCTCCCAAATAAGACGGAATGATGTATCTCTGAACGTTTCCCACCCTTCTGACCAAATCCAAGCAATGAAGAGTAAACCATCCAGCCCTGTAAAACAGGGAAGCCTTCTGCGTGTAGAGTGCCTCGATTGCATGGTGTCCACGGCGATTAATTTATTCCATTACATCAAGGCAATTTGCAATAACCACGAGAGCCTTCAGGGCAATAAAAATAAGCATTTATAATGAGCTAGGTCACAGCCAAGAAACCCAGGCAAAAATTTGCCTCAACAACATGGTCAGGAATATCTCATACTTAGCCATCCAACCTCCTGTGCAGAGGGGTACGGCCAAGTACACTCCCAGACTGTTTCAGTGGAGTCACGATGGAAGCAATTTTCTCCCAAGCTGGTTCATATTAAGTATTCATGGTGCAAATACTTGCATTGCGCCGTTTCATTTATTGCTGTCAGTAGCTCAGAATGCAGACTGATCAATTGCTGCTCTTCACCATAAAACCAGCTCTTAAAATCAACTGTAAAATGGAACAAAGATTGTTTTTGAAGGGTGACAGCGCAGACGTAAATCACTTCAAGCCAACTTGTGGAATCTTTTGCCCTTTCTTGACAGACCCGTCTGTTATATTTCTCGGACAAAATTTAAAATTGTCTTGGCTCACCAGAAGGTTAGGGATGACAAAAATATTTTATTGATTTGATTGATTTGATTTGATTTAATATTGTCTCACGTGTTAAACAGTAAAAAGTATTGTTTCTTGTGCTCTATACAGACAAAGCATACCGTTCACAGAGAAGGAAAGAAGAGAGTGCAGAATGTAGTCTTACAGTCGTACATAGAGTGTAGAGAAAGATCAACTTAATGTGAGGTAGATCCATTCAAAAGTCTGACAGCAGCAGGGAAGAAGCTGATTTTGAGTTGGTTGGTACATGACCTCAGACTTTTGTGTCTTTTTGTCAATGGAAGAAGATGGAAGAGAGAATGTCCGGGGTGCGTGGAGTCCTTGATTATGCTGGCTGCTTTCCTGAGGCAACGGGAGGTGTAGACAATGCCAGTGATTGGGAGGCTGGTTTGCCTGATGGACTGGGCTTCATTCATGATCCTTAGTAGATTCTTGCAGTCTTAGACAGAGCCATACCAAGCTGTGATACATCCAGGAAGGATGCTTCCTATGGTGCATCTGTAAAAGTTGGTGAGAGTTGAAGTGGATATGCCAAATTTCCTTAGTCTCCTGAGAAAGTAGGGGCATTGGTGGTCTTTCTTAACAATAGTGCCTGCCTGGAGGGATCAGGACAGGTTATTGATGATCTGGACACATAAAAACTTGAAGATTATGACCATTTCTACTTCGTCCCCATTGATGTAGACAGGGGCATGTTCTCCACTACACTTCCTGAAGTCGATGATTATCTCCTTCGTTTTTGAGGTTCTGTTCTCACCTGAGCATATTAAGGTTAAGAGCCTAACTTCTTAATGGCCACTAATGATGGAATGGAGAATTGTATGTACTGATCGACAAGTTATTCCTCCCATCAATAGGGTTCAAAGGCATTTATTGACCTTCGTAGGAATTAAACATGTAATGATTACTGTTATCAATAATAATTACATGCCTTTGGGCAACGTAGTGGCATAGTGAAGGCATAGTGGCAGAGGAGGTTCACTAGGCTGATATCGGAGATGAGGGGGTTGGCCTATGAAGAGAGACTAAATAGACTGGGTCTGTGGGTCATTGGAGTTTAGAAGGCTGAGGGGGGATCTTAT
The DNA here is from genome assembly GCF_965287045.1 of Carcharhinus amblyrhynchos. Lineage (NCBI taxonomy): Eukaryota > Metazoa > Chordata > Chondrichthyes > Carcharhiniformes > Carcharhinidae > Carcharhinus > Carcharhinus amblyrhynchos. The sequence goes on along the minus strand of NC_137328.1, from coordinate 117,722,339 downwards.
AGAGACATATAAGATAATGAAGGGGATGGATAGGGTAGAGGTAGAGAGATTCTTCCCGCTTAGAAAGGATAGCAGGACTAGAGGGCACAGCCTCAAGATAAGAGGCGGGCAGTTTAGATCGGAGTTGAGGAGGAACTTCTTCACTCAAAGGGTGGTGAATCTCTGGAATTCTCTGCCCGTTGAAGTGGTGGAGGCTACCTCGCTAAATATATTTAAGTCACGGGTAGATAAGTTTCTGATAGACAAGGGAATTAAGGGTTATGGGGAGAAAGCGGGAAAGTGGAACTGATCCACTTCAGATCAGCCATGATCTTATTGAATGGCAGGGCAGGCTCGCAGGGCTAGGTGGCCTACTCCTGCTCCTATTTCTTATGTTCTTATGTTCTTATAGTGGTTAGCATTGCTGCCTCACTGTGCCAGGGACCCAAGGGTGATTCTGGATTTGGGTAACTTTCTGTGTGGAGTTTGCATTTTCTCCCTGTGTCTGCGTGGTTTTCACCCGGATGCTCCGGTTTCCGGTTCTGGTTGCCACACTGCCACTACGTGGAAGGTTTTAGATATTGCAAAGAATGTTCACCAGGATATTGCCTGGCCTTCAGGATGTGAGCTAAGAGGAGAGGTTGAATAAACTAGGATTGTTTTCCCTGAAAAGACGGAGGTTGAGAGGAGACTAATGGAGGTCTACAAGATTATGAGGTGGATAGTCAGAGGCTCTTTCCCAGGGTGGAAGTGTCAATTGCAAGGTGGCACAGTTCAAGGTGAGAGGAGGAAAGTTTAATGGAGATGTGCTCAGCAAGTTTTTCACACAGAGGGTGGTGGGTGCATGGATTCCGCCTGCAGGGGATGTGATGGAAGTAGTCACACCAGCAACATTTAAGAGGCATCTGAATAGGGAGGGAATAGAGTGACAGACCGAGTAAGGGCAGGAAGATTGTCTTTAATTTCATTAGGGCATCATAATTGCCATGGGTTTGGGGGGCTGATGGGCTTGTTCCTATGCTGTACTTCTCTTTGTTCTTTTTTCTAATTATAGGTTAGATAGATTGACCGTGCTAAATTTCGACTGAGTGTCCAAAGATGTGTAGATTATGTCAATTGGCTATGGCAAATGCATGAGGTTGCATGGATAGGAGCAGGGGAGTGGCCCTGGGTAAAACCATAAGACATCGAGTCTGCTCCGCCATTCATTCATGGCTGATATTTTTCTCATCCCATTCTCCTGACTTTTCCCTATAGTCCCTGATCCCCTTATCAATCACAAACCCATCTATCTCTTTTAAAGATACTTGATGACCTGGCCTCCACAGCCTTCTGCAGATTCACCATTCTGTGGCTGAAGAAATTCCTCCTCATCTCTGTTTTAAAGGATCGTCCCTTTTGCCTGAGGTTGTGCCTTCTGGTTCTCGTTTTTCCTACCAGTGGAAACATCCTCTCCACTTCCACTCTATCCAGGCTTCACAGTATCCTGTAAGTTTAAATAAGATCCCCCCTCGATCTTCCTAAACTCCAAACAGTTCAGATCCGGAATCCTCAACTGTTCCTCATATGACAAGCTCTTCATTCTAGGATCATTCTTGTGAATCTCCTCTGGACTCTTTCCAAGACCAGCACACCCTTCCTTAGACATAGGGCCCAAAATGGCCCACAATACTCTAAATGGGGTCTGACCAGAGCCTTATACAGCCTCAGAAGTTTAGAACATAGAACATAGAACATTACAGTGCAGAACAGGCCCTTCGGCCCACAATGTTGTGCCGACCAGTTAAAAAGCAATGACCCTCTAACCTAAACCAATCCCTTTTCATCCATAAACCTATCCACGGATCTCTTAAACGCCCCCAAACTAGGCGCATTTACAACTGCAGCAGGCAGGGCATTCCAATCCCTCACCACCCTCTGGGTAAAGAACCTACCCCTGACATCCGTCCTATAGCTACCACCCCTTAATTTAAAGCTATGCCCCCTCGTGCTAGCTTTCTCCATCCGAGGAAAAAGGCTATCACTGTCCACCCTATCTAAACCTTTGATCATCTTATATGTTTCAATAAGGTCCCCTCTTAGCCGCCTTCTTTCCAACGAAAACAACCTCAAATCCCTCAGTCTCTCCTCAGTTTATCCCTGCTCTTGTATTCTAGCCCTCTTGACATGAATGCTAACATTGCATTTGCCTTCCTAGCTGCCGACAGAACCAACACATTAACCTTAAGAGAATCTTGAACAATGACTCCCAATTCCGTTTGTGTTTCTGATTTCCTAAGCATTTTCCAATTTAGAAAATAGTCTATGCCTCCTTTCCTCCTTCCAAAGTGAATAACTTCAGACTTTTCCACATTGTATTCCATTTACCATTTCTTTGCCCATTCTCTTAACCTATCCAAATCCTTCTGCAGCCCCTCTGCTTCCTCAAAACTTCCTGTCTCTCTACATATTTTTGCATCATCTGAAAACTTCCTTGTGTCTTCACTTCCTTCTTCCAAATTGTTAATGCGTATTGTGAAAAGTTGTGGTCCCAGCATTAACCCCTGAGGCACACCACATGTCACCAGCTGTCATCCTGAGAAAGACCCCTTTATCCCCCACTCTCTGCCTTCTGCCAGTTAACTAATCTTCTATCCATGCCAGGATGTTAGCCTTAACACCATGGGCACTTATTTAACAATGTTGTACGCGGCACCTTGACAAAAATCTTCTGGGAATCTAAATAAATCACGTCCACTGGCTCTCCTTCAACTAACTTCCTTGTTAGCTCCTCAAAGAACTAGATAATCTTTTTGAGATCTGGTGCAGAATCAATGGGCTGAATGTTCTTTCTCTGTGTTGTAGGGATTCTATGTAGGGGTTCCATGGAAAATTCACATCATTACTAATTTGAGCTCTGAAATTGCTAGAACTTTGTTCACCCAAAGTCTTGAAGGAATACAGAGCAAAGGTGGCAATTAGTAGGGTACTGATCAGAAGCCCCAAAGTATGTTGTAAAGTCAGAATAGACCCCAACAAGTTTCTATTTTTGGCAGAATAAGCTGTTTCATTCCAGGCATGATTCTACTGACAAGCTAGGAAGTTTTTATCAGAACAAATTTTATTTAACAACACAGTTTAGCTATACCAAATGAATTAGTTTAACCTTTAACAATTGAACAATACTTCAAAATGACAGGACACCATTTTTAACTGCTAACTTTTTACTATGAGTTCTAATCAAGCAATATTTCTCTTATAGACTCAAGCCTCTTTTTATCATAAGTTAGTAAAACAAAGGTATACTTGCTTTAACTTAGATTACTAGGTTTGGAGCTTTCAGAAAGTCTTTGGAGAGCGAGAGGGAGAGACACTGTTTTCTACATGCAGCTCAGGCAGCAACCATTTGTATTTTAAAATGAAACTGAAACTCTTTCTTTCCTGCAAACTTAGTTCCTCCCATTAACCAGATGACTCTGTCTCTGTCAATCAACCAAATCAAAGCTGTATTCTGAAATGCCAGGGGAACCTAAGTAAACATAAATGCATTTGTTCAGTTTAAACAAACACTCCATGTCTAAAATGAGCTCTCATGTTGTTCTTCCAGCTACTAATTTGAAGGTTTTCCCATACAAACCATCAGCCTGCAGAGCTGAATTTTAAACATAACCCTTACAGTTGGATGACGGGGTGGTATAGAGCTGCCTCACAGCATCAGGGACCCAAGTTGAGTTCTGGCCTTGGGACACTTTCTGTGTGGAGCTTGCACATTCTCACAGTGGGGCCTGTTCACCAACCATGACCCCATGAATAACATAGAACATAGAACACTACAGCACAAACAGGCCCTTCGGCCCACGAGTTGCGCCGATCACATCAACACCTATCTATAACCCCCAATCCCATAAAACCCCATATACTCATCCAGAAGTCTTTTAAAAGACCCCAGCGAGTTCGCCTCCACCACCACTGACGGCAGCCGATTCCACTCACTCACCACCCTCTGAGTGAAAAACTTACCCCTAACATCACTTCTGTACTTTCCTCCCCGCACCTTAAATCTGTGTCCTCTCGTAGCGACCATTTCAACCCGGGGAAATAGCCTCTGAGAATCCACCCTATCCATTCCTCTCAACATTTTATAAACTTCTATCAGGTCGCCTCTCAACCTTCGTCTCTCCAGGGAAAAGAGACCCAGCTCCCTCAACCTAACTTCATAAGGCATGCCTCCCAGTCCAGGCAACATCCTTGTAAATCTCCTCTGTACCCTTTCAATAGCTTCTACGTCTTTCCTTTCCTACGTCAATAGCTTTCTACGTCTTTAAGACGTCTACGTCTTAAGATTAAATACATTTAATATACACCAAATATTTCATAACAAATTATAAGAAATGCTTAGTCGTTCATATGTTAATAGATCTGTCAACAACTTCAAGTGGTTAAAAACAAAATAAATATTTATGCTTGACTGAACACAGAGGGACCACAAAGCTCTCACAGCCAATGTTGTTTGCAATCAGCAGCACACACTAGCATTGCTACTAGGCGATAGCTTAGTGGTAATATTGCCAAACTATTAATCCACAAACTCAACCAATGTCCTGAGGACCCGGGATCAAATCCTGCCATGGCAGATGGTGGAATTTGAATTCAGTTTTTAAAAATCTGGAATTAAGAATCTACTAATGACCATGAAACCATTGTTGATTATTAAAAAACCCATTTGGTTCGCCAGTGTCCTTGAGGGAAGAAAATCTGCCGTCCTTACCTAGTCCAGAGCTACAGCAAAGTGATTGATTCTCAACTGCCCTCAGGTAACTGGGGATGGGCAACAAATGCTGGCCAATCATTGATGCCCATCTACCACAAATGAAAAAAAAACCTTGCCCTTGATTTATGTGTCTATCATTTCAGAAATACGGGTCGGAAAAAAGCAATGTGGATGGAGACCGGGGAATGTGGTAACCCTGTGCATGGGCAACGGTCAACTAAATGTCTCATAGGCGGCAGTCAGGACCCAGAGAGGCTGCAAGTACCCATCCCCCGGGCTGCAGGTTGTCCACCACTGGCCTAGGCAACTGATGATGGAATTGGGGAAATGCAAAGGGTTAGAATTTGAGGAGGGTAGAGATCTTGGAGGGATGTCATGATACTGCAACTGGCTTACTCACATCTTAGCTGGAACAGGCTCAAAGGAGCTGAATGGTTTACTGCTTTTCTATGTCATCACATTGCGTCTTTGCTTATTTCTGTGGAGTTTGCTGCAAGCTGTCATGAACAGCAAGCCCTCATCACTGCATTTTAATTTACTGATTATATCACATGCCCCCATGTGAAAATCCTCAATGGACACATCAGTGGTTTAGAGTTAAATTCAGTTTTATGAAGCAATAAGTGAACAGAAACAATGACAGGCTGTAGAATTAAAGGCATGCTTGGACAATAGAGAGTAACAAACTACCATGTTGATGAAACTGAATTGCATTGTGAACTCTAATGGACACGGAGATCTTGAATATCAACCTTGATGATGTAGTTTGTTGCTGACCATTTCTCTTTATGGTACTGTTTATTGCTGCTGCTTATTTCTCCATCCTTCTGCCTAAGAGTGAAAGATTCACTGAATGGAGTCGGCAGAAAGATGGCAGATGGGATATAATGTGGAAAAATGTGAATTTACCCACAGAAATGCAGGGTATTTCTTAAATGGCAAGAAGTTGGAAAGTGTTGCTGTCCAAAGGGGCTTTGTAAATGAAAGCGAACATGCAGGTGCAATAGGCAATTAGGAAAGCAGATGTTATATTAGCCCTTATTGCATGGGGATTTGAGTACAGAAGTGAGGAAGTCTTGCTGCGATTGTAAAGAGCCTCAGTGAGAGAGACCACACTTGTATTGTGTGCAGTTTTTGTTTTGATGTACTGGCCATAGACGGAGTGCAATGAAGATTCACCAGACTAATCCCTGAGATGGTGGGACTGTCCTATGAGGAAAGATTAGGTAGACTGGACCTGTAATCTCTTGAGTTTAGAAGAATGATAAGTGATCTCACTGAACTGCGTAAAATCCTGACAGGGCTCAGCAGGGTATTTGCAGAATGGATGTTTTCATGGTTGGAAGGATGGTAGAACCAAAAGATGCAGTCTCAGAATAAGAGGTAGACAATTTAGGACTGAGATGAGGAAGAATTTCTTCATTCATGCGGTGGCAAGCTTTGGAATTCAGTATCACCAGGGGCTGTGGAGAATCAGACATGAGTATGTTTAAGACAGAGAGCAATAGATTTCTAGATATTAATGACATTAAGGTATATAGGGATAGCAAGGGAAGCTGGCACTGTCATAGAAGATCAGCCATGATCTAATTAAATGTCTGAGCGTTAACGAAGGGCCGAATGGCCAGCTCCTGCTGCTCTGTTTCTGTTTTGCTACGTTCCTGTGACTTAAGACAAGTTAATCAGCAGAAACAACAGATTGCAGACAGCACGTGAGCTGTCTTCTCTGGCTGCTCAATCTGGATATTGGTGGCAACCCTGAGGATTGTTCCCACAACCCAGCGATCTGATGGAGACAACGTAGTCAATCCTGCTCTGATGACAATCCCTTTATGAGCAGGCTCTGTGATCCCTGAAGGCCACGTACTGCAGCCGGTTTATGGTTCATGGCAAGATCTGTGCTGGGCCTTTGTGGAACTGGTGAGTCTGCCTCACCTGTACTCAGCTAATACATCATTGTCGATCTCCCTGAATTCATCACGCACGGTCACGCTTCCAACATTTTTCATTATTTTTTCATAGGATGTGGGTGTCATTGGCAAGGCAAACATTTTGTTTGCTTTGGGATTCTGTATAGCAGAGGTGCACGGAGTCTTAGGCCTTAGCTCATTCCGAATTGCCCTTGAACTGAGTGGGTGGCTAGGCCATTTCAGAGAGCAGTTAAGAGTCAACCACATTGCTGTGGATCTGGAGTCACATGTAGGCCAGACTAGAGAGGGAGTCACTTAGCTCAGCTGGCTGATTCGTGATGCAGAGTAACACCAACAGCGTAGGTTCAATTCTTGTACCGGCTGAGGTCATTCAAAAAGGTCCTGCCATCTCGACCTTGCCCCTCACCTGAGATGTAGTGATCCTCAGGTTAAATCACAGCCAATCAACTCTCTCCCCCTGAAAGAGGAGAGCAACCTATGGTCATCTGGGACTATGGTGACTTTTACTTTTAAACCAAGTAATGGGTGGTCCTTTCCCTAAAAAATCGAGTGGCTTTTTAGGACAATCAATGATAATTTCTTGATCACTATTACTGAGACAAGCTTTCAATGCAAGGTCGAATTAAATTATTTAAGTAGTGTGGCACAGTGGTTAGCACTGCTGCCTCACAGCGCCAGTGCTCTGAGTTCAACTCCCAGCTTGGGTCACTATCTGTGCAGAGTTTGCACGTTTTTCCCACTTTCATCCACCATTGCCCTACTTTCCATTCTCCAGACACACTTTCTATGGGACCAACACACACTCTATTTACTCATTTCTTACTGAAATATCTAAAGAAACTCTTACCATCCTTCTTTGTGTCACTGGCCAACTTTCTCTTGTACTCTAGTTTTTCTTTCCTTATCAATCTTTTAATCATTCTTTGATGTTCTTTATATTCTTTACAATATTCTTGGCCTACTGCTTGTCTGTGCACAAATATACACTTTTTCTTTAAGTTTAACACTGATGACAGGTCCTTGCCTTGGAATGTTTCTTTCTCTTTGGGATATGTGTATTCTGAAATGTCCCTTTATTATCTGCCACTGAAAATCTATTGATCTATCCCTAAAGCACATTTGAGAGTTCACTCTAGCTGGCTTCACTTTCATGCCCTCATAACTGCCCTGATTAAAGTTTGGTATACTAGTCTCAGACACATTCTTTTCTCCCTCAAACTGTATGTAAAATTCAATCATATTGGGGGGAATTTCTCCTCCTGCCTGCCAGGGCCATTGTAGCAGGTTGGGGGGCAGACCATATAAAGACCTCCGATGGGATTTTCCAGTTTTGGGGTGAGCATGGTCAGAAAACCCCACCCATTGTATTCGCTGCTCCCTTGGGGTGCCTTCACTGTGAGGTTATCGATTAATCCCAACTCATTACACAAAGCCATGAGGTAGGCTGTATACCCAGAGAGTGGTTGGGGTCTGGAATGCACTGCCTGCTGTGATGGTGGAGTCGAACACTTTAGGAACTTTCAAGCAGTTATTGGATAGGCACATGGAGCACACCAGAATGATAGGGAGTGGGATAGCTTGATCTTGGTTTTGGACAAAGCTCGGCACAACTTCGAGGGCCTAAGGGCTTGTACTGTGCTGTACTGTTCTATGTTTCTATGTTCTATAGTCTGTGTCTCTGACTGGCTCTTGCGTGAATTGGCCAAATGGTTGGATGAATTGATTAAGCAAGTTTTCTCCATACACTGGGAGGAATTCCTTGTCAATTACGAAGATCAGATAGGGCTTGCATGTCAATGGCAATGGTGTGTCCATGAGCCCATTTGATATTGCCAGCTTTTTCACCAATGTTCCATTTAAGGGAGCCATAGATATTTGCATTGTAGCATTATATCATGGATACACCTATACCTGCCACCATTGAATGAATCAATATTCACTGAACTTACGGGCCAGATTTTTACGTTGATCGAGGAATGCGCAGCTAACCCAGAAGTGCATGAAATCACATGAGATGACATTGGGTGTGTATCCTGCTGTGATTATGCTCATATGTAGCCTTACAGTGAGTGGTCACATGTAGGAGTCTGAAGCATGCCTGCTGACAATTGCCTGCTGGCAATTAGAGTCATCATAGCGGTTTACAGCATGGAAACAGGCTCTTTGACCCAGCTTGTCCATGCTGCCCTTTTTTTATCACTGTGCTAGTCCCAATTGCCTGCATTTGGCCCCGATCCCTCTACACCCATCTTACCCATGTAACTGGATAAAAGTGCAAGTGCTGGAATCTGAAACCAAAAGAGAAAATGTTAGGAAATCTCAGTAGGTCTGGCATCCTCTGTAAAGAGTGAAAAGAGAAACATCAGCTCTTTTCTCTCCTTACAGATGCTGCCAGACCTGCTGAGGTTTTCCAGCATTTTCTCTTTTGGTGACCCATGAGACAAAATTGTACCTGCCTCTACCACTTTACCTCAGATTACCCTGGAATGGTTTTAAAGTTTAAAGTTTTAAATTCTTAAAGCTCATTTATCAGTGTCACTAGGCTTAAATTAACACTGCAATGGGTGAAGCTAGCTGTTTCACGCTGCGACTACACAACCTGAGCGGTATTCTTCATTAACAGCATATGACAGTGAAACCAAAAGGTTTATTACACAAATGAGTAATGTGGTATTTGAATTTCAGTGCCAATGTGATGCCAGCTATATATGCCATATATCCCAAAATTGTGATCGCATCAAACAGTATACCACAGCCGCTGTTTGCAACAGGCAAGGTACAGGCTATAGCCAACCAATATGCTTGAAAAACTCAAAACACAGTGCCCAACATTACATGTAGTTATGCAGTTGAATATTTGCTAAGAATTACACTGACAGCCAATTTAAGATTGTTAGCCTGGCTCACAATGCAGTGCGTTTATGTGTCCTGGAAGCTACATGTATTAATACTCAGGGTCCTGCTCTTTACAGACAGGAAGAACAGGTATACACATTACAACTATTTCAGCTAAGCAAAGAAAGTGACCACTATTTGCTGATTCAGGGTAATACCTTGATCTATTAAATTCCGAACAATGTTTGGCAATTAACTGTCAGTCACCATCAATTGTTACAGTCTCCATGGCAGCATCTTTATCAATCAGAGTCCACTTGTCAACCAACCAGCATTTTCTTCTCAGATACTAGAAATTGTTGATTTCCCCTTATATTTGTATTCTTTTGAACTGTCCTGATGGGTGCAAGTCAGAAAGCTTTGATGTGTCACTTTTTTCAGTGATATTATGTTTTTGTTTGACTACATCATCTAATGATCAGCACCTATCCCTGGATTACTGGTCTAGTGACATTACTTTTATTCCAGTTGGATGTGTCCTTGGAAGTTTTGTCATGCGACCTGCCACTGCCTCATCCTGTCCAATAGCATCAATACTACCTCATCTCCAATATTACTTTTTAAGTTTAAAGTTTATTTATTAGTGAATTGTCTCAAACCAGGACAATTCACACCTCTTTAACCTGTGATTATCCCTCTCTCCACTTGCATTGGCTGTACCTGTAAAGACTTGATTACCTGTAAAGACTCACATTCCAAACATTATCTTTCAATTGAGTCTCTGTCTATACATGCCCTGGTTCTGAACCCAACTCTCCACTCACCTGATGAAGGGGCAATGCTCCGAAAGCTCATGATACTAAATAAACCTGGTGGACTTTAACCTGATGTTGTGAAACTTGTTACTGTGCCCACCCCGGTCCAATACCAGTATCTCCAGATCATGGATAAGATGGTTGACAAAGGAATGGAATTCAGAATCATCTCTGCAACAAAACCTTCATTGAAATACAGCATTGGCGGTGCACTATCAGCTGTGATTGAAACCAGTTTCTGAAGCAGAATGTTTTTCTCAGTCTCTTACCTTTTAAATTAGTTGTGGACAACCTCACCTTATGTCCTGAATTTGAGTGGAAAAGGAGTGAAGAAATCCCCCTTTGCTGATGCATCTTTGTTTTTGCTGGCATGGCATTCAGTCAGGAGGCCGAATCTGTCATATTTACTGACTTGGCAAACTGCAGTGAGAAACATTCACAACCTGATAATTCCATTTCTACAACAGAAAAAGAAACTGGATTACGATTGGCAAGATGGTTAACACTTGGTGTTAATAAATTGTCCCAAAATTAGGCGTCCCTCAATCTAGTTATAATTCCTTTATTGTGGAGTCCAATAGGCGTAGGCAAAGGTCATAGGTAGAAGAGGGCACTCACAATGTTAAAATGGCGGCGTGGGCTTGATGGGCCGAAGGGCCTGTTTCCTGTGCTGTGTTGTTCTTAATTCTTTGTTCTAAGATGAATTTCAGTCTGGAATCTGACTTGTTGAGCATAACACATTCAATAAGACCATGACCAAACCCCACCTTGGTTCCTAACCCTATAATGCCAGGGTCAGTAAATGATCCACAATTTTATGAGCTCAGCTTTAGAGAACATCAGATTACAAAAGCAGAGAAGGCATGTTGGAGTTGCACAGAACACAGCTGGAGTGTTCTGGTCACCAGTTCCGGTCACCATATTATCAGAAGGATGTGACTGCACTAGAGGGGGTGCAGAGGAGATTCGCCAGGGTGCTGCCTGGGATGGAACATTTAAGTTATGAAGAGAGGTTGCGTAGGCTTGGGTTGTTTTCGCTGAAGCAGAGAAGACTGAGGGGCCACCTGATCGAGATTATGAGAGGCATGGGCAGAGTGGTTAAGGAGCAGCTATTTCCCCGGGATGACGGGTTAGTCACAAGGGGACATAGGTTTAAGATGAGGGGCAAGAGGTTTAGGGGAGATGTGAGCAAAAGCTTTTTTTACCCAGAGGATGGTGATGGTCTGGAATGCACTGCCTGGGAGGGTGCACATCATGGCATTAGAGCTATGGATTAGGTGGGAGTTCAGGTTTCATAATATATCATTGCAGACTCGATGGGCCAGTGGGCTTTTCTGTGCTGTCTGATTCTATGATAATCTCTACTGCAGCACCTTATCAAATGGCTACTGGAAATCTATGTAAATAGAATTCATAATCTGCTACTGTTCAGCCTACTACTTTAGTCAGCCTTGCAAAAAAAATTAACCAGATTCACGAGGCCTGACCTAATCTTCACAAACGATACTTGTGATCAACTGAAAATCTTCAAGGCATTCAGTCGCCCCCATCTTTAATTATAGATTTGAACAATTTCCTGATTTAAAAAATGTAAAATAACATGTTATCAACAATGGAAATTCAGTTAACTGGTCTATAAGTGCCTGCTTTCCCTGTGTCACCTACTTTACAACTGGGCAGTTATTGTACTGTTTCTTAAATCAGGAACTTGTTGGGGCAGCACGGTGACAGAGTAGTTAGCACTGATGCCTCACAGCGTCAAGGATCTGGGTTCAATTCCAGCCTCGGGTCACTGTTTGTGTGGAGTTTCCTCCGGGTGCTCCGGTTTCCTCCCACACTCCAAAGATGTGCAGATTAGATGGATTGGCCATGCTAAATTGACCCTAGCGTCAGCAGCTTAGCAGGGTAGATATGACAGGTTGCAGGAGTCGCCCTTGATGGGATTGTGGTAGTTTGATGGGCCAAATGGCGTCCATCTGTGCTGTGGGAATTCTATAAAAGACAGATAGGCAGGAAGTGAGGACGAGGGAGAAAGAGAAAGGAGCATAAGAGAAGAAAATCACATGGCCCAGAATCTTTCATTTCTCATGTGTTGTACCCCACGAGGTACCCCAGAAGCTGCCTTGCCTCTGCACTCCACATCCTGCACCCCCCAAGAATGCCCCAGGAAAGGACTGCATAGGAATTGGCAAGAATTGTCTGAGAAGTTTAAACTTCTGATGGAAGATTAATTGGACACCGTCTGAAACACCAATTTAAATGGAAATGTCAGATGGTTGTGCGAAATAGGGGAGTGTAGTCGGGTAGGTGGTGCAGTCGGCAGGATGGGGAAATGGTGGTCATGAGGTCCAGTTTGGGTTCAGGTGGGGTCAGTACCAAAGCTGCCCAGGAGTTAGAAATGATTTTAAACTTAAACCATCCTAGCTAGCTATTTGGCTTAGAGAGTCACAACCATCTGACATTTCCAATTTAAACTGGAGTTTCAGACAGTGTCCAATTAATCTTCCATCAGAAGTTTAAACTCCCCAGGCAATTCTTGCCAATTCCTATGCAGTCCTTTCCTGCGGCATTCTTGAGAAGTGCAGGATGTGGATTGCAGAGGCAAGGCATCTTCTGAGGTACCTCGTGGGGTACAACCCATGAGAAATGAAAGATTCTGGGCCATGTGATTTTCTTTTCTTGTGCCCTTTTCTCTTTCTCCCTCATCCTCCCTTCACGCCTATCTGTCTTTCGTAGAAAACCCACAGCACAGAAGGAGGCCATTCAGCCCATCAACTCTGTACCTACCACAATCCCACCAAGACTGACTCCTGCAACCTGTCATATCTACCCTGCTAAGTTGCTGCCACTAGGGTCAATTTAGCAGGGACGATCCTTCTAACCCGCACATCTTTGGACTATGGGAGGAAGCCAGAGCGTCCGAGGAAACCCACACAGATATGGGGAGAATGTGCAAACTCCACACAGACAGTGAGCCGCAGCCGGAATTGAACCCGGATCCCTGACGCTGTGAGGCAGCAGTGCTAACTACTGTGCCACCAATTTCCTGATTTAAGAAACAGTACCAAAGCTGCCCAGGAGTTAGAAATGGCTTTCATCTTAAACTTCCCTCGGTAACTATTTGGCTAAGGGAGCCGCAACCGTCTTTCTTTCTGTCATTGCCCTCTGTCCTTTCTGGATTCAAAGGGCAGATGGAGGCCTAAAAAGAAAGAAAAAAGTATTTTATCATTCCTGCAGCACCTTTCAAAGGCTCTGGCTGTTCAGAAGTATTTTAGAACATAGATCATAGAACCCTAAAGTGCACAAAGAGGCCCTTCGGCCCATCAAGTCTGCACTGACCACAATCCCACCCAGGCCCTACCCCCATATTCCTACATATTATACCCACTAATCCCTCTAACCTACGCATCCTTGGGCACTAAGGGGTAATTTCTTAGCATGGCCAATCAACCTAATCCGCACATCTTTGGACTGTGGGAGGAAACCGGAGCGCCTGGAGGAAACCCACGCAGACACGATTCTTTGATATTCTTAATGGGCCAATCTACATGCAGCAAGCTCCCACAAGAAAGAGTGAAGGAAGTGACCAGGTTATTTGTTAAACATGGGATCTTCACATCTGAAAGGAAACCCCTTCGATACTTCACTGCCCAGTAGGGAAAAAAAACAGTTCAGACCAGCATTCTTATTGTCATGCTTTTTGTTCCTTCTGGACATGGGGTTCTTGGCCTAGATTCATGTATCCAAATCTCATAGAGTCATACAGTGCAGAGAAGGCCCTTTGCACTGACAATATCTACCACTCAAGATGCACTAACCCCATTTTCTTGATTTTTTTATTCATTTGTGGGACAGGGAGATCGCTGGCTGGGCCAACATTTATTGCCCATTCCTAGTTGCCCAAGGGCATTTGAGAGTCAAGGGTGGCACAGTGGCACATTTTGTGCACCGTGAGCCTCACAACGTCAGGGACCTTGGTTCAATTCCTTGGGTCACTGTCTGTGTGGAGTCTGCACATGCTCCCCACCATGTCTGCAGGGTCTCCTCCTGTCCAAAGATGTGTGGGTTAGGTGGATTGGCCGTGATAAATTATCCATTAGTGTCAGGGGGATTAGCAGAATAAATATAAGGGGTTATAAGTATAGGACCTGGGTAGGATCATTGTCGATGGCTTAATGGGCCAAATGGCCTCCTTCTGCACTGTAGCAATTCTATCAACCACATTGCTGTGGCTCTGGAGTCAGATGTAGGCCAGACCAGGTAAGGGCAGCAGATTTCCTTCACTAAAGGACATTAGTGAATCAGATGGGTTTTTCTGACAATCGACAATGGTTTCGTGGTTATCAATAGATTCCTAATTGCAGACTAATTTTTTCTTGAGCTCAAATTCCACTATCTGCTGTGGCGGGATTCAAACCCAGGTCCCCAGAACATTAGCTGAATTTCTAGAGTAATAGCCTAGCGAGAATATCACTAGGCCATCGCCTCCCCTTTTCCCCGACCCTTGAATATTCTGATAATTCACGTACTCATCCCCAGCTCACAACCTTCCGACCCAGAGTTAAGGTCGGTACCTCTGAACCACATGGTTGTTGCTGGTCGAATAAAGCAACATGGAAACAAGAGTAGGCCATTCAGCCCATTGTAACGCAGTTCAAGTATTTTCTCTTGCCTTCTGTGATCCTGGTGTTGGGATGGTGCTGGCCTTTAATTGAAGCTTAGAAATGTTTAATTTTGATGCTGAAATGCCGTGTGACTGTGGTATTTTATGAGGAATCGACAAGCCGTTTGCTTGACAGATTTGGGACAGTTTAGGCAGCCTGAGCGATAGGGACGGGAATGGCTGAGGTTTCACCTGTCCTCACTGGAGGAGGCCTACTTTAAAAGAAGTCCCGTCAGTTGTCAGCCACACAATTGTCCAATTCCACGCGGTGGGGTGGTTGCAGAGTGAACAGTTGTGAAGAGCCGAGGACAGCGGAGAGTTGGTGGCAAGCAATGTCCTGGGGCTAAACTAGAGTGTGTTGTGACGGATGGGCTTGCCTAATAATGCTTTTCTTCCCCACGTCCCCCTTTCGTCTTTCAGACCAGATCGCGCAAGACCGCAGGACCATCGTGTGCCCGATGATCGACGTCATTGACCACAACCACTTTGGCTACGAGATGCAGGCCGGGGACGCCATGAGGGGAGCCTTCGACTGGGAGATGTACTACAAGCGCATCCCCATCCCACCCGAGCTCCAGAGGGCTGACCCCAGCGACCCGTTTGAGTAAGTAACACGGCAGAGGCCAGAGGCTAAGTAAGGCAGCAGCCGGGCGTCACAGCAGTTAGCACTGCTGCCTCGCAGCGTCAGGGAACCGGGTTCGATTCCCAGCTTGGGTCTATGCAGAGTCTGCACGTTCTCCCCGTGTCTGGGCTTCCTCCGGGTGCTCCGGTTTCCTCCCACAGTCCGAAAGACAGGCTGGTTTGGTAGATAGGCCATGCTAAATTGCTCCTTACTGTACCTGAACAGGCGCCTGAGTCTGGTGACTAGGGATTTTTCACAGTAACTTCATTGCAGTGTTAATGTAAGCCTACATGTAACACGAATAAATAAACTTTAAACATTCCAAGCACTGAATTTTAGAGGGAGAATGTTACACTTACATAAAGTGGTTTGCTTTTAGACAAGATCTGTGGTCTTTTTATACCATCTCATACTTCAATTCTAATTTTTCTCTTATGGTTACTTTTTACCCCATTTTCCACACAAACAGCCTTCAGATCATTGGAACATACAGCACAGATGAGGCCATAAGAACATAAGAAATAGGAGCAGGAGTAGGCCATCTAGCCCCTCGAGCCTGCCCCGCCATTCAATAAGATCATGGCTGATCTGTCGTGGCTCAGTTCCACTTTCCCGCCCTCTCCCCATAACCCTTAATCCCCTTGCCTACCAAAAACCTATCTACCCGCGTCTTAAATATATTTAGCGAGGTAGCCTCCACCACTTGAACGGGCAGAGAATTCCAGAGATTCACCACCCTTTGAGTGAAGAAGTTCCTCCTCAACTCTGTTCTAAACTGCCCCCCCTTTATCTTGAGGCTGTGCCCTCTAGTTCTGCCGTCCTTTCTGAGCGGGAAGAACCTCTCCACCTCCACCCTATCCATCCCCTTCATCATCTTATACGTCTCAATAAGATCCCCCCTCATCCTTCTAAACTCCAACGAGTACAAGCCCAGTCTATTCAGCCTCTCTTCATAGCTCAACCCCCTCAACTCCGGTATCAGCCTAGTAAACCTCCTCTGCACTCCCTCCAAGGCCAAAATATCCTTGCGCAAGTGCGGCGACCAAAACTGCACACAGTACTCCAGCTGCGGCCTCACCAATGCCCTATACAGCTGCAGCAAGACCTCCCTATTTTTATATTCAATCCCCCTCGCTATGAAGGCCAGCATCCCATTTGCCTTCCTGACCACCTACTGCACCTGTAGGCTGGGTTTTTGCGACTCATGCACAAGGACCCCCAGGTCCCTCTGCACCGTAGCATGCTGCAGCTTTTCGCCCTTTAAGTAGTAGTCCTTCCTACTATTATTCCTGCCAAAGTGGACAACCTCACACTTGCCAACATTGTATTCCATCTGCCAGGTCCTCGTCCACTCGCTCAGCCTATCTAGATCCCTCTGCAGACTTTCTACCCCCTCCGCACAATTTGCTTTTCCACTTATCTTTGTGTCATCAGCAAATTTCAATGCCTTACACTCGGCTCCCTCCTCCAGATCATCTATATAAATGGTAAATAGCTGAGGCCCCAGCACCGATCTCTGGGGCACTCCACTAGTCACCAACCACCAATCCGAATAGCACCCATTGACACCCACTCTCTGCCTCCTATTTGACAGCCAATCCTCTATCCACGCTAACACCTTACCCCCAACTCCATGCCCCCTAACCTTCTGTAATAACCTCTTGTGAGGCACCTTATCAAACGTCTCCTGAAAATCGAGAAACACCGCATCCACCGGCTCTCCTCTATCCACCGCACTAGACACATCCTCATAGAACTCCAATAAATTCGTCAGACACGACTTCCCCTTAACAAATCCGTACTGCGTCTGGTCTATCAAACAATTCTTCTCAAGATGCCTCGCTATTTTCTCCTTGATCACGGATTCTAACATTTTACCTACAACAGACGTTAAACTAACCGGCCTATAATTCCCCGCCTTTTGCCTGGCACCCTTTTTAAACATCGGCGTAACATTAGCCGTTTTCCAATCTTCCGGCACTTCCCCGGAATCCAGTGAGGTTTGGAAAATAATCACTAAGGCATCCACTATCACCTCCGCCATTTCCTTCAGAACCCTGGGATGCATTCCAGCTCTGCCATTCAAATCATCCTAAAGCCCCCCCTTGCCCTTTCTCCAGAGCCCTACAAATTCTCTCTTTCCAAGGAAGAAAATAATTGTTCCTTTGAAGGAAGGATTTAGACCGATTTCAGGTGGAAGGGTCAGTGGCGAAATGAGGAAAATCCTTTTCACCAAGTGAGTGGTTTGGATCTGGAATGCACCGCCCGAGAGTGCAGTGAAGGCAGACTTAATCCAGACATTCCGAGAGGGAATTGGATCATTAAGTGCAGAGGAAGAATGTGCCGGGTTATGGGGTGAAGGCAGGGGAATGGCAAAAAGTGGAATGCTCCAACAGAGAGCTAGTTTATATCTGCTTCCATTGCCCTTTCAGACAGAGTTTCCCAGCTCTGAATAATTCAGCTTTCTTACCGATTATCTTTTCCGATGCTATAATTAATGGAAACAGTTGCTCCTCATTTGCTTTATCAAAATCCTCCATAATTTTAAGCACTTACATCAAATCTTCTGTTAACCTTCAGTGTGCTCTGAGGATACCCCTCTGTGGACTCTGGTGTTTTGTGACTAGACAGTGTAGATGCACTCTGGTATCTGCTTAACATTTGTTTATTAGTACCACATCTAAACAAGTTGTGTTTGGTGCTCCTAGGCATGGTTCCAACCTCTCTCTCTCTCTCAAGTCTCTGGCGGGACAGTGGCACAACTGTTAACGCTGCTGCCTCAAAGCACCAGGGACCCGGGTTCGATTCCCAGATCGGGTCACTATCTGCGTAGAGTTTGTACATTCTCCCTGTGTCTGCGTGAGTTTCCTTCAGGTGCTCTGGTTTCATCCCACACTGCAGGTTAGGTGGATTAGCCGTGCCACATTGCCCCTTAGTGTCAGGGGGACTAGGTAGGGTAAATGCAGAGTTATAGGGATAGGGCCTGGGTGGGGTTGTGGCTGATGTAGGCTCAATGGGCAAAATGGCCTCTTTCTGCACTGTAGGAATTGTATAACTCTATCATCATTTGTGTCTTACATTAACATTATACCATTATCCTTTATCCAACATCTCCACCCATTCATACCATTCTATTTCCAACAACAATCTCAAACTATGGCTGGGACTTCTTGGCTGATCACACCAGTAGGATCTTCCAGTCTCACCTATGGCATACTCTCGCCATAGGCTTCACAGCAGCAAGGGGTGCATTCAATGGCAAACTCCTTCGACAACAGCAGAACCGGAAGATCCCACTGCCAGCCAGTAGCGGTCACCTCCTGCCACCCTATGCTTTCAACTATTTACACTAAGAAGTCTCACAACACCAGGTTAAAGTCCAACAGGCTTATTAGGAATCACGAGTTTTCGGAGCGCTTCTCCTTCATCAGGTGAGTGACTCCTTCCCTCCCTGTCCCCCCCCATCACCATCCTCCACTCTCATTCTCACCCTGCCCTCCTTCACCCTCATCATCATCCCCCTCCTCCCCGCTTTACTCCCTGTCCTTCCTCACCCTCCTCCTCCTATCAATCTCTCCATTCCCTCCTCTTCCTCACAGACCCTTACTTCTCCCATTCTTTCCTCTTCTTCACCCACCCCTTCCTCCTCCCATTCACCCCATCCCCTACTCCTTCACCCCCCTCCACTCTCTCCACCCCCTCACCGTCATCTTCCTCCAACTATTCCTTCCCTATACTCCTCCCTTCACCCTCCTCCACATCCCTTTCCCTCCTCTCCCTTACTGACACCTTCCTCCTCCCATACCCTCCCCATCCTCTATTTCCTCACCCTCCTCCTCCTATTCCCTCCATTCCCTCCTCTTCCTCCTCTCCTTCGCCCCTTCCTCCTCCCATTCCTTCCCTATCCTCTACTCCCTCTCCTCCTACTCCTCCCATCCCTTCTGTTCCCTCCT
Source organism: Carcharhinus amblyrhynchos (assembly GCF_965287045.1). Taxonomy (NCBI): domain Eukaryota; kingdom Metazoa; phylum Chordata; class Chondrichthyes; order Carcharhiniformes; family Carcharhinidae; genus Carcharhinus; species Carcharhinus amblyrhynchos. Next base: position 117,702,791 of record NC_137328.1, on the reverse strand, counting down.
CTCCCTCACGGTCCCCTTCCTCCAACCATTCCTTTCCTAACCTCTTCTCCCTCCCCCTCCTCCCTTTCCCTTACCCACCTCTTCGACCTCCCATTCCCTCCCTAGCCTCTACTCCCTCACTTCCCCGTGCCTCGCCTTCCCTCCTCTCCCTCACCGTCCCCTTCCTCCAACCATTCCTTCCCTAACCTCTTCTCCCTCATCCTCCCCCTCCTCCCTTTCCCTTACCCACCCCTTTCTCCTCCCATTCCCTCCCTACCCTCTACTCCCTCACCTTCCCATGCCTCCCCTTCCCTTCTCTCCCTTACCCACCCCTTCCTCCTCCTACTCCCTCCCTAGCATCTACCTCCTCATTTTCCTCTACCTCCAATTCCCTCCCTTACCCCCCCTACTATTCCCTCCCAGTTTCCCCTCTCCCTCACCCTCCTCTCTACAAGGGTGCAGATCAGAAGAAGGGAATAATGATCTCCTGTGACCTCAGTAGGAAACGGGACATCCAAAATAAATGAAAGATTTTGCCTAATACAGCGAGGCTGGCACTTTCCAGATAACTCTGATGCGTGGGTAGTATCAACTCACGCAACCTGCCAAAACTTTGCTTCATTGAATCTTGTAACAGCTGATGGTGGAAAGTTTACACACGTTAGTTGTCCCGAGGCTGGAGTTGAACTCTTTTGAAAGTCCAGTCATGCGGAAAGCTCTGCTGCGTGTTCCTCCTGAGGCACCAATTGCTGTTATTTGTATTTCTCACAAAGGGAGAATTAAAACGTCTCTCCCGGGCTAGTTTTGGGAGACAATGGCGGGCGGATCCCTGCACCCTCCGGAGGGGGTGCCGACCCCACTGGGATGCTGGACGGCGCTCTCCCCCCCCCCACCACCAGTGACCGTGGTTAAAGTGACTGTCCGGTGTGTCCCAACCCCCAGCGGGCAGCGGAGGAACAAGTCTGAGTGTGCTGCTGGTGTCTGGGTTATAGAAGTGGATTTTCTCTTTGATACCTGCTGCGCGGTGTAGTGATTTGATTGACAGGGCCACACACACACACATCAGCAGAACAGGACTAAAGCCAATTATGCTACATCTATCTCCGTATCCCTCACACTGGCTGATTTAATGCTCGACGGGTCAAAAAAAGGTGGACAATCTGGAATAGCAACCAACACTGTGGGTCAGAGTCCCTGTTTGAATGTGCCAGTATATGCAATTAGAAACGTAGAAATTAGAAGCAGGAGTAGGCCATTCAGCCCTTTGAATCTGCTCTACCATTCATCTTGATCATGGCTGATCATCAAATTCAATATTCTGATCCCCCCCGCCCCGCTTCCTCCCATATTCCTTGGTCCCTTTAGCCCCAAGAGCTATATCTAATTTCTTCTTCAAATCAGACAATGTTTTGGCCTCAACTCCATTCCGTGGGAGTGAATTCCACACATTCACCACCCTCTGGGTGAAGAAATTTCTCCTCACCTCAGTTCTAAAAGGTTTGCATCCTTATCCTCAAACTATGACCCCTAGTTCTGGACTCCCCCACCACTGGGAACATTCTTCCTCAATCTACCCTGTCTAACCCTGTTAGAATTGTATCAGTTTCTGTGAGATCCCCTCTCTCTCTCCTCTAAACTCCAGTGAATAGAATCCTAATTGACTTAGTCTCTCCGCCTATGGCAGTCCTGCCACCCCAGGAATCAACCTAATAAACCTTTGCTGTATTCCCTCTATAGCAAGGACATCCTTCCTCAGATAAGGACACCAAAACTGCACACAATACTCCAAGTGTGACCTCACCAATGCCCTATACAAATGCAGCAAAACATCTCTATCCCTACTGAGCCAGTTCAAGGCCTATTGAGAACTATAGTACTTAGGGTGAAGGGATCAAAGGATATGGGGTGGAGGTGGGATCAGGCTGTTGAATTGGATGACCAGTCATGATCATAATGAATGGTGGAGCAGTCTTGAAGGGCCGAATGGCCTCCTCCTGCTCTTATTTTCTATTTTTGTATTGTCAGAGGCCAACAGGCCCTGCCCCTACCTTCACCCCCACCCTCAGGCGTCGAGGACTAAACCAACTGTCTATACTTGGCCTCCCAGCGGAAGACTGAGGGTAGATCACGAGGCCTTCCCTCCCTGCATTCCTTCTCCACAATGGTGGTCAGGCTGATGAGGACATTTTAAATTTAGAAGCAACAAAGAAAGTGCCCTCTCTCTCTCTCTCTCGCTCTTTCTCTCACCATCTCTCTCGCTTACCTGGACTATAGATGCTGCCACCTATAGGGCTGGAGGGTCTCCTGCAGGCTCGGCAGGTTAGAGAGCCTATCCAAGAGCCCATGATTGAATGTCAAGCCCACTTTCTGACCACTAATTGGCCACCTGAGGATGGTCCCCATTGGGCCTGGTGTCCCGACATAAAATCCTACCCATGGGTGCTGCTGAGCACAGTGTGGCCTCGAATGGCCAGACCAATGAGGAGCAGGATTCTCTGATCTCGTCTGTACCTGTCCCCACTGCCAGCGAGAATGGAGAACTTGGCGTTCATCTAAAACTCCATTCACTGCAGCTGGACTGGAGAATCTCGGCCAAGGACAAAGTCAGAGGTTTCTGGCAGAGGTTTCAAGTTATAATTCCAGCCAGGGGGGGCCCAGGCACTGAAGTCACATTGTGCAACATCACCACGGAAGCGATGTACACCAAAGATATCAACATTAGTTTGATGCATTAATGGAGATTTCTTCACATGACTGAACTTTCACCTTTCCTGCCATTCTTCACCATCTCTACTCTTGCGAAAGGAAGAAAAGTGATCTAAGGCAGTGAATAGAAATGCATCATTTTATTTCATTGCCCCTGTAATCTATCTCTTGTGTATTTTTTTAAATTTACTCCTTCATGGGTGTTCTGTGTCAACCATATTGCTGTGGGTCTGGAGTCACATGTAGGCCAGACCAAGTAAGGCCAGCAGATTTCCTTCCCTAAAGTGAACCAGATCCCACCTGTTATGGGATTTGAATCCTTGGTTATTAAGTTACTAATCCAGTTACATTACTGCTGCACCACCATTTGTGTAACAGTGACCTAGATATTAATAGCCAATACTTGGAGACTCTTGGTTGCACCGGATAGTTATTATTTTCTTTATTCATGAGAAATGGGCAGCACGGTAGCACAGTGGTTAGCACTGCTGCTTCACAGCTCCAGGGTCCTGGGTTCAATTCCTGGCTCAGGTCACTGTCTGTGTGGAGTTTGCATATTCTCCTCATGTCTGTGTGAGTTTCCTCTGGGTACTCTGGTTTCCTCCCACAGTCCAAAGATGTGCGGGTTAGGTTGATTGGCCATGCTAAGAAATTGGCCCTTAGTGTCCAGGGATGCATAGATTAATGGGTATGATATGGAGTTAGGCCTGGATGGGACTGTGTTCGGTGCAGACTTGATGGGCCGATGGGCCTCTTTCTGCACTGTCGGATTCTATGAAACGTGGGCATCACTGGCTGGCCAGCGTTTACTGCCCCTCCCTAATTGCCTGAGGGCAGTTGAGAATGAACCACATTGCTGTGGCCCTGGAGTCACATGTAGGCCAGACCAGGCAAGGACAGGAGATTTCCTTCCTTAAAGGGCATTAGTGACCCAGATGGGTTTTTCCTGAAAATCAACAAACGTTTCATGGTCATCAGTAGATTCTTAATTCCAGATTTTTTTTATTGAATTCAAATTCCACTATCTGCCGTGGTTGGATTTGAACCCGGGTCCCCAGAACATTAGCCGAGTTTCTGGATAAAGAGCCCAGTGATAATACCATTAGGCTATTGCCTCCTCTTGCACTACTCCAGGATGGTCAGGCTAGATTTTGTGCAGGCCTAAATATGGTGTTTAACCAGCAACGCACATTCCACTAACCGATCCAAACCGACTTGTCCATATTGTATTATCCTCTTCTCCTCCAATTGCTTCTTAGCTTCCTCACTGAGGTTTTTGCTGTTAACGTTCATCCCTTTCCTCACAGAGAACAATTTGCTTTGGTGTAAGCACTATTCAGGCAGCAAAATATCCCGAGGGCCAATGATACCAAACAGAATTTGACCTCAGACCACACAGGTGGTGTTCGGGCAGGCGGCGAGTAAAATAGGCAAGTTCTGAAGGTGTTTCTTAAAAGAGAAGGGGCAAGTGGAAAGGCAGGGAGGTCTAAAGAGGGGAACTCCAAAGTCCCAGTGCCCCATCAGCTGAAGTCTGGGTCGGGGAAGACTTCTTACTATGTTTACCCCAGTCCAGTGCCGGCATCTCCACATCAAGGGAAGGAGATCATGGATGCTCAATAGGCCAGAACATGGAGAGATCGGAAGGTTATAGAACTGGAGGAAATTGGAAATTGAGCCCAGGGATGAGAATTTTAAAATCAATGCATTTCTGGGCCAGGACCCAAAAGTAGGCTTCCAGGGAGAATGATAATGCAAGTTAGGATTTGAGTGTTTTTCTGAATTCATGAACAGAAGAGAGAGTGTTTTTAACGTGATTATTACAGGTGGTATAAAGCTCCTGTGTACACTTTAATGAGTAGAAGTTTGTGTCAGGTTCAACTGAAACACCGGGGAGTCTGGAACTACAAGGGGTAGCTGAGCACATTCAACTCTCTCAGAACTGGCTCCAAACAGTGTTACTGGGCCTGCAGCACCACCTGCTGGTGAGACTGCCCAATAGCCTTTCATGATGTGGGTATGCCGGCGTTGGACGGGTGTAAACACAGTAAAAAGTCTGACAACACCAGGTTTTAGTCCAACCGATTTATTTGATAATGGACTCACAAGCTTTCGGGGTTAGCCCCTTCGTCAGGTGAATGGAGAGTTCTGGCCTCAGACAGAGCATATAAAGCACAGACAGTTTAGAGATTACTGATTAGAATGAGAATCCTTACACCTAACCTGCTGTTCAAGACCTGAAGTGGCTGACAATGTGAGTGGAAGGAGCACTGATCACAGGTTAAAGAGATGTGTATTGTCTCCAGACAGTACAGTAAGTGAGGTTTTGCAAACCCAGGCAAGTCACGGGGGTTACAGATAGTGCGACATGAACCCAAGATCCCTGTTGAGACCGTCCTCATGTGTGCGGAATTTGGCTATCAGTCTCTGTTCAGCGACTCTGCGCTGTCGTGTGTCGTGAAGGCCGCCTTGGAGAACGCTTACCCGAAGGTCAGAGGCTGAATGCCCGTGACCACTGAAGTGTTCGCCAACAGGAAGGGAACAGTCTTGCCTGGTGACCTTCGGGTAAGCATTCTCCAAGGCAGCCTTCACGACACACGACAGCGCAGAGTCGCTGAACAGAGACTGATAGCCAAGTTCCGCACACATGAGGACGGTCTCAACAGGGATCTTGGGTTCATGTCGCACTATCTGTAACCCCCATGACTTGCCTGGGTTTGCAAAACCTCACTTACTGTACTGTCTGGAGACAATACACATCTCTTTAACCTGTGATCAGTGCTCCTTCCACACACATTGTCAGCCACTTCAGGTCTTGAACAGCAGGTTAGATGTAAGGATTCGCATTCTAATCAGTAATCTCTAAACTGTCTGTGCTTTATATGCTCTGTCTGAGGCCAGAACTCTCCATTCACCTGACGAAGGGGCTAACCCCGAAAGCTTGTGAGTCTATTATCAAATAAATCGGTTGGACTAAAACCTGGTGTTGTCAGACTTTTTACTGTCAATAGCCTTTCCACAGAGTTATTAAATGATCTCAGCCTGGTTGGATTTTAGAGCTTTCAGAGAATTAACTCTGAATCCAGAACAATTATAGTATTACAGATTCAACCTTTAGGGGGCAGTGATAATGAAACACATGTCAATCTGTACAACCATGAGGGTTACTTATGCTCTGATGTTCTGGAATGTGATGTTGGCCAACTAGTGACCATCCATGTGGACTCCAGGATGCCTCGCCTGGCATTGGAAGTTGTTTGGATGTCTCAGTTGTCCCGCAATGATCCAGGGAGCTGTTGATAATTGGCAGCCAGCGTGTCTCCCTGATAGGATGTGAACGGTTGGGTATTTTCAACAATGAAGGGTTGGCCCTTGTCTACAATGAAGGGTTGGCCCTTGTCTACAATGAAGGGTTGGCCCTTGTCTACAATGAAGGGTTGGCCCTTGTCTACAATGAAGGGTTGGGCCTTGTCTATAGTGAAGGGTTGGGCCTTGTCTACAATGAAGAGTTGTGCCTTGTCTAAATAAAGGGTTGGGCTTTGTCTACAATGAAGGCTTGGGCCTTGTCTACAATGAAGGGTTGGGCCTTGTCTACAATGAAGGGTTGGGCCTTGTCTACAATGAAGGGTTGGGCCTTGTCTACAATGAAGGGTTGGGCCTTGTCTACAATGAAGGGTTGGGCCTTGTCTATAGTGAAGGGTTCCAGCAGTACAATAGACCCTTTTCAATGCTTCCATGAGCTCCTTGGGTTAGGTGAGCCAAATGAACTTCTTCAAGGGGGATCAGCACATCCATATCAAGCAAATGGGAACTCTAAGCTGGTCCTTGCATGGGTGGATTCTTCCAACAGTCCCGCACTGTAATGTCAGCAGGATCTAGGCATAGGCCCTCAGGGAAGGAGTGCTGTCAGCCATTCCTTGGTGGGACTGTGGGTGGAGTAGGGGTGTCGGTTGATGATTGGGAACATCTGCTTGATATAATTCTGTGTTTATTTCTCAATTTTTGGGGATCTCAGATCCTGTCATACTTGCTGCTACCCAAATAAATTGCTGTGATCTGGGATACTCTGCGTGGAAGTCATGGTGGAGGCACTTTCGATAGTAACCTCGGGAAGAGAATCGGCCGAATGCTGGACGAAGAAAGATTTCAAGGATGATGGAGATAGAGAGGAGGGATGGCAACTGATTGGGTAGCCCCCTCCAAGGGCTAGCACTGGCACAGTGGGCCAAAAGGCCTGCTGTATGATCCTCTGAAATCTGGAGCCAAGTAAAAATAGATGCAGACTCAGAAGGAAAGAAAGACTTGCATTTATATAGTGTCTTTTGTAACCACAAAACAGCCCAAAGTGCTTGACAGAGAATGAAGCAGTTCTGAAATGTAGCCCCAGTTGGAAAGGTGGCAGCCAAAGAGCAATGTGAAGATGAGCAGTTAATCTGTCCTTAATGATGTGGGTTGAGGCCTAAATATCAGGCTTAGAACATCGGGAAAATCCTCCAACTCTGCTATGAAACATTGCAACAATTTAATTTTTTTAACCATTCATGGGACAAGGTGTTCTGGCTGGCCAGCATTTATTGCCCACCCTAATTGCCCAAGGGCGGTTGAGAGACAACCACATTGCTGTGGCTCTGGAGGCAAATGTAGGCCAGACAAGGTAAGGACAGCAGATTTCCTTCCTTAAAGGATGTTAGCAAACCAGATGGGTTTTTCTGACAATCAACAATGTTTTCATGGTCATCAGGAGATTCTTAATTCCAAATATTTTTTATTGAATTCAAATTCCATTACCTGCTGCGGTGGGGTTTGAAGCTGGGTTCCAAGAACATTAGCTGAGTTTCTGGATTTATTGTCAAATACCACTAGGCCATCATAAGAACATAAGAACATAAGAAATAGGAGCAGGAGTAGGCCACCTAGCCCTTCGAGCCTGCCCCGCCATTCAATAAGATCATAGCTGATCTGTTGTGGCTCAGTTCCACTTTCCCGCCCTCTCCCCATAACCCTTAATCCCCTCTCTTATCAAGAACCCATCAACCCGCTTCTTAAAAATATTTAGCGAGGCAGCCTCCACCACTTCAACGGGCAGAGAATTCCAGAGATTCACCACCCTTTGAGTGAAGAAGTTCCTCCTCAACTCCGTTCTAAACCGCCTCCCCTTTATCTTGAGGCTGTGCCCCCTAGTCCTACTGTCTTTTTTGAGCGGGAAGAGTCTCTCCACCTCTATCCTATCCATCCCATTCATCATCTTATACGTCTCAATGAGATCTCCCCTCATTCTTCTAAACTCTAACGAGTACAAGCCTAGTTTATTCAGCCTCTCCTCATAGCTCAATCCCCTCAACTCCGGTATCAGCCTAGTAAACCTCCTCTGCACTCCCTCCAGGGCCAAAATATCCTTGCGCAGGTGCGGCGCCCAAAACTGCACACAGTACTCCAGCTGCGGCCTCACCAATGCCCTATACAGCTGCAGCAAGACCTCCCTACTTTTATATTCAATCTCCCTCGCTATGAAGGCCAGCATCCCATTCGCCTTCCTGACCACCTGCTGCACCTGCAAGCTGGGTTTTTGCGACTCATGCACAAGGACCCCGAGGTCCCTCTGCACCGTCGCCTGCTGCAGTTTTTCGCCACGTAAGTAATAGTCCTTCCTACCATTCTTCCTACCAAAGTGGACCACCTCACACTTGCCAACATTAAATTCCATTTGCCATTTCCTGGCCCATTCGCCCAGCCTATCTAGATCCTTCTGCAGACTCTCCACACCCTCCGCACAATTTGCCTTTCCCCCAATCTTGGTGTCATCAGCAAATTTCGACACCCTGCACTCGGTTCCCTCCTCCAGATCATCTATATAAATGGTAAATAGCTGAGGCCCCAGCACCGACCCCTGGGGCACCCCACTAGTCACCAACCGCCAATCCGAATAGCACCCATTGACCCCCACTCTCTGCCTCCTATTTGACAACCAATCCTCTATCCACGCTAACACCCTACCCTCAACTCCATGTCCCCTGACCTTCTGCAATAACCTCTTGTGAGGTACCTTGTCAAATGCCTTCTGAAAATCCAGAAAGACCACATCCACCGGCTCTCCTCTATCCACTGCCCTAGACACATCCTCATAGAACTCCAGTAAATTTGTCAGACACGACTTCCCTTTAATGAAACCGTGTTGCGTCCGCCCTATCAAGCAATTCCCTTCAAGATGCCTCGCAATTTCCTCCTTAATGACGGATTCTAACACATCCCCAATTTGATTTCTTATTGTCACATGTATTGGGATAAAGTTTATTTATTAGTCACAAGTAGGCTTATATTAACACTGCAATGAAGTTACTGTGAAAATCCCCTAGTTGCCATGCTCTGGCGCCTGTTCGGGTACGCTGAGGGAGATCTTACCATGGCCAGTCAACCTAACCCACACTTCTTAGGACTGTGGTAGGCAACTTGAGCATCTGAGGGAAACCCATACAGACACGGGGGGAGAATGTGCAAACTCCACACAGACAGCGACCCAAGCCAGGATTTGAACCCGGGTCCCTAGTGCTGTGAGGTAGCTGTGTTAACCACTGTGCCACTGTGCCACCCAGGAAAAAGATACAAAAGCCTGAGGTCACATACCAACCGACTCATGAACCACTTCTTCCCTGCTGCCATCAGACTTTTGAATAGACTGTTTCTTGCGCGCTATGCAGACAAAGCATACCGTTCATATAGTGTATATGGTCAAAGGAAAGGAGAGAGTGCAGAATGTGGTGTTACAGTCACAGCCAGGGTGTAGAGAAAGATCAACCTTGTTCCAAGGTGAATCCGTTCAAAAGTCCGATGGCAGCAGGGAAGAAGCTGTTCCTGAGTCAGTTGGTATGTGACCTCAGACTTTTGTACCTTTCCCGACAGAAGAGAGAATGTCTGGGTTCCTGGCTTATCATAGAACCCTACAGTGCAGAAAGAGGCCCTTTGACCCATCGAGTCTGCACTGAACACAATCCCACCCAGGCCCTACCCCCATATCCCTACATATTATACCCACTAATCCCTCTAACCTATACATCCCTGGACACTAAGGGGCAATTTCTTAGCATGGCCAATCAACCTAACTGCGGGAGGAAACCAGAGCACCCAGATGAAACCCATGCAGACACAAGGAGAATGTGCAAACTTCACACAGACAGTGACCCGAGCTAGGAATCAAACCCAGGACCCTGGGGCTATGAAGCAGTGGTGCTAACCACTGTGCTACCGTGCCACCCAAGTTGCTGCTGCTGGCTGCTTTTCTGATGGATTTTTTTTGAGGGATTAATCAAATCTTTTACATCCACCCGGGAGAGCAGACAAGTTTAACATCCCATCCAAAAGCTGGGAGTTGGACTCTGGCAATGAGTTGCAGGTTATGCATAACCTTCTTACCTTTAGAGCCACCTTGTTGCCATGGTAAAGGTGGTTTCAAGGCACATCTCATTACTTGTGTACAGCACTGTGCTCACTGATCTGCTCCCCCCATGATAGCAGCTCTGCATTCAAATTTGAATGATTACATTTCATAAAGAACAGAATAACAATTAAGTTGATGGGAACCAAGCCAACATTTCTCCCAATGTGGCTTGTTCAGTATCCAACTAAATTGTACAGCGCGCTTACAAAACAACTCAGTGCACTTTCCAGGAGGCAAGTATCGCTCATCTGTTAAATAACCAAATGGAGGCCCCACTCCTCCACCCCCACTCTGCCATTTTGGTAAAGTTTAAATAAAACATTGGCAGGTTATGCAACACAATTCCCACCATCCACAATCAGGGGAGGCAGTGGCCTAATGGGATTATTGCTAGGCTGTTAATCCAGGAACTCAGTTAATGTTCTGGGGAACAGGTTCAAATCCTGCCACGGCAGATGGTGGAATTTGAATTCAATTTTTTTTTAAAAAATGTGGAATGGAAGAATCTATTGATGACCACAAAACCATTGTCGATTGTCAGAAAAACCCTAATTTCCTTCAGGGAAGGAAATCTGCCATCCTTAACTGGTCTGGCCCACATGTGAGTCCAGAACCACAGCGATGTGGTTGACTCTCAAATGCCCTCCAAGGGCAACTAGGGATGGGCAATAAAAGCTAGCCAGCCAGTGACACTCATGTCCCACAAATGAATTTTAAAAAGCTATGGATATATGCATTGGTTTTAAAGGAGAATGGGCTATTACTGAAGTCTATCATGTGGTATATCGTTGGTTTCTTTTTGTTGCCTTCAATCCACCTTTCAATCTGAAGTGCTGGCTTTGGTTTTCTTTAAATCCGGTCAAAAAATTTTTTTCTCCAAATCTTGTTGCCAATTTCTTCTTTGCTACGGAGCAACTGGTAACTACCACAAAGAGAAACATATGGAGGTGCCATGTTAATGGATTATGGAAAAACATGACCCAGGTTCATTAAGAAGCCAGTTCCAGGCTGAAGATGGAACAGCCCCAACAGCGCACAAATCTCTCTGCTTACGTCACTGCAGCTCACAAGTTGTTGTACCAGAAAGATTCAATCTCTCTAACTACATGACATCAATGCAATTGAATGACAAAGGGAGGTGAGTAGATTCTCTCTTTTTGGAGATGTCCATAGGGGTGGCACAGTGGTTACCACTGATGCCTCACAGTGCCAGGGACCCGGGTTCAATTGGGTCACTGTCTGTGCGGAGACTGCATGTTCTCCCTGTGTCCGCGTGGGTTTTCTCTGAGCTCCAGTTCGATCCCACAATCCAAAAGACACGCTGGGTAAGTGCATTAGCCCATGCTAAATTCTCCCTCAGTCCACCCAAACATGGCGAGTAAGTGATTTTCACAGTAACTTCATTGCAGTGTTAATATAAGCCTGCTAATAAATAAACTTTAAACTTTAAAAAAAAAAGATGTTGAGGTGGATGTACAAGGAAGGAGGAGCATAAAAATACTGTGCCTAATGCTGAGATCATAGGAATACTGCAAGCAATAAATGCATCTCCTCACTCCCCAAAGTCTATCCCCATCTGCAAGGCACAAGTCAGGAGTGTAATGGAATATTCTCCACTTGTCTGTTGAGTGCAGCTCCAACAACACTCAAGAAGCTCAACAGCATCGTTAATAAGGCAGCCCACTTGATTCCTACACCTTCCACCTCGCCACCAACGAACTGTAGCAGCCACGTGTAATCTCTACAAGGTGCAGCGCGGGAACTCACCAATGTTCCTTAGGCAGCATCTTCCAAACACATGACCGCTACCACCCAGAAGGACAAGAGCAGCAGATACCTAGGAACACCTCCTGCAAATACCCCTCCCAGCCACGCACCTTCCTGACTTGGAAATGTATCTTTGCTGGGAAAAAATCCTGGAATCCCCTCCCAAACAGAACTGTGGATGTACCGACGCCTCAGGTTCAAGAAGGAAACTCACCACCACCTTCAGAAGGGCAACTCGGGAAGGGCAATAAATGTTGACGTAGCCAATGATGCCCACATCCCATAAATGAATTACTACCGATTGAAACACAACCAATGGGACAGAGGTGGGTGGTTAGTGTAAAAGTAGAAGTATTCAGTCGTGGCTGTCAATTATTTATAAGGTCAATAGCTCATTTCCGAGTCAAATAAGACCCCATAGTTGTGAACGGGTCTGACGTAACCTCAGACAGTGACCAGGGAGGAGAGATGGAGTTAGTAGATGGGGAGCAGATTTTGCGTCGGAAGTTAAATTCAATGGCTAGAAACTGCAAGGAATGTAGCGAGGCACAAGAGGCCAGCGTTGGGCAAACGGAGAGTGCAGGAAGTGCTTGTCAGGCTGAAGGAGGCTGCAGAGGTATGGAGGGTCCTAACCTCAAAAGCCCATCCTATTCTTAAACCCCTTTATGCCCCTTTCCTTTAACAACCTATAAAATGTTGATTTGATTTTTGCTGCATTGAAGGTTAAGGTTAAAACGCAGTGCGGCTTTCCCTACATTGAGTGTCAGTGCAGACATCTCTGGTTTATTGGCATTGCAGTTTCAGCACTGTTTGGGGACATTAAGTAGACTTGTACAACCTGCAGTGTTGTCTGCAGTAACCTGCACTCATATAAGCAGAAAAGTCACTTCCTCGGTTACTGAAGTTAAACCTCTGCAACTATCATCTCTGAATTGGTGCTGGTGGAGAGGTGATTCACCCTGGAGATGTGTCTCCTTTGTCCACAGTCAATCATCTCTTTTTTAATTCCAATACTGAGGCACAATCTGGGAGCAGGAGGAATCACAAAGCCACAAAAAAACAGTCTCAGAAAGCTGTAAGTGGTTTTTCATGTGCGATCTCACACGCACATGCATACACACACACACATCAAACCTGCACATTACACACACAAACATGCATCGTGCAACATGCAGCAGTTGCACAACTCGCACCCTAATATGTTGCATGTGCACACACATATAAGTACATGCATACCACATCCATACCATTTTGCCATGAGCTCGGGTGACACCCACGTGTGTTTGATATGTGGATGTATGCGTGTGATGTGTGTCTGTTGTGTCTGTGTGACTCTGATGATTGTCTTTTTTCTCATTTACAGGATGTGAGTTTTACTGGCTAGGCCGGTATTTATTGTCCATCCAACATGCCCTTGAGAAGGTGATGGTGAGCTGCCTTTTTGAACATAGAAACTAGAAGTAGGAGTAGGCCATTCAGCCTTTCAAGCCTGCTCCACTATTCATTTTGACCATGGCTGATCATCGAATTCAATATCCTGATCTCCCCCCTTGCCCCATATCCCTTGATCCCTTTAGCCTGACTGGCTATATCTAATTTATTTTTGAAATCACACGTTTTGGTCTCAACTACACTCTGTGGGAGTGAACTCCACGCATTCGCCACCCTCTGGGTGAAGAAAATTCTCCTCACCTCAGTTCTAAAAGGTTTACCCCTCATCCTCAAACTTTGACCCCCTAGTTCTGGACTCCCCCACCATCAGGAACACTCTTTCTGAATCTACCCTGTCTAACAATGTTAGAATTTTATAAATTTGTATGAGATTCCCTCTCACTCTTCTAAACTCCAGTGAATATAGTTCTAACTGACTTAGTCTATACTCATATGACAAACCTACTGCAGTCCACGCGGTGCAGTTACACCTACAGTGCTGTTCGGGAGGGTCTTCCAGGATTTTGACCCAGCAACAGTGAAGGAGTAGTGATATATTTCCAATTCAGGATGGTGAGTGTGATTTGAAGAGCACCTCTCAGATGGGTGTGTGTGTGTGTGTGTGCGCGCATGCATGTATGTGCATTTATGTGATGTCCGTATGGTATTTGTGTGACGTGTTGGTTGGGTGGATTAGCCATGGTCAATGTTCATGGGTTAAAGATGCTCTTTCAGAGAGTCAGTGCAGATCTGATGGGCCAAATGGCCTCTTCTGCACTGTAGAGATTCTATCAATCTCTGATGATGCATGCATGTGATAGGCATGTGCCTTGTGTTTGTGTGTGTGTGTGTGTGTCGGAGTGACGTGAGCACACGTGTGTAATGTTGATCCAGGGCCAAGAAAGTGTGGATAAAATTCCAACAGCGGACAGCGAAACCACATCTGGAGAAAGTGCAGCTGCTGTGAACAGACACAGGATGAGAAGTGAGAGCCAGAGGAATGTAATCTCCCCGACCTTTACAAGAAGGCACTGGTATGGCTCTTGTAATAGGCGAGGAAGTCTAATTTCATTACAGTTAAGTGCTCACCTTTCAATTAGGCCGGGTAATTGAGTAACATTGTACAATACAATGCTGCAACAAATAGGCTGCAGTCTATTACAGAGCAGCAAATTGCTTTTGGCATTCACAGCTGGCCCCACTCCTCATCTTGTTTGCCGTCTTTCTGCAACCTAATTACATAGCTTAGCGGAAATTACTGCGCGGCTACAATTCTCTGACCTCCCACCCACTGTATAGTTTTAGACACAAACTGATGAAGGTTTGAATCCTGTTGCCGCCGAGTAATTGCCTGCGGGCTTCTAAATTAATCTCCCTGTGATTTGAAATAAATGAAATATTATAATTACCTTCTTTAACTTCAACCCAACAACACTGCCTCACCACCCTCCTCCCACCTCCCCCTGCCTGCCATCCCACCACCACCACCACCACCCCCCCCCACCACCATTCCCAGCTTTACTGGTAGTTGAAGATGGCAGGCGCAATGACAGTGCGATCAAAGGGTTGATTCGAATGCTTATTGCCCAGCTGGAGTGGTGGAGCGGAGGCCAAGTCATTAGCTGCCTGTCGCACTCACTCAGCCAAGGGTACGGCTCCTGTCAGCTCGAATACTTGTCACCAGCAGCAAGAAGGCTTCGCTCAGTATCTCTGCTCCAGCTGAGGTTTCTCCAGGAGATTCTCACTCGTCAATTTTTTCTTTCAATAAATTTGTGGGGCATGGACGTCGCTGGCTGGCCAGCGTTCATTGCCCATCCCTAAGTCGCCCTTGGGAAGGCAGTTGAGAGTCCAACCACATTGCTGTGGGATCTGGAGTTACATGAAGGCCAGGTCAGATAAGGACGGCAGATATCCTTCCTTGAAGATGCTCTTTCGGAGAGTCAGTGCAGAGCCGATGGGCCAAATGGCCTCTTCTGCACTGTAGAGATTCTATGATTCTCCGACAATGCCCGCATGTGCCTTCTGTGTGTGTGTGTGTGTGTGTGTGTGTGTGTGTGTGTGTGTCTGAGTGACGTGAGCACATGAGACATTTCATTTCCAAATCTCCCGGTGTGCCCTCCTGTGCTGTTGAACTTGAGCAAGTCAAGCCAACGTCCCAAGACCGGAAAATCCCACCTGAGGTCAATGGACCTCTGTATGGTCCATATCCCGCCCCCTACAATTCCCGTGTCGGGCAGGTTAGGGAAACTCGGCCCACTGTTTTCCATAACCACCAGTCCGGGGTTGCTCTTTGGACATTTATTCCTCCCAGGTCAGCGCAGCCCTGATGGGCCGAATGACATAACTTTTTCTCTGCTGTTGTTTTGGTAACATTCCAGATCAGATACTGAGGGGGTTTTGCACTGTTGGACAGGCAGTACTGTGGAGGTGCTGCACTGATTCGGGGCAGTATTAAGGAAATGCTACACGGTTGCAGAAGCAGTAAGGAGACGGTATTATATTGTTGGAATGGCAGTACCGAGAGGGTGTTACATTGTTAGAGGGTAGAACTGAGGGGGTGTGACATTGCTGCAGGGACAGTACTGATGGGGTGTTACACTGTAGGAGGGACAGTACTGACTGAGTGTTACGCTGTTAGAGGGGCAGTACTGAGGGGGTGCTGCCCTGTTGGAGGGGCAGTACTGAGGGGGTGCTGCCCTGTTGGAGGGGCAGTACTGAGGGGGTGCTGCCCTGTTGGAGGGGCAGTACTGAGGGGGTGCTGCACTGTTGGAGGGCAGTACTGAGGGGTGTTACACTGTGGGAGGGGCAGTACTGAGGGGTGTTACACTGTGGGAGGGGCAGTACTGAGGGGTGTTACACTGTGGGAGGGGCAGTACTGAGGGGTGTTACACTGTTGGAGGGCAGTACTGAGGGGTGTTACACTGTTGGAGGGCAGTACTGAGGGGTGTTACACTGTTGGAGGGCAGTACTGAGGGGTGTTACACTGTTGGAGGGGCAGTACTGAGGGCTGTTACACTGTGGGAGGGACAGTACTGAGGGGTGTTACACTGTGGGAGGGGCAGTACTGAGGGGTGTTACACTGTGGGAGGGGCAGTACTGAGGGGTGTTACACTGTGGGAGGGGCAGTACTGAGGGGTGTTACACTGTGGGAGGGGCAGTACTGAGGGGTGTTACACTGTTGGAAGGGCAGTACTGAGGGGTGTTACACTGTTGGAAGGGCAGTACTGAGGGGTGTTACACTGTGGGAGGGGCAGTACTGAGGGGTGTTACACTGTGGGAGGGGCAGTACTGAGGGGTGTTACACTGTGGGAGGGGCAGTACTGAGGGGTGTTACACTGTGGGAGGGGCAGTACTGAGGGGTGTTACACTGTGGGAGGGGCAGTACTGAGGGGTGTTACACTGTGGGAGGGGCAGTACTGAGGGGTGTTACACTGTGGGAGGGGCAGTACTGAGGGGTGTTACACTGTTGGAGGGCAGTACTGAGGGGTGTTACACTGTTGGAGGGGCAGTACTGAGGGGTGTTACACTGTGGGAGGGACAGTACTGAGGGGTGTTACACTGTGGGAGGGGCAGTACTGAGGGGTGTTACACTGTGGGAGGGGCAGTACTGAGGGGTGTTACACTGTGGGAGGGGCAGTACTGAGGGGTGTTACACTGTTGGAAGGGCAGTACTGAGGGGTGTTACACTGTTGGAAGGGCAGTACTGAGGGGTGTTACACTGTGGGAGGGGCAGTACTGAGGGGTGTTACACTGTGGGAGGGGCAGTACTGAGGGGTGTTACACTGTGGGAGGGGCAGTACTGAGGGGTGTTACACTGTGGGAGGGGCAGTACTGAGGGGTGTTACACTGTGGGAGGGGCAGTACTGAGGGGTGTTACACTGTGGGAGGGGCAGTACTGAGGGGTGTTACACTGTGGGAAGGACAGTACTGAGGGAAAACGATACATTCAGAAGGATAGTATTGAGTGTGAACTGCACTGTTGTAGATTCAGTTTTTGAGGGAATATTACTATGTCGGGAGGCAGTAACTGAGAAAGTGCTTTACAGTCAGAAGGGATAGTACTGAGAGAGTACCGCACTGTCACACCTTCAGTACTGAGGGAAGGCTGCTACCAAATAAACCTGGTGGACTTTAACCTGGTGTTGTGAGACTTCTTCCTGTGTTTACCCCAGTCCAACGCCGACATCTCCACATCAGTACTGCAGGAGCACAGAGTTAGAGTGCTATCTTTCGGGATAGAGATGCCAAATCCATTCATCCCTGCCTTGCAAATATGAATGACTCACCGCACTATTTCAAATAAGGTCCCTGGAAGACGTCCCTGCTCCCCTGACTGATAATTGATCTCTCAATCAATACATTCGGTGGCACAATGGCACAGCAATCAGCATTGCTGTCTCACACTGCCAGGGACACGGGAAAGATGCCTGGGTTAAGCGGATTGACCATGATTAATTGCCCCTTAGTGTCAGGGAGACCAGCAGGTAAATATGTGGGGTTACAGGGATAGGGCCTGGATGGGATTGTTGTCAATGCAGACTCGATGGGCCAAATGTCCTCCTTCTGCATTGTACAGATCCTATGATAAAGAAAATTACTGTGATTTGATTTATTATTGTCACATGTATTAGTGTACAGTGAAAAGTATTGTTTCTTGCACGCTATACAAACAAAATATATCACTCATAGGGAAGGGAACAAGAGAGTGCAGAATGTAGTGTTACAACAATAGCTAGAATGTAGAGAAAGATCAACTTAATGCAAGGCGGGTCTGTTCAAAAGTCTGATGGCAGCCGGGAAGAAGCTGCTCTAGAGTCAGCTATGGATGCTGGAAATATAGAATACCCATTCCGATGAAGGGTCAGAGCTACAAAATGTTAACGCTGTTTCACTTTCTACAGAGACTGCCCGACCTGCTGGGTATTTCCAGCATCTTCTGTTTGCACTGTGCTAAATAGGTTTCATGCCCGTTGTCACATTGCTGTTTGTAAATCCTCACTGTGGACAATTTTGACCGTTTCATTTTCAGCCTGACAACAGTAACTGCACTTCAGTGAAGTCATTTCACTGGCTGCAAAGCACCTTGCAATGCCCTGAGGTTATGAACGGTGCCACAGAAATGCAAATTGCCTGCATTTTTAAACTGAATTGTCGAGGGATATTTTGGAGAGCGTTAGACTGTCAGGTTTCACTCTCTATTCAACAGTGGGTCTTTATTAGCAGTTCTAATAGAATTCTGGTCAGGTTGAAGAGCAGGAGGATTTGTCCCTGGTGTCCTGGCCAATAATTAATCCTCAGGCAACATCATTTACACAGATTATCTGATTACTTATCTCATTGCTATTCTCAGGGCCTTACTCTGTGAATTTTGACAGCCATGTTTATCTGCATTGCAAAAGCTTTGGTCTCCTTATCCACGGAAAGATACACTGGCATTGCAGGCAGCCCAGAGAAGGTTCACTAGGTTGATCCCGGGAAGAGAGGGGTTTTCTTATGAGGAGAGGTTGAGTAAATTGGGCCTGTCTTCATTGGAGTTTAAAGGATTGAGAGGTGACCTTATTGAGACATTCAGCAGGTTTGGCAGGGTAGATGCAGGCAGGATTTTCCAGCCTCGCTCACCCCAAAACTGGAAAACCCCGCCCAAGGTCAACAGGCCTTTCCATGGTCCACCCCTGGCCCACTCTGATTCCCATGGTGGGCGGGACGGTAAGATTTGCCCCAATGATTCCTCTTGTGTGAAAGTCTAGGACCAGACAGCATAATCACAGAGTAAGGGGTCACCCATTTAAGACAGAGATGAAGAAGAATTTTTTTCTCTCAGAGGGTAATGAATCATAGACTCATAGAATCCCTACAGTGCAGAAGGAGGCCATTTGGCCCATCAAGTCAGCACCAACCACAATTCCACCCAGGCCCTATCCCCAAAATCTCATGCATTTACCCTGCTAATAGTCCTAACACTGAGGGGCAATCTATCACGGCCAATCCACCTAACACGCATATCTTTGGACTGTGGGAGGAAACCGGAGCACTCGGAGGAAACCCATGTGGACACAGGGAGAATGTGCAAACTCCACACAGACAGTGACCCAAGCTGGGAATCGAGCCTGGGTCCCTGGCGCTGTGAGGCAGCAGTGCCACTGTGCCATCCCAATCTGTGGAATTGTTTACTGGGAAAGTTTGTAAAGACTGAGTCGTTAGGGAATCAAGGGTTATGGGGATAAGACAGGAAAGGGGGAGAGTTGAAGATTATAGCAGCTCAGTCATGATCTCATTGAATGGCAGAACAAACTTGAAGGGCAGAATGGCCTACTTCTGCTTCTAGGATTTGTGGTCTTATGGTCCAAGTAAGCTTCAAAAAAATCTGTTGCTTCTCTGAGGTGGCATGACGTAACTACATAATTATACTCTGTCTGTACTTGTAATCAGATGGTGCTGCCGTGAAAATTTTACGCTTCACTCTCTTATTTTGCTTTCATTTTTAAAGTTGCGCCTTAGATTAATGCCATTTTCTTTCAGTGGTCCAAAAGTCATTAGAGCGCATAAGGAGGCCATTCAGCCCATCAAGTCAACACCAATATGACTTTAAAAAAAAGGAAGACATATATTTTAATAGCTCCTCTTGTGACCACAGGACATTTCAAAGCACGTCACAGCCAAAGAAGCACCAGAACGTCACACATTCATACGATGCCTTTCCAATTCTCTTCCTGGACCTGGTGGTGCACTGAGGCAGATGTTTGTCCTGTTTGCATTGTCACTAACTCCTGGAACAGGTCACTACTCTGTCACCTGGAGCCTATAGCTTGAGGGGTGACACTCAACATCAAATGTGGCTGACCTCCTGCTCTTACCTCTTGGCGTGTTGGAGAGATTTTGAAGGTTAACCATGCTTGACCATGTTATGAATGCACTTCCTTGATCTTCAAGTCCTGGAGTGGAACTTGAATCCAGAACTTTTGGCTCAGAGGCAGGAATGCTACCCATTGCGCCATGAGACCTCCGCATGGTGCCTTTAACATGATGACACATCCCAATGCAATTCACGTAAAAGATCATAAGAGATAGGAGCAGGAGTAGCTCATTCAGCCCATCTAGCCTGCTCAGTGGCACCATGACTGTTCTGATTATAGTCTTAACCATCAAAGAAAGGATATTATTAAACTAGGAATAATGTAGAAAAGATTTACTAGGATGCTACTGGGACTTGATGGTTTGAGTTATAAGGAGAGGCTGGATAGACTGGAACTTTTTTCCCCCGGAGTGAGGAGGCTTAAGGGTGAGCTTATAGAGATCTATAAAATAGTGAAGGGCATAGATAGACAACATCTTTTCCCAAAGGTAGGGGAGCCTAAAACTAGAGGGCACAGGTTTAAAGTTTATTAGTGTCATAAGCAAGGATAACATTAACACTGCAATGAAGTTACTGTGAAATTCCCCTAGTCACAACATTCTGGTGCCTGTTCGGGTCAATGCATCTAACCAGCACATCTTTCAGATTGTGGGAGGAAACTGGAGCACCCAGAGGAAACCCACGCAGACACAGGGAGAACTTGCAAGCTCCACACAGACATTGACCCAAGCTGCGAATCAAACCCAGGTCCCTGGTGCTGTGAGGCAGCAGTGCTATCCACTGTGTCACCCCAAGGTCAGAAGGGGGAGATACAAAAGGGTCCAGAGGGGCAATTTTTTTTCACACAGAGGGTGGTGAGCGGCTGGAACAAGCAGCAGTAGATGAGGGTTCAATTTTGTCTTTCAAAAAGCATTTAGACAGTTACATGGGTAAGATGGATGTAGAGGGATATGGGCCAAATGTGAGCAATTGGGACTAGCTTAGCGGTAAAGACTAGGCGGCATGGACAAGTTGAGCCAAAGGGCCTGTTTCCATGCTGTAAACCTCTATGACTCTAATTACATTTCCCTGCCTGCCCCCATGACCTTTGACTCCCTTGTCAATCTAAAAAGGATATAGAATATATAATATTCAATATACATTGAATATATTCAATGATCCAGAGTTAACTGCTCTCCGTTGGACAGAATTCCAAAGACTAAGGACTCTCTGAGAGAAGACATTCTTTTTATCCCAGTCTTAAGTGGGAGACCCCTTATTTTGAAACTGTGCCCTCTAATCCTAGATTCCCTCACGAGGGGGGACATCCTCTCAGCATCTAACTGTGAAGCCCTCTCAAAAACCTTTATGTTTCAATCAGATCACCTCTCATTCTTCTAAACCCCAGTGAGCAGCGGCTCAACCTTTCTGCATGAGACAACCATTTCTTCATCCTTCATCAATTGGGGTATGGATTACAAAAGTCATGATGGAGTTATATGGAATTTTGGCGAGGTCAAATCTGGAGTATTGTGTTCAGTTCTGGATGCTGCATTATAGGAAGTGGGCACACTTGAAGGGGTGTAGGGGAGATTCACCAGGATGTTGCCCAGGATGGAACACTTAAGTTATAAAGAGAGGTTGGATAGGCTTGGGTTGTTTTCTCAGGAGCAGAGGAGGCTGAGGGGCAACCTGATTGAGGTGTTCAAGATTATGAGGGGATGGCAGAGTGAATCAGAAGTTATTCCCCTTAGTTAAAGGGTCAGTCACGAGGAGACACAAGTTAAAAGTGAGGGGTGGGAGATTTGGGGGGGGGATTTGAGGAAAATCTTTTACCCAGAGGGTGGTGATGGTTTGGAATGCGCTGCCTGGGAGGGTGGAGGAGGCGGGATGCCTCACATCCTTTAAAAAAATACCTGGATGAGTACTTGGCACGTCATAACATTCAAGGCTATGGGCCAAGTGCTGGCAAGGGGGATTAGGTGGGCAGGTCAGGGCCTTTCATGCGTCGGTGCAGACTTGATGGGCTGAAGGGCCTCTTCTGCACTGTAGCATTCTGTGATTCTGTGAATCAACCAAATGAACCTTCACAGGAACATTATAAAAGAAAATGTGCCAACAAGCCATATTAGGTCAGATTCCATCTGATACAATTTAATTTCAATTCAATTTCACTTCACGTCCATACTGAAATTAATTTTGAGTACGTTGCTCGTAGCTTAAAAAATTACAAATAAATGAATCATAACTTCATAAGAAATAGGAGAAGGAGCAGACCATTCAGCCCGTCAAACCCGCTCAGTGGGATCGTGGCTGACCTGATTGTAGCCTTAGCTACATTTTCCTGCATGTCCCCATAACCCTTGATGCCCTATCACAGAGATCTAACTTTCATGAAAATATGGAATGCATCCGAGGGTTCTGAAAGAAATGGCGGAGGTGATAGTGGATGCCTCGGTGGTTATTTTCCAAACGTCGCTGGATTCCGGGGAAGTGCCGGAAGATTGGAAAACGGCTAATGTTACGCCGTTGTTTAAGAAGGGTGGCAGGCAAAAGGCAGGGAATTATAGGCCGGTTAGTTTAACGTCTGTGGTAGGTAAAATGTTAGAATCCGTCATCAAGGAGGAAATAGCGAGGCATCTTGAGGGGAATTGCTTGATAGAGCAGACGCAGCACAGTTTCGTTAAGGGGAAGTCGTGTCTGACAAATTTATTGGAGTTCTATGAGGATGTGTCTAGGGCGGTGGATAGAGGAGAGCCGGTGGATGTGGTGTTTCTTGATTTACAGAAGGCGTTTGACAAGGTACCTCACAAGAGGTTATTGCAGAAGGTCAGGGGACATGGAGTTGGGGGTAGGGTGTTAGCGTGGATAGAGGATTGGTTGTCAAATAGGAGGCAGAGAGTGGGGGTCAATGGGTGCTATTCGGATTGGCGGTTGGTGACTAGTGGGGTGCCTCAGGGGTTGGTGCTGGGGCCTCAGCTATTTACCATTTATATAGATGATCTGGAGGAGGGAACCGAGTGTATGGTGTCGAAATTTGCTGATGACACCAAGATTGGTGGAACGGCAAATTGCGTGGAGGGTGTGGAGAGTCTGCAGAAGGATCTAGAAAGGCTGGGCGAATGGGCCAGGAAATGGCAAATGGAATTTAATGTTGGCAAGTGCGAGGTGGTCCACTTTGGTAGGAATAATGGTAGGAAGGACTATTACTTACGTGGAGAAAAACTGCAGCAGGCGACAGTGCAGAGGGACCTCGGGGTCCTTGTACATGAGTCGCAAAAACCCAACTTGCAGGTGCAGCAGGTGGTCAGGAAGGCTAATGGGATGCTGGCCTTCATAGCGAGGGGGATTGAATATAAAAGTAGGGAGGTCTTGCTGCGGCTGTATAGGGCATTAGTGAGGCCACAGCTGGAGTACTGTGTGCAGTTTTGGGCGCCGTACTTACGCAAGGATATTTTGGCCTTGGAGGGAGTGCAGAGGAGGTTTACTAGGCTGATACCGGAGTTGAGGGGATTGAGCTATGAGGAGAGGCTGAATAAACTAGGCTTGTACTCGTTAGAGTTTAGAAGAATGAGGGGAGATCTCATTGAGACGTATAAGATGATGAATGGGATGGATAGGATAGAGGTGGAGAGACTCTTCCCGCTCAGAAAGGACAGTAGGACTAGGGGGCACAGCCTCAAGATAAAGGGGGCACGGTTTAGAATGGAGTTGAGGAAGAACTTCTTCACGCAAAGGGTGGTGAATCTCTGGAATTCTCTGCCTGTTAAAATATTTTTAAGACACGGGTTGATGGGTTTTTGATAAGAGAGGGGATTAAGGGTTATGGGGAGAGGGCAGGAATGTGGAACTGAGCCACGACAGATCAGCCATGATCTTATTGAATGGCGGGGCAGGCTCGAAGGGCTAGATGGCCTACTCCTGCTCCTATTTCTTATGTTCTTATGTTCTTAAGGCACAGTGCCCAAACGTAGCCTATGCCTCCTGCTCCTTGTTCCTACGTTCCATTTTCCAAATGGGGGAAACATCTTCCATGCCTCATCTTTCAAGCAACATTTCCATCACTAATCTTTTATAATGCTTTTTGGTTAAGGGATGGGGCTCCAAGTGTAACATCTTACCCAATGGCCATTCAGATCCCCTCCTTACAACTGGTTACCCTCACAACCCTAAAATCCTACTCCTTAACTTTAATCCTCCCACACCCCTTAATGTTCATCTTTTCATAGCTTTGGAGGAGGGTTAAACCAATGACTTCCCTGTTATACCGTTCTATTATACCACTTCAACCCTGACTACAAAATGTTTTCTTGCGAATTTAAAGGGATTAAGATATTAAGAAGCACTGTTGCAACTATACAAGGTGTTGGTGAGACCACATCTGGAGTATTGGGCACAGTTTTGGTCCCCTTATTTGAGGAAAGATGTAGTGGCATTGGAGGCAGTTCAAAGGAAGTTCACTGGATTGATTCCAGAGATGAGAGGTTTGTCATATGAAGAGAGATCAATCAGTTTAGGCCTGTACTCTCTGGAATTTAGAAGAATGAGGGGAGATCAAATTGAGGCATATAAGGTGGTAAAAGGTATGAATAAAGTAGACGTGGAGTGGATGCTTCCTCTTGTGGGGCATTCTAAGACAAGAGGTCATAGTCTTAGGATAAGAGGTAGCAAATTTAAAACAGAGTTGAGGAGAAACTACTTCCCCCAAAGGGTTGTGACTCTGTGGAATTCATTACCCTAAAGGGTGGTGGATGGCAATGAGTAAATTAAGGAGGAGTTAGACAGGTTTTAAAATTGTTAATGGGTTGAAGGGTCATGGGGAGAAGGCAGGAAAATGGGGATGAGGAGCATATCAGCCATGATCGAATGGCAGAGCGGACTTGATGGGCCGAATGGCCTAATTCTGCTTCTGTATCTTATGAGCTGATGAACTATAATATTTAATCACTGTCTATGCTTAACCCTTTGCATGCTGATTGCAAATAAACTATTCTGGCAAGCTTTGAGATTAAAACAGAAAAGGACTTCATTTTTATTGAGTGAAAAGAAACCCACGCAGATGAAACTATAAAAATATTTTGCCAAGGTAAACTTGCATCTCAGCCTTCACAACACGGACATCCATGTACACAGCCTTGCAGAATCACAAGCTGTACAGTAGCTGGTTGCTTTCTTAACCAAATTACAATTCAATGCAAAAGATTGTTTCAAAAAGAGTGTTCATTTTTATGAGTCCCTTACGTTTCAGCAGTGGAAGGTGATGTAAATCTGCAATTGTCAGAGACAATTTCTATTTAAAATGTAATCCATCTTGTCCAGAAATCTCTCTCTGTTACAGTTTAAAAATCCAAGAGAGAGTGGGGAGGGTGGGGCGGGATGGGAAAAATATTACTGCCCCACCAGCAGGTTCTTCCAGATTCTGATATCGCAGCTTTCATGTTGTGATAAAAGAGATTTGAAAATTATTATTCTAGTTACGTGACCTTCCTCCCTCCCCATAATGATTTCAGAAGCTTAGGTCCGGATAGACCTAACTCAATACTCTATACTCAAACTGATTAGATTATGTTATAAAGGCAAAATACTTCAGATACTTGAATCTGAAACAAAAGCAGAAAATGCTGGAAAATCTCAGCAGGTCTGATAGCATCTGTGGAGAGAGAATAGAACCGACATTTCAAGTCTAGATGACTATGTCAGAAAGTAAGATAGTAGAAATGAACATTGAGTTCATCAACTTCAGAGCATAAACTCACCTCCAACTCCAGTCATATTATTTAATTTCTTCTTTTCGTCTTAATCACCATTTTTTATTACTTCATATTCATTTTTATTTTTCCACTTCTAAGATCTTGCTTTCTATTTTGTTTTACCCCCCACCACCACCCCACTGGTGCTGTTACACCATTCTCAGCCTTTATCATCACCATTTACGTTCTTTTTGTCTTTTTCTCTATGCTATTCCTATAAATTCCCCCTGCCCTCACCTCATCGTATAAACCTTGAATGATTTTCTTTGTCTTCAGCTCTGACGAATGGTCATCCAGACTCAAAACGTTGCCTCTACTCCCTCTCCACAGATGCTGTCAAACTATCTGAGATTTTCCAGCATTTTCTGTTTTTAATTCAGGCAGCGACAGTCCTGGGTGAACCATTTTTTTTGCAAAAATATATTCTATTCGCAAAGTATCTGAAAGAACATTACAAACATTTCAAAATGGCCATAGCAGAAAATACAATAATTTTCAGGTCTTCTCCTTAGACCATGTTGCTCTCTGAGATACTTCAATATAATCAAAAGGACATTACAGACATTTCAAAATGGTCATTACATAAAGTGCTTAGGGGCAGCACAGTGACACAGTGATTAGCACTGCTGCCTCAACTCCAGAGACCTGGGTTCGATTCCCGGCTTAGGTCACTGTCCGTGCGGAGTTTGCACATTCTCCCTGTGTCTGCGGGGGTTTCCTCCGGGTGCTCCGGTTTCCTTCCACAGTTCAAAGATGTGTGGGTTAGGTTGATTGGCCATGCTGTATTTCCCCTTGGTATCCTGGGATGTGTAGGCTGGAGAGATTAGCAGGGTAAATATGAGAAGTTGCAGGAATGGGGCCTGGGTGGGACTGTTGTTGATGTAGACTCGATGGGCCGAATGGTCTCCTTCCGCACAGTAGGGATTGTATGATTACAATGGTTCAACCGTTACTGTCTGGACTTACCCATGGTAAAAACAGGATTAGTGGTGAAGTAGTGAGTAAAGTAGCATGGCATCAAGGAAGGCATCACTGTCAGGAGAGGGTAGACATGGAGAGGGGATTTCCACTTTATGAGGGAGACCAAAACTAGAGGTCATAAATATAAAATAGTCATGAAAAAAATGCATCAAGAAATTGAAGAGGATTTTTTTTACCCAAGGAGTGGTTAGAATGTGGAACTTGCTCCCACAAGAGTGCCTCAGGTGGTTACTATTGATGTATTTAAGGGCAAGCTAGATAAAAACATGCGGATGAAAGGAATAAAAGGAACCAGTGATCGGGAGAAGTAAACTCACGTGGAGCATATTCACTGACCTAAACCAGTTAAGCTGACTAACATGTTTCGGTGCTATAGACTCTATAGCAGGATTTTCTCCACTTAAAATATTCGTGAGGCAGGATCATATCCAGTTTGGAACGCCGTTTATTTCCACAGTGCTCCCTCTGGGTGTGATATTCCAGGAGGCAGCCGAATTAAGAAGATGCCTCCAGGAGTTCCATTCAATTGGATGATCACCAGATCAAACACCATAGTGCACCGGATCTCCAACAATGACGAGACGAAATATAGGGTGAGATAGGGAATTTGGTGAACTGGTGTGATGATAATTACCTCTGCCTCAATGTTAGTCAAATGAAAGACCGAATCATTGACTTCTGAAAGCATAGCGGAGGACATGAATCAATGGGGCTGGAAGTAGAAATGGCTGAGAGCTTCAGGTTCCTAGGTGTTCAGATCATCATCAACCTGTCATGGTCTCCCCATGCCAACACTATAGTTAAGAAAGCCCACCAGCACCTCTATTTTTTAAGAAAGCTAAGGAAATTCGGCATGTCCACTACGACTCTCACCAACTTTTATAGATGCATCATAGAAAGGATCCTTTCCAGGTGTATCACAGTTTGGTATGACTCCTGCTCTGACCAAGATCACAAGAAACTACAAAGGGTCATGAACGTAGCCCAGTCCATCACACAAACCAGCCTCCCATCCATTAACTCTGTGTACACTTCCCACTGTATTGGAAAGGCAGCCAGCATAATAGGGACCCCAAGCACCCCAGACATTATCTCTTCCACCTTATTCCATCAGGACAAAAATACAAAAGTCTGGGGTCATGCACCAACCAACTCAAGAACAGCTTCTTCCCTGCTGCTGTCAGACTTTTGAACGGTTCTATCACGTATTAACCTTTTTCTTTTTACCCTACAAATAGCTGCAACACTATATTCTGCACCCTATTCATTCCTTTACCCCTCTATGAATGGTATGTTTTATCTGTAGAGCGTGCAAGAAACAATACTTCTCACTCTATCACAATACATGTGACAATAATAAATCAAATTAATGAAATCAAATGAGATCTAGGAGGGCCAGAGAGGCCAAAGGTAAGGCCAGCTGGCAATCCCACAATGGATAGTGTATAGTCTCAGGCGAATGGAGAGGGAAAGGGGGTTGCAAGATGGAGGCACACTACTGATCCTGAAATCAGTAGGCAGACCCCAGGCGCAGAACATACCAGGTGGATTCATCTGGAGGGGAAACATCTCAACTGGAAGCTTCCAACTGTTCTCTCACCTGCTGTGAATAAACCAGCTGCAGACATAGCAAGGTCTTGAGCACCTCCAGCAAAATGCCAATGCCCTGAAGGATGCTGGTTAATTGGTACTATGTTGGCCTCAGTTATCTTGCCCCACTGGAGTATGGGTTGCCATCTTGGCAAAAGCAGGCAGAGACGGGAAAATGTCGGCAAACCAACCCGACCAACTTCTACAACTTTTTCCTTTTGTTCCTCCAATCCCACCTCCAAGGAGCTGGTAGAAGCCCCTCTATGCATCTAGAAAAGAAATCACATTAGCATTGCTGCCTCTCAGCGCCAGGGATTCGGGTTCAATTCCGGCCTCGGGTCACAGTCAATGTAGAGTTTGCACATTTTCCCCCATGTCTGCATGCGTTTCCTCTCGGTGCTCTGGTTTCCTGCTACACTCCAAAAATGTGTGGTTAGGTCGATTGGCCATGTTAAATTACCCCTTATTGTCAAGGGGACTAGCAGGGTAAATACATGGGGTTACAGAGATTGGGTAGGACTGTTATCGGTGCTGTCGTGATGGGCTAAATGGCCTCCTTCTACACTCTAGGAATTCTATGCTTCTATGATTAAGAATGTCACAGACAAGTTGAATTCATGACAAAAAATAATTTGGCATCGATTGCAAATAGATTCTAAACTGGTTCTTTGGATGTAAGTGTTAACATGACCTGCATTTATTTTCCCATGTCTAATTGTTCTTGAGGGTGCTGCTGAGGCACTTCTTGAACCATGTGGTGTAGGTAGGTTCAAAAGTACTTTTTTTAACCTGTAGATTTGATACAACTGAGTACCTTGTGAGACCATTCCAAGGGGTAATTAAGAGTCAACCACAGTGCTATGGACCTGGAGTCACGTGTGAGCCTGACATTTAAATTGCCTCCCTTGAAGGACATTAATAAACCAGATGGGTTTTTACGACAATCCAGTAGTTTATGATCATTGTTAACGAGACTAACATATTACACCGGATTTATTAACTCATTTGTTTTAAATGCCCTTCCCGCAGGATGTTGGGATTTGATCTCTTGTTGCTCTGGGCCTCTGGGTTGCTCGTCCTGTAGCATAACTGCTGTGTTGCCATCCCCCGTACACTAATAAAGACCATGGGTACATAAATGTGACAGCCATTACAAAGTAAGTTAGTTTTGCATAGTTTCCCAGCATGGCTGGTATGTTCCATCAATAGACAGTGCGAAGGAATAGGGCTGTTTTTCAAAATTCACTGCAAAATAATTACTGCGATAACCATCTATTTGATCGCGAAATTACATCTGAATTATAAATGTATTGATATGAATTCACATTGTCATTAATTATTTCCTGAAATTACAATGTTATTAATAGAATTAATTAGCAAAATACCATGAGATAACAGAGTCAAAGAGATGTATTAAATGTAGAGGACATTACAATAAGCAGCAGGAGACAGACTCTTATTTCATATGCATTCCATGTTGGGGCTGTGCCCGTGTTGGGGAACGGGACACTTTCTCTACTGGTAAAGGAATGATTTTGGTTTATTTGTGGCATTGAAATGGGGTAGCGCTGATTCAGCAGAATTCTGTTATTACATAGAATCATAGAATCCAACAATGCAGAAGGAGGCCATTCAGCCCATCGAGTCTGCACTGACCACAACCCCACCCAGACCCTATCTTGATAACCCCATGCATTTACCCTAGCTAATCCTCCTGACACGAAGGCGCAATTTAGCTTGGCCAATCCACCTAACCCGCACATCTTTGGACTGTGGGAGGAAACCGGAGTACCTGGAGGAAACCCATGTAGACACGGGGAGAATGTACAAACTCCACACAGACAGTAACCCAAGCCGGGATTCGAACCTGGATCCCTGGTGTTGTGAGTCACCTTTAAATGTCCTGAGGCTATTCATAGGAGTGCTATCCAACACAGTTCGATATTGAATCGCATAAGGCATTGTTAGGAAAATTAAGTTTAAGTTTAATTATCAGTGTCACAAGTAGGCTTACATAAACACGGCAATGAAGTCACTGTGAAAATCCCCCAGTCGCCACACTCTGGTGCCTGTTCGGAAACACAGAGAATTTAGCATGGCCAATGCACATAACCAGCTCGCCTTTCGGACTGTGGGAGGAAAGTGGAGCACCCAGAGAAAACCCAAGCAGACATGGGGAGAATGTGCAGACTCCATACAGATGATGGCCCAAGCCTGGAATTGAACCTGGGTCCCTGGTGCGGTGAGGCAATAGTGCTAACCATTGTGCAACAAAGTGACCAGAAGTTTAGTAAAAGGGGGAGGTTTCCATTCAGTACCTCCAAACAAGGACCATATCTGCTGAGTTTCATGATCTGCCTGTCAACAGGAGTCTTAGTGGTTTGAAAAAAAAGAGGGCAGCAAGGACAAATTGGGCCAAAGGACTTGTTTCCATGCTGTAAACTTCTATGACTCTATGAAGCCAACCCTAAAGCCTGGGTCTTGGGCACATTCAGATGAGAAAGAAAATTTCCAAGGGGAGGGCATGTCATCCAGGGTTAACTACAAAAGTTTTAACCCTACATTATTGAACTGAAAGAAAAAGCATATATATGCACAAAGATGGGTGACCCCAGGTCAGAAGATTGGAAACACTTTAAAGAACATCAAAGAATTGCTAAAAGATTGATAAGGAAGGAAAAACTAGAGAACGAGAGAAAGCTAGCCAGTAATATAAAGATAGAGAGTAAAAGTTTCTATCAACATTTCAATAAGAGTTAACAAAGTGAGTGTTGGAGTTTAGAAGAACGAGATGTGACCTTATTGAGGCATATCGGATTCTCAGGGGGCTTGACAGGGTAGATGCTGAGAGGTTATTTCTACATATAGAAGAGTCAAGAACCAGATGGCATAATCTCAGAGTAAGGGGTCACCCATGTAATACACAGATAAGGAGGAATTTCTTCTTTCGGAGAGTAGTGAATATGTGTAATTCTTTACCGCAGAGGGTTGTAGAGGTTACATTGTTCAGTATGTTCAAGGTTGAGATAGACAGATTTTTAATCGGTAAGGGAATCGAGGGTTATGGGGATAAGGTGGGTAACTGGAGTCAAGGATTTTCATATCAGATCAGTCATGGTATCATTGAAGGGCAAAGCAGACTTGATGGGACGAATGGCCGACTTCCGCTCCTATATCTTATAGTCTTACGGTCATTGGTCCTATAGAAAGTGCATCTGAGGAATGGAAAATAGAACTGTGGTGGATGAATTAAGCGGGTATTTTTTCATCAGTCTTCAGTATAAAGGACGCCAGTAACATTACTGAAATAGCTGTAAATCAGGAACTGGGAAGGAGGGAGGAATTCAGGAAAATTAAAATCACCGGGGAAGTGGTACTGAGCAAATTGTTGGGTCTGCAGCTGACAAATCCCTGGGTCAGGATGGGTTTTGTCTTAAGATCTTGAAAGAAGTGGCAACTGAGATAGTTGATGCATTGGTGAGTCCTGGTGAATCTCCTCTGCACCCCCTCCAGTGCAATTACTTCCTTCTATAAAGTGGCAACCAGAACTGCACACAATACTCCAGCTGTGGCCTCACTGAAGTTCTGTACAACTCCAGTATGACTTCCTGGCTTTTGTAATCTATGCCTTGATTGATAAACATGATGTGGAGATGCTGGCATTGATCTGGGGAGTTTCACAACATCAAGTTAAAGTGCAACAGGTTTATTTGGAATCATGCGCTTTCGGAGCACTGCTCCTTCCTCAGGTCACGGACTTGAGGAACTCCCCTGAGGGAGGAGCAGCGCTCAGAGAGCTCATGATTCCAAATAAACCTGTTAGACCCTAACCTGGTGTTGTTAAACTTCTTACTTGATTGATAAAGGAAAGTATCAAATATGCCGCTTTCACCACTCTACTAACATGCCCTTCTACCTTCAGAGATCCATGAACAAACACACCAAGGTCCCTTTGTTCCACAGAACTTCCTAGCATCATGCCATTCACTGAATATTTGTCAATTACTCCTTCAAAGTATATAACCTCACACTTTTCAGGGTTAAATTTCATCTGCCACTTGGTTGCCCATTTGCCCATTCTGTCTATATCTTCTTGTAACCGTAGACACTCTGCCTCACTGTTAACCACCCAGCCAATCTTTATGTCATCTGCAAATTTACTAATCCTATCCCACCCCCCTATAGTCATCTATGTCATTTATATAAATTATGAATAATAGGGACCCAGCAATGATCCCTGTGATACACCACTGGACACTGGCTTCCAGTCTCTAAAACAGTCTTCTACCATCACCCTGTCTCCTAAAACTGAGCCAATTTTAAATCCACCCCCTCAAATTACCCTGTATGCCATGTTGGACAAATCCATGCTGACTATCCTTAATCAAGCCTTGCATCTCCAAGTGGAAAAAGATACTCTCCTTCAGAACTTTTTCAAGTAGCTTGCCAATCACTGACATGAGACTCAGTGCTCTGTACTTCCCTGACTTATCTCTACAACCTTTCTTAAATAGCGGAGTCACATTATCTGTTTTCCAGTCCTCTGGTACCTACATGTGACCAGAAAATTATAAATTTGGGTCAGAGCCCCTTGTCTCCCACAACAGCCTAGGACTCAGTGCATCTGGACCTGGATATCTGTCCGTTTTTAACCTTGCCAACACCTCCAATACCTTGTCATTCCTGTGTCAATTTGCTCAAGGACCTCACAGTCTCCCTCACTGAATTCTATACCATTCACATGGGTGAAAGTGGATGTGAGGTTTTTGTTCAACACTCTACCAATGTCCTGTGGCTCCACCCATAGATATTCCCTTGGTTCCAATAGGCCCTACTCTTTCCCTGGTCATCCTTTTCCCATACTTTCAGACACTTTTGAGATTTTCCCTATTTTTACCAGCCAGAGCTGGTAAATAATGGCCAAGATCCTGGAAATAACTCCTTGCTCTCCTCTGAAATAGTGCAGGAGATTTCTTCCACCCATTTGAAAGAGCAGGTATTGCCTTGGTTTAATGTGCATGTGAAAGTGCAGCACCTTCTTCCAGTTGGTTTAGCTCAGTTGGCTGGATGGTTCCTTCATAATGCAGAGTGGTACCAACAGTGTGGGTTCAATTCCCGCACTGGCTGAGGTTATTCATGAAGGTCCTGCCTTCTCAACCCTGCTTCTTACCTGCATTGTGATGATCCTCAGGTTAAATACTGCCAGTCAGCTCTCTCCCTCAGATCCCTCCTTCGTCACCTGATGAGCGAGCAGCACTCCAAAAGCTCATGATTCCTAATAAGGCTGTTGGACTTTAAGCTGGTGTTGTGAGACTTCTTACTGTGCCCACCTCAGTCCAACGCCAGCATCTCCACATCAAAGAGGAAAGCAGCTTATGGTCATCTGCAACTATGGTGATCTTACCTTTTACAACACATGCTTACTATGTGTGGAGTATACAAACTTGATTTCCTTTACTCAAGTTTTGGATGGGATTTTACAACCTCGCTTGTCCCAAAACCATAATATCCCACCCGAGGTCAACAGACCTTTCCATTGTCTGCCCCTCACCTGCTCCAATTCCCAGAAACAGTATAATTCCAGCCACAGAATGGAACTTGAACCCACAACCTTCTGACTCAGAGACACAAGTGTTACCACTTTCTGGTGACCAATTAATGACAATAGCTTTTTATTCCAGATTGATTAATTGGGATTAAAAACCCCAGCTGCTGTGTTGATTGTAACCAATGCTCTGGATCATTAGTCCAGTTACATCAGCCTTATGCTACCATGTCCCAAACTAGACTAGGCTTGTATTCATTTGAGAATAAAGGTTGATCAAATTGAAATGCTTCTGATGATTAAAGGAATTGATCGAATGGATAGAATTATTTACTCTGCTGGGCTTAAATTTGGAGCTACATCACTGATGCCAGGGAATGCTTCTTCACACAAAGGGTGGGGTAAACCTGGAACTGTCTCCCACAAGTTGGCATTGAGGCAGGAGGTCAATTGAAACTTTTAACCCCAAAATTGACTGAAGTTCATTGTTCAGGGGTATAAAGGGTTACGGAGCCAAATGGAGTTAAGGTACACATCAGCCATGATCTAATTGAGTGGCAGGACAGACTGGAGGGGCTGAATGGCACACTCACCGAGTGGAATCTGCTGTTGTGCCTTAGCCCCCTACTCAGGAAATCACCCTCACTACAGCAACTTCCCCATAACCATTCTCTGGTCACCAAATTAGCATTAAACTAGGGACAATTCTGTATCATGTGCCCATATCCACCCAGCACTAGACTGAGACTGTAGGATTTTAAAATATTAGGATGTTTTGTATAGAGTGTTGGTGAGGCCACACCTGGAGTATTGTGTGCAGCTTTGGTCCCTTTATCCGAGGAAGGTTGTCCTGGCTATAGAGGGGGTACAGCGAAGGTTTAACAGACTGATTCCTGGGCTGGCAGGTCTGTCGTAGGAGGAGAGACTAAATTGGTTAGGATTATGTTCACTGGAGATTGGAAGAGTGAACTCCACTCTTTGAGAATGGAATGTATAAAATTCTAACAAGGTTAGGCAGAGTAGATTCAGAAAGAAGGTTCCCAATCGTGGGCTCATATTTGAGGATAAACCTTTTAGAACTGAGGTGAGGGGAAATTTCTTCACCCAGAGGGTGGTAAACGTGTGGAATTCAGTACCACAGAAAGTAGTTGAGGCCAAAGCATTGTGCGATTTCAAGAAGAAATTAGATATAGCCTTTGAGACTAAAGGGATTAAGGGATATGGGAGGAAGTGGGGATCAGGATATTGAATTCGATGATCAGCCATGATCAAAATGAATGACAGAGCAGGCTCGAAGGGCCAAATGGCCGACTCCTGCTTCTAGTTTCTATGTTAAAATGAGTTGGAGGGGAAGTCGCTTATCCCATTAGCTGAGCTGATTACAAAGCTGGTCAACACATAAACAGTGCCTGACCTGTGCGGTTAACCTTACGCCAAACACGGGCAGCCACCAGGGCGGATTGTCAAGCCAGGAGCTTGCAGTCGCTGACAAGGTCAGGTTTTTACATGTTCAGAGATACAACTCTTGCTGCCTTCATTTAAACTGCATTTCCTATTTTAATCAGACTCAAGCAATCTTTACTTGGCTTGAAGTGGCTGTCTGGCCACATCTTGTCTTGCTTGAATTAAACTTAGCTCCGTGTGTGCCTCGCAAACCACCGTAAGGATCTTGGTAGCAGTTATCACAGGCAGTGTAATCTCTCACAGAAGTGTGTCCTAATAAATCTAACCGTTTGTGATAATCAGATAGCCGGATCCAGCAAAGAGGCTTATCAGGAAAGATTAAGCAGGTTGGAGTTCTTTTCCCTCAAAGAGAAGACTGACAGGTGAGCTAATAGGAATCTTTAAAATTAGGGGAAGGAGTTTGACAAACAGACAGAAGATGGTTCCACTTGTAGCAGAGTTCAAACTAGGAGAATTTTACTCTAAGAGAGCCCAGAATAAATTCAACAGAGTATTCAGGAGAAGCATCTTTACCCTGAGAGTGGTGAGAATGAGGTGACTAGCATTGATCATTTAAAGGGAATTTAGGTAAGAACATAAGAAATAGGAGCAGAAGTAGACCATTCAGCCCCTTGAGGCTGCTCCGTCATTCTGTACCACAGTGACTGATTTACTGCCTGCACTCCGCTGTCCTGTCTTCTTCCCACATCCTTCAATTCCCCACAGGAACAAAAATCTGTGTATCCCAGCCCTAAATGTATTCAGCAGTGGAACATCCACAACTCTCTGGGGTAGAAAGTTCCACCACAGAAGAAATTTCTCCTCATCTCAATCCTAAATTATTGGTCTCTTACCTTGAGATTGTGTCCCCATGTTCTACATTCTCCAGCCAGAGGAAAGCCCTTTTGGAATTGCAGAGGCTTCAATGAGATTGCCTCTAAGTCGTGTCTGACAAATTTACTGGAGTTCTATGAGGATGTGTCTAGGGCGGTGGATAGAGGAGAGCCGGTGGATGTGGTCTTTCTGGATTTTCAGAAGGCGTTTGACAAGGTACCTCACAAGAGGTTATTGCAGAAGGTCAGGGGACATGGAGTTGGGGGTAGGGTGTTAGCATGGATAGAGGATTGGTTGTCAAATAGGAGGCAGAGAGTGGGGGTCAATGGGTGCTATTCGGATTGGCGGTTGGTGACTAGTGGGGTGCCCCAGGGGTCGGTGCTGGGGCCTCAGCTATTTACCATTTACATAGATGATCTGGAGGAGGGAACCGAGTGCAGGGTGTCGAAATTTGCTGATGACACCAAGATTGGGGGAAAGGCAAATTGTGCGGAGGGTGTGGAGAGTCTGCAGAAGGATCTAGATAGGCTGGGCGAATGGGCCAGGAAATGGCAAATGGAATTTAATGTTGGCAAGTGTGAGGTGGTCCACTTTGGTAGGAAGAATGGTAGGAAGGACTATTACTTACGTGGCGAAAAACTGCAGCAGGCGACGGTGCAGAGGGACCTCGGGGTCCTTGTGCATGAGTCGCAAAAACCCAGCTTGCAGGTGCAGCAGGTGGTCAGGAAGGCGAATGGGATGCTGGCCTTCATAGCGAGGGGGATTGAATATAAAAGTAGGGAGGTCTTGCTGCAGCTGTATAGGGCATTGGTGAGGCCGCAGCTGGAGTACTGTGTGCAGTTTTGGGCGCCGCACCTGCGCAAGGATATTTTGGCCCTGGAGGGAGTGCAGAGGAGGTTTACTAGGCTGATACCGGAGTTGAGGGGATTGAGCTATGAGGAGAGGCTGAATAAACTAGGCTTGTACTCGTTAGAGTTTAGAAGAATGAGGGGAGATCTCATTGAGACGTATAAGATGATGAATGGGATGGATAGGATAGAGGTGGGGAGACTCTTCCCGCTCAAAAAAGACAGTAGGACTAGGGGGCACAGCCTCAAGATAAAGGGGAGGCGGTTTAGAACGGAGTTGAGGAGGAACTTCTTCACTCAAAGGGTGGTGAATCTCTGGAATTCTCTGCCCGTTGAAGTGGTGGAGGCTGCCTCGCTAAATATTTTTAAGAAGCGGGTTGATGGGTTCTTGATAAGAGAGGGGATTAAGGGTTATGGGGAGAGGGCGGGAAAGTGGAACTGAGCCACAACAGATCAGCCATGATCTTATTGAATGGCGGGGCAGGCTCGAAGGGCTAGATGGCCTACTCCTGCTCCTATTTCTTATGTTCTTATGTTCTTAATTCTTCTAAACCCCAAAGATTATAAACCTGGTTAGCCAGCCTCTCATCATTAGACAACCCCCTCATCTCCAGGAACAATTTAGTGAACCTTTGTTGGTAGGGTTGACTGGGGGGAACTGGTGGATGTGATTTATTTAGACTTTCAGCAGGCTTTCGACGAGGTCTCACATTGCAGATTACAATGTAAAGTTAAAGCACATGGGATTGTGGGTAGTGCCTTGAGATGGATCGGTGTCCAACACAAGATCATCCTTCCTTAAATATGGAGACCAAAACTGTGTATACTACTCCATATATACACTCAGCAAATCCCTGCATAATTGCCATCTTTGCTGCCTCCTGTACCTGCACGCTTACTTTCACAAAGACACCAAGGTCTTCACCTCTCTCAATTTGCATCCATTCAAATAATAATCTGCCTTCTTATTTTTGTTAATGAAGTGGATAATCTCACATTAATCCACATTATACTGCATCTGTCATGCATATGCCCACACACTCAGCCTGTCCAAATCACACTGAAACATCTCTGCATCCTCCTCACAGCTCACTCTCCCACCCAACTTTGTATCATCTGCAAATATGGAGACAGTGCATTTAGTTCCCTTTTCCAAATCATTAACATATAATGTGAATATTTGGGTTCCTAGCACAGATCCCAGCGGAACCGTACTAGTTACTGCCTGCCAATCAGAAAAAGACCCAATTCTTGGCTTCCTGTTTGCTAATGAGCTTTTCATCTATTTCAAGGCAATACCTGCAATGCCATGTGCTTTAACTTTACATAGTAATGTGCTACATGAGACCTTGTTGAAAGCCTTCTGAAAGTTGAAATAAACCACACCCACTGGTTTCCCTGGTCGACTCTACTAGTTGCATCCTCAAAGAATTCCTCAAAGGTTTGTCAAGCATGATTTCCCGTTTGTAAATCCATGCTGACTTTGTCTGAATATACCTCTGCTTTCCAAATGCTGTGCTATGAAATCC
Organism: Carcharhinus amblyrhynchos; assembly: GCF_965287045.1. NCBI lineage: Eukaryota > Metazoa > Chordata > Chondrichthyes > Carcharhiniformes > Carcharhinidae > Carcharhinus > Carcharhinus amblyrhynchos. The sequence goes on along the minus strand of NC_137328.1, from coordinate 117,664,127 downwards.
TTGATGATGGACTCTTGCAACTTCCCCAGTACTGATGTATCTACTATTTCTAGAGCCACTTCCGTAAGTACTCTAGATTATCAAACCCTGGAGATTTAGTCACCTTCTACCCCGTAAATTTTCCAAGCATGCATCTGTGTGTGTGTGTGTGTGTGTGTGTGTACAGGAGTCAAATATGTGTGTGTGTGTGTGTGTGTGTGTGTGTACAGGAGTCAAATATGTGTGTGTGGGTGTGTGTGTGTGTGTGTGTGTGTACAGGAGTCAAATATGTGTGTGTGTGTGTGTGTGTGTGTGTGTGTGTGTGTGTGTGTGTGTGTGTGTGTGTACTCACATGTATATGTGTGAAAGAGAGTGCATTTGTGTGTGAGTGCATCTTCGTGTGAACAATCGCATGTGTGTGTAAGATTGTATCCATTTTTAAGAGAGCACATCTGTGTCAGAAAGAGTAAATCATAGAACCCTACAGTGCAGAAGGAGACCATTCGGCCCATAGAGTCCACACTGACCACAATCCCACCGAGGCCCTATCCTCATTACCACATGCATTTACTCTAGCTGGCCATCCTGACACTAAGTGGCAAATTAGCATGGCCAGTCAACCTAACCCACACTTCTTTGATGTGTGGGAGGAAACCGAAGTGCCAGAGGAAACCCACGTAGACACAGGGAGAATGTGCAGACTCCATATAGACAGTGACCCAAGCTGGGATTCGAACCAGATCCTTGGTGCTGTGAGGAGGCAGTGCTAACCACTGTGCCACCGTGCCACCCTGTATGTGCATCTATACTTGTGAGAGGGAACACGTGTGCGTGAGAGAACGCATGTGTATATGTGGGAGAGTGCGTCTGTGTGAGTGAGAAAGAATGTGTTTGAGAGATTGTGTATTTGCATGAGGGTGTGTGTGCGTAAAACAGTACATGTCTTTGAGAATGCATCAGTGCCTATTTGTGTGTATGTGAGCGTATGTGTGTGCACGTGTGTGTATGTGAGCGTGTGTGTGTGTGCGTGCGTGTGAGTGAGTGTGTGTGTATGTGTGTATGCGCGCGCGCGTGCGTGTGTACGTGTGTATGTGTGTACGTGTGTGTGAGAGACAGAGTGTGTGTGTGTATGTGTGCGTGTGTGCGAGAATGTGTGTGTGTGTGAGAGGATGTGTGTGTGTGAGAGAGAGTGTGTGCGTGCGTGTGCACATGCGTGTGCACGTGTGCATGTGACGATGAGATTTTACAGCCTCTCTCCAGCGAGAGTAGAAATCCTGCCTGAGGATAAGGGTTTTTTTCCATGTTCCACCCCTCGCCCGCTGCAATTCCATGGCAGGCGGGGCAGTAGAATTCCAGCAAGACAATCTGGCTCACTCCCAGTCTCAGGGTTCACTCTCGCCCTCGTCCACAACCACTGTGTGAGGTAATGTGAGTGTATTTGTCTCTGAGTGAGTGATCATCCTGATACTGGGATGAGCCGGAATAATGAAATTTGACTCTCTCACACTCTAATCACTATCCTTACTAAGTACTTATTATTTCTAATTACCATTTTGTTGCTTTGACATTGCTTTTTTTTTCTCAGTGAATTGTTCCCTTTCTTCATACTTTGTTAAAGTTTATGTTTAATGTTGTACCAAAGTTTGACTTTTCAAAATTTGCTGATCAGTCCCTTGAGTGAGAAAGAAAACGAAATGTGTCCCCTCCGACGGAAAGGTTAGCTATACACATTGATATGCCATTAAGCTCATTGTGACACACTGCAAAATGCAAGCAGCTGCCCATCATACTATACAGGCTAGTACTCCAGTGTAATGTTACTCTTAATGTGTATTAAATCATGGCCCAGGGTTGAAATACTGTGAGCATTTTCAGAATTTAATACAATAAGCTGTCAGTCAGGTTGACTTGCAACCACACTGTGATTGTAATGCTGATTAAAAACTTGACACCTTGGTTACTTTTCATTTTATGGCACTGCATGTGTTAGGCACAGACTGGTGTACAACAAAGTTATCAACAAAGGGAGTGATGGAACAACACAGTAGCACAGTGGTTAACCCTGCTACTTCACAGCTCCAGGGACCTGGGTTCGATTCTGGCCTTGGGTAACTGTGTGCAGTTCGCATGTTACCCCTGTGTCTGTGTGGGTTTCCTCCATAAGGCATAGGAACAAAATTAGGCCCATCAAGTGAAGGCCAGGTGGATTGGCTATGCTATATTGCCCCTTAGTGTCCCATGATGTGTAAATTAGTTTATTTCTATCTTCTTCATTAGTGTCACAAGTGGGCTTACATTAACACTGCAATGAAATTACTGTGAAAACCCCCCTAATCGCCACACTCCGGCACTTGGGTACATTGAGGGAGAAATTAGCACGGTCAATGCACTAACCAGCACATTTTTCAGACTGTGGGGGGAAACTGGAGCACCCAGAGGAAACCCACGCAGACACGGGGAGAACGTGCAGACTGCACACAGACAGTGACCCAAGCCGGGAATCAAACCGGGTCCGTGGCGCTATGAGGCAGGATTAGCCATGGTAAAGGTGTGGGGTTATGGGGATAGGACAGGGTGGAAGGCCTGGGTAAGATATTCTGACAGAGAGTCAGAGTAGACTCGACAGAAAGAGATCTTCCTCCCATCAAATTGTGTTGTTTTCAAATCCAGATCCCAGAAAGGGCAATGTCTAGTGAATGGAAGTTTGGAATAGGAATTGGTCATATCACCACGAGCCTGTTCCACCAATCAATGAAATTATGACTGGTCTGTGACCTAACTCAATATACCCATCTTTGCCCCATATCCCTTAATATCTTTGGTTCGCTATACACATCAATTCCAGTTTTAACACTGATAGGATCCGCAAGGATCTAGCATCCACTGCCACTTGGGGAAAAGAATTCCAATCTTTTAAAAAATCTATGTGTGAATAAGTGTTTCCTAACTTCCCTTCTAAAAGGCTTGGCTTTCGCTGTTTCTGTCTGGAGAGTTAAGATATTAAGTTGTCAAAAGGGCATAAAGACTATACAGAGGGATTTAGATAAGTGAAGCGAGTGAGCAAAAAATTGGCAGATGGAGTGCAATGTGGGAAGATGTGAACTTGTCCATTTACCAGGAAGACTTGAAAAGCAGCATGTTATATGAATGGAGAGAGAGAATGCAGAACTCTACATTACAGACGGATCTGGGTATCCTGGTACATGGATCACAAGAAGTTGGTATGCAGGAACAGCAAGTGACGAGGACAGCAAGCGGAATGTATTGTTCATTGCAAAGACAATGAAGCATAAGAGTAAAGAAGTTTGACTGTACAGGGCTTTGGTGAGGCCACATCGAGAGTATTATGAACAATGTTATTCTCCTTACTGAAGTAAGAATATAATTGCATTAGATGTAGTTCAGTGAGGGTTCACTAGACTGATTCCTGGGGTGAAGGGATTATTTTACAAGGAAAGGTTGAGCAGCTTGAGTTTATGGGCAGGATTTTCCGGTCAAGCTCACTCCAAAATCGGAAAATCCCGCTCGAGGTCAATGGACCTTTCCATGGTCCGCCCCTCACCCGATCCAATTCCCCTGGTGGGCGGAATGAGAAAGTTCATCCCAATATCCATTGGAGTTTAGAAGAATGAGAGGTGATCTTCCCAGAAATAGAATCTTATAATCCCTACAGTGCAAAAAGAGGCCATTCAGCCTATCAAGTCTGCACCGACAACAATCCCACCCAGGCTCTATCCCTGAAACTCCACATATTTACCCGACTAATCTTTCTAACATACACATCCTGGAACACTAAGGGGCAATTTAGCATGGCCAATCAACCTAACCTGTACATCTTTGGACTGGGAGAGGAAACTGGAGCATCTGAAGGAAACCCACGCAGACACAGGAAGAATGTGCAAACTCCACATAGGCAATGACCCGAGCTGGGAATCAAACCCAGGTCTCTGGAGCTATGAGGCAGCAGTGCTAACCACTGTGCCACTGTACTGCTCGAGTATTTCTGTTTGAAACATATATGATTGTGAGTAGACTTGACAAGTTCGATGCAGAGACGATGTTTCACCTTGTGAGAGAGGTTGGAACTAGGGAACGCATTTTAAAAATAAGGGCTTTCTCATTAAAGATTGAGTAAGGAGATTTTTCTTTCTCAGAGGGCTGTTAATATGAGAAACTCTCTTACAGAAAGCTGTGGAGGCTGGGTCATTGAGCATAACTGAGAGCAAGTTAAACAGATGGTTGAACTACAAGTGAGTCAAGGGTTATCAGAGACAGATAGGAAAGTAAAGCTGAAGCTGCAACCAGATAAGCCATGAACCTATCGAAAGCTGGAGTAGACTTGAGGGGCCGAGTGGTCTACTCCTGCTCCCATTTCTTGCAAGCTTATAAACCTAAGTCTTGAAGTCACCAACCAGTGGAAATAATTCCTCTCTGTCTACCCTATCTGTTCTGCTGATACCTTGAAAATTTCAATGAAATCATCCTTTAATCTAAATTCCAGGAAAGATAACCTGAGTCTGTGGAATCGCTCACAGTAATTTAACCCGTGGAGTTTGAAGATAATTCTGGTAAATCAACACTGCACTCGCTCCAAGATCAATTTATTTTGTGTCCAGGAGTGAGCATTATATCATCCAGCTCCCTACAACTATTTGTTTTAACTTTTTGCCTGGCTAACATCCATGTCCTGACCAGTATTTCATTCTTACATTCTTTTTTAGTCTCAGCTGATGTTACAGTTAGAATCATGGAGTTGCTAGTGCAAATGGAGGCCATTCAGCCCATTGAGCCTGCATTGACAACAATCCCATCCAGGCCCTATGCCCATAACCCCACGTATTTATTCTATTAATCCCACTGACACTCAGGGGTGATTTAGGGTGGCATGGTGGCACAGCGCTTAGCACTGAGGCCTCATAGTGCCAGGGACTTGGGTTCAATTCCAGTCTCAGGTCATAGTCGTAGAACCATAGATGTTTACAGCATGGAAACAGACTCTTCAGCCCAACTTGTCCATGCTGACCCTTTTTTTAAAACCCCTAAGCTAGTCCTAATTGCCCGCATTTAGTCCATATCGCCCCATACCCATTGTACCCATATAACTATCTAAATGCTTTTTATAAGACAAAATTGTACCCGCCTCTACTATTACTTCTGGCAGCTTGTTCCAGGCACTCACCGCTCCCCCCACCCCCGTGTGAAAAAAATTGCTCCTCTGGCCCCCACTGTACCTTTTCTCTCTCACCTTAAACCTATGCCTCTAGGTTTAGACTTCCCTAACTTTGTGAAAAGCTATTTACTATCTAGATGATCTATGCACCTCATTAATTTATAGACCTCTATAGGATCGCCCGTCAGCCTTCTACGCTCCAGAGGAAAATAGTCCCAGTCTATCCAGCCTCTGGGTCATTGCAGGTCACTGTCTGTGCTGAGTTTGTGCATTCTCCTTGTGTCTGTGTGGGTTTCCTCCGGGTGCTCCAGTTTCCTCCCACAGTCCAATGATGTGCAGGTTAGGTTGATTGACCATACGAAATCGATCCTTAGTTTCAGGGGGATTAGCAGGGTAAATAAGTGTGATAATTGAGATAGGGTGGGATTACTGTCAGCGCAGGCTTGATGGGCCAAATGGCCTCCTTCTGTACTGTAGGCATTCTATGATTTGGAATGGCCAGTCAACCTGGACTGTGGGAGGAAACCGAAGCACCTGGAGGAAACCCAAGCAGACACGGGGAGAATGTGCAAACTCCACACAGACAATCCACTGAGGCCGGAATTGAACCTGTTCCCTGGCACTGTGAGGCAGCAGTGCTAACAACTATGCCACCATGCAACCCACAAAGAGGAACCAGGGTTTCACACACCCTCTTGTTCACCGATTTTCTATTGCACAATCTTCGATAAGCACTAATTTGAAGAATTAACATATGGCACTCAGTATCTGTATTATCTTTCAGGTCGCCTGTTATGGCTGGAGGCTTGTTTGCTGTTGATCAGCGATGGTTCTGGGAACTGGGTGGCTATGATCCAGGATTGGAAATCTGGGGAGGAGAACAGTATGAAATATCCTTCAAGGTAAGCCAGCCAGGAGATTTCTGTCATGTAGTGCATTTGAAAGGTGTTTTATTCATCCATTTCCTTCAAAGAAAAATGATTATTCTTTCCCATCACATTCTCTTCTGTTCTGCCAAAGATCATCACTTTCAAGGTTTAATTCAACGTTGCAGGCTCCAACTAATTTTCTTCTGAAGAACATTAGGAACAGGATTTGGCCGTTCAGTCCCTCGAGCCTGTTTCACCATTTAATTGGACCATGTTTGGCCAAATCACAACACTACCCACCTTTGCTCCATATCTCTTGCTACCCGTACCCAATGATAGCAATCAAACTGTGTGGGCGGCAAGGTGGCACAGTAGTTAGCACTGCTGCCTCACAGTGCCAGGGACTCAGGTTCGATCCGCGGCTTCTGTGCAAAGTTTGCATGTTCTCCCCGTGCCTGCATGGGTTTCCTCCGGGTGCTCCGGTTTCCTCCAACACGCCAAAGATGTACGGGTTAGGTGGATTGGCCGTGCTGAAATTGCCCCTTTGTGTCAGGGGGACCAGGTAGGGGGTTGTGGGGATAGGGCCTGGGTGGGATTGTGGTTGATGCAGACTCAATGGGCTGAATGCCCTCCTTCTGCACTGTCGGATTCTATAATCCTATGAACTCAGCCTTGAAGAACCCTTTAGCAGGAGGGTTACAAGGATTGTAGGGGGAAGCAGTGCGTAGTGGTATTGTCATTGGACTAGTAATCCACAGACCCAGGGTAATGATCTAGGGATCTGGATTCGAATGTCACCACTGCAGATGTTGAAATTTGAATTCAGTAAAAACCTGGGACTGAAAGCCAAATGATGACTTTTTGATTTGATTTGTTATTGTCACATGTATTAACATACAGTGAAAAGTATTATTTCTTGCGCGCTATACCGACAAAGCACACCGTTCATAGAGAAGGAAAACGAGAGAGTGCAGAATGTAGTGTTACAGTCATATCTAAGGTGTGGAGAAAGATCAACTTAATGCATAGTAGGTCCATTCAAAAGTCTGACAGCATCAGCGAAGAAGCTGTTCTTGAGTCACATCACCTCAGACTTTTGTATCTTTTTCCTATGAAGCCATTGTCAATTGTCACAAAAACCCATCTGATTCCTTCAGGGAATAAAATCTGCTGTCCTTACCTGGTTTGGACCACATGTGACTCCAGACCAACAGCAATGTGGGTGACTTTTAAATGGCCTCTGAAATGGCCCAAGCAAGTCATTCAGTTCGTGGACGATTAGAGGTGGGCAACAAACACAGGCTCAGCCAGCGATGCCCACATTCCATGGAGGAATTTTAAAAAAGGGCTGGAAGGAGATTTCAGAAGGATTTGAACACAAGGTGACAAGTTTTAAACTCAAGGCATTGTTGGACTAGAAGGCAACATAGGTCAGCCAGCACAGGGGTGTTGGGCGATTGGGACTAGTTGGAAGTTCAAACATGGGTCGCAGATTAAGTGAGGTTGACAGAGGGTAGAAGATGGGAAATTGGACAAGAATAGCTGAGCCTGGAGATAATAAAACTCTCTGCATATTTTTATTATACAAGCTGTATCAGCTTTGTACCTGGCAGGAGTGACTTACATACCAGCTGAACCAGTTGCTCACAATATGCTTGGAATCAGACTGTGTTTCAAATAGTTACAACCAGTGAGAATTTAAAGGATTTGCGAGCACAGCGCTAGGATTTATATTCAAGCTCAGTGTGTACAAACATAATTCACACACACAACAGACACTGGCAAAAGGCATTTTTTGGAAATGGTATCATATTGTTCCCACCACCCTGCTCTTTCCCCCCAGTACCCCTGCAAATCTGCCTCCCTCCAAGTAGATATCCAATTCTCTTTTGCAATTTATTCTTAAAATCAGCTCCTGACATCCTTTCAGGCAGAATGTTCCCGATTCTAACAATACTCTGCATAAAATCTTCTACATGTCGCCTCTGCTCCCTTTGTCATTCACCTTGAAACAAAATGTAAATTTATTAATGTGGCTGTTCTGTTTGCAGAAGCAACACAAACACTTCACATATAATGCTAAATAAAAGAAATAAATATCCCCTATTCCCCTTTTTTTCTGTTCATTCATGGGCATCGCTGGCTAGCCAGCATTTATTGCCCATCCCTAGTTGCCCTTGGAGGATAGTTGAGAATTGTTACAGGTAAAATAATACCTCTGCGATTGTTAGTGAGTCAAAATACAGTGGCTTCTATTTCAAAGCCCCGACTTTTATTCCAGAGTTTTTGGGGAACTGGTTCCTAACAATGGACTGCCAGACTTCTCCTAGAATACAAATACAAGCGGATATTTATACATCATGAGTCTTAATAACAAACATGACACAAACTTCCAATTCCGGTCAAAATCTTTGATCTTCCTTCTTCAATTACAATGCCTATGACTGTTTCGGCATCTCTGCCTTTGAAGTTACTTGTGTGATTGCGGCTTCCCAACAGCAGCTATTTAACGATGTACAAGTAACATAAACAGGCAAGGTTTGCAATGTCAGCCATTTGTCTCTATATTCACATCTGACCATTTGTCTTTATAAGAGTTAAAGAATGAAAGACATGAACAAGTAATTTAGAACAAAGAACAAAATCAGCCCGGGAAACAGGCCCTTCGGCCCAACGAGCCCGCGCCACCATCTCAACACCACCAGTCTACCTCTCTACCCATGACCCCTATCTAGTGTTTTATGGCCATCCAGATTGAGGGAAACTGATTTAGGGACAATTTATTCCTGCCAATCAGCCTAACAGCACATCTTTGGGGTGTGGGAGGAAACCGGAGCACCCAGAGAAAACCCACTCAAGCACGGGGAGAATGCGCAAACTCCCACAGACACCGGCCCAAATCCATGTGTCTGCACAGCAATCAGCGATAGTCACTGAGCTGTCGTCTTGCCCAGTATCTTGTCCAGTTTAGGCACACACTAACGACATGAAGCACGAGGCCAATCTCGAACAACCAAGAGCAGCCCCAGTACGACCCATCGCGTGTATGCCCCTCGTTGGACTCGTTTACATTGCTGCCAGGAACAATATAAGCCTGGGAAGATCAGCCATGATGAAGGGTTATGTTTCTGACAAATTCTAGGTACAAAATTCATTAACCCTTTCCCTTCTTCAGAGTCAACCACAATGCTGTGGCTCTGGAATCACATGTAGGCCAGACCAGGTAAGGACGGCAGATTTCCTTCACTAACCAGGTGGGGTTTTCCCGACAATCAACAATGATTTCATCAATAGATTTTTAATTCCAGATTTTTTTTATTGAATTCAAATTCCACCATCTACTGTATCGGGATTTAACCCAGCTCCCCGGGACTTTAGGTAAATTTCTGGATTACTAATCTGGCGATAATACTACTTGACCAATGCCTCCCCATTTCCTTCATTCTCAAATCTGTTTTATTTCACTTCAATTAATCTATTTTCTTTGGCCTTTATATTAGCTTTGGGCCAGATGGTGGCACTTTAACCTCTGAGTCAGAAAACTCTGGATTCAAGTTCTACTTGAAAGTCTTGGACATCTAATGCAGGCTGACACTGAGGTGCAGTATCCAGGAAATGCAACCCTTCAGATAAGAGGATAGATTGAAGCACCTTTTACCTTTTCAACTAGATCCAACTGCACTATTCATGAAAGAGCAGTGGACTTCTCCCTAGTGCCCTGACAGACATTCATCCCTCAACAAATGTTGCTAAAATGTGTGATTTATACGGCTAGTCCAGTTCAGTTTCTGGTCAGTGGTAGCCTCCAGAATGTTGATAGGATGATAGGACATTCTCAGGTCATGAAAGATACTATGGGTGGGATTCTACAGGCTCGCTCATTCGAAAACCGTAAAATCATGCCCGGGGTCAACGGACCTTTCCATGGTCCACCCCTGCCCGCTCCGATTCCCACGGCGAGCAGGACGGCAAAATTCCGGCCTATACATAAATTTGCTTGCTTTCTTAATCTGCATATTAAAACCCTCTTTTATCATCTAACTTTAACTCTAGTTTTTAAAAATTATCACTTTTTGGTTGGGAATAAGTGTCCTCCCTTGACTGCTGTGGTGAGCTCAGTGGTGAGGGTGTTTAATGGGCAGAAGTGTGGTGCACTAGGACCCTGATACCTTCCCATTTTCACCCCGTGAAGTCTGTGGTGGGAAGACCCATGGACTGACATCCTGCTTCACAACCAAGTGATTCCCATAAGTGGGCAACTAATGTCCAGTTCCGGGACCTCGTTCTGCTGCTGCTGCTATTCACCCAGTGGCAGGCAGATGGGGCTGTTGCCACTCAGGAGCACAGAAGTACCAGCAAACCCCATGCAGGGTTGCTTGAAGGCTTTCAAGGGGGGGCGGGGGCGGGCGGCTGCTGAGAGCCACCTTCCTTACCCTTTCTGCTGACCACCCACATCCCCATCCACCAGGCGACTCCCACCTCCCACTACTGCCATCATTCACCTGTGGCCTGGGTTCATGATAATCCCAAGACTCAGTTGGGTGCTGTACCAGCAGCAGCCACAACCTTCATGGCAGCGCTGCCATTTAGCAGAACTGCCAGAGGCTAAATGGCCAATATCTCTTGGCAACAAGACCTTGTTCTCTTGTCCTAGACCCTCCTCCGCTTGCCTAGATGAGTTCAGCTCGTGAAGCTCAGCACCACAGGGCGGCTCGGTGGCACAGTGGTCAGCACTGCTGCCTCACAGCGCCAGGGACTCAGGTTCAATTCCCGGCTTGGGTCACTGTCTGTGCGGAGTCTGCACATTCTCCCCGTATCTGCGTGGGTTTCCTCTGGGTGCTCCGGTTTCCTCCCACAGTCCAAAAATGTGCAGGCTTGGCCATGCTAAATTGCCCCTTAGTGTCGGGGGAACTAGCAGGATGGGGTTACGAGCGTGGGTGCAATTGTAGTCTGTGCAGGCTCGATAGGCCGAATGGCCTCTTTCTGCACTCCAGGGATTGGGTGTGTGAAACCATCCAGTACAATTTAGGCCATTTGGTTGGCATTCCATCCACAAACATTCACTCCCTCCACCACCAACACACAATGGCAGCCGTGTGTACCATCTACAAGATGGACTGCAGCAACTTATCATGTTCCTTTCATTCCAAACTTGTGACCTCTAACACCCAGAAGGACAAATTCAGCAGGTGCATAGGAACACCACGACCTGCACATTTCCATCCAGGTAACACACTGTCCTGCCTTAGACACATCAAACTATCACCAGACTGCTTGCTGGGATGGCAGGATTATCACTTGAGGAGGGATTGAGCTGACTGGGCCTGTATTCACTGGAATTTAGAAGAATAAAGGGGGATCTCATTGGAACGTATGAAATTCTGGCAGGCCTGGACAGACTGGATGTCGGGATGTTGTTTACTCTGGCTGGGCAGGGGTGTCTAGAACAAGGGGTCACAAGCTCAGGATGCGAGGTCAGCCGTTTGGGACCGAGATGAGGACAAATTTCTTCATGCAAAGGATGGTGAGCCTGTGGAATTCTCAACCACAGAAAGCTCTAAAGGCCAAATCAGTGGAACTGAGCAGCGACAGATCAGCCATGATCTTATTGAATGGCGGGGCAGGCTCCAAGGGCTGGATGGCCTACTCCTGCTCCTATTTCTTATGTTCTTATGTTCTTATATCTAAGAAGAAAATAGGTAGGTTTATTGACTCTAAGGTTGTCAAGGGGTATGGGGAGAGTGTGGGCTGTATGGTGTTAAAATAGACGATTAGCCATTATCATATTGAAGGTGGAGCTGGCTCGAAGGGCTGAATGGCCTACTCCTGTCCCTATTTTCTACATCTCCATTCCTTCACTGTTGCTGGGTCAAAATCCTGGAACTCCCTCCCAAACAGCACTGTGGGTGTACCAACACCACATGGACTGCAGCGGTTCAAGCATCATAGAATCCTACAGTGCAGAAGGAGGCCATTCGGCCCATCGAGTCTGCACTGACCCTAATCCCACAACCCTATCATCCACTCCAGCTAGTTCCCCTGCCACTAAAGGGTCAATTTAGCATGGCCAATCCTCCTAACCCGCACATCTTTGGACTGTGGGAGGAAGCCAAAGCACCCGGAGGAAACCCCCACGCAGACACGGGGAGAATGTGTAAATTCCACACAGACAGTGACCGAAGCCGGGAATTAAACTGGGGTCCCTGGCGCTGTGGGGCAGCAGTGCTAACCACTGTGCCACAGTGCATCCCATGGCAGCTCACCACCACCTTCTCAAGGGTAATTGGGAATGGCAACAAATGTCACCCATGTCCGCGACGCTCACACCCTGAGAACTAATAAGAAACAATTTAAGCCTGCAGGTCACGAAGATGCGGCTGATAAAGTTCCCCGAACCTCAGCAGCAGGAGGACAATTCGTCAAGTCTGTTCTGTTTTAATTCAGAGTCTCCCTCCACAACCCCTACTTGTTAATGCAGAGAACCGATGCACAGCTCTGCACAAACTGCTTTGTTTCCGAGCGAAGAGGTGGGAGCCTGGTGAATGTGGCATACATCAGGTGTAGTCAAATAACTATTTATTGTGCCTGTCAAAATCCCGCCATCATCCGAGACTTCATTACCCTATTTTCCTGTAATCTGTCATTTTCGGGGCTGTAATTGAAATGCAGGCCTCACCTTCTTGTCTCCTGTCTGGGGGAAACCATGGTAACCGCACACAGAGTTCAGATGCTAAATTGACTTAGTGTATTTTGCTCAGGGAACGGATTCATCGGGAGACTCTCATGTCACCCGGGTTTCCATCTTAGTCATCTTCTGTTGCTTGTCTCATTAAAGACACTGACCTCAGGGCTCTGGCGTGCTTATTAATATAAAGGGAGGTAATAGGTAAGCAGTTCTTTCAACTCTGAAACTAGTTTTAGCCCATTACTGACAGGATTTGCGACAGAGGATGAAGGTCACCGTGACATTCACAGTGACTGTAATTGCAGTTGATGGGAAGCTGGCCGAGACGGAAGGCAGAAAGTTTGGCTGTAAGAATCATTTTGAGAACTTGTGCAAGACACAACCTCCAGGGAGACAATCAGGATACATCACCCATGTCATTGGGATCGTATACGGAGTAACAATGACTAATTTACTTCTCGTCATGTTCAGGGTATGGTTTGTTTTTCAATAACACTCTCCTGAAGACATACAAATGGAAAATTTGAAGCTTATTTATTCAAGTAGGCTTACGTTAACACTGCAGTGAAGTTGCTGTGAAAATCCCCGAGTCGCCACGCTCCAGCACCTGCTCGGGTACGCTGAGGGAGAACTTAGCACGGCCAAGGCACCCTAACCAGCCCGTCTTTCACACTGTGGGAGAAACTGGAGCACCCGGAGGAAACCCACTCAGTCACAGGCAGCACGGTGGCACAGTGGTTAGCACTGCTGGCTCACAGCACCAGGGACCCAGGTTCAATTCTGGCCGCAGGTTATTGTCTGTGTGGAGTTTGCACATTCTCCCCGTGCCTGCAAAGGTTTCCTCCCAGTGGTCTGATTTCCTCTGACACTCCAAAGATGTGCGGGTTAGGTTGATTGGCCGTGCTAAATTAACCCGAGTGTCAGGGGGATTAGCAGGGTAAATATGTGGAGTTACAGGAATAGGGGCTTGGTGGGATTGTGGTCAGTGCAGACTTGATGGGCCAAATGCAGGGATTCTATGATTCCATAAAGTAGGCTTACATTCATACTGCAATGAAATTACTGTGAAAATTCCCTAGTCGCCACGCTGTGGCACCTGTTAGGGCACACTGAGGAAGAATTTAACATGGCCAATGCACCAAACCAGCATGTTTTTCAGACTGGGAGGAAACCCACACAGACACAGGCAGCACAGTTAGCGCTGCTGCCTCACAGCACCAGGGATCCAGGTTCAATTCCAGCCTCGAGTCACTGTTTATTTGGAGTTTGCATGTTCTCCCCGTGTCTGCATGCGTTTCCTCCTAGTGTTCCGGTTTCCTCCAATGACCCAAAGACCTGCTGGTTAGGTGGATTGGCCATGCTAAATTGCCCCCTTAGTGTCAGGGAGATTAGCAGGGTAAATACTTCGGTTTATGGGGATAGGGGCTGGGTGGGATTGTTATCAGTGCAGGCGCAATGGGCTGAATGGCCTCTTTCTGCACTGTAGTGATTCTATGAGACAGGGAGAACATGCAGACTCCGCACAGACAGTGACCCAAGCTGGGAATCAAATCCGGGTCCCTGGTGCTGTGAGGCAGCAGTGCTAACTCACTGTGCCCCTGTGAATACAATGGAATGAAGCACAGGCTTCTGTCACTGAGTTTCTGAACCCAGAAGCAAATTGCCTGCTGTCCTATCATTGCAACTCACCTCAGTCCAGGGGGTAGTACTGTGAAGTTGGGGCTACTGTTGGAGTGTAGGGAAGAAGTGGGGGGGCAGTTTGGAACAAGCAGTCAGAAGGAAGAGGAAAGGTAAAATTCTAAAAGTAAGTGCTTCTGTTAAGTTTGCATCCCTGCAGTCATAGAATCAAAGAACACTACAGTGCAGAAGGAGGCCATTCGGCCCATCGTCTCTGCACCAACTTTCCAAAAGAGTATCTAACCCAGGTCCCCCTCCACGTCCTATCCCTGTAACCCCACGCATTTACCATGCACAATAATCCATCTAACCTATACATCTTGGGACACCATGGGGCAATTTGGCACGGCAAATCCACCTAATGGACGCATCTTTGGTCTGTGGGAGGAAACCGGAGCGTGCGGAGGAAACCCGTGCAGACACAGGGAGGACATGCAAACTCCACATAGACCCAAGAATTGCAGTCAGGTCCCTGGCGCTGTGAAGCAGTAGTGCTAACTACAGCGCCGCCATGCCACCCCTCAACTTTAAATACTTCACGGAAATACATGAATGCCTTTTTATTCATATTACCGCACCCCCCCCCCACCACCCGCTAACCACTGTCCAACGCCGGCATCTCCACATCATGACTGCCATTCTGCCCCGGTCATCCCATGAGATATCAGCAGATGAATGCTAGCATTGAGTCAACGGGCTGGATTTCCTCCTTCTGTGTCATTATGACTCTATGTTGCCACTTGCTAAGCTCAGCGCAATCAACATTGTCAACATCTGAAAATTCATTTAAGATTTATTGATTTTCCATATTGCCGTAACGCACATAACTCGATGGTACAGAACAGGGAAGGAAGGATAATTTTTTTTACGACTGGATCAATTGAAGATAATAGTGAAAAATTTATCGGTTGTTAATAAAACTGCAAGCATTAAATGTGCGGCATATCTGACCTGTGGCTGTCACTCACCTATGGAGGCAATTATCACATCCCACGTGAACTGTACTGATCTACATTGTCATTTCCCTGAACGTAGTTCAGTATGATTTAGCACCATCGTGAAAGATTGAGCTGCATTGATAAGAAACATACTGATTAGTTGAAGGGGCATTTTCCAGCAATTTTATTACCATTACATTACCATACATTCACATATATCTGCCATTTTCCATTAGGTGTGTACACGAGCAGTGCTAGCAATGGCAACTTGTGGGAATAGTTGGAATAAAGCATTGATTAAAATCCATTGGCTTTTTTTTATGCCTATATTCGTATCGTCATTCGCACGTTTACCTATCACCTGTTGCACTCACTTACCTACACCAGACCACAATTATTAAAATTCTCACCCTTCTTTCCAAATCCCTCTGTGGCTTCAACCATACCTATCTCTGCATTAACCTCCAGCCCTGCCATCCCACAAGACTACTCTAATTCTAACCTCTTGACCAGGTCCCCCATTCTAATTGTAAAGTTTATTTATTAATCACAAGTAGGCTAACATTAACACTACAATGAAGTTACTGTGAAAACCCCCTAGTTGCCACACTCCAGCGCCTGTTTGGGTACACTGAGAGAGAATTTAGCCTGGCCAATCCACCTGACCAGCACATTTTTCAGATTGTGGGAGGAAACCCACACAGGCACAGGGAAACACGCAGATCTGCACAAACAGAGGCCCAAGCTGGGATTCGAACCTGGGTCCCTAGTACTGTGAGGCAGCAACACTAACCACTGTACCACCATGCCACTCCTTGCTGCATCTTTGACAGCTATCTCTTTAGCTGGCTGGGCCCTAAGCTCTGCAATTCCCTCCCTAAACTTCTTCACTCCATCTCTTGCCTCCTGACCTCCAAGATGCGTCTTAAAGGCAGCCTCTTTGACCAAGCTTTTGTCATTATTCGTCTCTATTGAAGTCAATGCTCGTGACAGCCAAAGGCTGAAACAGATTAACCAGCAATTTTAATTAAAAGACCAATAGTTTATAAATTCAGGTGAAAATTCACCAGGAACCAATAGAATAATCAATGATTCACCCAGACAGAACCAATGATTGCTTGGACCGTTCCATTTCATAGAGCAATCGTTTCAAATACTTTGTTTCCTTAACATAGCTGTACGCCCGCTCCAGATCATACAAAGGGTCAACATCTCTCTTATCCCGGACACCTACTTCCATCGGGAAAAAGGTACACAAGTCCGAGTTCACGTACCAACTGACTCAAGAAGAAAGAGATAAACACAAGGTACCGCAGATGCTGGAATCTGAAACGAAAACAGAAAAATGCTGGAAAATCTCAGCAGGTCTGACAGCATCTGTGGAGAGGGAATGGAGCCAACCTTTCGAGTCAACACCTTCTCAGCCTTCTGCGTGCTCATTCACATTCCCTTTGTCCAATCCAATCACCCCTCCCTACCCTTATAGCGTAAATCTCTGCTGACTGTCTTTCCTCTCAGCTCTGACGAATGGTCATCTAGACTCGAAATGCTGGCTCCACGCTCACTCCACAGATGCTGTCAGACCTGCTGAGGTTTTCTGGCATTTTCTGTTTTTGACTCAAGAACAGCTTCTTCCCTGCTGCCATCAGACTTTTGAATGGACCTACCTCACATTAAGTTGATCTTTCTCTACACCCTAGCCAAGACTGTAATACTACATTCTGCACCCTCTCCCTTCCTTCTTCCCACATACTCTATGAACGGTATGTTTTATCTGTATAGTGTGCAAGAAACAATACTTTTCACTGTATACCAATAGATGTGACAATAATAAAACAAATCAATATCAAGTTAAATCAAATCAAACAACTCTGGACAGTGTCCTAAAAGACAAATGCTTTAGTCTGTTAGACTTTTAAGGAGGTGAATGACTTTTAAGAGGCTTCTTGACAAATACATGAATAGAATGGGAATAGAGGGATATGGTCCCTGGAAGGATAGGGGGTTTTAGTTCAGTTGGGCAGCATGGTCGGTGCAGGCTTGGAGGGCTGAAGGGCCTGTTCCTGTGCTATAATTTTCTTTGTTCTTTCTTCTTTGTTCTTCGGTATTCTCAAAGAATCATTCAGATAGAGGCCCCATCCTTTCTCCATTCCTTCATCATCCCCTGCCACTGCTGCTGCTTCTCTCCCCCACCTGCCACCCTGGCCTTGTCCCCGTCCCATCCTTTCCCAGAACCTGAGGCTGGCTGTGGGCCCAGCTCAGGCACCAGAGCTATTGGCCTTGGGTGAGCTTTACTGAGTGAGGCCTGCTGCTGCTTGTTGCTGTTCTGCTCTCCCTCTCCCGGGTCTGGGCTACACGTCAGGTTGTCAATGGATACTTCCGATGCTGGAGCCACTGACCAAGCCCGGATTGCATTCAGCCACCACTGAAATCATCTCCAGCATCACCACAGCAGTTCACCAGTCCTATTATGTCCTGACATAGAATCACAGAACCATAGGATCCCTACAGTGCAGAAGGAGGCCATTCAGCCCATCAAGTCTGCACTGATTCTCCGGCTGTGTGTCTTATTTAGGCCCTTTCCCTCATCCTATCCCAGAAACCCCATAGCTTAACTAAGGCAACTAAGGCACAATTTAGCCTGAGCCAATCCATCTAATCTACACGTTTTTGGACACTAAGGGACATTTAGAATGGCCAATTCACCTAACCCACACATCTTTGGGCTGTGAGGGGAAACCGGAGTGCCTGGAGGAAGCCCACGCAGGCATGGGGAGAATGTGCAAACTCCACACAGACAGTCACCCAGGGCTGGAATTGAACCCGGGTGCCTAGTGCTATGAAACAGCACTGCTAACCACTGTGTCACCATGCTGCCCTCATTGAACCCTGACAGTGCAGAAGGAGGCCGTTTGGTCCATCAAGCCTATACTGACAACAATCCCACCCAGGCCCTATCCCCATAACTCCACGTAATTACCCTAGCTGGAACACAGCTTGGAGCCAGAAATGCTCCAATAATGCTCCAGTGCAGCATCTCAAGTAATAGGGCCCAGACAGCTGAAGGTAAGGGCTGCCAAGAGTGGACTTTTTAAAAAATTATTTCACAGGATGTGTCTATTGCTGGCTATACCAGGACAGTTTATTGCCCCCAACCCCCCGCCAATTGTCTTTGAGAAGCTGCCTTCTTGAATCATTGATGGGGGTGACACGGTGGCACAGTGGTTGGCGCTGCTGTGTCACAGTGCCAGGGACCTGGGTTCGATTCTCGGCTTGGGTCACTGTATGTGTGGAGTTCACCTGATGAAGAAGCAGCACTTCCAAAGCTAGTGGCTTTTGCTACCAAATAAACCTATTGGACTTTAACTTGGTGTTGTGAGACTTCTTACTGTGTGTGGAGTTTGCACATTCTCCCTGTGTCTGCATGGGTTTCCTCCAGGTGCTCCAGTTGCCTCTCACAGTCCAAATATGTGTGGTTTAGGTTCATTGGCCATGCTAAATTGATCCTTGTGTCAGGGGATGAGCAGGGTGCATATGTGGGGTTACAGGAATAGGGCCTGGGTGGGATTATGGTTGGTGGAGACTCGATGGGCTCAATGGCCTCCTTCTGCACTGCAGGGATTCTATGATGATTCTATGTACATGTGGTATAGGTACACCCATATGTTGTTAGGGAGGGAGTTCCACGATTTTGACCCAGCAACAGTGAAGGCATGACAACATATTTCCAAATCAGGATGGCGTGTGGCTTGTTGGTCATTCTGTTCCCATGCATCTGCTGCCCTTATTCTTCTAGATGTAAGAGATAACCGGATTGGAAGCCGCTGTTAAAGGACTTTGGGAGTTGCTACAGTGCATCTCGTAGGTGGTGCACACTGCTGCCACCGTGCATCAGTGCTGGGAGTGAATGTTGAATGAAGGTGCTGAGCTTCTTGAGTGTTGTTGGAGCTGTACTCATCCAGGCAAATAGAGAGTATTCCGTCACACTCCTGACTTGTGCCTTGTAGATGATGGACAGGTCTTGGGGAGTCAGGTGGTGAGTTATCCGCCACAGAATTCCCAGCCTCTGACCTGCTCTGGGAGCCACTGTATTTAGATGGCTGGCCCAGTCCAGTTTCTGGCCAATGTTAACCCCTGGAATGGTGGTAGCAGGGAACTGAAGATGATTATGCCATTGAATGCCAACGGGATGGTAGGTTCTTTCTTGTGGAAGGTGGTCTTTGCCTTTCTGGCTGAATATCTGGGATGCAAACAGGTAGAGAGAGCAGAAATCTTGCCAAGTCTTTAGCTGAAGATAAGAGATTATTTCCACAGCTCTTTTAATGCCATGTTATTTAAAACATGAGCAACATGTCATTGGTTTCTCACGAATAGCGAACTGGATATATTTATTCACTGGAATGTAAATAGGAATGTTCCAGATGGGGAATGGAAATGAGCAGGAAATGGAGAGTGCCAAAACGTTGCAGTAAGACCAAAGGGCAGCACAGAGGCAGGGTGGTTAGCAGTACTGCCTCACAGCGCCCAGAGACCTGGGTTTGATTCCCGGCTTGGGTCACTGTCTGTGTGGAGTCTGCACGTTCTCCCCATGTCTGTGTGGGTTTCCTCCAGGTGCTCTGGTTTCTGTCCACAGTCTGAACAATGTGCTAGGTGGGTGCATTGTCCATGTTAAATTATCCCTCGGTGTACCTGAACAGGTGACGGCTAGGGGATACTCACTGCAGTCTCAATATAAACCTCCTAGTGATACTAAACAAACATACGTTTTGCTAGATATGGGAATGATGACAAGTCCAATTCAGATAATAAAAATGAGCCATTCAAGGCTTTATTCACTCAGAAAATGCAAATAGCAAAAGAGCTTGTATAATAAGGTGACATTTTGCAAAAGTTCTGGTGGGTGTACAGAGTAGAGGTGGCTTGATTATGTGTGATTTTAAATTGTTTTTAATTGCTCGTTCATTCTTGGCAGGTATTTATTCTGAATTCCACTCAGAAAGTGATGTTGGTACTTGTCAGGGAATTGCTGTTCCTTTTGACCGATTTATAAAACAGAAATCACCTTAAAATATAGTTCAGAGTGGAGTTGTTACCACGCAGAAAAATGGCTATTTGGCCCATTGACCAGCACTCCGGAGAACAAAACATTCAAGCGTACTTCCCTCAAGCACCCCATTCAATCTCCCTTTGAGGTTTTTGATCATCTCCGCTTACACCTCACTCATGAGAAATGGCTTCCAGCTCGTTACCACTCACCATGTTGAAAACATTTTCCTCACGTCCCCCCTCAATGCTTCCTGTCAAAACAGAACCTACGTTTGTGTTCCCAGTTGTTGCAGCATCACCGAATGGTCTTTGTCTCTCTAATTTAAATTTGTCAAGAAATGTTGCACCGCTGTCAAAACTCTCCTCAATCTCCTTGCTCTAAGGTTACATATAGGCCAGAATTCATAAGGATATAGAAACATAGAAAGTTGAAGCAGGACTAGGCAATTCGGGTCTGCTCCACCACTCATCTTGATCATAGCTAATCATCGAATTTAATACCCTGATCCCTCATTCCCCCCCATATCCCTTGATCCCTCTATCCCCAAGCACTTTATCTAATTTCTTTTTGAAATCAGACAACGTTTTGGCCTCAACTACATTCTGTGGTAGTGAATTCCACACATTCACCAACCTCTGAGTGAAGAAACTTCTCCTCACCTCAGTTCCAAAAGATTTACCTCTTACTTTCAAACTATGACCACTAGTTCTGTACTCCCCCACCATTGGGAACATTTTTCTGAATCTACCCTGTCTAAACTTGTTAGAATTTTTAAAGTTTCAATGAGATCCCATCTCACTCTTCTGAACTTTAGTGAATATAATCCTAAACAAATTAGTCTCTCCTCATATGACAGACATGCCCTCCCAGGAATCAATCTGGTAAGCCTCCACTGTACTCCTTCTATAGCAAGGATATTCTTCCTCAGATAAGCATACCAAAACTGCATACAATACTCTAGGTGTGGCTTCACCAACACCCTATATAATTGCAGCAAAACATCCCTATATCTATACTCGAAGCCTCTCGCTCTGAAGGCCAACATATCATTTGCCTTCTTTACTGCCTGCTTACCCGCATGCTTACTTACGCATAAGGATTTCAAGACTCATTGAGTATCCACTTCTCCAAATTTACACCCATTCAAGTAATAATCTGTCTTCCTATTATTGCTACCAAAGTGGATAGCCTCTCATTTATCCATACTATACTGTATCTGCCACGGGAGGTTTCCTTCCCTAAATTACAATTGTGATTCATTTTGAGACTTTTACGACAATCCAACAGATTCATGCTCAGCATTATTGTTATGGGGAGGTGATGGCCTTGTGGTATTATTGCTTGGCTATTAAATTCAGAAAATCAGCTAATGTACTCATCCAGGCAAATGGAGAATATTCCATCACACTCCTGACTTGTGCCTTGTAGATGATGGACAGGTCTTGGGGAGTCAGGTGGTGAGTTCCGCCACAGAATTCCCAGCCTCTGACCTGCTCTGGGAGCCACTGTATTTAGATGGCTGACCCAGTTCAGTTTCTGGTCAATGGTAACCATTTGAACCATTTGAAGCCAGGCTTCAAATCCTGCCATGGTAAATGGTGGGTGGAATTTTTTTTAAGAATCTGGAATTAAGAATCTATTAATGACCACGAAACCATTGTCGGTTGTCTGGTTTACTAATGTCCTTCAGGGAAGGAAATCTGCCGACCTTAACTGGCCTGGTCTACATGTGACTTCAGGGCCACAGTAATGTGGTTGATTAGAACATAGAACGTAGAACAGTACGGCACAGTAAGAACATAAGAACATAATAAATAGGAGCAGGAGTAGGCCATCTAGCCCTTCGAGCCTGCCCCACCATTCAATAAGATCATGGCTGATCTGAAGTGGCTCAGTTCCACTTTCCCGCTTTCTCGCCATAACCCTTAATTCCCTTCCCTACCAAAAACCTATCTACCCGTGTCTTAAATATATTTAGCGAGGTCGCCTCCACCACTTCAACGGGCAGAGAATTCCAGAGATTCACCACCCTTTGAGTGAAGAAGTTCCTCCTCACCTCCATTCTAAACTGCCCTCCCCCCCCATCTTGAGGCTGTGCCCTCTAGTCCTGCTGTCCTTTCTGAGCAGGAAGAATCTCTCTACCTCTACCCTATCCATCCCCTTCATTATCTTATACGTCTCTATAAGATCCCCCCTCATCCTTCTAAACTCCAACGAGTACAGACCCAGTTTATTTAGTCTCTCTTCATAGTCCAACCCCCTCATCTCCGGTATCAGCTTAGTGAACCTCCTCTGCACTCCCTCCAAGGCCAATATATCCTTGCGCAAGTGCGGCGACCAAAACTGCACACAGTACTCCAGCTGCGACCTCACCAGTACCCTGTACAGTTGTAGCAAGACCTCCCTGCTTTTATATTCTATCCCCCTCACTATAAAGGCCAGCATTCCATTTGCCTTCTTGATCACCTGCTGCACCTGCAGACTGGGTTTTTGCGACTCATGCACAAGGACCCCCAGGTCCCTCTGCACCGTAGCATGCTGCAGCTTTTCGCCCTTTAAATAGTAATCCCTCCTGCTATTATTCCTGCCAAAGTGGATAACCTCACACTTGCTAACATTGTACTCCATCTGCCTCACACTTGCTAACATTGTACTCCATCTGCCTCACACTTGCTGACATTGTACTCCATCTGCCTCACACTTGCTAACATTGTACTCCATCTGCCTCACACTTGCGACATTGTACTCCATCTGCCTCACACTTGCTGACATTGTACTCCATCTGCCTCACACTTGCTAACATCGTACTCCATCTGCAGTATAGGCCCTTCGACCCTCGATGTTGTGTCAAGCTATGTCCGAACCCAAGATCAAGCTATTCCACTCCCTGTCATTCTGGTCAATGATAGGGAGTGGAATATGATTCTCAAGTGTCCTGTGAAATGTCCTAGCAAGCCACTCAGTTCAAGGGTGACTACAGAAGGACAATAAATGCTGGCCAACCAGCGATGCCCCATGTCCCTAAAATGAGTAAAAAAATATTTATTTTCTGTAGACAGGAATTAAAAAAAAATTCAAATCCTCAGACAACCATGTTGGCATTTGAAAATTTGATCCACTTGATTCCCAGCCTGCTCTAATTCAAGTCCAGTAATATAGTGATGTATCCCAGTTAGTTCTGTACTTCATTGTAATACAAACAAATGTTGTACTTCTAGCCTCTGCAATTCAATGGTAAGATTTTCAGGATGGCACGGTTGAGCAGTGGTTAGCATTGCTGCTTCACAGCGCCAGGGACCCGGGTTCAATTCTGGCCTCAGTTCACTGTCTGTGTGGCGTTTGTACATTTTCCCATGTCTGCGTGGGTTTCCTCCAGGTGTTCCGGTTTCCTCCCACATTCCAAAGATGTGCAGGTTTGGTTGAATGGCCTTTCTAAATTGTCAGGGGATTATTAAATGAGGATTACAGAAATAGGGCTTGGGTGGGATTATGGTTGGCACAGACTTAATGGGCCAAATGGCCTCCTTCTGTACTGTAGGGATTCTGTGATTCTACCACTCTTAACCGCTACCTCTTTCTTTTCTCCTCATCTCTGTAGGTTTGGATGTGCGGAGGTCACATGTACGATGCTCCTTGCTCCAGAGTGGGACACATCTACAGAAAGTACGTTCCTTATAAAGTTCCCTCCGGGACCAGTTTAGCAAGGGTGAGTACAGGACTCCTCCCTTTTACAGGGATCAGTGCAGTTAAGGTCAGTGAGGCAAACAGTGCTCCACGTACCTGCGCAACATTGGCCCCAATTTTAAAGCCACCCCTCCCCTGACCAACAGGTAGAAGAATATCAGGATTAGAGAACTCAATACCACTCTGACACCACTCCTACCCTTTTCAATTCTATAGCAGAGAGCTCAGGCCGGGGATGAGCTTCGGGCAAAAGGCAGGTGACGGCCTAATTAACATCAACCAAATTCACAACATGGGGGAGTTACCTGTCTGGGTGTTATCGTACACCAGTCGCTGAAGGCAAGCATGCATGTGAGCAGAGAGTAAAAAAGGCAAATGGTATGTTAGAGTCAAAGAACAAAGAACAACCCGGCACGGGAAACAGGCCCTTCGGCCCACACAGCCCGCGCCGCCATTTTAAAGCCTTTTCCTACACCTACCTTGCCCCGTGTGTATGCGAATGGTACCCCTACTGTAGCCAGATTCAGGGGAGAATAGTGTAGGGTCAATTTGGTAAAACCAATCAGCCTAAGAGCACATCTTTGGGGTGTGGGAGGAAACCGGAGCACCCGGAGGAAACCCACGCAACCACAGGGAGAATGCGCAAACTCCCACAGACACAGGCCCAAATCCATGTACCCGCACAGCTAGCAGTGATAGTCACTGAGCTGTTGTGGTGCCCGTCTGCTGGTCCAGATTTAAGCACACACATCGATACGAAGTACTAGGCCACTCTCGAAACATCCAAGAGCAGCCCACGCACGACCCACCGTGTACATGCCCCTCGTTTGACAACCTCATAGAGGTTTACAGCACAGAAGCAGGCCCTTCGGCCCAACTTCTCCATGCTGCCCTTTTTTTTAAACCCCTAAACTAATCCCAATTGCCCTCATTTGGCCCACCCATATCCCTCTACACCCATTTTACCCATGTAACTATCTAAATGCTTTCTAAAAGACAAAATTGTACCCACCTCCAGTACTACCTCTGGCAGCTTGTTCCAGACACTCACCATCCACTGTAAGAAAAAATTTCCCCTCTGGACACTTTTGTACCTCTCCCCTCTCGCCTTAAACCTATGCCCTCTAGTTTTAGACTCCCCTACCTTTGGGAAAAGATGTTGACTATCTACCTTGTCTATGACCCTCATTATTTTATAGATTTCCATAAGATCACCCCTCAGCCTCCTACACCCCAGAGAGAAAAGTCCCAGTCTACCCAGCCTCTCATAACACAAACATCAAGTCCCGGTCGCATCCTAGTAAATCTTTTCTGCACTCTCCCTAGTTTAATAATATCCTTTCTATAATAAGGTGACTAGAACTGTGCACAGTATTCCAAGTCTGGCCTTACCAATATTGGCCTTCATAACGAGAGGATCTGAGTACAGAAGCAGGTACGTCTTGATGCAGTTGCACACAGTATTGGTGAGGCCACACCTGGAGTATTGTGTGCAGTTTTCACCTCCTTACCTGAGGAAGTATTTTCTTGCTCCAGATGGAGCGCAGATAAAGTTAATCAAACTGATTCCTGGGATGGCAGGACTGCAGTACGAGGAGAGATTGAGTCAGTTAGGGTTGTTTTCGCTGGACTTCAGAAGAATGAGGGGGGGACCCCATAAGAACCTACAAAATTCTAACAGGACTTAGACAGGGTTGATGCAGGAAGGATGTTCCCAATGGAGAGGGAGTCCAGATGTAGAGATGCCGGCAATGGACTGGGATAAACACAGTAAGAAGTCCACAGCTAGTCCACAGTTGTGAGACTTCTTACTGAGGGAGTCCAGAACCAGGGATCACAGTGTGAGGATAAAAGGTAGACAATTTAGCGCTGAGGTGAAGAGAATTCTTTTCACCCAGAGAGTGGTCTGCCTGTAGAATTTGTTACCACGGAAAGTAGCTGAGGCCAAAACACTATGTTTTCAAGAAGCAGTTAGATATGGCACCTGAGGCAAAGGAAATCAAATGAAATGTGGGGAAGGTGGGATCAGGCTATTAAATTCGACAATCAGCTATGATCATTATGAATGTCGGAGCAGACTCAAAGGGCTGAATGACCTCCTGTTTCTAGTAGTGAGTGAAGGGGACGGGGGACGGGGGCGGGGGACAGGGGGTTCTAGCTGTGGGGATCCTGGTAATTGAGCCAAGACAGGAGCTGCAAGCTCCCCTGGGTAAGTGTTCCTTTTAGTGCTCTGGCTGCGGTAAGGGAAGCTGGAGTTCCAGCGGAAACCCTAAATTCTCCCCAATCCCAGCCTTTCCCACACCATCCCAGCTTCCCTATTAACTGGAGCCTGCATTTCTCCGAATCAGCCTGATGGTTCCATTAACCTGGGAGAAGTGCAATCGACTTGTATTCTTTCTGATCTCCTACGTAGGTCTCACTCTAAAAATTATTTGGTGACTTTATCCTCACACTACACCTTTCCAAATCTCAGGCTGATGTCTCAGAAGAACTGTCTAAAACACTAACATCTGTTTGGAGTGTGTGTGACAATGAAAAACTCGCACATCGATTAAATGCCATGGTCACTCTTTTGGGTTTTTAAATCAAGCTCGCTTGTGACTAGTAGACTTAAGTACCGCTGTCACCTTTCATCCATAACATGTAAAACAAAAGATATTCCACCAAAAAAGCCCCTGACCTCACAGTGGCACAGCGGTTAGCATTTTTGCCTTAAAGCACCAGGGATTCTGGTTCAATTCTGGCCTCGGATCACTGTCTGTGTAGAGTTTGCATTTTCTCTGCGTGGCTTTTCTCCGGGCGCTCCAGTTTCTTCCCACCGTCCAAAGAGGTGCAGGTGAAGTGGATTGGCTATGCTCTATTGGCCTTTCGTGTCTCAAGATGTGAAGGTTAAACATAGGAAGATAGGTGCAGGAGGAGGCCATTCAGCCCTCCTAGCCTGCTCTGCCATTCATTACGATCGTGGCTGATCATCCAACTCAATAGCCTAATCCTGCTTTCTGCCCATCATTTGATCCTGTTCACCCCAAGTGCTAACCCTAACCACCTCTTGAATACATTCAGTGCTTTGGCATCAATTACTTCTTGTGGTAATGAATTCCACTCTTTGGGTGAAGAAATATCTCCACATCTCCATCTCAAATGGTCCACCCTGTATCTTCAGACTGTAACCCTTGGTTCTGGACTCCTTCATCATTGGGAACATCTTCTCTGCATCTACTCTGTCCACCCCGTTAGAATTTTATAAGTCTCTATGAGATTCCCCCCTCATTCGTCTGATCTCCAGCGAAAACAATCATAACATGAGAACATAAGAAATAGGAGCAGGAGTAGGCCATCCAGCCCTTCGAGCCTGCCCCGCCATTCAATAAGATCATGGCTGATCTGTCGTGTCTCAGTTCCACATTCCCGCCCTCTCCCCATAACCCTTAATCCCCTCGCTTATCAAAAACCCATCAACCCGCGTCTTAAAAATATTTAGCGAGGCAGCCTCCACCACTTCAACAGGCAGAGAATTCCAGAGATTCACCACCCTTTGAGTGAAGAAGTTCCTCCTCAACTCCGTTCTAAACCGCCCCCCCTTTATCTTGAGGCTGTGCTCCCTAGTCCTACTGTCCTTTCTGAGCGGGAAGAGCCTCTCCACCTCTATCCTATCCATCCCATTCATCATCTTATATGTCTCAATGAGATCTCCCCTCATTCTTCTAAACTCTAACGAGTACAAGCCTAGTTTATTCAGCCTCTCCTCATAGCTCAACCCCCTCAACTCCGGTATCAGCCTAGTAAACCTCCTCTGCACTCCCTCCAAGGCCAAAATATCCTTGCGTAAGTGCGGTGACCAAAACTGCACACAGTACTCCAGCTGCGGCCTCACCAATGCCCTATACAGCTGCAGCAAGACCTCCCTACTTTTATATTCAATCCCCCTCGCTATGAAGGCCAGCATCCCATTCGCCTTCCTGACCACCTGCTGCACCTGCAGGCTGGGTTTTTGCGACAATCCTAACCAGGTCAGACTCTCCTCATGCATTAGTCCCCGGAATCAGCCCGATAAACCTTTGTTGGATGGATTAACTATGGAAAATGCAAGGGGTTACAGGGATAGAGCCTAGAAAACGCATTCACCGGAATTCTACCACCCTGCCTGCCATGAACATAGAACCCTACAGTGCAGAAACAGGCCCTTCGGCCCATCGAGTCTGCACCGACCACAATCCCACCCAGGCCCTACCCCCATATCCCTACACATTTAGCCACTAATCCCTCTAACCTACACATCCCAGGACACTAAGGGGCAATTTTAGCATGGCCAATCAACCTAACCTGCACATCTTTGGACTGTGGGAGGAAACTGGAGCACCCAAAGGAAACTCACACAGACACGAGGAGAATGTGCAAACTCCACACAGACAGTGACCCGAGCCGGGAATCGAACCCAGGTCCCTAGAGCTGTGAAGCAGCAGTGCTAACCACTGTGCTACTGTGCCGCCCAAATTGAATGGGATCGAAGTGGACGAGGGACAAACAACAGAAATGTCGATCTCAGGCGGAAATTTCTGGTCTCACTTGAGCTAGGCCGTAAAACCTTTCATTCTGTCAGCGAATTGGTACAAACTTGATGGGGAAAATGACCTCTTTCTGCACAATAGGATCGTATGATTCTAAGATGGGAAAAAATGGATATCTGATTGAGAAGGAATTGAGTTTTCTATTCACAAGCTTCAATACTTTGTGCAAGCTTTGTCTTCATTGCTGGAAAGGATTCCTACCTTTGGAAAGGTGTTTAACATAATTCATGTGTTGTGACCAGTCTGTTCAACAGAGTGCATGCAGTTGTTAATTGTGATAATCTTTGTAGAATGAGAGAGTATTAATCTTAGACAGGGTCGGCATCATTTTCACTGAAATTTAAACTAGTACTTAAAAGATCACAAAAACACTAATCATTTATTGTCCAGGTACATGTTCCTTGTAAATGAAGTTAAATTATTTGTCACAAGTAGGTTTATATTAATACTGCAATGAAGTTACTGTGAAAATCCCCTAGTCGCCACACTCCAGCACCTGTTTGGGTACACTGAGGGAGAATTTAGCACGGCCAATGCACCTAACCAGCACTTCTGTCAGACTGTGGGAGGAAACTGGAGCACCTGGAGGAAATCCACGCAGGCACAGGGAGACCGTGCATACAGTGGCCCAAACTGGGAATTGAATCCGGGTCCCTGGTGCTGTGAGGCAGTAGTGCTAATCATTGTGCCACCTTGCCACCCCATTAATTAACACCATTAATTCATTGAAGTGCAGTCGCGTTCTACTTGGTGCGCTGGGCAATGCTTATCCCTCAACACGTCTCTGAAATAAATTATCTGGTCATTATCACATTGCTCTTTGAGGGATCCTGCTATGCTCACATTGGTTGGCACATTCCCTACATTAAAACAGTGGCTAGACTTCCAATATTATTTCATTGGGCCATGAAAGCACTTTGGGGACATCATAAAGCTGTAAAAGTCACTATATAAATGAAGTCTGTCTGTCTGTGATGTTTTCCCTATGAGATGTTGGTCATTTGAATTGCATACAGATGGACTTAGTTATTTCACGCACAGTTCTAATGTGAACTTATATTCATAGAATGCTTTGAATGTAATAAAGAAAATTCCCAAGGTGCTTTCGCAGGAGTGTTATGGAGTTTAATGAGACACCGTAAGAAGCCTCACAACACTAGGTTAAAGTCAAACAGGTTTATCTGGAATCACAAGCTTTCAGAGCACTGCTCCTTCATCAGATGAGTAGAAATGGGTTCACAAATACAGTATATATAAGCAAAGAAGCAATTGCAGAGTGTTGCTCCTTCATCAGGTGAGTAGATGTAGGTTTGTGAATCTACCCTCACTCACCTGATGAAGGAGCAGTGCTCCTAAAGCTCGTGATTCCAAATAAACTTGTTGGACTTTAACCTGGTGTTATGAGACTTCTTACTGTGCCCACCCCAGTCCAACGCCAGCATCTCCACTCACAATTAGACATCAAGCTGTATAAGGCAACTTTAGTTCGGTGACCAAGAGCTCAGACAAAGAAGGTAGTTTTAAAGAGTGTCTGGAAGGAAGAAAGGGAGGTGGAAGGTGGGACAGGTTTAGGCAGGGAGTTCCAGAACCTGGGCACCTCGGCAGCTGAAGGCATATCCGTCAATGATGGAGTATTTAAAACCAGGGGTAATCAAGATGAATTGGAGGAACTCAAAAACCTCGAAGGGTTGTGGGGCCAGAGATTTCAGAGATAGAGAGGGACAAAATCATGGAGCGATTTGGAAAGAAGAGTTTAACACCAAGGTGTTGCTTGATGGGAAGTCAATACTGGTCAGTGTGTCAAAGTCTTTATGGTATTGATACAGTTGAGTTTGAATTGTTCAGTAAAGAATGCAATATTGTGCAGGTTCAGGCTAACACTGCAGTAGATATTGATGCTACCCATCTCAATATTTCCCTTCTCTCCCATGTTTCCCCTCCTTCCGTTACTATTAACTACATTCAACATTTAACATTAGCTTTACTCTGCAAATGAAGGCAAGAAAGGAGGTGACAGTCGACAGAACCCAACGAGAATTGTGAGGAAACCTTTCTCTTTTGTTCAGAGTACGAAAAGCTGAGGCACAATTTATTTCTGAATTTTAGAGGATTGAATCTGACGTTTAAAACTGACACGGTGATTGGGGAGGGATCTTACCGGCTTGCCATGCCAATCTACCAGCGTGATAAGCCGGCAAGATCAGTCAAGAGACAATGAAACGGGCGCATGCTAGAATTCTCGCCTCTCGCGACGTTACCCGGCACCATTTTGCCAGCGTAATCAGCCTTGTGCCTGGGCTGATTTAAATATTTATTTGGTATTCCAATATTATTAATGAGTCCTGGACAACCTCACCAGTGGAGGTCCTCACTGCCAAGGGGCACATATGGTCCCCACCAATAGGGTCCTGATGTGATAGCCTTGGCAGTGGGACCGGAGGACATTGAAGGACCCCACGTGGTCAGGCAGTGCTCCTTGGGCAGGAGCCATACCAAGCTATGGTACAACCAGAATGCTTTGTATGGCGCATATGTAAAAGTTGGTGAGAATTGTAGCTGACGTGCCAAACTTCCTTAATCTTCTGAGGAAGTGGAGGCGTTGGCTGGCTTTCTTAACTACAGTGTGGGGGGACCAGGACTTGGGGGGGACCAGCTTTTCTTAGCTGTCAGACATCAGGAATTTAAGCTCACTGCCCAAAGGCCTGGGAAGCATCCTTTCCAAATGGAGCTCCAGGGATGTACCTTTAACCTCCCTTACTGAATCACTAAGCGCTTCAAAGCAATCAGGAAACGGCACTCAGCCACATCATTGGACTGCCAAGGGAAGGCTCGTTCTACTCTGTAACCAGTTTGCTATGAAAATATAATTAAATTATTTCATTAAGAAGTACAGCAATATCAGATTAGTTGGATAGCAAGAGCTGTTTGTAGCTCAATCTTCGCCCACCTTTGGTTGCACACAAACTTGAGAGGAAAGTTTGATGAGTTGGCAGTCTCTGAGGACCACAGTTAGAAATGCTTCCTTAAAATAAAATCATGGAGTCTCATGAGACAGAGAGAATCTGTGTCTGTGCTAAAGCCATCCAGTTTAGTTCAAGACCTCAGCTTTCGTTCCCCAAATTACTGCAGATTAGTCCTCACCAAGCGCATCTCAAATTGCGTTTTGAAAACCCATATTGAATCGGACCCTTTCGGATACATTAGAACATAGAACCCTACAGTGCAGAAAGAGGCCCTTCGGCCCATCGAGTCTGCACCAAACACAATCCCACCCAGGCCCTATCCCCATATATTACACCCACTAATCCCTCTAACCTACGCATCCCTAGACACTAAGGGACAATTTCTTAGCATGGCCAATCAACCTAACCCGCACATCTTTGGACTGTGGGAGGAAACCGGAGCACCCGGAGGAAACCCACGCAGACACGAGGAGAATGTGCAAACTCCACACAGGCAGTGACCTGAGCCGGGATTCAAACCCAGCACCCTGGAGCTGTGAAGCAGCAGTGCTAACCCCTGTGCTACCGTGCCGCCCGAATCTTCCGCCCATTGGCTGGAATCTTTCTGTCCACAAAAGTCAATAGATTCCTGAGCAACCATTTTATGGCCCCGCCCCTGCGACATTGGCACCGTGAAATTCTATCCGTCGTGTGTTCCTGATTTTGTATAAGAACAGATGAACAGAGAGCAGGAGGAGGCCATTCGGCCCCTCTGGCCTGCTCTGCCACTTAATAAGATCATGGCTGATCTGATAGCAACCTCAAATCTGTGTCTTGCCTACTCCTGATAACCTTTCACCCCCTTGTTACTCAGAATCCAAGACCACTGCCTTAAAAAGATCCAAAGACTCTGCTTCCACCGCCTTTTCCAAAGACACACTGAGTGAAAACACTTCTCCTCATCTCTGTTTTAAATGGGTGATCTCTTATTTTTAAACAATGCCCCCCTCCCGAGTTCTAGATTTTCCCACGAGAGAAAATGGCCTTTCCACATCCACCGTGTCAAAACCCTTCAGGATCCTGTGGACAGGATTTTCTGACCTCGCTCTTCCCAAAACCGTAAAATCCGGCCCGATGTCAATGGGCCATTCTGTGGTCCGCTCCTCGTCCACTCTGATGCCTGTGGCGGATGGGAGGTAAAATTCCAGCCTGTATGTTTTAATCAAGTAGATGTTGTCTACATGGATTTTAGTAAGGCCTTTGACAAGATCCCTCATGGCAGACTGGTGCAGAAGGTGAAGTCACACAGGATCAGAGGTGAGCTGGCAAGGTGGATACAGAACTGACTCAGTCATAGAAGTGGAAGTGAATGGAGGGCTGTGATTAATGGCGTTCCTCACAGATTAGTGCTGGGACCTTTGCTGTTTGCAATATTCTCCCCGTGTCTGCGTGGGTTTCCTCCCGGTACTCCGGTTTCCTCCACAGTCCAAAGATGTGCAGGTTAAGCAGATTGGCCATGCTAAATTTCCCTTTGTGCTGGGGGGGAATTAACAGGGTAACTACATGGGGTTACAGGGATAGGGCCTGGGTGGGATTGTGGTCGGTGCAGACTCGATGGCCAATTGGCCTCCTGTTGTGCTGTAAATTTCATTGATTTGAGTATTGCCCTGGGTCTCTGGATTACTAGCTCAGTGACAATACCACTACGCCACTGCCTCCCCTGTGCTACAGCGTAAAAGAGGTTTAGGGTATCTTAAAATCCAAGACCTTGATTTATCACAGCCAGATGCACCGTACCCACTTTGGGTGAGGAACTATGGATGTTTGAGGCACCCAGAGGCCT
Organism: Carcharhinus amblyrhynchos; assembly: GCF_965287045.1. Classification (NCBI taxonomy): domain Eukaryota; kingdom Metazoa; phylum Chordata; class Chondrichthyes; order Carcharhiniformes; family Carcharhinidae; genus Carcharhinus; species Carcharhinus amblyrhynchos. The sequence continues at coordinate 117,630,725 of NC_137328.1, read as the reverse complement.
CTGCGTAGAGATCAGGCATAGAGTAGAATCAACGTGCTGCACATCTCACTGGAATTGCCCACAATCAGGGAGGGCAGGATCAGGGAAGTGGGGGCCTTAGCCTTCCTTCAGCAGGACCTGGAGGAACACTAATCTAAAATGCTGCGAAAGCTGGAAATCTGAAATAAAAAACAGAAAATGCTGGAAATACTCAACAGCATCTGTGGTGAGAGAGAGAGAAACAGAGTTTAACATTTCAGACTATGACATTTCATCAGAACTATATCTCATGTTAACTCAGAAATCAGAGGTCCAAACTGTCTTTTCTTCCCTTTTGGGAGAATAGGATTACATTTTAAACTTCTTTTTTTGTGACCTTCAGCCCGCTTCCACTCACTGTCGGGGACTAAATTTTAGCTCACTTTAGTGAAATTTAGTGTAGTTACACCCACAGTGCTGTTAGGGAGTTCCAGGGTTTTGACCCAGGAATAGTGAAGGAATGGCAAAATAGTTCCTAACCAGCATGTCTATTGGATTATAGGAGGAAACGAGAAAAGGAAAGTTTATTTATTAGTCACAAGTAGCTTACATCAACACTGCAACAAAGTTGCGGTGAAATTCCCATAGCACCCAAGAAGGCATACGGGGGGAGCTTGCTGTTGGTGGTGTTCCCATGCATCTGCTGCCTTTGTCCTTCTAACTGGTAGATTTAGAAGGTGCGATCAAAGGAACCTGTGTGTGTTGTTGTAGTGCATCTTATAGGTGGTACACACAGTTGCCAACTGTGCATTAGTGGTGGAGGAAGTGAATGTTTGAAGTAATAATGAAATAATAAAGTTTATTTATTAGTCACAAGTAGGCTTACATTAACACTGCAATAAAATTTCCCTAGTCTGGTGCCTATTCGGGTCAATGCATTGAACCGGATGTCTTTCAGAATGTGGGAGGAAACCAGAGCACCCGGAGGAAACCCACGCAGGCATGGGGAGAATGTGCAAACCCCACACAGAGAGTGACCCAAGCCAGGAACCAAACCCGGGTCCCTGGTGCCAATCAACAGTATTGATGATGTTGAGCCTTTTGAGTGTTGCTAGAACTGCATCCATCCAGACAAGTGGAGAGTATTCCATCACATTCCTAACTTGTGCCTTGTAGGTGGTGGACAGGGTTTGGAAAATCAGGAGGTGAGTTACTCACTGCAGTACTCCTAGCCTCTGACCTGTTCTTGTAGCCGCAGTATTTATAGGGCTGCTCCAGTCCAGTTTCAGGTAAATGGTAACCTCAGGATATTGGGTGAAGAACTTACCTTCTTCAAGCCAGCACAGCTCAGCACAATTTCTCCTTGACCCCCAAAACATAATTGATTGTGAAGTCAATGATATTGGTCCAACATTACAATTTGCGTTACTCAACTTGAATTCTGCATTACACAGATGACATCTCTCTTGGTGCGTAAAGTGACTGGTGTCCAATGGAGCATATCTGTGCAAATCTATTCCTCGCTCAAGCAAATATTCATCATTTTGAGAGGAGTTGAGTTAATAGAGTTTTCACTAACTTGACAACTGTGATTTGTGCTGTGCCATGGTTAGCAGGGAATCTGCACTAAACTATCCTTTTGTGCCTTAAGTAACAAGGGAATATGACAACACATCTCTTTATTGATCACCTATCTTTTCAAGTCAAAGAGGGATATGGGGTTTTACCTTTAAAGTTTATTTATTAGTGTCACAAGTAGGCTTACATTAACACTGTAATGAAGTTACTGTGAAAATCCCCTAGTTGCCACACTCCAAGCCTGTTTGAGTATACTGTAGGAGAATTAGGCATGGCCAATGCACCTAACCAGCACATCTTTTGGATTATGGGAGGAAACGGGAAAAGAAAAGTTTACTTATCAGTCACAAGTAGGCTTACATTAACACTGCAATGAAGTTACTGTGAAAAATCCCCTAGCACCTGGAGGAAACCCACACAGACATGGGGAGAATGTGCAGAATCTGCACTGACAGTGGCCCAAGTTGGGAATTGAACCCAGGTCCCTGGCATGAAAGGGGGAGAATTGAAAGTGGGAAAGGCTCTTGTTCTCTCTTCCAAACATCGCAACACAATTACGCACCTTCACGCACAATTAATTACTGTGAAGAGCCTTGTTCAGTGTAAATCAACACAATACGCAGGCACTATTGACAAAGCATTTTCATTTTAATTCGTGTGATAAATAATGCAATTATCCCACATTTTATTAATTTTTCCCTTATAAAATATCATTATTTATTAGTATAATGTCATTGCCAGATAAAACATTAGCACAGGAATAAAACAGCTTTGATAAATTCGTAATGATTTTATTTGGGGTTTTCCATAATAAATATCATTATTTATGAACGTCATTGGCAAATGAATGCCTGCCTGGTTATTAGCACAGGGATAAGGATAGCTTTGATGAATCTATCTAATCTAATTATGCTGTTGCCCCAGCTCGTTCGCGACGACTATCTTGTGCCTGAAATTAATAATGAAGAGGAAAGTCTGTGCAACTCGCGCACCAGTTGGGAACTTGTGACCTAGCTAATGCGACACGGTCCCTTTGTGAATGCATGAAGCCAGAAGTGGAAAATCTGGCCCAAGTACAATCGCCCCAGATGGGAGCCAACCTCACTGTCTCCCAGTTGGCTGTCAACCTGTCAGATGAAGATGGCGACCTTGGCTTTCCAGAAAGCATGTTAATTGAGGACACGTCAGCAAAACGCGACTCTTAATCAGTGGGAACCTCCACGGGATATAAGGTTCAACCAGCCAGAACAACACGATGTGCACATGAATTCTTAAAAGCTTGTGCTACCCAAGAATGTCACATTTATTCAGCAGGAAAGATGTTCTCTTAACCATTTCCTCAATTTTGTGTTTTTCTTTATTTTGTTTAGAAAACAGACGGTCAAACTTGCATTTATATAGTATCTTTTACGTGGGCATCTTGTGATCGCACTCGAGAGGAAGGTTCACCAGGATGTTGCCTGGGCTGGAGCGTTTCAGCCACGCACAGAGACTGGATGGGCTGGGGCTGTTTTTTATGAAGTAGAGAAGGCTGAGGGTGAGCTGCTGCAGGGCATCTTGTAGAGGGTACACATGGCTGCCACTGTGTGTCGGCGATGGAGGGATTGAATGTTTGTGGAAGACATAGCAATAGCCTTGCGTTTTGCCGCCAGGAATCTACCTCCGACCTGCTGCCGGCCTCCTGTCTCAAAGTGTGGGGGAGGCAGAGGGATGTAATCCCATGCCAGGAACATTCCAGGGGCATTGTCAACCTGTCCCCGAGTGGGGCCCTAGTTGGGATAGCTGCACAGAACCATAGAACCCTACAGTGCAAAAAGAGGCCCTTCGGCCCATCGAGTCTGCACCAAGTACAATCCCACCTCAGGCCCTACCCCCCCATATCCCTACATATTATACCCACTAATCCCTCTAACCTATGCATCCCTGGACATTAAGGGGCAATTTCTTAGCATGGCTAATCAACCTAACCCGCACATCTTTGGACTGTGGGAGGAAACCGGAGTACCTGGAGGAAACCCACACAGACACGAGGAGAATGTGCAAACTCCACACAGACAGTGACCTGAGCCGGGAATCGAACCCAGGACTCTGGAGCTGTGAAGCAGCAGTGCTAACCACTGTGCTACCATGCCGCCCAGAACTGGCAAAACATCAGGAAACTAGCACTGCAGTACAAATTTACCAGCTCGCCTGCCTTCTAACCTGACTCCTCATCTATGGGAAAATCCAGTGGCCCAGCATCTAATGTGACTTCGGGGTGAGATTTTATTGGATCCCAGGTTTGTGGACTAAAATGCCAGTGGCAGTGGCAGGGGGCTGGGGGGTGGGGGGACTGGGGTTTGAGGGGCAGTGGGTGGGAAGTTGAAGATGCAATAAAATGTCAGAGAGTTGTGGTAGGCTGCTCAACACAGCCAGGCTCTGTAATGTCCTCACAATGTTAGGGGTTATCGGTTACACACAAAAAGAGAAAGATGTGGTTTGCATGTGTAGATTCAAAGTAAGAACAACGGGTGTATTGCAGGAAGTTTTGCCTGTATAAAGTAGAAACTGAAACTAAAGGAGTCTATGAAGCACCGCAATGACATCACCATCAAATCTTGTGACCAACTCTTCATGTAATCATGCAACCACTTAAATATATAACGCCCCTCCCCTTTTATTTCTGAGATCAAATTACTGTGATGTTATTCATAGTACCAATAATACTCTAGACACAGTACTATGCACCATTAATCATTATGCACAGTCAATGAGGGGAGGTGGTGATGTAGTAGTATTGTCACTGGACTAGTAATCCAGAGATCCAGTTAATGTCCTGGAGACCTGGGTTCAAATCCCACCACAGCCGACGGCAAAATTTGAATTCAATTGAAAAAAATCTGGAATTTAAAGTCGACTGATAACCATGAAACCGTTGTCAAATGTCGTAAAAACCCTTTGCGGAAAGAAAATTATTGTCCTTACCCAGTCTAGCCTACATGTGACTTCAGAGCCACAGCAACGTTGTTGACTCTTAACTGCCCCTCTCAAAAGGCCTAGCAAGCCACTCAATTCAGGGGCAACTAAGGATGGGCAATAAATGCTGGCATTCTAACCCATCAAGTCTATACCAACACTCCAAAAGGGAATCCCACCCAGGCCCTCCCCACCTCCCTATCCCCATAACCCTGCACATTTACCATGACAAAACCACATAATCTTTGGACACTAAGGGGCAATTTAGCATGGCCAATTCACCTAACCTGCACATCTTTGGATTGTGGAAGGAAACTAGAGCAACCGGGGGAAACTCATGCAGACTTTAATGTTTAGCAAACAGAGTCAAAGAGAATCTCAAGACTTTTTATGCACATATTAGGAGTAAGAGAAAGAGTAGGCCTACTCAAGGACAATGGAGGGAAGTTATGCATGGAACCACAGGAAATGGGTGAAATCCTGAGTGAATTCCCCATGGCTGGATGGGACCTATACCAAGTTACTGCAGGAGGCAAGAGGAGGAATAGCTGGGGCCTTAACAGATATCTTCACATCCTCTTTGATCACAGGCAAGGTTCCATAGGACTGGAGAATAGCCAATGTTGTTCCCTTCTTTAAGAAAGGAAACAGGGTACTGTCCTGGGCTTACTAATGTTTCCTATCCCACTGGGAGATGCTCCCACCCACAGGGATTAAAGGTATACCTCATCAATGGAGAGAGATCAGGCATGATCACTTCGCTGGTGGGGCAGAGGCCATTGAAGCTTCCCGAAAGGTCAGAGACAAGGGGGCTGCCAGTTGGGCAGTTCCACCATGACAGTGCCAGCCTGACACTCTGGCTGTGCCTACTAGGCACCCTGGCACTGCCCATTGGGCACCAGGCAGTGCGAAGGGGTTGGAGCCTACTGGGAGTGAGGCTGATCGGTGGTGACGTCAGCAGGGGGATCCTGCTACACACTTTGCATTAGGGATCGGTGGGGTTTGGAGGGAGGAGGGCGATTGGGGCTGGCCATGGGAGGGGGTGGTCAGGTTGGCCATGGGGCAAGGTCAGGTTGGCTTTTGGGGAAACGTCAGGACTGACCATGGGGGACTGGCAATCGGGGGGAGAGTCACAGAGATTGGCAATCAGAAGGCCAGCAAGGGGGGAGACCAGTGCACACGTGCCAATCTCTTCACTGACAGGTCGGTGCATGCACAGTGGCCTACTCAGAATGCTGTTGCTGGTCTCTCGGGTGGGATTAGACTCCTCCACCTTACCACCGCGAATCCCTTGGCGGATTCCGTAAAGCACAGAGATCTGGAAATTCAACCAACTAAGTTCGTCCAAAATATGGACAGGAAAATCTCCCTTTTTCCTGCCCGTTGGGCACTTACATTTTTGGGGGGAAACTCAGCCCCCCTTCCACCCCCCACCCTTGTGCTTCAAAATGTTCCGCTATTACTTTTAAATTATTCAAGTTGGACCCTATAATTAGAATATCATCCTGGTAAGATTGTACAGCCCAGAGACCACTTAAAATCTGACCCATCGATCTTTGGAATAGGGCTGCTGCAGATGTTGTTCCATAAGCCATATTTTACATTAAAAAAGACCTTTATGAGTAACGATGGTAAACAATGTTGAAATTGAGCAGCCTCATTCATCTGTAAGTATGTTTGTGAAAGATCAATCTTGCTGAATTTCTGCCCAACTGATAACTAGCAAACAAATCTTAAACTAAAGGAAGTAGATATTGATGAGCGCACAACACTGGATTTATACTTGTTTTAAAATCACCACAAGTTGGAACTGAACCATCTGATTTCATGACAGGTACAATCGGGGTAGCCCAGTTACACATTGTAACTGGCTCTAACACACCAGTGTTAACAAGTTGTACTAATTCTTCTTTGACCTTGGGATGAATTGCACATTGAACCGCTCTTGCTTTGATACTTTTGACTATTTGGCTTTATCTTGAGTTTCACTTGAACTCCCTTCACTAAGCCCAGTATCTCCTTGAATACACTCTTGTATTTATCCAGAAGGTGTTGTTGGTCTGTTTTGACATCAAACAACCCCTTGACAGCACTCCAGCTCAGCACCATCTTGTCCAACCATATCTCCCAACAGAACTAGGAAATTACCACGGACCACCTGGAGAGGCAACTCTACTCTCTCCACATAGACAGTCCACTCAACTCTATGTTGAACATAAGAACATAAGAAATAGGAGCAGGAGTAGGCCATCTAGCCCTTCGAGCCTGCCCCGCCATTCAATAAGATCATGGCTGATCTGTCGCTGCTCAGTTCCACTTTCCCGCCCTCTCCCCATAACCCTTAATCCCCTCTCTTATCAAAAACCCATCAACCCGCGTCTTAAAAATATTTAGCGAGGCAGCCTCCACCACTTCAACGGGCAGAGAATTCCAGAGATTCACCACCCTTTGAGTGAAGAAGTTCCTCCTCAACTCCGTTCTAAACCGCCCCCCCTTTATCTTGAGGCTGTGCCCCCTAGTCCTACTGTCTTTTTTGAGCGGGAAGAGTCTCTCCACCTCTATCCTATCCATCCCATTCATCATCTTATACGTCTCAATGAGATCTCCCCTCATTCTTCTAAACTCTAACGAGTACAAGCCTAGTTTATTCAACCTCTCCTCATAGCTCAACCCCCTCAACTCCGGTATTAGCCTAGTAAACCTCCTCTGCACTCCCTCCAAGGCCAAAATATCTTTGCGCAGGTGCGGCGCCCAAAACTGCACACAGTACTCCAGCTGCGGCCTCACCAATGCCCTATACAGCTGCAGCAAGACCTCCCTACTTTTATATTCAATCCCCCTCGCTATGAAGGCCAGCATCCCATTCGCCTTCCTGACCACCTGCTGCACCTGCAAGCTGGGTTTTTGCGACTCATGCACAAGGACCCCGAGGTCCCTCTGCACCGTTGCCTGCTGCAGTTTTTCGCCCCGTAAGTGATATTCCTTCCTACCATTCTTCCTACCAAAGTGGACCACCTCACACTTGCCAACATTAAATTGCATTTGCCATTTCCTGGCCCATTCGCCCAGCCTATCTAGATCCTTCTGCAGACTCTCCACACCCTCCGCACAATTTGCCGTTCCCCCAATCTTGGTGTCATCAGCAAATTTCGACACCCTACACTCGGTTCCCTCCTCCAGATCATCTATATAAATGGTAAAAAGCTGAGGCCCTAGCACCGACCCCTGGGGCACTCCACTAGTCACCATCCGCCAATCCGAATATGATGATTATGATGTAATTATTATTATGTTGACTATGATGTAACCTTTTATTGACAAAATCTCTTTAATGTATGTCCTTAAAATCATATCAGCTTGTTTTAAAGAAAGGTGCTTCGGCTTTTGTTGGTATTTAGTCTGAATTAAAAATACAGCAGCACCAGCATCAACCTCCTACCTAATAGGTTATCCACTTAACTTTGGAACACCCAGAATCTATGTAATTCACCCTGTATGGATAAAACATTCAGTTGGAGCTCTTTGTCATATTTCTGGACATTCTCTTATTCACAGTCACAATTCTTTTTCTTCAAGGTTGTAAATTCTTTTTGTAGAATGCATCTTGCTCTTTTCCTTGAAGGTGCCCAGATTCTTCTGAATATTCTTCTCAGAGAAGCTGTTCTAGCCCAACCAGCTCTTATAATGTAACCCATTTTGCCATAATTCTTGCACTGAGTATTCTGGCTCCAGCATTCACTTGCTGAATGACCCCTTTCGGCACATCTGTGACATGCTTGTTGCCATTTTGATCTCTTCTAGGCAGTTCCCAACTTGTGGATCTTCATTCCTGCCCCAAATTGTGAAGCCTGTTTCGCAGCCAATTCCATTATCACAGCGATTTCTACTGCCGTCTTCAAAATCAAAGCAAGATCAGTGAGCAATCTTCTTTGGATAGCCTCATTTTGGGGGCCATAAACTATACAATCTTGAAGAGTATCTTCTAATAACTCGCCAAACTCACATTGATGTGCCAGTCTTTTTAAGGTTGCCACAAACTGAGCAATGCTTTCACCTTCCACTTGATTCCTTCAGTAGAACCTGAGCAATTCCACAATAATCAATGGCCATGGAGAGCAATGGTCTTCAAGGATCTTTGTCAAGTCATTGTAACTTTTGGTTCTTGGCTTTGCTGCATGAACCAAGTGCCAGAGCAAATTGAAGTTTTTACTTCCTACTGTACTAAGAAAAACTGGTATGAACAACCCATTTACAATTTTATTCGCTTGTACAAAGTACTGAAAATGCTCGGCATAAAAACTCCATGATTCATTTTCATCATCGAAAGGCCCCTTGGATATTAATTCATCCATCATTTCTCTTGCAGGCACTAGGAACTCAAGACTGCACAGTATATTTTTTACTATTTTCCCACTATTCATCGTTCTTCTATCCTGGAGACTATTATATTTTGTTTCAAATTACTCTAGCCATAAAGCAAAGCATTCTTTCTTTTCAAACATGCCTAGATACTGCTTGGAATGTCACCATTCCATGATCCTTTCATAAAAACCACACAGAAAGCGTCCACCCTATCCCTCTGCGTGGCTAATCTCCCGTTCCGCCTGTACACATTGTAACACATGCGGAGACCCTGTAGCTTAGGGGAGTCCCTAAGAAAGAAATGAAATTATTATTTTTTCACTTGGACTTCTTTCAAAGGCTTCAATCTTTAATCCTGTTTGTTGATTTTCCCCAGCTTTCTAAGTGCGGGGACACACAATGCTTTTTTTTACTTTAGGATAATTTCTCCATGTTCTCAATGAAAGAAAATTCCAACTCACCGTCAATTTTCTCTTGGTAACATGTTCGGAATTGTGGGGGTTTAAACAAAAAAGAAAATGAGGTGAGGTGGGATTCTCCCAAAAAAATTCTAAGTGCCGAATTTGCGTAAAAACTGGAGTTAATCCAGTTGGTTTCTTCAGCGGGAGTTTCAAAATGAATCTCCCACACTCTGTGCATCACAGAATGCCACAGCGTGAATCCCATTAAAAAGCTGTGGGTGAGGCCTATTCCCACTGAAGGGGCCATTGCGCATGTGCCGATCTGTCAGCAGTGATATCAATGCTTGCCTCCCTTGATCACTGGCCAGCACCATGACCCCACATCGCTGGCCCTGCAACCTCCCCCCTTGCCCCTAACAATCAGGTCACTGACCTCCCAGCCATGTCCCCCCCCCCCACCACCCTGATGGCCAGCCCCGATCACTGGCCTCCCTCCCTCTATCGCAGATCTTGACTTCAGAGTGGCAGCAGGACTGCACATCCCCACCGATCACCCTCCAGGGATCCCCATCCCTATAGGCCCACCCTCTCTGGTCACTCCTCCTTGGCACTGCCCAATGCCCAGAGGGCAGTACAAAGATGCCCCCTGGGCATTGGCACTTTGTTCCTTGGGCAGTGCCAGGTGGCCAGGTTGGCACTGTCAAACTGACAATTTCCAGGGGCACTTCCCGATCTCCTGGGGAACCTCTATGGCCCCTCCTTCACTCCAGTGGGGCCGGGCCACCAGTTCCCCGCAAGTGGAGAACCCCATTGGAGTGAAACATTCCTGGGCAGGAAGGGGGGAGATACTAGCAGATACTTCCATCCCAGGACCACTAATGGCAGGGAAATGCACATTTAAATAACTTATTCAGCTCCATGCTGATTTTTGACACGGAGCTGACAATGTTAGAAATCTGGTTGCTGAAGATGCGCAGACACCATGAAGCCCGGCGAGAATCAAACTACACGGCCCATTCTTGAGTCTCCCAGCCTGTGACACTGCTTAAGCAGGCTGGGAGAATCACCCTGTGTTTTGCACACATGAATTTAAACTGGTAACAACGAATTTAGTGCAGGAGATGTTGTCTGTACAAAGCACAAACTGAAACTAAAGCAGGAACCTGTGAAGTCCCCCAATGACGTCATCATCAAGTTATGTGACCATCTCTTAAAGAAATCATGCAACCACTTAAATATATAATCTGCTCCTGACTTGCTTTTCCCATTATTGGAAGACAAATGGCAGAGCAGTGAAAATCCCTAAAACCCTAACACTAACCCTAACACTAACACTAACCCTAACCCTAACATTCTCAGTTTATAGGAATCACTTCCTAATCACGAATTGTTGCACATTTGATGCATTGATAACAGCAAGCACCATTCCGCCCACTATAACCCTGGCAATTAAAGTGACTGCTGTGTAAAAAGTAATCCATTCACGGCCAGTAGGTTTATTTTTGCCTCTATCACCCAAAAAATTGGGTGGCACAGTGGTTAGCACTGCTACCTCACAGCTCCAGAGACCTGGGTTCGATTCCCAGCTCAGGTCACTGCCTGTGCGGAGTCTGCATGTTCTCCCCGTGTCAGCGTGGGTTTCCCCCGGGTGCTCCGGTTTCCTCACACAGTCCAAAGATGTGTGGGTTAGGTTGATTGGCCATGCTAAACTGACCCTTAGTGTCCTGGGATAAATAGGTTTATGGGATTAGCAGGGTAAATATGTGGGGTTACAAGGATAGGGCCTGGGTGGGATTATTGCCAATGGGCCAAAGGGCCTCCTTCTGCACTGTAGGGATTCTGTGAAATCAAGGCCAGTGCAGGCATAGAGACTTTCTAAACATAGGGCGGGATTTTGCAGCCACACTCACCCCAAGACTGGAAAATCCCACCCCAGGTCAACGGCCCCTTCCCGCTCCGAATCCCATGCTGGGCGAGACAGGAAAATTCTGCCCACAGTTTTCCAGTGAGGTTAGAGTCAGGAGGAAGCAGCACAGTGCAAACTCTCTCATTGAAAAACTACAAGGGTTCGGGCCACCATTGCAGCAGCCTCGCATTAAAATTTAAAAGGATCATAATTGGTTGTAAATTATTCAGTAGAAGTAATGGACTTTGAGCCACTTTAATTATATGGGAGTAACAAATTAATTGCCATTGTCGACAAAAAAATTCTGTGTGTGTGTGCATGTGTGTGTGTGTGTGTGTGTGTTTGTGTGCGTGTGTGTGTGTGTGTGCGTGCGTGTGTGTGTGTGTGGACAGGAGCTGGGTGGCTGTGAAACCTGTTGAGGCACAGAGACAATTTACACATCATGTGGTAACGGGTAATCAATAAGGAAAACTAATTATAAGCAACACCTCTCCACATGAGGCTGTCAGGGCAACTGTAAGTCATGTGGACTTGCTTTTCAATCAATTAAAGTATAAGGCTGCATGTTTAGGATTTCTGCCTCAGAACTTCCCTGCTATCGAACATGCTCAGATCTGTACCAGAATAGTAGGATAGCTTCACACAACTCGGCCTGGTTGACACATAGAAACCCTGCAGTGCAGAAGAAGGCCATTCGGAGTCTGCACCAACAATAATGCCACCTAGGCCCTATTCGCATAACCCCACATATTTACCCCCCATAATTCTTCTAACCTACGCGCCCCGGGATACTGAGGGGCAATTTAGCGTGGGCAATGCACCTAACCCGCACATATTTAGAACGTGCAGACTCCACACAGACAGTGACCCAAGCTGGGAATCGAACCCAAATCCCTGGAGTTGTGGGCAGCAGTGCTAATCATTGTGCCACCGTGCTTTGGGTGCAATCTTACCGGCCCATTGCGCTGTGCGATCAGGCCTGGAAAATAGCATGTGTAGCTGAAAACCTGGTTCACAAAAGGCACAAACTGATTTGGTACCATCTTCCCAGCCCTGTTATGCCAGCAAGATCGACTCTGCACCCAGAAAAGGCACAGAACCACTTTGAATATGGGTGTCATGATTACCGTGACATTAACAAGTCAGCATTGCCATTTCCAACCTCCCAGAGTCATCCCTCCTCTTGCTCATGATAACCACTCATGGTCCCCACCATTGGAGACCAGAGCCAAGACCATGCCGGGGTGGGGGAATCAGAGGCCATTGAAGCACCCCAGATGGTTGGGAGCACAGTCGGTCAGTTGGGGCTGTGATGGGAGTGGTGAAGTAAGGGGAGTTCTGCAGTGAGGGGGAGTTCTGCTCAGGGGTTGTGGCAAGTGGCGAGGATCGGCAGACAAGGGGGGACGGTGATTGGCAAACAGGGGGTGTGCAAGAGGGATTGCAGAGGGGGCGGGCAGCTGAGGGGGCTGTGATGGGGGAGGGCTGTAGAGGGTCGCGATGCCCCGAAGTCAGAGACTCGTGTTGCCGTGGGCCAATAATGGGCGGGTGGGGGGGTGCGATATCTATGAGAGGTGGGGGGGCTGACAGGAGATCCAGGCACCTGCGCAATGGCAGCCTGAGCAGTCTTCAACCGACTTCCCCGCTGTGCTCGCCCACCCTCCCTCTTTCCTGGGGGAGCATCACTTTTAAGGTGACGGTTAATCCAACACTATCTAAAGGGGTAGACTTGGAAGATTTGATTCCAAGTCACTGGTGAAGATGCAAAGAATTTATTGGAATGCTGGTTTATTAGATACTAAGGAAATGAAAGGATGTGGCAATAAGATCAGAAAGTGAATCTGAGGTTGCTGTGGTCTTATTGATTGGCAGAACAGGCTCAAGGGCACAAATGGCCTTGTCCTGCTTCTATATCTTCTGGAAGTGAGGGGTTAGTTGTGTCTGGGTTGAAGAGTCTGTGCACCTTTCCTCAGGAACAAGAAGCCTGAAAGAGGTTTATGAGATTCTGAGAGCTTTTGATGTTCCCACTTACAAGTGAGAGCAGAAATTGAGACCATAGATATGAGATGGTCCCTAACCATCCAGTAGGGAATTCGGGAGAAACTGCTTTACCCAGTGAGTGGTTAGATTGTGGAGCTTGCTTCCACAAGGAATAGTTGAGGTGAATAAAAACAGACACATTTAAGAAGGAGCTAAATTAGTACATATGGAAAAGTAAAGTGGTAGACTGAGAGGGGCTCATGTGTGGTCCAAAGACCAGCTTGGACGAGTTTTGGTGAATAGCCTGTTTCTGTGCTGTAAATAATTTGTGGTGATGAAATACGATGTAAAAGTCAACTGACCTTACCTGGAGACTTCAGAGTAAAACCAAAGTAGCCCTTGGTTGGCAGCACTATTTGGGCAGTGTCGCACTGGGCTCCTGTTACACACCCTGACTTTAACAGGACTGATTATCAGGAGACTTCCATACCACCCATTTCCTGCCATCTTCTAAGTCTACTCCTTTAGATAGTGTTGGATTAACTGTCACCTTCTTAAAGGTGATGCTCCCCCAGGAAAGAGATAGTGAGGTGAAGAGGTTTAAGGAAGGAATGCAGAAACTGACCACTCCTCATTTCCAAACACTTCTGGGCCGATACTAAAATAAGTGGACGATTGGGGTGATGGGATGGAAATCCCAACTAGAAGAACATAAGAAATAGGAGCAGGAGTAGGCCATTCAGCCCATTCATTGACATCATGGCCGAACTTCTACTCCATCACCATTTTCCTTCACTATCCTCTCTTCTGTGTCTATGTACAAATAGTAGCCATGATGTGGACTGGGATGGGCACAGTGAGAATCTTGCAACACCAAATTATAGTCCAACAGGTTTATTTGAAATCTTGTGCTTTTGGAGTGCTGCTCCTTCATTGGAACATTCCAATCTGTAATTATCTTGCAATTGTGTCTTTGTCTATATATAGCGCGTTTGTGAACCTACCTCTCCATTCGCCTGATGAAGGAGCAGCGCTCCGAAAGCTTGTGGTTCCAAATAAACCTGTTGGACTTTAACCTGGTATTGTGAGGCTTCTTATTATGCACAAATGTAGTACGATAAAGGACAACATGGTGGGACAATAGTTAACGCAGCTACCTCAGAGTGCCAGGGATCTGGGTTCAATTCCAGCCTTGGGTCACTGTCAGTGTGGAGTCTGCACATTCTCCCCGTGTCTGCGTGAGTTTCCTCCGGGTGCTCCGTTTCCCTCTCACACTCCAAGGATATACAGGTTAGGTGCATCGGCCGTGTTAAACTGCCCGAAGATTAGAGGATTAGGGGATTTTGGGGGGAAATGTATGGCGTTACAGGGATAGGGTGGGGGGTGGGCCCAGGTGAGATACTCTGTCAAAAAGTCAGTGTGGGCTCAGTACTCCAGATGTGGTCACACCAAGACTCTATATAACTGCAATAAGGCACCTTTATTGCTTTATTTCAACTCTCTCACAATAAAGGCCAACGTACCATCTGCTTTCTTAATTGCTTGCTGCACCTGAATGTTATCATCCAGTGACTCATGAACATAGGGCACCAAAGTCCCTTTGATGTTGAGCATTTCCCAGCCTCTCACCATTTAAGAAATATTCGGTATTTCTGTTTTTGCTATCAAAGTTGGAGACCTCACATTTCTCCACATTGCATTCCTTCCATCAGGTATTTGCCCATATCCCCTTGAAGTGTCTCTGCACCTTCCTTAAAACTCACACTTCCAGCTAGTTTCGTGTCATCTGCAAACTTGGAAAGATTGGGTGTGATTTTCCTGCCCCATTACGTTAGTTCAGTAGCGTGGCAGGGTGTGAAATGTCAGCAGGAGTCCAAAAAGCAGTAATCAAGGCCAATGTAAAGCAATCTTCCTGGGCTATTTTATTGATGTAATCAGCCTCATGCCAGGGAACAGCATGAGGCTGGTTACAATATGAAGATCTGCATTTGCATCTCTTTAGCATGTCCAGACTCACTGATGTTTCCGACCCCGCTGGTTAAGGTCCACAGCGGCAGGGATCATGAATGGTCCCCTGCAATCAGGGAGTGGCGGGGGGTGGGGGGAATGCAGGGAATGATGTCTAATGGGGGGCATCAGGGGCAGCGATTGGGAGGCCAGCGTTTGGGAGGGAGGGCGTGTCAGCTGACCTCCCAGTACACTGGGAGATCGGCACATGCGCACTGGCTCCCTCAGCAGTCCGTTGCTTGCCTCCCAACCTAATCCTGCCCTCCCTGCTGGTGTGAATTGCCTGAAGGCCTGTACATTGCAGAGAGTGTTGTAAATTCATTTCACTAACTTGCCCAAAAATTTGGCAAGAAAACCTCACATTTTCCCACCCATTTAGGCACTTAGTTTTTTTTGTGAAAATCGCACCCCTTATATTTAATCCCCACATCCAAAGCATCGATAAAAATCAATGTGAGCAGCACTAATCCAACCACTAACCCTGGCATACATCACTAATCACAGTTTGCCAGCCTGAAAATGCCCCATTTATTCCTGCTCTCTGTTTTCTGTCCATTAACCAATTCCCAATCTGTCCTCCTTTAAGCCACACCTTGTAACCCACCTCTTTGATCAGTGATTTAAATACCTGCCCTAATGTTTCCTTCTGTGGCTCAGAATGCAAGTACAATACTTTGTAAGTTTAAGCCACTGCTTGAGTTCCATGGCCTCTGGTGGAATTTAAATTCAGCTCAATAAATCTGGATTATAAAGCTAGCCTCAGTACAGGTGACCATAAAACATCACTTGTTGTAAAAACCCACTTAATGTCCTTTAGGGAAGGAAATCTGCCGTCCTTACCTGGTCTGGCCTACTTGTGACTCAAGACCCAAAGCAATGTGGTTGATACTTAAGTGCCCTCTGAAATGTTGTGGCAAGCCACTCAGTTCCAGGGCAAAAAGTTTATTTATTGATGTGATAAGTAGGCTTACATTAACACTGCAATGGAGTTACTGTGAAAGTCACCACAATCCAGCACCTGTTCGGGTACACTGAGGGAGAATTTAGCATGGCCAATGCAGCTAACCAGCACATCTTTCAGACTGTGGGAGAAAACCGGAGCACCCGAAGGAAACCCACGCAGACACAGGGAGAACATGCAGACTCCACACAGATAGTGACCCAGGCCGGGAATTGAACTCAGGTTCCTGGCACTGTAAGGCAGAAGTGCTAACTGCTGTGCCACCATGCACTCTTGGGATCCATTAGGAATGAGTGACAAATGCTGGCATTGCCATCAACTCCTACATCCCATGAAAGAATACATTGCGAAACAGCTATGTCACCCCCTTCAAACCTCCTGGTGTTTCTCTGTCTCCCATTCCTTCAAATTGCTGGCCTGAGACTCCATCTCCCCCACCACCAACATACAATACCTCCCAGGTACCCAAGACCACCCCAAATCGCTGAGGCCTTCCATCGCAGGCTTAGCCCACTATCCTGTCAGTCTGCTCAAGTAGGAAATACACCACTATACATCCACTATCCCAGCATTCTCTGCCTTCTCCCACTCACCACAATGGCCCTCCGTCTGCACTCCCCCATTTAATATCAAGAACCATGTTACAAAGCTTCCTTCTTCCTGTTTGTTCAATCCAGCTCACAATATTTAGTAGAGATGTTCAAGATTATTTGCAGCTTTGACAGACAGCGAGGAACTACTGGCCAGATCTGGTGGGTACAGGTTTATCATCATTGGAAAAGATGTGCAGGTTAGGTAGATTGGCCATGCTAACTTGTCCCTTAGTGTCCCAAGGTATCCAGGTTAGGAGGGTTAATGGGGTAAATGTTTGTGGTTGCGGGGATGAGGCTTCAGTGGGTCTGAGTGGAATGCTCTGTTGGAGAGCCAGTGCAACGTCAATGGGCTGAATGGCCTTTTTCTGCAGGGATTCTATGTTTCGGGAGGAAATGAAGATTTTTGTCATGTAGTGAATTGTTGTGATGTTTAATGCAATGTCGGAGAGAGTGGTGGGAATAGATTCAATCATAAATTTCAGAATGGAATTCAATTAATACTTCCAAAGGGATAATTTGAAGGGCAATGGGGCAGAGAGTGGGACCAGTTGTGATTAGTCAGGCAAGTCTTTCAAAGAGATGGCACTGGCATGGTGGAGCGAATGGCCTCCATCTTCATAGAGTCAGTTCATACAGTGCATGGGGAGGACATTTGGTTCATTGAGCTTGCACCGATAACAATCCCACCCAGATCCAATCCCCGTAACCCCAAGTATTTACCCTAATAGTTCCCCTGACAATTTAACATGGCCAATTCACCTCACCCATACATCTTTGGACTGTGGGAGGAAAATGGAACACCCGGAGGAAACCCACGCAAACACAGGGAGAGCGTGCAAACTCCACACAGACAGTGACCCAAGCCGGGAATCGAACCCAGGTCCCTAGAACTGTAAGGCAGCAGTGCTAACCACTGTGCCACTGTGCCACCATCTGTGCTTCAAGATTCTGTGATCTAGTCAATGCGGCATTTTATCTTTTCAGTAGAGGTAAAGCAAGCTTATTCTAACACAGCAGTGCCAGGATAGTAATTGGATTTTAACCCGCTGTTCACAGAATCTGAAGAGAGTGGCAGAGACCTGGATGGATGAGTACGCGGAGTACATCTACCAGCGCAGACCCGAGTACCGGCACCTCTCCACCGGCGACCTGATGGCCCAGAAGATGCTGCGGAAACACCTCAAATGCAAGGACTTCAAGTGGTTCATGACAGAGGTGGCCTGGGACCTGCCGAAGTATTACCCTCCCGTGGAACCTCCGCCGGCAGCCTGGGGAGAAGTGAGTACAAAGGTGAAGGGTCACCAGCCTGCCGGCTGACACGTGGCCGAGCCCATTGCGCTGTAGGGCAGCTTGGCTCAAGGCATCACTGGCTACAGCCATGTCACATTTCTCTGTCCCATTAACACAAACAGCTGGGTAGCTCCTCTTCCCGCTCCAAGTGCCAGCTCCACTGAAACAGGAGTCATAGAATCATAGAATCCTACAGTGCAGGAAGAGGCCATTTGGCCCACTGAGTCTGCACCGAACACAAGCCCACCCAGGCCCTACCACCAAATCTCTACATAAATTATACCCACCAATCCCTCTAACCCACACATCCCTGGACACTAAGGGGCAATTTCTTAGCATCGCCAATCAACCTAACCCACCCATCTTTGGACTGTGGGAGGAACCAGAGCACCCGGAGGAAACCCACGCAGACACGAGGAGAATGTGCAAACTCCACACAGACAGTGACCCGAGCTGGGAATCGAACCCAGGTCCCTGGAGCTGTGAAACAGCAGTGCTAACCACTGTGCTAGCGTGCCGCCCTGCTCACACTGCCAGCATTCTGACCTCCTGAGTTGAAAGGTCGTGGGTTTAAATCCCAGGCTGTTATCTCCAGTGGCGGCACTGAGGGAGGAGTGCTACCCTGTCAGCGGTGCAGTCACTCAGATGGGATGTTAAATCAAGATCCACCTGCCCTCACAGGTGAATGTAAAAGATCCCAAGGTGTTATTTTAAGGAGCAGTCATCTGTTCCCCAACACCCCTCCCTCACCATTTACCACCCACCCACCCGCTCCCCCCCCCCCCTCCTCCCCCAATCCCTCTCCCCCTCCATCTGCTCCACCATGTCCTGGCCAGCACTCATCCCTCAGCTAACATCACTAGCCATATTGGCCGGAATTCTGCAGCCATTCGCGGCCGGTGCCAGCTAGAACAGAGAATTTGGCACTCAGCCAAAACTTCATTCACAGCAGCGGGACCCGGATAATCCCAGTCGCGGGCCAGGTCGGAGAATCCGGCCCGTTCTCTTATCATTATGGCATTGCTACCTGTGGGAACTTGCTGTGCACAACTTGGCTGTCGGATTGTCTACATTACAACAATGACCACACTCTGAAGCGCTTCATTATTTATAATGCGCTTTGTGACACCCTGACATGAATAGGCGCTGCATCAATGCAAATCTTTAATTCCTTGATTAAAGTGGTCCCTGTGGTCACGCTTTTAGTCCGCTGGTTGGTGCTGGTAGAAACACCCTCAATATGCTTTGCTACGCAAGCATGCTAAACCTATATAGCATCCTGATCTTTAGTCTACGTGTGACTGACGTTGTCTTAAAACCACTTCACCTGAAGCCAGACAGCAGCTTTTATCACATCGAATAGGGGCACTTAGCTCTGCCAGAATTATGAGCCAGCTCTGATTAGACTTTGATGGGCAGCATGGTGGCACAGTGGTTAGCACTGCTGCCCCACAGCGCCAGGGACTCGGTTCGATCTCCCGGCTCGGGCCACTGTCTGTGCAGAGACTGCACCTTCTCCCCGTGTCTGCGTGGGTTTCCTCCGGGTGCTACGGTTTCCTCCCACAGTCCGAAACGCATGCTGGCTACGGGCATTGGCTGTACTAAATTCTTCCTCAGTGTACCCAAACAGGCACCGGAGTGTGATTAGGGAATTCTCACAGTAACTTCATTGCGCTGTTGATGTAAACCTATTTGTGACATTAATAAATAAAAATAAGCTAAGGTTTAAAACTGAGGGCTATTTCAGATGGGAAGCTAGGCATTGTGCAAGAGCAGGGCAATTTAGAGACACCAGGACTTAAATCAGGTGGTTAGGTACAAAGAAACTGATTGAATAGACAAGTAAAATGGAATGGGAAACAAAGGAGAGGAAATTATGCTACAGGTGCATAAAGCTGTGGTCCAGATCCCATTCAGAGGCCTGTGTTCACTGGGGAAGGTGCGGTAGAGAGTCACCAGAATAATAGTGGGGACAAAGAGTTACATTATGAGGATGAGTTCTTTAGTGAAGTCTTGTGTAGAGGAAGGTTGGTTTAATTGAGGGGTTTATAATCTTTAGAGTGGCACAGTGGTTAACACTGCTGCCTCAGAACACCAGGAACCTGGGTTCAATTCCCAGCTTGGGTCACTGTCTGTGTGGAGTCTGCACATTCTCCCCATGTCTGCGTGGGTTTCCTCCGGGTGCTTCAGTTTCCTCCCGCAGTCCAAAAGACATGCTGGTTAGGTGCATTGGCCATGCTAAATTCTCCCTTGGTGCACCCAAACAGGCGAGTAGATGATTTTCACAGCAACTTCATCGCAGTGTTACTGTGAGCCTACTTGTGACTCTAATAAATAAACTTTAAATGCTGCTACTTTTGCAGTTGCAGTCTGTAAACGAGCTGCCATTCCTCCTTAAACCTGAGGGAGCTCCAGAAATCTGTGAGCATCGGAGCTTGAAAGTCACTGTTTGGGAGGGAGAGCGTGCCGTCAAGGCAGACTCACAGCCCACATAGTATGGGTCCATGTGGAATGAATGAATTTGTTCCATTAATCTGATGGCTGACTGCACTGGAGTTAGCAGTCGAATCTGAATAACATTTAAACACTACAGCATGAAGAACGGTCGTCCTTTTTGCTCCTTAGTTCTGTCCCTCCTAATTGTTTGCAAGTATGTTATTATTCCTTTTGTTTTAAATGTCTATATTTAAAATGTTCACTGGATTCACTGCTCTGGGAAGTTTACAGCATTTCCAATACTTTGAAAAATAGCAATGGATTGAGATGTCAGACAAGGTTAGTTCATCAGCACAAGCCAGTTTCACTGGTATAGAACCTTTTTTGGTGCAAAAGCCCAAAGGATTTCATACGGGAGAAACCAGGAATAGGCTATTTAGAGAAAATGTCTGAAAACGTGGTTGATATGGAGTATGCAGAGGCATTTGAGGGTAGGGAGAAAAGTCTGAGGAAGGAACTGGAGATTCTGTCACAAAACCAAGAGCAAGGAGAATGTGGCAGTTAATTACCTTCAACAGTAATGGTAGGTGGCACGTGGTGCAGTAGTTGGCTCCAGAGACCTGGGTTCAATTCCCGGTTTGAGTCACTGTCTATGTGAAGTTTACACATCCTTCCTATGTCTGCATGGGTTTCCTCTGGGTGATCCGGTTTCCTCCCAGTCCAAAGCTGTGCAAGCTACATACATTGACCATGATAAATTGCTCCTTAGTGTCCCAGAATGCATAGGTTACAGGGTTTAGCAGGGTAAATATGTGGGTTTATGTGGATAGGGCCTAGGTAGGATTATTGCTGGTGCAGACTCAGTGGGCCGAATGACCTCCTTCTGCACTGTCGGGATTCTAAATCTATATCTTCTATATCTAACGTTCAGTGCCAGCAGTTAGTACCATTTACACGATGCACCACAGCAATACATCAAGGTTCATTTGACATCACCTTCCAAGCCCACCAAGAAGGACAAGGGCAGCAGGGGCATGGGAACACCAACATCTGCAAATTCCACTCTGAGCCATATACCATCCTGACTTGTTCCTTATTACTGTTCCTTCTCTGTTGCTGGGTCAAAGTCCTGGAATTCCCTCCCCAGTAGCACTCTGGGGTTTGAGAAGGCAGCTCACCACCACCTGTATGTATCGGGGGAAAATGGGAAAGCCAGATATTCCAGTGTGATCACCAACACACATTACTGAATGCACATCTTTTTTTATTCATTCATGGGACATGATGGTCAGTGGCTGGCCAGCATTTGTTGCCCATCCCTAGTTGCCTGAGGGTAGTTGAGAGTCAACCACATTGCCATGGCTCTGGAGTCACATTGTAGGCCAGACCGGGTTAGGTGGCAGATTTCCTTTCCTAAAAGATATTAGTGGACCAGGTAGGTTTAATATAACAATCGACAATGGTGTCATGGTCATTAATAGATTCTTAATTCCAGTTTTTTTTATTGAATTCAAATTCCAATATTTGCCGTGGCCGTATTTGAACCCGGGACCCTAGGACATTAGCTGAGTTTCTGGATTAATGGTCTAGCAATAATACTACTCGGCCAAAGCCTCCTCTACACGGGAGAATGGGGAAAGATGGGCAGGTTATAGAGACATAGAGTCATAGAGGTTTACAGCATGGAAACAGGCCCTTCGGCCCAATTTGTCCATGCTGCCTTTTTTCTTAAACCCCTAATCTAATCCCAATTGCCTGCATTTGGCCCATATCCCTCTATGCCCATTGAACCCATGTAACTGTCTAAATGCTTTTTAAAAGACAAAATTGTACCTACCTCTACTACTATCTCTGGCAGCTTGTTCCAGATACTCACCACCCTCTGTGTGAAAAAAAATCGCCCCTCTGGACACTTTTGTATCTCTCCCCTCTCATCTTAAATCTATGCCTTCTAATTTTACACTTCCCTACCTCTGGGAAAAGATATTGATTATCTAGCTGATCTGTGCCTCTCATTATCTCATAGACTTCTACAAGATCACCCCTCAGTCTTCTACACGCCAGAGAAAAAAGTTCCAGTCTATCCAGCCTCTCCTTATAACTCAAACCATCAAGTCCCAGTGGCATCCTAGTAAATCTTCTTGGCAGTCTATCTAGTTTAATAATATCCTTTAGGTGGATTGCTGCTTAGTGTCCCAGGACATGTTAATTTAGGGGGATTAACATAGAACATAGAACATAGAACATAGAACACTACAGCACAAACAGGCCCTTCGGCCCACAAGTTGCGCCGATCACATCATCACCTACCAACCTACAGACCTATCTATAACCCTCAATCTCATTAAACCCCATATACTCATCCAGGAGTCTTTTAAAAGACCCCAGCGAGTTCGCCTCCACCACCACTGACGGCAGCCGATTCCATTCACTCACCACCCTCTGAGTGAAAAACTTACCCCTAACATCACTTCTGAACCTCCCTCCCCGCACCTTAAATCTGTGTCCTCTCGTAGCGACCATTTCAACCCGGGGAAATAGCCTCTGAGAGTCCACCCTATCTATTCCTCTCAACATTTTGTAAACTTCTATCTATTAAGTGGGGTAAATGCGTAGAGTTACAGGGATAAAGTGAGAAGGTGGGCCTGGCTAGGATGCTCTGTCAGAGAGTCTCTGAAGTTTCGATGGGCCAAATGGCCTTCTTCTGCATTGCCAAGATTCTATCATTCTATGAAAAGGGAGGATAAAGCACAGAACAAAAGGAAATGTCAATCAGGGCATATAATTAACTTCCTTGCTGTTAAATTAGCATCCCTTTGAGTTGCAGCTGAGCTGAAAGTGTCCACTCTGCCCAGAGAAGTAGTCATCTCCTTGGATCAGCCAAGATGTTGCAATATTGCCCAAATGCAGCAGGTGGCAGCACAGAGCAGTGAGCTGAGTGTACCCAACATCGCCATCTGCAGACATTTCAATGTACTGCAACAATGATTTACATTAATTTACAATGATTTACATGGGGGCAATTCTCACATTTTGCTGCACTAGCATCTCCCAGCACCGGATTTCCGGTGGCATCAGCTGTGCGCCAGGGATCGGTGGGGAGGCATGTAACTTGTGGTAATACTCATTACCAATTATATTTTAAATTCCTTTAGCGGGCCCAGGACTGAAGTCTCCAGGCCCGCTAGCATCTACCCCCCCCCCCCCCCCCTTCATCAGAGTGGTCCACTCCAGTGGGGCCAACTGGGGCCACCCCAAAAGGTCAGACAGCAGTGCCCTCTGGGCATTGGCCCTCTGGCACTGGCCAAGGGGCAAGATGCCAATGCCCAGGGAGGCAGGACCAATGAGGGGGGGGGGGGGGGGGTCTAGGGGCACCGCCTGATGGGGGCAGGGACTGGTGGGGAAGAACGGTGGAAGTGTGGGGTCTTGCTGCCACTCTGCATACAGATCAATGGGGGAAGGAGGGAGGCCAGCCATCGGGCGGGACATTGGGGTGCGGGGCGTCAGCCTGCTGGGGGAATCGGAACTGCGAGGGGGATTCGGGCCTGCCACTGTGGGGGAGCTGGTGCGGGGAGGTGGGAGATCAGGAGCTGCGTGGGAGTGTCGAAGCCAGGCCGGACATACACGGGGGGGGGGGGGTCAGCGATCATGCCAGGGAGGGTAGACAGCCAGTGTTGCACGGGGGGGCCGTGGGATGATCGGGAGGCCGGCAGCGCGGGATCACTGCACATGCGCCGATCTCGGTGCTGACAGATCTGTGCATGCACAGTGGTCCCGCTCAGCGCTATGCTGCCAGCTTCTCCAGCGGAGATAGGTCCCACTGAATACTGGAGTGAATCACGTTCATGATCCCTGCAGTGCACAGAGTGTGAGAGCTTCACTTTGAAACTCCTACCAAAGAAACCAGTGGGATTTACTCCAGTTTTGATGAAAATTTGTCACTAAGGCAATGCAGGCCTGAATTTTAGCAATTGGATAGCACAACACCTGTACAGGATGTTGGTCACCTGGAACACTGAGTACAGTTTTGGTTCTGTTACATTATAAAAGGATATAGTAACACTGGGGGCAGTCCAAAGGAGATTCACCAGGCTAATTCCTGAGATGAGAGGATTGTCCTATCAAGAGAGACTAAATCTTCTGGGTCTATATTCCTTGAAATTTAGAAGGAGTGAGGGGTGACCTTATTCAAACATATAAGATCCTGAAGGGGCTTGACAGGGTAGATGGTGAGATGTTTTCACTCATGGACAGTCTTGAACAAGGGGACATGATAAAGGGCAGGTCATTGAAAACTGAAGTGGGTCGAAATTTCTCCTTGCAGAGTGTGGTGAGTCTCGGGAATTCTCTGCCCCAAAGCGTAGTGGAAGCTGGATCATCAGCAGCATTTAAGGTGCAGGTGGATAGATATTTAATAGATTGGGGAATAGAAGGCCAAGGGGGAATGGCACAAAAAAGGAGTTGAGGCCAGATTAGATCAGCCGTGGTTGTACAGAATGGTGGGGTAGGCTTGAAGGGCCTGCTGGCCATTCCTGCATCTATTTCTTGTGTTCTTTTGAGGAAACATAGAAGTATAGAAACTAGAAACACAAATAGGCCATTCAGCCCTTCCAGCCTGTTCCACTGTTCATTTTGATCATGGCTAATCATCAAATTCAATATCCTGATTCCATCCTCCCTCAACTGCCTTCCCCTCATAGCCTTTGATCCTTTTAGCCCCAAGAGATATATCTAATTTTTTCTTCAAATCACACACTTCGGCCTGAACTAACAATACACATCAGCAATACACATGGGCAGCTGGTGGGTTATCCCCAGAGTTTTACAGTCGCCATGGTTACTGTCATATTAAGGATGGCGGCCCACCCCAAGAGTTGCCGGTCGAAGTGTGGGGCTTGCTGTTGATTCAGGCAGGGGCCCTGCGACACACAGCAGGCAGGCAAAAAGACATCTGTGAAAAATATACGGGGCCAAGTGTCGGAGGGGAAATCCTTCCAGCGAAATCATGAGGGCCGTGGAGGCTGCCTTCCGTGGCTGTGGCCCACTCTGATTTTACAGCCACACAATTTCTCCCCCCACCTCTGCTCCCCTCCCCCACATCCCACAAGCTGCTGTTGGGGGACCAGCTCCATTTAGAGCTGTCAGCCCCCTGATGACGACAGTTCCGCACAAATGGTCCCAAACAGGGCCTTCATTTATAGAAATTTGGCCACCCACCTTCGTGACTCCACCACTGTCCCTGCTGCTGGTAAAATGCCCCGACTAGCAGAACAGGGTCAAGGGCCCAATTTGACACGCGCTCTGCCAGTTCACTAGACACCCCCGTCAACCACACCATCCCGCCACCTCCCACCTCGCCCCCCCCCCCCGCCCCCCAACCACCTCCCCCACCTCTCTCTCCCAGCTCCCCCACCTCCCCCCACCTCTCTCCCTCACCTCCCCCCACCTCTCTCCCTCACCTCCCCCCACCTCTCCCCTTGACCTCCCCCACCTCTCTCCTTGACCTCCCCCACCTCTCTCCCTCACCTCCCCCACCTCTCTCCCTCACCTCCCGCACCTCTCTCCCTCACCTCCCCCACCTCTCCCCTTGACCTCCCCCACCTCTCTCCTTGACCTCCCCCACCTCTCTCCCTCACCTCCCCCACCTCTCTCCCTCACCTCCCCCACCTCTCTCCCCCAAGTCCCCCACCTCTCTCCCACAGCTCCCCCACCGTTCTCCCCCACCTCCCCTACTTCTCTCCCCAACCTCTCCCCCCCACCTCTCTCCCCAACTTCTCCCACCTCTCTCCCTACTACCCATTAAAATTCAACTCACAAAGTTAACACTGCTGCCTCACAACGCCAGGGACCAGGGTTCAATTCCAGCCATGTGTGGATCTGCACATTCTCCTCGTGTCTCTGTGGGTTTCGTCTGGGTGCTCTGGTTTCCTCCCGCAGTCCAGAAAACGTGCGGGTTAGGTGGATCGTCCATGCTAAATTGCCCCTTAGTCAAAAAAAGTTATGTTCAGAAGTTTATGTATTAGTGTCACAAGTAGGCTTACAATGAAGTTACTGCGAAAATCCTCCAGTCGCCACACTCTGGTGCCTGTTCGGGTACACTGAGGGAGAATTTAGACAGCCAATGCATCTAACCAGCATGTCTTTCAGACTGTGGGAGGTAACCGGAGCACCCGGAGGAAACCCAGGCAGACACGGGGAGAATGTGCAGACTCCGCACAGACAGTGACCCAAGCCAGGAATCAAACCTGGGTCCCTGGTTCTGTGAAAAATAAAGCTTATTTATTAGTCACAATTAAGTCTTGCATTAACGTTGCAATTAAGTTACTGTGAAATTCCCCTAGCCTCCACAGTCCGGCACCTGTTCAGGTCAATACACCTAACCAGCGCGTGTTTCAGAATGTGGGAGGAAACCAGAGTACCCAGAGGAAACCCACACAGACATGGGGAGAATGTGCAAACTCCACATAGACAGTGACCGAAGCCAGAAATCGAACCCGGGTCCCTGGCACTGCGAGGCAGCAGTGCTCACCATTATGCTGCCCCAGAAACTGGTCTGATGTACCAGTGATGTGGATGTGCCGGAGTTGGACTGGGGTAAACACAGTAAAAAGTCTGACTAAAACCTGGTGTTGTCAGACTTTTTACTGATGTACCAGTCCAGTGTACCGTCACAGTGCT
This sequence comes from Carcharhinus amblyrhynchos, assembly GCF_965287045.1. Classification (NCBI taxonomy): domain Eukaryota; kingdom Metazoa; phylum Chordata; class Chondrichthyes; order Carcharhiniformes; family Carcharhinidae; genus Carcharhinus; species Carcharhinus amblyrhynchos. The sequence goes on along the minus strand of NC_137328.1, from coordinate 117,603,623 downwards.
GCTGGGGTGGGGGAGCAGCTTCCAAATATTTCCAGGAAATTCAACTACAGTTGCTTTTGCCCTTTTTATGCTTGTGCGACATTGTATTCTTTCTGTAACTGGGGGGAGAGTGACCAAGATGCCCGGAGAAGTAATAAACACCATCAGCCAGGAGGTGGGGAGATAGATTATCTGAAAAGAATGATGGTTTCCTCAGTGTTAATGCAATGGCCAGTCTCCATAGCTTGGGGAGCAGCGCCATCTCCTGAACATAAAGCTGTACTTCAGCCACCAGTTGTCTCAAAACTTCACGGAGCTTTAATTCATTCACAGAGATACTCAGCCCCTGGCGGAACCTTCAAAAACAAACACCTATCAAACAAATTTGGGCAAAATCACAAAATAAATATGGCTCACAAATGCTAGTCAGTCCATTTTATTCAAAGTTACAGAATGGTACATGGAATAATTTGATTTGATTTATTATTGTCACGTGCATTGGGATACAGTGGAAAGCTTTGTTTCTTGCGCGCTGTACAGACAAAGCATACTGCTCATAGAGAAGGAAAGATGCAGAATATAGTGTTACAGTCATAGCTAGGGTGTAGAGAAAGATCAACTTACTGCAGGGTAAGTCGTTCAAATGTTTGATAGCAGCAGGGAAGAAGCTGTTGGTACATGACCTCAGACTTCTGTATCTTTTTCCCAACTGAAGAAGGTGGAAGAGGGAATGTCCAGAGTGCATGGGATCCTTGATCATGTTGGCTGCTTTTCTGAGGCAGCTGGGAGCATAGGCAGGATCAATGGATGGGAGGCTGGTTTGTGTGATGGACTAGGCTATGTAGTTTCTTGTGGTCTCGGTTAGAGAATGAGCCGTATCAAGCTGTGATACATCCGGAAAGGATGTACAGCACAGAAACAGATCATTTGGTCCAACTGGTCTATGCCAGCATTTACGTGTCATCTGATAATCCTGGCAATCCTCTTCATCTGAGCCAATCAACATATACCTTCACTCCTACATACTTCTTTATTTATCCACCTTCCTCTTGAATGCATCTCTGCTGTTCACCTTGACTACACCTTATGGTAGCAAGCTCTGCACTTATCAATGCTGCCAGAATAAAGAGGTTTCTCCTGAATTCCCTGTTCGATTTGTTAGTGACGATCCCCAGTTTTAACCTGTCCATTTATCATCTTAAATAATTCCTGTGTTTTAGATTCCCATCCTCTAACCCAGAAGTTCTATACTTTCCCAATCCTTTGGTTTTTGTGAATATTTCTCAAGAGTTATTTAATTTCCTGGGAGAGGGGAAAAAAGGCACACAAAATAAATGTTTAGGGAGGTGATCTGTACGGAATTTGACCACAGAGTTCTGGATGGGAACTCCAGTACATTGAACTCACACTAGGCACTGCTGTCAAACAGGTAAATGGGCAGTGGCAATGATTGTTCACAGACAGAGAAGAAGGCTGAGGAATAATGACAGGGAATGGATGACAGGATGAAAGAAAAGAGAGAGCTTGTATTGCTAAAGGGCCTTTCTTTCTCAATCTTAACCTCCAGGTGTTGTAAAGACGATGGCGGAAAATTTCCCATGTCACCTGCCGTTGGAATCGTAGCAGGCGAGACAGAAAATTTGGCGGACCTTGTGAAAGTCCATTGTTCTCAGGCGGGAGTTTCTGGAATTGTGGCACACGCGATCAGAAAATCCCACCTGATGATTCACTTTGTAAATGCAGTCACTATTGTAGCAGCAACCTGGTAGATCTACAGATATATGTTGACCGGAGGATAGACACAGGAGGAGAACTCCCCTGTTCTTCAAAATTGTGCCGAGGGACATTTGACAACCACAGACTGGACCTCGCTGTAAATTCTCCTCTGAAATGACACAAAGCTGGGTGGGAGGATGAGCTACGAAGAGGATACAGAGATGTTTCAGTGTGATTCGGACAAATTGAGTGAGTGGGCGAATGAATGACAGATGCAGTATAATGTGGATGAATGTGAGGTTATCCACTTTGGTAGCAAAAATGGGATTACTACCCGAATGGCCATAAATTAGGAGAGGGGAATGTGTAACAAGACCTGGGTGCCCTTGTATACCACGGTAAGCATGCAGTTGCAGCAGGCGGTAAAAAAGGCAAATGGTATGTTAACCTTCATAGCGAGAGGACTCGAGTACAGGAGCAGGGATGACTTGCTGCAATTATACAGGGCCTTGGTGAGGCCACAGCTGGAATATTGTGCACAATTTTGGTCTTCTCACCTGAGGAAGGATGTTCTTGCTCCAGAGGAAGTGCAGAGAAGGTTTAGAACATAAGAACATAAGAAGTAGGAGCAGGAGTAGGCCATCTAGCCCTTCGAGCCTGCCCCACCATTCAATAAGATCATGGCTGATCTGAAGTGGATCAGTTCCACTTTCCCGCTTTCTCCCCATAACCCTTAATTCCCTTGTCTATCAGAAACCTATCTACCCGTGACTTAAATATATTCAGCTAGGCAGCCTCCACCACTTCAACAGGCAGAGAATTCCAGAGATTCACCACCCTTTGAGTGAAGAAGTTCCTCCTCAACTCCATTCTAAACTGCGCCCCCCCCCCCACCATCTTGAGGCTGTGCCAGCTAGTCCTGCTATCCTTTCTGACCGGGAAGAATCTCTCCACCTCTATCCTATCCATCCCTTTCATTATCTTATACGTCTCTATAAGATCCCCCCTCATCCTTCCAAACTCCAACGAGTACAGACCCAGTCTATTTAGCCTCTCTTCATAGTCCAACCCTCTCATCTCCGGTATCAGCCTAGTGAACCTCTTCTGCACTCTCTCCAAGGCCAAAATATCCTTGCGCAAGTGCGGCGACCAAAACTGCACACAGTACTCCAGCTGCGGCCTCACCTGTACCCTGTACAGTTGCAGCAAGACCTCCCTGCTTTTATATTCTATCCATCTCGCTATAAAAGCCAGCATTCCATTTGCCTTCTTGATCACCTGCTGCACCTGCAGACTGGGTTTTTGTGACTCATGCACAAGGACCCCCAGGTCCCTCTGCACAGTAGCATGCTGCAGCTTTTCACCCTTTAAATAGTAATCCCTCCTACTATTATTTCTGCCAAAGTGAATAACCTCACAAATGCTAACATTGTACTCCATCTGCCAGGTCCTCGCCCACTCGCTCAGCCTATCCAGATCCCTCTGCAGACTTTCCACACCCTCCACACAATTTGCTTTTCCACTCATCTTTGTGTCATCAGCAAATTTCATTACCCTACACTCAGCCCCCTCCTCCAGATCATCTATATAAATGGTAAATAGCTGAGGCCCCAGCACTGATCCCTGCGGCACTCCACTAGTCACTAACTGCCAATCAGAATAGCACCCATTGATACCAACTCTCTGCCTCCTATTAGACAACCAATCCTCTATCCACGCTAATACCTTACCCCCAACTCCATGCACCCTAACCTTCTGAAGCAACCTTTTGTGAGGCACCTTATCAAACGCCTTTTGAAAATCGAGAAACACCACATCTGTCTACTGCACTAGTCACATCCTCATAGAAATCCAATAAATTCGTCAAACACGACTTCCCCTTAACGAATCCGTGCTGCGTCTGCCCTATCAAACCATTCCTTTCCAGGTGCCTCGCTATTTCTTCTTTGATGACAGGGGCTTTGTTTACAGGGATGAATCCTGGGATGACAGGACTGACACATGAGAAGAGAATAAGTCGGTTAGGATTGTATTGCTGGAGTTCGGAAGAATGAGGGGGGGATTGTGGTCAGCACAAACTCAATGGGCCAATGGCCTCCTTCTGTACTATAGGGATTTTATGTATCTCATAGGAAGCTATAAAATCCTAACAGGACTAGGCAGAGTAGATGCAGGAAGGATGTTCCTGATGCTGGGAATGTCCAGAACCAGGGGTCACAGTCTGAGGATACAAGGTTATTTAGGACTGAGATGAGGAGAAACTTCTTCACCCAAGGAGTGGTCAACCTGTGGAATTTACCACCACAGAAAGTATTTGATGCTAAAACATTGTATGTTTTCAAAAAGTAGTTAGATATAGCACTTGAGGCAAATGGGATCAAAGGATGTGAGGAGAAGCTGGGATCAGGTGACTGAGTTGAATGATCAGCCGTGATCATAATGTCCACTCACAACTTAAACGCGAGCTGTGCAAATCCAGAGCCACCAGCACAACAACTATAGTGCCCACAGTGCCAGGACATTCCATGCCCAAATTGGCCTGATCAGTCATCTTCGGACACATCGCATCCAGCCTCAAAATGACAAATAGTATCGAGGTCCTCACTGACGACGATGGACGAACAACTAGTAATATCCAAGAGTGTCCTTTAGGAAAGGAAATCTGCAGTCCTTACCTCATCTGGCCTACATATGACTCCAGATCCACAGTAATGTGGTTGACTCTTAAACACCCTTAAGGAAGGATGGGCAGCAAAAATGTTGGCCCACCCAGCGACGCCCACCTCCCATGAACAAGTGAAGAAAAATCATGGTGGAGCAGGGTTGATGGGCCGAATGGCCTCCTCCTGCTTCTATTTCCTCTAGGTCTATGTTTCCATGAAAGTAGGCATCTCCTAAAGTATAGCACTCCCTCAGCACTGCACTGCAGCATCAGCCTAGATTACTGTGCTCAAGTGTGGGGCTTGAACCCCCAACTGTTCCAGATTGAGAGAGGGAACGTGGTAAATAAGCGAATAGCGAGTGAGAGAAAGAGATAGAGATGGTGCACGTCAAGCTCAAAAGGGCGAAAGCGCCGGGGTAATGTGGGGAAGGGACGGTATGGTGGCACAATGGTTAGCTCTACTGCCTCACAGCACCATGGAACTGGGTTCAATTCCCAGCTTGGGTCACTGTCTATGTGGAGTTTGCACATTCTCCCCGTGTCTGTGTGGGTTTCCTCCGGGTGCCCCAGTTTCCTCCTATAGTCCTATGATGTGTGGATTGGGTTGATTGGGCCATGCTAAATTGACCCTCAGTGTCAAGGGGATTATCAGGGTAAATACATGGGTAACGGGAATAGGACCAGGGTGGGATTGTGGTCAGTAACAGACTCGATGGGCTGAATGGGCCTCCTTCTGCACTGTAGGGATCCTAAGATTCTATGAGATGTAAAGTGAAACTCACAAGTGTTGGGGGAGTGGGGACGGACACAGCCAAATGTGTGTGCAGAGCAACTCAGTCCCTGCCTGGGAGAGAAAGAAACATAAGATAGCGTCGGGAAGGGATGCCCTGTGTTAGGAATGAGAGAGAGAGCGAGTAAAATGATGCCAGCAGAGGAGATGATGCGCAACATGAAAGAACAGAAACTTCCTGCTGACAGTGCAGCTTTCAACAGAGGCAGGAGAGAGGAGAATGAAAGCGGAAACTGTGAGCCTGAGGAAGATGTCCAGCAATGTCCCCCAGGCGTGTAAAGGCTTACTCAGCTTCCTTGTACTGAGCGCACTGTGGAACAAATTGCAAATTTATCTGACTTGCTAGCAGACAAGGGGGTTGCATTTTTTTTTTCTTTTCAGCACAGGAATTTGGAGAAATGTTGAGAGGGTGTCGAGTCCCTTACGTTCATGTTCAGACTTTTTTTATTGCAGTATCTGGTACTGACAAGTTCTGGCTTTTTGTTCCAATAATGAACTGATGGGAGTCTCAAGCCTGAAAGCCACACCTTCCGAGTGCAGTTTATTCTGATTCCTCGACGTCAGCTTAAACCATGGAACTACAGAGCATCAGCCTCAGCATTTCCCATCTGCAAACACTGACTGGCATCTTGTGTTTCAGACCCTACATCATCATGGCAGCCACGGCTAAGAACAGAAACACCTTCAGGATTTGGTCAAGTGTCTGACAGCCAGTAAGATACCGTGAAAGTGAAATCATGGTTAAAATGTAGGAAGCGTTGTGTCTACACTGTTAATTGCTAGACATAACTTTCTGTGCCTATTATCAAAACTTACAGGGTGCTCTATGGTCTCGGGCAGGATATAATTTTCATAAAGATAACATAGAAACATAGAAGATAGGAGCAGGAAGAGGCCATTTGGCCCTTCGAGCCCGCGCGGCCATTCAGTACAATCATGGCTGATAGAAACATAGAAACCCTACAGAACAGAAAGAGGCCATTTGGCCCATTGAGTCTGCACCGACCACAATCCCACTCAGGCCCTACCCCCATATCCCGATGTATTTACCCACTAATCCATCTAATCTACACATTTCAGGACACTAAGGGCAACTTTTAGCACGGTCAATCAACCTAACCCGCACATTTTCGGACTGTGGGAGGAAGCCAGAGCATCTGGAGGAAACGCACGCCGACATGAGGAGAACGTGCAAACTCCACACTGACAGTGACCCAAGCCGGGAATCGAACATAGGTCCCTGGAGCTGTGAAGCAGCAGTGCTAACCACTGTGCTACCGTGCCCTGATCATCCAACTCAATAGCTTAATCCTGTTTTCCCCCACAACCTTTGACCCCATTCGCCCCAAGTGCTATATCCAGCTGCCTCTTGAATACATTCAGTGTTTTGGCATCAACTACTTCCTGTGATAATGAATTCCACAATCTCACCAGGTGAAGAAATGTCTCCTCATCTCCGTCCTAAATGGTCTGCTTTGAATCCTCAGACTGTGACCCCTGGTTCTGGAATCCCCCACCATTGGAAACATCCTCCCTGCATCTACCTATCTAGTCCTGTTAGAATTTTATAAATCTCTATGAGATCCCCCCACTCATTCATCCGAACTCCAGCGAAAACATTCCTAACCTAGTCAATCTCTCCTCATACCTCAGTCCCACCAACCCCAGAATCCTTTGCCGTAAACTTTCACAACCCTCCCTTGAGAGAAGAACATCCTTCCTCAGAAAAGGAGACTAAAACTGCACACTGTGTTCTCGTGTGGCCTCACCAAGGCCAAACAGCAGAGTGGAGCAAATCATCCAGCAATGTCTGGTGTTCCGCAATTCATGGGGAATCGCTTTCCATGCCAGAAGCTATCCAAAAGGAGAGGCAATGGCCTCTTGGTATTATCGCTAGATTATTAATCCAAGAACTCAGCTAATGTTCTGGGGACCCAGGTTCGAATCCTGTCACGACAGATGTTGGAATTTGAATTCGATTAAAAAAATCTGGAATTGAGATAACCATGAAACGATTGTCAGAAAAACCCATCTGGTTCACTAGTGCTTTTCAGGAAAGGAAATCTGTCACCCTTACCTGTTCTGGCCTACATGTGACTCCAAAGCCCACAGCAATGTGGTTGACTCTCAACTGCCCTTGGGCAACTAGGGATGGACAATAAATACTGGCCAGCCAGCGACGCCCATGTCCTAAAATGAATTTTAAAAAAGAGCTGTATTCAATAATGTGTGCTGATAATCATATTAGAGTTTTAGCAATTGTGATGAATTTATCACACATTTGCCAAGAAGTAACTTATGATCACTGTATAGGATTAAAGCAGGAACAAAGCATTAATGAAGGATTGACAAGGTTGCTATAGAGGAAAACATATCAGCCAATTTACACACAACAAACCGCCACAGACAGCAATTAAATAATGACCAGGTCATTTATTATAGCGATGGTAATTTTTAAAAATTCACTTATGGGATGTAGGCATTGCTCGCTGAACCAGCATTTATTGCCCATCCCTAATTTCCCTTGAGGAGGTGGTGGTGAGCTCCCTTCTGGAATCACTGCAGTCCCTGAGGTGTAGGTACTTCCACCGTGCTGTTAGGGAGGGAGTTCCAGGATTTTGACCCAGCAACAGTGAAGGAACGGCAATATATTTCCAAGTCGGAATGGTGAGTGACTTGGAGGGGAACTTGCAGACGGTGGTGTCCCCTTGTATCTGCTTTCCTTGTCCTTCTAGATAATAGCAATCATGAGTTTGGAAGGTGCACCTTAAGGATGATACACACGACTGCCAGTGTTTGTCAGTGATGGAGGGATTGTGGAAGGGGTAGCAATCAAGTGGGCTGCTTTGTCCTGGATGGTGTCAACTTCTTGAATGTTATTGGAGCTCTGCTCATCCAGGCAAGTGGGGATTATTCCATCATACTCCTGATTTGTGCCTTGTAGATACTGCACAGGCTTTGGAGTGGAGGATGTGAGGGATGGGGGGTGCCGGTGGTGGCAGCCAGTCAGGAGGTGAGTTGCTCATTGTACGATTCCTAGCCTATTACCCGCTCTGATAGACATAGTACTTATATGGCTCGTCCGGTTCAGTTTCTGGTCAATAGTAATCCCGAGGATGTTGATAGTGAAGGTTACAGTGAGGATAATGCCATTGAACAGCAAGGGACAATGATTCGATCTTGTCCTGTTGGAGGTGGTCATTTCCTGGTACTTGTGTGGCACCAATGTTACTTGCCAGTTGTCGGCCTGAGCCTGATATTGTCCCAGTTTTCTGGCACTTGGACATCAAGGACACAATCTTAACAGCTGTTTGTGCCTGTGAGTGAGGACGGAGAATTTGGTGCACTGCAGCAGGACCTGAAAATCCCACCGGTGTGAACAGCCGGAAGATTCGCCCAGACTGGTATTGTACCTGAGGAGTCATGAATGGTGCTGAACATTGTGTCAAGACACTAGGAGGACCCCCTGCTCTTCATGGAATCATGTCATAAGTGCTCCTGAGAAGCCCGACAACCTTTACTTTAATATTCCTCCATCCAATGTCACCTCCAACAGTGTTGCATTCCCTCAGTGTTATGCTAACGTGTATTCCATGACTGGGGCAGGACTTGAACTCACAATAACATGTCTCGCAGATAAAAGTATCGTTGTTGCCAGTACAAAACGATAGAGGATATTTAAGAGCATAATTATAAGTGATGTGGTAATAACTCAAATGCTCTGTTCATTATTGTCATTGTTCTTGGAGGTTCCTCAGCATTTACTGCTTAGCGGTTTGCTGTGATGATTTATTGATTCTTGACAATACTGCCTGGACAATTTTGTCCACTTGATCCTTTAGGGAAAAATGTAACTTTGTATTTTTATAGCTCCATTCATGACCTTGGGACACTCCTTTATAGCTAATGAGGTACTTTTGAAGCACAGTCACTCTTGTAGGTACCACAAGAACCAATTTGTGCACAGCGAGCTCCCACAAAATAAAACAATGGGATAATTACCAATTAATCTATGTTTTACTGATATTGGTTGAAGGATAATTTGCCAACTTTTGTACTCCTTGCCCCATCCGATGAAGGCAAGCATGCTGTATGCTTCCTTCACCAACTTTTCCACCTGTGCTGCCACTTTTAAGGATCTGCGGACCTGCACACCCAGATCTCTCTGTGTGTTCATGCTCCTGATTGTTCTGCCATTTATTTTATATCTCCTACCTCAATTGGATCTACCAAAATGCATCACCTCGCATTTGTCCAGATTAAATTCCATCTGCCGTCTTCCCACCCAATTTTCCAGTCCATCTATATCCTGCTGTATTCTCTGACAATCTTCATCACTATCCACAGCTCCGCCAATCTTAGTATCATCCGCAAACTTGCTAATCAGACCAGCCACGTTTTCTTCCAAGTCATTTATATGTATTACAAGCAGCAGAGGACTGTGAGACAATCGCCTTTTCAATCCTGCTCTTTAAGTCATTCAGAAATTGTCACTGCACAACCTGTTATTGATGCCCAGTTGAGGAATTAACATTGTGCACATGCAGTGTTCTTCTCTGATTCAGTAATACTTCTGTCCTTGGGATTGCCTCATTACAATTCATTCTTTTCAGTTCATTGTTCTGTTCTTTTGTTTCATTCCAGATGACTTGGCACTCATGTGCTTCACTTTGTCTAGGCTACCATCTCCCTGCCTTATAAATTATCAGCTCCTGTTGCCAGGAAAGGCTCTGTGCTCTTTGTACCAGTAGCATGAGGCACAGGTGGGAGACAATGGCAAAGGTATTTGTTAGAATTGCTCCAAGTGCCCTTTATGCTCCTGTCAAATGCTTTGCACAACTTTGGTTTTCTCTCTCCGAAACTGCTTAATATCTCGAATGCTGCACAGACAGTAACTGGCAGGTCAGACTCACATAGCTGGAAGATAGCCACGAAAAGATTGATGGTGAAGGCAGCCATCAATAGCCTCATTTTTTTTAAAGTGTTAGTCAATTTAATTTGCTTGCTTCTTTACAAGGAAGACCCAATGGTTAGCATGCTGCCTCACAGCATCAGGGACCGGGTTCAGTGCCTTGGGTGACTGTGTGGAGTTTGCACATTCTCCCCGGGTGTTTCGGTTTCCTCCTACAGTCCTGGATTGTCCCCATATCCCCTGAAAGGAATTGGGACGAATTCAGAAACATGCCTGCATAATTAACTGGGATAGATTATGTCAACAGTACTGCAGTATTGACTCCATGCACCTCATTGTAAAGTTCCTGTCAATGGTCTGAGACTGCACAACAATCAGGAAGTCTCCTCTTTCTACACATAGAGCAGGCAGACCCAGTAATCCACCTGGAGAATTGGGCAGCATGGTGACACAGTACTTCACAGCACCAGGACCCGGGTTCGATTCCTGGCTTGGGTCACTGTCTGTGTGGAGTTTGTACAATCCTGTGTCTGTGTGGGTTTCCTCCAGATGCTCCAGTTTCTTCCCACAGTCCAAAGATGTGTGGGTTAGGTGGCTTGGCCATGCTAAGTTGCCCCTTCATATCAGGGGGACTAGTTTGGATAAATGCACGGGGTGATGAGGATAGGGCTTGGGTGGGATTACGTCAGTGCAGAATTTTTGGCACTGTAGGATTCTAGAAAAGGGCAGAGGAGATAAAGTTTAAGTTTATTTATTAGTCACAAGTAGGGCTTATATTAACACTGCAATGAAGTTACTGTGAAATTCCCCAATTCGCCACACTCCGGTGCTTGTTCGGAACAATGCACGTAACCAGCACGTCTTTCGGACTGTGGGAGGAAACCAGAGGAAACCCATGCAGACATGGGGAGAACATGCAAACTCCACACAGACAGTGACCCAAGCTGGGAATTGAACCTGGATCCCTGGTGTTGTGAGGCAGCAGTGCTAACCACTGTGCCACTGTGCAGCCCAGTAGTCTTCAGTCCCACCATGTTAACAACAATGGCAAACTGAAGCAAGAAAATTTTCCAGCAGTCACTGCATCTACTGAAGCGTTCTGAAATGTGTTTACAATTCGCCTGGTGAAATTGTCTCCTCCCTGGTTTATGGATTCTTCCCTATGACCCAGACATATCTGCTTGTCTAAGGCATCAAGAGTGCTTCAGGTTCCTCACAAGACAGGCAGTGAATGCAGCACCAACTAGCTAAAACACGATAACATGTCTGCTAAGTCTCAGGCCAGCCAACTGATCAAAGCTTGTGCTCTACCACTGCACTTGGAGGCTGGCATTGGACTTATAGCAAATGCAGGAGGACTATTCGGTCTTCTGAATCCCAAGATGTTACAGTTTCTTTAAAAGAGACCTTTCTCCCAGAAAATGACCAGTAAAGATCGTAGGATCAATTTCCCAAAATTCCTTCTTAGTGGCGCTAAGTGGAATTACCTGCTCTAGTGCTCACAGTATTTATAGTCCAGCTCAGTTTCTAGTCAATAGTAAACCTGGAATGTCGATAGTGGGGAGGATGCTGACAGTCTGGATGACTCTTCATCAGACCTCAACATTTATTTCAGATTCCAGCATCTGCAGTATTTTACCTAAAGTTACTGTGAAAATCCCCTAGTTGCCACACTCCAGCTTCTGTTGGGTATACTGAGGGAGAATCTAGCATGGTCAATGCACCTAACCAGCACATCTTTCGGACTGTGGGAGGAAACCAGAGCACCCGGAGGAAACCCCATGCGGGCACATAAACAATGTGCAGACTCTGCACAAACAGTGATGCAAGCCGGGAATCAAACCCGGGTCCCTGGCATTTTGAGGCAGCACTGCTAACCACTGTGCCACTGTATCGCACTGGCATACTTAGAATTGTTCAGCAAGTGCTGACCAATCTCAGAATCACATTAGATATTATGGGTGGGATTTTGCAGCCTGTGTCATCCCAAAACTGTAAAATCCTGCCCAAAGTTAACAGACCTTTTCCTTGTCCGCCCCTCACCCACTCCGATTCCTGTGGGGAGCAGACAGGGTGGTAAAATTCCAGCCTATGTTTTGGGTTTTGCAAGCACGAGCTGGTTAAGGGCACTCCGTGCTCTGCTCATTGTGAACACGCAATGGGAGGAGCTGTTTGATTGTTGGGGCATACGACCAACCTACCTGTTCATTACACTGGTGTTGAAATTCATGTACCACATTACTCATTTGTGTGATAGACAGAATGTCTTTTTGGCTTGATGGCATTTATGTTCCTCCTCACTGCATTCTTAAAAGGTCTATCCCTTATCCTCAAAGAATAGCCCCTAGTTCTGGACTCCCCCACCATCAGGAACATTCTTTCTGAATCTATCCTGTCTAACCCTGTTAGAATTTTATAAAATTCAATGAAATCCCCTCTCACTCTTCTAAACTCCAATGAATATAATCCTAACCAATTTAGTCTCCCTTCGCATGACAGACCTGCCATCCCTGAAGTCAGTCTGGCAAATCTTCGCTGCACTCCTCTATAGCAAGGAATCTGTGGAATTCACTGCCACAGAATGTAGCTGAGGCTAAAACATTGTCTGATTGCAAGAATAAATTAGATATATGGTAGCACAATGGTTAGCACTGCCACTTCTCAGCACCAGGGACCCGGGTTCAATTCCCAGCTTGGGTCACTGTCTGCATGGAGTTTACACATTCTCCCCATGTCTGCATGGGTTTCCTCCAGGTGCTCCAGTTTATTCCACCTTCTGAAAGACATGCTGGTTAGGTGCATTGACCTGAACAAGTGCAGGATTGTGGCACTTGTTTTCACAGAATTTCACAGTATCGTCATTGCAGTGTAAATGTCAGCCTTGCTTGTGACTAATAAATAAATAAACGTGACTTATATAGCTCTGGTGGCTAAAGGAATGAAGGGATATGGGGGGAAAGACAGGATTAGGATATTGAATTCAAAGATCTGCCATTATCAAAGTGAATGTTGGGGCAGGTTCGAAGGGTTGAATGGCCTACTCCTGCTTCTAGTTTCTATGTTGCTTTGTAACTTTGAAATGGAACTTGGATATATATTTGAAATGGAAAACTTTATAGGGTTATGGGGAAAGAGCAGGAGAAAGGGAGTAATTGGATAGTTATTTCAAAAAAAAAACCTGCACAATCCTGGTGGTCTGAACGCCCTCCTTCTATGGTGTAAAACTCAGTATGATTTTTCATCATATCACGCCTCTGTCAGGCTGTAGACATGTCACAGAACTGTTTCAAATACAGTGGGTCACTTTTTTTTTGGAAGGCACTGTTGTTAATGAGGACAACATTGAAATTGAAATAATGATAAATGCTGGTTGCCTATTCCAGATCCGTAACGTTGCCACTAACCGGTGTGTGGACAGTAAACACGGAGCAACAGGAGCAGAACTGAGGCTAGACGTCTGCATCAAGGATGGCTCAGAACGCACATGGTCACACGAGCAGGTACCGCAAAGTCTAGACTTGGCTCCTTTATTGCTGACAAACCTATAGGATAAGGGTCAAGCTTCCGAACACGGGGTACTGAGTAAGCTGGAAAGAATGGTGAAGATAAGTGAAATAAACTCCCCCAGCCCTACCACTCCTCTAATTCAGGTCTCTGACACATTCCCTATTTTAATAGCTCCACCATTGATGGCTAATATGCTTTAAGCTGTTTAATTCCTAATCTTTGGAATTCCTTCCTTAAGCCTCGCTATTTCATTCCTCCTTGAATACACTCTGTAAAAACCTATCTCCAGTCTCAATATCTTATCATGTGACACAACACCATATTTTGTTTGATAACACTTCAGTGTAACACTCTGCAATGTTTCACTACCTCAGTGGTGCTATATGAATTTGTTGAAGTTGATTATAATTGTATCAATCTGAAGTTGTTGCTGTTACTATTTAAATGAATCAAGTATTGTTTGGTGCTGCTCAGGATGGTTGTAGAGCAAATGGAAGTCTTGAAGAAGGACAGAGAAGTTCTCTCTGGTATCCTGGTCAATATTCATCCCTCAGCCATCATCACCAAAATAAGTTGCCCAATCATTAGCACATTACTGCTTGTGGGATCTTGCTATGTGCTGAATGGCTGCTGTCTAAGCTACATTACAACACTCACTACAGTTCAAAAGTACTTCATCGACTGTAAATCATTTTAGGACATCCTCAGGTGTTTTTTGTCCTTTCATGGGATGTGGATGTCGCTGGCAAGGCCAACATTTTTTCCCCATCCCTGATTTCCCTTGGTCCAAGTGGCTTTGCATGGCTATTTCAGAGGACAGCTAAGAGTCAACCACATTGCTTGTGGGTCTGTAGGTCAGACCAGATAAGGATGGCAGATGTCCTCCCCCAAAGGACACCAGTGAATCAGATGGGTTTTTACAACAATCAACAATAGTTGCATCGTCACCATGACTGTGGCTAACTTCCAATTCCAGATTTCATGAGTTGAATTTAAATTCCATCTGTTACCCATGTGGGATTTAAACCTATCTCCCCTGCATATTAGCCAGGGTCTGTGGATTGCTAGCCTAGTGATGTTAGCACAATGCTACCATCTCCCCCAAAGGTGCTGTGATAATGCAAGCTTTTACTTTCAGAGACACAAGTCCATGAGTCTGACAAAGGGTTATCTGGATTCGAAAAGTCAGCTCTTTCCTCTCGTTACAGATGCTTGCCAGACCTGCTGAGATTTTCCAGCATTTTCTCTTCTGATTTCAGATTCCAGGATCTCCAGTAATTTGCTTTTATCCACAAGTATGTTCCTCTGTCCCTCTCCCTCTGCTCAAAAGCTGCGTTGGTATCCAAACAAATTGTACAAATATCTTGACCAAGGCCAGTAAAATAGCAGGGAACCATGTTGGAATGTCTCCACATTGCAGCTCTGTCTTCAGAGAATGGAGGCAAGCAACTCATTTAAATAATGAATGGCCCCGTTAAGGACAATATTTTTGCCTCCTTGCCATTTATCTGGCATGCAGCATCGATTCCCCCAAGTCCACATTCCAGCACATGGAGGTGTACTCGCTGGGACAGCCTGTGGAGTTAGAGGTAAGCTCTCCCAAACTGGGACTGGGCCAGCAGCATCCTTGATTGGATTACAAACACAGAGGTGTAAAATTAAGAGGCAGACTCAGAGAGGATCACTGAGCTGGGCCCTGCTGTCGGCAGGTGCGGGTTTGGGACCCCTTTTCGATCCCCCTTTCGGGACTCAATGGATCAGCAAGTGGAAGTACACTCTGTCATTATTATGGCGCTTCCACTGAAACCTGGCTTGTCCTTCATCACCCACAACCAATTCTCAAAACCCTGGATATAAATATACTGTTTCGTGGAACACTTCCATCCCTTGACTTTATGGAACTCGGTATATTGTGTGGAGAAAAAAATGCATTCCACATCAATGGTCTACTCTAAACACACAGAATCATTAGAAGGTGGCACGGTGGCACAGTGGTTAGCACTGCTGCCTCACAGCTTCAGGGACCCGGGTTCGATTCCTGGCTTGGGTCATTGTCTGCGTGGAGTTTGCACATTCTTCCCGTGTCTGCGTGGGTTTCTTCTTGGTGCCCTTGTTTCCTCCTACAGCCCAAAGATGTGCAGGTTAGGTGCATTGGCCAGGCTAAGTAGTCCCTTAGTGTCCAGGATGCGTAGGTCATAGAGATTAGTGGGGTAAATATATGGGGTTACAGGAATAGGGGCCTGGGTGGATTTTTGTCAGTGCAGACTTGATGGGCCGAATGGCCTCCTCCTGCACTGTAGGGATTCTATGATTCTATACCACTAGCCGTAACAGTATTAAGTATTGAGTGTGTTAAGGTCTGCCGCACAGCCTTAAATAAAATAAACTTAGCATAGTGCTGCGTTCTGTGGAGAATTATTCTGAATCCCAAAAGAAGTTCTTGGAGGAAAACCAAAGCTTATTATGAGTGTTAATCGGCTTGTTTTGCTTTGAGTCGGATTGGCTGGTCATTCTCACCAATGGTGACAACCAGTCACGGGTTCCTCAGCGGCAGAGGGTGCAAACTGTGTCAACAGCGGCTGGACTGGACAATCCCACTGCTGGCCAGTGACAGGCTGCCCCCACCAAGCACACTGCAGGGGGTGGGGGGGGGGGGGGGGGGGTGAGGGAGGTGGGGGCGGGGGGTGAGGGAGGTGGGGGCGGGAGGTGAATGGAATGGTGGCTGCTGATGGAAAATCCTGCCCATTGTGTCAATGTGGTTTAAGCACACAGACTGCATGAAGGTTTGAAAAAAAATGCTCCTTTATTCCACCGGTATCAAAACTGTATAAACCATCAAGGGAAAGCACAAATCCAAAGAGACAACTGTTTACGGAGAATATTCACCATCAGTGTACCAGATCTCTGTCCCAGTCAGGGCCTCGGCTCCTCGGCACAGCACTCACTGGCTGTATTCAGTCTTGTCCTACTGCCCAGCTCCTGGCTCCAGTCCTGATCTCTCTCACCATCAGGCTTCTCAGGTTCAGGGGTACTGCCAATCGGCCTGACTAGGTTTCACTTTCTCTTCCTGGCCTTTTGAATACCCTCAGGTGCTTCAAATTCTCCTATATTCCTACCGCCCTGTCACTCACAAGTCTTGTCTTCATCCCGGTTGCTTTCTTCCTTGCCTCACAGAAGTTGGCTTTATTGCTCAACTTGCCAAAGGTGCTTATCTGCGTCCCACAAGAGGCTGACCAGTTCCCCTGCTCAGTTCCCTTCCGTCACCCCTCTCCCATTCACTACTAGATGCCGAAGACCCCATTATAATTGTATCTATGCATCTTGTCACTTCTACAGCCAGTCAGTTACTTTTCACGCACCAAGTAAATTGATCCTTAGCATCCCAAGACGTGTAGGTTAGATGGATTAGCCATGGTAAATGTGCAGGGTTACAACCAACATCAGGGATAGTGGAGGGGGAGGGCCTGGCCAAAATGCTCTGTCAGAGAGTCAGTGCAGACCCAATGGCCTATTATGTTGGTATGCCCATTTCAACTCGGCAAAAACTTGTATTATATTCTCTTCTTCCACCAACACAATTTAAGTAACTCTTGAAAGAAGAAATTCTAGCAGGTACATTACAAAATGATGCTTCAAAAAACACTTGTTTGTAAGATGGCATGGTCTGAAGGTATGCAGGCTCAGTGGATTAGCCATGCTAAATTGTCCCTTAGTATTCCAAGATATGTAAATTAGAGGGATTAGTGGGGTAAATACGTGGGGTTATGTATTTCAATCAGAAATCTTGGGCCTCAGCAATCAATGAAGAACTGGTGTTGTAGCTGATTTGTACCCGACCCCCACAGGTTAAAGAGGACTGCTACAGAGAGGGATGCCTTTGGCATGGAACAAATGCCACTTTTCCTCCAAGAAAGCCCACCAACACCTTTGTGTTGAGGTGCTCTGTTGGTGGGTTGATGCTGACTCAACGGGCCAAACAGCATCCTTTTGCACTGCAGGGATTCTATGATTCCATGATTCTATGATCCTGAGGTAGTGAAAGGCGCTGTGTAAATATAAATGCTTCTTTTTTATATAAAGCCTTTGTACAGAGTTGTAGCTTCAATCTCAAGTAGATAATGTACCGTCTCAGACAGAATGGGCTAGTGGGTGAGAGGTGGCCATGAAATTTTTTGGATGGCCTTCTTCCCACATTCCCGTGGGGTGGCACGGTGGCACAGTGGTTAGCACTGCTGCCCCGCAGCGCCAAGGACCCAGGTTCAATTCCTGGGTCACTGTCTGTGCAGAGTCTGCCTGTTCTCCCCATGTCTGTGTGAATTTACTCCAGATGCTCTGGTTTCCTCCCACAGTCCAAAAGACATGCTGGTTAGATGCATTGGCCGTGCTAAATTCTCTTAGTGTACCCGAGCAGGCGCCAGAGCGTGGTGGCTAGGGGATTTTCACAGCAACTTCATTGCAGTGTTAATGTAAGCCTACTTGTGACTCATAAATAAACCATCCTGACTCCTCCACAGTTTTACTCTGGTGTGAGGCCTCGGCCAGTTCCGCTCCTTTGCCCCAGCTGAGCCCTTTAAGTGGTCAATTAATAACCACTTAAGGACCATTCCCTACCCAAACTCAATTTTCAGACTGGCAGGAGGATTTCAGGGTGGGGGACACTCCAGAAGGTGACCTTGCTCTGGTCAATGCGGGTGCTTCCTCCTCCCTGGCCTCTCCACCAGCATTCCTGCCTCACTCTGCCCATCCTTCCAGGCTTCACCTCCTCTCCCCTGAGACCCCCAAAGCTTAGGACACCCAGGACTTAGGTTCTGAGGACCTCTTCAGGGGTTAGAGAGCTGTCAACCAATCAAATTGAACAGCAACTTTTGGAGGACGGATTTTACCCCGAATGAGAGGCGGAAGTTTTGCCCACAGCCAATTCACACACCTGTGAGCGTTAGATGTCTGTGGGGCAGTGAGACCTCACTTGCATCCAGTCTGTATTTTGGATTACACATGGAGTGAATCATATTGGCTGAAGATTGGTATCTGTGATGGTGAGCATCTCACATGGAGGCTATGGTGAATCATCCACCTATGCACTTCTGGCAAATGATGGTTGCAAACGCTTCAGGCTTGACTTTCGCCCTCACGTGTTGGGCTCCCCTATCATTGAAGATGGGGACGTCCATAGGAGCCTGATTTTCCATGTCACAAATGGACAGGTATGAGTGACAGTTTTGAGTTTTAAAAGTGGCTATAGAGCAGGGCTAACAATTCTGCAGCATTGCTCTGGAGTCTGCAGGAATTAAGCATTAATCCTAGAGTTGCAACAAGGAGAAAAATTATCAGGATGTTGCAGAGAGATTATTTTTCCATTTTCTTTCAACATGTTTATTAGTTGCAAAAAAAATTGCATTTGGATACCACTGTTCATGAATTCTGCCTGCCGAAAGAGTTTTACACTCGCTGAGCTATTTTATTGCAACCATGGTTATAATGCAGGGAAATGCCCGTTTTACAGGTCTCACAAACTTCAATTAAATAAATGATAATATAATCAGTTTGAATGTTGAGGGATGAACATTGACCAGGACACAGGACAGCCCCCTCCTCACCTCTGAAACAATACCCTGGCATCTTTTACCTGAGGGGGTGGACAGGCTCTTGATTTAACTTTTCATCAAAGGATAGTGGCCAGAAATTTACTAGCCTGCATGTCTCGGGAATTGGAGCGGGCGAGGGGCAGAGCTGGGAATGTCCATTGACCTCGGGCGGGGTTTTACGGTTTCGGGACGAGCAAGGTCGCAAAATCTCAGCAAGCATCTCAGACGATGCAGCACTCCCTCAGTACTGCACTGGGAGTGTTGTTCTAGATTAGGGGCATGATGTTACCTCCCGTCACGCCACGCTCCTGCTAGGTGGGAGAATCTGGCAGCCAACCAAATCTCCGTTCAGTGCAGCGGGATGGGAAAATCCCGCTGGTGTGAACGGTGGTAAGATTCCAGCCTATGTCTCTGGATTGGGACTTTGAATCCATAGCCCTCAGACTCAAAGGCAAAAGTTGTACCATCAAAGCCTGGCATGCATATTAATAAAAATTATTTTGTACACTTACTAAACCATTACACATGTACCTACACCTCAGAGACTGCAACGGTTTAATAAGTCAACTCTCCATCACCTTCTCAAGGGCAATTTGGGATAGGCAATAAATATTGGCCTTGCCAGCGATGCCCATGTCCTGAAAATTAATTTTAAAAACTATTCTTCAAGTCACTGCCTGTCTTTTCTTAGACAAGTATGCTAAGTCAGTCAATATTTGGGGATGCTACACAGCTTTGTCAATATTTATAAAAGATTAAGGAATGAGTTAATTGAGGGGTTGGAAATGATGGAAGTAGTTGATAGGGTAGAAAGGGAGAAATTATTTCTTCTGGTGACCAAGTCCTGAACAACATAAGTACATAAGAACATAAGAAATAGGAGCAGGAGTAGGCTATCTAGCCCTTCGAGCCTGCCCCGCCATTCAATAAGATCATGGCTGATCTGTTGTGGCTCAGTTCCACTTTCCCGCCCTCTCCCCATAACCCTTAATCCCCTCTCTTATCAAAAACCCATCAACCCGCTTCTTAAAAATATTTAGCGAGGCAGCCTCCACCACTTCAACGGGCAGAGAATTCCAGAGATTCACCACCCTTTGAGTGAAGAAGTTCCTCCTCAACTCCGTTCTAAACCGCCTCCCCTTTATCTTGAGGCTGTGCCCCCTAGTCCTACTGTCTTTTTTGAGCGGGAAGAGTCTCTCCACCTCTATCCTATCCATCCCATTCATCATCTTATACGTCTCAATGAGATCTCCTCTCATTCTTCTAAACTCTAGCGAGTACAAGCCTAGTTTATTCAGCCTCTCCTCATAGCTCAACCCCCTCAACTCCGGTATCAGCCTAGTAAACCTCCTCTGCACTCCCTCCAGGGCCAAAATATCCTTGCGCAGGTGCGGCGCCCAAAACTGCACACAGTACTCCAGCTGCGGCCTCACCAATGCCCTATACAGCTGCAGCAAGACCTCCCTACTTTTATATTCAATCCCCCTCGCTATGAAGGCCAGCATCCCATTCGCCTTCCTGACCACCTGCTGCACCTGCAAGCTGGGTTTTTGCGACTCATGCACAAGGACCCCGAGGTCCCTCTGCACCGTTGCCTGCTGCAGTTTTTCGCCACGTAAGTAATAGTCCTTCCTACCATTCTTCCTACCAAAGTGGACCACCTCGCACTTGCCAACATTAAATTCCATTTGCCATTTCCTGGCCCATTCGCCCAGCCTATCTAGATCCTTCTGCAGACTCTCCACACCCTCCGCACAATTTGCCTTTCCCCCAATCTTGGTGTCATCAGCAAATTTCGACACCCTGCACTCGGTTCAAAAACATGAGCTAGGTTCTTCAGGTGTGATGTCAGGAAGCAAGTCCTCACACAAAGTGTGGTGAAAATCTGGAACTGTCTCCTGCGCAAAACTGTTGAGGTTGGGGAGTAATGGATAATTTCAAATCTAAGGTTTTCATTAGGCAGGGGGATTAAGGAGAAGAGAACAAAGGCAGGTAATGGAGAGTAGGTACAGGTGACTTGATTGCTGGAGAAGGCCTACTTTTGTTTCATTGTAGGACCCCACCCCTGTATTTTGTCAGCATATGGAGGGGTGATCGCCACACAGAAGCATTTAAACCTGCTAGAACAGGCATTATCTGGTGGATCTTTTGCCTATACTGTGCCAAAATGGCTTGGTTAAAGCATTAGGCCCTTCTGCGCAGAGTGTTATGTGGAGGGAGACACAAGCAAAGTATTGCTGTTAGATCTACAACTTCCAAAACAATAACCCATTGCGTGGGCTTTGCCCTTTGGGTCAGGGCCCCCAACACCTGGCCAGATGAGGATCAGGGCCTCTCTCTGTAAGGGGAGCAGTGATCTTTCCCTTGACTGGCCAACACCCAACTTGGGAGAAGCAGAAAGCTGCCTGTTATGGTAAGTGAGAGAGAGAAAGAAAGAAAGAAAGAAAGAGAAAGGGAGGGTGACCCAAGATGGAGGTGCCCATTCTCCAACTTTTTAAATGTTTAACAAAAACATGACCAGGGCAGCAGACGTCACCATCGTGGCAGAGAAATGTCACCACAGGACAGCCTGTGGCTCCAGCTAAGTTCTAAAAGATAGAGGTGGGCCTCAAAGCCTGGCTGGACTGTTGGTTCCCCATTTGGCTGGCAGGAGGCCACAGAACCCGATGCCTTGGTGAACCTGGAGGCTGACTGGGAGATTCCTGAAAAACATGTTGTTAATTGACCACATGCTGCTTTATGGGTGAATAGTCCTGCCACTCATGACACCCTGACCCTGCACCCCCCCACTCTCCACCTCCTGCCACCTTGTTCTGCCTCCAGCGGCATGGCCCCGGGGTGGGATGGCTTGGGGCTTGTCAACCGCTGATCCAAATCTTCACATCTGCCCACCTCCGTGCTTGGGTGAGTGAGGGTTAAAAATCCTTGCCCAACATTTCTGCTCGGTTGCTGCACCTTTCACTGGCAGCATCATAAACTGGAGTTTCAGTTTGTGGACTTTGAGCGCTCACAGGGAATCAATTTGTTTTTTCCAGTGAATGGATTGGTCAAGGGTGTCACATGGCAAGATGACATCAGCAATTTCCCAATATTAGTACAGGTCGCAAGAAAGTGCAAATACTACAATTGATTATCGGAGCATAGAAACTAAAAGCACGAATAGGCCATTGTGCCCTTCGAGCCTGCTCCGCCATTCGTTTTGATTATGGCTGATCATCAAATTCAATATCCTGTTCCCATCTTCCTCCCATATCCCTTGATCCCTTTAACACCATGAGTTTTGTCTAATTTTTCCTTGGCTTCAATTTCTTCCTGTGGTAGTGAATTCCATACATTCACCACCCTCTGGGTGAAGAAATTTCTCCTCACCTCAGTTCTAAAAGGTTTACCCCTTATTCTCAAAGTATGACCCCTAGTTCTAGATTCCCCCACCATCGGGAACATTCTTTCTGAATCTAACCTGTCTAATCATTCTTGAATTTTATAAGTTTCTATCAGATCCCCTCTCACTCTTCTAAACACTAAGGAATACAATCCTAATCAGCTCGGTCTCTCCGCATATGATAGATCTGCCAAACTGATCCAACCTGTTAATAGCGTTACTCATCCCTAACCGAGAAGTAAAAGGGTTGGGTTGTTCTGTTGCAAGAGGAAACAAATTCTTTTTACAAAGTTAGTGGGAAGGGATGGGTGGGGCAGTTGTTGACTTGTCACTGACTGACCGAGCAATATGCGGCAGAAAGATAAGTAATGAACAGAGAAAGCTGGGCTCTGTTACTGTATTGACTGAAGTGTGTAGCTCCCTGAATTTCTTGCTGATGCCACACAGCGCTCTGGCCATTGAGAGTTCTGCGTAAGATGCCGATTGTTCATATAGCAGAAAACAGCATGAAAATCAGCCCTCAGCAATGGTAAGATAGACAATGAGAAACAAGGATAAGCTGTGGCTGTTCAGCCTCATTAGCCTCACATCAAAAGAGGGTCTTACAAGGCTTATACCTAACCCCAAATCGAGCTTGCAATTACATATTTGCACCAATACCAATCATTCTTATTTCTCCCCCTAACATTGCCTGATTTTCACCACGCCAAACTCCCCCTCCCCCATCTCAGCTCATCCAATGCTTCAAGGCCTCATTCGTGCCTTCACTACCTTCAGCCTTGGCTATTCCCATGCTCTCTGGGCTGCTGTATCCTACCACCTATCCTACCTCAACTGGAGGACTTCAAAAAGAATTCAAAGCTGAAGTACCGCAGATGCCAGAAGTTTTGAGATAAAGACGGAAGGTGCAGGAAATGCTCAGCAGACCGGGTAGCACCTGTGGAGGGATAACCAGAGTTAACAGGTAGAAACTAACCAAAAACTGGCAAGGTGTCAGGGCCTAACCGAAAACCGGTGTGTTTCTCTCCAGGCAGGATTTCTTGCCTGATCTTATGACACTTTGTCAAAACAAAACAGGGGGAGTTTGTTTCACAGCATCATGTTGAGGGGTGGGGCCAAAACACGGCAGTAAAGCATTTTGCAAGAAGATGTAGTGCCCTTTCTAAAGGGCAATCAGAGGCCCCATGGAGGTGGGGTTCCCCACACCCTCTGTCCCCGCTTCCAACCCCAGGATTAGGTGCAATGCCTGCTTTTGTCAGCTTGTAGTCTCTCTTGTGGGGGCCATGAATTGAATTCAATTAGAATTTGAATTGATCTTTGGTGCAAGCAAGGAGATAGATTAAGGGTTTGCCCCTTTCCACTCTGTGCATTGGCTTTGTAACTCTGAGAAAGGAATAAAAAATATTTCAAAATAGGACCATCACCACTGACCAAAGCCTGTTCATCATCCACAAGGTACAAATCAGGCATGTGATGGAATACTCTTCGCTTGCCCGGATGGGTGCAGCGCCAACATCACTTAAAAAGCTCAACACCACCCAGGATAAAGGAATCTGCTTGCTTGGCACCACATCCATCACCTTAAATATTCACTTCCTCCATCACTGGCACATAGTGGCAGCAAAGTGTACAATCTACAAGATGCACTGCAACAACTATCTAAACTTTCCTCAACAGCATCTTCCAAACCCACAATCTCTACCACCTAGAAGGACAAGGGCAGCAGATACACCACCATCTGCAGCTTCCCCTCCAAGCCACACACCATCGTGATTTGGAAATATATCGGTGTTCCTTCAATCTTGCTGGTTCAAACCCTGGAATCCCCTTCATGACTTCATAAGATATAGGAGCAGAACTAGGCCATTCGGCCCATTGAGTCTGCTCCACCATTCAATCATGGCTGATATGCTTCTCATCCCCATTTCCTTTTCTCTGTAATCCTTGAATCCATTACCAATTAAAAATCTGTATAACTCCTCCTTAAATTTACTCATTGTCCCAGCATCCACCACACTTTGGGGTAGCGAATTCCACAGATTCACAATCCTCTGGGAGAAGTAGTTTCTCCTCAACTCTGGTTTAAATTTGCTCCCCCTTATCCTAAGACTGTAACCTCTCATCCTAAGATCATAGATTCATAGAAACCACACAGTGCAGAAGGGGGCCATTCGGCCCATTGAGTCTGCACTGACAACAATCCCACCCAGGCCCTACGTTTGTATTCGTGCTGGCACTGAGGGGCAATCCCACACAGACCTGTTCCCCATATGCCCCACAAGAGGAAGCATCTGTCCCATGTCTACTTTCTCCATACCCTTTATCATTGTGTATACCTCAATTTGATATCCACTCATTCTTCTAAATTCCAGACAGTATGGGCCTAAACTGCTCAATCTCTACACCCTTTGTGAGGGTATAATACACAATGCATGGGGAGGATTTCCTCTCAGCCCCACCTACAGTGTGTTTGGCGGTGATAGTCTGTCAATGAGATCTTCCAGTCCCGTCACTGTCAATGTCCTGTTGCTCGCACTCTTCCCCAATGGGTACCCGTGGGGAGGGCCAGAAAATCCCACCCATGGACAGTAGCAAGAAGGCAGCTCACCACCATCTTCTCAAGGGCAATTTGGGATTAGAAACAAGTGCTGGCCTTGCCAGCAATATTTACATCCAGTCAAAGAACTTTAAAAAAAACTGTTCACATTTTATACTGTACCAGAATTCTGAAAGTGGCTGCAGTGCTTGATACTTCCAGCAGATGGTAGCAAGGAGACACATTCTTCATCAACCCATCCCTAACACTCACCCAGCAATGTCCCCACTCAATCAGACCCACCAAAGGCAAATATTTGAATATCCTGTTTGTGAATTGTAATCATGAAGCACATAATTTTTATTATAACTTTACAGCAATATTTTCAACTAAAACAGCCCTCAGTTCCAATAAATCCAGTTACAACTCCACACTGAATTTCCTAAAGTTTAAGGTTAGTTTATTAGTGTCACACATTAGCAGGTTTATATTAACACTGCAATGAAGTTACTGTGAAAATCCCCTAGTTGCCCCACTCCGGCGCCTGTTCGGGGTACACTGAGAGAGAATTTAGCACAGCCAATGCAGCTAACCAGCTCATCTTTCAGACTGTGAGAGGAAACCCACACAGACATGGAGTGAATGTGCAGACTCAGCATTGACAGTGACCCAAGCCAGGAATCAAACCTGGGTCCCTGGCGCTGTGAGGCAGCACTGCTAACCACTGTGCCAATGTACCCCCTCACCATCACTTGCCCACCCACCCCCCTCTAATTTAATGACAGCTATATCATGGCAATTACTAGTCCAGTGACACTATCACTACACCACATCTCACCCCTCCCCAATTCCTCCCAGTGGAACTGTTTCTCCCTATCTATGATATCAATGCCACGTTTATTTTTTAGTGAGTGGAATTGCGTATTTAAGTGTATTTTGAGTAATTGCCACTATTGGAGAGACAGTGGCATAGTGGCTTTGTCATTGCGTTAGCAATCCAGGGTGTGGATTCAAATCCTACCAGCGCAGATGGTGAAATTTGAATTCAATAAAAAAATTAAATGAGACTATTGTCAATTGTTGTAAAAATCCATCTGGTTCACAAAGGGAGGAAATCTGCCATCCCTACCTAGTCTGGCCCATGTGTAACTCCAGAACCATAACTGCTTTCTGAAATGACCAAGCAAGAAATGACTGAGGGCGGCACGGTAGCACAGTGATTAGGACTGCTGCTTTACAGCTCCAGGGTCCTGGGTTCGATTCCCGGCTCGGGTCACTGTCTGTGTGGAGTTTGCACATTCTCCTCGTGTCTGTGTGGGTTCCTCCGGGTGCTCCAGTTTCCTCCCACAGTCCAAAGGTGTGCGGGTTAGGGATGATTGGCCATGCTAAGAAATTGCCCCTTAGTGTCCAGGGATGCATAGGTTGGAGGGTTTAGTGGGTATGATATGTAGGGATATGGGGGTAGGGTCTGGGTGGGATTGTGTTCGGTGCAGACTCAATGGGCTGAAGGGCTTCTTTCTGCACTGTAGGGTTCTATGATCGATTGAAGTCACTCAGTTCAAGAGCAATTTGGGACGGGCAACAAATACTGGAAATAGACATCCACATCACATGCAAGAATATGTTTTAAATGTTGTCCATTTGCCCCGATGGTATTTCTTCATATAATTTGCATGATCATGGTCGTAGCATTGCAATAAGTAGAATTTTATATGGCCTGACTGTTTTACCTGGCCTTACAGACCCTACACGGTGGCACAGTCATTAACACTGCTGCCTCACAGCACCAGGGATCTGGATTTGATTCCCACTTGGGTCACTGTCTGTGTGGAGTTTGCACGTTCTCCCTGTGTCTCCCCATGAGTTTCCTCCAGGTCTTCCAGTTTCCTCCCACAGTCGGAAAGACGTGCTGGTTATGTGCATGCTAAATTGCCCCTCAATGTACCCGAACAGGCACCGGAGTGTGGCATCCAGGGGATTTTCACAATAATTTCATTGCAGTGTTAGTGTAAGCCTACTTGTGATGTTAATAACTTACCTTTTACCTTTGTACTGCTACTTTGCTTTTATTATTCCTGACAAGTGCATCTGTTCCATGAGTATTTATGGTCTCTTTTGTAATTTGACCTTTGCTTTATTCCATTTGTTGCTTTATGGAATACTTGCCTCACCTCAGTCCCCTCCCTTTCCTTTACGGTTCAAACCCCTTTTCACAATCCCATTTATGCTGCCAGCTAATATCTTACTCCCAGGTTAGTTCAGGTACACCTCCTTCACACACCTGTTCTTCAGTTACACATTTACTTTGCTGATGTGTCCAACAGACACATGGCTCAGGTAGTAATGCAATCGTAGATACTAAAGCTCCCTGAGCGAGTTCAAGTCTCCAGCATCAGAAGCTTAAGTCCGTACTCTCAACTGACACTCCAGTGCAATATTGAGAGAATGCTACATTGCCGGAGGTCCCTTTATTTCAGATGAGACATTAAACCAAGTCCTGTTTGGCTCTTTCAGGTAAAGATTAAAAAGAAATCAGCAATGCTATTCTGAAGAAGACCAGTAGCGCTCCCTCCTGGTGCTTTGAGCAGTATTTAGCCCCCAGCCAATATTAATAAAAGCCGGTCATGCGTACAACACAAGCTGTTGTTGGGAGCTTGCTGTGCATGTATTTGCTGCCATGTTTCTGACATCATAACAGCTTCAGAAAGTACTTCACTGGCAACAAAGCTCTCGGAGGCTTTCTGAAATTGTGAGAGACACGATACATATGCAAATTCCCTCTTTCATCTTTGTTCTGGTAAGTCGCTGTTGTGTTCTGTGAAAGAATTCGATAGGTGTTGATTAATTTTATGGTGCTTGTACTTATTCATTGAGTGATGGATGGCCTTCTAATAAGTGATGCTTCTAATATGTGCTCCTTCTTCAACTGTGGATTCCCATCTACAGTTGTTGACAGGGCCCTCAACAGCATGCAGTTTATCTCCTGTGCCACGACCTTCACCCCCTCCTCTCCTTCTCATGACAAAGACAGGGTCACCCTTGTCCTCACATTTCACCCCGCCAGCCTCCACATGCAAAGTGTAATCCTCCGCCATTTTCGCCAACTCCAGCATGATGCCACCACCAAACACATCTTCCCTTCACTCCCTCTGTCAGCATTCCACAGAGACCATTCCCTCCGGGATAACTTAGTCCACTCCTTCACTATACCCAACACCACCCCCGTCACTCGTGGCACCTTCCCATGCAATCACAGAAGGTGTAACACCTGTCTCTTTACCTCTTCTACGCTTACCATCCAAGACCTAAAACATTCATTCCAGGTTAAGCCGCGTTTCACTTGCACCTCTTTCAATTTGGTGAATTGCATTCGCTGCCCCCAGTGTGGTCTCCTCTATATCGAAGAGACCAAGCGTAGACTGGATGATCGCTTTGCTGTGCGCAGTCAGGACCCTGATCTTCTGGTCACTTGCCATTTTAACACATGATCCTGCTCCCATGCCCACATGTCTGTCCTTGGCTTGCTGCAATGTTCCAGTAAAGCTCAATGCAAACTGGAGGAACAGCATCTTATCTTTCTGCTCGGCGCTTTACAGCCTCCTGGTCTCAACATCAAATTCAACAACTTCAGATGATTAGTTTCACTCCACCTCGATCCCTTTGTTTCGTTTTATTCCATTTTTCTTTTCTCTACTTTTATTTCTTTATTGTCGTTCCTCATTTTTCTTTCACCTACTTGATTCCCCTCTTACCTTTTCTCCCTCTTTGCTTTCCCTTTCCCTGCTTTTTTTTTTAAGTTTACCCCTCTCCTACACATTCCCTCCCTCCCCATCTTCATCTCCCAGCTTACCCTCTGATGTTAGCTTCTCTGCTGTTTGGCCATTCACACCCTTTATTCTCATTGTGGACAGCCATTAGCAGTCCTTTGCCTCGGTTTCTGTGGCAATGACTCATCTTTCATTCCCTCGCCCTGCAGTATAAATATCTCCCATTTTCAATGCCTGTTAGCTTTGACAAAGGATCATCTGCACTCGAAATGTCAGCTCTTTTCTGTCCTTACAGATGCTGCCAGACCTGCTGAGATTTTCTAGTATTTTCGCTTTTGGAGTGACGGATAGTGTGCGTTTGGGATTAGCTATAAAGGGATCAAATTCCCAATAGGTTGGAGAGGAGATTATTTGCCAATCCAGCTCCACCAATCCCGTATTGACTAATGTATGTTAATTATTACAGAACGTGAAAAAAAGCTGGTTGAAGTAGCAGAGGGCAGAATTTTCCAGTCCTTCCCCCCAGCGGGATCTTCCAGTTCCACCAATGGCACCTCCACTCATGGTGGGCTTCCCACTCAAAAAGCCAGAGTCTTCGGCGGGACTGGAAGATCTCACCGGCAGCCAGTAGCGAGCGGTCTCCACCACCAGAAACACGCCATGGCAGGGACAGAAAATCCAACCCTATAAATATCGTCGATAAAAGGTTCACTGCATTTTGAAATCCATTTTCTGGATGTAATCATCACTGCTAAGGTCGGCATTAACTGTCTATCCACTAGCTGCGCTCAGAAGAAAGAACGAGAAAGACTTGCATTGATGTAGTATCTTCATGACTTCAGCAAATGAAGTTCTTTTGAAGTATGGTCACTATCATAATGCAGGAATCACGGCAGCTAGTTCATGCACAGTTTGCACGCAGTTGATTGAGGGATAAATATTGGCCTGGACAATTTTCTTTGAAGTAGTTCTACCAGATCTTTTACTTCACCTGAACAGGCAAATCGGGCTTCATCCAAAAGGTGAAGCCTTTGACAGCACAGCACTGCACTGTAGCGGGTGACAACAGGAAAGGTAATAGTGGGCCTTCTATACAGATGACTGGCCTACTTGACCGCTTCAGGGGTGAGTTAAGAATCAGCAAACTGCCAAGGGAATTGAGTCATATATAGGTCAGACTAGTTTTGTCCCTAAAGGATATTAGTAAATCATACAAGTAATTATGACATCCTGACATCTTCCTGATTTTTTTTATTATTACACAAGATGAGGCTGATAGGCCAGTATTTTTGTTGCCCATCCCTAATTGCGCTTGAGAAGGTAGTGGTGAGCTGCCTTCTTGAGGAACTCCCTCCCTAGCAGCACTGTACCTACACCAGATGGATGGCAGTATTTCAAGAAGGGAGCTCACCACCATATTCTCAAGGGCAATTAGGGATGGGCAATAAAAATGCGAGTCTAGCCAGCGATACCCACATCCCTTGAAAGAATGAAAAAAAACATCAGAGCCTCATACAGTCCACTGATCAGTTTTGCTGAAACCAGATTTGATGGTTTCTTCACTGGTGCTCTTGGAGATTTTGCCACTGTTTTTGATTGCAGCAGTGGTTTTCATAGATACCTATTTACACAACAAGGTGAGCTCAGTTGGCTGGATGGTTGGTTCATGATGCAGAGTGATGCCAATGACACAGGTTCAATTCCCGTACCCGGCTGAGGTTATTCTCAACCTTCCTCTGTGACTGAGGTCTAGTGACCTCAGGCTAAGCCACCACCCTTTGATGGCGAGAGCAGCCTATAGTCACCTGGGACAATTGTGAATTTACCTTACAAAGGAAATGTGCAGGGACCCCATTATACTCCTATGGCATCCTCTTGTGCCTATGACTGTGTGGCCAAATTCCCCTCCAACTCGATTTTCAAGTTTGCTGACAACACCACTTTAGTGAGTTGGATCTCAAATAATAACAAGACAGAGTATAGGAATGAGATAGAAAATCTGATGTGACGACAATAATCTCTCCCTCAGTGTCAACAAAATGAAGGAGATTGTCATTAACTTCAGGAAGCGTCGTGGAGAACATGCCCCTGTCTACATCAATGGGGATGAAGTAGAAATAGTTGAAAGCTTCAGGTTTCTGGGTGTCCAGATCACCAACAACCTGTCTTGGTTTCCCCCCATGCCAACAGTATAGTTAAGAAAGTCCACCAATGTGGACAATCTTCTATGTTCTCAGAAGACTAAGGAAATTAAGAACATAAGAAATAGGAGCAGGAGTAGGCTATCTAGCCCTTCGAGCCTGCCCCGCCATTCAATAAGATCATGGCTGATCTGTCGTGGCTCAGTTCCACATTCCCGCCCTCTCCCCATAACCCTTAATCCCCTCTCTTATCAAAAACCCATCAACCCGCGTCTTAAAAATATTTAGCGAGGTAGCCTCCACCACTTCAACGGGCAGAGAATTCCAGAGATTCACCACCCTTTGAGTGAAGAAGTTCCTCCTCAACTCCGTTCTAAACCGCCTCCCCTTTATCTTGAGGCTGTGCCTCCTGGTCCTACTATCCTTTCTGAGCGGGAAGAGTCTCTCCACCTCTATCCTATCCATCCCATTCATCATCTTACACGTCTCAATGAGATCTCCCCTCATTCTTCTAAACTCTAACGAGTACAAGCCTAGTTTATTCAGCCTCTCCTCATAGCTCAACCCCCTCAACTCCGGTATCAGCCTAGTAAACCTCCTCTGCACTCCCTCCAAGGCCAAAATATCCTTGCGTAAGTACGGCGCCCAAAACTGCACACAGTACTCCAGCTGCGGCCTCACCAATGCCCTATACAGCCGCAGCAAGACCTCCCTACTTTTATATTCAATCCCCCTCGCTATGAAGGCCAGCATCCCATGCGCCTTCCTGACCACCTGCTGCACCTGCAAGCTGCGTTTTTGCGACTCATGCACAAGGACCCTGAGGTCCCTCTGCACCGTCGCCTGCTGCAGTTTTTCGCCACGTAAGTAATAATCCTTCCTACCATTATTCCTACCAAAGTGGACCACCTCGCACTTGCCAACATTAAATTCCATTTGCCATTTCCTGGCCCATTCGCCCAACCTATCTAGATCCTTCTGTAGACTCTCCACACCCTCCGCACAATTTGCCGTTCCACCAATATTGGTGTCATCAGCAAATTTCGACACCCTACACTCGGTTCCCTCCTCCAGATCATCAATATAAATGGTAAATAGTTGAGGCCCCAGCACCGACCCCTGGGGCACTCCACTAGTCACCATCCGCCAATCCAAATAGTACCCATTGACCCCCACTCTCTGCCTCCTATTTGACAACCAATCCTCTATCCACGCTAACACCCTACCCCCAACTCCATGTCCCCTGACCTTCTGCAATCATGTCAGCTCTGACTCTCACCAACTTTTACAAATGCGCCATAGAAAGCATTCTTTCTGGTTGTATCACAGTTTGGTATGGCTCCTGCTCTGCCCAAGACGGCAAGAAACTACAAAAGTCGTGAATGTAACCCAATCCATCACGCAAACCAGCCTTCCATCCATTAACTCTATCTACACTTCCCACTGCCTCAGAAAAGCATAATTAAGGACCCCACGCACTCTGGACATACTTTTTTCCACTTTCTTCCATTAGGAAAAAGATACAAAAGTCTGAGGTCATGTACCAACCGACTCAAGAACAGCGTCTTTTCTGCTGCCATCAGACTTCATTAAATTAATCTTTCTCTACCCCTAGCTATGACAGTAACACTATATTCTGCACTCTCTCCTTTCCTTCGCTATGAATGGTATGCTTTGTCTGTGCAGCGCACAAGAAACAATACTTTTCGCTGTACACTAATGCATGTGACAATATTAAATCAAATCAAGTCAAATCAAAATTACTTCCTAGGCTCGTCCTTCTGCATTTTTGCATATGTGTTTTCACATCTATGGATAATCACCGCAACAACTTGCATTTTTATAGCACAAGTTTGTATCAGAATGTAATTTGGCACAGAGACACACAAGATAGAAATTAGGACATGTTCCTTCAGGAATTCCAAAGTTTAGATCCTAGACATCTGAAGATGCAAATACCAGTGGTGAGGGATTAAGGAAAAGGGACAGAATTCAAGGACCACAGATTCTGACATATAGAATAGGATTGGTTGTTTGGCTATGATTAAGTTCCAGGTGATTAAGACAGTTGACTCCCAGATATAGAAACAGAAAGTGCTGGAACAGCTCAGCAGATCTGGCAGCATTTATGGAGAGAGGAACAGAGTTAACATTTTAACTTTTCTTCAGAACTGATATTAATCCGTGCCAGATAGGCTTTTTCCTGCCTCTTGGAAGAGATGAAAGATCCAAATTGTTAATTCTGTTCATTTGGAAAATTGGTGCCATCTTGTTTCCTTGAATGCATGGTCTTTAACTTTCCGGAGTCTATTTTCATGAAGATTGTGTCATTCTCTTGCTGTATGTTTCGACATGATAGTTTTCCTCTCACACGGTCCAAGGGGAGATGTTTTGGGTCTTTGCAGGGAACAGGCTGCAGCAGGCTTGAGGTGATTGTGTTGTTGGCCAGAATGAAGGGACATATGTTGCCGATGGTTCTGGCAGTGACTTCCTCTGCGCGAGGGCCCATACTCCAGCCAGGGCTTCAGTTTTACTCTCTGCGGGGAAATGAGCTGGCATTGCAATTGTAAATCCTGTGGCCTGGCACTATAGGTGTGCCAATGTTGAGGCGTTCAGGGAATCAGATACTGGCTTAGTAACTGAAGCAACCGGTTTACAGTTGAAAGCTTCAGCTGAGTCTGGCAGCCGTGCTGGGTTTCCTTACGTAAAACAGGCATTTTGTTCTTACTTTTCCAAACCCAGTCCTGCTTGGAGCAAGCATGTTTGTGCCAGTGCGATGTTCCTCTAGATTTGACGACTATGAAGAGCTGGTTGCATGATCACAGTCCTTACTGTATAACAAGAATGTTCCCTCTATGGAGTGACGTTTTTGCCACGTTATTGGGAATAACAGCAACTGGTATTCATGTAGCATTGTAAAACATTGCCAGGAGTTTCACAAAGCTAGAGAAACATAGGAAATAGGAGCAAGAGTCAGCCATTCAGCCCGTCAAGACTGCTCTGCCATTCAAACTGATCATCTATTTCTATGATACTTTCCCCCACTATCTTGATGTCAATGAATCCAAGTATTGTTGATCCCTGTCTTGAAAATATTCAACATAGAATCCCTACAGTGCAGAAGGAGCCCATCAAGCCTGCACCAACAACAATACTCTTCAGGCCTTATCCCCTGTAGCCCCAAACATTTACCCTGCTAGTCCCCTTGATACTAAGGGGCAATTTATATTGGCCAATCAACCTAACCTGCACATCGTTGGACTGATTTGGAATGATTGAGCCTCCACAACCATCTGGGGTGGACAAGGTGCTGCACCAAAAACTGCTACATAAGATAATGGTGCATTATTTTACAGGTAATATACTAGCATGGATAGAGAATTGGTTAATCAACAGAAAACAAAGAGTGGGGGTAAATGGGTACTTTTCTGGTTAGCAATCAGTACAGCAAAATGGACTATTATTTAAATGGTAAAATATTGCAGCATACTGCTGTGCAGAGGGATCTGGGTGTCCTTGTGCAAGAATTACAAGGAGTTGGTTTGCAGGTAATTAAGAAGGCAATTGAAATTTTGTCCTTCATTGCTAGAGGAATGCAGTTTAAAAACAGCAAGGTTATGTTGCAGCTGCAAAAAGTGTTGGTGAGGCCACAGCTGGAGTACTGTGTACAGTTTTGGTCTCCTTACTTGAGAAAGGATATACTGGCACTGGAGGGGGTGCAGAGGAGATTCCTCCGGGTACGCTGGCATGGGTTTCCTCCAGGTACTCCGGTTTCCTCCCACAGTCCAAAGATGTGTGGGCTAGGTTGATTGGCCATGCTAAGAAATTGCCCCTTAGTGTCCAGGGATACGTAGGTTAGAGGGATTAGTGGGTATAATCTGTAGAGATATGGGGGTGGGGCCTGGGTGGGATTGTGTTCAGTGCAGACTTGATGGGCCGAAGGGCCTCTTTCTGCACTGTAGGGTTCTATGATTCTATGATTCACTAGGTTGATTCTGGAGTTGAGAGGGTTGGTTTATGAGAACAGACTGAGTAGACTGGGGCTATACTCATTGGAATTTAGAAGAATGAGGGGATCGTATAGAAACATATAAGATTATGAAGGGAATAGATAAGATCGAAGCAGGAAGTTGTTTTCACTGGCGGGTGAAACTAGAACTAAGGGGCATAGCCTCAAAATAAGGGAAAGCAGATTTAGGACTGAGTTGAGGAGGAAGCTTCTTCACGCACAGGGTTATGAATTTGTGGAATTCCCTGCCCAGTGAAATGGTTGAGGCCACCTCATTGAATGTTTTTGAGGCAAGGATAGGTAAATTTTCGAACAGTAAAGGAACTAAGGGTTATGGTGAGTGGGTGGGTAAATGGAGCTGAGTCCACGAAAAGATCAGCCATGATCTTATTAAACGGCAGAGCAGGCTCGAGGGGCCAGATGGCCTACTCCTGCTCCTAGTTCTTATGGTCTTATTAATTCCAAAGATTCACCATCCTCTGAGTGATGAAATTCCTCCTCATCTCAGTCTTAAACATCCTGCCCCTTAATCTGAAAATGTAATACATTTAGACTCATCAGCCATGAGAACCATTCAATCCACATCCTGTCATGCCTTGTAAGAATTTTTGTAAGTTCCTTATTCTTTGAAACAATAGACAGTACAGGTGCAGTTTCCTCAAACTCTCCTCATTAAACAATGCAACCATCTCAGGGATCAGTCTGGGGAACCTCTATGGCACTCCCTCAATAGCATGTACTTTCTTCCTTAGATAGGAAAGAGTTGAGAAGGATATTTTTCTCTCAAAGGGTAATAAGTCTTTGAAACTCCTCTCTTCAAATGCAGTGGCAGCAGAGTCTTTGACTATTTTTAAGGTAGAAGTGGATAGATTCTTGATAAACAGGTGAGTGAAAGGTTACTGGGTTTAGACAGAAGTCACAGTCAGATCAGTTGTGATTTCATCAAATGGTGGAGCAGGCCCGAAGAGCAGAGTGGTCTACTCCTACTCCTAATTCATATCCTTGTACATTGACATAAGAAAACCAAAACTGTACACGATACTCTAGATGTGGTCTCATCAAGCCACTACATAATTGTAGCAAGACATCCTTACTCCTGTACTCAAATTCCCTCACGATGAAACCCAACATATCATTTGCCTTCCTAATTGTTTGCTGAGCCTACATTCTAGGTTTTAGTGAACCACGACATCCAGGTCCCGATGAACATCAACATTTCCCAATCTCTCATCATGTAAGAAATACTTTCCTTTGTTTTTTTTTGACCTAGCTTCACACTTATTCACATTGGATGGCATGGTGGTACAATGGTTAGCCCTGCTGTCTCACACTGCCAGGGATCTGGGTTCAATTCCCGCTTTGAGTCACTGTCTGTGCACAGTCTGCACGTTCTCCTCATGTCTACGTGTGGCAACAAATGGATTTTCACAGTAACTTTATTGCAGTGTTAATGTAAGCCTACTTGTGGTGCTAATAAATAAACTTAATATATTCCACTGCCATGCACTCAGCCTGTCCTAATTCCTTTGAAGCCTCCTTGCATCCACCTCACGGCTCACATTCCCACATATTTTTGTGCCATCAGCAAATTTGGAAATATTACATTTGGTCTCAACATTCAAATCAGATCGATTGCAAACAGTTGTGACCCTAGCATTAATTGTTGTGATACCCCACTCATAACAGTCAAACCATCTTGGGAATGACTCATTTATTCCTACTATCTGCTTTCGGTCTGTCAATCAATTCCTAATCCATGCCAGAATGTTACCCCCAATCCCATGTGATCCAATTCTGGTTACTCATCTCATGTGTCTTTTTCTTAAGCAGTCCTACGGGGTTGAGGATGATTTACTTCCACCTCAAAAGTGAGTTCTCAGGAGACTGAAGAGTCCAATGCATGACCTCCAGTCTCTGCCACAAGTGGGGCAGATCATGTTCGGAGGAGTGGATGGATGGCTGGGGTGGCGTGAGCTTGCTCTCAGCAATGTCTCTCAAATATTTTTCCCAGATGCTTTTCCTTCACTTCAGGTGGACTTGGTCCAGGGATCCCAGGTGTTGGCATATTTTTTCATGGAGGCTTTGAGGATGTCCTTGAATTGTTTCCTCTGCTTTTCTGGAGCTTGCTTGCCGTGTCAAAGCTCCGAGTAGAGCATTCATTTCTGGAGTCTCATGTCAGGCATGCAGACGATGTGGCCCACTCAACAGAGCTAATTGAGTTGTAGTCAATGCTTAGAAGCCACAGATGTTGGCCTGAGCCTTGACACTGATGTTGGTGCTCCTACCCAGAAGGAAAAAATGTTCAGACCAGTGTTCTTATTTCCCCATTTTACTGTTTCTCTTTCCTTCTGCGTAGCCTGCTGATGGATTTGCAGAATCTTGCAGGAGCAGCAACTTTTGAGGCATCTTCTGTACACAGTCCATGTCTCTGAGCCATATTGGAGGACAGAGCTCACTACAGTTCTGTAGACCATGAGCTTGATGGTCACTTGAGTTCCTGCCTTCAACACTCGCTTCAGCAGGTGATCGAAGATTGTGCCGGCACATGCAAGGCGGTGTTGAGCCTCATTATCAATGTTGTCAGCAGTAGGCTCCCGAGGTACGGAAAGTGGGCCACGTTGTCCAAGGCCTCATCGTGGATTCTGATAATGGCGGGTGGGGGGCCGGTGGGGAAAGGCGGGGAAAGATTGGTAGAGGACCTTTGTCTTACAGATGTTTAGTATAAGGCTCATGCTCTCATATATCTGAGTGAAGGTGTTGATAATGGCTTGGAGCTTAACCTCTGAGCATGGACTGACACAAGCATCATCTGAATGTTGTAGTTCAATGACGAGGGATGGGGAGACCTTGGATCTGGCCTGCAGGTGCCAGAGGTTGAACAGATTCTCGTTTGTTATGTAGTTTAGCTCCATTCCAGTGGGGAGTTTGCAAAGGGTGAGTTGGAGCATTGCAACAAGGAGGATCATCGAGGAGCAGATGGAAGGTAGTGACAAACTTTTGGGGGCAGCCGAAATGAAGGACTCTCTATCATCCCTCATGGTTGACAGTATCAAAGGCCTTTGTGAAGTCAAAGAAGGCCATGTATTTTGCATTTCTCTTGTGGTTACCCTATAGTGAATGCCCAATGTGCCCCTTAGAGGGCAGAATCCACATTTTGACTCTGGGAGGAGCTCTTCAGCCACAGGGCGAAGATGACTAAGGAGGACTCTTACAATAACCTTCCTGGTGGTCAACAACAGGGAAATTCCTCTGTAGTTACTGCAATCAAATGTGGCACCTTTCTTGAAGATGGTCACAATGATGGTGTCTCTGAAATCTCCTGGAATGTTCTCCTCCTTCCAGATAAGTGAAATTAGATCGTGTATTCATGCTAATAGTGCTTCTCTGCCTTGTTTTAGTGCACCGGCAGAGATTCAGTCTGCTCCTCATGCCTTGTTGTTCTTTAGCTGTCAGATGGTATTTTCTACCTTGTGCTAGGTTGGAGTTGTAGTGAGATGGTGGCGGGTGATATAGAACATAGAACATTACAGCGCAGAACAGGCCCTTCGGCCCACGATGTTGCCCACTAACCTAAACCAATCCCTTTCCGTCCATAAACCTATCCACGGATCTCTTAAACACCCCCAAACTAGGCGCATTTACAACTGCAGCAGGCAGGGCATTCCAATCCCTCACCACCCTCTGGGTAAAGAACCTACCCCTGACATCCGTCCTATAACTACCCCCCCTTAACTTAAAGCCATGCCCCCTCGTGCTAGCTTTCTCCATCCAAAGAAAAAGGCTATCACTATCCACCCTATCTAAACCTCTAATCATCTTATATGTTTCAATAAGATCCCCTCTTAGCCGCCTTCTTTCTAGCGAAAACAACCCCAAATCCCTCAGTCTCTCCTCATAGGATCTCCCCTCCATACCAGGCAACATCCTGGTAAACCTCCTCTGCACCCTCTCCAAAGCCTCCACATCCTCCTATAATGTGGGGACCAGAACTGCACACAGTACTCCAAGTGCGGCCACACCAGAGTTGTGTACAGTTGCAACATGACGCTGCGACTCCTAAATTCAATCCCCCTACCAATAAACGCCAAGACACCGTATGCCTTCTTAACAACCTTATCTACTTGATTCCCAACTTTCAGGGATCTATGTACACATACACCTAGATCCCTCTGTTCATCCACACTATTCAAAGTCCTCCCGTTAGCCCTATACTCGACACATCTGTTATTCCTACCAAAGTGAATTACCTCACACTTCTCCGCATTAAACTCCATCCGCCACCTCTCGGCCCAGCTCTGCAACCTGTCTAAGTCTCCCTGCAAACTATGACACCCTTCCTCACAATCTACCACACCTCCGACTTTGGTGTCATCAGCAAATTTACTAATCCACCCAACTATGCCCTCATCCAGATCATTAATAAAAATTACAAACAGCAGTGGCCCCAAAACAGATCCCTGAGGCACACCACTCGTAACCGAACTCCATGACGAATATTTACCATCAACCACCACCCTCTGTCTCCTATCTGCTAGCCAATTCCTGATCCAATTTCCTAGACTACCCTCAATCCCATACATCTGCATTTTCTGCAGAAGCCTACCATGGTGAACCTTATCAAACGCCTTACTAAAATCCATATATACCATGTCAACTGCCTTACCCCCATCCACCTCTTTGGTCACTTTCTCAAAAAACTCAATAAGGTTAGTAAGGCATGACCTACCCGCTACAAAACCATGCTGACTATCTCCAATCAATTCATTACTCTCCAAATAACTATAAATCCTATCCCTAATAATTTTTTCTAAAACCTTGCCCACAACAGAAGTAAGACTCACCGGTCTATAATTCCCGGGGAAGTCTCTGTTCCCCTTCTTAAACAATGGGACAACATTCGCTATCCTCCAATCTTCCGGTACTATACCAGAGACCAACGACGACCTGAAGATCAGAGCCAGAGGCTCTGCAATCACCTCTCTTGCCTCCCAGAGAATCCTAGGGTAAATCCCATCCGGACCAGGCGACTTATCTATTTTCAAACCCTCAAGAATATCCAGCACATCCCCCTTATCAACTGCAATACTGTCTATTTTACACTCCTGCAACCCAGTGTCCTCCTCAGCTATATTCATGTCCCCCTGCATGAACACCGAAGAGAAATATTGGTTCAATGCCTCTCCAATCTCTTCCGGTTCCACACACAACTTCCCTCTGCTGTCTGTAACTGGCCCTAATCTTGCCCTAACCAACCTTCTGTTCTTGACATACCTATAGAACGCCTTAGGATTCTCCTTAATCCTATCAGCCAAAGTCTTCTCACGTCCTCTTTTAGCCCTTCTTAACTCACTCTTCAACTCCCTCCTAGCCAATCTAAAGCTTTCTAGTGCACTACCTGAGCCCTCAAGTCTCATCCGAACATAAGCCTCCTTTTTCTTTTTAACCAACGAATCAACTTTTTTAGTGCACCACGGTTCCCTAGCCCTACCAATTCCTCCTTGCCTGACAGGGACATACCTATCACGGACTCGCAGTAGCTGCTCCTTGAAAAAACTCCACATTCCGGACGTTCCCAGTCCCTGTAATCTCCTAGTCCAACCTATGCTTCCTAATTCTCTCCTAATAGCCTCATAATTACCCTTTCCCCAGATAAAACTACAGACCCGAGGTTCATGCCTATCCCTTTCCATCACTAAGGTGAACGTAACCGAATTGTGGTCACGATCACCAAAATGCACACCAACTTCCAAGTCTAGCACCTGGTCTGGCTCATTTCCCAGCACCAAATCCAATATAGCCTCACCTCTAGTTGGCCTATCTACATACTGAGTCAAAAAACCTTCCTGCATGCTTTGTACAAAAACTGACTCCTCTAACGAGCTAGAACTATAGCAATTCCAATCAAATTAGTAAAGTTAAAGTCCCCCATAACAATTACCCTATTACTTTCACTCCTAACCAGGATCGTCTCTGCAATCCTTTCCTCAACCTCTCTAGAACTTTTAGGAGGTCTATAAAAGACTCCCAACAGGGTGACCTCTCCTCTCCTATTTCTAATCTCCGCCCATACTACCTCAACAGACAAGTCCTCATCAAACTTCCTCTCTGACACTGTGATACAGTCCTTGACTAATAATGCTACCCCTCCCCCCCTTCTACCTCCTTCTCTACTCCGACTAAAGCATTTGAACCCCGGGACCTGCAACAACCATTCCTGACCCTGCTCTATCCATGTCTCTGAAATGGCCACAACATCAAAGTCCCAGGTACTGATCCACGCTGCAAGTTCATCCACTTTATTGCGAATACTCCTCGCATTAAAGTATACGCATTTCAAACCCTGCTCCGCCCCACCCCCACGATGCCGTGCATTGCAGTCCTCATCTATGCCCCCCTCACTTTCACCCCCTCTACTCAGGATCCCACCCCCCCTCTGAATCAGTTTAAACCTCCCTGCATAGCCTTTGCAAATTTACCCCCCAGGATATTGGTTCCCCTCTGATTCAGGTGTAGACCATCACTCTTATAGAGGTCCCACCTTCCCCAGAATGAGTCCCAATTGCTCAAGTACCTGAACCCCTCCCTCCTGCACCATCCCCTCAGCCACGAGTTCAAACTTTCCCTCTCTCTATTCCTCTCTAAACTATCCCGTGGCACAGGCAAGAGTCCGGAGATAACCACTCTTTTTGACTTGGCCTTTAGTTTCCACCCCAACTCCATAAATCTCTGCTTAACATCCCCTTCCCTTAACCTCCCTATGTCATGCGTCCCCACATGAACTATAACTTGGGGTTGATCTCCCTCTCCCCTAAGAGTCCTGAATACCCTTTCCGATACATCCCGGACCCCAGCCCCTGGTAGGCAACACACCAGCCCTGAGTCCCTACCATTACTTCCGACTCTCCTATCCGTCCCCTTAACTGTGGAGTCCCCAATCACGAGGCCCAATCTTTTACATCCCCTAACCACCTGAGCTTTTACAATAGGCTCACCCCCAGAGACCTGCTCCCTTTGGCTATCCCCAGTTGATTCCTCCTCAACTGTAGCCTCCAGGACCGAAAACCTATTTTGGAGGGGAACAGCCCCAGGGGATTGTCCCCCCATTTGCTTCTTTCCCCTCTTCCTGGCAGTGACCCAAGACTCATTTCTAGGAGTGACTATCTCCTTATAACTCCTATCGATGTACGCCTCCGCCTCCCGAATTATGCAGAGTTCCTCTAATTCCACCTCCAGCTCCTTTACACGCTCCTCCAGAAGCTGCAATCGAACACACTTCCTACAAGTAAAATTACCTGAAACACTACTAGATTCCCTCACCACATACATCCCACATGAGATGCAGCTTACTGCCTGAACTGCCATCCCTGAAACAATTACCAGCAGAAAAGTAAAAATAAAAATATAAAAAAAAACTTCCCCCACACTTATAATTAGGTTAGAGGAGGTGGGAGGGTGGGATTCTCTACCAGTGTAGAGGATCGGGTATCCTCTCTGCACTAATTTATAGGGTTAGGGGCCCGAGAAAAAAAAACTATAACTACCGGTAAGCGTCCTAGTGACGACTTCCGGTTTCTAACTAATTTTTAAAAAACCGCCGAAACTCGCGACTTTAAACTAGAAATAAAAAGTTAAACAATATAAACAGAAAAATGTACCTTTTTTGCTGCCTCCTCACACGCCCAAAAATCACTGCCTCTCGATACTGCTCCTCAGGAACAATATGTTGAGGGATGGCGTTGAAGACACACATGTTGAAGACAGGATCTCTGTTGAAGAGGATTTCACTATGCTCCTTGCAAGAACCAGCGTTTATTGCCCATCCTTAGTTGCCCTTGAAAAGATGTTGGTAAACTGCCTTAAATCACTGCAGTCCATGTTCTATGGGTTGACCCACAATGTCGTTAGAGAGGGAATTCCAGGACTTTGACCCAGCAACTGTGAAGGAAAGGTAATATATTTCCAAATAAGGATGCTGAGTGTCTTGGAGAGGAACTTGCAGATGATGGTGTTCCCATGTGTCTACTGCCCTTGTTATTCTGCTGGAAGTGGTCGCGGGTTTGGAAGCTGTTGTCTAAGGATTTTTGGTGAATTTCTGTAGTGCATTTATAGATAATACACACTGCTGCTAGTGAGCATCGGTGGTGGAGAGAGTGGATGTTTGTGGATGTGGTGCCAATCAAGGGGGATGCTTTATCTTGGATGGTTTCAAGCTTCTTGAGTGTTGTTGGAGGTGCACTCACCCAGGCAAGTGGAGAGTGTTCCATCATACTCCTGATTTGTGTCTGTAGATGGTGGACAGACTTTGGGGAGTCAGGCGGTGAGCTATTCACCACAATATTCTGAGCCTCTGACTTGCCCTTGTAACATTGCATTTATGTGGTTAGTCCAGTTGAGTTTCTGGTCAATGATAATCCCAGGAATGTTGACAGTGGGGGATTCAGTGACAATAACACCATTGAAGTTAAGGGGCAGTGGTTAGAGTGTCTCTTATAAGTTATGGTCATTGCCTGGCATTTATATGGCATTAATGTTCCTTGCCATTCGTCAGCCCAAGCCTGGATATTGTTCAGATTTTGTTGCATTTGAACATGGACTGCTTTAATCAAAACAAGCTTCATTTAAAAACACAGTTTAATTATAACAAATTAATTAGCTTAACCTTTAACAATTGCACAATACTTAAACATGACAAGATGTAATTTTTAATGCTAACCTATCATTATGAATTCTAATCAAGCAATGTTTCTGTTAGAGACTCAAACCTCTCCTTAAAATTAGTTAGCGAAATTCAGGCATACTTTCTTGTCTTGGGCTAGTTGTCCTGGAGCTTTCAAAACACCCCTGGAGATAGAGAGCCAGAGACACACTGCTTTCTTCTGGCAGCCCAGGCAGTAATTGCTTGTATTTTAAAATACAAAATTGAATTTTATTCTTTAAAAAACTGAAATTGTTTCTTTGCTGTAAACTTGTGTTATCAAATCAAAACTCTACTCTGAAACCCCAGGGGGTACCTAAGTAAACAGAAATGCATTAGCTCTACAAAAACAAACATTCCACCTGGAATTTTACTGCCATGTGCGCCCTGATTCCAGGGGTGGGCGAGGCTCAGAGAACAACATTTTCTATTGGCCTCGGGTGGGATCATACGAACCTCAGACAGGCACGCCGGTAAAATTCTGCTCACAATCTTAGTAAAATGAGTACTTATCTGTTCTCCCAGCAAACAATTTAAAAGTTTTCCCCGACAAATCAACGTTGTGCATAATGAGCTCAATTTTAAACATATCTCTTACGTAAGAACATAAGAAATAGGAAATAGGAGCAGGAGTAGGCCATCTAGCCCTTCGAGCCTGCCCCGCCATTCAATAAGATCATGGCTGATCTGTCGTGGCTCAGTTCCACATTCCCGCCCTCTCCACATAACCCTTTAATCCCCTTGCCTATCAAAAACCTATCAACCCGCGTCTTAAAAATATTGAGCGAGGCAGCCTCCACCACTTCAACGGGCAGAGAATTCCAGAGATTCACCACCCTTTGAGTGAAGAAGTTCCTCCTCAACTCCATTCTAAACCGCCCCCCCTTTATCCTGAGGCTGTGCCCTCTAGTCCTACTGTCCTTTCTGAGCGGGAAGAGCCTCTCCACCTGTTCCTATCCATTCCATTCAACAT
Source organism: Carcharhinus amblyrhynchos (assembly GCF_965287045.1). NCBI lineage: Eukaryota > Metazoa > Chordata > Chondrichthyes > Carcharhiniformes > Carcharhinidae > Carcharhinus > Carcharhinus amblyrhynchos. Next base: position 117,558,969 of record NC_137328.1, on the reverse strand, counting down.
CTTATACGTCTCAATGAGATCTCCCCTCATTCTTCTAAACTCTAACGAGTACAAGCCTAGTTTATTCAGCCTCTCCTCATAGTTCAACTCCCTCAACTCCAGAATCAGCCTAGTAAACCTTCTCTGCACTCCCTCCAAGGCCAAAATATCCTTGCGTAAGTGCGGTGACCAAAACTGCACACAGTACTCCAGCTGCGGCCTCACCAGTGCCCTGTACAGCTGCAGCAAGACCTCCCTACTTTTATATTCAATCCTCCTCGCTATGAAGGCCAGCATCCCATTAGCCTTCCTGACCACCTGCTGCACCTGCAGGCTGGGTTTTTGCGACTCATGCACAAGGACCCCAACGTCCCTCTGCACCGTTGCATGCTGCAGTTTTTCGCCACGTAAGTAATAGTCCTTCCTACCATTATTCCTACCAAAGTGGACAACCTCACATTTGCCAACATTAAATTTCATTTGCCAGTTCCTGGCCCATTCGCCCAGCCTATCTAGATCCTTCTGCAGACTCTCCACACCCTCCGCACAATTTGCCATTCCACCAATCTTGGTGTCATCAGCAAATTTCGACACCATACACTCAGTTCCCTCCTCCAGATCATCTATATAAATGGTGAATAGCTGAGGCCCCAGCACCGACCCCTGGGGCACTCCACTAGTCACCAACCGCCAATCCGAATAGCACCCAATGACCCCCACTCTCTGCCTCCTATTTGACAGCCAATCCTCTATCCACGCTAACACCCTACCCCCAACTCCATGCCCCCTGACCTTCTGCAATAACCTCTTGTGAGGCACCTTGTCAAACGCCTTCTGAAAATCAAGAAAGACCACATCCACCGGCTCTCCTCTATCCACCGCCCTAGACACATCCTCATAGAACTCCAATAAATTCGTCAGACACAACTTCCCCTTAACGAAACCGTGCTGTGTCTGCTCTACCAAACAATTCTCCTCAAGATGCCTCGCTATTTTCTCCTTGATCACGGATTCTAACATTTTTCCTACAACAGACATTAAACTAACCGGCCTATAATTTCCCGCCTTTTGCCTGGCACCCTTCTTAAACAACGGTGTAACATTAGCCGTTTTCCAATCTTCCAGCACTTCCCCGGAATCCAGCGATGTTTGGAAAATAATCACCAAGGCATCCACTATCACCGCCGCCATTTCCTTCAGATCCCTTGGATGTATTCCATCCGGTCCTGGGGACTTGTCCACCATCAGTCCCTCCAGTCTGTCGAGCACCGCCTCTCTAGTAACAGTAATTTCATTCAGGCCCTCCACTCCTACCATCTTTCCATCGCTAACACCCGGCAAATTATTCACGTCCTCCTCCGTGAAGACCGAAACAAAAAAGTTATTCAGGGCCTCAGCCATTTCCCCATCCCCTACCACTAAGTCCCCCCTCTCATCCTCTAAGGGTCCAACGTTCACCCTAGCCAGCCTCTTCCTTTTTATGTATTTATAAAAACTCTTGCTATCCTTTTTTATATTAAGCGCTAGCCCAGCTTCATAGTTTATCCTACCCTTCTTTATCAACTTCTTTGTCAATCTTTGTTGACATTTAAACCTCTCCCAATCCTCTTCTTGCCCACTACTCTTAGCTACTCTAAACGCATCCGCTTTTAATTTAACACTTTCCTTCACCTCCTTCATTATCCACGGCTGATTACCTCTCCTCCTACGACCCTTTTTGACCATCGGAATAAATTTCTGCTAAGCATCAAGAAAGATCTCCTTAAAGATCCTCCACTGTTCCTCAGCAGACCTACCATCCAACACACTCCCCCAATCAACATTCGCCAATTCCTCTCTCATCCTACCATACTCCCCTCTGTTCAAACAAAGGACACATGTCCGGGAACTCACTTTCTCCTCCTCCATCTGCATCAGAAACTCCACCATACAATGATCACTCTTCCCAAGATGATCCTTCACCACAAGGTCCCTAATTCTACCCGCCTCATTACATAACACCAGATCCAAGATAGCTCGCTCCCTCGTCGGCTCCAACACACACTGTTCGAGGAAACTATCCCGGCAGCATTCCAAGAACTCCTCCTCAATCCCATCGCGTCCAACGTGGGTTGACCAATCAATATGTAGATTGAAATCCCCCATAACTACGGCCGTCCCATTCCTGCAAGCCACATTTATTTGCGCGTTAACAGCCCACCCCACCTCCAGATCATTATTCGGGGGCCTATAAACAACGCCCACCAGCGTTTTCCTCCCTTTGCTGTTCCTAATCTCCACCCACAACGATTCAACGTTCTGCTCTTTGGTTCCTATATCATCCCTTACTACCACCCTGATGCTATCCTTAATCAGCAGAGCTACGCCTCCCCCCCACCGCCTTTTTCCTCCTGCCTATCCTTCCTAAACACTTGATACCCCTGGACATTCAGCTCCCAGTCCCTGTCACCTTGCAGCCACGTGATATTAGTATGGATGGGATTTTACGGCCTCACTCATCCCAAAACTGTAAAATTCCGTCCACCATCAATGGAACTTTTCAAGGGCAGCCCCTCACCTACTCCGATTCCCGTTACGGGCAGGATGGCAAAATTCTTAAAAGCAAGGTACCAGCACATTTGTCAAACATGATTTCCCTTCCATAAATTCACATTGACTCTGGCCAATTATCAAACATGGAGCCATTTAAAGAGATGTTAGACAGCTGACCAAAAGCTTCGACAAAATGGTAGATTTTAAGGAGTGACTTAGAGGAGCAGAGAGACAGAAAGGTTTGGAGAGGCAATATCAGAGTTTGGGACCTAACTGAAGGTACAGCCACCAATGGTGGAGTGATTAAAATTGGGATGCCCGAGAGGCCAGAATTGGAGAAGTACAGATATCCCAGGGGGTTTGTGGCTGGAGGAGATTACAGAAATGGTTATCAATTTGGACCAATGTAGGTGGTGGCCCATTTTACTTAGTAGGGACTGTGACAACAACAACAACTTGCATTTAAATAACATTTAAGTGCAAGTAAAAGGAAAGATATATTTGCAACTAACCTTCACTTGATTGATTCCTGGAAGAGAGAGTTGTGCTATGAGCAGATATTGAGTCGAATGGGCCCATAATCTCCAGAATTTAGAAGGATGAGAGGTAGTTGCTTTAATAATCTGAAAGAGTTTGACAGGGAAGATGTTGGGAGGCTGTTGGCCCTGGATGGAGAGTCTAGAGCTAGTTTCAGGACAGGAAGTTGGCCTTTTCAGACTTCTTTTATTCATCCATGGGATGTGGGTTTTGCTGGCTGGACCAGTATATATTGGCCATCCCTAATCTCCCTTGAACTGAGTGGCTTGCTCAGCTATTTCAGAGGGCAGTAAAAGTCAACCACATTGCTGTGGGTCTGGAGTCACATGTAGGCCAGATCAGATAAGGATGGCAGATTTCCTTCGATAAAGCACATGAATAAACTGGATGGGTGTTTACAACAATCATTTCATGGTCATCATTAGACTTTTAATTCCAGATTTTTATTGAATTCAAATTTCATCATCTACTGTGGCTGGATTTGAACTGGGATTCCCCAAGCACTACTAGTTGTGTGAAAATGCCACTGCACCACTGCCTCCCCTAAGAAATGAGGAAAATTTCTTCATTCAACAAATTGTGAATCGTCGAAATTCTCCTCCCCAGAGGGGTGCTGCAATTACGGAGTATGCTTGAGACTAAGACTTTTAGACTCAGGGAATGAGGGATATGGGGATCAATTGAGAAATGGAACTGAGAGTCAAGATCATATTGATTGGAGGGGTAACCTGGCTGTCTGGCTGATTCCTACTCCGGCATCTAGTTTCTTGTCCCATCACGCTTCACAGATGCATTATCAGATGGTTGGTTACCAAGCCACATAAAGAGGTATGAAGATTGAGAACTAGAAGCTTGATCGAAAAGTCCTCAAGGTGCAATCGCCCCTGTTTCCTCAGCCAGAATTTTGGGATCTGGGGATGTTCGTGCATGAATTAGCAGCTGAAGCTTGCATTTAAACTGGTGAAGGCCCTGTGATACAGGTGAATTACCACTGGAGTCAGACTGGAGACTAAAGTGCAGCTTTATTTTGGACACAAAGCTTCGGGGAGAAAGCATTGGTACTCTGCAGTACTTGGCAGCTACCTTCTCAATAATACAATAGGAGTGGTTCATTTTTATACTTTTCAGATAATGGATAGTCTGAACATTAGCCATTGAGCACATCATTATATTTGAGTAGAATTGATAGTTTAACACATCGTTACAGCCAGGCATATACAGACATTGGCTTTTAACATCACATTGTTTCATAGAATGACTACATTTCCTCCTTCAGTGGCTATCAATGACTTAGTTTTGGTCTATATATATAGTAATTGGTTTTCTTGCATTCATGTATTCCTGTTCACATTTATGGCTAATCTCTTTATCAGTCCTTATTGTCCTAGGTCTGTCCTTATCTTTAAAGTGCCTCAAGCTCTTTACTGGCTTCCTGCAGTATCTCATTCCTGCATGTTTAACTTTAAATAATTGTCTATCCTGCGTGTTTTAATTTCAAGTAGCTGTCTGCACTAAAAGTCAGTACCTGCTTAATGTCTCTCTCCCAGGTAACCTTTTTATGTGCCAGGCAGCCATTTTATGTGCCAGGTACCCACCTTTATGATTTTCTTCGCTTCACAGGTAACTAAATAGTCTATCCATCTCATTCAATGCATAAATTTTCGAAGGATTACAAGCATGTGCATGGGGCAGAACTTTATGTGTCCCAGGCATGTACACACCCTACCCAGAAGAGTGTAAAATAGCATGTTGGGCACACATCCTGACATCATCCTGCCCTACTGCGATATTTCAGTCGTTGGGCGCAGGTGCGGATTGTTAGTGCATCTACCGACAACTATGGAGCCAATTTAAAGGATTATTGGCCCATTGCCCAGAAAATTATGTTGCTCATAGGATTTTTAGATTGCCACACAGATCGAATGGGCATGGGGGGATGCAATCTCTGATGCTACAATCACGCCCATCCCCTTTGAACCACAGGACGCAGTACCGCAGTACCTCTTCTGGCCACTGCAGCACTGTGCCTGGAGGGAACTGTCAACCAATTGGACTTCCAAGAGCTGGCAGAAATCCCGTTGATTGCCAATCAGTGCTCAATTGAGTATTAAATGGCAGTGGACTTCTGAGAACAGTGGGACTGTGTTACACGCCAACTCACCATCCTAAGCTTTCTGCCCTTAAGGATAGACATAAATATTTTATGCAGTTTCAACCACAGCTGGGATGGTCAGCATGAATTGCTGAGGCTGATTCAAATGTTCTCTGGTTGCTATGTGATGGCAACACCATAATTATAAAGTTAACCAGGTGTTCAGAAGAGAAGTTAGGAGATATATCTTCACACCAAGGGTGGGAGAAGTGTGGAATATTCTCCAATGAAATAGGTCAAGACAAGCTCAATTCATAGTTTTACACCTGTGATAGAATCAAAGACTCACATGGGACTAAAGGAGGTCATTCAGAGGATCAGTGCCTGTGCTGACTCTTTGAAAGAGCTTGTCCAATTTAGTGCCACTTCCTGGCTTCCTTCCTAATTATCCTGCTAATCAAATCGATGGATTTTTGCTAGAGCCAGGATTTGAAACTGAGGTAAGTGGATGGAGTTGGGAAACAAATCAGCTAAGATCTAATTGGATGCTGGAATGGAATTGAGGGGCTGAAAGGCCTACTCGTGTTCCTGTTATCCCATAACAGCAGGAAAAAATTGAGGCTGGGATTTCCCAATCCCGCTGAACAGAGATTTGGCCAAAATCACCAACGTCGCTTTCACGGGAGTATGACATGAACGGGCAGTAAGATTGTACCCTGAAGATCAGTTGTTGCCAGCAAAATTCATAAAGGTCCTCCAAAATAACAGGGGAAATCTTCCCATCGTAGTTTTGTAGTCTCAAACACCTCACAGCCAGACAAGATCTCCTCACCGCCTTTGGGATCCCACTAAGACTTGGCAACCAGAGCGTTTGGAGTGTCGTTAACACCTTTGGAACAAGGGTGTATTTTCTGCTGGGTTCACAATGTTGCGAAACATTAGTCCCGCTGTGTTTACAACAGTCAGCTTTGTGGCTGGCATGGAGGATTCCCACCTTTCCAAGGTGGTATTCTATAGCCAGTTGAGCAGGCAAACTCGCATCATAGGCCAGACAAGTGGCAACAATTTCTATCCTGAGTTCTGCTTGCTTCACCTTTGCTAAATGAACTCTGCAAATAGATTTTGTTTGCTTTGCAATTTCTTGAGTAAATTATCTTTGCTGCAAAATAGACTGTTCTCCGAGTCCTGGGGTAAGTTCCACCGCTGTGCCAACTCATTGACTGAAATAACAATGTCACACCAATGTTTGCAACACACAAGTGTCAGGCACTAACCATTCACACTAAGAAAGAATCTAGGTACATACAGCTGCTACCATACCAGTGAATGGGGCATCAATCAAGCAGGCTGCCTTGTCCTAGGCTCCTTGAGTGATGTTTTAAGTTTTCTTGTTTTATTGTCACAAGTAGGCTTACATTAATACTTCAGTGAATGAACTGTGAAAATCCCTGAGTCACCGCACTCTGGTGCCTGTTCAAGTACACTGAGGGAGAATTTAGCCTGGCCAATGCACCTAACCAGCACATCTTTGGGGCAGTGGGAGGAAACTGGAGCACCCAGAGGAAACCCAGGCAGACACGGGAGAATGCAAACTCCCCACAGACAGTGATCTAAACCAGGAATCGAACGATGGTCCCTGACGCTGTGAGGTACAGTACTAACCACTATAGCACTGTGCTGCCCATAATTGGAACTACACTCATGGAAGACAATATTCCATCACACTTCTGATCACATGAGCTGACCAATATGAGGCTCACCCTCCCGCCCCGGAAGCATGGATGCCATGAAATCAACATGCTCCACAACGACTCGCCCAGATGCCATAACGCATTATGGAGTGACTGATCCAGAGCTAAGTGCTATGGATCAATCAGATTTTCCAGCACCTCCATTGATCCTGGCAGTGCCAACAGAGTGTCAGTGACAACTGCCAAGACTGAAGGAGAAGAAGAAAGAAGGGTCATGGATTTCCCCCAAACAGGTAACTCTGAGGTCTTGGGCAGAAAGGTTTGGATAGGTCCAGGAGGAGCTTAATGACAGCAGTCAAATAGAAAGAAAAGGAGACTTTGATCTTATTGAATAGTGGAGCAGGCTGGAGAGGCCGAGTGGCATTCCAACATACGCACGTACATAAAAACATATGAATTAGGAGCAGGGGTAAAATGAATGCTCTGCCATTCAATAAGATCATGGCTGATCTGGCAATACAGCGGGATATTGATAGGCTGGTATACTGGGCAGATATATGGCAAATGGAGTTTAATCCGGATAAATGTGAGGTGATGCATTTTGGCCCGAATAATGTAGGGGGGAGTTATGTGATAAAGGGTAAGCCCATAAAGAGTATAGAAACGCAGCGGGACCTGGGGGTGCAAGTGCACAAGTCTTTGAAGGTGGCAGTACAAGTGGAGAGTGTGGTGAAGAAAGCCTATGGTATGTTACCCTTTATAGGAAGGGGTATAGAATATGAGAGCTGGAGTCTAATGTTGCAGTTGTATAGAACGTTGGTTAGGCCGCATTTAGAGTACTGCGTCCAGTTCTGGTCGCCTTACTACCGGAAGGACGTGGAGACTCTGGAGAGAGTGCAGAGGAGGTTTACCAGGATGTTGCCTGGTATGGAAGGACTGGGTTATGAGGAAAGATTGAGCAAATTGGGGCTGTTTTCCCTTGAAAGACGGCGACTGAGGGGGGATCTAATAGAGGTATATAAGATTATGAAGGGTATAGATAGAGTAAACAGAGGTAAGCTATTTCCTATGTTAGGGACACACAGTACGAGGGCCAAGGGCTTAAGGTGAGGGGGGAGAGGTATAACGCAGATATTAGAGGGAGGTTTTTCACACAGAGGGTAGTGGGGGTTTGGAATGCTCTGCCAAGCAAGGTGGTGGAGGCAGGCACGCTGCAGTTGTTTAAGAGTAACTTAGACAGGCACATGAGTGGGTTGGAGATGGGAGGATAAAGGAGATTGTTTTAAATAAGATTCATTAGCACTGGGACGTCCCTGGTAATGTAAAAGGATTTGGGACGATAATAATGTTTTTCTCTTTTAATTCACAGGTTTTAAGTCGGTCCGCCTTGTTGTCCAACGAGGGGCATATACACGATGGGTCGTACTTGGGCTGCTCTTGAATGTTCGAGAGTAGCCTAGTGCTTCATGTCGTTAGTGTGTGTTTAAACTGGACCAGATGCTGGGCAACACGACAGCTCAGTGACTATCACTGTTTGCTGTGCAGTCACGTGGATTTGGGCCGGTGTCTGTGGGAGTTTGCGCATTCTCCCCGTGCTTGCATGGGTTTTCTCCGGGTGCTCTGGTTTCCTCCCACACCCCAAAGATGTGCTAATAGGCTGATTGGAGGTAATAAATTGTCCCTAAATTAGTTTCCCTCAATGTGGAATGCCATAAGCAATAGATAAGGGTCATGGGTGGAGGGGGGGGACTGATAATGTTAAAATGGCGGCGCGGGCTCGTTGGGCCGAAGGGCCTGTTTCCTGGGCTGTCTTTGTTCTTTGGTCTTTGTTCAATTGCACATTCCTGCCACCTGCAATAACCTTTCACCCCCGTGTCAGGAATCTATCTAGCCCCTGCCTTGAAGACATTCAAAGACTCCACTGCCTTTTGAGGAAAAGAGTTCCAGAGATTCACAATCCACTGAGAGTAAAAAAAATTCTCCTCATTTCTGTTTTAAATGAGTGACCCTTTATTTTTAAACAGAGACTCCTGGTTCTGGATTCTCCAACAAGAAGTAATACCCTCTTGACATCCACCCTGTCCATATCCCTCAGGATCTTAAAAGTTCCAATCAGTTTATCTCTTCCAAACTTGCTTGGATACAAACCTGACATTAACCACTATCAGCTGCTATGAAGAGGGATATGCAAAATGTCAACAGACTCAAAAATAACAATACAACCAATCACAGAATCATAGAAAAACTACAGCACAAACAGGCCCTTCGGCCCACACGTTGCGCCGATCCTATTTCTACCTACTATGCTTACCTATAACCCTCAATCCCATTAAATCCCATGTACTCATCCAGAAGACTCTTAAAAGACCCTATCAAATTTGCCTCCACCACCACCAACAGCAGCCAATTCCACTCACCCACTACCGTCTGAGTGAAAACTTACCCCTGACATCTCCTCTGTACCTACTCCCCAGCACCTTAAACCTGTGTCCTCTTGTGGCAGCCATTTCAGCCCTGGGGAAAAGCCTCTGAGAGTCCACCTGATCAATACCTCTCATCATTTTGTACACCTCTATCAGGTCCCCTCTCATCCTTTGACTCTCTAAGGAGAAAAGATCGAGCTCTCCCAACCTATCCTCATAAGGCATGCCACCCAATCCAGGTAACATCCTTGTAAATCTCCTCTGCACCTTTTCAATAGCTTCCACATCCTTCCTGTAATGAGGCAACCAGAACTGAGCACAGTACTCCAAGCAGGGTCTGACCAGGGTCTGACCAGGGTCTCATACAGGAACTTTAAAAAGTAAAACTCGAATTTTGAACAACAAGAATAAACAATGTGCCAAACCACCAACATTAATCTGAATAGGTTACGTGCAAAAGAACAATCATCATCCAATTCAAAACCAGAAGCCAGTAACCACAGGCATTGATCCCAAGAGAACTTGGACAAACGAACAATTATTATTTGATCTGGGAATAGTTACTTGCAGCATGTGAACCTTTGTGTGTTAGCTTTTATTGGTAGAGGGATTGAGTTTAGGAGCCATGAGGTCATGTTGCACCTGTACAAAACTTTGGTGTGACCATACAGTTCTGCTCACCACATTATAGGAAGGATGTGGAAGCATTGGAAAGGGTGCAGAGGACATTTACCAGGATGTTGCCTGGTATGGTGGGAAGGTTTTATGAGGAAAGGCTGAGGGACTTGAGGCTGTTTTTGTTAGAGAGAAGAAGGCTAAGAGGTGACTTAATAGAGGCATATAAGATGGTCAGAGGAATAGATAGGGTGGACAGTGGGAACCTTTTTCCTCAGATAGAGATGGCTAGCAGAAGGGGACATAGTTTTAAATTGAGGGTGATAAATAGAGGTAGGTTCTTTATTCAGAGAGAAGTAAGAGCGTGGAATGCCCTGCCTGCAACAGTAGTGGATTCGCCAACATTAAGGGCATTTAAATGGTTATGGATAAACATATGGATATTATTGGAATAGTGTCGGTTAGATGGGCTTTAGATTGGTTTCACAGGTCAGCGCAACATCGAGGGCTGAAGGGCGTGTACTGCGCTGTAATGTTCTGTGTTCCATGTAATATCTCCAATCTTTCTTCATAGAACAACCCGCCTATAGTTGGCATTGGCTTAGTAAACCTTCTCTGAACTGCTACTAATGCATTTATATCTTTCCTTAAATAAGGTACAGTATCCAGTACTCCAGATGTGGTCTTACCAATTCCCTGTACAACTGAAGCATAACCTACTCTTGTAATCAATTCTCTTCACAATAAATGATAACATTTTTCATATAGACGAGGCAGTGACATAGTAGTATTATCACTGGACTAGTAATCCAGAGAGCCAGAGTAATGTTCTGGAGCCCGGGCTTCAAATCCCACCATGGCAGATGGTGAAATTTGAATTCAATAAAAATCTGGAATTAAAAATCTGATGATGATCATGAAACCACTGTCAATTGTCATTAAAAACCTATCTGGTTCATTAATGTCCTTTAGGGAAGGAAATCTGTCATCTTTACCTGGTCTGGCCTCCTGTGACACCAGATCCACAGCACTGTGGTTAGTTTCTAAATGCCCACAGGGATGGACAATAAATGCTGGCCCACCCAGTGATGACCACATCCCATGAATGAATAAAATAATTATTTGCTGTGCATGTATACTAACCTTTTATGATTCATGTACTAGGACACCCAGATCCCTCTCAACCTCAGCGCTCTGCAATCTCTCACCATTTAGATTATAAATACATTTTTTATTCTTCCTGTCAAAATGGACAATTTCACATTTTGCCCACATTATGCTCCACTTGCCAGATTTTTGCTCACTCTCTTGACCTATCTATGTCTCTCTGTAGTCTCCTTATGTCCGCTTCACAATTTACTTGCCTACCCATCTTTGTCTTTCAGCAAATTTAGCAAGCATATCTTCAGTCCCTACATCCAATTCATTTATAAAAGTAGTAAAAAGTTGAGGCCCCAGCATTGATCCCTGTGGCATGCCACTCATTTCATCCTGCCAACCAGAAAAAGACTCATATATGCTTGTTAGCCAGCCAATCTCCAATTCATGCTAATATGTTACCCCTGCACCATCTTCTGCAATAAACTTTGGGCCTACTTTGGGCCTAATTCCTAATTCATTTGGTTATGTGTGCTTACATTCGGATGTGAGAAGGTGACTCATCAGCATCTTCCCAAGATTAGTTAGGGAGGGGTAACTCATGTCAGCGATGCTCAAATCCCATGAACAAATAGAAAAGAATTTGCATTTTGGCAAATCTCTGCTGTCATTTTACTCACATAGCTTTGGGGAACTCTGGAGGACATTCAAGAGGAATTTCTCAATTTTTCTTTTCTCAGAGATTTTCTAGTGGCCCCTCTGCCTGCCTCAGGAGGTCAAGAGGAAGCTGGGAAAGATTTGTTCCATTTGCTATTTGTGTGCAATCATAAATACCCACTAAAACCAAGGCTTTATAATTTCACTGTGACATTCTTGTGTAGTTGCACTTATGTACCATCTTTTGTTCAAATTGTCTGAAAATGTTTTGACAAGCTGATGACATTCTGAAGCGCGGTGAGCATTTCTATGTAGTCAGGTGCAAGAGACAGTAACACCGATAGAAAGTGAGTTCATCAGTTTTATTTTACTCGCTATCAGCTGAGGCAGAAAGATCCCCTCTCCCCACCCCCCACCGCTTAGGGCTGGGTAGAATATTAGGCACTAGTTCAGAGAGAAACATTTGAATGCACATCTCCCATTCCATTGCCTCTTATGTTCTGATGTACATGAAGTAGTAAAGTAAAACAATCAAACATACCATTGCACATGACCAAAGGTATAAAAGTTCACAGAGATAGTTGTGTGAACAATGTCTACATGTATTTTTAATTCCTACTGTGGTAAATATTCTGAGAAGAGGTTTGATCAAACAACTTGGGGAAGGCAGTTATTTAAATGCTGATAAAAGTAACGTAAGCAAAACACACAAAGCCTATGCAAAGATAATAGTTTAAAAGGAGATAATAGTTTAAACCAGATCCTGGTTTAAAAGGATATTCCATAAAGGAACTCAGTGCGACGGAACAGGAGTTGTGTACAGATGTGACAACCACACCCTTCGCATGTAGCCTTCTCAATGCTACTGAAAATACTCTGTAATGTAAAGAAAGAGCAAGAGAAAGACTGCATTTGTATAATGCCCTTCATGAGGGACAGCTCAGTGGCACAATAATTAGCACTGCTGCCTCACAGCGCCGGGGACCCAGGTTCAATTTCAACCTTGGACAACTGTCTGTGTGCGCATTCTCTCCGTGTCTGCGTGGCTTTCCTTCGGGTACTCCGATTTCTTCCCATAGTGCAATTAGGATTCATGAGGGGAAAGTTGTGTTTGACTAATTTACTGGATTTTTATGAAGATGTGAATAGTGCAGTAGACAGAGAGGAACCGGTCGATGTGGTGTTTTTAGATTTCCAGAAGGCGTTCGATAAGGTGCCTCACAAAAGGTTGCTGCAGGAGGTTAGGACACACAGAGTTGAGGGTAAAGTGTTAGCGTGGATTGAGGATTGGCTATCTGACAGGAAGCAGAGAGTCGGAATAAATGGGTGCTTTTCTAGTTGGTGACTAGTGGCATGCCGCAGGGATCGGTGCTGGGGCCTCAACTGTTTACCATATACATAGACGATCTGGAGGAGGGGGCTGAGTGTAGGGTAACAAAGTTGCTGATGACACGAAGATGAGTGGAAAAGCAAATTGCGTGGAGGACACAGAAAGTCTGCAGAGAGATTTGGATAGGCTGAGTGAGTGGGTGAGGACCTGGCAGGTGGAGTATAACGTTGGCAAATGTGAGGTTATCCACTTTGGAAGAAATAATAGTAGGATGGAATATTATTTAAATGGTGAAAAGTTGCAGCATGCTACTGTGCAGAGGGACCTGGGGGTCCTTGTGCATGAATCACAAAAACTCAGTCTGCAGGTGCAGCAGGTGATCAAGAAGGCAAATGGAATGTTGGCCTTTATAGCGAGGGGGATAGAATATAAAAGCAGGAAGGTCTTGCTGCAACTGTACAAGGCACTGGTGGGGCCGCAACTGGAGTACTGTGTGCAATTTTGGTCTCCTTATTTGCAAAAGGATATATTGGCCTTAGAGGGAGTACAGAGAAGGTTCACCGGGTTGATACCGGAGACGAGGGGGTTAGCTTATGAGGAGAGATTGAGTAGATTGGGCCTGTACTCATTGGAGTTTAGAAGGCTGAGGGGGGATCTTATAGAGACATACAAGAAAATGAAGGGGCTAGATAGGGTACATAAGAACATAAGAAATAGGAGCAGGAATAGGCCATCTAGCCCTTCAAGCCTGCCCTGCCATTCAATAAGATCATGGCTGATCTGAAGTGGATCAGTTCCACTTTCCCGCTCTCTCCCCATAACCCTTAATTCCCTTGTCTATCAAAAACCTATCTACCCGTGACTTAAGTATATTTAGCGAGGTAGCCTCCACCACTTCAACGGGCAGAGAATTCCAGAGACTCACCACCCTTTGAGTGAAAAGGTAGAGGTAGAGAGATTCTTTCCATTTAGAAAGGAAACCAGAACTAGAGGGCACAGCCTCAAAATAAGGGGGGTTTGCAGTTTAGAACAGAGTTGAGGAGGAACTTCTTCTCTCAGAGTGAATCTCTAGAATTCTCTGCCCATTAAAGTGGTGAAGGCCACCTCATTGAATATGTTTAAGTCACGGGTAGATAGATTTCTGATCGATAAGGGAATTAAGGGTTATGGGGAGCAGGTGGGTAAGTGAAACTGATCCACTTCAGATCAGCCATGATCTTGTTGAATGGCGGGGCAGGCTCAAGGGGCTAGATGGCCTACTCCTGCTCCTATTTCTTATGTTCTTATGCAAAGATGTATGGGTTAGGTTGATTGGCCATGCTAAATTGCCCTTAGTGTCAGGGGGATTAGAAGGGTAAATATGTGGGGTTACAGGGATAGGGCCTGAGTGAGATTGTTGTCGGTGAGGATTCGATGAGTCAAATGGACTCCTTCTGCATTGTATGGATTCTATGATTCTATGACCCCAGGAAGTGCAAAGTGCCTTATAACCAACAAAGTATATCCTTAAAGTGCGGTCACTGTTATAGTGTAGAAAACATGGCAGACAATTTGAACAGAAAGAAGTCTCACAACACCAGCTTAAAGTCCAACAGGTTTATTGTAGCAAAAGTCACAAGCTTTCGGAACACACTGTTCCTTTATCAAGTGGGTGGGAGTTCATGTTCTGAAAGGTTGTGGCGTTTGCTACAAATAAACCTATTGGACTTTAAGCTGGTGTTGTGAAATTTCTTTCCGTTTTTACCTCAGTCCGGCATCTTCACATCATGACTACCATAGACAATTTGAACACAGTGAGTTCCCACAAGCATCAGGATATCAATCGTCATTTGATATATTTTAGTAAAGCATAAACATTGCCCTAAGGTATCAAGGGGAACTCCCCTCTCATCTTCAAAACTGTATCATGAAAACTTTTATAAGAGTTCGCCTTCACTTGAAATATGGCAATTTTTATTTAGCGAATGTAAAGCCCCCATAGCCAAGCAATAGCTTTTCACTGGTTGAGTTTAAGGTGATTGTTCAGCACCTAGTGTTTGGAGTTGACACTCCTTGGTAATTTGCAACATGGTTTGTGACTTTCTGCAAGTGCGTACTGAGCCCCCAGCAGTAGAGCTTGGATATACAGGGGCTTAGATATACAGGGGCCCTGTGTCAAACCAATTTAGCAATGACTATAGAAACGTAGAAATATAGAAGATAGGAGTAGGAGGAAGCCATTTGGCCCTTCGAACCTATTCCGCTATTCATTACATTCATGGCTGATCATTCAACTCAATAGCCTAATCCTGCTTTTTCCCATAACCATTGAGCCCACTTACTCCAAGTGCTATGTCCAGCCGCCTCTTGAATACATTCAACATTTTGGTATCAACTACTTCCTGTGGTAGTGAATCTCACAGGCTCACCACTCTTCGAATGAAGAAATGTCTCCTCACCTCCGTCTTCAATGGTCTGCCCTGAATCCTCAGACTCTGACCCTTGGTTCTGGACTCCCCCACCGTCGCGAACATCCTCCCTGCATCTATCATGTCTCGACCTCGTAAGATGTCTTACAATATCAGGTTAAAATCCAACAGGTATACTTTCAGCATGAGCTTTCGGAACACTGCTCCTTCATCAGGATTCCGCTCCACTCACCTGATGAAGGAGCAGTGCTCCAAAAGCTCATGCTACCAAATAAACTTGTTGGACTTTAAGTTGGTGCTGTGAGACTTCTTACTGTGCCGACCCGAGTCCAACGCTGGCACGTCCACATCCTGTCTAGACCTGATAGAATTTTATAAGTCTCTATGAGATCCCTCCTTCATTCGCCGAACTCCAGCAAAAAACAATCCTAACCCAGTCAGTCTCTCTTCATACATACATCAGTCCTGCCACCCCTAGAATTAGCCTGGTAAACATTTGCTGCACTCCCTCAAGAGAAAGGACATCCTTCCACTCTTGCCTTTACAGTTTAAAGCCAACCATTTTAGAGATGGAGGTTGTCACAAGGGCCAAACTTTTCCAGCTGTTCCCTCCAGAAGGATATCCCAGTCCTGCTGATGCTCCACCGTGTGTTTCCCGACAGTGGAGGGTGCACACAACAGCATTGACAGCAGCTGAATTACAAGACCCAATGTGGAACCTGCCATTGGCTGAGCAGCAGTGGAGACGGCCTCCACCGCTGCAAAACATACTACAGGGGCGCGGAAAATCCTATTCAAGGAGATTGTTAGTGGCTTCCCGTGTTTCCCATTGCTTGATCCCCAAAGGTTGTCTCCACTGGTAGATTTACTCTGGAAAGGAGCGCTACACGGGCATTGCGATTGAGGATAGATGGGTTCAACTACAGTTGACAAGGGAGGTGCTGTTTGGATGGCTTCAACTAGTTCATGGGTTTTCATCAGTCAGTGGATTGTGGCAGAGTGATTTTTGTAAGGACAGGAAGCCTGGGGAGGGATGTTGATCAGAGATTTCGAAGGCTAGGCTTATACCCATTGGAGTTTAGACACTGCAATAAAGTTACTGTGAAAATCCCCTAGTCGCCTCACACCGGCGCCTATTTGGGTACACTGAGGAAGAATTTTAGCATGGCCAATGAACCTAACCGCCACACCTTTCAGACTGTGGGAAGAAATCGGAGCACCCAGAGAAAACTCACAAGAAACGGAGAGAATGTATAGACTCTGCACATACAGTGACCCAAACCGGGAATCAAACTCGGCTCCCTGGTGCTGTGAGGCAGCAGTGCTAACCACTCTGCCACCATGCCTTTTGATTTTGATTTGATTTATTATTGTCACATATGTTGGTATACAGTGAAAATTATTGTTTCTTGCTATACAAAGCATACCGTACATAGAAAAGGAAAGGAGAGAGTGCAGAATGTAGTTTTACAGTTATAGCTAGGGTGTAGAGAAAGATCAACTTAATACAAGGTAGGTCCATTCAAAAGTCTGATGGCAACAGAGAAGATGCTGTTCTTGAGTCGGTTGGTATATGCCCTTAGACTTTTGTATATTTTTCCCAATGGAAGAAGGTGGAAGAGAGTATGTCCAGGGTGCGTGGGTTTCATGATTATGCTGACTGCTTTGCCAAGACAGTGGGAAGTGTAGATAGAATCAATGGATTGGAAGCTGGTTTGTGTGATGGACTGAGCTTCATTTGTGACCTTTTGTAGAACCTTACGGTCTTGGACAGAGCAGGAACCATACCAAACAATGGTACAGTCAGAAAGAATGTTTTCTATGGTGCATCTGGTGCATCTGGTGAGAGTTGTAGCAGACATGGCAAATTGCCTTAGACTCCTGAAAAAGTAGAGGCATTGATGGGCTGTCTTAACTATAGTGTTGACATGGGGGGACAGGACAGGCTGTTGGTGATCTAGACAACTAGAAACTTGAGGTTCTCAGCTGTTTCGCCTTCATCCCTGTTCATGTAAAGAGGGCATCTCCTCCACTACATTTCCTAGAGTCGATGACTATCTCCCTTATTTTATGACATTGAGAGAGAGATTATTGTCATTGCACCAGTTTACCAGACATTCTATCTGATTCCTCTACTCTGTCTTGTCATTGTTTGAGATCCGACCCACTGTGGTGGTGTTATCAACAAACTTGAAAATCGAGTTTGTGGGGAATTAGGCCACACAGTCACAGGTGTATAAGGAACATAGTAAGAGGCTGAGGATGCAGCCTTCCTGAAAAGGTGGCGGAAACAGAGTTTTTGAATAATTTCAAGGCTGAGGTGGATAGATTCTATGTAAGCAAGGAGGTGATAGGTTTTTGGGGTAGATTGGATGCAGATTTGAGAGAACTATCAGATCAGCCGTGATCTTATTAAATGGCAGAGCAGGTTCAAGGGGCCAAATGGCCTACTCCTTGCTTTTCTGTTCCAACCAATGCACATTATTGCATTCAGCTGAGTGTCAACAAGATGAGTGTGCGATGACCTTTGCCAGGCTAGTGTACAGTCCTCTGCCATAGAGTACGATAGGGCAGGTCCTGAGGTTTGGAGTGTTGTGCCAGCAGCAGCCCATGTAGATCCAGTAAGGTTGGTTAGAAGATTGTTTCTGGTTTTGACCTTTGCTGCTGCTTTCTTCAAATGTTCCCAGGACAGAGTCATATCTAGAGCCACTCCCACGTATGTTTGGTTGGATCATGCTTCAGTGTCTGGCTGCCCATGTGGATATGCAGCCCTCATTAGCACTGACGATATGAACGTGGAATACATTGGCTCTGGTTTTGGATAGATTTAATGTGAGGCACCATGTGCCACAGTAGTCCATCAACTTTGTAATGTATTTATAGAACATAGAACATTACAGCGCAGAACAGGCCCTTCGGCCCACGATGTTGCGCCGACCAATTAAAAAAGCAATGACCCTCTAACCTAAACCAATCCCTTTCCATCCATAAACCTATCCACGGATCTCTTAAACGCCCCCAAACTAGGCGCATCTACAACTGCAGCAGGCAGGGCATTCCAATCCCTCACCACCCTCTGGGTAAAGAACCTACCTCTGACATCCGTCCTATATCTACCACCCCTTAATTTAAAGCTATGCCTCCTCATGCTAGCTTCCTCCATCCGAGGAAAAAGGCTATCACTGTCCACCCTATCTAAACCTCTAATCATCTTATATGTTTCAATAAGATCCCCTCTTAGCCGCCTTCTTTCCAACGAAAACAACCCCAAATCCCTCAGTCTCTCCTCATAGGACCTTCCCTCCATACCAGGCAACATCCTGGTAAACCTCCTCTGCACCCTCTCCAATGCCTCCACATCCTTCCTATAATGTGGGGACCAGAACTGCACACAATACTCCAAGTGCGGACGCACCAGAGTTTTGTACAGTTGCAACATGACGTTGCGACTCCTAAATTCAATCCCCCTACCAATAAACGCCAAGACACCGTATGCCTTCCTAACTACCTTATCTACTTGATTCCCAACTTTCAGGGATCTATGTACACATACACCTAGATCCCTCTGTTCATCAACACTATTCAGAGTCCTACCGTTAGCCCTATACTCTACACATCTGTTATTCCTGCCAAAGTGAATTACCTCACACTTTTCCGCATTAAACTCCATCCCCCACCTCTCAGCTCAGCTCTGCAACTTGTCCAAGTCTCTCTGTAAACTATGACACCCCTCTTCACTATCTACCACTCCTCCGACTTTGGTGTCATCAGCAAATTTACTGATCCACCCAACTATACCCTCATCCAGATCATTTATAAAAATTACAAACAGCAGTGGCCCCAAAACAGATCCCTGAGACACACCTCATTTGTCAAGGATTTGGTCCAGAGTGCAGAAAGATGGAGATTGAGAGCACCGTAGGTGTCACCAACATAGTTTTTTTTTAAGTTTAAGTTTATTAGTGTCACAAGTAGCCTTACATTAACACTGCAATGAAGTTGTTGTGAAAATCCCCTAGTCGTCACACTCTGGTGCCTGTTCAGGTACACTGAGGAAGAATTTAGCATGGCCAGTACACCTAACCAGCACATCTTTCAGACTGTGGGAGGAAACCAAAGCACCCAGAGGAAACCCATGCAGACACAGGAAGAACGTGCAACTCCACACAGGAATTCACCCAAGGCCAAATTGAACCTGGATCCCTGGCACTGTGAGGCAACAGTGTGCCACTGTGTCCCCCAAGATAGTAGATGAATGTAGATGAACTTGCAGGACATGGTTACTGGCAGGTCACTTGGTTAAATGGAGTTGGGGCTAGCACTGAGCCTTGTGATAATCCATTAGGGTTGTCTTCTCTATCCACTTCTGCGTTGCCCAAAATGAACTCTGAATTATCTGTTGTGAAGAACAGATGTCCTGACACAGACTGGACAGATTTAGGAGCAGGCCAGTATGCCACATGTAGCATAGGCAGCTATGAGGTCTAGTTGTAATATGCCTGTCTTCAGATTCTTTGAGATGCCATTTTCAAAACATGGGTGCTAAGTGCCAGTACTTAATCACATTATTTTGGCCCTGGAGGGAGTGCAGAGGAGGTTTACTAGGCTGATACCGGAGTTGAGGGG